>NC_071087.1:25111825-26470158 GCF_027358695.1 Spea bombifrons | reverse complement strand
TTAGCCATCTGGCACGTGACATTTGAAACTCCTGGCGTATGTTTAGTCAGCAGATAAAATGTTTGTTTTGTGTGCTACGATGTCAGTGCTACAGGTGATGTGTAAGTACTAAGCGTGCCCCTCGTTTTATGTGTGTGTAAGTACCGGCTTAGTTACTGGATTGGAATAATCTGTAAAAGAAGATGCTGGGAAATTCAAAAGACTTATTACACCGGCTGCTATGGAAACCACAAGAGTGAGGCCTGCTAACGAAAAACATAATTATGCAATTAGAAAAGAAGGTGTTTCCATAGTTATCCTTTCAGTAGATCCGTTCCCTTTGCTCTTAGTCACATTCCATGAAATCTCTCCTCCTTTTTTCCTAATTAACAAATATGTGAGAGAGAAGAGGCCTTTATTTATTCCCGTACCCGGGCTGTGAATATATATTTGTCAACTGACTTTGTGTGTATGAATAACTAAAACTAGATACTCCTTTGTCAGCTGCAAACACATGGATGGATTTCTCTAACGTTATCTAATTCATTGCCAAATTCAGCCGAGGTCCACCATGAGCCCGTGTTCATAACATGTATTCTAACACACACGCGTGCTCTTCATCAACCCGAACAAGGTCCTACTGCTTTGGTTATAGAAGCATTCGAGCATAAATTGCCGGTTATATCTTAGAGATCTGAATGATGTAAGCGTATATTCCCCTTTTACTGATTTATCTTATTTAGTGTGCATTGAGTTCTGTGGCCCCAAAGTGGTTAAACTCCCCCGATTAGCCCAGTTATCTCGCTCCATTATCTGGTGTTATTCCACAAGCCACCGTAACAAGGTCAGAGTGACCTGGAAATATACAGGGATGTTTTTCTTCATGGCCAGGCTATTTTACTTCTTACCGGAAGTCGCTTTCATGTGATTTTCCTCGAAATGATTTTCACGACAAGCTCTTGATAAACACTCTTTGGTAAACTGGCATGTTACTCTATGGCTGACAAGTCCCCGCTTGTAGGATTTTTTTTAATCTTGTTTAAACTTCAGATAATTACACGTGGTATAATTGGCGCTATTGTGTGTGTGTGTGTATGTATGTATGTGTCCCGTTCAGCAGATGTATCACCGTGGCAGCGTTTATTGTGCTGATAAGATAAACATTGGTGGTGTTGAAAGTTAATGTGTCAAACTCGTCATTTTTCACCGTGACAGATTGTTTCGAAACTGAAGGATGAAATTGCCCTGATGGAGAAGGAGCAAAGCGATCTCGACCTACACATTTCCAGGACGGACTTGTGGTGTGAAAATCTTGGCTTGTGGCGCGCACTTATAAACATCAGCGAGGTGAGCCGGCAGCACGAACGTGATGCTTAGAGCAAGATAACAGAGGGGTTTATAACCCTTTAACCAGCCTATTGAGTAGTGGCCTCCCTGCAATGCGGCAGAGGGCCTGGGCCTAGTCGCCTTGGCCAGAATACGCCACTGCCAGTATGCAAGCATTGCTATATTTGTTAATACTAAATGTGTTAGGAGCAGGGATCGTTAACCCCCGATGTATTGCCAAAGAAATATTAGCCTGAGACAGACATTGAATTGAATTGTTTCATCTTTATATTCTTTGTTGGTGGCAGACGGGTTACCCTTCTGCTGTAGTGCTCTGTGCGCTGGCTTGAAAACGCGCGCCATTTGTGCAGATGGCCTTTGGTGTTCACTTTGCATCCGCTCCACTAGTTCTTCCCTTTACTTTATTATACTTTAACCAAATTCAATTAGCCAGTATTTTGAGGGACCAAAACATCATCTTTATGACTATTAAACAATCCTCTGAGCGGAGATAATTACAAAAGAAACATTTAATTTAACTGCTTAACATAACTAGCATTTCTTGGCCCAGCCATGTTTTCAGTGATTGGATTTGTTTCTTAAATTTCAGGTAGTTTTTCCTCAGGTATGGACGCAAGTTCAACTGTGAATAAGACCATTTCTAGAGTACATTTAACGTTTGGGTCCATAACCACTTCCCTCTCCGAGCGGCATTAGATACATAAATGCCAACTTGGTATCGTTGCCTCAAAAGCTTAGCAATTTTTGAGATACAAAATTGGTGCTTATTTCAGTGTAATACTGTACACCAGAGTAGCTCCAGAAGTCCATCCAGCGGTGCAGTAATTGATGTTCTCCTTGTATGAGGAAAAATACTGTCATGAAGCAGGAATCGCCAGATAAAGCCCGTTGTCCCCACTTTCTATACATAAATGATCAGAAATTTTGATTTCTTGTCTGTGGTCTTTTTTTAGGTTTCAGAAGAGAATGGGGAGCAGATGCCGCTGTACTTTGTTTTGGTGAATTTACCGGACTCTGGAGATTGTGAAACCAAGAACTGGACGGTCCTGAGGAAGCTGAGTGAATTCCAGAATCTGCACAGGAAGCTCAGTGAGGTAGGAAGATAAATAAACGCTTCGCTTCTAGAACTAAAAATCTCCCTGAAGACACAACTTGCCTGTATATATGTGACGGACACAAATCACTTGTACAGCAGGCACGTTCATTATGGAATGTCCTTAGAGGTGACTAGGATCTACTATTTGCCAAATGAGTAAAAGCTTTAATGTAGACTGTCGAATCTTTGCTTTGCCGCGATTGCCATGTCACTTCATGTGTTTGGCTCGGATCACATATATCCTTGTGTGACTTGTTGACATGTTACTGAGGCTTTTTCCCCGGTGTTTATTATTGGGATTTGGTCATCAAAGGCATTCGGAGCAAAGATGGGTTGTTGTGGACATTTGACCTTACAGATCAATGGTCAGACCCTAAGAGAAAGGGAAAGACTAAAGGATCCCTAAGTGTGTGAGAGGGCATATAATCGAAACGTTTAACTACATAAAAAGTTTAGTGAAGTACAGAGGGAGAGTTTATCTTGAAAGAGGAGAAATCGTAGAAGAGATTTAAGTGGGAAACAGATCTGGTGGGGTAGTAGAAGCAATATAAACATTGATGGGGTTGGCATATCAGTGTGCTGAGGCTAAGTATACCCTGAACTGTCCTTCAGTTCTCCTGACATGTGCAAATAACATTGTTTCCTATTGTTTCTCATTCGTAGTGTTTCCCTTCATTAAAAAAAGTACAGTTGCCTTCTCTCAGCAAGCTTCCTTTCAAGTCCATAGACCAGAAATTCTTAGAAAAATCAAAGAACCAGTTAAATCATTTTTTGCAGGTAAGTCGCACAGTGTATGGGTTTATTTCCTTTAAATTCTTGAAAGCAAAATTCTACATTGCAACACTAGAGGGTTTATTGTATGTAATTAAGAAATATTTCAATATAAATATACCTTAGAGATTTAGGTGTCCAAGGATCATGTCTATCTCTGTGACCAGCGGCACTGGATATTCTTGAGTACTTGGACGGTACAGTCTAAACAATTTGCCTGTCTCTGAAAAGAGGCAAGAGTACAGCACACGGGAAACTCTGGTGGAAAAACTGACAAACCCTGAAGTACTTTCAGGACGTGCCCTGTGCATTGTGATATCAGTGGGTGGGATCCTGCAGCTTTGCTTCACTTTTGTACTAATCATCAATTTTGTGAAAGTTACCCACCAGCAGGGAAAAATCCATCATTTTGTAACTCCTGCTGAAGTGATTTTTCAGTATGTCCGGTTCTCAGATGCCATGTCATTTGCAGAAGCTGCTCTCCGATGAGAGGCTGTATCAGAGTGAAGTGCTTTACGCCTTTCTTAGTCCTTCTCCTGAACACCTCAAGGTCATTGATGTACAAGGCAAGAAATCGTCCTTTTCACTCTCTTCATTTTTGGAAAGACTTCCTGGAGATTTCTTTTCCCACCAGGAGGTAAGTGTCCTCTCATATTGTCTATAGTTAATGGGGTGATAGTAGTGCCAGACTTTTGGGGGTCCCTAAGCACACAGCTTTCCAGCTGGGCAACTAGCTTCTAGGGGCTTCTAAAATATCTGCATCTTGCTCAGTGTCCATGTGGAAGTCTTCACAGTTAGCTGCAAGTTAAAATATATTATTAGTTAAATATTATCATCCCTAAACTTGAATACTCCGGCTTTACAAACTCTTAAAATAACCAGCTGTTATATTTGCCTTTGCAAACTCCAGGAAGAAACCGAAGAGGACAGTGACCTTTCCGACTATGGAGATGACGTTGATGGGAAGAAAGATGCCTTGGCCGAACCTTGTTTCATGCTGATTGTAGAGATTTTTGAGCTTCGGGGCAGTAAGTGTCTTTTGTGTCAAACATTTTCCCTTTACTCAGAGGCAGGAGTATGTGAATGAGTTATTCACATTTTCATTTCAGATTTCTGTATGTTTTCATATTTGACTGTGTCTTCTAGTTGATACGTCTTTGTGATGTAATGTCATACAGATTAAAATAATGTTAATTTCTCATGGAAAAAGCCAACAATGTATTTATAGTTGCTCCTGACCAACCTATCTGTTTCCTTTCACTACGGTAAAAAAACTGCGGCAATGATTGTTGAGACTGGAGGTGGCCCAGTTGTTCAGCCAGTGATTGCCAAAGAACCTGCAGTTGTAATGGCATTAAAGGGAGGAGGCAAACAGATTATAAAATCCATCTTTACGGTTGCCCTGTTTCTTTTAAAAGATCAGAGCTGTCTTAGTACTAGCTTTAGAAATGCCACTCATTTATTTCCCCAGTGGCTGCTCTTTGACTTCTGTCGGCACCGCCGGATCTGTTGAGGAAGCATGCAGACATTGGGCAGCCAGCGCATTGTTCCCTAGCAGAAACATTCAGGAACTAACGTGCCATGAAATAATTTTTTCGGTGTCCGTTTTTCACTAGACAAAACTCTTCCTACAAAGAAAGTCCCATACAGTCAAGAGACAAACACCGAGCAGCGAGACAGACAGAAGCGAGTGGTTGCTCACAGCCAGAGGCAACTCAAACACAGACAGGCACATACATCAGAATTCCAGTGGCAGCTTTACTCCTTACGCCCCTCAACTGCTCTCCTCTCATTCACCGAAATATATTTTAAGGCCCTCTTTAACAGTTCATACATGATAGTGACATAAAGGTGTTATCATGTACATACACATAACAAGGTTGCTAACCTCCTGTGTTTTGTCATAGTGTTTAAATGGGTGAGGAAGACTTTGATTGCACTTGTGCAAATAACCTTTGGAAGGACCATTAACAAGTAAGTATTAATCTATTTTAATTAGGCTTTAAGTCATTGGGCTAGCTAGATGACGTTCTGTGTGAGTACTGCTGAAGGGACATCTTATCAATACTCACATTAAAATAAAATACAATATGTGCAGCACGGAAATATAGTAGAACAACATTGACTTTACAATGTGCTAACCAAACGGGCAACAAATGTGCAGATCAAGGTATTTAATCTTTTGTGATTATAGAAGGGTCCCTTGATGTGTTTGTTTTTATTTAAAAAATGGCTTCCATATGTGAACCAAACTCTGCAGGCATCCTTGTGATGACCAACGTGGCTTTGTGAATGTATGCATATGTTATATAAATATATCCTGTCTGAATATGAGTTTTGATCATTGGACACGTCACAGTCTGGGCATACGTTTTGTTTAGGGGTTATACTTCCGTACGGTATGTAGTAAGCAGCTTATAGAACCTGCTTTGCTTGCTTATGTGTACTTTCGTAGTGATGGGAAGCAATTCTTTCATTGCAGACAAATCCGTGACACAGTCAATTGGATTTTCAGCGAGCAGATGCTGGTTTACTATATCAATGTGTTCCGAGATGCTTTTTGGCCAAATGGAAAATTAGCACCTCCGAAAACATCAAGAACAGAGCTGCAATGTCAGGAAACAAAACAGAGAGCACAGCAAAAATTACTTGAAAACATTCCAGGTGAGCTAAACCGTAAATCACAATGTGTTTTGAGGGGCATTGCTGGCCTCTGTTAATGCTAAGCATTTTAAATTTAAACGGGCTAAAAGCTCAGAGACGGGTAACAAAAGCTTATGTTATATATAGTATTATTATCTGTTCCAGATGCACTTCAGAATCTTGTTGGACAGCAGAATGCTCGTCACGGTATAATTAAAATATTTAATGCACTCCAGGAAAACAGGGCCAATAAGCATCTCCTGTATGTAAGTAGATCATTGTTACTATTTTGTGATTAATCCGTGTTCAGTGGGTACCAAACATCCAGACATCACTTTGCTACCTTTCACTTGAACAGACAAAAGAAATTAGATTATTATTAGCATAAGGAGTTCCAAAGCCAGGTAGCTCGGTATCCAATATACTTTCTGTTATTAAAAACAAGTATTTTATCCTCCTTTGTTAATGTCGTTTTTATTACTGTTCCACCTGCCGTGGAATGTGCTCAACTCAAACTGCCGTTTACATTTACTGCTGTTGTACCATGTTCTCTTTGATATACCAGCATTTAATGAGAATGTGGAAAGGTTTTAAAGGTGCTGTTCCGCATAGACATTTTTCCCAGGTTTCCTAGATTCTTATATTATTTACTGCAATGTTATGCCGTTTGCTGGCATTTCAGTGGCGCCTCTTAATCCTGTCTGGCTGCACTGCTCTGCCTGCCAATCTTTGACATCACAGTAGGGGTAATGCCTTTTAAGAGCTTTTTAGTTTAAAGTTACTTCACTCCCATCACACAAAAACACCCCACTCAAGCATTGTAACTCACTCCCCATCTCTGGCCGTTACTGTTTATTAGGATGGGTAAAGCTTTGCTGTTTTACATGCATGAGAGTTAATGGTAGGTGCGAGTGGCTGTAGGTGGTCCGACTGCTGTCATGTGATACATAAAGAGGATGGCTTTGGAGGAATGACAGGACTCCGTTTCTAAGCAACTGTAGTATTAATAAGAAAAACAAAGTGGAAGATCTTCACGGTGCAACGTGTGATATTTTTAAAGGTTCCCTAAGGGGAACAGAACCAAAGTGATGTGCGACCTCAGGCTAGAAACCATCATCAGCCACGTTTCTCCGCGATCCTAGAGCTTTATGGCAGTGGTACTTGAGTAATGAATACCATGTAATGCGTGACGCATGCTCATCACAGACCCCGTGATCTTCATTCTGCTTTCTTTCATACCCAGGTGCTGATGGAACTGCTGGTAGTGGAACTCTGCCCTGAACTAAGGACTCATTTAGAACATGTTAAAGTTGGACCAGTTTGTGATGCAACGAAGTGAAGCACTACTACTGTCTGTGTAATCATAGACGTGTAAATTATATTCCTCTTTTCCAGAGGGCTCGCTGAAGACTACTTATCCCTCACCCATCTTTCTCGTTATGTTCCGTCACATTTCAGGTCGGAAGGGAGCAGTTGCTGTAGTACATGTAGAAATAAAAGAAAAATAATGCTGCATTACCCGTTTTATTTAAAGAAAACAATTGTTGGTTGACTTTCTCTAGATTATGAACTGAAATGCTAATGTACTGTACGTTGTCAGAAACGGGAATACATTTTAACCTTCTCAGTGCTGATGGAAACCGTTTGAATCCTGGATGGATGGGATACCGAAGGCTGTTTGTGATAGAGACAGCTGAATGTTGTACCATCTTCTCATCGAGGATATGTAACATTCCTTTATTTTCCCCTGTGTTTTGAAGAATGTTTTGTGCAATATTTTCTGTAATGATATTGTGAATATTTTATTCTTTATTGCTTTTATTTTTACCAAAGACCGACCGTTATTTAAAATATTTGTAAGCAATAAATAAAAAAAACCAAAAAAATAGAGATTTAATGTAAAGGCTGTGATTCAAAATGTTAACTCTATTATATTACTAAACCACAATATCGGGCTTTTCATTACCGCAAGATATCGGCATTTAAAATAAGACAAGCCTGTTGGTTGCCTAAAGTTTCCAAATGGAGCCTTCTGTGTCCTCCCAGGAGACTAACAAATGAAGTTGTCTTTGGAGCGGACGTGTCTGTCAGAGGATCTTTTACAGTAAGAACGCTGGAATGACAGCGCAATCTAGTGCATACTGTATATTGTGTCTTTTCGGCTGGACAGAATAATGATGTTCACTGTGAAGCTATAATAGAGGCTTTATAAGATGGTCCACTAAGCTATCATTGTTTATACCGTACCAGCAGTGCACAGAGCTGAGGAATGGTAAATAATATAACAGTATGCCGACAACACTGCAATCAATGCAAATTTTGCAGTGTGCGGTTTATTTCTCCCTGCAACTTAGAGGTTAATGGTCCAGTTCAATGACTTTCTTTAGACACAGAAGAACAACTGCCACACATAATGAAAATCAAAGTAGATGAATCGAGATGTAGACGATTGGTGATTTACCCTACCCAATAACTATATTAATTCTGGGCACTAGTTCCAGGCAAATGAATAAAGCCAACGGGACCTTTTCACCACAAAGAAGAGCTGCTACAGCGGGCATGTTTGTAACATAAGAGAGGACATGCTATTGCTAGTCTCTTGAGCTGTTTTTATATATATATACACATTTATATACGTTATATACATATAAACAACTATGATAACTAGACCAATATGGCTATATAGATTTTTCTTTTAGCCTCGGCATTGCATTGAACATAAACCCGGTCATATGATGCAGATGCATACAAAACTATTACTTAAATCATAAAAAAAATCATATATTGTGCATGAATGAGTTGCTTTTTAGAATGAACGCTGTGTTGCAAATAAAGGTTCTCATGGATGTAATTAAAACTTGCTTTTAATTCCAAGGGTATCCACATATTTGGCCAAACAGTGAGATGACGCCATGTTAACAGAGCTTTAAAGAACAAATGGTGTGAATACTATGTAGATGAGCTGAGATGTAGATTAATTCCCACGTCAGGCCTGGATATGAAGTTAGATTCTCCCATAGATGAGTTCCAAGTGCAGATCTGCAGCTACATTTATATCCAGGCGGCAAGCCTAGATACACAAGTAAATGTCAGAAGTGGTAAGTAGCAGCAAGTATGTATCACGCCAGCCAGATATCACAGCAAATCAGGCACCGAACATCATACGGCTTGTGAGATTGCGGCCCAAGTACTTCTCAGATTCTCTTTATGCCAAGTACTGAGGTTATGTCTTTAGCTCACAAAATAGACAAAATGCTTACATTATCCTAGAATGGATATTAAAATATATCCAATAAATGTCCAAGGCCCATAAAGAAATACTGTCAGTATTAGAGACATATAATGTGTCAGCAGAGAGGAACCATTCAGCCCATCTACAGTCATGGCCAAAGGTTTTGAGAATGACACTAGTATTGGTCTTCACAAAGTTTGCTGCTTCAGTGTTCTTAGATGTTTTTGTCAGATGTTACTATGGTATGAAGTATAATTACAAGCATTCCATGAGTGCCAAAGGCTTTTATTGACAATTGCATTAAATGTATGCAAAGAGCCAATATTTCCAGTGTTGACCCTTCTTTTTCAAGACCTCTGCAATCCACCCTGGCATGATGTGAATTAATTGACAATTGATTGCAATCCCTCTGATCACTCTTCATAACATTCTGGAGTATATGCAAATTGCCATCATCTCAACTGAGGCAGCAAACTTTGTGCAAATTAATATTTGTGTCATTCTCAAAACTTTTGCCCATGACTGTACTACCCATTCATCTGCCTAATTTCTGAATACATTTATCAATCAAACTCTTTACCATTTCTGCTTGAAGGCTTTTCCATGCCTCCACCACCCTCTCCATAAACTAAAGCCATACCGAAGCTTACCTTGGCATAATATTTCATGGCAGCGGCTGTATCTTGTTTTATGCCTAACCCAAGCTGAAGACAGCGGGCCAAATAGAAAGTGGCCATGGCAACTCCTTTGGCCGTGAATGTGGGAAGGCAATCTGTAGCCTGTGCTAGGAGCTCTATGTTGTCATATGGTATGATCCTATTGGATAAAGTACAAACATTACATTAGAACAACATTATACCAGAAGTTAATATACACAGCGCTGTGTAGCAGGTCACCACAATACCCACTGCATACTGTATTTATGGGGAGGGTCACTGTCAGGTTAGGCTAATGCCCAAACCTTGCATGCAACAGGGGTCCTTCGCTAGTCTACTTTGTGCAGATCACTAGCAAAGGATGACAAATACTCTATTCTGTCTCCTCCACCACTCTTACAAAAAGTTGCTGGTGCTGGAGTCACCTCTTTTCTACCACCAAGGAGGACTAGTAATTTGGATCTTAAGAACAAGATGCCTGTCCCTGTGGTACTTATTTTATTCCATAAGCACCATTACAAAGCTTCCTCTGTAGGGAAAAGTAAGTTGGGCCACTTGCTTCAGTCACATCCGGCGTTGTCCAAGGTGCTGAATAACAGTTTACCGGTATTGGATTACTGTGGTTGGAGTGGCAACTAACTGTAAATTTCTATGATTTTAATTTAACAAAATGTAGTTTCTGCTTCCTATGATGTCACAGTGGCATAAAGTTTTTGTTGTTAAAACGCTTGCAGCATCAGCTGGAGGTGCCGCTTTGTGTGATCAGCATGCCTCCGGCTAGCCAACATTACATATCATTTCTGGAATTATACACAGTTGTTTTTAAAGATTTGTCAATTCTCCAGCAGCCTGGCTCAGAAAATGCTAAATGCAAATCAAACTGTATAGGAAGCATCCAGTGAGTAACCACGGTAACAAAATATAACGTAAAATGAACTTCTTTGTCATTATAGCCATTATTGGAAGTTGGTCGGAGGATACATTATTAACTCTCGGAGACGGAAGCAGTAAAATCTCTTTAGGTTTTCTGTTACATTTTGCCCTTAATGTGATATCGATCTGAGAAGTTATCCAGTCCTTCCCTGACCATAAAAAGATTTCATGGTTTCCAGGCTCTCGGGCAAACATTTTTTTTTAACCAATTGTGAGATAGTGGGTAGTGATGAGTATGATTCTTGCTAGGACCCCCTTTGTAGTGGTCTCCTACACACCCGCACACCATGGAAATTGCAATGTATTTAAATGTTATTTGAATTGTTAAATAATTGTGGTGAGAAATGTGGTTCCATCACACAAGAGATACCCAGGAGGAGTTACGCAGGACTGTTGGACAGGAGTGTTGGACAGGAGTCGCACCTGAGGTTATAGGATCTGTAGCTGCCGCGCTGCCGGGCTAATTCGCAACCACTAGGGATACAGCTCTGCCCTGTCTGGATGGGGTTAATGAGATTTTCAGGTGTATTCATCTCTATTTTAGTTTAGTTTATAGAGTTTATCAGCTAGTAGAGTCCCAGTAACCCCATCTCTTCTCTGTTACTTTCTGGAGCCAATATTTGTATTTTGTGTTTTCATCCCATGTACTTAAGTCAAGACTGAAAGGGGCGGAAGAGTCTTACTCAAATCTCATAGGTCGAGACTGAAAGGGGCCAGAGTGGCTTACTCGAATATCATAGGTCAAGACTGAATGGGGCCGAAGTGGCGTACTCAAATGTCATAGGTCAAGACTGAATGGGGCCGAAGTGGCGTACTCAAATGTCATAGGTCAAGACTGAATGGGGCCGAAGTGGCGTACTCAAATCTCATAGGTCAAGACTGAAAGGGGTGGAAGTGTCTTACTCAAATCTCATAGGTCAAGACTGAAAGGGGCGGAAGTGTCTTACTCAAATCTCATAGGTCAAGACTGAAAGGGGCGGAAGTGTCTTACTCAAATCTCATAGGTCAAGACTGAAAGGGGCGGAAGTGTCTTACTCAAATCTCATAGGTCAAGACTGAAAGGGACAGACTCGTAAAGCTCAGACTGTTGGTCCATACTAAACAACGGACTGTTTTTTGTAGACACACGTGGACACTTTGGAGTACTTGGTGTGTAAACGGCAGATTAAACTGAATAACATTTTTACAAAGATGAAAAATCTGCACTGTGGGTTCTGTCGGTTGCTGCAATGATTTGGGATTTGGGCCTTTCCTAACTGTGGCAGGTGGAGCCAGAAATTCATGTTAAGAATGACAACTCAAAAGTTTAAAAAATAATAAAACTAACGAGGTGCGTTAAGAGGGCATATGCTGCATGTGTGCTGTTACTGTTGGCATAGTTTTGGTACAGCGAACATGATAGAAGGAATCATTAGCAAACATATGGGTTCATGGCACATAGGCTAGTCACTAGGGTGCGAAAAACCCTGATAATAAAGCGGTTAGAAAAACAATTTCATTTCGCTTCTGCTCTCTATAATTACAGATGGGGTCGATGTCTGTCAGGCTCTCTAACGTTATGTACGTACTAATGTTACGCATGTACAGAGCATCTGACTCTGCTGATCGTATCTAAACATGAAACAGTGTATGTGCACATAAATCTGTATTTTGCCTTTAATACCTAACATTACACATGGAACAAGTCGTGTTCTTACTTTTTGGCTAGCTCAGCAGCAGTTGTATAAAGTTTCCGGTGATAGTAGTAGCTGACCAGATGTCCATGCGCGTATGCATTTCCACGCTCGGCGGCTTCCTTCAGACACTCCATGGCAGATTGCAAATCCTTCTTCACACCCAGTCCGTTGAGATACATCACACCGAGAGCACCCTGAGACTCCAAACTTCCGTTAGCACAAGCTTCTGAATGCCAGAAAAAGGCCTGAGACAGCGCAGGCCACGGGAGAAAAACACAAACTCAAGTAAGGAACTTCAACCTGAAACTGAAGCAAGTAATAAATCCTGAAGCCAGGACATGGCGTACAAGATGCATAATTTTATGTGGCAAGGAGAATCCCATCCGCTGCACAACCCCAAAAAAGTAAATATGTCACCGACCACTCAATTCTTTTAACTGGGTTTGATGTGTATTTATGGGGTTTATTCACTAAATGGGTAGTTTGCAGGGAGTTGTGGTTTCAATTCTCTTAGTTCCCTGTTTATTATGAAGAGCCAACACTGGTAACTTATTCCAGTGTGACAGTTTGAGCTGGCCCTGTCTCATGTATAATTCAATGTGTAAGGAGATTTTAATGTAACGTCTATTGTACGGGCCCCAAAGCTCTTCCTGTAGCTGAAGCTCGCTATACACTAATGTATAGGGAAGTCAAGGAGCTGAAACATTAGGAGACACTCTGTGTTTATAGTCCGCTCCCAGTTTAATGCGCCATAACTAAAGGCAAAATAAAATGTAACATTAATATGCAATTAATGACCATATGTGACATTAGCACTGTGCAGTTACTATACCTAACCTTGCATTATAATACAATTTTAGGAGCCAGGAAGGTATTAAACGTCACAGATAGCATGCGTACATCTATAAGGAACACGTAGTGTCTTTGGATTGCGGTGAGCATTGTCGCCATCCACTGGTGAATTCACTAATGACACGTTCTGCGGGCTGCAGAAAAGCAGTGAACGCGGCAAACCACTTGATAAATATAAACCAGTAACTTGGAATGTAATACCAGTTAGTCTCCGCATGCTTGACAGCCATTATTACTCGGCATCTTTATGAAGACATTTGTCTTTAGCACTGGGAAGGGGGAGAAGAAACCAGGTATTTTTTTAATCAAAGTAAATTTAGACTCCAGTTTGAGACATATCGTAATTTCTAAGAATCTGATAGCTATTGTTATAAATACTCTCAAACGCCCCCGCATATTGTTAGTTACGTGTCCTTCGTGACTCTTAGCTCTCGTTAGGTTTGCCACTTCTACTCATCATAAAATTAAATTGAAATAAAAACAGCCAAGCGGATTCACAAAGCTTTGCCTGTTAACCTTCCTATAAAATCAAATGAAAGCACTTAGGTACTGCTGTAATCTGAATTAGTGATTGATCATAAATGCAATTTATGATGTACAATAATCTGTCTCCATGTCCCAAGCAATCTAATGGTCCTCTTTACTATCATTTCCTTCTGCTGAATTGCACCGGATAAATGATATTCTAAATTACTGAGCCGAAAAGGCTGTGATCACTTCTTAGAATGCAGGGCATGAATGACCCCTATTTTAATTAGTTTAGCTTATCCATACAATGTAGCTGTCTACCTGGGGTTCCAGAAGCACAGAAACAAACAGCAGAATGTTTGGCTTATATATGCCCCCAATGAGCAGGGTTAGTCTCTGAGCTGGACTCCCCCCTGCCAGCACAGCACGCAGGTCACCCATGGCATGAAGCACCACACAGCAGTGGCGATGTATTGCGTGGATTAAAATGTTCAGCAGTGGCTCATCGAGCATTGGGAGGTTATCCTAAATATGGGATGAGTAAAAGCCACCCTGTACTCTGCAAAATCAAATGTATTTCACTGGGGGGGTAGATAAGTGAAACTGCCCCCAGTAAAAGTGCTAGAGCTTAATACAGTGCAGACAAGGACCAATACGGTTTTTACAAGGCAGACAAGATGGGCTGAGTGGTTCTCTTTTGTGAGGTTAACACTGTGTATAATAAATTGCCTCATTGAGACAACCATAAAGCACATCGCTCTATATTTTACATACAATCAATTTGATTCATTTTCACACTTGGCCTCAGAATAAAAATAATATAGCTATTTGAGCTGCTCATTATAAATGAAACAAGGGAAACCTTATTCTGTCACCAAATAACCAGCTCTGTGTTATAACCTTTTGCAGATCTTGATTAGGAGGTTTTGTATAATACATTCCCAGCACGCTCTGGGCCTTGATGCTTGCTTTGGGATTCCCATTGTCAGCCGCAAGAAGCCACCACCTGCGGAGACATAATATGATCATTCATTTACACGTACATCTACAAATTCTACCTTAGAGAAAGGGTAGTAACAAGAAAAAAAAAAGATTTAGAAAAGGCAAAATAGAGGGGCCAAGTAATTCTTTTATGCTATCACCTCATCTACACACCTGGGAAAAGGTGTCACAATAGACATAGTTACCTTTCTGCATCCGTATCTGAATGAGGTACTCCATATCCCTCATAATACGCTCGTCCCAAATTGTATGCTGCAGCGTATTTTAAGTGTTTCGCTTTGGGGCTGTTAGATGCAACTATTCTCTTCATACATTCTACCCCTTTTTCCTGACCAAGGAAACAAAATAGTTTAATAATTACAACTGAAACATGATATAACTCACCGCTCCACACCTATATCTGAACGAGGTGCTTCATATCCTTCATAAAACACGCATACAAAAATTAAATAAGAACAAGCGCAAACCGAGTGGCTGGTGTGGGGGTCGGGGGAAAGAGGTGAATGCATAGTGGGTTTCTGCAACTTATGTGTCAACAACTTAGATGCTTAGGCACAATTACTTGCCTCATCTCATATACATTACTGTTGGCAGGGGAGGAAAATAACATACCTGCCTTTTTTCTGTGTCCTTTAAAATAAAATAAATACATGCAATTCCCATGCTCCAGACTTCAGGGTGCATATATATATATATATATATATATATACTGTATATATATATATATATATATATATATATACACACCCAGTGTAATTTAAAATGTATATAGATAAAAGTTATAAAGTGGGCTGTCTGGTTCTAGGGTGACGAGTAAAGAGAGAGATGAAGAGAAGAGATGTGGTGAGAGAGGCAAGGGCATAAATATTACACAGACGTGAAGCAAGGAACACAGATGCAAAAATAATAAAAAACTGAAATGGGATTGCACGAAATGAGACAGAAGCACCGCATAGCACTCACTGGGTTTTCCTCGATTCCCAGGCCATCGTAATTCATCACTCCAACCTGATACAGAGCCTGGTAGTCATTTTCCTTTACTTTCTCAAACTGTACTAATGCATCTTTATACCAACCCTGCAAAGAAAGAGACAAAGTAAAGCCGTTTGCCTCCAACATGAGGAATTCCTTGTCAATGCACGGCAGGAACATACTGTAAGTCCCAATGACTTTGATGACTGTGTTCGTTAATTCCGCATGTTAGCCAGGTGTTAGTATGTGTATTCAGAAAGTGATTATAGAGCACATAACACCCGTTAAATTTCACTGCTTGCAAAGTATGGAGTAGAGAGTCTGCGATTACAGCCCATGTCACTCAAACTGCCGCATGTCACTTCATGCTAGACATTGGTACATACAGTATATATATATATATATATATATATATATATATATAATTGTTACAAGCAACATGATAAAAAATACATAGCCATCCATAGTGAACAAATACTTATTTATAGTCATACAGGAACAACTGATCTTGTTTGCTTACACTAGTTTTTAATGTGAATTGGGTCCATTTTACAAAAGAATACCTCTTTTACAGGCTGTATTTCAGTTTTTAACAAAATTATGACTAATAATCACACAATGGATGTGTGAGTATCTAATTTTAATAAGATTTGGAATCACTGTAAAAGGCAAGGATATTAACTAACGTTTAAAAAAAAAATGAGACAAAATTAGTGAAAATATAACAAACCTCTGCACCCGCCACACCTAAACACAAAAGTTACCAAATTGATTGTGTTGCAGACCATATATAAGATTGCAAGCAGAGCCCTCTTTACCTAAATATCAGCTTATCTTAATTCTAGTTGAGTCATACTCTGAATATGTTTTGCAAGCGCTGTGTAAATTGTTAGTGCTATATAAATAATAATAATAAATATGTAGAAAAGAAGACATTAAGTGAGAATTTTCAGTATCTGTCATGTCATGCCTAGTATTATTTAAATTTCTTACTAAAAAGTGACTGTGGCCAAAGAATAACATCGTAAAGCTGTATAGATGCCTCGTTATCCAGCTTAATACACATCACCATACAGGCAAACTCAGAAATAGCCCCATTATTTTAATACCACGGGCTAAAGGTCAAAATTCTATTTATAAAAAAAGGAATTTTGAAAAATTGCCAAATATGATAAAATCGTGATAGCAACCCACAAAATATTGCCTTATATAGCTTGGTATTTGACACTTTTTACCAGAATTAGTATGTGACCCTATGGATTTTTTTTACATGTCAAGATGTTCCTCATTCTAGAATAACGTAGGAGGGATAGACCTGCCACGTCTGCTTTTCCTCCCTCTCTGTATAGTTACTTATTTTCTTACAATATAAACAAAATCTTAAGACTAGTATTTACCATAAGACTGGTCCGTGTAACAATATGAACCACACCAATGCCAATAAACAATATCTCCTTAATACGCCCCAGTGTCATGTTTAATTGCCCCATCGTCGTTTAAGGTTTAAGTTCTGGTAATCACTTAATGTATTATCTAGATAATGAGAGAACACAAGTCCAACCTCTTCAAAATATAGTTGCCCAAGAAGGAAACGTGCCTGGGGGTCTCCTTCCTGAATTTGTGTGTTAAGGAACCTTTCTGCTGTCTTCAATAATCCGTCACGATTGTAATCTAAGGAAAGACAAAAGTAGATTGACACGCTATACATTATATATATTTATTGTGTTGCGCCTTTCAGCCATAAGCTTAATGAATCTTCTGCTCATGCAGCCATTTGTATCTGTACATTGCATTGCTATTGGATATTGCCATAGCACTGTTTTGTTTAACCTCAAGTTTTCATATGACAGAGCCGCAATATAAGAAATCAACCTCATAAATCAATATATAACACAAAGCTTACTGTAGTAATGGGGGTTGTTATTAGAAGCACATGGGAATTGTTGCTTTATGTCTATGGTATACCTGTAGAGGCAGATCTTTCCTCGTTCTGTGGGAAACCAGGCAGCTGATACACAGTATTCAAAAAGTCCCCTTCTTGTGTCTTCGGCAGCGACTCCGAGCTCAGCTTCTTCATCTTTCACACTGGAAGTAAAGAATGAGGAGATCTCAATATGGATAACCGGTTGTGTCACATAATGGTTACGGTTTCTATAAGCATTCTAGCCACATGATGACCCCTACACCAGCTTCCATATATTAATAAATCAGCTTTATATGTTGCATTTATTCCTGGGCAAGATGGAAACAACTAAAGAAGAGATGCCTTGGATGGGGACAATATGGCCCTTAGACTTGTATCCTTCTTTCAGTTCTGCATATAGGAATATATATATATATATATATATATATATATATATAGCCAATTACATAATTATAACCAATTATACGTCTTCACTTATAAAGAAAGCAATGTTAGACATATCTGGCTTTGCCATTAAAGGTGTCATTTTTATTCCACTTCTGCGGTTTCCATATTACAAAAGTTCCTTGATTCCTGTCTGTTCTAATACGTTTCATTCGACCCAAAACCCGTTAATAGCGCCATAGACGCAACACCAAGACCTCCAGCAGCTCAGACTACAGAAGATAGCTTTGCAGCATAGGAGTTGGAGTCTTGCAGCTATTTGATTATATATATATACAGTGGGTATAAAAAGTCTACACACCCCTGTTAAGATGCCAGGTTCTTGTGATTTTAAAGAATGAGACAAAGATAAATCATGTCAGAACTTTTTTCACCTTTAATGTGACCTATGTGACGTGAACAATTCAATTACAAAACAAGCTGAAATCTTTGAGGGGGGGGACTCACAACATATATATATATATATATAAATATATATCAAATATATATCAAATAGCTGCAAGACTCTCTCTATACATATATCAAGTAGCTGCATGACTATATATATATATATATATATATATGTACACACACATATATATATATATATATATACATTACACACACACACACACACACACACACACATATATATATATATATTTGGAAAGTTTACCTTAGCACCTGTAGGGGAAATCATATATACCATAACTTAGCTGATTAGTAATTACGTCTGAACAGAGTAACCAGCTTCTGAGGCCACGCAGCAGGACCCAGGTATCTACCACATATTTGCCTGAAGATAATATACATTTATATCTCCTTTAGGCACAGATATACCAAAACTGCAGGGTTTCTAGCAAGTGCCGCAAAACGCCTTTCTCCTTTAGCTTTGGTAACCAATGTTACCGTTGCCTAGCAACCCTGGACTCTAACGAATACGACGTGTCCCAGACGGGAAAAAACGTCGCCGTCGTGGAGTGGCGGCGGCCATGTTCTTGATTACTGTGTGCCCGAGCGGATAGTGGTAAAAATTCATTAAGCTGTAGGGTCGGGACTCGCGAGCTAGGGCACAGCAGCTGGCAATAATAACATCTGGGGTGTGGTTTATATAAACCTGATACCCTTCCAGCCCGTTATTCGTATTTTCAACGTCAGAGTGACACGGAGTAGGTGCATGAATAAATGATGGGCAGAGATGGAGATCATTGCTCATTCTGTGCTCTCTATCCACCCCGGGAAGGTGCATTTATAATTGGTGTCTCTATCCAACCTCTGATGCTTCTCAAGAACACGTAAGTCTCTTTTTGATTGCAGCATCAGCTTTGTGTCTGTGTTGGTTTTCCCAGGTGATAACAGATTTTATGCAAGATATTGCTGAAGATAAAGACCAAGAAGTGGTTGAGATCTAAGTCCCTACATCAGGAGAAATGGGCAGACTAGATGGATCTAGCGGAAGCACTAGACTTTTCCCTGTAATGTTGTTTCTGACCTGAAATGTACTGATCTCCACTCCGCTGGAACTACTGCTGTAAATAGAGACTATTAAAATAATTCTGCGCTGTCAAGCCCATTCCTCCAAGCTTCTAATGACTTTGCGCGTGTTCTATGCAGCCTCATTGATTTTAGGGAACTAAAGCTGACCATGTGTCCCCCTACGTTTAATACCAAGGTTCCTCCTCTTCGTTCCTTTCTGTAAAGCTGAACAGAAATCTTCCTTGATATGGATACTGTCATTTTTCAACTGTCCCAGTCTCAGGTCTTTAACTGCATTTACTAAAGTTAAAAAACCCCGCCTGCTTGAAGCATCCAAATCAGCAGCAGGATCCTGATGAAATCCTCAGAGGGTCTCGTTTGACTTCCACGGAACACCCAGCAGGCCAGTGATGGAGCTGACCGGCGGCATGTATATCACATTGCAGGACATGTAAAACACATCTACACAATAAATAATAGTGTGTGAGGGGGAAATGCAGATGGCGGGATTCTGCAGAATATAGTTGGAAGAACCGCTCCATGGTTCGGGCTTTTCCCCTCTGTCTGCTCCGTTGCCCCAAAGTCCATTGTTTAGGCTTCCCCAGTGGCTTTTCTGGACTGTAAGCGCTCTGGTATCATTTAAACTATACTTTTCTCCTAAGTGCCCTGGGGAACCCTGAACAATAGACCAGAAGCAGATGGCTGGGAGAAGCCTGAACAACGAACTGTACATCAGGGAGTAGCCTGAACAACAGACTCAGCATCTGAGAGACGCCTGAACAATGGAGTGGAGAGCGAGGTGTGGAAAAAGTCACGGGGAGGTGGAAGTGGTGTCAAATATCTGAGGGTAGCTCAGAAAAAGTACTTTCATGGGGGAAAAATATGGCAGGGCCGCCATTAGTGGGGTATAACGGGGACAGATCACCTGAGCAAATATATGCATTAAAGTGCATACAATGGCTGAAGCACGCGTAACATGGATGGCTCTTGTGTTTACTAAAACAAATGTTCTGTGGTTTGCGTGCTGCTAAATGTTTGTTTGCATTTGAATTGATCGTGCAATATTAAGACCAGATGATAACGCCTGTTTTCCCTTTGATTCATTGCACCACTACCCACTCCCATCTGTTTACATTCAATAAAGCCTCTAACTCCCAGATTACGATCATCCGTTGGGTTATGGAAAGCCAAATGTATTTCTTTACTTTAAGACAGTGTTTCCAACCAAATAGTTTGTGTCACTAACTAAATTGCAACCCTCCAGCAAACGCATTTTCCGTTCTCACTTTGGTGATTAACCCCATTTTGACCAATGACTGTGAATATCTGTGGACAATTGTGAACAGGGCATGCTTGAGTGGCCCAGTAGTGTAACCAAACCAAAGGATCCACTTCCATTGATCAACTATACAGCCCATAAGGTGAATCTAGCCATAAATAAATAACAAGAGATGATGATGTGTGTGAAAAGACTTCTCACGTATGCCTAGATATAGACAGTATAAATTAATGCTGGCAATGTTTTTATGTACAATAGAGCATTTTAAAACTATTGTAAAACTGCAATTTGTGCGATGTAAGGACTACTGGTGTGGATTATAACCGGTCATAAATGTAGCGTTGACTCTTGTCTGCCTGCTCACTGGATTTCTTACCCCTGACTCAAGACTAGTTTATTTACACAAAGATTAATGTAAGTCAGGCAACAAGGCAGTCATCCAGAAGCAGAAGTGTCCCTTCCAGAACTGATATCATGGAGAGAAATACAGTGCTGTGAAAAAGAATTTGCCCCATTCCCAATTTATTCTATTTGTCACATTTAAATGTTTCAGATTATCCAACTAATTTTAATATAAGACAAAAACAATGTGAGTAAACACATAATGCAATCAACCTTTTTCGATAACTTGCAATTAATTTTTGCCACAAGCGTGAATGGCCTTTTTCTGGTCATGCCACGGCATCTCATTCTGATTCAACTCTTTTGACTAGGGCCACTTAAAAACCTTCACAAAAAATACTGGGGTACTTGACATAGTGGTGGGCTAAGCAATATATTGCTTATAGAGAGGTGGCGTTTGAATGGTATTTACTGGATATGTGCTAAACCCTTGCTTTGTTTTGTGCACGCCACAGCCAGAGGTGTCCTGCTGCATAAGTATGCAAAGTCACACAAGTCCTGAAGCAACAAAGCAGCCCCAGACCATCACGCCACCACCACAAGTCTTACTATTGGTATGATGTTGTTATTGTGGAATGTGGTGTTAGCTTTACGACAGATGCAAAGGGACCCATGCCTTCCAAAAGGTTTCACCTTTGACTCATCAGTCCACATAATATTATCCCAAAAGTCTTGAGGGTCATCAAGATGTTTTTTTGTGAAGTGTGAGTCTCTTGTGGAATCGTGGACACTGACCTTAACTGAGGCAAGTAAGGCCTTGATGCACTGTTGTAGGAATTTTGGCAATTATGTCTGTTTCCCAAGATGAAGTGTTTTGTGTTTGAGGAACACTCCATCATAGAAAGGAATGCTGATATGTCTTAAGACCTGTGCTGGGCAGGTGCTTTTATAACATACTGCAAGCTCTGCAATTACCTTTGCGTTTGGTCAGAGAGACTTGTGTTTCCTGCTGCAAGGCTTGGAGTCAGAAACTTATCAAGATTTATTTTGTGATGAACATACTTGGGTAAATGATAAGGACATAATATTTTATCAAACAAATTCATAAAAATAATCTCTTTAAAGGACCATTCTTGTTGCAGACTAAATAGGCTTCACATCTGCCTTCTCATTCTGTGCAGCAATACGATTAATGCCTGGTGATTTTAAGAGCTTTTAAATACTTACCGTTCTATTGCTACTAAGTTGATATTAATATATCAATCGCCAAAACATAAGTCTATGACACTTTGTAGCGACACAAATACGAGAAACTAATAGGAATGTGAACAAAAACACGCACTTTTATGTAATATGTAAATATATATGCGTGTGTGTGTGTGTGTGTGTGTGTGTGTGTGTGTACATTTTTGTAGCATTCTCGGCTGATTGGCAGAGTTATATTTTACAGACACAGTAACTGCACGCTTAATATCGTGTGATCCATAAAATAACACTTAGCATGAACATGTTACTGGCATCTCTTGCAGCATGGAGCTGTTCATCCAGCGCTTTACCCCTTTCTGGGGTAAACCCATTATTTACTCCTTTCTGAGGTAAACCCATTATTTACCCCTCAGAAGCCTTTCGTGTATTTCCGAGGCTAATTAATTCCCATGTTAATAACAATGCCGGCACGTGCGTGACAGACACAGAGGATAACCCTAGGAGGTAACAAGAGAGCCTGTCAAAGGCTTCCTCTCTATTCAGTTCCTCGTACTACGTGCGCTAAGCTGCATCCTGTTAGCTCCCTTCCCCCTCCATTCATGTGCATATCCCGCGCACGGCAGTCAGTCGCCTACGTGCCGGATCGCTACAGCCTTCATGTCAGCCACACAACTGCAACAAATGCTTACGTGACCACAACACTGGGACTAGGAGGAGGGCCCGCCCGCGGCGGCCTCCTGGCCAATGAGCGATCAGTGGGCGGGAGGGAGCTTGGACGCGAGCCAATCGAGCAATTGCATTGTGGGATATGCAGATAAGTGCTGGCCATGTGCTTGTTGTTTGAGTACGTGCCGGAGGGCGTGGCCAGCGAGCTATGGAGTTAGAGAGCGCAGCGGGTTTTGGCAGATGTCCCGGAGACCCGGCCCGGTTAGGAGTTCGTAGAGATGCTGCAGCAGTGTAACGCGGAGGTGACTAGCATTTATGTGATTGTATATCTCTGGCACGGGGCACGTTCTTTCTTTATAAAAGCTATGTATGTATGTATGTATGTATGTATTTCTGAAAGGTATGTATTTCTGAAAGGTATGTATTTCTGAAAGGTATGTATGTATGTATGTATGTATGTATGTATGTATGTATGTATGTATTTCTGAAAGGTATGTATGTATGTATGTATGTATGTATCCAGTTGGTGTTAGCATTCCCAATGCATATGTCATTATTCTCACAGAATGAGTGCTGTCTGTTGTCATGACTAACTCCTAGACTAGCTTATTGTTCACTGTTCTTGCAGGCTTATAGTATTTGAAGTATAATTAAATATTCATAATCTCATTTATATATACTAGTGTTTTTTTATTGCTGTGTATTAAGTTGATTGGTCTAATTAAATAATTCCTATAGTAACTTGTTACAATAACATGATTATTATGGGCCTTTGGCTGTGCTTGGAGTGTACCGTGTGTTTGCGCATGCACTGTACTGATTTGGGGTTTTTTTTTTTTTTCCAGTGGGACTGTCTAAGCCAGTTGATGGAGTCCGGCTGTGCCGTGAATTCCCCGGCGGACACTTTGGGACAGTCTCCGGCACACCTGGCGGCTTCTGGCGGAGAAGCCTTTTTCCTGCTTTGGCAGCTACAGACGGGAGTTGACATCAATCAGCAGGTACAATGAGTTGGAAAAGATCTTATTACCATGGCAACTGATGAACCACACACCGCAGGAACATTCAATGGGTTACTAAGGGGATAGGATGAGTTTTTTAAATACCAGAATCCTTCTTCATACATAAACCATTGTGTCGGTATGACAACCATCTTGTTTTGTTACCTTGGGGCTGTATCAAAAAAAAACTTATCTCAAAAATCCAAACAAGATGGATATATATGACAATGTAAGCATAGTAAGACCAAAGGGTGGTATTTACGTAAAAATTTAATTATACCCGCTGAATAACCTCATGTTCTTGTGCACAGGACTGTTTTGGAGAAGCTCCGATTCATAAAGCTGCACGTTCAGGAAGCTTGGAATGTCTTAGTCTTCTTGTGGCTCGAGATGCCAGATTAGAGTAAGTTTACGTGTAAAGATTTAAGAATGCATCACAACCAAGAAGCTGCCGTGTAGAATTCTTGGCAGAATGTATTTTCTCATTCCTATACATTTTCCTTTCTAGCACATGTAATAAAGATGGATATACTCCAGAAGATCTTGCCGCGTCTTGTGGATTTTTGGAATGCGCAAAGTATCTTGCAACAGTAAAACATACTCAAAATGCATTCTTAAGAGCTCAGTCCTCGTCCCACGAGATGAGGGAGACAACAGCTGCTATTAAGAGAGGCCATTTGCCCTTATCTGTTGCTTATGGGAAGAGGAGGAGATCAGACGGTACGTAATATGTTTTTTTTCCCTCACATCACTTTCTAATAGATGACTGTAACCCCAAATAATGTAATCGTATGTAACATAGGAACAAAGAATGTGACTGTAGATAAGAACTACTAGTTTTCCTGATCTAAAGACTCAGACCTTAATCAGTCCGTTTGTCTGGTCTAAGATTCAGGGTATATTCTAATTCCTTCATTGTGTTAACTTCTACCACTTCCGCTGGGAGGCTGTTCCACTTAACATACCATCCTTTAAAGCAGAGTTTTTATATTATGGAACATTATTGTTCTAAAAGGTTAATCTAGCAGGTGTTTCATTCTTTGCTGTAGTGAATGATTCAGTGTCACAGACCAAGAGTCACTACATACCGTATGATGGGATATTAATTTAATTTTTTTACCTTTCCACAGGTTTCATTTAATAAGAAGCAGAGAATAAGATGATTATCCATCTTGGCTTGGATCTAATACGCTTTGACAAGGAGCTCCTGATTTAGTGGCTTATGTTAAGCTGGATTATTGCGCTTCTTCTCCTTTCTCATAGGAAGATACATTTTACTGAACTGGATCTATGTGTCCAGTCATTTTTCTTCTACATAATATGTACAGTTTTTCTATACAATAAAACACTTTTTGTTTACACTCCGGTGTCTAGTAGTTTTGTACAAGTGATTACCATTACCTAAAATAACTTGTCTGACTTGATGGAGTTACAATTTGTGCATTATCATGATTTGCAGAAATACTTATTTATAATATATATATATATATATATATATATATAGAAGGTAATGTAGTGCGCTTGATTGGAAATTTGGGAAATTGGTTTAGATCGTAGATGGTCGCTGTGGTAAACATAAATTATAGTAAGCATCTGCACTCCAGAAGTCGGCCCCTTTCCAGCCGCACCATCCCTGTAGGAAAACGGAGCACAGAGACAGTAAATTCCTGCTTCATTGAATTTAAAAAAACCAACAAACGCCTATAGAAACCTATGTGTAATTCAATTATATATATATATATATATATATATATATATATAAACAAAATGCTTTTTTTTGGGTACCTACCTTTTCCAAAATAACATTTAGATCTTCACCTCCTTTGTAATGTGGATCCAGAATTAAAAACTTGATGTCCCCTGTAGACTCGCTCCATGTAACACCTAGGATGGTGTGAGCCAGGACACCACCTCCTGTAACAAGAGGAAAAAAAAACCAATAAAACAAAGTAACAGTTACCGTCACTACAGCAAAAGTATTTTCAGTCTGGAAAAAGTAGTGCCACAAAAGCAAAACTACAGCCACATTAACGTCAGTCACTTTGTTGTTGCCCCAAAATAACGCTGAAGGATTAATCTGGTATTTCTGTTCAGGATATGGAAAGGACTATATACTGGGTTGGGGTCCCATGTTGTGACCTTTTGAGGGCTAAATAAATAGCGCCAATTAAACTATAACACTGAGGAAAAAAAAGTATATTTATTAAGGTATTATTTTGAAAACCTAAGAATTGTCCGATGATGGAACCTGCCGGGCTGTAAGCTTAGCCGGTGCTTCTGGAGGATATTGCTCTAGTTGAACAATGCTTCGGTTGGGCCAGGGGCTAATGTTGAAATGTCCATGCCCACTGTTATTCTTCTATGTGTTTCTGTGAAGGTATGGGAGAAGACCAATCCCACTTACCAGTTATTATTTTATTACACTGCTGTTGAAACAAAGGGCCTAACAAATCAAATTGATTCTGGCGCAAAGTGGTTTATATTACTATGCCAACCAATACTACATCATCTACATTTGATCTTGTTTAAGCATTTGTTCTTTATAGCTGCCAGTTTGCATGTACTTCTAGAACAATCCCTGCCATGTCCTGAAGAAAAAGGGTGGCTTTGTTTCCAATGTTTATCTCCTTGATTCTCAGCTTCATCTGGTGTTAGTTGAAGCTAAACGACTGAGTAAATCACTCATAATAAGGATCCACCAATTATGCACTTTCCTGTTAATCTCTGAAAACATCAATGACACAATGGTACCAAAAATAACAGCAAAAACTCACGTGTATTCATTCCCCAGTACGGGTCATACACTAAAACAGGAGTAGTGTTGTGATTTAATTTCACCCTCTTCACATGGACTAACCCCAATGAGCTTCTGCTGCAAGGTCGGATGGCCACATAGTTAAAGCAACTATAACCCCTTCTTGCAGAAGAAACTTGCCAGGGTTGGCCGGTCATAATGAGGTCGGTAGTTGAGCGGCGCCTACAAAACCTGTAGTATATGGGACGTATAAACTCACAGAGGAAACCAATTAATCGAGTTCATACATCCAACAAAAAGCACTTTATAGGTGGTGGTCAGCAACGTGTAAACATTAGACGCGCCCAGACAGAATGGCTGATGCAGCCACCCAAAGTCAGAGAGCGGGAACCTCACCTGCAAGTGTCCTTTTATTAAATTTAATGCACCGCTTAAAATGTACAATTATACAACGACTTTTACAGAAGTTCCAAACAACAGTGTTTTTTCCCCCCGTAAAATTTATCTCTATACGCTCAAACGCACAAATCGATCCAATGAGTCACAAGCTCAATGCTTCCAGTGCACACGGTAGCCAAGTAAACATAATCATCTCACCAATCATAACCGGGGTTCCTTCTGATCTAAAATGATTCACCAGCTCTCTCCCTCTGGACGCCAGCTCTGTACCCTGGCTGTTAAAATAAGAAATGGTAAGAGGCATCATACAGTCAGCAAAATTTTACCCCCAACACTTATCATTTTCAGTTCTCTCCCTCATTAAATACAACAGGCGTAACTCACCTAACAAACATTATTTTTGAAGTAATGCCAAGAAGCTGGTTCAGTACAAGCTGCACCTCAATGGATCCAATCCACTGCCTGGATCCAACAAAGCTGGCAGGTTTATCCCCGACATCGACAAGTGCCTGTAAAGACATAAAACCAATCGTTATTTCAAATTCTAGAGTTAAACCGTATTAGAGGCTGTATGTAATATAGCACAATTTACATAGGTAGCCAGAGACATCCAAATAACTTTAAAACCATTTAATATTTAGATAGGCATGGTAAGTATACTAATAAATGTTTCCCGCCAGACAAGGTCACAACTGCGCCCACCTTTAAAAGCTGCTAGCTGGGGGTAACACCTGCAGGTAGCATCACAGAGAGTGGGATGACCTCTCACACTCCCTCCCTGCACGCTGTCTGATCCAGCATGGAGGAAGCGACATCACATCCATTTTCTGCATGCTGGATCCGTCTCAACGGAGGCAGAGGGAAACAGGCAGGAAAGGTTGGCACTGACTAGCTATTTGGTGGCCAAGTAGGTGCTGACAAGCTGTATGGGGGCAAAGTTGGCACTGACAAGCTGTATGGGGGCAAAGTTAGCACTGTGGGAGATTTTGCTTGGTGAAGTGGGTCCGTGGAAATTTCTAATTATGCCCTGCCACGAGACAATTAAATAATTACATTTACTCATGTCAACTGCTTTACAGGCGCAGTAAGGAGATTTGCTCAGTTTAACTATAAACCCCCAATAGTAATACCAAAGATAGATTAGGGAGTGATGGAGACAAAATAATCAGTAACTGATTGGCAGGAGAACACCCAGATTACTTGAGTTGAGTTTCATGTACCTAATATACAATAACAAAGATATTTATTTCATAAAAATAGAATTAAATATTATGGCTATCTCTACTTATCTCATGTCCTTATTAAATTGATTTTTGGTACATATATTTTGCTCTTTTGAAACTCTAAACTATGTAATTATTGCATCTTATATCCTAATATATTTATATAGAAATGATCCTTATTTGAAAGTAATCACATGTGGTGATTTTTGAAGGCCATCATCACAGAGAAAATGTAAGTGTGGTTGTCTTATACTGTGTAGTCGGTTTAATGTCATTAATGTCCTCGCTGGTTCATTTCTGGGGTAATGGACGGTGATGCATACCTGCTGAATCTCCCTGTGCGTTGGAATAGGTTTGTCGCTATATCCCTGATATTTGAACCAGGAACAGATTGTCTGAAGGGAACGGTACGCACAGCCCCAGCCATTATCATCCATGCGATCTTGCATATAATGGTGGTAACTGTATATTCCTTGTACCGCTGAGACCTGTAGGGAGAACACAGACAAAGTAAGCAGAGTCAATGCTTGCAGGTAATCTAATGTGGAATACTAATCCCATTGTTGATATGTGTAACAATAATTTTATAAAGTTACCTAGAAAAGAGAATTTAGGCAAGCTTTATAATGTATGAAAAGAGGCCAAATATTAAAATTGTGCCTGGAATGATTATTGTTTTTACTTTAAAGGGGAACTCCAACCAACCAAACTTTAATTATTAGAATAGTATTAAAATCCATTTTCAAAAGTATTGTGTTGTTTTCTTTTTTAAAACAGTTCTAGTGTTTGCATAATATAATGTTTTCAGGCAGCTGCATATAAGCCATGTATGGCTCAGTCTTAACCACCCAGCTGTGACTCCATAAAGCCTATGGAAGGACGGACTTCATTAGCATTGCCATAAAGGATCAGCTCAGCGTGGTGATTGAAAAGGGAAAGTTAATGGAGCAGAGTTAAATAAAAGTAGTTCTTGTCAGTGCTAACGGACATTTCTGTACACAGCACTGTATTTTATGCTCCAGGAGAAAACTTTTTTTTTATTTATTATAATGTACTCACTGTGCCTCCCTCAATGTTAGGAGGGTTTAGATGCGCATGCGGATTTCGGAGATATCCGTCCTTGAAGGGCTCATCTGGGAAGTGGTATGCATTTGCTCTTTTCAGGTAAGGTCTGTCCAGGGGCAGGCTGAACTGTTCATGTAAAGCCTAAAACACATTTTTGGGGAAAAGCTAAGTGTCACATCGAACCAAAGGTCTTCACATTATTAATAACTTCAAAGACAGATATTACTATTTGTTGCATGTTTCACACTGTGGCAAATTCCTAGAATAAACTGCATTAAGCATACATTTTAATGTTACTCTGTCGCTCTACAGCCGCAAGTTTCCCTTTGTTTTCATTCATTCTAATGTCACTCACTGACAGCTGATTTTAATAGAACGTCTTCATAGATGAACAGAGGCCTTTTATCACTCCCATCACTCCTGTGTTCCAGTGGCACATCGTGTTCACTCATCCAAGTGTATATATATTTAATATTGGCTTAGCGACACAAAGTCTCAATATGGGCAGCCTCCCATAAATTTCTTCCTCATCTGCAATTTGTAATTTCAAAGGTAGAAAATGTTGTATGGCCTTCAGACCACCTGTGATTTCACATGATTTCTACATACTAATTGAACACGCCACACACAATACCCCTGTTGCAATTCACGGTCCCAGATCCCAAATTACTAAACTACATAAATATATATCTAAAACGCCCACTACTTTATACCAGGTGTTGGAGTTTTTGGAGTATCAGCGCGCTCCACCCTGCCTGCCTGTAAAGCAATTTGTGTATTAATTATCTGCAATGTTTCTCTTTTCCTTTCTTGACTTTCCCCGTCACTCCCAACCAAAGAGAGGAGATCACATTTTGAGTTGAGAACAATTTCATAATCAGAGGAAACAAAGTTATACTATAAGGTGTGAGATAATGGAAAAACCACGGGATGTTCTAAATATATGGAAGGTAAGTAATTGGGGAAGTATATAGGAATGTAACCTACTATTTATAAATAAGTTATACTAACAATAATGGAGGGAGGTGAACATAAATCATTTACTGTGTGCTGGGCCGAATGTAAGCCTGCAATCGGACCAACATGTTATAATGTAGGACATCATAGCGGTGATATTACCTTCCTATAGCCTTCCAGCTGAGAATCAGGAACCCCTGCAGGATAAGCTACAGTAACAAGGCCCTTTATGTCCGGTAACACGAAGTGAAACGGTTCCGCCAGGTAGATGGAGGTTCCTTTCATATACTTCAACATGCATTTCTCCATTTCAGCAAGCTGATGCGTGAGCCCGTTCACAAGGATCTGCCGCACCCTGATAATAAAGACAGTGACACGTATTGGCATATTAACTACAGTCATACCTAAAGCACTGTATGGATATGTACTTCAGTTTCCAGAGGCTTTTGTACAGCGCTACGAAATTTGATGGCGCTATATAAAACAATAATGTTAAGAAATAATCAAAAACATTATCGAAATTATTCCACCCCTAGACATATACTAGTACAATTCTGCAACATCACTCTTGTCTCAGCCTTCACAAGGGTAATTTGATTTTCGTGGAGCAGATAAAAGCCCTTTCCATACCCCCAGCTAAACGCCCTGTAGAAGATGCATTTGGCTGAATGGATCTCCCTGCACATGATAAACTCAAGTCAGATCCAGCACTGGCTCTTACTATTGATTTTAATGGCTGCTCATTGGCTGCTTAAGCTGTCAATCAGTGACAAGAACTTTCTTCCACTGATTTCATTGGAAGTACTTAACTGTCACTGAATGACAGCTTAAACGGCCAATCAGAGGCAAGAAAGAAGATTTTGCAGCTATGACTGCGTCAGGTATTTGTTTCATTTTTTCGTTTGGAAGAATACATATTTAGGAGTACTTTAATACGCATTCTTCTATAGTAGGGATGTCAGGGAGATTAGACTTTAATAGATTTTTTTTTTTTATTATTTGGACCAAAAGTATATTAAAAACACATCACTTTGTGTAACTTTTTATACTTCACACAGCGACACGTATAGGCTGTTGGCATTCTGATCCACAGAAAACATTAGATAAAATACAACAAATGTATCAGAGATATTGAGTTTGTATTTAAGTCAAGTCAGTTTAGGATATCTAGGTAGCCATTTAATGAGCAAAATTATCAATGTCAACTTAGAGTTGGAAAGTGCAACATGTATCGGGTGCATAGGTGTAGTATCAGGATAGAATAACACTTACTTCCCCCAGGGCTCCTCTGAAGACACGGTGACTGCACAGTCAATGGGTAAGGTCATGCGCACAACGTGATGGCTTTTAACATCCTGCGTGATCACCGGTGCACAGGCTCTGGAGATGGTCGTCATCTCGAACAGTAAGCTGATGTTTACAATATGTTGCTGCCATAAAATAATACATTATTTTCAAAACATAATACGACGGCAAGAAAAATCTAACTTCTTCTGAATCATGACCATGGTTATACCGCATGTATCACACTTTGGATTAAAACAAAACTACCAAGCTATACAGTATGGATGTCAGCACTACAATTCCCAACGCAGAAACATAGAATTTGACAGCAGATAAGACCCATCCGACCCTTCTAGTCTGCCCATTTTCCTGCAGTAAACTCTCAGTCCTTGTTCTTGTATTAGATTCAGGATAGCTTTATGATTATCCCATTCATGTTTAAATTCCCCCACTGTTTTAGCAACTTCTGGAGATTGTTTCATTTTATCTACCACCATCCTAACATTTTCTGAGCGTTACTGCATTTGGTATAGAAAAAATGCAGCGTTTGGTTTAATCTGTAGCTTAAAGAATGTCACACAGAAGTCACATTATGACTTAAATATACACCATTAATGCACCAATTATGCTTTGTAACCTAAGGATTGAACCAAATCCATTCCTTGGCAATCAGTACAGTGTGGATTATATGAAGGGGTTCATTCACTTCTATGCAATGCTATAAGGCACATCTGTTCTATACCGTGTCTTGGATTCTTTTCTCTTTCTTTTTGGAGCTTTTTCTCTTTGCATCCTCATCATCAATCCTGGAACACACAAACAAGGATAAATCGCATTTCAAGTGGATAAAGATGCTTTCTTTACACAAAAAAAAGAATAATTCAACTTTTACTCACTGTATAAAGCTCAGTATGTTGTTACATGGAGAGTCGTCTGTCAGTTCTATAGGGGATGAGCTGGCTCCGGTGTTGGGCCATATGTAAAGCGAGCTGTTACAAACGCTGAACACCAGAGAATCAGACAGCAGCTTGGCAGAGACGTCAGCGAGTGCTTCCAACAAAGCCTTCTTCGTGGATTTTTCTATATTGCACGTGCAGGAAAAAGTTAAAATTAAGCAAAATATTTTCTCATCTGCAAATCTAGTAAACACAAATCCTTTAAACGCAGCGTTATACAAACCATCATTCGCAGTCAAAGGGAAGCAAAGGTCCAAACCACCTCTGGTTCTAAAAAGTATGTCCGGACCATCTACGCCAACCTAGCAAATAGAAACATTTAGACGTTACAACTACAGTATCTAATCAATTTATTGCGGGCAGAGGGTTTCATTTGTATTTAATCTCTGTACACATCACACCTTTCCAAAGAAAATGTTCAAGAAAGATAAGAATGCGCAAAGAATACAAAGAAAATGGTCCAAAATGAACAATAATCAGTTTTATTCAATAAAGAAATGAATGATCTCCGCAGCGGCCGATCAAGCAGCCTTATTAATTAATGATGTTGGTGTTAGAAATATCTTACATGCAGCTGAAAGATGATGATGACTGAATGGTATAATAAGCGATATTACAACTCCCATTACTCCTGGGAAATATTCATGCAAAAATGACTTTATTTATGGTTTTTTTAAATCACTTTATGAAATCACACTTCTCTCACCATTTCTATCACTGGCAAGCTTCGTATACCGGACTGTAACGATGAGCTGTCAACAAGCAGCTTCCGGTTCCCTTTTGCTGTTCAAGCCTCGAAATCAAACAAACCCGACCGCCTTAAGCTATTTGATTGGTGGAACGTTGAACACTAGTTAGCGTCCTTTCGTTTTTTTTTTTGTTTTTTTTTTTAAACCAACTACATATCCCATGATGCTTTGGTACACCTCGCTAGTGAATGAATGCATGCCCAGTGGACTATACCAAACGAGGTAGTAGGGGTGATTTTATCTTGTTTCACTATTGCAGTTCATTAGTTTCTACAGGGAGCACGAGTATAATGTGCTTCGGAACCATTTATTGGTGATGCAGCATAGATTTCTAATCTACCGTTTAGAAAGATGCCGTTTTATGTTTAATAGTGACACATGTACCGTCACGGAATAAGCTACCCCATCTCCATGGAAACCGAGACGCAAGCTGTGGGGAACAGGAGAAGAGGTAGCACAGGTGAGAGCTGGTGAGGAGTGGATACCACTGTACAGTGTATATGGATAATGGGCATCAGTGTGCTACTTTGGGGTAATTCATTGGGAAATGGGAAAAGTATAATATTGGTCAGTGTCACAATGCTCCATTGTAGGAGATGTACTAAGTAATTAAGACCACCTAGTGTGTGTGCATGTCACTTTCTATGGTTACTTATACTAAAGCTATTAAAACTAAACACCTAGTTACTCTTACATTGTTATAGCCCTGATCACTGCTTGCCCCATGCCCAGCAATGTCTGATGCTTGGCGAAGGGCACACATAAATCTCTGTATGGGTTGCAAGGAGACACTAAGCGCTACAGATGCGACCCTTGCCAGGTTTCCCTTAAAGTAACTGGATCCTCAGGCTAGCTCGGCCCTGCTAAAAATCAGAGGCAGACACTATACGATCGTCCACAAGTAAACGGACATCTCGTTCTCAGGTGTATGTTAGAACCCCGGCTCTTGTGACTTAATGCTGATAATTTTATGACCCTGATGGGCACAATAGGTGGAACTGCCTCTTTTGCATAATGCGTAGGATTTTGTCACCCTGTCCTCTTTAAGAATATTATTCTGCCGATAACCTGCACAATCTGACATACCCAAATAGAACGCTTTATACAAAATACACAGGTTTCCAAATTTCTGATCTTTTACCCAACGTTGCTCTGTCTCCCCAATAAAATAGTTTAGAAAACCAGATATAACATGCTTATTGCATTTACACGGCACGCTATTCCCCAGGGAATGTGACACTAGCTAGAGGGTATTTCCCCATGCAGGGTCTTCCCGAAAAGCAAAGAAGTAACGCTGTTGGAAGACACACATAATATAGCACATAGATGGTGATTTTCCATAAAGTTCATTATTTCTTTTTATTTCTTTTGTAGGATTTTGTGCTTAAGCGGAAAGATCGTTTATCATCGGGTGTGCTGTCTCTAACCATGCCTGGGGAAGGAAAAACCGACATGGACAGGATTGGCCTGTTCCGTGAGATGGGCTACGTTAGTATTGGAGATAAATATGTTCCTCCGGGTTCTAGTAAGTATACCGCCTATGAAAGGATAGGAGATAAAAACACATAAATCTCAGTATACACATACAGTGACACAAGATATCAAGCAGACTTATTTTGCAAGCATGTACTAAAGGTTCATAGTAGAGATGGGAAGATCTAGGGAAAAAAAACAGAAAAATTGTTTGTTTGTTTTTTAGTTTTTCCCCAAAGCCGTTTTCCCAAAGTCCAATCCTGGAGGCGGATTAGAGGGGATCTTTAGGTTTTTGTGTTGATGGTTTCTTCATTTATTTTGTTGCATTTGAGGGAAAGGGAGGTACCTTGTTGTTTTCCATTTGCAACAAAAAAAAAACATTTTTAAAAAGCAAATTTAGCTTATTATTTAGTGAATAAGATGATACTTATATATACAGTGCATTTCACGTTCCCAGTGTAACACAATCGTTTAACATTTTCAAATTATTATTATTTAATAATAAATGTAAAACTACGCTGCATTTAAAAAAAAAAAAGAATTCTGAAAATTCAATTTTTTCCAAAAAAAAAAAACACCTGTTTTTTTCCATGGCTTAAAAATTTCCAGAAAATTTTACATCTCCAGTTCCTAGTAATGTTTAGGTCCGTGTAGTCGTTGACATTGGTGGCAGGGGCCCGCAATGCTTCTTTCAATTACCGGCTATTGTTGCTGCTGGTCTTCCGCAGGTTTATTCGCTAAAGCCTGGATTTTCAGGGGAATAGCAGTTTCACGAAGCATTTTGAAGGACCAACACCAGCGAGCTGCTGCAGGAAGGGCTTGGTTGACCTCTAATAATGCAGTTGAGACCATGATATTTCTTGAAAATAAAATTGCCGTTTGAGTTAAGCATTATGCGGGGCCACATCAACTCATTGCAGCTGAGACTTGTTAGGGCTGATCCTTCATGATGTAAAGTGAGAAACCAAAGCGCTTCTACTGCTTTCCACTTGAGGTCCCTGTTTTTTTTACCTTGATCTATTAACGGAGCTTTTTTTCCTATGAACTGCACTATATTTCTATCAAATTATTTGAACAGGTATTCAAAATATACCACCAAAAGTGGTCAAAATGCACACATGCCTCATGTTCAGAGTCTCCTGTATGGGAAAATTGCCATCAAAACAGCTGTTTTTTTATCATGATTGGCCCTATTTACATTACGTGTACCCTGTGCGCATCAATCATTTAATTATGTTTTTGTTATCGATCCATTATGTTTTATTGTAGTCCCCTTATGCTATAGTGTTTTTTAAGAAGTACACTTCCTGCACATGCTCTGTAGAACTTCATTCAAACTGAGCTCCCATTAAAGTCAATCGAAGTAGCGGCAACCCGTGGTATACACACTTCAATATCAGTGTTCAGCTACATGCGATTACCGCTGTTCTCACTGACTCAAATGTGAGTGCAACTGAGCGTGTGCAGGAAGCATACTTCGGTACACTTTCAACAGAGGCAGCTTGGAGGAGGCAAATGAGACAGAAGTATTCTTACAACTAAAGAATGCCTGAATTGGTTTATGTGAAGTAACGTTAAAGTCAATGCAAAATTCCATTTCACATGAAAATAGAGCTGGAATAGTACTTTAACCCATACAAAGGTTCCAGTATTTTAAATATGAATCGATATTTTGATATGAAATTAAAACATATATAAATAATAACAACCAACTATGAAAATGAAACCAGAGGCATCGTTTTACATATCATGATTTATTACACAACATATGTTATATGTGATTTAGTGTAGAGCGAAAGGTTCGAGTTAGTTTTGATTTCTTGCAGAGCCATTTAATGAAGCAGCCAGTAAGAACAGGCAGATGCTTCCCGGAGGCTCCAAAACCATGGCCAACGTAACAGGGGGATTCTTTGATGGTCACCCGAAGAGGATTTTTGAAGGTGAATCGTATTCAGATCCACTTAAACAGAGGAGGAAGTACCGGATAGAACAAGCCAAAAAGAATTTGGGAAAGACCTTCTTACCACCTAGTGGGGAGAAAAAGCCGTGAGTTAAAACTAGCAACACCCATGCCTTCCAGTGTCTAACTGAATGAAAAGTGTATGATTACATAATAAAGATAAAACATGTCAGATATTGAGTCTGATGATATCATGATCCTTATAAATATATATATTTATATATATATTTTTTTATTATTTCTTTTTCTTATTTTCTGTGCTAATAATATCTACTACTGAATGTTGATTTTTGTGTATTTTTATCAGATCGGGATTGGGCAGCTTCTATGGAACACTGAGCGGTCCAGTGCCAGCATTTAGTGCTGAACAAAAACATAGAAAACCGTACACAGCACCCGGAAAAAATTTGTACACAAACCCCCCAAAGCTCGGCACAGGATATGGGTAACATGCTTGTGTCTCTTTCATAGAAATGTTACTAATTAGCCCTCTTCTATACTGCATGTTGAATCTAGTGACTTCTTCTCAACAGATACCCTAATGTAACCATAGGTAAGCAGTACTCATACACCTCTGAGGATTATGACATATCAAGAGAGCTGATGAAGGTAAATGTCAAATACTTGTAGACGTAAAACACCCAGCTGTGTAGTATCATTATATTTGGTTCCCCGTCCATGTTTTCACTCGGTGTTAGAGGACACGGTGCTAAGACGATGCTATAAACATGCAGTCTGTCTACACAACAGCGGACCGCGGATACTGTGATGACTGCAGACCAGTAAACCAAGAACTTAAACTAATACTACTAGGGAATGGCAAACGGAGGGCGATTAACCCTTTAACCTCTCGGGTTGAAACTATAACTATACTCCTTATAATGTAAATATGGTTACTTTAAGTTTTTTTTATTGTAGTATACCAACTTATCAACTATTTCATACGTGCTAATAAAAAAAAGCCCTAATATAATATTTGCACCATAAAATTTCCCTATGCAAACCGCACACCTCTGTAGGCTATTAGGTTCACAAGTATGATCAAATGGGCTGAAACAGATGTTTTTGCTAAGCATAAATCTGATGTGGTTTTTAGATTAACATATTAACTATATCTATCGTCTACATCTGTTGTCTGGCTACACTCTTGTGGTTAAAGCTAGACAGCGGTAGGATAATAGGAAAGCATAAAATGCTATGCGGCGATACATTAGGTAAAGAGGGCCCTGCTCGTAAGCTTATAATCTAGAGCCTTCGCCAGAAAATAAAGAAAACATTAAAGTCCCAAGGGTTTCTCCAATTTCTCGTCTCCTTGTTCCCATCTATCACTTGATGGGCTTTAGACGCTCATTTCTCAGCTGTGACTGGAGACTTCTGCAAGGAAGGACACTAGTTTCTGATCACAAATAGTATAGAAGATGTTATTAAGTTGTCCTCTACCAGCCTAGGCTAAAAGTGATCTGTCCAGTGTAGAAGCAGTGAGTGGTTGTCAGTGAACATATTACTGCCTGCAAGCAGACAATGTAGGCCAACCTGAGGAAGTAGCGTGTAACTGCTGAAGTACAAACTGCTTTCTCAAAATGTTGGGAACATTGGAATTTATGTTTGACCTCTTTGGTAGAAGGCAGGTACCTTTATTATTATCTTCTACTTATTGGCATTTGTTAGAATTTAACCAAATTTGATTTCATTGCAGAGAGAATTTGAAAGCCATAAGCAAAAAGTAAAAGGTGGTGCATTTAGGCTAAACCTATATCCAAAGGATTATTTTGATGGCAATCCATACCACTCTGACAAACCTCTTCCCCCACTGAAGAAGAAAGATGGTAAAAAGGAAACTGTGAAACCTTTTAAGCCAAGTTCACCAGCAAAAGATGTAAGTTTAAGAAAAATCAGAACATTGTTAATGTGTTTTAACTGTCCATCATACCAGAGATAATGGTAACTGTATCCCAAAAAACTACAAAGGACCACAGATGCCGCTAACCATGTTTATCTTTTGCTTCTGAATGCATGGTCATTAGCGGTCAGTAAGCCTCTTTAGACAAATCATTTCAGCAAATGATAATTTTTTTTTCCCGATATCACATATTTTTAAAAGCGCAGTAATGCCCAGAAAAAAACAGTGTTCAGCGCCAGCGGACTTCTTGGCAGGTAGCTCCTCCAGTTGTTCTGCTCATCTATGTGCTCCCAATGCGTTCAACCTTGCTGGGCTGTACCAGTGTCAATGGCATGCAATCCTTCCGCCACCAAACTAACACGTTATTGGGCCGAAAGGGGCCAAGCCAAGTGGTCTGATGAGCTTTTCACTTTGAAACCCAATGGAGGCTGATATAAATCACTTAAAGGAAAAAGTCATGTAAAAAATGTAAATAACAGGGCATCCCTTTCTTTACATTCTAATCAGATAATTTGCAGCTTCTTGATGTCACATTTTTAGATCTATATGTACATTCATGTGGAATATGTCTGTATATGTACCCCATTTGTTGCTCTGGCTGTTGGATCTGTTGTAATAGGCTTGGGCACCAGTGTATTAAAAAATGGAGGAGCCAATTTCTATATTGAAGTTCTTACAAGACACTTAGAGCACCATTGATCTAATGGAAAATTAATCAACACATTTTTCTCCCTCAATCCACAAAGTAATATTGGTAATGAATTGTTAATTACTATTATTTTCTGGATGATGGGCTAGGACATCAGTGTACAATTTGTTTCACTCCGGACGTTGAACTGCAATTCCTATGATCCTCGGCCAACCTTTGTCCTGTCACAACATATTTTACATTGAGACAACTTAGGTCTGTGTTTACCGTAATTCCTTTTCTTTATATTTATACACTTGATATTCTATTTATGTATCAATGTACAAGTTGTTGTTTGTGGTGATAAATCCATTTATATTGGCAGCCAGGTGGAATGAAAGCTGGAACATTTGATCCGTATCCTTCCCATTCCAATGATCCTTATATGAAAAAGCCTGCAACGAGTTCTAAAATTGCCAAAGGAGGAAAGCCATTCCATCCACCAGGTGGACCCAAATCCTACCCCATACAAAGCATCTTACACTCGAATGTCGTTAAGTAAGTCCAAAGTTATTTGAAACAGTACTCCAAGATGAAATCTCAATATGCACATTATGCAAATTATTAAACACTAAACCTGCACCCACTCTTTGGCTTCAGATGGGTTTTATACCAAAAGAGGCAGTCTAGTCGGAGATGCAGAAACGCTGCAAATATGACCTACTAAATAGACCATGCGTTATTAAGGGCCGAGGGCCAGGTATGGCCATAATGCTTGCTAATGCAATGTACATGCAAATTTGTGTTATTTTATTTTTTGGTGACAGGGCCAACTTAATCTCATACTTTTAATAATAATGCTCAAAATATATATTATAAATAATATTTTTTTTATCCCTGTTTTATTTCTTTCAGGTCGGTGAACCCTGTGAATTATAAAAATGTAAAAGTAACATCTTTTTAGAAAGACATACAACTGCACGTCCAACACACATAGCAGATTCAAGGCAACGGAGCGGTGACACCCATGAAGACATTCATCTGCTCTTGTACATTTTCTATAACAAATACATAGATTTCAAAACCCAACTGCGTGTCAGTGAGAAATTAATCGTAGTAAAAGATTCTTCCAACAGTGATCCTGATCCTGCAAAACAGTCACTACTCCCTACATTTCAAGAATAGGTCTGCTACAGATGGTTCGGGGTGAAGATTACAACCCACTAAATGGGAATCACTTTCTCTGGAAAATCTGCTTGTAAATTATCTTGTGATTAGGTTGGCAGAAAGGTCTGGAAATTTGCCAAAATAATTGGAAACAAGAATTAACTTAATTTGTGAATGAATCTTGTTTATTTGGGCCAGGCCAAAAAGTACATTTCTGCCTATTAAGCTACCCATGATCATTTAGGGTGATGTAATGGAGGGTGTCTAATGAAACCCCCTCCCATGAATATGCACAGAAAGTGCTCCCACTGGTCTAACAGAAGCACTTTCCTGCCGCTGGGTTGTGCGACGCGTCAGACCACGGAGAAGGTGAGGTGCTGCAGCTTCTCCTAAAGGTAAATTATTAATGTTTTCTCTTTTTTCATGCTTAATGAAGGCATATTAAAGTACTCACAAAGTACCTTAATATGCTATCTTTGTTTAAAAGGCTGCCTGGTACATTGGAGTGTCCTTAGAAGTAGATTAATGCAGACAAAAACTACAACAGCTTTGTTTAACAGCGTGTGTGCTTTATTTCCGTCGCAACCCAATCACTACTCGATGGTGAAATCGCTCATGTTAGTTAAGCTATGTTCAGATACCAGGGACGCTGCATCAGTATGTTCCTGCCTGGCATCGGCATGCTCGTATGATGATCTTCTCCGGGCTGCTGTTATAGAGCTTGTAAAGTTGAATGGGATGAGAACACTAACAGGATTTTTATAGGTGGAGTCTCTCTGAAAGCATTCTTCCATTAATAATCTTTGAATTGCAGTAATGTTTCTGTTTGCTGAAGAAGAATAGATTAATTAATCAAGACAATTGTAGATAAAATAGAACGCAGTGTAATTACTGAACTAGGACTTTGCAGGAGGACATACTGTACAACACTATGTGTTAAGGACCTACTCCAATGAGCTTCTTCTGTGGAACTGTGAAATCTCACTTCTAACATTTAACCCCCCCTTATTTGATCACTTGTAGAGGGTGTATGTACCACTTACAAGAATAAAATGGCAAATTGGTCCAGAAGGCACAAAGCCCAAGAGACCCTGAGAGATGGGTGACTTACCGAATCAGAGGGGTTTTTCACCAAAGGGACAGTTGAGGTTTCAACTCCTGGACTACATTATTGATTACGAAGCCCCCAACTGGCAAGTTTCCTTGTAGGCCCTGGGCAAAGCAATGCATTGGGGCCCATACTCCCCCTCCCCCCAAAAATACATGTGAGATGAGGATTAATCAACAGAAGTATGCATGTATTTGTACGTGTAACACACACATTTTAGGGGCTCTGTGGCGAATCACGATAGTGGCAACCATGGGGCCCCTAGGCAACTGCCCAGTGTGCCCATGCGTTAAGACAGCACCGACTCTACTGCAAGCTTCTCCTTTAAACATATAAATTAAAATATGTTACATATTTTAATTAGATGTTAATTACAGCAAAGATCTACAAACGTTACCGCACATAGACCCACATTTTACTGACCTGCACATGATCACTCATTACACCGCCGACAGGTACACATTGTGCATATTGCATTTTATCCCTCCATGTTATAAGACTAACGTATAGGCGCTGTTTAGGTAAAGCCATGACTTTTAGGGTATTTTATCAATTTTAGGAGCTTGGTGGATCCAAATTTGGAATTAAAGGAACCGCCAAGACAACTCCCCCACTTCATTATTCACTATGAAGGGCCAACACTGGCAGATGTCACCGTACCCGACTCCTGTCAACATGGCAGGCGCCTTAAACGTGTACCCCACTGTTTGTCTACAGTGACCACCAGAGGATGTCGGTGGCCCTCTAGCAGTTGAGGCCCTGCTGGTAACAGACCATTTAATATGCACATACCTTCAACAGCTAACAGCTTTGCCTTATGTTGGTGATTGTATATCCCCTGACACAATTCACAGTATCCGTGATTTCCTTCTTCTTGATGATGTCTGGTGAGAAGCTCCTTGTAAATCTGATCATCACTAATATGCTCCCTGTATCTATGCAAATTGCCTTGAAGATCGTACAGTTTAAGTTTTATCATCTCCTTATGGTTTTCCAGGTTGGTTATCCACATTTCACAGGAAAATTTTTCTTCTATTAGGTTCTTAATTTTGGATTCCAACACCGCATTGGTTTTTGCCCTTTCCTCCAGGTCCACATTCATCATGTTATTGTCATTTTTAAGGTCATGGACTAATTTGCTGAGAAACTGACATTTCTGGCCATTTTCACAGAAACTTGTCCATAACATGAGATTTTTGGCTTTCAGGTTCTTTATTTCGTGAAGGAGCTGATCATGGAAGAACGGTTCATAATGTTCACTGCTGGAGCCTAAGGGGGTAATGACACTCCTCTCCAGATCCGATTCTGGATTTGTTTTGTTGCCGTGAAACTTCATAAGGTGCAGGCAGGATTCATTTGGATCAGAACTCTGGACTTTGCTCTCAGCTAATTGCCTTTTCAGTTGATTGTTTTCAGTCAACGCATCTCTTAATTTTAACTGCAGTTGCAGCTTCTCGTCGGTGTGTGTCAACAAGTCTTGGTGGATTGATTTGACTAAGTTTGCGATCTTGTCTTTCTCCCTGGTGATTATAGCCAGTTCTTCCTCCATTCTCCAATTACCAATTTTTAGTTTGCGAATTTCTTTTGACATAAATTGCTTCTCGATAGTAAGGTGGTTTTTCTCACTTAGAATGTGTTTTTTTTCTCTTACTAATTGTTCGCATTTTTCTATTACCATGTTCATTTCTTTGACAAGGAGTTCCCTGTCCTGTTCTGCTTGGGCTAAGCACAGCTCAGCAATATTCTTCTCTTCCATTAGTTTATTAATCGTTCCTTTAAAGCTAGCATTTTGCTCTGTTAAGCACTGCGTATCAAATTGGAGCTGGCTCAGTTTCTTCTTGAGCAGTGCATTTTCTTGCCTAAAAAGCTGGATTTTTGTGTCTTCTAACTTACACACGGATCTTTCTAACTCCAGAACAGTGAACACATCATCGGCCAGGTTAGTTTCAGTCATTTCATTAACCTCCAATTTTTTTAAGTTTTCCTCAAGATTTCCTTTTCTGTTTTGAAGTTTTTGTATATGATCAAGTTGTTGTCTTCCTTCCACTGTATCTGTGAAGACATCATCAGGGTAAAGTCTGATACCATCACAGCTACACGGACTGCCTCGGTCTATGGTGGCTTTATGAGGACAAACCTGGACGCCACTACACTTGTTTCCCTCGTGCGCACAAATATAAGAATGGTTATCATGATCTACAAAATCCCCTTTATGTTTCATGACCACGTGGTAGGCTTGGTCTTTATGTTGTTCAGGATTGCTTGTGATGGACGAAGTCACTACTTGTCTTCCAAATATATGTGAGGAGCTCTCCCCTGTTAAAGAACCTTCTTCGATTTCTGTGCTGTTGAGTTCTTCTATAGTCAGGCCACTTTCAGCATCTTGGGTCATTGAAAAATCACGTTGGACAGAAAACGGATTGTTTTGGACATAATCTTTGTTACTAGCTAATGTCTGGTATTCCTTCGCTGCTGAATTGCCGTCTTTAATCTGTATTACATTTTCAACATAAGGGAGTGTAGTGTCGTTATGATGCTGGTTACTGCTCAGCTCTTCAGGTTCTTCTGTAGATGGAGCGGAACATTGCTTATCTTCACAAATGCCTGACTCGTCCAACTTATCAAACGTAAGGGATGTTTGTATGTCGCTGGTGCTATAGGATGGGCTAGAATATATATTCTGCAATATAAATATTAAGATTTACTCAGGAACCAGCTGGAATAACTGAATGAGTATACAAAAACTTAACAAAAGAGAAAAAAGACTTAAATTCTCCATTTATTCAAACATGTATTAAAATAAAAGTAAATATAAAAAGTGGTGGAAAATTGGATTGCCCCTCTTATATCACTCCGTCAGAATCACAGGGCAGCAAAGTTGGACTGCTCAATGTGAACGGAGCTTCAATCCCAGTTACTATTACAAGATATCCCTTTAGCAGACTTGAGGGAACACTAACCAAAAAAAGAAAACATCAATAGTTTAAGCAAAAGCAACCTGACGCGCGTCACATTGCTTTTATTTAAACTATTGATGTTTTATAATAAAAAGGGCTACATAAAAAAAGAAAGTGCAGTGTGATGATCGGCATTTTAGAAGGATTAAAGAACCTTAATATACCATAAATTCCTTTTTAGGAGTGCTGGTCATACGCAACTCGGCATGGCTGTTTCTTAAACGTTCCAGCTCCAATATACTTTCCTTTAAAATATCACTTATGCCCATTCGGACCTAAAAAATAAAAAGTACTTAGCTTGTCAGTATAAGGCATTAATTCCCAAAATATTGATATACATTTTTTTCACTGGTGCTCTATACCTTAATTTCCAATCTCACCTGGAGGTAAAGAGTGGTGCCCACCATGCACCCAATTATCTGATCTACAAATCAGAATCCGATTCTCAATTTGCTTTATTTGTAAGGACCACATTAATCCAGAGAAAATTAATAAAAACAAGTTTTCTTGCTGTTCTTAAGAGTATACTGGACATAAATGCACACCATCCAAACGATGTACGCCATCCATGTACAAATGATGCACCATCTCCTTGATGTCCCCGACAGCCTTTTAAAGCATGTATCTTCATATTATTTTTCTGGTGCCCCCCTGAAATGGATGAAGGAATTCTGCAGAATCTTCCCCATATACATTTGCCCTTTCCCCACTCCCAGCTATTTTCGTGTAGGCTACGTGTTCGACATCTCTTTACACGTTACATATTTAGCGCCAGTCAGCTCCAGCGCTGGCTCAGTGAGCGCTTTCCTGCCACTGACTGGTTGCTTCAGCTGCAGCTTCCACCTCAGGTAAGTGCTTTTTTTTTCTTAAGGTCTTGAAATAAAATGCATATTAAAGTACTCAGAGGATACTTTAAATTGCAATCTTCTTTATCGGAACTGCGAGGGACAGTAAGCCATCCCCACATTTTATTAGATGCTGAAAACATCACCAAAGGCACAGCATGATGAGTAATGTGATTCGAGAAGAACAGCCATATTTCATAGACAACCAAACTACGTCAAAGGGTTGACGCTAAGGCTTGACAAACCCTGGGTGCCAGATCGCCATGGCGACTAGAAAACAGGCCAGGGCTACCATTGTGAATCAGTGCATTACGTGACCCCGCTGGGGGCCTAACGGAACCCAATTCATCACAGGAAATCATAGATCTTCAATCCCGTGGAATTAAATACAACCTTTATTGGTGGGTTAGAGCACTTTGTCTCCCGCAATATGTGGGCATAAGCATACCTTGTCTGCATCTTTCAGTATCTGCTGCTGAAAAGCTTGGACTAAATGTAAATGTTGGTGGAGAACCTAAAAAGCAAATTACCAATACTTAACTGCAACTGAATGAACATATTTAGCCAATAGGGTTTCCAAAACAGCCATTTCCAACATGTAGAGTGCTGCCCCCTGCAGTATGTATGATGTATAACCTCGCATGAGTAATGAAATATTCAATAACACATTCCAAGTACTACAGGGGACGGGATTTTACATGTGCTAGTCAGCAACACGGGAAATGTACACAGCATGTGTCGCCGATAGCTGGAGACAGAAAAGGTGGAAACGGAAACTCCTTGACAACAGAGAGCTGGGCAGCGCTCGACGCAATGTCACGGTCACGTATGGAGATATGGGTAGAGCAGTCACAAAACTATTTGTCAGCAAAGCCAGAAGTTATCAAGATGAATTATGGGATTATTTGCAATGACTGAATTATTCAGGGATCACTTCACAGGCAGTGATTTAGATGTAGTGTAAGCAAGTTTTACTTTACTGAGAGGGTGGTAGATAAATTGAACAGCATCCCATCAGAAGAGGTAGATTCTAATACAGTGATGGAATTTAAAAATGCATGAGATGGGCATCAATCTATCCTGAATCTTAGACAAGGACTGATTAAGGTCTGAAGCTTTACACGATTATTATTATTTTACACTTGAGAAACTTCACTCCCATGTTCTGCCTTCTTGCCTTGATGGATTAGAGGTACTTTAAATCTGTTACCTTCAAATACTTTAGCATAACAAGATTCATTCATAGGAAAAAAGTCTGTTTTGGATATATTTTGTTTAAAGGGACATGCAAGCATCCATACTTTCACATACATTCTTCAACCTTTAAGAGAAGCTGCAGCTCTAAAGCTGCCTTATGGCACCCCTCTTTGGACCAATTTTCACTCCACTGATGGACCATTTGAAGCTGCCCATCAGTGGCAGGAAACCCTCCCAATCAATGTGAATGGTTTCTGCGCAAAAGGTCTCATTAGACCCCCCAGGAACCCTCTCTGAGCCAGGACTGGAGCTGAATGTATCGCATCTCCTGCAAGCCGAGGAGCGGCAGCTGGAAATGCACATGATGGATTCTGCATTTGCAAGGGGGACCCACTTCACTAAACCCCTGCAAAGGCTGCGACAACCAATCAGAACCACAGGGCAGCTTATACACTATACAGTATATATGAGGCGAGCTAATACATACTTCTTATTCTTCCTTATAAAAATATAATTATTACAGGTTGTGTATATACACACACACACACACACATTATGTATATATAATATATATATATATATATATATATATATATATATATATATACATATACACACACACACACACATCTGTATATAAAATATTACAGTCCCCATAGTAATAGCCAACCACTAACTCGGCCCAATATATCAGAATATATATTTCTATAACAGTATATAAATATTATACTAAATAGTTGCTGTTCCGTCATTGACAGTGAATTATTACCTCCTTCACGGGTCTGATTGCACAATGCTTAGAGTACGGGTTAAATCTCTTCATTTCACGGCTCACTTCACTAACTATTAATACACCAACTTGTTAACAGCATCCATATCACTAACGGGGTGCTACAGGCAGGGACCGGGGACTGCTCGTTATTTGGCGGCAGCAGAAAGAACACGCTCCGCAACCGCCCCAACGAATCTACCAACGGCTCGTTTGGCAACTGGCTGGGGCGTCGCGCGCTACTGACGTCACCGTACCCGACTCCTGGCAACATGGCGGGTACCTGAAACGTCCCTGAGAGAACTAGTAAGTCTAAAACGAAGCATACGACAGTGGCGGCGGAGTACTCCGTCTGTATATTCGTTTAAGAATTAACCATGTAGCCTAAAACGTTTAATTAATAGCTAACACCGGGTGAAACAGCACCTGCCGCGTGGTTTGTGTGAATTGAGCATAATAATATTTAGGTGACCGTTACTTTTTGGGGTTATTAGCTATCTGTATGTAAATATATAATCAGTGTTCCTTATGTGTATTTTTATGTCACATCTCCTTCTTTCTTCAAGTCGTTTTCTTAAAATTTTATTTTTCCCTACATTGAGTACCTCAGGTAAGTGCTTTTTTCCGCTTATAAAGGATGTATAATGTGTGTACTTTAATATGCTTTCTTCTTCAATGGCAGCAGCATTAGACTATCCCTTTTAAATTACACAGCATGCTATTTAAAACCTGGAACAAATATGGAGGGTTCTTCTGTTCAAAAGGAAAAGATATCCAGAAGCAAGGATTGAACGGGATTATGAGCGGGAAAAAAGGCATGGCTTCTGATTGCCCTCTACTGAAATGGTAGCAGGTAAGTGAAATACCTGTGTATCTATGATTTCTTAGTAAACAATAGGATAAAAACAGTATTACAACAATGATCTACTCTGTGTTACTATTTTTACACACAAGCTTTTTTTCCACCGGTGTCCTTTTTAAAAATATCCTTACCTAAAAGTTAGCTTTATGTTTCCAGTGGAAAACAACATCTGGATTTCCGAATAAGGTCTATGCAGAACTACAAAGTGTCTTAACCGCGTATCCCCTTAGTAAAGACAAGCTTGCCATCGTAGTTTTAAAGGTTTATTATCGGTTATATAACAAAATAACAGACAAATTCATTTCCAATGGCCGTGAGCCTAAAAAACCCTCTATTAACACAATATTACAAGCATTAGTAGCAGGATTGCAAAAAAGTGACCCCCCCCCACACACACATAAACAAGTCTTGTCATTCATTCGTTTTAATGATTACTTATTAAAGCAAAACATTTTTTATTACTTTGAAACTGCATTCTCAATGGCAATAAAACAGACCCCAAACGACTCGTGGGGAAGGAAAGGAGAAATCCTCAACGTTGGGACAAAATATTGAAGAATATTTTATGAATATGCTAGACATATGGGAATAAGATGAAAAATAGTATAAATATTTGTGGAAATGATAGTGTGCCGGCTAAATATTATTTGAGCTTAGATTAATGATTCCCATGTGACGGTGAAGTTAATACCTTGTCACTGGAAGCTTGAGTAACTGTACAAAAATGAGTAGCTAAACAATTCAGTATTTTTCTTCGTTATCTCATCCCCCCACGTGCATGGCAAGCTGCGTAAACAAATATTTAATAAGCGGTAACCTTTTTAAATTTAATTTTCCTAGGCGTAGGAGCTAACAATCTACAAAACTACACATTTCTTGTTCCATCCACAATTGACATGTGCTATATCTATATTACAAATAAAAGGCAATGCATGTTGCTCAATTAAAAGCAAAAGGACACTTCTGGCAGTGATTTCATTTCCAACCAGTTGCTCGTGTGATCTACAGTGAGTTGTGTTTTTTATTAATATAAATGCTGTGCTTCCTGTCCACATAATAACTAGATGCATATGTACTGTTAAATCTGCCTTTTTAAACTCAGGAAAGTTGGCCTAGCCTAGTCTGTAAAGCCCTGCATTAGCAGATGGGATGTGTTCAAACTTTAAGCCTTTGGGTAGATAGTGACGGCATCGTATCCCTCAGGTGGCCTCATGCGTGCTCTTGCATGGTTTTCACAGTACAGCTGACCCTCCACAAAGAAGTACCCCTTCTGCTTCAAGTTCAGGTTGCAGTCTTCACACACAAAGCATTCGGGATGACGGAGCTTGTCCCGAGCCTTCACAACAGTGCCGCTGTATCGATAATGAGTATTACTTAAACATATGCAACACAAGAAAGCATACCATAATAAAGTAAAATTTAAAATAGTTTTAAACTTATCTATGATATGATTAACTTGTCCTAACCTAAACAATGTATACGTTCACATAGGTAAAGTTTAAACTGTTAATTATATGGCTATCCCTTAATCCTACCTATTACGAAACTACAAATATTTTCCTGGTCTCACAAAAGGAAAATGTGCCCTGAAATCCAGCACTCACAGGGTTAATCTCAAGTATTACACATCTTATTCAAGAATATATAAAATTGTATCAAAGCACTAACCTAACAAACACAAATTTAGTATTTCTTACCCAGTTACATGGTACTAATAAGTAAATGCATTTTAGAGCACAGTTTTAAAATGTGATTATAGTACAAATGTTTCATTTCCTTTACAAAAAAACATTATTAGTAGTTTAAATTAATGTACATTTAATAATACATGAATATACATGAATCATCTCATGATGAAGTTAAATGTATTTCCCAACTGGGTTTGTACTTCTGAGACCACTTTTATTCTGTGATATAAACCATAGGCTGCATAGAAAACACATTTTCATTATTTGGTAAATCTACTTTACGGTGGCACAGCAGTACTTGTGGACAGGATGTGATCAAATGTATTATGATTTAAAATGCTCCATAATATACATATATAATATCATAAAGTGGTAGATGACTTACACTATGCCATTTCCACATTTGTCACAGACTGGCACCTTCTGCACAGCTGCCGCTCCTGCATTTGGCTTAGTTAGCGGTGCCTTAACACTCCTTGTACCTGAAGGGCGATCTTTCAAATTAAAACACAAGAAAAAAATGTTAAATGTTGAAATCAATATACTTGCCTATTTACATGTTTGTATATTCTCAAATATTGCATCAGTAATTCTACAATGATAAATATCTTTGCTTTTCTTCATTAATTTAAATGTGTACATATGCTGATGTCTTTATTTGAAGGCAATGTCTTTTATTGTGCACACATTAATTAACAAATAATCCCTTCTATTCTCACTACAAAAGACAAAAACACGTAAAATTATTACTTACCAGGGTCATCATCAACCATGTCCTGTAGAACTTTAAATGAACCAGACTGCCTAGGTTTGCTTGGATGCTCTGCGTCATCATGAAGAAATTTGTATACATCTGACTGAGGCACACCGGCAGGCACCGGATCGCTGTGTAGTGGAAAATGATGTCGTATAACATTACACACTGAAAGTCGTTACACCTAATAGCAGAAGTATTGCTACTACTAAATGGAAATGTTATAAAACTAGTCTGGTATCGACGCTTTTGTGCAAAGGTATAGAACTAAAGAACAAAACATGGACCCAAATAAAAGGGCACTCCCGAAATAAAAAAGTTTCATTTAAACTCATTGTATGATTAAACCTTACGATAAACTTGCACGCGCGTAAAATTATATGCTCCATGCGAACCTTTACCAGCAGCTTCAGTAGAAAGACCCCGCAAAGGGCCGAGTGGAAATATTTGGATCCTGAAGTAGGAAAAGTATCCCGATTCATACATTTTACAAGAAATGTGTGAGGGTCTCAGAATCTCTCTCCACACTTTACTAATTTTGATAAAAGATCAAGCATCTGTGAACATTATATAGAATGATGTCAAAATGGACCCGTAGGCTCAAGTTTCCGATTTGGACAACTATTCAAAAATAGTGCATTTTAAGCGAAGCTGTAAATTGCAAACTGTGTTACAAGTTGAAATATTGGCAAGATTAATGTACACTTGTGAACCTTTGTTATGTCACGATAAAATTTATATACTGAAATAAGTAATTTGTACCTAATTTGAGGTTTCGTTGCCTGTGTCTCTCATTTTAGAGAAGAACTGCTCATTTACTCGCATAGTGGTATTTGTTTTCACGGTGCCTTTCCCAATGCAGTCAACCCAGCAGTTGCATTTCTGTGTCACTGGCAGGGAAGCTGGATAGATAGGCTGGGTGCCAGCGATACTGAATGGGATTTGCAGCACTACAGTGTTTGTTATAGAGGCATAGGGGGAGCTAAAAGGGAGACATCACTGCAGGAAGCAGAAGTCATAGAAGCCCTGATGTAGCAGGCAGCAGCGGAGGTTGTCTGCGTGGATCGCGCAGACGTTCACTGGCTGCCAGAGAGAAGGATCCAGGTCCTCTGCAGCGCTGCGTGGGATCCTCCTCTCTGGCAGGCAGCACGCGATGTACGCAGACAACCTCTGCTGCTGCCGGCACTTCCTCTGGGGCTTCTATGATGGAGCACCACAAGGGTATGGTGCGCTGTTGGTCGGTCAGGTTTCGTTCACTGGATGCAAGAGGAGGATGCAGGTCTCCTGCAGCGTTGTGGAGGACCTGGATCCTAACCTTGCTGCTTACCCGCAGCAGGGCTAAATAAAAAGGGAAACAAAAAAACAACTGCCCGGCGCCTGTTACTGCATGTCCTGGCTGTTGGGCCACACAAATTGCGCATCCCTGTGCTAAACCCTGATTATAGGCTGCACTTTTCCCCCTAATTTAAGCCTTTAAAGTCTTTATAATCGGGCAAATACGGTATAATATACTAAACCATTTAAGTGCAGGAAATCTAAGACAAATAAAAAAATAAATGTACCCCTTTACATTTCTTTTGTGAGATGCCTCTTGTATAAGGACATTCAGCAATATAGAAAAGCAAAGAAAAAATATGATAGTATAATATCATCACAGACAAATATTATTGGTTGTGCTTTCTCTATTCACCCTCAAAGATTGTAGTTGTATCACGGGTATGGAGTAGTAGGATATCACCAACAGATGTCTTAGAGGCTTCCCCAACTTCAACTCCAGCAGGAGTAGATTCCTTCCAATTTGATTTGAAGATCAATACCAAATTGGGAGCAATAAATACCAATATTAAACATATTTTCTTAGGAACTTGGTATTAATCTTGGTTTTGTAAATTTTGATACAAATACAAGATGCAAATATAATTTTTTATTATTATTATTTCCTGCACCTAAGCGCACTGTTATATTTTATTTATTCTGTTATTACGTTATACCCTTATGCGGTGCGACACAGTTCTTCGGCTGCTTTGTGATAAGCAGAGAGCAGATGCTTAGTTCTTTCTGCATCCTGCAGGTTGGGTATCAGATGGATTACAGCCCCACTGCACAGAACATTATATAAAACAAATGTCGTGTGCTGTATTATTTTAGCATTTCCATTTGCAGCTCCTAGCCTTGGTTTACACAACATCGTTAATAGATCAGCGTTTCTGAATATAATTTGATGAATGTACCCATCGAAGAAATATTGCGCTGTAGTATAAAAGTGTTTATATGTGTATTTGTACACTGTGTACCTCATCTGTGACTTCTCCCCTAGTATGGTAGAAACCTGGCCTTGTAGACTTTCCATTATGTTGTCGTCAGAATAGAGCTGCATGGGTGTATTGAACTGAGCATGCACGATCTTCACGCCGGGAAGCTCCATTTCCAAGGGGATGTTAGGTGCAATCCGAGAAGCGGCTTTCAGCTCACACGGATCTATAGTGCCAACAGTGCTTGCGGTGGAAGGAGTGCTGCGCCCGCTGCCGGGGTCAAAACCTGAAGGAGTGCTGCTTCCACTGTGTGAACCAACCAGTGAGGGAGGCAAGGAGGTGCAAGAAACAAGTGCAAACGTGAGCAAGACAGAGAAAAGAGAGAAATACGTTTTGTGCATTCAGAAAGTGATAGAAAGCAGCAGGCATGCAGACAGCGGGAATCACTGGGAATGACGAGCGTGAGGAAAGTGGGGTGAACAGATGGATTACACCGGAGGGAGAGTGCAGGCAACACCGAGCGGGTATCAGCCGGTATTCTGTTTAGTTTACCAACTTCACTCCACTAGTTCTAACTTTCTATCAAGGATTCCTCCTGTTTTATCTTCCCTCTCACTCAGTGATCCTGCCTCCTCTCTCAACAACGCAACTGCAATTAGAAACAACCTTTACTATCTCCAGGCTACTAACTTCTGTAGGTAACATGCTGCAATCTTTCATCCTTGCCCAAGCGGCGCACCATAACCCATTCCAGGGCAGGAACCTTCCTTCTTGTGAGTGAGAGGCTTCAGGTAGGGGTGAGGCGAGTTATGCAGAAGGGCAGAGCTAACCAAACATTGGATGTGGTTAACCGTAGAATGGATGGGGCTAGCTGCTGACAAGGAGAAAAGAGAAGCAGCGCTTCACCTGTAGACTCCAGGTCAACCCTGGACAGTTCCCAGAAGTCACATCCCCCCCTCAGCCTCTGAGATTGTAATCTGCAAAGAGCGGGGTCTTCCTCTCCTTATGAACCAGTATATCTTACGCTTGCATTATTGTGTAACTGATATTCTCACTGCACTGTAATAGCACCCCAGAATCTGCTGGTGATTATATATAAATATAATTTATTTTAAAAGCCAACTGAAAACATTTCCCGATAATCTACTGCAGTAAAAAAAAAATTAGTGTGATATTAGAACACAACTCCTGCACTGCTGACTGTAAAGCTGCCGTGTTAGCCATCGTTAAATGCTGATTGCATGCGGAATAGATTCTTGCTGACTTCTGAGACATTTGTTGATGGATGTGATAAGATTAACCATTTATTACATTCACTAATAAATTCTTGCTACACGCGGGAGACCTTTTAAAGGCTTGGGAAGCTTTCTATTAATAGTGCTTTATTACAAAGAGTTAGGGATCACTTTTGCTGTTATTTGGAAACAAACCACAAATGATAAGTGTCCTGTTTGCAAGTAAAGGGATAGTGCAAATATTCAAGCTCCTGGAAGAACTGCTTACTAAATGGGCCTGTTGGAGATATGGCATGTAATCAGCCCATTGGGATCTACATTAAGGTAGAGTTAAGTACAAACAGCAGACTTGGTGACCCAATTGGTTCTTTTGTGCCGTCTCTATTCTTTTTTGGGGTTATGAAGTGGATTCTATACATAGACCTGGATATGGGCAAAGCAAGACTTTTCTTATATCCAATAAAACAGAATCTCGCTGCACATTTATAGGACTGTTTTACATGCACACAAAACACAGTAAAATGTTTATAACCTGCTTCGGCCTGGCAGTATGAAAGGCTTAGGCCGGATATTATGCTTGTGCTCAAAGTATCCCAAATCCTGTAGGACAGAAAACAAATTGAGCAAGGCTATCCATAAGTGTCTGGTTGGTTAATTAATACCAATTCTAACATTAAACTTCATAGGAAAACAAAACATGCTATCTATGCTATAACACAGTGAAAAAGAAAAAAAGAAAAGATAAAATTATTACAAAGCAGAATGCATTATTTATTTTGTACCATCCTCCAGACAAATGGAATATGTTTGCAGCAAATGCTGACGTAACCTTTTAAGAGGAAGAAAAAACAAGCAAAAACATTGGGGTTTTTTTTTACCCGTAAGTATTTTACAACACTTTGATTCCAGTTTATTCCATTGTTCAGTGTACAGTCTATTTAGGCTATTTTTCAGAAAAAAAGAATCATGAACGCTTTGAAAGAGTTTAGATTTTTCCACAAACTAACACAAATATTTATATTGCAAAAGCAGCCATCTTTTATTAGTTATTCTCATCATAACAAGACCGTAATTAAAAATAACATAATTAAAAATGACAGTATTGTATAAGATGGGTAAGCTTCTCTTATGGATCCTCGCCTGTATGTCAATGATATCTCAGATAAAAAGAGCTATGTCCAAACAGATGAGGGTCCTGAGTTAGCTGTGTTACAGACAGAGCACGTAAATCAGACACAACACATGCCATACACGGAAAAGGTAATACTTACATCTGTTCTGCATTAGGAATAAGCCCCCGCATCTGTCCATGGAATGCGTCCTTTATGTTGCCAGATGAATAAAGCCCGATTGGGGTGTTATAGGAAGAGCTCACTACCTGTTTTTTGTCACCAATGTTTACTCCTGCTACAAATGGCTGTGCTCTTCTGTTATGAGCTGTACCAATGGGCTTGAACGCCTGTGTACATTTAGATGAAACACACCAAGCTACAGTTCATGCATGTTAAACACACAACAAGCAACACTTTTTTGGGGGTGATTTACAGCATTGTTGCAGGGATAAACTTAGAAACATGGTTTTTTCTCCTGAAGTCCAAAAAATAGATATAAAGTAGCGGATCTCATGGATAACTATTTTTTCCACCCAAAAAACGAAACAGACTAAATTAACAGACTAAAGTAGTGCTATTCCACATGTGTGTATATATATATATATATATATTGCAATAATTATGTGTATACATACATTTTATGCTTGGGGCATAACAGCCACTGCTGTTGCTTTTTATAAATCACCCCCATTGTTAACAAAAAAAAACCACATTAGTGGTAAATTTCACCACTTGACATTTATTTGTTAATCATTTGCCAACACATTCTATATATATATACCTAAAATCCCTTTTTGATATAGTTTGCATTAAATAATATCGGTGATTATGTACGCTGTGCTGTGTGACATAATCACTGCTTGTTCTGATCCCCAAGAGGCTGCCAAGCCATTCACAAATAGCTAAGGGGGAATGGGTAAGTGAGTACGTGCACGGGACGTAGAAATTAATCTATTATTTTTGCAGCTTTTAGTGTGAAATATTTGTTAAAATCATGGGATGATAAAAAAGATATCTAGAGTAGAATTTTGCGAACATCAGTTTGTGTCGGTTCTAGTTTTGTCATAACCCTGAATGTATATATTGTAAGAAGCGCTGCGGAAGTTGTCAGCACTATATAAAAAAAATAATAATTATAACAATAATATGAAAATATGGTGGAATTTCCCCTTTTGAAATCCAGCTGTTAATGCACATGGCAACGTGTGCTATGAATCGTTCAGCAGACAGCAGCTGTGTGCGAGTATACGTAATATTCCAAGACGTCTTAATCTCGTTACATTCAAAATATCCATCATGTGTCTAACAGTTGTTTCTCTTCCGATACAACACTTTATCTGCAAAGTGATGGTGTCAATGTTTTTCTTAAGGGGCTTTCCAGTTATTTTAATTGTTATAGGAAAAAACTATTCTTTCACTTTCTTTCATATACTTTCATTTCAAGTACCTGTGGTTCAGCTTCCAAGTTTATTTTATAAGGATGTGACTTTCCATCGTCACAGACCTGGGGAGACCACATCCTGGTTTCTGCTCTAGGAAAAGAGAAAAAAGAAACAACTGTAATATTTATATATTTTTGCTCACGATGCTCAATTCTAAACTATCACTATATAGATAAGGTCCTTTTTAAACGTTACCGAGAAGGTGGTATATAAGAGAAGCAGTCTCTCAGCAGGGATAGGAATAAAGCTATCTTGGATCTAAGACAAGACCAAGAAGTGATTATGGGCTGAGTTTCTACATCGGACTGGATGGGCTGACTGCTTCTCATCAATGTTTCTTCAATAATCTATAGAATTAAAAAGAGGTGTTGAGTGCTGAGTTGGCTCTGCATAGTTATAGTGCATAGTTATAGTGCATTGTTGTTTTGCTGATTTTACTATGCAATATACAGGGCTCATTCCTACAGGAGGAGCTCACTGAGCCTGGCCGTTCCTACTGTATGGTGATGAGTTTTGTTCACATGTGTACATGTGCTCTCTTGGTTTAGTGAACCTCTTGGATTATAAACTCTTGTGCCTGCCCTTCCTCAATGTTTGTTTCCGTCCTTGTTCTAATGTGATGCTTGTGCTACTTTTTCCATCGTCGCTGGTGAATTACTCGTGAAGCAAGCTTGAAGTATGCATGCGTAGTGCATTTATGGATCCTTACCTGTCGATCTTTAAACAGAGTTGATCTGTTGCCGCTTTGATTCTGTCCTGTGCCTCTGCATGTGTCATGTTTTCCGTGTTGTACCCATCAATAGCAAGTATCATATCACCGGGACACAAGTTTGCCATAGATGATTTGCTTCCAGGAGTTATCTGGAATACATAAATCACTGCTCTGAAACAAATGTGGACATCTTCTTTGTTAATTTTTACTACATATTACTTCCAATGATCTTAATGGTGATATCCAAACTGGCCTTTGCTGTCCTGACCTCTTTCATCAAAGTATCTCTGAAATCACACCCCTCTCGTCCAGTCACTCATAAAATCGTGCTGCCTTCACATGCAAACATCTCTTGAATTCATCTTCTCTTAGCCTCCAGAGGCAACTTTCTAAATATACCACTAGGTGGCGTCCATACACAAAGTGTAACAAAACACACCCTATTGTTACGCTTTGGAGAGTCAATGGGGCCTGAGCTGAATGGTAATAGTTGTGGTTGTATGGAAAAACGACATAAACAGCAGTTTACTTTATGGGGAGTCGGTATGTGATCACCAGGCTCTGAGACAGATTTAGAACCAATGCCCCAGGTGCATCGTGTCATTTGTGTTTTCCCGAGTATAGGGTCTCAGAGACTCCTGTCTGTGTGTATCTGTAGTTTTAGAGTTTAACATAATTTCATAATCTATTTTACAAATGCACTTGGCAATATCTATTGCTATCTATTATTCTGCCCTGCTTGGGCCATTACCTTCGCCCAAGGAAGAAGGGGAACTCCCAACAAAAGTTTTCTTTAAAAAAAAATAATATAACGTGTTTTCAGTCGTACGTCTATCAGCTATTTGCCTGCGCTCAGCTTCTGTTATCTTAGTCCATTCTACTACGCTAACACAGACTCCTTGTTAAACGTGTGCAATCGTGGAGAAAGAGAAACCTTTCTGTACTTCTCTTTCATTTCCATTTGCATTATTCTGGTCTGGTGTACCACTTCTGCAACGGGGCGGACAGCCGCTTTCCCGTTTCTCCAAGGGGGGGGGGTGTGCCAAGGCTCCGCCCTGTTGCGGAAGAGCCCTGGGTAATGTAGGGGAGACCCAAGAGAAGAACAATTAGAGGAGCTGCAGAGACATGAAAGGGGTTGTCAGAGAAGGCAGGGAAATGTGAGAGAGTGAATGACAACAAATCTAGTGTCTTTGAATTTTGTCCGAACTGAAGGAGCAGGAAACAAAATTTGTTGTCCCAAAAACAGAAGGACCAAAATTTAAACCAAAAAATTAGTCTGAATAATTTTTGGTCAGTTTGATCCATGTCTACTTCCTTATAATACTGCCTATGGTAAACAATGGGATGGCACAGTCTCATTCACCCAGCCAGACGCTTTGTGGTTTTTCATCGGGGAAAGTCCACCAAAAGATTACATGATTGACAACAATGGTAGCCCAAAGCTGCCTAGTGTCAGGGCTCGGGTAAGCAGGTCGGATAGGAGCCCAGTTGCAGGGGATACCAGAGGCTCTGTTTGTACCCCACAATGCATATTGACAGGTAGGAAAGTACAGACAGGCGAAAAGAAACACACCCAAGGCTGGATATTATTATAAGACAGTCTGTACTGGAGTAAGCTGACTAGTCAGGTAAGTAGAACACAGGACTGGTCCTGACTGGCAATATGGCTAGAGAGCCCTCAGACAGGGCACATGGCTGGACAGCCCTTACGCAGGGCATCGGACACACAGCAGTGTTCCCTCAGGCAGGGCAGACGTGTCAGGCAAGCTGGGTCAGTACCAGGAGATCACGAATAAGAGCCAAGAGCAATGTCAGGACAAGCCGGGTCAAAACAGGTATAATCCAACAGAACTATTGGGAACAGCACAGGGCCAGGAAGCAGAGAAACTGCATGGCTGAATACACTGCAACTCAAAGGCCTGGAATGATGGAATCAACAGGTATTTAAGGTTGCACCCAGGTAAGCAGATGCAGCTGGTCAGGTCGTTGGCATTCAAGGTACTGTGATCAGACAGATGACCTCTCGAGGATGCAACGGGCATGACACCTAAATAAAGTCCGGGCTGACAGTGGAATCCTGACATCTAGTCAGTTTATTTGAACAAAGTGAGATGAAAGCAAGTTTTTGTCAATGCTGGACTACAGCACTGTACATGGCTTAAAGACCCTGGACTTCCTTACAGACTTTATAATAGGATCATGTACCCTCCTCACCAAAGAGCTGAACCTGAAATGAATAGTTAGTATCTTGCCTGGAATTTAATTGATACCAAAACCACTGCCTGTATACCTCACGTGCATACCCTACAACAAACTACTTCATTTGGCACCATACTAACCAAAGGTACAGAAGAACATGGCTACTCATATAAAGAGATTTGTTACATTGGAACATTTTTAACACATTGCAACTCATTTCCCTAAGGAAAATATATCTAACCTGAGATTTTCCAAGATTGATTTCATTCAGAGATATCTAATTATACATAAATTTTTTTTATGTTGGTGACTTTTATAAATGAGATATATATATATATTTTTCTCTCGCCATGCTAAGTACACTTTGACTTGTCAAGCCAGCGTGGATACTGTTACTGTGAAACAATATCTGTCTCTTTTGTGGTGCGCTTTTGCACTAAAAATAGACAATATTCTGGCATCAGAAAATTCACATTATTCCCTAGGGCCGTAGAAACGTACATAGCAAACAGGCATTTGGCTGGCTTTTCAGAATTGCTATGATAATGCAAACCATGAATCTTTTATTCCAGAATCGATCATATCAAGGATGTGGTGCAAACAACAATAAGTATCAGTGTGTCTCCAACAAAAACATGGGGGGGGCATGGTCTGTGCCAGGGTCAATATTTTTAACGATTGTATAAATTAGGCAAGAAGCCAAAATATGTGATTATTATTAGAATATCTATGCTTCAATGATCTTTGTAAGACTGAGTTGCAAAAACAATGTTTTAAATGCAGAAAGAAGGTTTGTGTGTTATTTTTGTAATTATTTGGCATCCGTGGGGATCAGTGGAATCTGACGGCAGGGCATATTTAAGGGAGAGTTTGCAGAAGAGTTGACTTCACTATACATTATGAAATGTCATCCTCAGAGAGCTTCCTCTGCAGAAAGAGCTTAGCTGGTGATCTTTAATACATAGTAAAATGAGTGAGATTTTTTTCTCCCATTACATTCTGAATTATACAGGTGCAGCTCAGATCCTCTTACCAGAGATATTTGCTAGTATTATTATTATTTATTGTTTTATATAGCGTCATCAAATTCCGTAGCGCAGTACAAAGCCGCAGCATTGTCATGGTATGTTAAATACACATTTTTATTAAAAATACCAAGTACAGTATACGTACGGCCTTTTTTACTTTAGCTCTTAAGTTATTATATATGTGTCATTAGTCTTCCAGACCTCATTTGTAATTCAATACTTAAATGGGTTTTTAAAAAAAATTACCGTATTTGCTCGATTATAAGACGAGGTTTTTTTCAGAGCAAATGCTCTGAAAAATACCCCTCGTCTTCTAATCGGGGTCGTCTTCTAATCAGACCTCAAATAGAGGTCTGATTAGGAGACTAAGATCCAGATCCCCCGCACCGCTGCAGGGGACCTGGATCCTCCTGTCTCACCCGACCCCCCCCCCCCATACACACACTTACCGGTGCTTCCTGCTTTGTTGCCGGGGCAGCGGGTTGACGTCTACGCGATGCGCGTAGACAACGTCCGCTGCAGCCGGAAGGAGGTGTGGCTAGCAGCGGGGGTTGTCTGCGTCCGTCGCATAGACCTTCCCCGACTGTCAGAGTCGGGGAAAGTATACGCGACGGACGCATACAAACCCCCGCTGCTAGCCACACCTCCTTCCGGCTGCAGCAGAAGGCGACGTCAACCCGCTGCCCCGGCTGGAAGCACCGGTAAGAGAGGGGGGAGAGCGGGGGAAGGGGGGTGAGAGAGAGAGGGGGTGAGAGAGAGGGGGTGAGAGAGAGAGAGAGAGAGAGAGAGAGAGTGTTAGTTAGTTAAATGGGGTTATAGGGTGTGTGTGTGTTAAATGGGGGCATAGGGCATTTCTGGAGTGGCGTTAAGGGGGCATTTAATAGAGCACTCTGCCTCCTGAAATGCCTTATACCTCCCTATATGCCACTCTGCCCCATAATATGCCTTTTAACCCCCTAAATGGCAGAGTGGCATATAGGGGTATAAGGCATTTCTGGAGGCAGAGTGCTCTATACAATGCCTTTTAACTCCCTTAATGCCACTCTGCCTCCTGAAATGCCTTATACCTCCCTATATGCCACTCTGCCCCATAATATGCATTTTAACCCCCTAAATGCCAGAATGGGATATAGGGGTATAAGGCATTTCTGGAGGCAGAGTGGCACATAGGGGGTCAAAAGGCATACCATGGGGCACAGTGGCATATAGAGGGTTAAGAGGCATATCATGGGCCACAGTGCCATATTGGAGTGGCAAGCCTGGGGGCAGATGTGCGTAACTGGGGGACAGTTTGGAAAATACAAGAAATAAAAACAAAAGAAATCTTTTTCTCAATCATAGCTTTTATTAAAAAAAGAGTTTACATGAATTAACATTTACTGGTAAAACTTTTTTCCTTTGGGGTCGTCTTATATTCAGGCTTTTTCTTTTTTTCCTAAGTTAATATTCAGATTTTGGGGGGTCGTCTTATAATCAGGGTCGTCTTATAATCGAGCAAATACGGTAATTACATTTTTTTTTTACTTTTGAACTTAGAAAGCAGTTCTGTCTTTTGACCGTCCGTATGAAGTTTTTGATTGTGCTACTGGGCATATGCAAGAGGGCAATATTTCTTATATTACGGGTTCATGAGATACATTTATACTAAAGGTCCTGCTTGGGTCCCTGACTACTAGCATCATCTTGAGAATGTGATTTGGGTCCGAAGCCACTGGCGCTGAAGGTATTAGTTTACTTCTAATAGTAACTCATCACAAACTGTGTAAACTATTAAGTATTCCTGTACATTCTTGGGAATGAAATGGAGCTTGTAAAGACGGATACTTTGCAATTGATTTACTGTGACATATATTTAATTTATGTTTATTTCCACGTGAGAATAATACATTTACCGTAGTACATTGCCCCAAAGTTTCAGCACACGTCTTACTTAACAAAATACTTAAAAATAATGTGTTTAGCCTGTGTGATTGCTAATTTCCCGGTAAGTCAATATGAAATCTTGACTGTAAACTGAGCTCTTGTTAAGTGAAAGGATTACGACTAATGGATCTTGTACCGGGTCTTAGAATAGAACAGGCTTCCCTCCTGTTTTGATAGCGCTCAGCTTGGAACATCCTTGCAATCCAAACTGGTGAGCACATTGGATGAACATACTTTGATACAGTCAACAAGTGCTAAATGAGCTTACATCCCACAATTAAAAAATAACATTTTCATTCTCTTCTTATTAAAATATAATATAAATATAAAATGTATTTATATATTTATTATGTATTTATACAATTTTGGATGCTCTGTGATTAGGACATTAGAAAAATGAGAAGATACACTTATAGTTATCTATGCTCACTTAAAACCACACTAGTTTATATTCGAGTGGCTATATGGATAAGCCTCCATTGCTTATGCATTTCAACTTAATAGGCTATCTATATACTTTAATATCTAAGGGGGGCTTGTAGTATGAAAAAAACATTTGAAGGTCCTTCTCAAACACAAGTAAAGGATCTATGTACATGTAAACTAAAAACATAATACATATGCTCTGTAGGTGATTTAATTCTTAAAGCAATTTATTGACATATAAAAGATAAATCCATTCATACTTTGCATTTAGGTAGCTGCTTAATCTGTTTAAGCAGCGCAACCTCTTTTGATGGAGATAAAATGATCTCACGGATATTTGTGTTCATAATTTGTCATGCGTTTTATGAGACTCCTGTCACTTGCTCTAATAAACCAATAGTTAATATATTGACCCTAAAAGAGGAAATACATCCTCATCAGATATTACCAAACTGCCTTACTAATATGGTCTTAATACTCAGGTCTGTACTCTCCATTCATATAAGGGTTGTAGTCTTCATTATGTTGTGTTAACAGCTAAATATAACAGGTGTATGTGGAAGATGAGCTTTGCTGGCTGCAGGGGTCAGAGTGACTTAGATGTGCTTGGCAGATATGAACCCCAGATGTTAGAATACTTTTGTGAGTGTCTGTGAGCAATGTGTTTCTTATGTGAAGGTTATAAGGAGAATTCAGAAGGCAACAACATATCGGTGAAAAGGGTGAGGAAAATGCAAAGCATTGCATATGAGCCTCTTTAGAAGAAACAAGTCTCTCTTCTGCTGCAGTCTCCCTTTTCTAGGCGCTTAGAAAGTTTGGTGGATATGGGGATAAAACCATGCTTTACAACCATAAATCCCACTAATGTCTATAGAAACCACAGAAATTACAATTTGTAAATAAAAAACACATCTTTTCTCTTCCGAAAGTCCAATTACAAAAAGAAGTGAAAAAAAGTCTCATTACAAAATCCCAAAGCTTTCCCCATGCCCACTGGGAACTGTAGCTATAGATTGGTAACATAATCCAGGATGTGAAAAGGAGATTAATTGTGGATTCTGGAATTATACAGAAAAAAAGATTACGCACCGAGCACCCTCTACCCATAAAACCATAAATAACAGCAGATAACACGCATTCATCTACTCTGCCCATTTTTCCTGATGTTGGGACTCAAACCTTAATCAGCCCTTTTGTCTTAGATTTTGTCCTGTAGGGCAGAGAAGTTGAAATTGGATTGTAAAATTCTAATGTCACAATGTTACCTTTTCTTTATTGTGTATCTATCATGGCCCTTGAAGTTATCTTTTTACTATACAGCCTAATGTTGTAATGTCAGACTGTTAGCCTATAGCTTGCTTTACGCGTCTAATTGAACTTGTTATGGTGAATGCCTGATCCAACTCTACTAATCTATCCCAGGGCATATCCTCTTAACAGGGAACAAAGCTCTGCTATTTTCTGGATACTTTCCAACCGACTTTCTGGGAAACGAAATCTACCGATCTAGTTAATTAACAGAACATATAATTCATATTATAGACCTCCAGCTGTTGTTGAACCACAACTCATGTGAATACCAGCAGGTCTGTGATTATAACTTTTCCCCCAGACCTTACAGAATGAAGGTGACGCTATATTCCGTATTGAATAATACAAGAGAAATTAACAAGGCAGTCGGATGAAGCAAGGAAGTGCAGACATGACTGCAGTCAGTACTGGTGGGACGTTTGGGTGCTTGGCTGACAGCTGACTAACAGAATTAAAGGCTTCCTGTACAACACCCTGGGTGGCCGCTTTCTGGTGGTCTTCTGTAAAGTCAATTTTACTGTCAACATTAATATTAGTATGTTGACATTGGCACCGGCTTATGTGATGTGACCATATCTGAACTGACATCACATACATGCAGAAACTACATTTTGCTGGATTTCATTTAATTTATAGTTGCATACTGACATCAATAATTTTAAGAAGTACTCTAGTTGCTCCTTCTATGTAGAAATCATATTAATGGCAGTTTTCTGCCTATAACAATAGCAATGGAGTCAATGAAGATGATTCCACTTTTCACTCTGTAAAACCCAACACCAGTCTATCATCAAAACTGTTTATGTGTTGGAGTTTGTTTTTTTTATCCTTCTTGATTACCAAGCCCATGTACTGGGTTTATGTTTACAGCTATTGACTTTGTTTTTTTGCCATGTGATTAGCCAGACAGCCAGAGTGTATAAAAGTTACATCATGGCTGGGATTGCTATAGGTTTACGTGCCTTCTTATGTCAGCTGCTTGGCAGGTGCACAGAGAAGGCTGTCCTCGGCATGCTCCCTCGGTGCATATGTTCAGTTTAATAATATCACCTCCTTCCTTTGGCAAGGACAACCCTCTCTGGAGCACATTCATTTCATGTTTCAGTAGACAAGACCCTTATGTGAAATGCAATATGCCTTAACCAAAGGGTATAAAAATGTGCAGACTAGATGGTCCCCGAATGCCGTCAAATTCTATATTTCTTATATAATGTGGAATACTCGGCACACAGCAAAATAATGTCATATAGTTCCATCATGTTGGAAGAAAGAAATATATATAAACTAAATAATCAAATATCCCTGATCTTCTCCGCTTCCTTCTATAGCATGGTAATGATATAAGTTCAACAGCTGAGTATACAGTGAAGCTGTGCAGTTTGCATAGCAGCTGTAATTAGAAGCCCTGAATCGAGAGCAGAGGTCTGGCAATGACTGAACGAGTAACAATTATATATGTACATTCTAGACTGTAAGCTTACGGCCATTATGCTCTTTATCTAATGTAGCAGTTTGTCTTAGTCTGTCAGTTCTAGTTTTGTCATACCCTTTGAAAGTATGTACTGTAAGAAGCGCTGTGTAAATACAGATTGATGATCATCATATTGTAATGTTATGAAACTGAAATATACTATAACCCACCAGTATTGATGGTTATTACATGGTTTTACTCATTAAACCAGGAGTTTGCAGATGGCTCACTGATTTCACTAGCCCCATTGAGCTTCTGCAAAAAAGGGATGTTAAATGATTTGACATATAAGAAATAACTTTCCAATACACGAATGGTTAATGGTTCAATCATACCATCTGTGGCATGTACATGATCTGTGTGGATACAGCGTTCCATTACGCATTGTGTATGATGCTGGATTGCTACGTAATGACCCCATAAGTCGACGCGGCTACCACTGATGGCTTTGATACAAGCAGGCGGGTGCAGCATACAAGCTTAGATCTCCAAATCAGCCAAACACAACACACCGCTGGCACAACCTCTAAATCCAGAACCGATCTGTTAGTAGAGGGCACAACCGCCTGCTAAACTGTGCTAGACAAATGCCTTGTAGGTTAAAGGCTTTATTTACTAGAATTGTTAGTGAGTTGCCATGGAAGATCCGTTCTTACATTGGAAACTCAACCAGGGCTGGCCCCGTATTATGACATGTTTGTCATCATTTTGTAGGTAAACCCCATTGTGCTTTTCCTGACACCACGCCTGTTTAATTTCAATTTTTAAACCCACATTTAATTGTGAAAATTAGAGTCCAACCAACCAAACTGGGTAGCTTTAGATTAACGACAATGTGATGCCATTCACACAGCTTTATAATCTGGTTTTCATTGTAGGGTATTATTGTATTTTTCTGGGCCTGTCTGCACAGCCCAAACAGCTAGTATTTTCTTTTAATTTTTAAAGGTTTTGTGAATTTACTAATAAGCAGGTTAAAATTCTTGATAGATATGGCACACTGTATCCAGCTTGATAAATATAATACATTATAGCAATCAGTAATGATAGTAGAGGAGCATTAACTGAAGCTCCCTGTATGTTTCCCTGCCCTGAATAAGTGTATCGTTTCCATTTTAAGGACATGAATCACTGGAAAGAGCCATTGGTTGCAGAAAAAATCCAAATATCTTCAAATTACTTGCATAAAATGATGTTAAAAAGTTAACAATTGGGTATTTTATTAAGGATTTGGTGAAGTATTTCACCATTTGGTTTCACAAATTCAGCTCCTGCAGACACCTTTTAGTAACTGTCCATGTAGCTTCGATGAGCAAAATGTCCTCCCAAACTGTATTATCTATTAGTCTTCATAGAGAAGGAAACCTAACCCTTGTCTGGGTTGTTTAAAGGAACGTTTCTGTAAGTTCTGTCTCACTAGGTCAGATTTCTTCTCTAAATCTCTGATCTCAAAGTTTCATAAGCCTTAAAAAAACATTGAATTGCCCCAACATTAAGATGACAATGCTGTACATTTTTTGTAACCCCCCAAGTTTAGCTAGTTGGGGGCCTGGGGCAGGAACTTATTGGCAGATTATTCCCCACCCCCCCTCAAGCTCAGCAGCTAGCAGTCATTTTGCCAATGGACCTAACAGGTTTCTGCATACCAAGTGAGGCAGAAAATCCGGAAGGGCTGGCAAAGGGTACAACCGCTACCTAAATCCTTTATTTACAAACTACACACCTTCCAAAAAAGCATTCAGTCTCATCGGTTTCATTCAGGCTCATCTGACCACCAATATATATATTTGTCTCACAGGAAGAAAACTGCTATAAAAATGGCAAATTATTTTTGTAATTATTATTATTTGTGCTTGAATAGCAGTTCCAAACATGACCACTCGGGGGTCTAGAGTAACAATGTGACTAGATCCATTCTGTGCTCTCCTAATACATTCCCCTTTTGCAAATTTTGCTTCTTTAGTATTGTGCTGTACTGTCAATAACTGACCAGTTGCATTAGGAATTAAATTTAATCAGTTATCTCGCATATTCTTCCCAACTTTTTAATGTATTTTAATGTAGTATTTCTAACTGTATGAATGTACATGGCTTTCATACTCAACATTAGCCTAGTTATTTACATATGCCTCCTTATAATCCGAGGCCTCATATAGGGATCCAAACCAGTATATCGGAATCCCTTGGTTAAGCATTATGAGCCCATAGGTCTCAGCCATGAATCAGATGTTAGCTATGGGTGACTGATGAAGTACATGCCATGCCTAGTTACAGACCATATTTGGGAAGTATTAACTTACAATTTTTTAAATGTTGGGAACTCTCACTGGTTTGAGATCCAGTGGCCTTAAGACTTCAATGCAACCTTGTCGCTCCCATTTATCTTTACCCTTCAAAAAATTGTGATTCAGCACCAGGCAAAAAAGCTGTAAAAACACTAGCGTCAAGGGGTCATCATGCGACATAAAAGTACTATTAATTAATAGGAAAATGTTTTATTCCATGGAGTTGATCCAGGTGTACTTCTTTTCATAGTCAACAATATTGTGTAATATTTTTCCTCATTTATAAAGATTTTTATTAGTAATAATATTAATCTCAATACACTGATACACCTGTTGAAGTTACACTGATCCACAAAGTTTAGTAAGAAATCATGAAGGCATTTATTAATCATTCTGATAATAGAAGAGCAAATTCGAGTAAAGGGGTACAGAGCAGCACAAAACGTAGTTTAAACTTAATCAAATTGCTAGATTTTATAGAGGCAACAAAAGGCTGCCCTTATTGTGAATCTGAATAAATAATCCTTTTTTATGCTTATCACCCTTTTCCTAAATACCATTTGGTAGACAGAAACCAGGCAGCTGATCCTACCCACAACATACCGAACCAGACACCACCTGCTGCAGGCACAAAGCCAGATGCCCTCATCTAAACATCCTACAGACCACCTATACTAATCATTTAAACCCAGAAAGTATTGTGTGTATGTATATATATATATATATCTCACACACACACACATATATATATATATATATATATATATATATATTCACACAAAGTACAACTAAAAAATAATCTTGCCAAGTAACACATCAAAGATAAAGAAATGAAAGCCCTGTGAACTGGAGCCAGATCACTTACCCTTGAGATGACCAGAGGCTGGTTAAAATCTATGCCCCCAGTTAGCCTGAAACCCCAGGGAGCAGGTCCAGGGAGGACCACATTCTGTGGCATCTTCACTGTAACTGGTGAGCCTTAATGTAATTGGTAATGGAAAGTTTGTAACACGGTCTCACACACTGGTCCTGAGGTGGTATCCCCTCCTCTTGCAAGCAGCAGCCTGATCCCTTGATGCCTTATGATCTTCTCTTTATCCCTTTGCTCGGGCTGACGTCATAGCCTGGTCAGGGGACTTGGAGAGGGAGGGAGGAGAAGTTTTTAGGGGAGGTGGATAATGACCCCCCCTTCCCAAGTCGCAGGGGCACTTCGTCATGCAATTCGAATACTTTTAACACTTGCAATGCCTCAACTGGCTAGGACTGTTCAATTTAGAGCTAATTGTCTAACATGAGCAATGATGTAATATTTGGCTTGCTTCCAGCTTTCAAAAGCACATTATTTAACCCTTTACAAAGGCATAGTTCTGCTCTCTGTAGAAAATGCTACATTGCTCATTGACATGACCCCAGCTCATTTAGTCAATGGTGATTTTATGATACTATCAATATCTTTAGCAGTTACAGGATCAGGTTTGCTTATGACATCATGCTCATACACAGTTCACAGTTAACCTTTAGGATAGTATTGAACGTATTCAGGGCAAAGATTGTTATCCAGCTGCAAAATTTTAACCTATACCACCTCTACCGGGAAGCTATTCTGCTAATCTACCACTGTCTCAGTAAAGGAAACATTTTCATGCATTATAAGTCATCTTATACATTAACTTCTATCCCTCTAATTGTCCTGTCATAGTGGGGCAATTGTCACCTGAACCTTAAAATATTTGGAGCCAGTACCTAAAGCCCTTATGATTATTATGAGTTGTATTTTGGATTGTCTGCGGGAAATGTGTGCCCATATAGCCAAAAGAGCATTTGTGAGGTCAGGGATTGATGTTGGATGAGAAGACCTGGCTTGCAATCAGCATTTCAATTCACCCCAAAGGTGTTCAGTTGGGTTAAGGTCAGCGCTCTGTGCATGACGCTTGACTTCTTCCACCGGAAACTCATCCAACCATGTCATTATGGACCTTGCTTTTTGCGCTGGGGCGCAATCATGCTGGAATAGAAAAGCTCCTTCCCTAAACTGGTGCCAAAGAGTTGGAAGCATGCAATTTTCTAAAATGTCTTTGCATGCTGGAGCGTTAACATTACTTTCCTTTAGTTTATGATCCTGTTCAGGATAGCATCCAAGTGTCTCCATTGTCTTGTATATTATCATTTTATTCTGCTGCATGTCAAGGAACTTGTTTTGGCATATCGTCTTTTATGTTCCATTTTCCCCAGATATCTAATTTACTAACTTATATCACGCAAGAATGTAAGATTGAATGCAGAGATGCTCTGTAGCACTCCTATAACAGTGAATAACAGCTGCATATAGAGGAAATGTACTTAAGTATGGTATATGTTGGAGTCCACGTTAAATGGACTGCAATATGCATTACAAAATAAAGTGAAAAAATACGTAATTTGGTTACGGCGAATACAGGGACAGCGACAGTTCCCCTTTGTACATAAACTATGTTAGAGAAAAATAATGTATAGGAATGTATGACTTTATAAAGTGTGGTCTTTGTCTTATGTGAAATCGTACTTGTATATTAGGAGAAACGTGAAAGATTGGATAGTTGGGATGAGAACGTGAGATGGGGAACACGGTTTTATTTGACTGTTAGTTCCTGGAAGAAATATCTGTAACATGAGGCTCCATGGAGTAGAGGTCAAGAAAGATGATCTATAAGCGATGAGCTTTCAATTCATCCTATTAGGAAGCAGAACTAAAACCACTAACTTGACTACATATCTAGAGAAATTCAATTTTTAGGAGACATTTATAACCCTTTAGTAAGCAGCAGCAATGTTTTACTTTGTGATCATTACTCATAGTTCCATGGAGCCCCATAGATGATAAAATTAACTTAATGGTGTCTTAGTGAAAATGATGCAAATTTTGCATGACACTTGTGTGATTTATTTTAGCACGATTAACAAGTGGTTTCTCGTCACTACTGCTTTTGAAGGCATGGTTTCATCAGGTATTAAGTTCTGATTTGATATTATTTATTGATTGCGTGTTCTGCAGCACTGTACACTGCAGCACTGTACGCTGCAGCACTGTACATAACACTTTCTGCCCTCAGTGCTTGGGATTTAGATTCTCTGCAGTGAAGCTAATGGAAAGGATTGAGAAAAAAATGTTCATATAAACACTGACCGTGGTTGGAAGTAAATCTGTACAATGGAGTCTGCGGACGTTTGACAGGACTGTGCCAGGATAACATTCCGCGTTCAAAGATTCAAAGTTCGCTTTTGTGATTTCCATATAGCCTCTGTATAATTTATGAATTTACATGAACCTGTACAGTAAATATCCCAAGCTCAAGGTCATTCAGTAATGGTTTAAATGACATTTATAACAGTTCCATTGAATTCTCAGTCTCATTCCTTTGTGTAGTCTTTTTATGATTGTATTTGCCAAAGGCTCTTCACTAAAACCAATGTGATTGGCTGAACGGACGCTTCACTTCACTACACGTATGTAAACTGACAATTATCCCAAGAACAAACGGGTTACATGTATTTTTATGGAGGTGGCAAGTGTGTAGAAAATTTGGTTATGTTATCCAATTTCTACTCATGCTACTCTGCCAACAGAGAGGCACCAGTAGCATTAACATCATCTGAATCGGCTTACTGTGAAATCATCTGATGTGGCAAGATTATTATTATTGTCAGTAACTAAAGGCCTTTAACATGTGATTTTTGTTTTAAATACACTTTAGCAAGGGCATCATTGATTCAGTGACTGTATCCTTAGTTAACAGTGGTCCTCTCGACAAACTCCTATGGGAAATTCTGATGAGCCCCTTCATGAATTTGCACAGGAAACAATGTTAATTTAAAGCTGACTCAGCTATCATATATGCCAACGTATGTATTAAAGTGCATTGTTTTACTTAAACAATGTATTTTAACAAATTGTGCCTTTTTTGTGGTTTTCCATTTATTTTAAAGGGGGTGGGGGTTTTCGATTGAGGTGGTACTTGTGATGTCACTGCATGTTAGCAGGGATCATACATTTTTTCCAAGATGCTGGCCAGCTGATCTTACAGTAGTTGGCAGCAGCATTCTGGCACTTTAACAGGAACATTGGTTACCATGTTAGCAAGCTGCTATATTAGACTGCCTGCTTCATGAATCGATCACCGCTCCTTCCAAGATGGAGCCCCAGGATTTAAGGGTAAACAGAAGGTATTCAGGATTAACAGAAGTATTGTGTGTACCCTTAAATATGCTAGGGGAAGTAGAATGAAGCTGTCAGGAAATGAAACCTGGAGCACTGCTGACTACAGCCTCACTACTTTCCTTGGACCGCTATTGATAAGTACTGACCAATGCAGACCAGGGACACCCAACAAGAGCTGCAGTTTTAGAGATGATCTGACCCAGTTGTGTAGCCATCACAATTTACCCCTTCATCAAAGTTGATCAGATCCTTACACTTGCCCATTTTTCCTGCTTTGAACACACTGCTTTGAAATGTTTACTTGGTGCCTAACGTATCCCACCCACTGACAGGTGCCATGATAACAAGATTATCAGGGTTATTCACTTCACCTGTCGGTGTATGTGTTGTTACAGCTCCAACACAGCCTCCTTGCGGCGCTAGCAGCTAACCGACCACCCTTTCTGTCTACTTCTGAGGCTGGCCGCTCAACTCCCTGCCTCTTGCCATACCCCCAACACAGCTGTCCTGCTTTTTTTTGGGTATGAGATATTTAGTTTAAAGATTAACTTCATCAGTGGCTAATCAATTCCCTGCGCCGAAGTTCTGTCTCTTCTGCACACCTCCCTTATAAAGTCTGCCGGAACTAATCAACAGCAATCAGCAACTTAACAATAGAAGGAGAGCTGAGAGAACAGGAAATAATTAATCTGATCCTGATAACAGGAAGTTTGGATGCCATTCCCCATGGGAATATATACTATATGGACAAAAGTATTAGAACGACTCACCATTACACCAACAGAGACTTTTATGAGATTACATTCTATATACATAGACATTAATATGTAGTTGGTCCCCCTTTTGCAACTATAACAGCTTCCACTCTTCTGGGAAGGCTTCCCACAAGATTTTGGAGCGTTTCCGTGGGAATGTTTGCCCATTCAGTAGAGCATTTGTGAGATCAGTCACTGATGGTAGAGTTGGTGTCCCAATACGTTTGTTTATTTAGTGTATATTACTTATTTAATCTGTAGAGCCCATTACATGGGTTTAATTGGTGTATAGAACTTTATCATTTAGGATTTGGGGAAAATCCATTTTAATATCCAACAAGGTACTGGAGAAGTTGTGAAAATCTAGTGGTTGTTCTTCCCTTAGAACACGTGAAGTTGGTAGGTATGAACAATGTGGCCCCAGGAGCAGAGTAATGACACGAATAATGAGGATTTTTATAGTCTTCCTCTAATGTAAATAGGTTGTTTATAAAACTGTGTTCATTTAATCCGAAAAGATGAAGGAACTGCAGATGAGAAATCTTCTCTCAGAATCTTTTCACATTCCCACGTTACAATACAGTGTTGCATTTTCCATGGTGTTCCTTTAATCCTTTTAGAATCAGGGAGAAGACTTCCAGTAGAACTGTCTGCAGTGAAAACCTGGAGGATACAATCGTTTTGTGGCCGGTCATCCAGTCATTAGTGGCAAAGCTCCATGTTAATAGCTTGCGTGATACGTCACCCCCGTGTTTGGCAGGCTGTGTCCTTATTTGGTTTGAACTTAAATCCCTGTCTGGCAAATGGAAACTGAGCAGGCTCATTCCATGAGAGTTAAACTGGACGAGGTCCAAGCTGGACCTGTGCCAGAAATGGGAGAAATAGGATGAGGACCTGATAATTCCTGCATGTTTAATAGGGAAAAGCACAGAAACACTGTTTTAATTATCATGGAATGAACATATGCTTTTCATTTAACTCTAGCGTGGGTTAAAACATATGCTCAGAGAACCGCAAAGCTCTCTACAAAAGACTTTCATAGCTGTCTGAACCCTTGTTAATCTAGATGCCCCGGTGTCTTTTTGTGGAAGTGTGGGTAAAACACATAACACAGCTGTAGGTAGTGTCCCAAAACCTTTGAGATGCTGGTATGCAAGGGCAGGGGCAACTGACTTACAAGCAGTAACATGTTTGCCCACTCCTTGGGTATACCAGTGTCCTGATTTACTTACCCCAAATAAATAAAAACAGACAGACAGCACCTACTGCACAGCTTTGGAATCTAGGAATCTGTCACATGCAGCTGTAGTGCAAATAATTCCCCTTGTTGGCTAGAATTACTAGACTTGAAACGTACATGTAATTAGAGTTATTGATGTCCTAATTCCGTTTAGTTCCATCCACAAACAACAATATCTGCGATTTGTACTCCATTTGGTTTTCAGTTGTCTCCAAGCACAGCAGCCCAATGACACCATGCGCATGCCCTGTTCCAGATATGGAAATGCTCACACTGGCTGGTGTAGTGGATCTTTTAAAATTGATTGTTCACTTGTATTGTTTACACAAGCTTGCTTTATAACTTGGTTTAAAAATGTCTGTCTTGAGCAAGTTCAGAATTACTGAATTGCATATCATCAGGGATGTACTCTGGCTTAGGCCGACTAAGCCTAGGGTGGCAAGTCCAGGGAACATCTCATTTAGCCATATGGCCCATATGGAGGATGAAGCCCAACCTCCATAGCATGCAGTAAAATGCTCTGTGTGTTAATTTATAATGTTTTAATATATCTCACTCATTACCCCTTTAATAGAGTTCCCAACTCCTCCTGCAGTCACGCAATAACTTCTTTGGGCATATCATGAAAGTGACCAGCAAAACTGAAAAAGGGATTATGTCCCTGCACATCACTATAAACCAACAATTAGTGTGTGTCTCCCCAAAATCCACACAATAGTGATAAACCCGAAGGCTTGAAGATCCTCCAGGTAATGAAATAGTTCTGTGGTCACTCAATGCAGTCAGACATCCTTAGACAGAGGGGAGTACAGCAAGTGCTGATTGATTGTTGGTTCTGGTTCCAGGCCTAATGACATACCTGCATATATATATATACAACCATGGGAGCTGCTCATGTCTGAAACTTCAATATGCTTTCATGTCTCTGTTACACTGTTAGAATCATTTTAACATTTATCGTGTTTTCATTTTTTTTAATGCCTTTATTTTCAATGTGGTCCTTGTATTATAATTATACGTGGGAACTTCCCAGCGTAGTCTACTGAGATGAATGTCTGTATACCACTCCAGGTTTTGGCCCATATTATTGCATAGCTGTAGAAAATGGTTCTTCAGCATTCCGTATTTTATGAACCTTCCTTTTTTGGCACAACAATACCTTGGGTTTAACTGACCTCCTATAATGGACTCCTTTTCATAGCGAAAGGTATAAAGAAATGTATGAGTGATTTGTGTCCGCTGATGAAAGGGATACATTATGCCCCGTCCAGAACCTTCTGGCCCTTATGAGTAATTGCGTATTTGTTCCCTGTTGTGGTACACAGTGACTCACATACCAAACTTGACTGCATCATTTTTATTTACACTAAGTCGTTTTAAAGCAACACCTTTTGACTAAAGCAGATGTTGGTAGGAGAGTTTGTGGTTTCCATATGTTAAATATGACTATGTGATGCAAGACAATATGCTATACAGCTGCAAGAAGATATTGGTTATCCTTGTGAAACTGAATCAATGAGATTTCTTGAAAGTCACCTTACCAAATGAGCAATTGTATGGGCCAGGTCCGTCATTCTTGCTTGAGAAACTTGCCAGGGATGACCCTTCATTATACATAACAGAATAAATTCTCCCAGCCCTATAGCTATGTGTTTTTAGTGATGTAAAGTTTGGTGGGGGTGGGAATGAGTTACATTCTACAGAGTATTTATATGTATGTGTGTGTGTGTGTATATATATATATATATATATATATATATATATATATATATATATATATATATATATATATAAAAAATATTGTATATATATATGTGCCGGAAGTTAAACTTCTGCCATAATCTTGGCCCGTTCGGGGACGTCCTCCCTCCCTGGTTGGAGGAGCAGGTGAGAGGACATTGCTTCTTTCTGGTCTGTAGTCTTCCCTGTTACCTTTAGAGTGAAGCGGTACTACAGCTGCCAACCTCCAGTCTTCTGGAACTACAACAATAATTACAGAGGTCATAAGCAGCATATGTCATTAGTGCCGCTTAAAACTATCACCATACTGCACGCCAGAAGGCAAAGCTCAGTGTAACTTAAGGTAGTAAGTAGTACAGCTGCCTCCTGCCATGAAGGAGACAATCGTTTCCAGTGAAATAGGAAGCAACGTTTAGCCCAGAGAACGGTTTATGTGACCAAAAATCAGAAAAAAACTATTTAAATGGACATGTTTGGAGTAAAACCAAGGGCTTTTTCTTTAGGAACTAACTCGCACAATTTATAACAACCCCACACGTGTGTGAAGAAGATCTTTGCCTTTCTTCCTGTAACCACTTTGTCCTTTTATTTATTTTTCTGTCTTGAATTTGGTTGCAGTTACTAAGGAAGTGCTGGCCTTGAGTTTATCTCGCAAGCAAACAGTGACAGCTCAAAGACAAATAAGGTCTTCTCTTGCCATTGTGCAGCAGGCAGGCAAAATCATACGTCTCTAGAGCTGCAGAAAGTATTGTCACCATTGGTCCATACACACAAAGTGTCCTTATTTAGGAGGGACAGTCCCTCCTGAATGTATTAGGCAGCGTCGGCTATGCCTTTCTTACATGTGAAATAGGCCAGGGAAAGCCCTGTGTCATGCATAATTAAACAAGTAGGTTAAATCCATAACTCCCATTTTAATGAATAAAGCAATTCTTTCTGTAAGCCTTCTTTTAACAAGCTTTGTACTTTCTTCTATTTTCATGATTATGAGCACTCAACGTACACATTTAAAACCCCTGTGAACAGTGGTTTGCCTAAGAATGTGAGTGTCATGTATTCCCAGAAATACATATACATTTTTTATTTCTTGGCATATGCGATGTCGTCATTAACACTGGACTTGGGAGGTAAACTTGTCTGTGGCGTGATTAATGCAGCATGTGGCCATACACTAAATACAGGTGGGAGATACCGAAGAACCCCATCAAGAATCGCTGTTGAATTCTATATTTATATTATTTAATGATCTTGAAAAAAGAATGCCGAGTATAATAGGCTGCAGTTATTGTTTAAGGGGAATTGATTTTAACATTGAAAAGTCCTCTGGCTAAAATCAAAAGCACAGCAACTGGAAGAGATTTTAATCCCAATAGCCCGTGATAATCTTCAAAATCCCTGGCAGAACATTTATTAAACCTGCCTTCTTTCTCAATATGAGACCATGTGTAAAGCATGTGAACTATTGTGAAGTGTTTAAATTGGAAACATCTTAACCTTGTGTTTACTGAATGTTACTGCTTCCAAAAATAAAACGACAGCAATTCAATACTGTATTTTTTATAAATATTTTACATAGATCACAGAAACGTTAGGCTTGCATTAATTCCATAGTAGTACTTTGGTGCATGGAGTTATGATCCTTGAGTTATAAATACAGATATAATGATTAATTATTAGTAACCAATGCTGGGGAATAGTATCCTGTGTCTGAAATTCCATAAAATATTCACGCGTGAATGGTGGAGAAACGCTTGCTCAGCCTGTATCAAGGAAGCAGGACGATGCAATATTGTGGAAGTCCACTATGTACAATATGCACGTAAGACAGGAGTGCGGAATTATGTTATGATAAGTGCACATGAGATGTTCTTAATATATTATAGCTTGTGAACATCAAAACCAGATCTGCTTCAGTATGCAGACACCTTACCAGGCATACTCGCACAGCGCCAGCTTTTAGTGGGCATGCCCGTAATAATACAACGTGTACCATATATATTGGGGCATAAATACTTTCTCTATGATGAAGTTTTTTTCTTCAAATTGAAGGTACCCCTGTGGGCACCAGGTTCGCACCTAGTTATGCCAATCGTTATATGGGTAAGTATGAAGGGTTTTTTTTAATTGAGAAAGGGGATTTATATCAGTTGGATTTGGTTTTTGATGGGCCAAGACTCTAGTTTGACATTTTTATGTGCAACGCTGTGACAGAAACCCCGTTATACCAATCATTCAGCGTGAATACGAAACTGCTTCAGTGATTCATTTTGACGAATGGCCTGCATATGGAAATTTAAACTCTATTGGTTACATCCATTTTAAGTTGAACTATCAAGGACATTCATGTGCATCCAGTGACAGGAGTAAACACGCAAGTGATTGAACAGTCATGTTTGATGCCAAAATATGCTTTTTGAGGAATATGAGAGGCGTCCCCAATGAGCTCTTTCAATCAGACCTTGATCACATTTGCTTCATATTGTGCAATGTTTTTTATGATAAAGTTCAGGTAGGCCGCACGCTAAAGTAGAAAAGTTCAGGTAGACTGCATGCTAAAGTAGCACCCACTGTAACACTGTATGGTCACACATTCTAACACCATACACTAACACACACATTCCCTCTAAACAACCACTAACACACACACTCTTACCTTGCACAGACCATCTTACAAAGTGAATGCCTCAGTTACAGGTATCATGCACCCGCTGCGCCTACTTTTCAGAGGGTTGACACAGTATGTCCTGCTGACACACTTTTAGAGCACCTTTAATGGTCCTGAATTAACCGGTGGCTCCCAAGTCATAGTTTATAATGAGAAGTGCTGACAAAGCATGTTCCTTAGACCAGTGACAAAAACATTTATCAAAAGAATCAATAAACTTAAATACTGATTTATGCTAAAATGTTCTTAGCAGGAATGTTTCAGTGAATGAAGGGTACATGCAGCTTCTCCAAAAACCCCACCTCACAACTGAGACGATGTACAAGCTATGTCCACATTCACATATAGAGACACATGTCTAGGCATATGTATTAAACTATACATCCTCTCAGCAGCCAGGCACTCTGTTACTTACTCTAAATTAAGACTCAACCTGGGTTTTAAAATTTTTTTTTACAGGCACATTTTATTAACGGAAAATAACACAAATACCGTTTGTAAGAATCCAAAAGGTCACTACCTGGCGGGCAGGTATGACAAAACGTCTTTGTTTGTATCAGGTACAGAGAGTAGAAATGGTGCATTTTTAAATAATACAGGCATTAGACGTGGGGTTCCTCCATCCTCACGGCATCAAAGGGAGGAGTTGGCCCTATAGCAAAGCTGCATGCAGTAGAACGAGTTTAAAATCGAAAGCCTTCCAAATATAAAGCTACTTATTTGTCTTCAACGTGAAATACTGAATTACTGCAAAAGAGATGGTTACTTTAATAGCATTTGTTTGTAACAAATAAATATATACATTGAAATACCACTGATAAAACCCGGTTCATTTCACAAAATTCCTTCAGAAAAGGCTATTTTACAAGTTTGGAATATCTAGGATGGCCAAGAGCAGAAAGCAGCCCGTCTCTGCCACCGCTGTCCCCAGGCCAGTGACCCAACGCGGCAGCAGCAGGGTACAAGCTGGACGGAGGAGGCACTGTGCATAAAAGCCATATGTACAGAGTACTACGGAAAGTGTGAGCAGAAAAACAGAGAAATGCGGCTAACACTACTGATATCTGTGTTGCAAAAGGCCCAATGGAGGATAGAGATTTTATGTGATGCCGTAAGATCCACCAGGGTGCACCCACTGAGTGATAACCCTTGAATATGCCTATGGTTTTCATGTCTCCTGGTGTATCACTGGCAGTTGGTAGGTAGTTCAGTATGAAGAAAAAAAACCAAAACTATTTATAAATAACATTAGTGACGTATATATAATTACATACAGAATAAAATCAGGGTTTGTGGATGGCACCTGTACCTGGGTATTGTCGTTATAGCCTTCATCACATCAGACTACAGATTTGTTATCATATGGAACGTTCTTACCAGATGTGAGATAGCGCTAAATAAAATCTGATGCATGCTGACGAGCACCTATGAATCATAAGAATATCTCTCGCTTGTTGCAGGAATATACAGTGCCATCTTTTACCCGTGCCTGAATAAAATGAATCGCTTGCAATCTATACTTTAGTTAGCCAATAAAGGTATAATCTTTCCCAAGGTATATTTCTTTGCTCTAAACCATACTCAGGTACTTCTTGCTGGTGCACGGTACTACATTTATAGACAGATTCATGCAGAACTTTAGACAAAATAATAGGGACTTCATAATTAAATCATGAAAGTGTAAGTCAAGTTTAATACTAGTGTTACACTAATAACAATCTGTAACGCACGGAAATGTTTAACATAAATATATATGTACTGAAAACACTCAGTGTCTTCACAGCAAACGCTTCTTTTAATGTTCCATTACTCTTTGCCTTAATACAATAGTCTGCAGATAAACCAGTCGCTCACTCTCTCTCTCTCTCGTGTTGTAACGGTATCAGGACTTCAATGATGGCTGGTTTACAGCGCTTGCAGCCTCTAGAATAAAAGTCAACTCCCAACACATTTCGCTCCGTCTTGTAGAATAAGCATTCATACTACAATTGACTCACAACTCACACAAGTGTTCTCTATGGAGACAAATAAAAAGGTGTAGATGGCTAATAGATGAGGACATTGCCCTCCAAGGACTAGTCTTATAAAGTGTGTTTGTTGGTGCACAAAAGCATGATCGATGTAGCTCACCATTACCATGGACTTTCCATAAGGAAGCACTGATGTTTTCAATAATTTCACCCTGATTGTAACACGCTTGGCAATAACCCTTGCCTATCGGCAAGAAGGGAAGCTAGGAAGGTGAAACACCCAAGATGATCAGTCTTACAGCTTGTGTGGGCATAGAGGTTATTATAATTTTTGCCAGGCTATTTGTTTTGTTAATATTTCTTCATCATGGAAGAACTGATCACATTTAAGCTCTTGTTTCTTATGTATTTGATTTTTATTCAATGAGATCTAATTCTTTAGACGTGGTGCGCTCTGCAGTGGCTACATTTGTGGTATTATCTTGTTGTCAGAAGATAAAAGGCCGTGATTGCTACACTTCTACGTTTCCACTTAGCAAAAACTGTGTCACGAAGGTGAAACTTGTATTAAAATGTCCAGCAGTTGTCAGAAATGACTGATCAAGCAATTTATCAGACTCATAGACTAGATTACCAACACACCTCAACAAAGCTGCATGTATCCGCTACCAGATCCTGATTGCGTCACGTCACATTCCTAGCTTACTAAATAATGCAGTGTGGTTTTTCACAAAGACATTGGCAGAGACAGCGCGTCCTCCGGAAATAACGTTCTCAAAGAGTTAAGCGTGGTAAATTAGCTTCATAAGTGCCTAGAAAATGGCTGATCTCTAATACTGCAAGAAAATGTTGGCAGACTACACGTGAATTTCAGACTGTCGGGTCAAAAAACAGAAGTGTGCTTCCTAACAAAGTGACCTAGACGTGCGGTGTCAGACAGCGACAGGATGACCATTCATTCATAGCCGCTTCACATAATTTCCAGGGAAAGTCCCGAAAAATTTTGTTCGTCGCGATGTGCCTGAAATTAAAACAAAAATGGACATTGTCATTTTTAGTGCCATAGCCTATAATGCTGTACAATAAAATAGTGTTAACACAACCTGACATAATAAAGAGGCATCAGCTACTGAAACTTCCAATCCAAACCACGTGTAAAAGGATAGAGCCATTATATTGAAATGTAAGGACAACACATTCCCCAGTAAAAAGCAAACAGTGATTATGACTGCAAACCTACCACCAGAAAAAATGTGTAACTTATTTTATGTTTGATATTTTTTGCAATATATACTATTATTATCAATTGCATTTTTTAAAGCTGTGAGCTGTTTGTATTTTTGTAAGTGTCCATTAGTTTTACAGTTCTTCAGTAGGTGCAATAATAATCCACCGGAGGACGGCTGGCCATATTTCCCTCTCGTGTTACACTGTGCCAGAGCCGTGGAGATGCATAGGATACATTTAGCGTATTCAGGGCGCTGTTCCAAATAGAGGGATTGTGCCTTAAGTCCAGTGCATTATCAGCAGAATAACCACTCTCACACTTACCTACAAACCATCCATCATCGCACTTTTCCATGACATCGATCACATCCCCTTCTCTGAGCTCCAACTCATCTTCATTGCGTGGAGTGTAGTTATACAGAGACTGATACCTAGGGAGGAAACGTAACTAAAAGACCGCATATACAAGAGCTACCATTCAACGTCTTAAAGTACAGATAACCGGTACTTGGTATCACAGGAACAAACTATAAAATTATCCAAATAGTAAAATTATAAAATAAAAAATGAGAACGTCCACTGCTGGGTTCAGGTTTAGCTGTTGTCACCTGCTATCAATGCCGTCACTAAAAGGGTTAAAATGGTTTACATTATGCAGTTTCTATTTCTAATTTGTTCTAATTGCCCTAAATACAATAATTATTATGATGATCAACTTACGGTTCCCCCATGGTCTGTATATTTTCATGAGTAAACACTGGACGCTGTAGGCAAAAAGTTAAAATAAAGTATATCGTTAGTATATTTTTCGGATAAAAGGACCTCAAGCTGATGTCAAGGATGGAGAAAACGAGTCAGCAATTTATCACAGGTAGGTATTATTACACATATATAACAACAAAGTGAAAGCTAAGCCTCAAGGACATAGCTGAGCAATGCATTGTGTGGCACAGATTACCCACATCGGCCCGTCAAAAGAATAAAGGATTGCAGCACCCCTAGTAGCGTGTACTGAAAACTGCTTCACGGGGACACAATCGGCCTCATTGCAGGACCACCACTGAACATGGAGATATTACATGGTTGCCCTCTATAGGCATTGTACCAAAAATAGGGGAACCCTGTTTACTGCCAACTGTTGTCTGATTGTAAGAAATATGTAAGTAGTAAGTAAGAAGTAAGAAGTCTGTAAGAAGTAAGAAGTTTGTAAGAAGTCAGCATGGAGGCTCGGGAGAACTACTAGCTCAAAAACGCCAGTGGAGCTCTCCATTTTCAACTGGCCATTATGGGTACCCTTTGCCCATCACTTACTAAAACCAGATTACATTTTATGCATTAAATGTTATTAATAACATTAACCTGTTATAACCAACATATAATCACAAAGAAACACATTAACTTACAATATCTGCAACATTGTAAAACACGTTAATAAGCAGCCATGTACAAATACATAACGTTTATTTATAGCACAATTATTACAATGAGAAACACACTTCTGTCCATTGATAGTGGTAAAACATCAGTGCTTTTCGGCACTGTGACAGATAGAACATGTATGCAGAAGCCAAGCGCCATGCTATACTGCACAACATTGCCGGATCAAAAATGGCTACAGATAACCATGCCAATCAAGTCAGCCAACGTGTGCATGAACCTTACCATTTTACCTTACAAGGGGAAAACGTGCAATGGCCATGGAGCCTTTAAAATGCCTATTTTTTACATTAAAACGACAGTCTTTGTTAAAAGGATTAGTCGAGCCAATACCAGAATTAACTGCAACTTCCCCAGAGTTTCGGAATTGAACATGGCCATCTAAAAAACCCTTTTGTGCAATCTGTTTGAATACTGCACAGCTAATAGAAAAAAAGTATGCACATGTTCTTACATTACATTATCTGGATAACTGAATGAGGGATTTGAAAGATTGTATTTTAGTTCACTGGGTGTATCGGGTTTGTTTCATAAATTCCACCAGAACATGCGGTAGAACGTTATGGAATTGGATCATTCGAGTAGGGTCTACTCATTAGACATTGTCTTTAGGTCTGCCCAATACTGCGAGGATTGGTCATTTCCCCATCTATCTGAAACATCTAGCTGTGCTAATGAATGAATGACTTGTCTATGTTTATTTGAAGATATCCTGAAAATAGCTGAGAAGATGAGATATTAACATAGATACTGTGTTGATCGCAGGTATCACTATTAAAGAATATTTATTTAATAGAATTAACAGACTGGAATAGAACATGATGCCTTTAAATTCTATTGTAAGGTACATTGTACAGTTATGAGCCAGATTTAAGGATGTGGTTGACCACATGATCATTGTTACAAAAGGGACTTGTATGTTAATCTGAGCTCATAGTTTCTTATGTCATTGCCCTACCCTGTCTAATATGTATTCACTCCAACAGCATTCACTGAGTTCTTTACTATATTTGCAACATAAGGGGGCTGCCAATAGGTAAAAAAATCCCTAGGCCCCTGGAAATAAAATGTAGGAGTGACTGCTCCTCTAAAGGACAAGAGGCTTGTATTTTAGATTGTTTTTCATTCATTTGCTGAAGATACAAGTTGATTCTTCAGATGCCATTTGTTGTGAATTCCCCCAAATTGCTCCATGCCCTGAGTAAACAAAACTGAGCTGGTACTGCTCTATTTTTTAGCTAATTACCGTATTTGGGGAAGCTAACCTGTCTTCCGTAAGATCTAGAGAAGTTTAGGCATGCAGCTGCAGTTACCAGTGAGAGATATCACTTTCCTGTGATACAGCACATATTTCTAAATGTGTACAGACTAATGTGAAGACGCAGAATTGTGTGCAGAGTCGTAGGTATTTAAAGCAATAGGTTTGACATAAGTTACAGGAGATCTGGAAGGAATGGAGGGGGTTTAGGAACAGGACATAGATGGCTGAGCTAGAAAAGGTGAACAATGAGGAACATTAAAACAAAAAAGCATGACAGTAAAAACCAATGGGCATGTTATATAACTATACTGTGGCTACTAGCTTATAATTGCTAAAATGCAGGTATAGTGGATGTGAAATAAAGATCAAATACAAGGAGCAATGTTAGAAGCAGTCACACATTTAGTGTCTGAAAACAATGGGCATTATAACAGAAACAGAGTCTGATGATAAATATGAATCATTGGACCCATCTTGTGTTTTGTTTCCACTGTAGAAACCTCAAAGATAATTTGCTCCTTGGTCTTGTCTTATATTTAGGATAGCCCTCTCGTCTATCAGGAATGGTGGAAAACAGCAACATTCAACAGAGTGTATGATTGATGAATGGTATGTGCTTGGTGGGCAAGGAGTACACACCACTCCCTTCTACATTATTCACAGACCTGTCCCAGTGAGGGCTCTCCTTTAAGGCAGGACATTTCTGCCGGATCCAACTCCTAAACAGCCCAAGTAAATTATCATTACCAATCAGTTGTTTAATTTCCTACTAAAATAAATGTCCATATACAAAATAACGCCATAACTTGCTATTTTAACAGCCACATACAAGTCGTTTCTGAATTAAGGCCATTTTTATTAGTTAAAATGTTAAGGGTTCATCATGGAAAATTTCCTCTGAGCATTCCGGTAGTTAATGTTATTACTACTGTGTATACTGTACATCGCAGTAATTCTTTACAGGTTCACTAAATGATGTAATTGTAATCACCCGAAAAAAGCAGTGCCAGAAAATATCCAGTTACAGTATTAGCAGAAGACCTACTAGTGTTTACTGTAAAGTCTCCATAGCAACACAATATTTTCAGTAAATGGCGTTACCGAGCAGGCCATCTTTCAACAGGATATTCCGTAGCAGATAGTCTAGCTTTGCGAGGCTGGAAAAGCCCTTAATGCGTGATGAATAATTATTCTGAACGCTGTGTTACTAAATCCTAAAACGTAAATATTAATGTATACCGGGACCACTGGGCAGAAAAAATATCAGTAACCCGACCGGTTGTGTTTTGACATCTGAGGACACATAATTAGGGCTAAAGACCCATTCAATTTGCTTTCCCCCAATTCATTATTTGACACTGTACAAAAGCGACGTAATACACATTGAAACATGCCATTTCAGCAAATAACACGCACGTGAGAAAACAAGCGAAATGACAAATACGCACACAAATAAATAAAATATGTAAGAAAGCACACGTTTTATTACTGCTTTTTATATTTATCAATAGGAGATATGCAGTTTTAACAGAAGCACCAAAAATGACTTTTCTTTAATAGTATATATGCATGCACGTAGTTTCATGCAGCAAAACAAAATAGACTCCAATTGACATTACAGAAATATGGATGTCTAGGGACAGGAATGTCCCTGTTATCTTAGACGAGTGCAGTGGGCACTCTATTGTATTGATTTGTATTACTCTACCCTGTGTGCTGCGCTGCTTTTCACTGGTGAGGCGCAGGCCTTTCTAGACATCACAGGACTACGTGGAGGCTTACCAACAACTACTAGGTCACTCTTAAACATGGCCTAAAAAAGTTCAAGAAAGGAGACACCACATTATTTTCACAGGGTTGGAGGGATATGACACTCTGCATGCTGCATCGCAATGCCATAGTAATTGAGCAGAAACGAACATCAAAGATCAAGAGCGCAGTTTGCCAAACATAGCCATGCAGTATACGCATGCAGAAAGAACAACATGGCCGCCATTCATCTTCTAAAGGAGAACAGATCGGTCTTGCAGGAAGAGCAGTAAAGGTATGGAATATGCTACATAGTGAGAGGGTGACTGTTGATGCTCGTAGGAGAGGGCTGGATATAATTTTGTAAACATTATATATATATATATATATATATATATATATATATATATATATATAAACACGTTATCCAGCGCAAACTTACCATTCAAGGCCTACATTTTATATTATACACAGTACATTTACATGTTTTGCATAACTTCCTCCAGGCTAGCGTTCTTCAGTACTGAAAGGAACTAGGTTAAACGTAATCCACATCGTTCCCCTCTCATCTACCTTAACAAACTTCAGAAGTGTGTAGTATCGTGGGGCTCAATGTTCCATCTAATTTTTCTTAGGTGGCGTGCGCAGAAAATGTCTCTTGTGCAAAAATTTTCCCAGAGCCAGAATTTTGTGTGTACAATATCCGCACCGCATAAAGTATCAAAAAAAATTATTTTTGCACATGTGCGCTCTCTAAAAAAGCTATGTGCTTAGAGGGAACACTGGTGGGCTTATTAAATATATATTCCGAAGTTTCTAATGCAATAAGGAAACGGTTACCTAGAAAAAGATTATTTGTTTAGTGATATTAGTGGTGTGTAATGGGGCAGCAAACGGTGTATTGCTAAGCATAGCAGCGCAGCACCCAACAAGTTAATTAAGAGTCTACCAGATTCCAGAAGCATTTCATGTCCCTGCGGAGTAGATAAACAGTGCCTCGGAGTGCAGTGTACCAGCCGGCTGGCCGAGGTACAGCGTGCTTCCAGAGATGATACCTATAAACCCCACTGTGTTATTTTGCTACGCGGCCAAATGCAGTGACATTTAGATACGGAATGACTCACAGGACATTCTGATACTAGGACTGGTACATTGCTTCATGCGAGAGGCCCCCTTCCTCAGGCCAACACTCATATTATTCACTACACGGTTCTATGCAAAATCCAAAAGAACTAGGCCCATGTTGCAGAAATATCTAACCGGGCCTCTTATATATTACAGATACACAACGTTATCTGTGGTTTGTGTATTAACAGGGGTATTGGTCAGGGGGAAGTACAGAACTCCCATCAACAGATGTAAGCATGGCGGAAATTGTAATCCATGCTATCTGCCCCCTGGGGCATGCGCTGCACAAAACCAATTTATTCATTTTGGCATGAAAACATGGCTCACTATACATCGCTTTGGGGAAATTGATGATAAATGTGATATATTTAAAGATCTAGTTATTGAGGTTCCTCAGCCTGTGTTCACACGCTCATATAAGAGCTGTGCATAGAAATGCTCACATTGCTGATTACCACCCGTAATTGATTTCTACTGGAAATTAATGGGGGCATTATAGAGCATGACTGGCTAGTATTTCTGAGTTTTTAATAGGATTTACAATACATCTCATTCACAAGAGATAAAAAAAGGGTTTTACGATTGCAGTGACTTTTGAAGAGCCCTAATCCATTTTGAAAGTACTGTATTCACGGCGAAGTGCTAAGACAGGCTAATAAAATGTGTTCATTACTCTGTGTTTTTTAGCTGTTTTTATTATATTCTAATGGAAAGTATCTGGCAGGTTTCACAGCGCTTGCATTCCACTATCAGGAAGATGATTACATTACTTCAACAGATTATGAGAAAGAATGAGGACCGTTAGTGTGCAAAGTAAACTAACCCGATACTAAACCGTGGTCTTACTTTACGTTCTTGGTGGTCTCTGTGTGGTTTATCCCGTATTAAAATAATAACAATGTATAAATTCGAGCAGCTGTGACTGTAAACACTGACCTGTTTCTAGTTAATGATAAGATACTGTATAACAGCTGAGACGGAGAACATGCACTGGGCATATATGTAAATATACATTGCATGGCTGCTTTATACCACCGCATATATAACGTGTACAGATCTTTAGCTGTGTAACATAACCTCTATAATCACTTTAACATGTACATGATATCTCATTATAGGATTGTACAACCAGAACAGTTTATCCAGAGGCACAGCATCTCAGGCTCCCCAAAAGCTATTTTTATGTCAGTAGGTACACCTTCTGATGTCCGAATGACCTGAGTAACATCAGACTCAGACTGGTGGCGTTCCCAGATTAATCTATGAACTTGTTTGAATACATTTGCCGTATTGCTCAATTATAAGACGCCCCCCCCAAAATTTGAATATTAATTTAGGAAAAAAAGAAAAGGCCTGAATATAAGACCCTGTAGGAACAACGGACAACCTCTGCTGCTGCCGGCACTTCCGCAGGGGGTTCTATGGTGGAGCACCGGAAGGTCATGTCACGCCAGCGCTCCGTCGTAGAAGCCGCGGAAGAAGTGCCGGGCAGTAACGGAGGATGTCTGCATGCATCGTGCAGACATTCACCGGCTGCCAGAGAGGAGGATCCGGGTCCCCTGCAGTGCTGTGGTGGATCTGGATCTTAGTCTTGCAGTCAGACCTCTATTTGAGGTCTGATTATAAGACAACCTCGAATATAAAACGAGGAGTATTTTTCAGAGCATTTGAGCAAATACGGTAATTAACAAAGTTGAGTATGGGAAAATGTAACATTCCTCTGAGCCTCAATAAATTAAGGTCTAATTAGGTAACGCCCCTTCTGTGACATCAGAGGAATACATTTATTTAAGATGCATTCCATAGTGGTATATAATATAAAAATCTTAGAAAGTTGGGGTAATGTCTATGTGGAATAGCACCTTTAACCTCCTGGATGAGTAGACAGATTATAATCTAAGCATACTGTAACTACTTTTTTTAAATCATAATATAATAAATCTATGTCCAAGGCTGTAAATCTTAAATGTAATTCCTCGCAGGATAATGACTGGCCATTTTATAAAAGAATCCCTGGCATGTTTGTACAAGGTCAATCAAATTGACAGAGACTTCTTTAGCCACCTGTGCTTAAGGAAGGATATGTTTTTAAACTGGACCTGTTACTGTCCCTTGATCTCTGCGAACAGCTGACAATGATACACTGATTATAAACACAAAGCTTCTTCTAACCCAGGCTGTGCTGATACATCATCAGGGGACAGAAGTCTGCCACCTTAACACACTTACATTAAATAACTGTACATACGGCTCTGCGATACATCTTTAAAACTATGTGTTCCCAGTTTTGGAAAAGCACACGTGCAATTAACTGAAAATTCCCTTCTAAAGCATAAAAAAATGCTTGGTCCTACACCAGCCAGAACAATTTCAAAACGTACAAAGCGTCTGTTGGAAGAGAGGAACGATTGCCCTAGAGGGCTCCTATAGAATTATTGGGCCTAGAGCAACTCACAGTGGGTTTCCAGATCAAACATATTGTGCAAGAAATTTTATGGGCATACATATATGCTGCACTCATGATGTTAGCGGTACCAGACTGAGTTAATATGAACAGATAAAGTAAATTATTGTTATAGATCTGTTTAGTAAGCTTGGTATGCAGGCAAGACACAGAAACCACATGCAGGATGGTGTTACCTTAAACCGTGGAGATTGTGTCTCATGTCTAGATGTGAATTTGGTTAAAGGAGAAGAGGAGTGTGACACACTGGACTGACATGGTGAATGCACAGGTTCGGATGAAGGGGTGCAGACGGCATGAAATGGTTGACTAGAAGAAAGTTGGGAAGGAGAGGGTGCGGGAAATCTTTGTGTTCCAGAGGAACTTGTGGCTTTCTTAAACATTTGAAAAAAACATTTGTTAAGTACACAGCAATTCAGACAATAGTGTCTAATTCTTGAATGGGGAATGATCCTTATTTTATGACTTCAATGGATTTTTTCCTGATCATCTCAACATATCATGATAATTAAAAATAGCTTCTTATCAGGTGCTCAGTTGAGGTCTTCAGGGTCTATCTAGATCTAAAGTAGCATTACATATCATAGAATATTACGTGATTACATGTGTGACCTCATTGAAGGTCTAATCAATGCATGTGTTAGAAGAAACTATGTATATGAAAAAGAATCACCGGTAAAAAAAGGTTCTAGGTGGAATAATCTCAATTTGAATTGTTATCATTTATATATATATATATATATATATATCTTAAGATATAAGAAAAAAAATAAACGAGAACATGAGGGTCCACGCCATATAACACTAATATAAGCAAAAATGTAGCTCTAAATCTGAACTTTCCTTTCAAAACATCATTACTTGGATTTATCTTTTGGGGAACGCTGGACCAATCCAATGTATTGGATAAGACCTCTCAGTCCTTGCCCGTTTTATTATGTAGGTATGCATGTGTATATATATATATATATATATATATATATATATATATATATATATATATATATATATATATATATATATATATATATATATATATAAACAATTGTACCTACATCAATATCAAAGTGTTTTCTGATTATATTTTTTAAATGTCATTTTACCATTGTAAGGCATCTTGCTGTAAATGAGTAACCAATAAATGGATGTTCACTACAATAAAAGCAATAAAAGGAGTGACAACGAAAAAGTTACTAAAACAACAATAACTGTGAGGTACGGTATATGTGCAAATAATACTTGTGTTTGGCCTAGGAATGTATTTAAACTTCTTTGTGAATACACATAAGGCAGACACAATGGCTTGACCTGAAGCACTGAAATACCTCTGCATTGTTACTCGTTGGATAGTCTTCATGATATACAACAGGCTGCATAACACCCTCTACTGGTGATTTTAGTCTTTCACTTGTCCCATCTTCTTCTATGAAGAGACTCGGAAGCTGGTCTGTTGGTGGTGCACACCCATAAAACCCCGAATCCTGACATTTAAGTTGCCCCCCTTGGATGATTGACAGCAGCTCTTCACATACTTCCTCTTCCTGCTCTTCTGTGAAAGTTTGATTTCGAGGTGATGATGTCCCTTTGGCAGTCTCTGAAAGGTTTAAATCAGCTTCTGTGGCTTTGACAGTGTCGTGAAGGCTCTCAGAGGCTAATGGGCCACCAAGAGTTCCTTTCAGCTCTGTCTGATCCACACATAGCTCTTGTTTTTCTGCCACACCACTACTGGTATTAGTTGCGGGAGGGGTTGAGACCTCAAGTTTCTGAATTATGGGTGAGGGAATGGCGGTCTCAAGAAAAGGTGAAGGAATGGTCAGATGGCAACTGGAAGGGGTCTTCGGGGATGTGATAGGAACAAACTGTCCGTCATCAATTCTGGTAGTGATATCACTTGTGCAGAACTGTTCAGGTTGCACGACTGTTAGAGGTAAACTGCTGAATTTCTCTACGGCTGACATGAAATGGTCAGGAAAAGGTGGAGGAGTCGGGGCAGGTGTGGTTGAAGGTGAAAAGCCAACAGTCAGTGACAGCCATTCACTGGTAATGGTATTTAGGTTCCCTTTACTACTGTCTGTGCAAGCAGAGGGGCCAGGCCTTAGAGTAAGAGGTGGTGTAGAAATTCTTTTAGGAGGAGTCAACTTTAGAAATAACAAGTAGAACATTTAGAAAAGAGAAACAAACAAAAATACAAAATAAAACAAATACTGTACCGTAATTTAGAGGAAAGCAACATGTTGAATGTTAAGGATCACAAGATATTTCAATTTGCCGGTACACTGGCCAGATTTACTATTAGCACATGAAACAAGATAAGCAGGAGAGATACTTGATACTATCAGCTTACGGACAGGGCTTTAAATGTCAAACACCGAGAGCGTTCTGAGTCACCCTCTTCAAAGAGGTACCATGAGTTTCACGTTTGCGATGTATACTGAAAGGTTACTTTTACACGGAGGGTAAATTACAGTACCAGCCGTAGAATACCCGAATAGGGACAGTATTCCCTGTATAATGCTATTTAGGTTTGAAAATCTGACTAAGGTAATGTTGAATTATACTTCTACTGAGAGGCACAAGTTACGTTACAGTCCACATTCGCCATAAGGGAGGTACAGCCAATACGGATGTAGGTCCCGTCATGGAGCTTCACTGTCTCTACCTCTCCGTGCCTAGCTTTCTTGCTAGTAACAGACGCAGTGAGTTGATTTGGGACGCCACACATTATTCACATTACTTTGTGTTTCCTGCTGCTGGGCCCTGATCTACATACAAGGCCTGCAGCAAGCATGAAACATAAGCACAGAGAAAGGTATGGAGGGGGGGTGACAGAGACTGGAAGGTATTGGCACAGGAGGGCAGATTTGGAACAAGGGTATGGACACTATGGGGCAAATGTGCATGGACTAGGGGGGGTGGCAGATAGGTATGGGCAATGGAGAAGAGGGCAGCAGAGGGGTATGGAAACTACTGAGAAAAGAAAATGGGAATATGAAACTGGTAAATAGAAGTGGTCTCAGAACATGGGGAGTTGTTACAATGCTGATGAGGGGGTCCTGGCACATACACTTGTACTAGGGCCGCAACATTCCTGATGGCCCCTGCATACATTCATATAGTTTAAACATGTCCTGGTTCTTCCTCAAAAACATGATGTGTATACAGCAAATCAGAAAAAATACGAATGCTCAAAAAGCTCCGATCTTTGGGGTAGAAAATAGCCCTTGTCAAGAAGGGGTTAACAAAGCACAGATTAAGCTTGCGACATATTCATTTTCTCTGCTGGTACATAGCCAGTCTAATCATTTTTAAATGCATTAATGCTGCTACATGGATAATTTGGAATGACGACTTCCCAAAAGCAAATATTGTGTTGAAAAAGAGGTAACACAACTAGCTGTATAACACCCGGGGGAAAGCCGCCCCGCTCGTCTACTAGACTTTGGCTCACGTAGGTCTCCGGTAATGGCATTGGCTGTACCGTGTTGTATGGAATGATCTCCATCTCACAGATGCTTTACAAATACATTTTTAGAGGGTTTAACAATGCAAAGAACAGCTCTCTCAGCCTTATTTTAGCAATTCTTCTCATTTGTCTTTGTGACTGTGCGATCATAAACAAATGTTCCACATTGCATTCATAATGACCCGTTTCCACATATTTTAGTCTGTTCATATAAACAACCAACCGTAGCTCTGAAACTTAGATTTCCAGAGCAGCAATAAACAGAGCTAATTTTAGCTAAATCTTGAAGTGTAGCCACCTGACCCTTAAAGAAGATAATAGACAATAGTGAAAAGATAACATGTTAAAAAAAAGCAAGCATATAAATCCTAAAAATCTAAGCCATGGGCAGCTATACAATGGAACCTAACTTTACTAACGTCTCCCTATTCTGAGAAGAGTTCTGTCTTCTACAATTAAAGTGGACCTGTTAGCATCATTAAATCATGTATCTAAAGTAAAACCAGCTCAGTTAGTGTGCTACAGAGATACCGGGGTACTATTTCACTTATTTACATGGGGGCTTAATTAACTATGTGTAAGAAACCTAACATGGGTGGGGAGAGTGGTCTGGTCCTGCTTTAGGAGAACTTCTTACTTTTTGGCCATTTCACATTCCCCTGCCATTTAATTAGCTTAGAAGTTCCAATTTTACCCATTATTTTATTTTTTTATCAGCAAACAATAAATATGTATAAAAATAATAAAAACAGAAACGTGACAACTAGCAAAACATTAATTTACTTTTCCAGTTCTATTGTTTACCAGTGAAAAGGAGAGGCCCATTCCATCAGATGTAGGCTTTACCTTATATATATAAAAGATCAGATCAGTAGTGAATGACGTCACAATTAATTTCAATAGTGAATAACGACTATTTATTTTTCTACCTTAAAATAACTTAAAATAATTAGATTTTCTCTATTGCGAACACACACAGAAACTATGGCAAATGAAAATGAATGAGAAAAACTTACTGTAGCTGGACTGTGCAGTCTATCACTTGAGTAGCCGTGAGGTATCGACCGATCGGGCGAAGCTCCAACACTCTTCGAAGGACTCTTCTTTATAATTTCCACATAGGATGCAGGGAAGATGCCTTGTCTGTTAGTTCCAGGAATTTTACCCTCAAACCAGTTTTGATCAACCTTCTTAAGTAGTATCACTCTGTCACCCTATACACACACAGGGCATTTTAGATTTCAAAGACATTTATTCTTAATTTTCTAATACATCATTGTCAGGTCGCATAGTATTATAGCGAGAAATGTGTCACTATTTTGTCCTTGTAATCAAATATTAATACAGAAAACATAACAGAAAAGACATATGGTTTGTCAAATCTTACAAGATGGGGGGAGCGAAAGCCAATAGGTAACCATTATGGTTTAGATCTGGCTGTAACAGCCGAATGGTAAAAATGTCACATGTTATATTGCCTTAAACTGGCCATCCGGCAAACCAGGCCATTTGGCGATGGCAACGCTCACTTACCTTTACCTGCTGCAAGAGTGTATGAACACAGAATGCGTCCTTGTGTATCCAACCAACAGCTGCACTATTATTATCATTATTATTATCATTATTATTTATGTAATGCAGGAGCGTTTGGTCTTTTATACTGCATAAAGCCAAGTAATTCTGCCCTGCTAGCCACACGGAAATGTACATTAACTCAACAGAATTGAAGGATAATTACCTTTTTGAGAGAGAGCTCCACATTTGTGTCAGCAGTGAAACTGTATTTGGCTATCGCTTCTCCAATCTCTCGGACCTGCGCTGGCGGCGGGGGCCGTACTGGCTGTGCTTTCCCATCTGGGCTAATTTTCTTATAATAGACACAATTCATACAAAATAAATCAGTCTATGCTGTGAAATCATGTCAGAAGGACACAAGAAAAACACCAAGGCAAGACGACCTACTTCAACATACGAAATGGGGAGAATTCCAACTCTTCCATGGTGCTCTCCCTCGAACCAGTTTTTGTCAATTTTCCGGAGGATGTATACTGTATCTCCCTTCTTAAACGACAGCTCTCTATAAAGAAAGACTCTGTTAGTGGCTTCCACCATGCATTACTGTACAACGGTTTTACATACACAGTTCCCATAAAGCCGATGTGATACACAAAGCTAATAGGAGAGAAATGTGAAGCTGGTGTGGGGGGCAGGAAGATTGGCATTAATTGTCAGTGGGGTAAGTGGGGTTTTAGGTGCTCCAGGAAATATTGCTACTTGTCCAGGCAAATGTCTTCTTCCAGTACCACAAAGTGCATTGGAGGATAAAGGAAATTTATGATGAAATGATAAGTAAAAAATGTTTTTTACATGTCCCCTAAATGACACAGTGTGTGTGCTTTTGATCTGGGTTTCATTTATCTGATCACAGTTTGGTTATATCCCTAAGGGGGAGCAATCAGAATTTTAGGGGGTCTCTCAGAACCAGGTTAACCGAACAGCGTATTCTTTAGCAGTAAACTTATCAAAATTAGCCTTATCAAAATTAGCCCTCGTCCACGTTTATTCTGCAGATCAATCACCGCCATTCTGTATAATAAGATTCATGATACTTACTTTGCAGACTGAGCTTTAAAGTCATACACAGCCCTGGCTGCCTGTACAGAGAAGAGAAGTAAAATGTAACGTACACAACATATATTCAATTGAAAACGTAACTGACGCAGTGTCACTGTTACAACAGGAGGCTAACTAGATCTTTAAAACCAAATCACTGGAAGCTCCAAACCAGTTAAAATAGGCTCTGCATAACGGACACTAATTGAGGTCATCACAACGCAAACTCATATAGAGTTATGGTTTCTTAAACAGCCAGCGGTACAGTATAACGTTGTCTATGACGCATATTTTGTTACTGTGAGTTTGCTCCCGTTTGCGTTTGGAGCCAATGTGTGTATATGATCATAAACAGATTATTGAAGAGGTCAGGCTACTGGCTGTGTGCTCGTTGGCTACCTCTCTCTCTTGGGCTCCCCTTCTCGCTGTTGTCCGGCTCACATCGGTGAATGCAGACGAGTAGTTTCGTGGAGAATCCTGGTCAGCTGGAAAATGAACGTTTGTTACATTAACCACAATGTAAACATCCGATAAGTATGGAATCATATGTATCACAGCGAACTGGCACTATCCCAGCAACCAGATTTAACAACGAATCCGTTCCGCTTAAAGCGCTACAGTGGCGTGAAATGTACTACGTGTGCTCTGACTCTTAAAGAGTTAAACGTCCCTACACGTGACATTACACGTGACATTACACGTGAATGTTTTATGAAACGTTGGCCACAGACCTATTTTAAGTCATCGCCATCACTGTTGATGCATCTTGATACAGAATAGGACTGTTGGTGCTGGGGAGGCATTCAGTGCAAAGCTCGCCAGTGATCTCTCTGCCAGATCTGCATCAGCTGACGGGGGCCAGTATGTAATGTGTAAGGGACATAAACTGGGAGCCAGCTATTTATGGTCCATTATACCCCAAGCATAAGCATGCACCCGGGAAAACATAGAAGGTACTACTCATATAGAGACATTACAACATTCGGTGGGTTAAAGAGATGCGAAACATTTCAAAGTTTGATTTCATGCGTGAAATGGTGACACATGCATGAAATAAAAAGTCATCTTCCCAGTAAGGTCTAACTACTAATATTAGGCAATAATGTACTGAATTCTGTTTGTGGCTCTTTAGCAAACAGGTGGCGTAATACATGAAGGTGTTATTATTAGCCAAACTGTTGACCAGACCAGTATTTAAAAAATTGTCTGGTTAATCATCTATTACCAGAGCTCTTTTACAGTGTCGTGGGTATTAATTCTGAGCAAAAAAACATATAGCCCGAATATGGAAAAATACATTAATCATCATTCTATTTTAAAATAAGAGCCTTGATCTAGCTTTTTTAGTACTGAAGAACCAGTTTGTCCCCTTTTAATTGAATCTGACAATAACTTGTTATAGAACGTTTAAACAAGTATTAATTCAAACACACATACGACTTCTATTGATTATATAAAGGTTCTATATGTATGATGCTCTATAATGGCATAACGTATGAATACAGCATAATATCAATTTAAGTACATTTTAAAGTGTAATATTTCTATATATATATATATATATATATATATATATATATATATATATATATATATATATATATATATATATATATATATATATATATATATATCTTCCCAATCAATGGACACAGAGGAAAATACAGAATTCGTTCACAAGGTTGTGATGAAGGGTTCTGTGGAGCAGAGATGTGGGAATGAAGGCAGAAAGAAGATTAAGTCATATTTTATCTAGTAAAATGTTACCGGAGTTTAGTGTGTTAAAAGAGCACGTTTTTCTGTTCTTCAAAGGACAGCAACAGGGGAATTTAACTTGAAAATATGACAACTTACGGTAATATTGTCTCAGTAGTCATGATTTTATTTTTATGACTAAGATGCAAACGTGATGAGAAGTAATAATTTTTGTTCTGTTCCAACCACACCTCTGCTCTACGCATGAATGAGGGAAGCCGAGCCACGCTATTTCATGGTAAGAAGCATGTTACGCAAAACAGATGGAATTTGTTTTTGTTTGAAAATGAAATGGACCAAGGTGAATTTAACATGGATACAAGGGTAAGGAGGGAAGAGCACCTTCAAAAGTGAACGCATTGTCTTGGGCATTGTTGTTAGTCGTGTCCATATGCTGGTAAGAGGCACTGAGAGGCAGGCTTTCACAATCATTCTGGTACATTGGGTAAGGAATAGCACCATCTTGAGGCCACTGATAAAAGGATTGGTTTGCAGTGGAAAAAGGAAATGCTTTTAAAGAGGAGTTCCTTTCTGGAACGTCTGGAAGGAGCTCACTAATTAGTCTATGAAGAATACTGTTATCCGGTAAGCTCCCACGTCTTTTCTCAGCTTTTATCTGGTCACAGATGTCCTGGAGAGCAGAGTCCAGAGCTTCAAATACAGATGCTTTACACCTTGTCTTGTCAGCTTGCCTTTTGGGAGTAGAGCTCTTTTTCCTACGAAAAGGCACCGGGCTGACGAGGAATGCGATTTTGGAAAGGCCAGAATCCGATTCTCGTTTTCCTGGAGATTCGCTTTTCTCTTGCTTAGCCCTTTCGTGTTTTAACATGGTGGTAAAACGTGTGTATGACGCTGGACACCTTCCTTTGCACGAGCTGATGAGGTGTCGGTGGTGATGGTGGTGATGATGGTGGTGGTGATGGTGGTGGCCGGACCCATAGAAGCTTTCAGAAGATGTGAAAGAATAGTGATCAAAATCACTCTCACTGCAAAAAGATGATCCCTCAATTTGGATGAAATCGCTCATGTCAGAAACTACCGCGTCAGGATCGCTGTCAGAAAACTCCACATGTGATCTTGGCATTTGGTCGCTAGTTACCTCGATATGAACCGGAACAAGGGTTTTAGGCTTTCCATTATGCTGTACCTGAGAATTGTGTCTTTCTTGGCTTTCTTCATCCAGCAGAGATTCAATAGAAAACCGCCTCTTTGGGCATGAACTACTAGTAGAAATGTCTAAACTAACAGCTGACAACATTTCATCCCCAAGGTTGGGCATAGATTTGGATTTTTTTATAAGTTGCTCAAACTCCGATATTCTAGTTGGGACCATATCCCTTGGCACCTCTTCAGAATTAGTCCGCCACCCTGATAGTATCCCCTTCTGCTGTTCCTGTTCATACTGCAGTATGCGAGACTTCACAGAGCAGATGACTTCAGAAGTCATTAAGTCTTTGCGGTTTATCCGGTGCATCTTCTTGTACAATTTCAGGAAGCCGGGGGTATCATGTGCTGATCTATGGCGGGTCCTGGATGTCTTTGTAGAACATCCATTGGGAGCAAATGCATTGTTCCAGCCCAAAGGGCTATCTTGTTTAGATGTATCTTCACATAAAAGGGACCCCATACTCTCTGATTTGATCTGGTTATTAGAGAAGTTGCTGTGGTCTTCTGTCAACAAATCGTCACAGCTCCTAGACCTTATTTTTGGTGATGCCGCTTCGTCTGTGCTGCTCCAAACCTCAGCGTTTTGTCGTGTCATTTGCCAGCCGTTTTTAAAGTTGATTGATCTTTTTGCATCGTCTGGCACCTCTAAATGGTGACTGTAGCCAGAACTGTAATCTAACTCACATGAGGCATTTTGATCGTGAACAGAGTAAGTGAAAAGTGGGGGATACATTCTGCTAACGCCCCCACCTTCGTAATCCAAAGAGCAGCATGAGAAGAGAGAGACATTTCAGAAATTAACACAATCATAGAGACAGAAATAAGCATTAGTAAAAGAAAGGAAAATAATTGTTTAGAAGACAGACACAGCAGGGTTAATTCACGTTTTGCAACGTGCAGCAAAAATCCTAACAAATCCTTAATATGGCATCACATCTCACATACGCACATTAAACATCAGTGGTAGAGGATACTGGATTCATTCTGCCAGTCTTTCCATGTATATGTACAGTGCAGCCACCAGGCTCATATAAAAGTTTAGTGCTACTTCCAACAAAACTTTACAGGGACACTTCAGCCATCATTTACACTTTAATGCCCCTTTACATTCTGATGGTTTCCCATCCATGGGGGATTCTGTAGAGTCTTCCATATGCATTTGCCTCTCTCCCTACCCTCCAGCTAGCTGCCATGGTGGTGTGTTAAGTACTTGCAAAGTAAGTTTATATGCATTCATTGTTCAGGGGGCTTTTGGCACACTGCCGCGTCCCTTTAACTTCTGTGACCACGTATATGGTGTATACCTTAACTGCACACAATCATTACATTCCCCCTGCCCACAAACATTTACACCTCTAGATCAATGTGTCTGATGACCTACATGCCTCTGACACCCTGCTGGCTATCTATCCATAAAGAGATACGTTCAACCATCTTACATCGCTATTAACCATCTGGAATTGTTACCGGATTAACCCATTTTTTTCAGATAAGCATAAAATGTAACCTTTTAATACCTACAACTTGCATCCAGAAGAAGCCATTTACTCCTCCACATCACCCTCAAATCATCCTTACTCAAGCAGTCCTTCTCCTTCCATCTTGCGTAACCTCTTGATAGATTGTAAACTCATGAGAGCAGAGCCCTCGTTAATATTAACTCTCCCCTATTGTAATGCACTGCTGATTTGTGAAATCAGTGTGAAACGTGTTAGATTAACTAATGAGACAAGGCAAGATGTCAAAAGGTAAACTGTATATAAAGCTTTTTATACAGCTTTTGTTACAGCACATGTACCAAGTGGTCATATATATGCAATTTAGAATGTGGCGAGAATAGCTGCCTACCCTGGACAGGCATGTTTCACGTGGTCTCATGTTGTACTCACTATGGCCAACTGAGCCACTGAGGCTAAGAGCAATCAAGAATTAAACCCTCATACACCACCGTTATGATATTGAGGTCCTTACTAGTCACTGGAATTTCAAACGTCCCTACAAAAAATCCAGCGCTGCGGAATATGATGGCGCTATATAAAACATTAATAATAACAATAATGGAAAACATGCTAAGTTAAGCCTGATTGACCATCTTATTGAAGGGTAGATGAAGATACACAATTGACCAGCAGGTGGCGATATTCGCATTGGGTGAGATTAAACTTATGCAGTAGCGGTGTCCTGTTCACACATCTCTCGCTCTAAACCAGTAGGCTCGTGTCTGTTCCTGCTCTTTTCTTACCTTTAGAGCGTGAGGGAGAGGACGGAGAAGAACTAACGAAAGGCTTTCTCAGAGTGGCGTTTGCGCTTAGCGCGCCTCCCTTGCTCAGGCTGGTCCTGTTTGCATTGTGGTCATTGTGAGCTCTCTGGTGGCCCACACTGGGCTCAGACTTCCTTCTCTTCCTGAAGTCGCTTGCCGAACTCAAAAGAAATGAGAAATGTCGTTTAATTCTCCATTTACATTGCATTCAATAAATGTGCTCTGACGGCATTGACTATGAATGAATAAATAAAATAATACCAATAATGCGATCTGCAAAAAGAGATTTAACTTAATACCTAGAAGGCCTTTCGTTGCCCCTTTCAATTGAAGGCTGGTACAAGGAAGTCTGTAAAAAACAAAACAGGAAACAGGAAACATTTTAAACTTCGCACACTATGGGGTCATAATGGTAACATGTATACATAACACTATTTGCATACACATATTTTACCAGAGATATAATTAAAACATGATAGGCTTCATAGCCAATAAGGAACTGATTTACATAACAAATCTTGAGGCTTTTGTTGATGTTTAATTGGACCACCACAGAAAAAGGTGTATAGAATCCACATGAGAAACAGACCACCGAGGTTCTGAAAGATTATGTGAATGGAACTTTATTTTCTATGCTCGCCCAATAAAAGTTATCACGTTTAAATAAAAATGATTGCATAGACTAAATTAATACATCGTTTATCTGGATTTTCTCTGCATTCACATAGTAAACAGTCTCTTTATATAAAGTGCTTATTCACTAAACAGCCTATAAATTGAAGTCTTTTTTTTATCAGGTGAAACCTTTTATTGGGTCAACATAAGACGCTATTTAGTCTTTCAAACTGGAAAACAAACCTCTTTTCCTATGCTGAGCCAATAAAAGGACGATAAGGCTATATCTGTTTTCCTATGAACCGAGTGGTCTTAATGAACCCTGTATAATAAATAGTTAAATTGGAGAGACATTATTTAACCATGCATTACTATTATACATGTGTGTTCATCAAGATTTATTAGTTAATCATTATTATTATCATTCTTTTAGAAAGGTGAAATGTAGTGTCAAGAACAAAAATTTTAGATCTGCACAATAGTTAAAGATGATACAGCTAGAAATATTACCAGGTGCACAACCAAATACATTATTGTGAAGACATTTGCTGCAACATATTTGGTTCATGTTACCAATGCACAAAAACAATAAAACAAACAAAAATGGGGCATATAAACTTTCTTCAAAGATCCCCTCAAGATCCGTAAAATCCGGTTTAGAAACATTTATACGCTCTATTTTTTTTTTTTTTTTTTTTGTCACACAGATATTCCAAATCTGTGGTGGTAATTCTGGCGCAATCTTTCAAAAGTAGTTTTAATGTCACAGCAACAGAGAGAATGGTCCAATCAGCAAGAATCTGTTACTATGGTGATAAATCCCCTTTAAAAACTTTGCCGGCCATGCATGAAAAACATCTTCTTTCATATTTGAAACTGATTATTGATCCTCCATGCTTTAAGGGATATTCCACGGCACCAATGCGGCCTCTTCGGCATAGAATGCATGTAAGGAACTTTAAAACAAGATGTTAAAAAAGCCCTTACATTTAGTAGAAGCTGCATTGCATGACTCCTTTGTGGGCTTGTTTTTGTGCCACTGATTGGCTGCTTGCAGAAGCCAATGAATGGCAGGAGATCCCCCCAATTAAAATCAATGAAAGCGCTTTCTAAACATGTGCATGGTGGGTCTCATTAGGAAAGGGACATATGAGGGGGGCGAGCACTTTCACCAATCATTTGTTTTAAAGCGCGGATGAAGGCTGACGTGTCCCTTTAAGAAAAATAAGTGGGTTTTCAAACAATTTTGCCCAAGATCACAGAAATAATGTCTGTGTGTAACAGAGACCAACCAGCTGTAAACCACGGACAGCATGTAATGAGAATCTATGTGGAGCGATTCTCTGACAGGGCAGCTTTAATTCAAACACAACATTCGTTATAAACTCACCATGTATAGGGAAGGTATCAGCAGCCCACTATTTATTTTTATCAGTTCCAAAGATCCATTTTATCCGGCTTACTAGTAAACCGGCCAGCGGAGAACTCATTTAGTGGTTTCCGTGGTCAGCTGCTCACATGACATTGAATAAGGTAGCCTTATCCTTTGATTATAACACATCAGAAAGCGTAGGCTACATGGCTTGGGTTTTAAAGAGTAATAATTTACAAGGCAGTCATAGTAACAAGATAATTACCTTGTAAAACACACACAGGTAAACGATACATTACATGCGCATTCAGTCTCTGAACTAGAATGAATCAGGCATTATTCAGCTTACATCCCACACACCAGATAGAAATACCCTGTGATGGGGTAATAGTATCACAGCAATGTTCATGTCGCCTTCACAATGTAGATGAAAGCCCTTCCAGACACTGCATGATCTTAGTGCATGCACACAAACCATGCGACTATACAATGTCTATCTATCCAAATGGTATTCGGACATCTTCAATGTAAATAAATGCTATCCGATTAGTTTTTAATTATGATATTCAACTTACTCGTTCAGTGCAATTGACAGAACATTTTAGCTGACCTAAGAAGGCTTACTTTACATTCCAAAAACAATATTACTTGGATATTTATTGCAAACGATTGGCTGGCTGAAGGTTATGGGAGTTGTCTAGCAATAAAGTTACAGAACCTACGCTCCATGTTGTTGATCCTAGTTGTCAAAATTCACAAACCTTTCAATTCAGTAAGTTCTGCTTTATTTTAAGATTAACGAGTGATTAATAATTAGTATTTTTGTAAAAAGTTGCTTTCATAGCAGCCATTTGACTTCTCTGTGAAACGTGGATATGACCTTTGCAAACTGATATGTGACACCATTCCTAAATAATTCCAACCACAAAGTGACAACAAGGCTTCCAAACCACGCATCTCTGCCAAGCACGTAGTGACAATCACAACCCACGGCTCATGTCTCCCACGTCTCCTATCTCTATGCCAGAAGAGTAAGACTTTCTGCTAAATGTAATTCAATAGATAAAGCAGGACATGGAATGCTTACCTTACTTTAAGAAATCGTAGAATATTAGACATAAGCACATGGCATATATTAGCCATGGCAGTCCACAGTGCACGTGCTATACAACTGAACTATTCAGTATATAATATTACATTCATAAATACCAGTTATCAAACATAAACTGGCAAGAACAACTATACTGGGGTTTACGTCAGCCGTGGGGCTTATCCGCTAAACAGAAGACTGTAGGTAGGTTTAAAACATTATACAATCACCAGCTTAAGGCTAGGTTTCCCCTTGGGTTTTTGTCCGGTGTTTTTTTCTTGATGAAAAACGCCAGGAAAACTGCCAAGAAAACTGCCGCTGCATTTACCTGCGTTTTGGCGTTTTTTCTGCAGTTTTTTCTGGCGTTTTAGCCTTTCTGTGGAAATTGCTTTTTTTGACCTTAGGCAGTTTTTCCAGCCTTTACAAGTTAGAAGTTTCACCCAGCTAAAAGGGATTAGGATAAATGGCAAGTATCTGCCCTCTCCTGATGTCATTTACTTGGTAGACCCTTTTGTCTCTTTTCTGTGGTTTGTAAGGCATGCTTTATTCCGAATGTCTGCTCCTCTGGGAATATTGGCCCCAAATGATGGTGCAAATTGTTTGCTGTTGCTTTTGGCACGCAGGATCCAGTCGCGTATGTTTGTTTGTAATGGCATGTTTGTTCCAAATGGTGTAAAATTCAATATGAACCAGTCCAGGACTTTGTTTTGTGTGAAACTGTTTGTTTTCAGCCTATTTCTCGTAGGACACACAGATACTGGGTCCATCCTCTGCATTGTAACTGTGGAAAAAACGCCATAAAAAACGCCAAGGCAATAAACCCACATGGCTTTTTCATGGCGTTTTTTCTCTCCCATAGACTTCTATTGGAGAAAAACGCCAAGATTTCTTGCAAAAAACGCCAGAGTGTCAACATGCTGCGAAAAACTGCTACAGAGCCCAAAAAAGCAGAAAAACGCCAAAAGAGGACTGAAAAAACGCCAAACAGAAAAACGCCAAGTGGAAATGGCATTTTGCGATTTCCTATTGAATTACAGCTAACATCTGGCTGCAGCCGTTTTTCACAAAAAAACGCCAGGTGGCGCTATTGGCGTTTTTAGCAAAAAAAAACCCAATGGAAACCAAGCCTAACCCTAATTCTGGTCTTGGCCCCTGTGGGCCACTGCTCAATGGGCCAGTTTCAAGGGAGATATTAAAATGTTTTGATTAAATGATCGATTACATTAAGATGCTACAAGGAAGTAATACAATACAGCAGTATATTCTGGACTTCCAAATGCCCTGCGATTATAGTAGACAGAGTTCTAGATGGAAATGAACAGCCTCCCTAATATGTTTTTATTATGATGGTTGAGGAGCCCCGCCATTTTACACACATTATACAGATATAATAACTGTACGTACGCATCGCCTTTTAACATTTTATGTATGGAGTTGCGCATGCAGAAATGTGCTTGCATTTCCCAGGGAGATACGCTGCATACTAACTCTGGGATAGTCTTAGTTACCCCACTTTGGTTTTGGGGTAAGGGCATTTCGTTAATTACACTGGAAGCAGCAGGCTCTATGCGGGTATAAAGCAGGAATAATTATATACTGGCGTAGGGCAGTTAAAGTGTCAGGGTTAACCTTCCACTTATTAGTCTAACGCCATGCAAGTTCTATGCTAAAATTACTGGGTTTATTGCTAAATATATGAATCTTCAGCATCCCTTAATCCCTTTAATATACTTTTAATGCTTCTTGTGTTGAGCTTTTGTATGCCTTTTGAGGACCTTCTCCTTTGAGTTGATGTTCTCCTGTTCTAGAAACTATACATGGGATGAAGCTTAGATACCTTCCTTCAATTAAGGCCAATTTAATTCTGAACGTAGCATGATCCTTTAACCCAGGGTTTCATTTTACTTATCCCTCTAAATATATTTGTAAGCGTGGGAGCGGTGCAGCTCCTAGCGGGGGGTTATTTGTGAAGTTCTCTGCACGCTGGATAAAATCCCCTACATTTAAAGCGTTTAAAGGCCGATTATAAAGTGAAACTTCAGGTTAGAAAGTTTGTAGAGAAACCAAAACGAAATGAATGTTTATTCTGAGATTAATATGTTAATGTTTTACTGTTCTCCTCAAACACCAACTAATTTAATTTGAGCGCTATTTCTATTGGCAGATATCCTTACTTTTAAAATGTCAATTATGTTATTCTAAGTCAATTAAAATAAATAAGGAAATATTTCTTTCCACGGCAATGATCTCATTTATAATTCTATTAAAAAAGAGCGGTGTGTGTTTGACAGGGGAGTAATGAATATAAAATAGAGATGTATAACATGTGGTTTAAACACACCTGTTTACTGACACTGACACTCTTAATTTAATCACACTTCAAACTGAAGGATTGATCACTCCGTAAAGTCCTATGGGATGGTTGGTGTCCAGATTTATGTCATCAGGCTGTGAACCACAATTTGGCACGATGTAGCAGCCAGTTCTTGGCACACCACGTGTTACAGCTACAGACCAAACAAGGACTTGTTTTATAAATGGAGGAAACCACAAGACTTTAGAAAAAAACCTTCTTCCTCAACAGCAGACAGATGATAATTCACCGGGGAGCGCTCTAGAACTGTAACGTGCAGTAAAAGGCAGACGATACATTACTGGACATTCGGCTTTACCTTTCTGACCTGGTCTGCGGTTACTTTTTGTCCACTTGCCCTGTGACATCAACTTTATCTTTTCAGCCTGTCTGAAGCTTGACTTCTGTGCAATAACGTGCTGGACTGTCAGGTGTGGATGATGCAGCTTTATGTCACTATAAACAGCGGTAACATTTATTTCTGCCATAACCTCTCCCAAGTGACTTAAGGCTGTAACTTATACCTTATTATCCACACCTGACAAACAGCAAAGCTTTTGCACATTAACAGTGTTAGAGGACTGTGCACACACGGTCTATCCAAGCGTAATATATCATTGACTGCGTGCAATCATAAAATCATTGTGAGATAGGTTCTAATGTTTGCCAACTCTTCCAGGGTCCGGACTCCTGGATGGCATTGGTGATCTGAGCCTCTAGGATGAGCATACACTTCAGGTTATGAGAAATGGAATAGATATTACAACATTTTAACAGTAAAAACCTGAAAAGATATTGGATCTAAACACAAGAACCACATCTTAAAAGTATATATTAAGGAAGTGCGCAATACAAGCAAATCCCGGAATATCAATGAACATGTTCCCGTTTTGTTCCCATGCAGTGAAGGAAGCATTTATTGCCACCATTATATTTTCTTTGCATTCAAACCATGCTAACAAGGAATAAGATTTCAATTACCTCAGTAGACACATGGGGGGTGCTTTCTTGAACATAATCCAATAGTTTTTTAGGAGGCTGGTGGCAGACATAGAACAAAAATGTAGAAGTAAGGAGATGAGATGGAGCAAAATCATAGCAGAAAGTGAGCAGACAGAATGGGGACTATCGGTGAAGGGAATGAAGACGGTATCACCTACCTGCAGAAGACCCCGGCTACCCGAGGGTGCAGTAATGCATCGCAGAACGTCGCAATACAGTACGCACACCTCTGGAACAGATGGGGTGAAAGCTAACACACTACATAAAAGTCAGTGTTAGTTACGTTAGTGAATAACACTACAAAAAGGTGCCTGTGAGTATTTTCTAGAATAACAAACGCGAAATGTTAGTGCCACAGCAGTCTTGGGTTAATTACATTCTGCGGTAGTTACATATGAAAAGTAATTCTGATCCAAAATGGATAAGTGGTCTTATAGTAGCAACCAAAAAAAGGTCCTTGCCGACTGGATCATATCATTTTTTTACTATTCTTATAAGACCAAGACCATTTTTCCAGCCAGCAGGGTGGACATTAGTTGGTGCAGACAAAAAACTGATACTTCCTACAGTGGAGACTATTGAATATACAAATTGTCTCTTATACATGTTTTAAATAGTACCAAGTTAGGTTCATCAAACTCCAGGGCAGTTGGGTGCAACAATGTGTTTGGGTACTTGGTAAATACCCTTCTTACTTAGCAGCTGAGCCTTTCCCAAACCACTACAGCTTCAACAATGTCTCCACTGGTCACTTCCTATCCGAAATACTATTAATGGTTCCACTAATGAAGCTAGTAAAGTTGATATAATGTTTCTATGGTCTTTGCTTGGTCTACAGGGGCCCCAGGGAGTATCGGGAGGTGCATTCTAACTTGGCTGGCTGAAAGCAGGCCAATCCGTACTTTCTTTCCTGAATCAAGTAGAGGATACTATTAGCTGTAACTAATGAAACATGCACATCCAAATGTTCATATTGTTATAGCTTTATATATGTGAAGATACGTCCTTGGTCTATGTTAGTACAGTATAGTGGAAGATCTCACATGCATTCTAGAATTAGACTTTCCTGACACTCAAATGTAAGCATTAGCACCTATCCTCACTTACCGGATGTCCAAATTCCAGCTCAGAAAAGAATTTATACCATGGTTCATTTTCTAAATCTATCTCATCTGGATTTATGCGACCGTTCTGGAGCAGGGAAGGGGAATGGGGATGAAATGAAAAGGGAGACTAAGAAAAAAAATTGGAGATGCCATTGTTTTGAAAATAAAAGCAATCATGCACAAAACAAACAAAAAAAAGGAGGAAAAATAAAGTCACAGAAGCAGCAAACAAGTTCAACAAAGGAGGGAAGGGTGGAAAGGGGTATACAATGGGACATATGAAAACCCGAAGCAATAAAAAGAGATGAATCTGATAAAAGCAGAAGAAAAATGCATATAATATCATCTGAAAAAAGATCGGCTTATAAAAGGAAGAAAGAATATAGATTGCCTCACGACTCTGAATAAAATATACGATACTGTTCACAATATAAGCGGTAGTGAATGCACCATATTTTTACTCAAATAGTGGGTACAAAAACTGAAATATGGCATCCATCTCAGAGTATATTCTGAGGGTACCTGGGGATTCTTTAAATATTTCATGAATTTACGTGCCGGGCCGATTTGCACATTCCTGCCTTATAACAGCTCAGTTTACCACCAGGTTTTATGCTAAACAAATAAAATAAATAAATAAACTCTTAAACGGAGATGGGTGCAGTGAGAAAAAGAAAGATATACCACATGAGAACCTTTGGGGCGCAACCAAGTAAGGTTATAAAAAAACTGGTATACACCCCAAACCCATTATTAGGGTAAAGATATTATGACAGATGGTACAGTATGCAAAATATAAAACAACAAAACAAGACTTGTGTATCACAGAGAAGTTCATAAGCTTTAAAGAGAGGCGTTATATATACATTCGCGGCGGCAGCAAATCTTCTAGCAGCACAAGAAAAAAGCAGCTAAGTGAAGCTGTACACTGCTCATGCGCTGTTATGTGCAGTAAGAACTTTCTGGGTGTACTTTTCCTTGGTTCTTCATTTATTTGAGGCACTCTATAACAGAGGCTCCCTTATTCTGGGGGTGGGGGTTGGGGGGCTGCCTCCCCACCCACCAGATTTCCTTAAGATCAATAAATCCTCAGCCTGAGGACTACTGCTTACAGCTTTCTACTAATCGTTGTCCCTCTAGGTATAGACCACAATCGTAAAGGAGAGTATAAGCCTTGCTTAGGGGCAGCTGTATACGAGGATATAGTGAGGAGTGAGGGCTCTTGTATAATTTAAAAGAGGCATGAGGCCAAAAACCTATGTTACGTTCAGGTATATTAAACATTAGTTGAAACGAGGACTACTAGATCAAAAGGGTCCTCACAAATCCTTAGGGCAGTCTTGGTCTTCACCAACCTAAAGTAACAGGTAGGGGAAGGTCATACACGAGGAAGTAATTTGATAAATGAAAGGGCTGACCTAAATATTAGGATAGAACTGTATATGTAAATAAACAGCACTATTTAAACACTGATTAGTTGAAGGTCACCCTTTGAAGAACCCATGCTACTTGCTCCTAAAATTATAAGTGGAGACAGTACAGATAACGATATCCCTAAAGCCAGAAAGTCCATAGCTATGTAAAAAAAAAAAACTTGTTACAGACATGCAAGTGAATTCACAGCCTTTTAAATACTCTCAATGTTTGCACACCACATTTCATAAATAAACACCCAAGACCAATACGTGCAAAAGGCAAAAATACCCATAATCCAAGTGGCTACCTGGTCACTTTCAGTGGCACTGTAATAAGTGCTCTAAATTTTAAAGACAAAAAAATAAGAATTTTAAAAAAGAGACAGCTTGCCTATTACCATATCTTCATCACTAACTCATCCTATAACAACTAGTACAAGGAAATTACATAGATTCTGAGAACAGGTAGATGATCCATCATGATAGATGAGACCCTTTTATCTAGCGATGTCATGGAAGAGTCATGCTGCTGTTGGCAGATTTGGGGTAAAGAGGAACAGAATGGGGCTGAAAACCAGTCCTGGCATTTTAAGGTCAGTTTTTAATAAACAGTCATACCTAGGAAGCATTTCCAAAGCTCTCTGAGGCCAGGCAGTATTGAGTAGGCATGGAAATGAGCAGAGCATACACCGATACCCCTGCCCAGAAAAAGATAAACGGCTCAAAGACAAACCCAGGAGAGATCCCTGGTATGTAAAGGGAACGTGTGTGACTGGTGGATACACACAGCTGCATGCGCAACTAGCTAGCAGCCACACACCGAAGGACTGGCTACACAAGTGGCAACAAAGGTGGGTGGGAAAGGCCAATGGGCACTGCTGGATGGCCAGTCCAGGCCTGGTGGCAAATATCCCTATTACTAAAAAACAACACTGGCACACAGGACATATCTTTAACGCACACGCTGCTATCTTTATGACGGCTGCGAAAAATGTACTACTTTATTTTCAATAAGCAAACAAAAAATATGTGTATTCATCTGAATATGTTGGGTCAGTAAGATGTTTGAGAAACGACTTTATGGGAACAAGTTAAAGGGTCAGAAGTACTGAAACCGTCTTTATTTTGGTTTGCACGGCAAGCCTCTACTCCCATGCCACACGCCTCCATAAAAATATACTGAAACTCTTGGGAAACTTTTACCATGTGTTACATGATTTTATGTGGTCTAAGTGAACTCACGTTTGGTTTCTGAACAAGGTCAGATTCAGAGATCTACTGTTTACGCAACGACTACAGTGCACATTGCTTGGCGAAATTCCCAGGTTATTCATGATTTATAAAAACATGGCACACCCGCTAAGACAGCCAGCCGTGTACCTCTAACCAGGGAATTTCCCACATCAGATAAAGTCATCTGTTGGAATGTAAGAGGTCTTCTTCTGATGGTAACAGAGAAACAACTATTTAGGAAGCATCTCCTGCAGCACGGATAAGCAGCCTTTGGCATTTTGGAGCTGGAATGAGCAGCTGATTTCTTATCGTAGTTTTGTTATACTCAGTGGCAGCGGGCATTATTATTATTATTTCATACATTTATGGTAAACATTATTGACACCCTTTACATCACGTATTATATTTTCAGAAATGATTGGAAATGTTCCTACGTTCAGTGATTTCACAGAAGAAATGTAAAATTAAAGGCATCTTCTCTAATATTTGGTTGCATAAACCTTGGCAACAATGACAGCCTCCAAACATTTCTTGTAGCCATCTATAATCTTCTTAGATCTGTCTTCTGGCAGTTTTGAAAAAACCCTGTGCAAATAGCACAGGGTTGCATGTGGTTGTTGGGGAGATTAGTGGCAGTGTAGGGGTTAATTTCAAAGGTCAAGAAAAGGACAGCTGGAGAATGCTCTGGAATGCCTCGCGCTGCTTAGTTTAACGCCCCTTTTTTGAGGTAATTTGCGCTCGCGAGCAGCTCGCGCCGCTTAGTTTGCCCGCGCTTTTTTCTAATTGGCTGCGCTAGGTGTTAGCTCGCGCTAGTTTTGGGCGGGATTTACACCTATATAAGAAGATGTTCTGAGGTACCTGTGGCACTTACCCTGGCTGCGTTAACCGACTGCACTGACCTCCGAGTCTGGTGAGCGGCGGTTTTCAGCAAGAGCCACGGGGAGCAGCATGGAAGAGCTGCTGAATTGTCTGCGAGAGCGAGCCGGGAGAAGAGGATTTGAAGATTGGCTGAAGACTTGTCTTTCATCTGCTCCGGTTGCGGACGAATTTGATGCTGCCATCGAGCCTGTTGGAGCTGGAGACGCCGCGGAGGAGGAGTCAACGATCGGGGAAGATGTCGCCGGTTCCTTGAATGCTGTCTCGTTCTCGCGAGATGGTGTATCATCGCGGGAGCATGTAGCTGGCGCGTCTACGTCATTTGAAGGCGCCGAATGCGGAAGAAGGTCCAACAGAACTTCTACGGTGCAGCGGTCTCAAGCTTCCAGGGCGCTTAGAGGCAAGCAGCCCTGCAAAAAACGTAAGCGGCATCAACAGGAGGATGAAGAGGAGCGTCAGGGTCGTCATGACTCTGGATGTAGGCGTCAGTCTCTGGCTGCATCGGCTCCTGTTTCTCAAGAGGTCGGTGAGCAGCCCGGGCCCTCTTCAGGACGGACTGAGACAGGGACAGCTGTGGGTGAGTTCCCAAAAGGGGATTTAAATCAGTTGAGCGCGATGGTAGGATCTTTATTTAATTTATTAAAAGAATGGCAAGGCCCTAGTCCGGCTCAGGCTTGGGAAGGGTCAGATGTAGTCAGTAAGAGAAATTTGGTGCATGAAGCTAATATGAAGGAGGCTTTATCATGCGAAATGTCACCCTTGGGTTTTCATCTGTCCAGGGTGTTAAAAGAAAAAATTTGGAACAATGAATATATTGACATTTTATCATTGCTTCCAGCGTCTAAAGACTTTTTAGCGAAGCAGGATAAGGAAGAGGATAGAAGAAGACCTGTACCTAGGTCTTTTAATAACTGGTTGCAGGCTTTCTGCATATATTCAAGTGTGTACTGTGAGAAGCATAAGGATAGTAGCTCGGGGTTGTTCCAGCATCTTGAATCTGTCCTCGAGGCTTATAAGAACTTCGGGGGCATGTCCTGGTTTAATTATGATGAGATATTTCGTCAAAAATTGGCAGTGCATAAACATTTAAAATTTGGTATGAAGGATGTGGGTACGTGGGTGAGTATAATGTTACCCCAACGTTATAATTATACTAATAGGTTTCAGTCTACTAACTCTAACCAAATGCGCCAGAAGGGGGTCTGTTGGGCTTTCAATGAAGCTCAATGCAAATTTTTGAATGCTTGTAAGTTTAAGCATGAGTGCTCGTTTTGTGGAGGTAATCACTCAGGTGCAAGATGTTTTCGCAGAAATAGTGGGAATTCCAGCGGGAGGGAATCTTTTCAAAAAAGCAATGACACCAGTGATAGTGCCAAGACTACTTCGCTGTTTAAGCAGCTTCCCAAACAGGCAGACGGCTGAATTATTGTTTTATGGTTTTAAAGATGGTTTTAGGATTCCGGTTTATGATGTTGAAGGTTTCATTTGGGCGGATAATCTAAAATCAGTTGGTGAAAATGTTTCAGTGGTACGTGAAAAGCTTGTAAAAGAGTTAGCTTTGGGAAGGATTGAAGGTCCTTTTAAGTGTCCTCCTTTTCAGAAGTTTCGGTTGTCGCCTTTGGGCTTGGTACCTAAAAAAGAAAAGGGTTCTTTTCGGCTAATTCACCATTTATCTTACCCAAAAGGTGATTGCTGCGTTGGCCTCTATAGAAGTGATGGCATACATTTATCTGCAATCGGTTGTGATATTTTTAATGCTGAGTTACAAAATATGGTGGAGAAGGCCGTGGTTTTTGTGGAAGGGGCCACAAATGGTTTTTAAATATCCATTTGTGGCAGGTGGGGGTATTTGTAAGGTGTAAGGCCGACCGGCTTTTGGGGCAGTTGGCTTTGTTTTTGATTGTTTATAACTCTGTGGTTTGGGCCAAGAGTTTTTCGGTTCATTTGATATTCAGTTGTAAGTGGTTGATGTAAAAGTTTCTGGTTTGGTTATTTTGTAATAAATTGGTTATAAGCTAAATAAAAGACCACGGCCTTTGTTTATCCACAAAATTGGTTTCAGTGTCATTTATTTATTACATTGTTACATTTTGTTTCAATTACTGCACCATACAACCACATGAAAAAACCCTGTGCAAATAGCACAGGGTTGCATGTGGTTGTTGGGGAGATTAGTGGCAGTGTAGGGGTTAATTTCAAAGGTCAAGAAAAGGACAGCTGGAGAATGCTCTGGAATGCCTCGCGCTGCTTAGTTTAACGCCCCTTTTTTGAGGTAATTTGCGCTCGCGAGCAGCTCGCGCCGCTTAGTTTGCCCGCGCTTTTTTCTAATTGGCTGCGCTAGGTGTTAGCTCGCGCTAGTTTTGGGCGGGATTTACACCTATATAAGAAGAGGTTCTGAGGTACCTGTGGCACTTACCCTGGCTGCGTTAACCGACTGCACTGACCTCCGAGTCTGGTGAGCGGCGGTTTTCAGCAAGAGCCACGGGGAGCAGCATGGAAGAGCTGCTGAATTGTCTCCCTCCCGCCCTCCCTAAGGAGCTATGTTTTTTGTGATATTAAAAAAAAAAAAAAAATAAAAAAAAAATATATAAATAAAGAGAATAATTATGTCGTGGCTTTTATTGGGGTTGAGTTGCTCTCTTTTAGAGGGTGAACAAGGTTGGGGGTATTTGTAAGGTGTAAGGCCGACCGGCTTTTGGGGCAGTTGGCTTTGTTTTTGATTGTTTATAACTCTGTGGTTTGGGCCAAGAGTTTTTCGGTTCATTTGATATTCAGTTGTAAGTGGTTGATGTAAAAGTTTCTGGTTTGGTTATTTTGTAATAAATTGGTTATAAGCTAAATAAAAGACCACGGCCTTTGTTTATCCACAAAATTGGTTTCAGTGTCATTTATTTATTACATTGTTACATTTTGTTTCAATTACTGCACCATACAACCACATGCTGAATTATTTTTCCCAATTGCAGATTTTAACTCTTTCCAGAAGTTTTCAATTGGATTGTGACCAGAGCTCATTTATGGCCAGTATAAGAGTATGTTTTTCCTTCCCCACCATTCTTTTGTGCTCTTGGATGCGTGCTTCTGCTGGAGGACCCATGATTCTCACCCATAAAGCCATTCTTGGTTTATTGTGCGGCGTATGATACGGTCGAAACCATCACTCCAGCTTAGCCTTAAGCTGTGTGGATGTTTAAGTTATATTTCTCCCACAGTTAGCACTAACCATGGATGACTTCTCCAATCAATTTTCCTCTTGCCACCACGTCCAGGGAGGTTCTTGACAGTTCCTTTAGCAGCAAACGTTTTAATAACCATTAATAACTGTTAGAACAGGGACACCATGGTCTTGTACCCGTTAGAATCCTTATGTTTGGTGATAATAGTGTTTCTGATGCTATCAGGCAGCTATCTTGTCTTTGCCAGTGTGAAAAAGGAACACAGACTAAAAGTGGCCATTTTAACATACAACATAGAATTTGAAGGCATATAAGAACAATTCAGCCCATCTGGTCTCCTCATTTACGTGAGGAATTACCGTATTGGCCCCAATATAGGCCGCACTTTTTTCCCCTACTTTAAGTCTTTAAAGTGGGGGTGCGGCCTATATTCGGGGTCTAGCGCCCGACGCCCGGGACATGCAGTCCTACTCTCTGATACGCTCAGACAGCCTCCCCTGCCGGCACTTTCCACGGGGGGAGTACCGGCACGGGAGGTTGTCTAAGCACATCGCACGGACGTTCACCGGCACCGGCGATGCGCCGTTGCCGGTGAACATCCGCACGATGCATTTTAACCCCCCCGACTTACCAGAGCAGATTCCCGGGTGTCTTGCAGGGCCGGCGGAAGACATCTACGCAATACGCGTATACAACTTCCGGTGCCGGCACTTCCGCTGAGTGCCGGCACCGGGAGTTGTATATACGATGTGCATAGATGTCCCCCTCTGGCCCCGTAAGACACCCGGGAGTCTACTCTGGTAAGTCGGGGGGGGGGAGGACAGAGTGGCAGCATGTCGAGGGGGAGGACAGAGTGGCAGCATATCTCGGGGGGGGGAGGACAGAGTGGCAGCATACCTCGGGGGGGGGGACAGAGTGGCAGCATATCTCGGGGGGGGAGAGGACAGAGTGGCAGCATATCTCGGGGGGGGAGAGGACAGAGTGGCAGCATATCTCGGGGTGGGGGGTAGGACAGTGGTAGCATATCTCGGGGGGGAGGAGGACAGTGGTAGCATATCTCGGGGGGGGAGGAGGACAGTGGTAGCATATCTCAGGGAGGGAGGACAGTGGCAGCATATCTCGGGGGGGGGGGGAGGACAGAGTGGCAGCATGTTTTTTGGTGATTTTTTAAAGAAAAAAACTTTTTCTTTAAAAAAGCACCAAACTTTTAGGGTGCGGCCTATATACGGGGGCGGCCTATATCTGAGCCAATACAGTAATACCTGGCAATACTCCATAATCCCAAAATACCTATGTTATGAAACACATGCCAAAATGCATGTTCTACTGTGAGCCACAGTGGACACTAACATCAAGTCATATCAGTGCATAATAAAAGACGTGGAAATGGATAGCATTTATTCCTGCTCATTCCTGTCAAATGTGCATTTAATTTAAATACGGTCACACAGTGGACTTTAAGACAAAATTACGAAGTCTCATGGAAAAGGAGACAGGAGCCAGCCCAAATCATGACTTTCCACTTAAGTTCGACACAGAAGCATATATATTTCAGTAACTATATGACAAACAACAGATACATTATCAATACTCAACTATAAACTGACTATGTATGAAATTACTGATTTTACTATTTTCATTTTTTTTGAGACAGTAGAAGCCAGATTTGTTGGTATACAGAAGGGCTGCAATACTCTGGAGAACCACAAGGAGGCCACAGTTTCTGGATATCCACCTTTAGCACGAACTACTTGTTTTCAGACAAGGACATATTTTCTGACCTGTTTTCGGCCCTTACTTGAGCTGTGCAGCCTTGGTATCTATGAAAATGTAGTTTACTTCTATGCACCGTCTGTGATAAATATTCCTTAGTGAAACAAAATTCTTCAAGCCTTAGTGCAGCTATGACATCATACCCACAAATCAATCTCTGATGTATCAATATCCAGAATGGCTCTTATGCATCATAATCCTACAGTGTTACTACCACAAGTATCAGATGTTATTTTTCCTGCAGCAAAATATATTTTGAGCATGGAGTATTTAAATGGCACAAATAATAAAAGTGGTCTTTGAGATGCTTTACCATTGAATGAGTTTATCATAACTTGTATTTTATGATAATGATTGTTATCTGCCACAGACAGAAAAAATAAATTGTATTACTGCCCTTACTGACATGTATTATGGAGATTTTTCATTAAGTTTCCACTAAACTAATTCCAGAAATTACACCGATCGCTTGCAAGCATTTCTAACAGGGATTAGACCTACTGCAATGTGTATGGACACAGGTCCCTGTACTTTGGTGTAGACGTAACGTACCCCTGAGCCATACTATGTCTGACCTTCAGCTTTAAGTTTATGACTCGGTTCTTACCGGTCTTTCGTGCTCAAGAATGGATGACTTTCCTGGCTCATACTCAAAGATACTTCTTGGTTCTGAGCGAAACTTGCGGGTGTCCACTTTCCTGTCCGGTGGTTCCCATTCATTTCTACAACACAAAAAAGTACACAAGAGTGTTACAACTCTCACTCCAAAAATACACAAGATCTTCTAATGTCATTGATTTTAAGCTTAATCGAGCAGCACCTTCCTTACTGTAAGCTCAAATTGTTATGAGATGTTTAACTTCTCATTGTACAGCACACTAGAATATAATGATGCTATATAAATCAATACATAATAATAGTTTGCTAGCAACTCTGTCAAACGTAAGAGACATTGTGGATTGTTAATATAATGAGGTAAATAAATAATAAGGTAATAAAGTAAACAAAACGATATATCTGTAAGTAATGTGTGTGGATATTTATTAGAATTATAGAGTAGGAATATCTCCAATGGGGTAATTATCTGTAATGATGCAGCTAACAGGGGAAAGATGGTTTGAGATAAAGCAATGCCCATTACATAAAGCCACCCAACCACAAGATGATGCTATAAAAGTCAATTTGTAATAAAATAATAATAAACCCCAACATACTTTGCAAGCAGATTAAGATAGACAAGGAGGTATTAATTTACACATTTTTTCTCCTAATTTTGAATTAAGAAATGTGTTTTTGTGTAACATCCATACCGGGACTTACAGATCATTACATGCCTTAGAAAAAGAAAAGATTGTTTTCAGCTAAGTAGTCTAATATATAGTGATTTGGTCATCATTTGGTGCTGAATACTCTGTGATTATCTGCCATCTGGTATCTCTCTCTTATCTCATCGCATTGTCACTTGGTAACATGACAACTGGCTGCTGCATTCTCCGAAGGTGGGAGGTAGGTGGTGAGTGCCAGCAAGGCAAGGGACAGCAGAAGGGACTGATAATGGTATCATTAGCAGTCCCTGTTAGAATAAATGATTGAGATTCTGTGGGATGTAACCTGCCACACATGATGCTTTCATCTCATACCCCAGCAAAACAGAGAACTGAACATATAACTGACGATAATTAAGAGTTAACTTGCCCATCCCCTGTATGAAGAAGAAGCCTCCACCACTTGACTTCAGTACCAAGCAGCCTGCGAGGCATAGTTACTTCTTAATTATTGCTCTGCACTGCACAGAGTGTTACACTGCCACCAGCAGATGATAGAAGTTAAAGAATTACCGTATGTCTTGTTATGTTTAATCCTTTCAGTGCTTGTATTACAGCCTATTAATCAGGCTAGTGTGAAATTATAGTATTCTCAAGCAACATATATCACACTTCCACCAGAGGATGGGAAAACAAGGTCAATCTTCAACCTTTAGTTTCTAGCAGCAGAATGTATTTAACGCCCACTCCACCAGCTTCACGCTTGGTTTCCAGCAGTAGGTGTGAGGCATGTAGGCTCCATATGTTTTACAGAGAATAATGCCAATTAAACTACAGTGCCTGGTATTTGTTCAATACAGCATATTAGCAAAGAACAGTCACGGCCATTGCATATCTGAATGTAGGTGTCTAGAGTATAATCTATATCTACATATATATAACCCAGGAACTCTCTAGATTTGGCCTGGAGGTTATTACCTAGTCTATGGGGCTTCTGGGTGGGGAATGTGGTATTTGGCTCTGTCTACTTTCTGCCTACATCTGCCCCAATCCATGCTGAAGTAAAGTATTTTGGAGCGGGCGTACTTTGGACTCCATAAGAGGCAGGAAGAGGAGATCTCTGGGGAACATCCCATGGCTGGTCCTACTCATGCTTATCATATTCTTGCAGGTCCCTGTACCGTTAGTGTACATTTAACAAAAGGGATCTGAAGAATAAATCAACAGGAGATAAATATATATATAAAAGAAGCTCAAAGAGGCTGTATTGGACATTAGAATTTTTAAACAATTTAATCTCCCTGATCAAGGATTTGATCACAGTTCGCCTAAAAGCTAGTTGTGTACGTAGGCTCAATTTATCAGAACTATTTAGGGTCACTGATTAGGAAGATCCCATGTGCGCTGTGAAGAAAACTTCTTACGTTTCACCACATTGCTCATAGAAGACACAAGACACATTGTACATTGAGCTTCCACTGTGACTCCTTAGATGTCCCACTAATGAGAACGTTCCAAGTCGCTTACTTTTCTGGAGAGGACTGCTCTCGAGGTCTGAGAGGCACGGATGGAGGAGGCACAGGTATGGGAGGAGGAAGAGGCGATGAAGCTCGAAATATATCAGTGCCGTTGTCAGAGACACTTTTAGACAAAGGCCGGTAGGTCTGCGTCTTTGCAGCAGGATGTGAAAAGGCAGAAATCGCTGAATCTGTGAACAAATAAAAGTTGTTCAGATATCAGTTCAGTAGACATAGCACCACAATTAAAACAATAGTAGCGGTTTATGGATGGATCCTAAACAAACAAGTCTCTGTTTTACTCCAAAGGAAAATAGGAAGTATTTCTGGCTACTTTACTATATAGGCTAATAGCGTGAGAACCCGCTTAAAACATAAATAAAAAAAACTAATAACTCATTGATATAGTGATCCCTAAAATTCCTTAGCACCTATTCTATTCTATATTCCCACCTCCATATTGCTCTGCTAGCTCAATAGCCAAAAAAAAGAAGTCTATACCCAAGAGGGGAAATAGGAAAATACACTTTTTCCATTAAGGAAGCTAAAGTAAAACTACAGTAATAGTGCCCGCAGTGCATTTCACTGGCACAGAGGTTGCCCTCTTCAGGGGCAATCAAAGTGTAAAGGCAATATGCTGAAGAGTTGAAAGGGAAGCCTGGGATACAAATGGCGTCTATCCCCTTATATCACAAATCTCTCTGATTCAATGGGGACGAGCCTCCTTATTCCGGATAGGTAATAGGGAGGGACAAGCCACCTGGTTGTGAAAAACAGTGAAAAACTGTACCAATTAACATTGGGAATATCACGTAGAATCTTATTCTTTAGGAAAAGGGTGTAATTAAACATGAGGCCATTGGGAAAGAGAGAAGACATTTGGTAGAGCCACCATGATTCTCTCTGAAGTCATTTCTGGTTCACATTCCCTCTTCTTGGTCCTTGCCAACGAAGGTGAGATTTTCAGAGTTTCCGCCACGCTACACCTTCAGATGGTGTGAGACAGACTTCCTGTTTCGATCTAATCTGCTCCTTTATATGACATTTCAAACTATATGTTTTTCCAACGTATTGTAGGGTGCAAGAATGGGATTTAATACACATATGTTGTGCAATATTTATGTAAGATTTCTTTTACTGCTGACCAGTATTACAAAAACCATTTTGGACTGGTATTAAACAGAAGATCTTTCATTAATACTTTAAATTAAACACAGACACATGACAATTCTAAAGGGGAAAACACTAATTCTAATTTCTTTAAATTAGGCCAAAATAAATATAATAGTAGCATTCATATAGGCTCGGCAAGAATGCTTTATCCTTCGCTGGTACAAAGGAGGTCACAAATCTCTTCATAAAGCATATACATTAAGTAATGACTTACCTGTATTATATGCGTAGGCTGTGTTTGAAAAATCACTGTCATTGTCTGCAACAATAAACCAAGTAATTCTTTGAGTGGTTAAACATGCTTGTGTGAGCCTTTCACTACAGACCAAGAACAAATAAAGAATTGCTTCAACCTTCTCCTTTATGCTTCATGGTTCATCACATTTTATGGCTCATCCTGTTCGAAAATAATGCATCCCTATGAACTCCCCTTGCTTAATGCCTGTCCTTGTCATATTAATGCGGTCCTAAGCACAGAACAACAAAGGTACAGACCGCTTATCCCTATCAAGAGACACAACTGATTCCAATACGATTCCTGCACAGTTGATATTGTTATAGAAAAACTTTATTTTATACAAAACAAAGCGAGAATTCAGTGCATACTCAGCTAATACCATTAAAAAAAACACCAATCTCAAGAACATAACATGTTGGGGATTCCGTCACACTATATGGCCACACTGTATATCGCTTAGCCTGGCCCTACGGAAGGGTACCCCAGGTTTGGCGAGTCCCATCTAATTTTTTATGGCTATATTTCTTAACAAGGAGCTGAATCAATGAGACCGCATTGCATCTTAACCCAATCAGACTCTCATTTAACTTTAAGCCTTCCCTGGACACCATTATTGATTCCTCTGTGTGGCAGGTGGGGCTGCTCAACCCCAAAACTTTTCATTTTAAACAAATATGAGAAACGGGCATTACCATAGTCTTGATGTGTCCTTTATATTCACAGTGTGTAGACTTGCCAATAACTATTATATCATCTCAGTTCACTAAATGCAGGCTGATTTCATGCATAAAAGCAGTCTGAGTTGGAACTGGTTTCCATGGTAGGAAAAACATTTTGTAACAATGCAATGCTTTTAAACTATACTGTAAATTGATCCCCACTGATCTGAAAACATAGCCTAAGGCCCCAACTATTTCATAAAAAAAAGACACTACATATCTGCAGCCACTACTCGCTGGCCCATAATGAATCTATGTCACGACTGAAAGAAGAAAGAAAAACCGGCGGCCCGCTTAAGAAAAATTACTGACCGCATGACCAATGTTAATATATACGGGGAGAAGGTCTAGTTTATCATCATCATCAAAGACGGAAAGATTTTACTCTAAAATTGCAGGCATTACATGTAACAAAATACACGGAGCTGAAAATTGCAGCTGCTCACCTTGAAGGAATAAAGATATATATATATATATGTAGAGCAGAAATCTCAGCATCAGCTATATAGCCATGGCTATACCGTATACAAGGTGTCCCAGGACGCAGCATTGAGTTCCTACTTACCTGGCTTGTGAACCATGTGGATCTGCTTGAACATTGTCTTGTACCAATCCTTGGGTCTGTCAACCGTCTAAAAATAAAAATAAGAAAGCAATGAATGCTGGTTCCCCAAAACTATTAAAAAATTCTATTAATGTACCTACAATCACCCAGAAGTCTAGGAAAAATGTAATTACCAAAGTATTGAGGAAAGCAGTCATGTCATCAGAGACTGTCAGTGAATTATCTGATAGAAAATCCATCATACGCGACAGCTATCTACCTATCCATGCATCTATCTATCCATCCATCCCGTGTGAGACGCGTTCTGGAACTAGATGTTTGAGTTGAGTGGCAGAAGGAAGTGCCCCGGGAACACAATGTAACTGCTCCAACCTGTTAATCCACTAAACCAGCTTCACTTACACCCTTGCCTTGCTTGTACAATACAATTTGCTGCCAATATCTTTATAGTAACATTGAGTATTGTACTTCTTACCAATTGGTTTAATGCCAACAACTTCATGCACTTTTCTCACACAGAAAAGAGAAACACTTGTTGCTTTGGTCATTTATTGGGGGACCGATCTATCAATAGAGCTAAGCAACAATTATTTATTATATTGCCGTAATAACTGCCTTAGGTCTGGTAGTGGGCTCAAACATTGTCCTTCATGGTTACCAAAGATTTTCTTTGGAGCAAACAGCGTTCCTTATGTCGGAGGACCAACAACAGGATACTAGTCGGTAGTGGTAGAAATCTTGGCATAATATTACCATAATAACTCAAAAAGAACACACTATATACAACTTAGTATAGTAACTGCAACTTTGTATAGTTACATATAACAGTGTATGTGCAAGAACATTGAAAAAGAAGAAGCAATATGATTCAGTTACCAAAAGGAGATATTTATTGAGTTTTATGTTTGGAAAGTCACGAAGAATACAGAGTGAAGTCATTCGATCAGGATGAAATGATTGCTTGAGGACAGACACACTCGGTAAGTGAACTGTTTAATCCAGGCGTCTCAAGCATCAATCACGTTTCACATTACTGCGTCCATGAAGGGATGATGCGGAGTATTGAATATGACAGCTGTGATCACAGGAACGCTGGGAGTGCCAGAGAGAACAATGACTTCTTCATGAAGGATATCCAGCGCTTGTACGAGCCTTGTGCTATTAGAGAGCAGGTACTAAGGTAAAGAATACAGCAGACTCTCAATATATCCTAACATTTAGAACGATATAACCAAGCTGAATTGTTCCTCTAGGAAAAGCATGCTATGTCTGTCAACTTAAAAGGGGTAATCACACCCAACAAAACTAATTAAAAGCACCATGTGAACCATAAATATTGGAGAATTCTATCACACTTCACGGCCAATTTTGGCGAGTCATATCTAATTTTGCATGGCTATATTACATGAGAGTCTTATTGGGTTAAAATGCAATTAGTATTAAAGAAAACGTCTTTTTATTTTATTCCAGTCCAATAAACTTGCTTCTTCTGCAGACCTGGGGGCGGCCATTGTTGTCAGTCATGTGATATTGTGGGCGACTTTCCCTACTCAATCACCGCACTGAGCCAATTCTTTATGCCAATGAAGACTATTCCTCCGTAGACTTTCATTAGTCACAATGTCCAGCTGGGTGATTAAGTCCGAGCCATTCTTTTGTTTATCACAGGCAGTATGATAAGGAGTCAGGGTATTCATCTAGTAGATTGGTCAAAGATAACAGCGCAAGAACACATATATATAGGATTAATATGCAACTGTGTGAAAACATTATAGTATGCAAAAACTAGAGCTGCTTTATTTTTAAATCCCTTTATACTTACAGGCAGATTAAACTAGACATATCGCTTTCAACTGATGTGTGCTAAATACACACAATAAAAGGTATGGCTGCTGATCCTATATTGGCAATCTTAATAGTATGAGCTATCGCTTGGGGTAGATGGGGCGATTGTCAATTGTGTGACTTGCCCAGACAGGTTTCAAACAGTTATTAAAAAAGGCACAGAAAATTGTGATGTGCAGGCTTTTAAAATGATGGGTGGGATTTGACCAAAATTAATCTTTAATGGGAAAGTTGCAAACAATTTACCTTGTTGTACACAGAAGAATCTGCACTGCATTCACAGTCACATAACAACCTTTCAAACAAAGCAGAAAAACACAACCTCCGGGATTCTCCACAACCACATCATGATCCAGAATACATGAAATGGCATTCTAACTAATTGCTGGTCTTAACCCCATCACTGCAAGTCAGGATTGCCATGGTCCTCACAACCACAGTGATGGAACTTCGCATTTACTTTCGTCAAGGGTATATTTTGGATTTCACAATGAATGTCTCTGAAAGTTCAGGTTCATTAGTATTTAACGGCTAGTATATATTTTGCACACACCCGTCTATTATCTTTATTCAGTAATTACATACTTAAGATAGCAGGTATTGCTATGAGCCAACCAATGTAACATTGCGGTAAAAGGAGGTCACGTTAATTAGTTATAACAGGCAGTTTTGCTGCCGCAGACATGGGGGAAATATATACCTGGATTATTAATCACACTCTATTTCCTTAAAGGTTTGAATCTGACCACAGAAGGTAACTTTAGGGCCAAAAGAGAAGAGTAAATACAGAATGATTTTGGAAATAAGACACGCTGTGAGTGGAAGGACCCAAGATTTCAAACCACCATCATCATTCACACACCCAGGCCTGCCACCAGAGGAGTACAACCAGTACCCGTGAATGGAGCCCGGGTCTCCATGATCTGTCACAGGACCCATAATTGACCTTTGTGGACCACTACCCTGGACTGGGCCCCCACCGTCCGATACCTGTGTCTGGGCCCTTGTGGGTACCGAGGCCCGGTGGTGCCTTTCCAGGGATCGTAAGAATGGGGCAAGGCAGTAAGGTAAGCTTGGGGTAGGGTGGTGGGAGGATCACGAGTTTTAGCAGAAGAGCCCTGTCTTTAGGCTTGTCCCCAAGCAGCCACAGAAAACAGGCCTCAAAGCGATACTTGGCCAGCAACTCTATATGGTTGCCTGTGCACTCAATGCATGCAGGGCCACATTATTATGACACCCCACAATAACTGGAACGGTCATAGCATTAACTCACTGCCTGTGGCAACGCTTAGTTTCTAACAATACGGCCACCTTTGTACACTAAAAATAAAATAAGCCAATATATCAGGACCTGTGACAGAAAACACAAGCCATACATTTGTAAAGCTCATGAGCCTCCTAAAAACGCAGTGACAAAAAAAACAATTGCCCAATTAAGCAGTGGTGCACAGAATGCTTCAAGGCAGAATTAATAATTTGGCAACAGTAATAAGCCCTGCACAGATCTGGCACACGTGTGGCTATCTGGCATGTGCCAATTTTTATTTCTGTGTGCCAGTTTTACATATGTTATACCGTCTCACCAGTCATTACGCTGCTCAGTTTTTAAGATTAATTGGATCTGTGTATGTTATTATCCCTCTGGCCTGCTAAATCTTTCAGAATATATTTATATATGGTTCTTATGTGCCATCAAAGTCTAGTTTCTAGCCAGCACAGTATACGCCACTCATAGAGCTGACAATTACCAATCAGTTAAATCGGGCTGTGAGAAGGTTTTGATTTTTGGAAAAAATATACTGCCTAAAACCTCCAAATGTTAGCGGTGCCGTGGACTGCAATTTCAAGAAGTTAGCGGTAGTTAGTTATAGCTCACAAGTATATATAATCATGGATACGAGACATTTGCCCGTGTAAGATACTGCATTAACCCTTTGATCCCCAGAACATCATGCCAAACACTGTAATCATTTAGTTTTCAGTTGAGCCGATTTATTTTTAACATTTGACTTTACCCTATACCTAATACTTAAACCCCCAGTATCCCCATTCTCTATTTGACAACCATACCAGGATATGTAGGATGTCCCAAGTCAGTCAAAACGTTCAAAACTTTTTAAATCATTTAGTTTCAAAGTAATGATTTACTGAAACCATGCTGTGTCTGTGGCCCTCGTGGCTTGCAGTTTGACGAACCTAGATTATATGGTCAATATTTAATCACATGTATCCATGTTCCATTATCTCTTAAAGGAGCCGTAATGGCCGAATAATCTGTCTGCGATCAATCAAGCAAACTATTTGCTTCCCTGTCCTGAATCGAGGAACACAGATTGGTTACTCACTTGGAGAGGTAGTCCTGATGGTGAGCAAAATTACTACAAAATGAATATCGTACACATCATTCCTTCCTCTATACAAAAGACTAAAGATTTAATTCCCTACCGTTCTAATTGCTGTTGGGATTCCAGACTCATCAACAGGGCCTATGCCTGGATAGTGTGGCGCTTTAATCACGGTGACCCTTTTCTCCTCTTCGGAGGTCCGGCAGATTGGGATGGTACTGCTGCTTCTGGTGACCTCCGACTGGTATTGCTGGGAGTAGGAGTCTGTGGATTCTGTAAACGAAACGCAATGATATCTTTTCAATGTGATCATTCTCAGCATACTGTTAATGGCGCAGTTCCGTCAGCCTCCTTGCAACCCATTTGCTTGTCAGAGGCAAACTATACAACACCACCAATTAACTTTCTGTATTTTGTATGTTGACGTTCTTTACCTGAGTACTGTATGATTGGCCTATGACCTACCTTGACCTATGTGTATGGTATAGTGCAACCATTTCTGTGCTTGATGGGTTTTTTAAATACAAGCATAATACGGATTTATTTGCAACTCGGTCCTATGTACACCCATTAGGTGTTCCGTGCCTTAAAGTTATCTGCATTTATATTGCTCTTTCGGGATGATCTTTCCAATATTACTTTTTGGCTTGGGTTCATATTTTCTAAAAATCTTTACATATACAAGGGCACTATTACCTACTACATCATTGCCTGTCTAGATAAGATGTTAAGTGTGCTAATTATTTCCAAACCTCTATACAAAAGTCTGAAACACCATCGCTCCTGTCTAATCACCAGCATTGGCTGTCAGCAGCAATAGACTGATTGCCGCGTCCGCATCTGTACATACGCAAGTCCTGCTTACGCTACCTTAATATTTTAATATTGTAGAATAGACTAATATATTAGAAAACAGTTCAAGGGGTTTAAAACTGTCAGCAGAAATTGCTATCTACTTTGGGTCCTTGCCAGAAGGCATTTGGGGTTGAGATTGGGGGTATTAAGTGTAGCTTTAGAGAGCAGTTGGATCGTATCATGCAATAATAATATCACATAATGCAATCAAATGTATTAATAATATATGTTTTAGACTTTTATTGTATTGAAAATGGAAAATTCTGTATTTAGAATCATAAAAATAATGCAGCGGTTTTCTTCTTAACAGCCCGACCCTCAAAGCAGATCATGACAGTCTCCTATAGTTAAACATCCTCTGCAATTACAATAGAACGCTTCATATTTAAACCTACTTGAATAAAAGGTTATTTTAATTAGGGTGGGAACCTTAGGCCGTACAAAAAAAAAAGAAAAAAAAAAGAATGTGGAGTACAATATCTGTTTTCATATTCCAAAAGCAGGAGGGAATTGTCTGATTTTGGCACAATGTCATAGATTTCTTTTGTTTCCATGGCTCCTATTTGTAACTCGTAGCTGTCCATATATGTATATATCAGCCACATTGTTCACAAGATGCTCCAAGGAAGGTTTATGTGCCTTCTGAAGCCTCCATTGACATTAAATGTATACTTGGCAGCTATGTTCCACATTGTAATTAAAATTAACTGATTTTTATATATATATAATATTAAAGACAAACATATACATTACATTTATAAAATATATATATTTTATAAACCTATATATTTTATAAACCTATGTATTTTTCTTTAATTAAGCGCCAGTGTTACATTCCATTAACACGCATTCTTGTAATCCAAAAGTTAAAACTATACTTAAAAAAGATACTTTCTCTAATATATTCATGCATGTTCCAGTGATGGCTTTGAACTAAAATAAAGCAGTCTCTTTCTTCTGTGGACTACATTATTGGCACCGCTTGTTTTGCAGGAATATTTGATGCAGAGAACACCTTATTTTTAACATATTCAGACACAACTTTTCACAAATATCATCACCAAGACAGGTTTTTTTTTTCTTATTGCAGGCTTTTGATTTTGTATGGATGAAAGCCAAAAAGCATTTTACAGAATTTAAAATTGTAGGCTTAGTCACAATTATGGCGTAATAAGAGTTTAAACAGTCGTGAGCACTCGCTGATAAGTGGAAAGGAAAGTATATTGTCTTTTGTTGTACCAGTTCTTCCCGACATGGGATTTAGGATCACTAAATTCAGTAGGTTCTTACGATAAAACCTTATACCCGTTGGTGAATGGGCAGAGACGAGCAGCACAGCCCTTTACCTGATACCGTGCTGGCTAGAAGGTGTCCCTAAACAAAATCGAATATATAAACTACCATGATAGAAATTAGCTAACTCAACTTTTAAAATGCTTTGGCTAAATTATCAGCGCCAGGTAAAATTCTAAACCCTCTCTTTGGATTCCGAAAAAAATTGTAAAATATGTATTTCCAGACAGAGGTAAAAGTAACATGTCACGTCATTTCTATGACATTGTTCTCTTATTTTCTTTGTTACTGTGGTTTTCCCCATGACCGCAACCAGGCCATGGCCATGGGGAAAATCACAGTATGTGTTCGTCAGCCCTGGGGCCTTTCCCTCACCTAAAGGGAAAATATGCCTTTACGTGCAGACATGCTAAAACATAACAAAAATAATATATACAGAAATGGAGAACACCCTAAAAAGCATACACATTCAGATTCCCTGGCTGCTGCTAAAATATTACTAGCCAGTAAAGGCAAGACTTCAGCGCATACTCAGTGAATACATTCCAAAAACTCTTACCTAAGGCATAAATCACATCATATGGCCATATATTACTTGGCCTGCCACTGCGACTGGGAATATATTTATTCCTCAGGTTGGCGTTTCAGAATGGCATTTGCTGGGTATGTTGCTTTCTTGCTCTGTTTTATGCTAAAACATAACATTTAACATAACGTAAATGATGTCGCTTGAGCTAAGAAACCAAATGTTATGGCTCTGAAGGCTAATTCTATATGTGCTTTAGCAATAACAGTAGCTATAGCATAACACCTCCACACAGTTTAACATTAAGCACAAGCAGAATGATCCATCAGTGCTTCTGTGATTTATGAACAGTCCAAGCTTCCTGGGCAGGGATGTAGGAAGGGGTCAGCTACGAGGGAGCGCACAGCCGCCCAATCAGCAACAGCAGCCTGCAGGGCAGGTTGGGGAGCTCACAATCTCTCCAACATTAGGGAGCATGAGGTCTGTCACTTCAGACCCAGGCTTCCCTGCTCCCTAATCACTACACGCTGGCAGGTGTGTGTACAGGCAGTGTGTATGGTTAGGTGTGTGTATGGGTAGGTGTGTGTAAGGGTAGGTGTGTGTAAGGGTAGTGTGTATGATCAGTGTAGGTATATGTGTGTTTGTAAGCTGGTGTTTGTATCTGTATGTGCATATGTGTGTGTAAAGGTAGGGGTATGTAAGGGCGGTATATGTGTATATGTGTGTTTATGGGCAGGTATGTGTAAAGGCAGTGTAAATGAAATAAACTCTGTAAAAAAATAGGTGGGGGGCACAATTTTCTTTTCTTGCCTCGGGCGCAAAAGGAGCTAGCTACGGCTCTGATTATGGGATTTGTGCTGAACATCCATGCTACATGTTATATGGTATTCTGGGGGTGTCCATCCCTCCTTTATGTGCCGCTTTCCTTATTACGTAGCATGGTGTTCTCATCCATAAATCCTTTAAATTACCAGCAGTAGATTATGGTTGACTGCTGTGTCAGCTGCACTGAGACATCAACAGTTCTTAACGGGGCATGTTCTACATTTAATGGGCTTTATAAAAACTCTGACGATCAGTATTAAGTGGCGTTGCCTCTTGCAGAGCTAAACAAAGTTGTATGTGTTTCAAGTGGGGAAAGAGCACGAATCAGTCAGTCTTCATCAAGCATAAGGTAATAATGATTTTTCTACCCGCAGAGGAAAAATAAGCTACATGGTACATGATTTAGTGCTGCATACTGCACATTGAAACACATTACAAACTTCAGAGTTAGAATCAAGCACTTAGGCAGCCATCTCCACAGACAGACATTTGCAGTAGAAATTAAGAGCTCAGTGGCTTTAAACGAGGCACTGTCATAGGATGCCACCTGTGCCACAAATCAGTTCATTAAATTTGTGCCCAGCTAGATATGCTCCATGTCCACTGTAAGCACTATTATTGTAATGAAGCTGTAAGTCACACACACTCACGGAATGGGGCTGCCCCAGGCTAGGAACTGTATGCTGTATCATTAACAGTACCCTTCACTGACTGGTAACTCACTTTACACAGTTACCCCTTACACTCCACTGACACACACACTCACACACTTGTACTCCTGTGGTATATTTCCTCTATTTCTCATGTATGTTATGTTGTTGTCTTGGTAAACCCAAATAAAGCAGTCTTGTTCTCCAGTGGACAGCATTATTGCCATTGTTTTTTTTTTTTGTGCAGAATTATTTGATACAGAGATTACCTTCTTTTTATACACAGTCATTACCGCGGCAGTTTCAGAAACAAATGCCAGAGACGTACCTATCATTCTGCCGTGCTGTGTGACGGCTATGCTGGAGTTAAGGGAAGGCGGTGAGGGGTATGTTGGGGAGAAGGGCCGCTGGAAGTGACTCAGTGGGCTGCCTGAACCTCCATTGACTGTCACTGGGGTCTGCAGAAAACAAAAACACATTTTTAAATGATACAAAAAGTACAACCATATGTTTATCAACATTACAGAAAGCACAGCGCCCATAAATCATGCATTTATACCGGTACTAATCACCACTACAGAAATGCACAACAGCCTCTCTGATCAATATATATTAGTGCAGTAAATACACATTACCTACAATGCAGCCATTACAACAGATGTTAGCTGTACAAACTAGGCATTTATGTTTAATACACTATGTTAAATACAGGAATATGTCCTAAAAGCTTAGCCCTCAGCCATTTTGGTTTGAATTATTCTTGCTTATTGTTCCACTTTAGCTCACAGACAATCATACATAACCTAGCTTAGCCTAATTAAATAAAGTGTTTTGCGGCATATCTGGAACTCTATATGCAATACCTAATCTACTTTTTTTCTCGTTACCTAATGAATAATTACAGCCCAGTGTACCTAAATGAACAGTCTCTGTACATACAATAAGCTTTGCAAACGTACAGATATATAATGAGACTGATGTTAATGTGATGGATCTGTAGCTTATCTATATAGATAACATGGCTGTTCCGTGTGTATAACTGGGTAATAATCGGGTGAATGTGGATCATACTTCAATATGCTCTATTACACAGGACAAATTTTGTGTACAGTATGCAGAGCGTTGAATTTAGGGCCACATTCACATAGTCATATCTTACATAAAATCCACACCGTCTGTAGGGGGGATATTATCTCCTATATCTGCCCTCTTACTGCCCCCGTCCACTTTAACACTATTTAACACTCTCTATTACAGCCCTCAAAGCCTGCAATACACTCCTCCATCTTCCCCACAACAACTGAATTTTTACTGAACTTTCAGCTTTCACCCTCCCTCCCAACAGTCAACAAAAATCTCAAAATCCACTTCTTCAGAGAAGCATTCCACCTTAGCTGCTAGAACTTCCTTGTCATCGATACAACCACCACAATACCTCTCACCCTTTCTCTATGCCTTATGTGTCACCTCATTCCCTCAAGATTGTAAGCTTGCGAGCCGGGCTCTCTCCACCTAATGTATCGGTTTGTCTTAGTCTGTCAATTCTCGTCTTGTCTTACCCCTTGAACTTATGTATTGTATTAAGCGTTGTGTAAATTGTTGGCGCTATATAAATAAAAGATAATAATTAATAATGACAGTGGAACGAGAGAATTTACCAGCGCTAGCATATATCCACCTATTGTGACTTCTGCTTCCCTCTCCACAAATGTATCTTTTCACTTATTAACTATATCTATACCCTTACATAATGTCTTGATAAATTTAGGCATACATCTGGTCAGCCTTATTAAAAATCAGACTTATATTAGCCTTCAAAGTATGTTAACGATACTCACACGCAACCCGATGGTAACGTCCTAACGTGTGAACTGCTCATATGCAGCTACTTGCATTATTATAGAGACATGTGTAGACATATTTAAATACAGTTAGGCCTGGAAATATTTGGACACTGACACAATTCTTATTATTTTGGCTCTGTACGCCACCACAATGGATTTGAAATGAAACAACCAAGAAGTGCAGATTTTCAGCTTGAATTCAAGGGGTTGAGCAAAAATATTGTATGAAACGTTTAGGAATTGCAACCATTTTCATACACAGACCCCTTATATGAGGGGCTCAAATCAATACAATCATACATTAAAAGTTCATTTTTAATACTTTGTCAAGAATCCTTGCAGGCACTGACCGCTTGAAGTCTGGAACACATGAGCGTAACTAAACGTTGGGTTTTCTTCCTTTGTGATTCTTTGCCAGGCCTGCAGCTGTCTTCAGTTGTTGTTTGTTTGTGGGTCTTTCTGCCTTAAGTTTTGTTTTTAGCGAGTGAAATGGATGCTCGATCGGGTTGTAGATCAGGTGATTGACTCGGCCATTGCAGAATATTCTTCTTCTTCTTTCCCTTAAACTCCTGGGTTGCATTCACAGTATGTTTTGGGTCATTGTCCATCTGTAAAGTGAAGCATTGTCCAATCGACTTCACAGGGACACTATATCTCTATACTTTAGAATTCATCCAACTGCTTCTGTCTTCTGTCTCATCAACAGACACAAGTGACCCAATGCCATTGGAAACCACGCATGCCCATGTCATCACACTGCCTCCACCGTGTTTCACAGATGATGTGGTATGCTTCGAATGCCATTCCAAGCCTTCTCCATACTTTTTTCTTCCCATCATTCTGGTACAGGTTGATCTTAGTTCCGTCTGTCCAAAAAATGCTGTTCCAGAATGGGGCTGGCTTTTTTTTTTTTTTAGCTGTTTATGGCAAAGTCTAATGTGGCCTTTTAATTCTTGAGACTTGGATTGCACCTTCCTGGTGAACCCTCTGAATTTGCTCTTGTGTCAGCGTCCAAATATAACAAATCTTGTGTCAGTGTCCAAATATTTCCAGAACTAACCGTACATACCTAACAAAACCTTTTACTTGTTTTTGTAATTATTGCTAGAGCAGGATTACTTTTAATGCTGTTGTACTACTAAGACTGCCAACTCTTTTGAGCTAGCGCAACATGCCCCTGTCCATGGTGCTGAGAAATCCTCCTAACCCCAGAATGCAAACCTTTCATACCCAGTTGGGACTGAGATTGCATTGTGAAGTCACTTGTATTATCATGAACTTCAGAAGAGTAACTAGGGGTGGTAAAGAGGGGCTGCGACAGATAACTAGGGGGGGGCAGAATAAACTGAGAACAGTACAGCTTTACAACTGGGTACCAGAGTGCAGATTCTCTTGTTTACCCCTTGAATGACATCCACTTTACCTGCTACAGGGCCAACAATGACATCTATTCATAGTTAACTCAAAATATGAGTATTTAGGTTTTTTCATATATATTGTAACAGAAATGGGATGATGACCCATATTGCTGGCTCTTACTTTATTCCCTCCAATTGTCTTTCCCATGATATGACAAAAGCTAAATGTGTACTGTATATATCTTGTAATGCGCAGAATTTTCTACCATCATATGTATAAGCATTGAAAATATTAGGAGCGAATTGTTCAATCCTTCGCTATCAGCACTTGCTTTCTAGAGTATTAAGGTGCTACCTTTAATATGCCCTTAACTTTTCCATCTTAAAATATAACCTTAACATATCTATGCACACTTCATGTGATTTTAAGATCCGATCTAAACAGGTAGTTTACTATATTAAACATTTTTGGGGGAATTATATATATTTTTTCTCCTCCAAGGCATATCTGTGAATAACACCTCAATATTAGTGTTAGGGTTAATTGTGTAGCAATAGTAACTACAGCATATTTTAACTAAACAGGGTCTATGAATCAAGAGTGTCCCTTTGTCAGTACAGTTTTATCAAGGTTACTGCAGTTCAGAGCTGAAGAACAGCAAAATAAAATGCATTTATATAGAAAGATTATGTTTCAATAAAGGAAAAATGATCCACAGACCCCTGGAATTGGAGTGTTTGCTTGTTCTACTCAAGATTTGTACTTGGTTTTTTTTGGTGCTTAAGTCATGATTGGGTTAGTTTTATCTTCTACACTGTATCCGGCCATTTAGAAATGTTAGAAGTACTAAAGATGACAGTATACCACTTGGTTCTTTGTAGACCATGTTGCTGTACCAGTTGGCGGCTGTTGCGCAGAAATACCAGATGGCACCTTCAGAGTGTCGGAAGAAGGTTTTGCTGCCGATCCTTGCGTTTCGCCTCTGTCTTCCGCCTTTACAGTTGATTTAGAAGCTATCTCAACAGACAGGGAGGCAGTGTGTTTTTTAAGTGACGCGTTATCGGCATGGGACAAGAGGTCGAGTGAAGGTGCATGCCCGGAAGAACTGTATTTTGGATGCACGTTAAAATGAGTTTTATCTGCAGGGATCTCTTGCAAGATTAGTTTTAGGGTGGAAACCCTACGTTCCTTAGATTCATGCCTACGCTCATGGTGAATGAGGTTGCGGTTTATATGTTCTGCCCTCAAACTTGTATTAGAGAATGAAACCTGTGGATTAGTGGAGGTTTGAGTCAGCCGTATGTCTGCGTTTGATTTAGCGGAGGACATGGTGCTTTCCTTATTAGTAAAACTCTGAACGACTGATGGGATTAGTGTGGTTGTTACAGGGAGCTGATTGTCATCACTCTGCTGGTAATTAGATGGTGATCTGTGAAAGCTTCCTATCCTAGGGGGAGGTATGGGAGGCTGTTTTTCCCCCCCAAAATGTAATCACACAGCAAAACAAATCGTAGGAGAAAAAAATAAAAGAACAAAAAATACATTAGTATTTGGTACTTTCACACAATATCACATGTATACAATGTCGGTGGGTATTTTTAAAACCATGACAGGTTATACTCTGAACTCTAGACGCAGACAGCAAAGTTAAATGGGAACTCCCACCTTTCTTCTCCTATACTCGACATCAGGAGGGTTCCTACCAATGTGCGCTAAGTAGCTTTTCATTGCTTTAAGTGGAAAAGCAGGGAATCTTACATGGAATTTTTACATCAAGTAAATCGAATGTTTCTTACAGTTGGATGCATTTACTTGCCAGAGTTCAGACTCTAAGAGATGGAAATAGCCTGAGAAGACACCATATGCACCCTACATGAAGGCAAAATATTGTTAAAAATAAAGCTTCTTCTGCGGCTATGCATTTGGATACCATTAGCCAAATCAATATTGTATGTGATTACATCACACGTGTTGTATGATGTGATTAAGCAGAGGGCCATGGGTAAGAGAGTACTTGTGTGAAATATAGAAATAAATGATAGTTACTTTTTGAGACAAATATCACATATATATTTCTTACAACTACAGGACGGTAACTAAATGATATAACGATATAGTGGGAGTTCCCCTTTAAGTATCTTGTCATTGTTGATCACCACAATTATTTAACTCTGTTTCTGTATTATTTAAGTCATTTAAACAATCATTTTCTTCTAGTACACGGCCCAATCTTGGGTTCAGCAACATACATCATTTTTAATTCCTTATGACAAAATACAATGTCTCAAACAAGATAAATGTATTTATTCTAATCTTTAAAATGAATAATAAAAATTAGATTTACAAATGAGCAACTACTCACTGAATATTGTAGGGTAAGCAGTTCTAGTTACGACCGGTTTGTGAAACACTGACAAGTGAAACAAATGCCACAGTAGGTATACACTGAGAAGAGTTGAAGTGATTAGCGTACCTGCCCGTTATGTCTGCCCAAAATGAGTTGTAAGGGCAGGCAGTTTAAAATGGATTAAAAGTTTTAGGCGGTAGTTTTGTGTCTGTGGTTCGTCAATGGTAAACAGAAGTGTGTTACTGTATAAATCACTTTAAGATGGTATGTAATTTAGGATGGTAGCCCACTATGTAAACTGATTGGGTCCTCATTAGTTGTAACGTGGTGGAATCATTAGTTCTTAATAGTTTATTTATATATAAATATTTTATTTTTACAAGGTCTGTCCAGAACTCTTTGGTTTGCTCCTAAGATATCCATAGTCTTTGAGAATACCATGCCTGATGAAGGTTCAGTTACCTCAAACTATAGGTAATTATAGCCATGTTCTATATAATATTTCAAAGCATGATGAATGACAAACTTTAAATAATATTATAAGCAATGATAGTCTGGGATCTTCTGTCTTCTGCCCAAGGTGCCCAGGTAACATCACCTTTAGCGCTGCTTAAAGCAGTGAGAAACTTGAATAAAATTACCATTTGAAAAAACAACTTCAGGTTCATAAAACTACTAAAGAACAGTCTGGTCCTCCAAATTCACTTGTTTATTTTTTTTTAATTTATATTTGTTCATTTTACAAAGACTTATAAAACGCCTTCCTGCATGCAAATCCAAGCAAGCATTTTTAAGTTATCGTGTTGTGACAATCATTGTGGTGATAGTGTTGTGCATAAACCCACACTTCATTAATATACCGCACATGCATATGAGTAGTGCACAGTGATTTATTTAGGTTTGGACCTGTGAAGGACAGGGATTCACAATAAAAATAGTGTTAGACATTACTGAACCGGTTAGCCCATTATATATTTGACAAACAGTAAAAACTGTTCTGGAATGACACGCAGTATACCGACCACCAACCACAACCTATACTGGTCACCTCTTAGAAAGTGCTCTTTCTTGAGAAAGTGTATAGTCACACAACACAACACTACTCACATGTTGTTTTCACAGCAAAGTGATGGTGCCATACAGAACAGTTTTGTTAATGCGGTGAGATAAAATAATTAAATTATGTGACAGAGCATGCTGTTGACTCACTTGAGTTGGTGACTTCTTATCTTGTAGGTTTGGCCGGACACTTCGAAAACCTTTTGCTGCAAGGGAGGAACCACCAAAGTCACCATTGAGACCATCTTTGACAGAATCATTGTATGACCTCCAGATATCTAGAGTCAAATCAGACTAGGGTCAAACTGGAATTGAGTCCTCTAGCTCTGTAATCCTATTAATCTAACAGCTGCCAACGTGTTTTAAAGATCACAAAATGTTTCTTTCTCTAGAAAAAAGGTACACTGACAGTCTGACACCTAAGTTGGTCTCTTTTTGCATGCCTACCCTGTTGTATACTGTCATCTACTTAGATGAGGCTGTGTGTATAAAAATGTATTAAAATTGTATAAAATAATCACTCCAAATTTACAAAAAAAACAATATAAGTGCACAAAGCATCTTGTTTAATCATTTTATACCTGGGTCCGACGGAAAGTCGTGTCCTAAAAAAAATAAATTAGAAAATACCGTTATTAATATGAGGAAATAACAGAGGCATTATGTAAATAATATAAAAGATACAGGTGTAATGTCAATTTCTATTATGCTTTTTCCATTACTTATACTATAATTCAGGCAAATAGCTCTGACTTTAAGATATATAAATCTGAGGTAGCACACAAGTTTAAACATGGCTTCTAACATATAAGTAAGACATAAAAAATCCGCACATTCTCGTGGCAAACAGGGATGCAAATGGAATTTGAAATAATTGCATTTTTTTTAGCATGTCTTTTTGCTCTTTTATTTTTGACATTTAAAAATAATGATTCATAATTGTTCTTAGATAAGTCATTTGCGTCGTGCTCAAGAAAAGGCAATAACAATTATATTATTTTGTATTATTAATGCTCATACTGTTCTAGGAATGCTGGATTTATGTATGTCTCAGTATGTGCGTGTATAGCGGAAAGGACAATATATAGTGGATATATATGTAAAGGGTGTAAATTTAGCAATATTAATCTTCACCCTTTACATCCTCCGGTGTTTCTATAGCCCCCTGCTAAGGGCTTATTCACCAAGATTGTCAGGTTTTCACAGCGCACATGTTCATATTCTTCTAGCAGTCCATTTTTCTTTGGTATAGTAGAACGAAACACAGGGACCTATTTCAGAATATCTCTATTCACCAACGTTACGACCTTTATTGGGAACATTTTGTATCGTTAGCAGGCCTCAGTATCAGCTTATGAGGAGACTATAAAAGTTGTATGTTTACTTTTATGTTTATTGTGGTACCACAACTGCATTCAAATATATTGATAATGAGACAAATGTTTTTAATTTTTTCCAATCGGCCTTTTTTACAAGTGCTATAAGCAGGACTCAGACTGGAACAACAACCTTAACTCAGTACTATGTTTAAACATGTCAAATTCATAGGTTTTCAGCTTAATTGCCTATTCTGGTAACCGTGATATCTGCAATAGGCAATAGCGGGTTTAATAGGAAGTGCATAAGGCTAATAATTGGAAAAAATGTACTTATGTTTGGAGTACTTCCAGGGGCGTACCTAGAGTATTTGGCACCCGGGGCGGATCCTGTATGTGGCACCCCCCCACACACTTTAAAACTACCTGGCCGAAACTGAATATGACCCCCCCCCACACACCATAAAAAAATCTAACACTTTTATTTAAAGTAAGTAACACACCAAAATAGGACAAAACAATTAAATAACTATATATATATATATATATATATATATATATATATATATATATATATATATATATATATATATACACACACACATATAATTGTTAACAGCAATCACATTCCTATCATGCCCAGGCATACCCAGATTCCAGGAGGCACTCGCAGACTTGGCATGATAGCAGTATGATTGCCCTATCTACCCCTTCTCGCTCCCTTCTGCCCTATCTACCCCTTCTCACTCCCTTCTGCCCTATCTACCCCTTCTCACTCCCTTCTCCCTATCTACCCCTCCTAACTATCTACCCTCTCCCTCTTTGAAGTTCACTTACCTTTCAGGAGTCCTGCGGTGGGGGTGCAAGGCCTCTGTCTCCCAGCTCTGCCACTGTATAGAACAGTATAGAGTGATGGGAGTTATGATGTACTTTAGAGCATAATTATATAATGAAAAATACATTGGAAATGGTACAGCATAACACCCATCACTCTCACACACTTATCAATCCACACTTACCAATCCACACATACCAATCCACAAACACATACCAATCCACACATACCAATCCACAAACACATACCAATCCACACATACCAATCCACAAACACATACCAATCCACACACATACACCAATCCACACACATACACCAATCCACACACATACACCAATCCACACACATACACCAATCCACACACATACACCAATCCACACACATACACCAATCCACACACATACTAATCCATACACATACCAATCCACACACATACCAATCCACACACATACCAATCCACACATATACACCAATCCACACACATACCAATCCACACACATACACCAATCCACACACATACAGCAATCCACACACATACACCAATCCACACACATACACCAATCCACACACATACCAATCCACACACACATAGCAATCCACACACATACCAATCCACACATATACACCAATCCACACACATACCAATCCACACACATACACCAATCCACACACATACAGCAATCCACACACATACACCAATCCACACACATACACCAATCCACACACATACCAATCCACACACACATAGCAATCCACACATATACTAATCCACACACATACCCCAATCCACACACATATCAATCCACACATATACCAATCCACACACATACACCAATCCACACACATACACCAATCCACACACATACCAATCCACACACATACACCAATCCACACACATACACCAATCCACACACATACACCAATCCACACACATACACCAATCCACACATATACCAATCCACACACATACCAATCCACACACATACCAATCCACACACATACCAATCCACACATACACCAATCCACACACATACACCAATCCACACACATACACCAATCCACACACACATAGCAATCCACACATATACTAATCCACACACATACCAATCCACACATATACACCAATCCACACACATACACCAATCCACTCTCACTGTATGCTTTCCTACCTTTCCTCTTTTCTCCTTACAGCTCCTTTTCCTTCTCTTCGCTCCTCTTCTTCAGTTCTTCTGTCTTCTCTGTCTTCTTCCGGGTCAGAGGGCACGGACAGCGGTGGGCGCGGCTTCAGTGTTGTGCGCCGGGATCTAACAACAAACCCCGGCGCACAACAGCTGTTGCCGCGCGGATCGCAAGGGAGCGGTATCGGAGGTCTTTAACAGACCTCCGGCTCCCTTGAGTGATTTTAAGCCAGGTTCAAGGAAAATCCTTGAACCGGCTTAAAATCACTCAAGGGAGCCGGTGGTCTGTTAAAGACCTCCGATACCGCTCCCTTGCGAGCCTGCTCCTCCAGCGGCGGACATTACTGTCCGTCTCTGGAGGGGTGCCGGGTGCCGGCAAGTTGGCACCCCCTGAAGAGCGGCACCCGGTGCGGACCGCCCCCCCCGCCCCCCGCTAGGTACGCTACTGAGTACTTCTATGGGACAGGAAGGTTTCTAATCTTCTTTTCAAACTCTGTTTTAACTAACGTGCTACCTCGGGATTTATACAACACCTTAAAGTCCGACAAGTCTATTCACACGGTAAAAAGAGAAATTGCGGAAAAAGGTTTCACCATTGCTAGTTCCATTATGGAGTTACCGATTCAATTCAAATATATGATCTGAATATATCAAAGAAAAATTTACTTTCAAAGTATTAGGCAGGAGGGCCAGATTCTATGACATCAAAGATGTTACAAAGTGGAGCATCTGCATTTTTAAGCATGTTATTTTCTAGTAGTTATTTATTTGAAAATCTCAGACGACGTGAGGACGGATCTTTTTTGACACGTATTCTAGTTGACATGAGCATGGAGATCCTGCTTGAACGAAGGATGCATTTTGTGGTTTGGTTAGTTGTTATACCTGAAGCCAATAGATTTGGAGAACTCTGAACTCTCTTCACAGCTGTTAGTGTTACAGACATGGCAGCGCGTTTGCGAGCATATCCACCGCTATCTGGAAGCACACAAAGTGATAGTGATGCAAGCAAAACACAGACCAGCACAACAAGCACGTGCAAGGCCATCGCACAGAAACAAATGTGCAAAAGATGCATGAGCTCAAGCACACAATACACGGGGACAAGCCAATTTAGTGCATTTAGTTTGTGATTTTATGGGATTGGCAGTTATCGGTCTAAACTTTGTACCAGCGATCACACAACTAGGGAGCTATCGAGCATAATACATAAATACAACCTTATTTTGAACATTTTGTGAGGTGTACACATCAGTATATTAGTTATATTCTCCTTCTATGAGAAACACATAAGGTGCTTTGCAGAAGTTCTGCCCCTTTTTTCACCACTAAGCTGCAACCAAAACAAATAGTTAATAATAGAATAATAGAAGAAATTTTTAATAGAAAGTTAGAATTTCTGAATAATAAAAAGAAATTAAAGTAAGTAGATGTTACGAGGGGTTCTTGACCTAAGTGTTTAGTTACATATACCTATAGGGTGGACTACAGTTTACCTATTTAATGAAGCTTAATTAGTACCTCTTAAAATGATTAACATACAAGGGCATATGCATACCCATTTGTATAACAATATAATTTAGAAGGCAGATGTTTTTGAAATCAGTACAGCCTTGTGACACCTTCCAATGTCTTCCTACATACCAGCCCTTACATGTAGTAACATATCTCATAGGAGACTGCCTATTCAAGATTATTTTGGATCCTTAGAACTTAATAAACTTATACCACTTACATGCATATATTGGTTATACATTAAACATGCATGCGACCGCCATATATTTAAAGGTAGACATAAAAAGCAGGTGAGAACTTCCATTTAAATATCCTACCATTAGGGTAGGTGAATATAATTACAATAATAGTAAGCATCATGAGAAGAATTATATTCACGATGAAGAATACGCAGAACACTGTAAGCTGGGAGGTTTTAGTGATGCTAAACACAGACGTGACAAATATACAATAAATAATTCCTATTTTTGGGTGACAGATGTATATTTGTCCATCAACAGAGTGGAATGTTTCTGAAAATACCAGCTGTGCGAGTCTCTGCATTAAAATAGAGCAGATTTGTGTCTCATGCTTGGTGCATGGATACATATAATCAATGTTCTCTCAACTTGTCCAACATTGCTTAGTGCTACCTTTTTCATAACATGCAGTAGAGAGTAAGTAATGGAGTAGAGAGTAAGTAACGGGGCACACAGATTTTTGGACGGCACGCTAAAGCTCCTTACACGAAGAATATAGTTGTAAAATGCTATGTCATCATTATTATTAAACAATGTAGGAAGCATCCTCAAACTTGGACTTTTCACAAGGAATGTCCTGAAAAAACACCATCCCACTTGAAGACTCACTCCCCAAAAGTGCAGTTAAAGCGATGAGAGACATACCTTTTGCAGGATTCAACTGTCCTTATACTTTCTGCCAAATCTGCTTTTGTTTACTTTTAATGGTTAGAAATACTGTCAACAGCGTCAGCTCATTGTTTCTAATGTGGCATACATATCCTATCTCATCAGATCAGATCGCTATCAATATGCAATATTCTTTTACATTTTTTAATAGTAGCTCCCATACTGGTCCAATTTTTTTCACTTTATTTTCAAATATAAGCCTGAATATTTAACTGTAAACACAAGGCTTTGCGGTTTAACAGAATTCTTGCAGGTACAGTCAAAGATGTGACAAAGACGGCTTCTGATCCACAGTCCCACTACAGAAAGCAATCGGCCATCAGCCACCTTATAATGTAAGTGCGGCCGACGGCTTGATATGTGTGGCCGCTAGGGTTTTTATATCCAGCCGGTAGCAGCAAACTGCAGCAATCATTGGGAGTTGAGTGTATTAAAAGTCTAAAAAGTGGCCTTATCGTCGTAACGACCAATGTACATAATGCCAACCATGACCTTTTAATTATTGGAAATAAATATCTAAATGAATATTCACATAATAACCAACTCACAGGACCTAAATGTCAGCAGAACTAGGCACCACATTCTGTGATCTCCTATCTAGTGACACAGAGTTCTAGTTTATCCTCCATGCTGGAAGAGCCTACCTGTATTCATCTTCACTCCGCAGTTTGAAACGCAGATGTCTTCAGTTTGCCTGTACATAAACAAAAGCAAACAAACTTAATACACAGCAACATATAATTGAACTTTTCTGGGGAAAAAATGTAAGAAAGATAAACTTAAAATAACAGAAAAAAAAGTTTTTTTTAGCACAATAATAATAAAATGTACCCCAGCATTCATGTAGTCACTACATTTTTAACTTGTGAATACTGAATTACAAAAACAGTGTTATCCAAAAGGTAGCCCTCAAAGGTTTTTGTATGATCCTGATAGGATCTGGAAACCTAGAAAAGTTTAATATTTAGAGTATAATTCTTTTAACAGTGTTTGCATAGCCAGCCCATGCTTCCAAATGGTATACACCTCACCCCTTAAAAACAAAGTTGGACAACTTTCTTCTATTTTGTGTAGTCACAGTTTGACAAATGAAAAACATGATCAAACATCTTGTTATCCACCACGATCCTGCAGAACAGATTTATTTTACTATCTCATTTAAGAGAGTGAATCAATATTTCCAGCCCAATACGCATATATTTGGTAAAATAGATCTTTGGTAGAAAGCACTTAAACCAGCACATGACTAGGGGGTGAAGCCCTCTAACAGGTTGCACGTCAATGTGTTTGATACAGTTGAACTGGTTAATAGAACAAGCAGATTTCACAATCAGAAAAGGGTAAAGGGTGTTCTCGACTCATCACAAAACCAAGTCCTTGAGGTTTCCCACTAAAGCGGTCTCTGCATTACACAGTTTCAGTTGCGTGTGTTGGACAGAGATTCGTCTGGATGGGCAGGGTCAAGTAGGTTATGGGAATTGACACAGAGATTATGAGAGAAGGCAAATTGGTTCAGACGTTTGATATAACAATATGGGATGCTATTTTAATCGGATCACCATCATACTGTAAGTCGAGAAGGTGGAACAGAGCCAAAATGAAGGCTTTCTGAAACTGGGTGTGGATTTCACCGAAGAGGCGAATACTTAAGAAGAAGTACAGTTTCACATAGTAAAAGTGTTCTACTTGTTAATAAGGTGGAAAGATGAGGAATAATCACACACACCGGAGCCACTGTAGAGACAATGGATCTTGAGATTCAGATATGTAACATTTCGTGCCAAACACAGCGAAGCCCTACTAGGTTAACGTGTAAACATTATTATGAACCGTCTGTGTTTTTCCTTCAGATTTTGTCTACTATTAGAATTTCAACAAAAATACAAAAATTATGTATAGGGTTTCTAAAAGTATGCACGGATCCTGAGCCAGACGAATGCCGACAGAGCATGGGACCCTGGTCAGTGCCAACGCTAAAAAAGGAACACCACCACGCCAGAAATATAACCGTTAACTTGTTCTTTCCTTGAGAGGTCTACAGATTTTCCTTTCGGAAAAAGTTCTTCACTGTAGCATATAATGATCACCTAACACTTTAATATACAGGGATTACCTCAAATTTAACATATAAAAGAAAATACATAGATTATATCAAAATATAAAAAAAAATCTTCACTGACTACTTTTCCATAACCACCAAGAATATCTGGGCAGCAAAATAGTAATTTAAGAAACTTAAATTAATCCTGTGAACACAATGTGGAACCCATCAGGCTTAAGTAAACCAGTATAAAATGACATCTCTATAATATACATAATATTTTATAGAATAGATAAAAATGAATAGAATAACCATTAATGGGGGTATACATGCAATCGGACCTCTGATATCTCTTCGTCTAGTGGGGTGGGGCAGATAATCCGGACCTTGTAGGCCACCCTCCTTGTCACTTACTGGAGGCTGGGAAGTCGTACTCATCTATGGTCTGAGTAGCCTTACAACCAGGTAAAAAAACAGACGGTGTCTTCAACGATAAAGAAAAGCTGGACAACCTTCCAGAAGACTCTAATTCTAAGTGATCATACTGTAAGTACTGCACAGGTTAGTAACGTGTATCGAGCTTGTAAGAAGTTATGGCGAGGGTGCAGCTGAGATACACAACTGATTATCGGTGCAGTTCTTCTTGATGAGCAGTGGCGTCTCCAGCTTTCATATTTAGGGGGTCAGGGACCAAAGTAGGGGGGCAATTATAAAATCCTACATATACACTATATATATACACTATATATATATATATATATATATATATATATATATATATACACACACACACACACACACTCTAATTTATATATATTTTACTACATATTTAACTATATAATATGTACTTATCTCTTTGAAGTAACGACCTTAATCGAAATATGATTTTAAAATAACAGCTGAACTGGCAGTTATTTTTCATTCTTTAATATTAGACCCAGCCGCCTATATATACTAATATTGTACCCTGCCACCCTGACTGCAGACCAGGGGAAGACAGTGAGAGTCAGTGCAGTCCTGCTGCTAATATTCCAGTTACGTTTGCAGTTTATTTATACCCACAGATTAATCATTGGGTAACTAGCGCTGTTAGCCCCCGATAGGGTAACAAGGCATTAAATGTCTTATCACTTGTCATTCTGCGCAGTGAGACGCTGTGCAAGTAAATAAATATATACGGCGACGGGTCTCTGGCATTAAATCACATTTCAGCAGACAAATCGAGACTAAGATTGGACCTAATTATATTATGTATATTATATTATGTATTGTTTTATGTAGCACCATCATATTCCATGGCGCTGTACAATGGGTAATTTTACAAAGACTAACTTGACTTCATTTGCAGATATGTGTTTTGTTGTAGAGATACTTTTCATTTAAAACTTCCACTTATATCCCTGCTGAGATTAGATAAGCGGAATAGCCACCCATCAGTGGCGGTAAAGGGTTTTAAACATGCATGGGATAAGCATATGGCTCTAAGACAAATCCAAGGACTGATTGAGATCAGAGTCTTTACACCAGGAATAACGGGCCAAACGGGCCTGATCCACTATAAAATTCTATGTTTCTGTGATATTAGTCAGGGAGCCGCTACAATGTCACGCACTGCTTTGGGAAAAGGATATAAATGTATTGGTCCAACAGAAGATGGAGTCAAAGCACAGAGACATTTAAAGTTTAATAAGCGATGAACCTAGATCTATTACTGCTGGTAATATCACTTTAACATCTCCAGCTGCATGATATCATAAACTACAAGCTACAAGGATAGCTTGCAGGATGATGATAGTGATGTCACAGCAGCAGGAGAGTTAACAAGCCGCCGTCAGAGTGAGTTAGACAGTCAGTATAGACCCGTGTTGCTAGCATGATGTCTAGACAGATCCTCTTGCTGTTTATTCTCTTTTGCGGTGTGTGCGCCTTACCCAAGGGGCAAGAATCACACAATGGCTCCAGCGCTATATTTTTTTATAGCTTTTCCCTCCTTCTTCAAGCTAACTAAACCTTATTTTCAGTTTTACCTTTTTTATCTTTAAAGTTTGGATTCCAAGTCAGACGGTGAAACCCAGCAAGTCTCATAAACATTAGTTGGTTATTTTTAATGAACCAAATATATATATCTATGTATGTATATATATATATATATATATATATATATATATATATATATATATATATATGTATGTATATATATATATATATATATGTATATATATATATATATATATATGTATATATATATATATATATATATATATATATATATACATATAAAGATATTTCTACTTTTATTTTTTTTATATAAAAATGAAATCCATATCTGATGCCCAGATGGGAAAAGTAATATCGTGACTGATCTAAATATTATTCAGATACGATTTGGAAATCTATATTATTTTTCTCTAAGCGACGATTATACAGACATTATCGCCTTGTATAGATGTGGTATTTTTGATGGGTTTTAATATTTGGTAAAGTGAAAATATTAATGAAACATCAAAATTATTTTTTTAAACTTGAAATCTTTCCTTAGGAGATCTGGAAGTAAAAACCGGAACGTTTTCCGATGATGTCGTCCTTAACGTGGTATATGGAATGGTCTGCGTGACCGTGACCCTGCACGTCATTTGTACCGGCATCATGATATTCTATGTCGTTCTTAGAAAAAAGAGATCCGCGGAGCCAATACCTGTTTAAGCGAACAAAGAAGAGCGCTGCCAGTGTCCTGAAGGGAGGTGGTCGGGCTGCAGAAATCGAATGCCCGGAAAATGAATCAAATCCTTATTTTTTTTTCTAAATTGACTTTCATTTGACTTTATCGCTTGATTTTGCTTGTGAACCCAGATTCATTCATTCTCAGGACGCACGAGAGGCAGCTGGACCCCTGCAGGCGCATCAGACACAATTTATGCTTGCAGACTTTGTATTCTATCAATAATCAATAAAACGTAGATCGTGATATTACAGATTCATTAGATTCTTTTGTTCCATTTCCGCTTCTTATGGCTAGATTCCAGCTGAAAGGGTGTGATCACTTCACTTATATTCGTATTAGATCGGATGTTGAACGTTACCTTAGACGGGGGGGGGGGTCTGCTACAAACGTACTTATTTCTTCTACATCAAACACAGATAAATTATCTTATATGATTAGTTGGGCTGCCACTCGTCGTTCTACTCGTATGGAAACCCAAATTAAAGTCCTCATGAGATGGTACCTTGTTCCTACCAAACTGGTCGAGATACATCCAAACGCTAGTAATTTATGCCGGAACCCAACGCAGCAACGTGGGTACCATGCTACATGTGTGGTGGTCCGGCTCCTGCATGAACAAACTCTGGATGGCAATGTTTCTGGAAAAACCTATTTGGCGGACTTGCATAGAGATCACAGTGTGATTGGTGCAGGGGGATCGCAGGGAGGAGAATGTGAAAAAATACAAAAACAAACAAACAAAAAAAACCTTTAAACCCCTAGCACAACATCTAAAAAGTATAAATGTGGCAAATAGGGTTTTAAAATAATTAAATGGTGAGAAGATGAGATCAGCTTGGTTAGCATTAGTGAGTGTAACACTGTTAAACACCAGGGAATCCTATACTCCAATGAATCTGCTATGGATAAAAAAATAACACTATATATATATATATATATATATATATATAGTATTGACAGGTGCTGTAAGACAACAGTGACTTCATGGCGCCAGTTCTGCCTTGTCCTTAGTTTAATAGATCAAGACTATTATGACATTTTACTGCATAGCATTATGTGGCTGACACGGCATAGCATGGGGCATTCATTCGGAATCGGATTTATATGCATTTCACATATTGAGTGTAAAACCTAGAGCGAGACCAGTGTTACTTTGGTTCTGTTTCGATCATGTTTCTAAGACTGTACGTTAGACCATCCTAAAAGAGCTACAAATTATTATTGAAGACCCCGCATTCTTGGAGTGTTTTCTTGCTGCCAGTGGAGATGAGGCTTGTGCTATTCTTTGTCACACAGTAACTTAACCGGTGATGGAGGCCATGAAAGAGGGCTACCCTACCCACACTACCCTAATTCATCTTAACACGTCAGACTAGCATGTGAGGTGGGAGGGAATCGCTCATCAGCATGGCCGATACCTCAATTATGATGAGAAAAGAAAAATATGATTTTTCAGTATCCTTAAAACGAACATACACATCTAATGGATTGCTACGCAAAACAGTAACATATGGGACTTATTAGAATAGTGAAAATGAGGACATTTTATTGAACCTTACTTTCATACTTACGGGCAAATATATTTGGGATTCCGTCACACTATATGGCCATATATCGCTTAAGCCTTGCTTACGCTAAGTACCCCGTTCCTTACAATTTCTACCTGAACCAAGCAATCATAGCAACTTAACAATAAGGGACAACTTAATCAAATTAAATTTAAAGTTAATGGGGAGAAATAATCATGCAGATGTTTAGAACAGGGAGTTCAGATGGTTACTCATAGTATACATTCGGTTATTTTAACATGTAAGCAGTATTCGGGTTAATTTGGTGTTAGAAACAATAAAATGTGGGAAAAACACTAGATTCACATTTAGTGCTAAAGATGGCCGAGCCCTGAGAATGTAGAGTAGAGTAGATATTGACCTTGACATCTATGTATATGTATATATACGTATGAAACCGTATAGTAATGGGGTTAGATGCATACTCAGGAACTATCCAGTTTTGCTTAAGAAGGTCTCTGCTTTACATCGGTCCGCGGCAGGCCTGACGATCATATTCCTGGTGGGTAAGTTGCGTGTAGTGCCTCCCCAATTTGGGTATTCAATGCTTATTCTGTCTCTCTGTCCGAATACCACCCATCGGGACCACTGTTTCTGGCACTATAAGTGAAGATACCCATCTGGGAAAAATAAAACCGAGATCCACCAAAGTTTCCAAATATCTCTGCGAGTGGGGTGCCAACAATCTACAAAACTGGTACTTTAAGCCCAAAACATAATTAAAGCTCTTGAAAGAATAACACACGCCCAACTGCTGTAACATGCGCAGGATCACTCCCAAAATAAAAACAGCTGAAGCAGTAACTACAATTAAACCAAAACATTTCAAACAGCCGATAGTGTGTAACAACCTTTCAGTGAAATGTGCGTTAAGTGATAGAATATGTTATTAATGTTATTATAGCTGCAATGTCAACATGATATAACGAATGTTAAGCTGTGATGTGTCAACTAGGTAATTGCATAAAAGCAATTAGTACCATTTGAACAAGCTATGTAAAGCAAATCACATGTTGAATGTTCTTGTATGTCCACCGTAATCATAGAATGCTCATTGTCATTTAATAGGAACCTTAAAAATGACCCTAGAATTATCATATTAACTTAACACCCTTCTAGCTATGGCTCTCGCATACTGCAGACAGAGATGTTTGACGCATCGCCACTACTTCCACTCACGTGCCGGCCACAAGAAATCAACAACAAGGTGGGCTTTTCAGCAGATTATCATCTATTGATTGATTCATATAACGCCATCATATATCGGTGTCCAGTACAATGGCTAAACAAACATGATGACCTGCTATAGCCTTCACGCTGGGTACATGTATGATTCATTTAAAGAACATATAGTAGTTCATGTTAGCTTTACAACAGGCACAGTAAAGAGGAGATAAGAAAAATGGAGCAATAACCTGGAATTTTTACTTACCTGGAATGTGAAGGCTAAAATGAACCGTAATCTGTGCATTTCCAACTGTTACAACTAAATAAATACAGGTGACTGGGCAACAAACCAGAGTGCCCTGTCGGGGGGTTATTTATAGGCGCTGCAATCTATTCATTAAAATTCCTTCACTCAGTTATTTTGATAGCTCTGTTTTCTGAGCTTGGAGGCCTGCAGTTTTTCCTGGCTTAGTCGCAACAGAGGTTGTGTTTCCTTTCCATATTTAATGAAACAGAAGGGTAACCGAGCTCACAGCGCATTCATTATTGAGAGGTTGGTTAGAATTGTCCGATCTGTATTTTATATCTGTTTGTGACATATTTTGTTCTATTTAAGTTTTACAGAAATGCTGTTTCCAAAAGTATTACGTTTTGAGGCATGGACTCTAAATGGGAGAGTCCTAAAGCCATTTGTAATCATGATTTTTTTAGTGATATGAACAGGTTTTGACGCTCTTGTTCTCTAATCCATGAATTCCGTCACTGTCAGCTACTTGCAGTCTTCCAAGCGAGGTTAAACGAGAGACTAGAAGTCATATTTAAATGCAGCTGGCCACTTCTCAGGGGTAAAGAAAAAAGTGTCGGTGCGCTAAGCTAGTCTCAGGCTCAAATAATACAAATGTGTAATACGAGGCCTACCAAACAGGTGTAAGCATGCTGCAAGAAACAGTGTATTGGCTGTACAATGTATACAAGAAACAAAAACTGTCTGCGCTTCTTACCCTAATAAAGTTGGCAACAAATATATAAACATAATATAAATGAGAGGTTTTGGTTATATGAATTGGCCAAAGCATAATTAAGCTCACCCGCCACGTCAAGGCGCACTCTCAATAGGGTGAGAACCTACTCTCACCTCCTACATAGTGGGCACACAAAGCAGTTTATACTGCTACCAAAACCTTATTAATGTGTTGGGGGAGGTGCAATTAAACCTCCTCCCTATTAACCCCTGGACAGCAAGCTGCAACCAGACTAATGAGGAGCCAACAACCTCAAATATGTGCAAACAGGGAAAAGAAAAAAGTGTCGGTGCGCTAAGCTAGTCACAGGCTCAAATAATACAAATGTGTAATACGAGGCCTACCAAACAGGTGTAAGCATGCTGCAAGAAACAGTGTATTGGCTGTACAATGTATACAAGAAACAAAAACTGTCTGCGCTTTTTTTTTCCCCCCCTGTTTGCACATATTTGAGGTTGTTGGCTCCTCATCAGTCTGGTTGCAGCTTGCTGTCCAGGGGTTAATGGGGAGGAGGTTAATTGCACCTCCCCCAACACATTAATAAGGTTTTGGTAGCAGTATAAACTGCTTTGTGTGTCCACTATGTAGGAGGTGAGAGTAGGTTCTCACCCTATTGAGAGTGTGCCTTGACGTGGCGAGTGAGCTTAATTATGCTTTGGCCAATTCATATAACCAAAACCTCTCATTTATATTATGTTTATATATTTGTTGCCAACTTTATTAGGGTAAGAAGCGCAGACAGTTTTTGTTGTATACACTTCTCAGGGGTAGCCATAGACTTTCAGTAAAATGATTTTAGACATAATTGTTTTAAAAATCATTCATGCTATAACACAGCGATCTCAGTTCAGAGTGGTTTGTTCATAAAAGCAAAGGTTTGAAATACTAAAGTGGCTCCTAAAGGGTCATGATATCCGTTGCAGAACGGATATGTCAGATGCTGCTTTGACTATTTCAGAATCTTACTGATTATGCATTATACAGAGCCCTGGATAAGTGTTTTGTGAATGGTATTAGATGGGTATGAGCTGAATTCTTGCTTTGTTTTATTATGCAGAGGTAACCAGGATCTCATTGCAGGAGAAACTTTTGGGGTAAGGCCTTCACAATGTACAGTGGAATCGGTGAACTGAAGCCGCTACTGTCCAGCATTAGTAAATATACCTAAAAACCTTGGGACCCGCTACACCCTCTCTCTAAATACCCCGTCTAAAGAGAATGCATCCTTCAAAACCAAAACAAAGGAATATCTCTTGAATTCAGCAGTTGGTTAAACCAGAACAGAAAACACATGCACAAAGCTGACCTGTATGAGCCTTTCTAGAATAAACAAAAACTTGAACACCCAAAAACACGTGTGAATTTCCGAAGTGAAAAAAGAAAAGGAAAAAGAGGTAAAAAGAAAAAATACTTCCCTAATATATCACTGCTGCCCGACTACCTATGAAGAGCTGCTAAAAAACCATTGTTTCAGATTCAATCTTTTGCCATTACATCAGCACGTCTACTCCAGAGATCCCACATGTTTGGGTTTTCAGTAACCCCATAACCCAATGGGCAGGTGACCCGAACAGAGCCACTCAAACGGTATTCTGTGTGGATCACGGGCCCTTTGGTTCCCTGGGTGAAAAACAGGAGAGTTCCTTAGCAGCGGTCAGGAAACCTACCGTGTTTTTTCCCAAAAACTGTCCAATTCAAAGCAGCATCTAGCAGTGAACTAGACTCGTATAACAAAGTTTGTTCTATAGCCTTACGCCACTGCAACCAAAATACAAGCCACCTAATAACCCAAAATTCAAACCAGGGACCCTACTTCTTGCCATATCTTAGGAGTCACAACCGATTTTAAAAAATCTATATTTACAAAAATGTTTCAATGTCTACAAATAAGCGTTCCTGTCCTTTAACATGTAAAAAGAAAATTTAAAATAGAAATACACTGTAGATCCACTGTAGACAAAGTGTATAAAACTAAGTATAACACAGTTATTTATACCGTGTATCTTTGTTGCATCTTTATCCAAGCGGCTTTAAAAAGAATTATTACATATACAGTCCTGCAGGGTCTAAATTGTATATCCAAAATCTCCATTTTTTGTTAAGGATATTTTATCCTTTCTGTATTTCTTAGAGCCAACCAGAGTGAATCCAAATTCAAAACCCAAAGACGAAAGAACCAATCTATGGTGCTGACGCACTTATGTACTGCACTGTGTAAAGACCCCCGACAGCTGCCTTATGCTGCACAGCAGCTGACACTATACATTAACAGCACGGAGTAAGCATCTGTGTTAATGAGACTCTCATCATCACTAAGCGTTTTCACTGGGGATAGATAGGTGACAAGGGAGATTTAACAGAAACCGCAAGAGCCAGGAAAAGTAACAAATGAAATTCAAGACGAGTGTTTCTAAAAAGGAGAATACTATTGCAAAGAGGAGGAGGGCAGAAGCTAGCAGTTATGAGTTTTGCAGAAAGGATAGACGATACATGGGACAGCCTTTCAGTGGATGCTTATGAAAATGCATACCGCTGGTTAGTCCTGCACGATCCATCTGCAAGCCTTTTTGTGTCGCTATTTGCATAACAGAAGCGACCATTCAAGGCAATTATTACCAAAAACCCACAATAGCATTCCTAAGCGTGTCTTCACATGGAGAGCTCGAGCTTTAGAATCTGCTGCGCATTTCCAAAGGAAACCCACAAAAACAAAACCTATGTGATTATGTGATATATACCGATTTTGGCTTTTACATTCTCTTCTTGCCTGTATACTGCTGTAGAAGAGTAGAATATTTAACACTATAGTTAGCTAAAGTGTAACATTGTTGTTCTCAGTACATAAGGTATATAAATGCACTATAGGGGCTAACTGCTTGATTTATTAGCAATTCTGCAAATGTACATGGCACCAAGGCATTACCTGCCAAGTAGTCCAGATTTTGTTTATCACGTCTTCTGGGCGTCACGTTTAATAACAATACTTAGGTTGTAAAGAATATTTTCATATAGTAGACCATGGAATTTAAAGGGGCACAAGGGCTTTAACGCCACAAGGGCATTAAGGCCAACAGACATTAAAATACTTATAGCATTTCTACACACTAATCTCAGTAGTGGGTAAAGACTGTAAAACAAAAGGTTAAAAAGTTATCATATAACTGGCGTAACTACAGGTGTTGCAGTGGATGCAGCTGTGACCAGGCAGAATGCCAACATGATGCCAGCGCCTGTACCATTGTGCAGTTAGCGTTTATTGTCGGGGGTTTAGGGGCTACTGAAGAATTTGCACCCATTGCCTGCAATGGAAATCTAGTCAACAGAGAAACTGTGCAAGGAAGCAGTGAGGGACGGACATCATAAGGAGATAAAGGAGAAAATAAAAATGTTTACAGAGAAAAGCATGATTGAGCAATGTAATACTGAAATCTGTTATGATCATGGTATACAGAAGTAATATGGACCTTTTACTAGTAAAGCTGTTTTTATTGTACAAAATGTCAATTTTATGACCATCAGCATCAAATGACCACTTTATGTAATTGGCAATGTATTGTCGTACGAGAAAAAAAACAACCAAAAAATCCAGCAGAATATGATTAAGTGATTAAGGAAATCGCAGGCAATTTAACGAAAGCAGATCAAACATCCTTTGAAAAAAAAATGCTGCCAACAGGATCAAAGTTATTGCAGTTTTCTGTGACTAGTTGTTAATGTTGAACTTCCTGTAGCAACTTATAAACATTTCTGAGCCCTAAATATGTTTTCTGGAAATGTAAGCAAATGCAACTCTTATGAAAGGTCTGCTACAGGCGGTGATGTTATGTGTATGATGGTTATCTAGAAATAGACATATGTGAACAACAAGATAATATACTATTTGGGCAAAGCAACATGCTCCTCCTTGGCACTTGGGATTATTAAATAACCCCCCCAGACCTCAACCCCATATCAGGTATGAGTTGAAGCTTCCACCCAAAGCAAGAGATCTTCAATGGGGAGGCGTGATTAGAAGCAAGGGCATCCACCTACCTTACAGCCACCCTTGGATATATTGAAGCAGAGCACCAGGGGAATGGTGGCTTGGTGGGACACGGCTTGGTGAGACAGTGTCTAAACCTTAAGACTGCCTGGCATTACTGGGGGGGTCAAACCTGAGTTGATGGTGTAATGTGCATCTCTTAAGTTTAATCCTCCACATGCCACAATGAGTCGATGTAGGGGAGCCTGTGTTTCTGTAAGATCCAATAACAGTTACAGAAAATATCTTGCGTGCCCAAGTATGAAAACAATGTCCAACACTACATCATGAAACACAAATTTGTTAGAGAAATAAGCCATATATTAAAAGAACACATTCTTATATATCATGGTTTTCTCGTCTTATTACAATAGTAACTTAAACCTAACGGAAACCACAAGGGACCCAGAAGTGATCCAATACCTTCAGCACTCAGTAGCAGCTTAGAAGATCAAGTATAATTGTACCATAATAATGCTGGCATTTCAATTCAACCTTTATGATCCGAAACAATTCAGTCGTATAAAGCTCAGAATTAAAGTGTCTCTGGTGCGCGTCTTAATATACATTTACTTTCTGCTTTAAACTTGAATCAGATGTTGTCCTGATATTAAAAGTAAGATGGATTTTGCTCTATATCATATCATAGCACCCATTTTTTTTCATATAATAAAATAATAATGTCCTATAGAGGACAAAGAACCTGCACTGCGTGATCATGCGCAGAGATATACACCCAGCGTATAATGATGTTAATGGATCAGCATATGTTCAGCTACTCAGCTACTGTATAGGCGCACAGAAGGACGCTCCTGAAACATATGCCTTCAATTATTAGAGAAACACTAAACGTTAACGCAGTGCCCTACATGCAATGCATATACATATATCTGGGGGCCAATCTATTCATAAAGGAAAATATCCTACCCTGTTCTGGGGTGTTGGGACTGTGTAGTAAAATATCTAATGATTGTTTTTTTCTTCATCCTGTTTGTAGGGGATATGCTTGTATATAAAAATATTGCACCATTGTGTTTAACTGTATCTGTTATACACACAACCCCCTTAAAACCAGTATAAAGCTGGGTGACAGACACGGGGCCATTGGCACTGTTCTCAACTGAACATAACTAAACGGCCTTAAATCTGTGAATGCCAGAGCGATGGGGCCAGGGATGCAACTGTGCTGCCATGCAAAGTCTTAAAACATGATACCAGCTTCCTTCTGGCTGCTAGAAAGAATGCCTTGTGTTCAGACAGTAACTTATACTTGTAGTTTCACCTGGCTGATCTGTTTAGTTTACAACGGCATATAAGTGCAAAGAAGATATTTAGGTATTGTCTTGGCACCAGCTATGCCCGTTAATAACTTATTTTTATGTTTTCATCCGGTACATCTGTGAAAACTTGTTATTATCTACGGTATATATTTCACGAATTCTCTGTTTTTTTAACCGGAGACATTCCATGCAAACTCTCAAAACATCGGGAACCCAAGAGGAATCTACTTTCCGTGTAATATCCTGTACAAACCAGAGAATTGCTTGTAGAATGGAAAGAAATCCTTTGTTTTTGTCTGTGTTTTTAATTGGTAATTACTAAATTACAAAGATGCATTTCTACTGATAGCGTGCAATCCTTGTACCTTCAAAAACCTTCCTGACTCTCGGGCAGAATTCTGCGTGACATTTTCTAATTGTGTTCCGCTTTGACGTGCCTACAAATTACATACACATGATTGCCTGTCTCTTAGTTAAAAGAGGCTCTGAAATCATGATAGACAATTAGTGAAGAATCTGCAATTTAATGTTTAGAATTTGAAAAAAAATAAAAAAAAATAAGAAAAAATGTCTCATTTTATCATCAGCTCATCTTCAAATAGGGGTGAGCAGCCAATACTGGCCAAATAACTATGGCATTATCTAGCTTTACAATATACAGTCATGTAAAAAAGAAAAGTACACCCTCTTCGAATTCTATGGTTTTACATATCAGAACATAACAATCATCTGTTCCTAAGCAGGTCTAACACATGACATATTACACTGTGTCATGATTTAACAAAAATAAAGCCAAAATGGAGAAGCTATGTGTGAAAGACTAAGTGCACCCTTATTGCTTCCATATGAATTAAGATGCTAAGTAGAAAACAAGTGCGTCTAATCAAAATGCCCATGATTAATTGATCATCAACAAGTGTGACCAACTCTATAAAAGCCAAAGTTTTAGCCGGTTCCTGGTCTGGAACATGCAGGTGTGTGTTGACATCAGCAATGATCTTAGAGAAGCATTGTTGCTGCCCAACAATCTGGGAAGGGTTATAAGGCCATTTCCTAACAATTTAAAGTACATCATTCTACAGTGAGAAAGATTATTCAAAGGTGGAAAGCATTCAAAACAGTTGCCAATCCTCCAAGGAGTGGACATCCCAGCAAATTCACCCCAAGGTCAGACTCAGAGAAACTGCAAAAAAAACCAAAACCCTGAGTTACAGCTCAAGACTCTACAGGCCTCAGTTAGCATGTAAAATGGACAAAACCATCAAAATAATGTTAAGCCATTTTTGTGGCACTTATGTAGAACTTTCAATTGGATTTAAACTATTACCTTGATCGAATTATGCCGTACATAACATTTATTAAGAAAATATGAGGCGATGATTATACAGAACTGTGAAAGGCTGGCTTTGAAAAAGGCATTTACAAGACAAACTGTAACCGCCTGAGAAACATGTTCTGGAGGTGTTTAGATACGGTGACAGCTTAATCACAACAAGATGAGTAATACAAGCCATCACCATTAGCTTCTCTGACTTTTCTGATTTAGAAGCACAAATCGTGATTGATTAAAGAAAAACTTGTTGGTGTTGTTTCTAAGGAAATTGTCTCCACAGCAACCATTTCTATAAAGCATCAATGCAATTATATCACCTTGTAACAAGATTAATGACATTTTGTTTGGATGGTTAAGAGCAAGGACGGTAAGCGTAGGCACGGGTGCTGGTGTTAAGGGTGTATTACAAGGGCCTTTCGAGTTATAATAAAAAGTTCCTCATGTCCACAGAAGCTACATAACAGCAACTTAACAAGTATTGCTTCTGCTGTATGTCCATGTTCTAACCACAATAAAAAATGTAATGTAAAGTATGGATGCTACACCTTGACAGCTACTGAAGCAATTGGGCTACTTTTATATTAAGTGCAATAAATACTACTTTTTTCTTCTTACTAGATCCCTTTTCAAACATGAAAAGTTAATAAATGATGATAAATATATTATAATACTTCAAATGGCTACATATATACAGTATATGTACATACATTCACACACAAATGCACAAACATCAACAAAGACTTTTATGACATTACATATAAATACATAGACATTAATATGTAGTTTGTCCCCCCTTTACAGCTATAACAGCTTCCACTCTTATGAGAAGGCTTTCCACAAGCTTTTGGAGTGTTTCTGTGGGGATTTTTGCCCATTCACCCAGTAAAGTATTTGAGAGGTCAGACACTGATGTTGGACGAGAAGGCCTGGCTCGCAATCTCCATTCCAGTTTATCCCAAAAGTGTTCGATGGGGTTGAGGTCAGGGCTCTCTGCGGCCAGACAACTTCCTCCATGCCAAACTCATCCAACAATGTCTTTGTGGAGCTTGCTTTATGCACTGGGGCACAGTCATGCTGGAATAGAAAAGGAAATTCCCCAAACTGTCCCCACAGAGTTGGAAGCATAGCATTGTCCAAAATGCCTTGGTATGCCGAAGCATTAAAATTTCCCTTCACTGGACCATACCCCTGAAAAACAGCCCCATACTAATATCCCTCCTCCACCAAACTTTACAGTTGGCACAATGCAGTCAGGCAGTTAATGTTCTCCTGGCATCCGTCCAGTGGCGGCAGGCTTTACACCACACTTGGCATTGTACTTGGTGATATGAGGCTTGCATGCAGTTGCTTGGCTATGGAAACTCATTCCATTAAGGTCCCGCCGCACAGTTTTTGTGCTTATATTAATGCCAGTGGAACTCTTCAATTATGGAATCAGCAGAGCGTTAGTGACTTTTACGCACCATGCACCTCAGCACTTGGTGACCCTGCTCTGTGACTTTACGTGGTCTTCCACTTCGTGGCTGAGCCGCTGCTGTTCCATAACGCTTTACTTTCATGTTCAATACTCGTGTTGATGAAGGTCTGCCTGCCTAATTTATGGGAATTCATATTATTATTATTTTGTTTTATCCGTGATAGTTATTTTACATCCAAAACTTCCTCTGCTGCCAGATACTCTGCAGTAGTCCAAGTCATTGATTTTCTCAGTGTACTGTATTCTTTTTATTCAATCCCTCATTGCCAAGGGTAAAAGAGGTCCCTCTTTTTCCTGCCACATTCCATTTTGGCAGACAGCTTTAATGATTTGGAAAAATATAAATGTACTTAAAGACACGCTTGCACAGGAGTAACATTGGAGCTGAAAATTTGGTGGGAGTCCAAGGCGGTACATTTTTTTATAATGGCAACGTTTTTTAAACAGTGGGCCAAGGAGTGATTGTTAAAACAAGAAAATGATTCCTGCTGGACCCGAAGATGAATTTCTGCACACGTGTGAAACCTTTTATCTATAGCTTACAGAAGCTGCCGGCTTATTAGGCTGGCTGCAGAGGTACACAAGGACGCAGGCCATGCCCTATCTAATCACAGCATGTCCCCTATCTAATCACAGCATGTCCAAATGGAAATAATAAAACACAAACACAGTGGAGATTTGGCCACGTTGGCATCTTTGACAGCCCCTATAAAGGGAGCTTGCATGCAGAGACTGACCTTCCTCCATCCTGATTATACTGAAGGCGGAGGAAAAAGCACTTCATCAGTTTCCTATTTACATTTTACATCATAACAGACACATATTCTTCATTGTTCTTCCTTACCAGGTTATTTTATTTTTAAAAACACATACATTGTAACCCCCCCATCTGAACGCCTGACCATTTATCTTTTTACTGCTGTTCAACCGGAGTAGCACGTCATTTTTACTATAATATATTAAAATAATACAGTGACCTCCTAGTTTTAATACAGCTCTACCTTTTTCCCTAAATGAACCCAATAAATTAAAATGATGCTTATGATCTTTAGGAGAGTCATGTCACATTAAATATTTCTTAATACATAATACATATATAAAGGCACCTAGTGCCTTGTTATAAACACTAATGAGTTAATTTGTCATTCTTTCCAAGGAGCCAAATAGAATGTGATGTAATGTATTACTGCACATTCATCTTTAGGGCAATTGTTCCTAACATGATAACCTGCTATAAGTGAGCCTCTTACACACGGTGTTATTAAGAATAATTAGCACGTCAGGTTTCAAAGCTAAGAATACCCCGAGCTGAAATATAATTTCAGTGCTTAGTTATATCCCCGGCAATTCGTAGGGCTAAGGACAAACAGATGGTACTTAGTCACCAGGGAAAGAAGAGATGCTACATTTCACATGGTTCACAAAACGGAGATTTCAGCCTATATTTGGGAAAAAACATACGCAGTACAGGTTGTAAGGGGAAGAATTTAGTGCCAATTAGAAAAGTATTTCTTTCCTGTTAGTGTACAATCCAAGTTCAACCTACTAGGCATACATTGTGATTTAATGACCCCCTCCAAAATCCAGAGTGATAAGAAAAGGACTAATACTAAAACTACAGTCACTAGTCAACCATATGAAAACGTTTAGCTCATCTTACACTGACAACAAACACTTTTTACAAACCTCTGGCAGTCAATTGAAATCAATTCAATCATTCAATTAAGCTAAACTAGCTGTGAACATTTTCATATTTATGTTAGAAATTATATAGTATAGTTATATAGACTTTTGAATGTATAAGCTGTACAGCATGACCCTGCTCAGCCCAATATGTATCCAACAACAAGTAGCTGGATGGAGCTACAACACCCAGGATCCAAGCTAAATTTTACCCGATTAAAAAATATTTCTGGAAAAGGTATGGGCTACAGTACTAGCAATTAGTTCACTAATGTTCAGCACAGCAGGTAGAACAGCACCCTTAAGTGATACCCGGAAACACTCACGGTTTGATCCCGAGCATCAGGGTTTTTGCCCCAATCTCAGGGTGATGGGACAGACTCTTGGGGTCACACAGTCTGGAACTGACTTATGCTACACTGTTGTGATCATAGTGCCTTTGCTACAAGTATGATATGGCTGATATCCCTGCTTGAACACAGGTGACTCAATTAAGTGTATGTTTAAATAATGACAAGTCATGGTTTCAATCAAGAGCAGTATTGGACCCATTTGGTTAGCACATTTGGCGAGTAACTTCACCATGGGCTATTAAAGGGTTAATAGTTCTTGAGTCCAGGGTGCACTCATTTAGAAAGTTCCCAGGTATGCATTGAGTATTTAATTTAGCTCTTCAAGGACAGCCCATAAATATCACTACACCTTTCAGAAGATTTGCTTTCAGAAGGTAACACAATAATAGTCAGTTGTCAGCTTTGCAAAGAAACTAACACTTGCAATGAAACATGTAGGGCGTCAGTCCGGTTGGGACTACAGCAGGCACTGTTTTAACGCACCGTCAGTGGAGCTGCACCTCTGAAATGCGCTTATATGTGGGAAGAATTAAAGGGCCGTGTGACTGAGCTCAGGGGTTTCCGGGATAATCGTTTGAAATGCTTTCCATGGTGAAACTGAAAATCACATGTTGTTCAAAACATTACTTGTCAACACATGTTAAAGCTTAGAAACAATAGGCTTACAAGTTGCCCTGGATGGGATTTGGAAATAAAATATATCAAAACGGCTTCATGGACCTAAAAGAGGAATTACCAGCCGCACTATAAGGTTGAAGGGATTGAGTCTTAAAGGGATTCTGCTAAACTGGAGGGTAGGGAAAGTGCAGGTACGAGAATAATAAACCTGATATTCTGTGTACTGTGTATGATGCTTATGAACAATAAGCACTTAAAACTCCATATCTCCCAAGTGTGCCTTTAAAAGGAGGGGCTGTCACTCATTTGAACCCAAATCCTTCTTTCCTACCTCTTTGGTAGGAGCTCAGAATGCTTGGTGGGCATTAATGTATTACAGTTTTGTAAAGCCCTAAAAGCCACAATAATGTCTTTAATTATAACATGTACTATTTTTAGAAAGTGAGTACTTTATCTGTTCATTGATTGGACAGTTTATGGTCACTGACAGCCCCGCTCTGTAGTGAGTCCTGCATTCTCTAAAACGAAAAATATAATCACTGCAGTTACCTGCCTCGTCCACAGTCTAATCGCCGCTGATTGGATGCTTCAAGCAGCCAATCGGTGAAAGCGGAATACTCCAAAAGTTCCTTAAATTAGGCGTTTATGGACAGCCTACGCGGCCCAGATAAAATAAAAGTACAAAAGGTTTCCCTAGGTAAAGTGTAAAAGCTGCTTATAAGGTTTTATCCTATATCTAACTATAGGAAAACTGCAGACATGTGTGCCCACTCCGGCACTCTAAGAGTTATTACATTTAATCATGCTCAGCGCTGTGAAGGTGACAATTCTCCATTAAGCCTTTAAATACCGTCTGACATTCAGAATGTAACATGTTCTGAGATGTGCGGAGCCAGAGTCAGTTTTGGTTTCATGGCTTCTAATAGGTAGCGATACGCTTATCCTGTAGGGATGCGGGATTATTTTACTATTTTGTAATTGGTGTTAGAAATATCACTATAAAAACAGGGTTCCAGGTATTGTTAGGTAACAAGTCAGAGAGCAGAACGGCAAACAACATATTATTACGCTTTCATTATTTACATTGTAAATATGCGGTAAATGTTCAGGGTCTTCTTCGGCGTCGTTGCCTCCTCCATATAGCATTTAGTTGGTTTCTATACCTACATTTCACCTATCCAATATGAGGATGGGGGTGTGGCTAAAGGTGGGGTAGGGCAGGGCTAGATGAAGGTGTGGCAGAGTTTAAAGTGAGGCCAGAGCGCAGCATATTTTGGTGCCTGTATCCAAGGATGAAATGCCCCCCCACACCCATTGTGTGATGTCATGATTAATAAAATATGAAACCTATATTGCCATGAACACAAACACCCACACACGTACTTACCCAAACACACTGTCACATACACTAACCTATCCAGACACAGACTAACATAGCAGTCATACTCAGACATGCAGAAACTTATGCTAACACAAACTCACCCAGACACTGACTCTTAACACAAATGGACACACAGTAACATATCCAGACACACAAATTAACATACTCACACACAGATACTGTATCGGTGGGTATGTTATTGTAACATACACAGACACACACATAGCAGACACACACTAACATACCCAAACACAGACACACACATAAGCAGACACATACTAACATACACAGACAGTTACACACAAGTCACTTACCATGTACAAGCCACAGGATGTCCGTAATGCCGATCACTAATAGAGCTGCCACACTACTACCGTGAAGAAATTTGTAGCCCCTGTCAAAGTGCGGCATTGGTCCCATGGACCCATGTAAGGGATGACTCTGTGTTAACGCAAACCTAAGAAATGTACTTTTCATATTCTGCAATGTAAACACGATCCAGAATAATACCCATCATTGACACAAGCATACGTATAACATAAGGGACTAAGTCTGGTATGGTTAGCTCTGTCTAAACCCTTGGCTAAGGTAGAATCTGACATCATGTGAGCCCAGTGTCTGCGCATGAAGCGGGTGAGGACTGGGTAGCCCTTGAACAAATGAAAGCCACTGCACAATTAGCAGGGCCTTTCTTTCTTTCCGCTTTCTTATCCTCAGTAAAATTATCTAATATAAGATGGCAGGCTTCTTAAAAGTCTGCGTTGTTGCTACAGGATTAAATGTTCATTGTAAACTGTAAGGTTTATTTGCTTAACATCCTTGAATGAGTGCAATCAATGTTTTTGGAACAGCATCTCACATATGTTGTATATAGATGTAAGAAATAAGATCAGCAGTAGCCTATAATATACGAGTTCCCATCAATTCTATAACACAATGTTTTTCTAAATAAGGTGGCTTGGGTGGGCATCATAACCGCAGTACACAAAGAGCATGAAAACGGTTTGGGCCACTATAATTTTACCTAAGGATCCACTTAACACCAGAGGTGGCCTCGCATATCGTACGCCTAGCGGCAAATGGGATGTTAATATGGTAGGTAATTGTTACCTTCCCTTACGTTTTCGTGCCTGCACAACACAAATTGCATTTCATGATGGCTTTGAAATCCTTTGCAAACATTACTTAAAATTAAATGTAAAAGCTCACAGGGTTTTAATGTCTGCGGTCGGTCTACAACAACCTACAATTTAGTTTAACAGGGAAGACGGAATCTCTAGGCACAGAAAGCGCTACGTTTGGCTGTAAATTGTTTTTGGTAACAGAAGAGCCTTTTGAATTATTTATCCTTTTAGTATAATTTAGGATTAAACAAGCACAACAGATATTAAATATTAAAAGACCTGGTTTATTTAACTCATTTAGTGCTGCTAATGAAACTTGGCTCATGGGCACAATGTGGCTGGGAGAGATTAATTTATTCCCCGGAGGACGGAGCTGCCACTTTTTCAGTATTGAAAGGGAAATGATCCTAATATATACATTTCCACTTTCCACATATACAGATGAGCAATTATTTATTGGGGTATTTATGCGCGGTAAATCTCACCCTACAAGTAAAAGCGTTTCAGGGAGCTAAATCTTCAGGGCAGAAAGCGTTGTTTTGCACCACAAGAAGAAGATCAATGCGGGGGAGACATCACAGCGCTAGATCCATGTTAGTTATCTGGTGATTGTGTATCCATTGTCTACCTGCCTTTGCAGAATTGAAGTTGTTTGCTGCTTACTACAGCCTAGAACAGGACATTGTATTCTTTATAACAATACACGTCCTACAAAGGGAATTTATCAAGTCATGTATGCTATAGCCAGGTTTATTCTAATTTGGTTCTGATCCTTTAATCCAAACCCATGTTACCATTAAGAGTCTCTTTACTCTTAAGAAAAACGTCCTCTCCTCCCTGAACACAATAGTGGGGGATGGGATCTCCCCCTGCACATTGCACTATCCAGCACAGCCGTGGTATTTGAGCCACTGCGCACCACAAGCCTGGTTGTCAATAGGGCGAGTTGCTCACGGCATTGAGACAGAGGAGCAGCCACCCTGGACCTCGGTGAGCTGCGTAGGGCCCACTCAGCCATTGCTGCAGGAGAAGCTCACTTTGGCAGACCCTTTATAATATATAGTTCAAGGTTCAATACACCAGGAAACTCACAAGCAAAAGTTCACCTTCAGTCATACAACAGGTAAAGCAGATAAATCTTAACCGATCTGCCATTAAACTTTCAGAGGAAAAAATACTATAGTATGAAAACTATAGTTTCTATGCCAACAACCTATATTATACGTATATATGTGTGTGTGACTAGATCCTAAGCTCGATCTTCTAGGGCAATAAGGCTCATGAACACCATTTTGCAACAAACTCTTATTTATTTGCAAGTGCACAAATCCAACACTCCCCAAAAAATAAAATCCTAGCTCTCAGTTGAAGCTGTCTCCGGCTATACTTTGATGGTCCAGACTGACTAACTAATCATATCTCCCTGCCAGACCCAGCGAAGCCAGGCTCTGGAAACCAGAGGGACTTCTCAACCTCTCCCCTCCACAGATTGTCCCACTCCAGGAGGTTTTAATGTCCAGCATCTGTACTCAATGCAGGCTGCCATGCGTATCCGATTGTCAGCTGGACTTACGGCTTCAGCATACCTGGGGACTCTCTGGGTTTCTCTTGGAGACTCTGGGTAATGCACCGCTTCTCCAGGTCACTTGGGGGAAACTCAGGGTCACAATATCAGCGGGGCTGCCCACCGACACCAGAAAGTTCCCAGGTACAGACACCAGGCTGCTGACCTTAAAGTGCTAAGGCTGCCCGGTCATCACGGGCCATGCTAAAGGTCAAATCCTGAAAGGTCCCAGGTACAGTCATACATTGTATACAATGAATTTATTTACTTCCACTTCCATTGTGTCTTTATGTCTGATCTATGCACATATCTGAGAACGGTGGGGATCAGACCTACGAACCTACAAGATAAAGGATTCTCCTGAATGAAAGCCATTCCAGAGGGGGGCTGATTTTCCTGTGAAGATATCAAACTTCATGTGGCATGCTTTCAAATACAGCTTCCCACAGCATGTCGACACAGTTTGTATGATTCTAGTCAATTGTATGAATCGGGCATTTAATCTGAACAGCTGACCCATTACCGCCAAATAAATAAGGATTAATAGCAGACAGAGATATTTTATAAAATAACCCCAGGAAATACAAAAACGTATTCAGAACACAAAGAGTTATAAGAGCCGGAAAGGTTTGAATAGTAAAACAATGTTTATACTGTATACATGGTGTATATACGCCATGTAGCTGAGGAATGTGACTACTTGTACTGCTCTGCACTTTGTGGCTGCACAAGGAACCATATCTTCCTTAAACAAACAAAAGTCACTTGGATGGCGATACGAGCCATTTCACCTACATATCCTGCGTGACCTTGGCCATACGTTACAGATAAGCTGCATTTTCTTGCTGGGGCAGATACTTGCAAACCAGTCTGAATCTGAAAGCAGGAACTGGAATACCTCCCAACATTGCCAGTGGGCCAAGATTCTGTGGTTTGCACTTTTTAAAAAGTCTTGATTTATGAGCAGCAGGAACTACTTATGCAATTAAAGAAATTGCTTAGGAGGAAGTCAAAGTATGCCATGTTAATACACTCACAGCACAAGCATTGTCAACACTATCATACAGAACTATCGTACTACTGTGTACAGAACGTCAGATGAATTGGGCATAAATATATACAATATGTAGAGTATATATATAGTAACCTACATATAACTACACATGGGAACTTCGCAGATTAGGCTACTTTGAGTAGTAGGGGGTTCACCATGCATGGGGCAGGGCTAACAGGGAAAAGTGGGAGATGTAGGTGGGTTTGGCCACTCATTGCTCCACTGTATAGAGAAAGCAGAAACTGACCCGGAGTCCTGGGGAAGCAGGGCTTTACCTGGAGACTCTGGGACAAACCCAGGAAATCCCCAGGTATAGAAACAATAGAATTTAATGTGAATTTAATGGGGTAGGAACCATTTGGCACATCTAGTCTGTCCTTTTTTTTTCCCCTGGTGTAAAGACTCAGACCTTAATCAGCCTTTTGTCTATTCTTAGATACATCCCATGCACCTTTAAATCCTCTGTATTAGCCTCTACAACTTCTACTGGGAGGCTGTTCCACTTAGCCACAACCCTCTCAGTAAAGTAAAACATCTTTACATTACATCTCAGGCCCTGGCCCTTAAGTTTTATATTATGACCTCTAATTCTTCTCTTTTTGAAATAAACTTCCCTCCGGTACTTTGTTAAATCATTTTGAGTGCTTAAATGTTTGTATGACATCCCCTCTCTCTTAAAACAAACTATAAAAAGGACAGCTTTGTTATATTGCATTAGTGAACTATTATCATAACTATGGATCATACACGATTCCCTCAGATAAAATGATATCGTAATAAACAGCTAATTCTTGCCTAGGGCAGATCAGAGCGCCTGTTTCTAGTAATTCAGTCACATGATTTGGCACATTTATCTAGTGTTTGATGGCTCAAAGATACAACAGAGGCATGGTTGAAGCTGCAATTTTTTTCAGTTTAATTATTAACGATACAAAAAAAATAATCTTTCGACTTTAAAAGGAGAGTAAAATACTCGCTGTTTTTGATATGTCATTATTTATGACAAAAGCCAGCCCCCCCCATCCCCATATGTGCATCAATGAGCCTTGGCCACCCATGACCCTTTCACAGTTCACTGCTTTTCTTTACTTGGACCACTATTGATAGATACCGACCACTGCGCACCGGGGACACCCCACAGTTATTGAGATGCTCTGACCCAGTTTTCTAGCCATCACAATTTGGCCCTTGCCAAAGTCACTCAGATCCTTATGCTTGCCCATTTGTCCTGCTTCTACCACATCAGCTTTGAGGACGAAATGTTCACTTGGTGCCTAATATATCCCACAAACTGACTACATATATACACACACATACATATAGATGGTCTATTAACATCATTTGTTTGTCAAAAATGTTAATTCCCAATATCAACCACCTATGCTCAATGTAACACTTTTGTAACTAAATGCAGCAAAAGAAAAAAAATAATTCATCCTGTCTAATCCACAAACCTTTCCAGTTGGACAGGAGCATTTGTCGCATTTAGACATTAGATGGGAAATGAAAATGTCCCTGGTATGCATTATTAATGGAAGCCAAACACAAATGATAATTAATTCTATAATATTATACTACTGTGAAAATACAGGGGAATTATTTCATGTGCTGGCTGTGCATGATAAGGAAATCTATCGCTACTGGGTTTATAAATACAAGGAAGCATTCAATGGATTAATACTCTGTACGTAAGACATGAAAGAGAGGAAATTAGATCAATGTGCGGCCTCATTAAAGCCTTCTGCAAACACAGCTCTTTATTATTTCATGGGTTAGTGCGTGTTATTGGATTCATTTTAGACATTGTTGGCTTCCATGCATCTGCTCCACAGCCTGATGTTTCCACAGACAGACAATCTACTAAACTCAATTGGCTTCAAGAGCCGATGAGGAAATTCCGCAGATTTACCTTAAATATACAATAAAAACCAAAGGAGTCAATAAATAACAGCACTGTAGGACAAAAAAAGGGAACTAAAATACGTAACGTGGTTCTCACAGCACATTACTGTAAAATAAATGATTATAATAGATTTACGTGTTTGAAGCCAGGATTACTTATATCAATTGTGTTTTGGCCATCTAGGATGCTGTAAGAAAAAAGGACGTTTGTCTAACACGTCTATTTACGCGGAAACATATAAAAGGGGTTAGTGAATGAGAAGGAAGCTTGGGGGTTTTTACAGACCTCAGTGACAAAGGACAAATTCTTTCTGCTACGGTGATGTAGAGGAGACATTGGTTTCCAGCTCTTATCCAGAAGTATTCCTATTCCCAATAGTGATTAGAAGCATAGAAATCGGCCAAAACCATGCCATTAAGAGAAGCTTCTTAAATATTTTCATCCGTCTTCCAGCTGAGACTATTGCCCTTGAGCCAAAGAGGTCATGAATTCTCAGCTCCAGTAATTTCATATTACATATATTATATGGAAACTTGAGTGATACATTTTCCTGTTACATTGGTTAAATTTTTTTATTATATAAAAAAAGTTCTTTAGCAGCTGTACTAGCGGTTACCAAACAGTTAAAGAACGTCAGTAGGTCTTCATTTTTAAACTCTTAATAGTTTTCACTATTGTTACTGTGAATGCTCAGCCAAAATTGCAGTTGTGTAATGAAGGAGAATTAATCTGGAATATGGACAAAAATTTAACAAGGAATGCATTTGCACTGCTGACTGCACAGTGATCCAACTTAATGACTATGATTCGTGGGAAACGAATGCCTGGTGGAAAGAGTCCGGCTGCTTTTCACAATCATTTCACAGTCATTTGGTGAATACGTATGAACGCATTGTCTGAAGGCCACTGGGCAACTGAGACACTGAAAGGAGAAACATGACATGTAGCAAGGGGTTTTACACGAATTTCAGCTTGTCCAAAAATTGTACTCACAGAAAACCTGCAATTTAATGCAATCAGAAGATCTTGACATTTGTTATCAGACTTTGATAATTAAACCCCGTAATTCAAAAGGTAAAGAATAACAAGAATTCTTTAAACCCGAGGCGGGCAGTCCAGATAGCTTGAAAAAAGACTGAACTCCCTGGCTGGGCATTGTAAGCATCAGACTGCACAACAGCTGGAACGCAAGAAGTTGCATAACTCTGTTTTCGTGATGAAACATTAAGGAGGTCTCTATACAAGAAACAGTCAGCCCATGAAATTGTAAAAGCAAGGTCCATCTTTAATGTGGGACAAAGGGGGCAGCTATCATGGATCCAGACTCGCCTTAAGTTAAGGTGACAAGTGTCTCTTGGGCTCCTCAACAGCCTACACTGCTTGGAGGTGGAGGTCTATGAAACTGCAAGAACATGCCTCTTCATCAACACTTCCTTCTTACCATACCCTGATGTCAGCAGGCACACACCTGAAGGAGAACGCTTTATGGAGAGGAGTGCTCCTCACACAGGGACGACTGGGCCGTGGTCCTTGTGCGGAAACGTGCCTTGGACTCATCATTTATAAACATGGCCCTGTATAAAGCTCACTTTTTTTAAAGATGTTATTTCTGAGGACACTTTTTACCAAATGATTCTTCCCAATTAATTAAAATCTGGTATCGCTTACCTCAGCAAAATGGACTGTTACAAAAATAATCCCTGTTTATTACCATTTAATCTCCACATTTGAGTAACAACAACAACGTGTTTTAGGTCAAAGAGTATTTGACCTCTATTAATTTGGGATTTGCATACCTGAAAGTGGCAACAGTGAGAGTTACTGTTTTTTTTAAAAAAAACAGGAATATTCATTTTACTTTTAAACTAAATATAAAAAAGGTAGAAATTAATTGAAAAGAGATTAAAACATAACCATCTCCAAATAATCACCTAATATCGTATTTTGAAAACAAATGACTCAAACAAAAAGAAAAAAGGAAATCTGACTTTGATAAAATCCGACGACACTCCAGTCCTAGTTTCATTTGCAGGTGTACTTAAGTATGCATCATGCTTTTAGTATAGAGAGGCAGGGGATAACTGAACACAAAATAGATTTGGGAACTAGACCGTCCTTTTGATCATAAAAGTATAAAACAGAGAGATTCCTAATTTATAACATGCAAAAATAAATACAGACCCTGGATGAGTAGATCAAACTGTGCCTTTTAGGGAGATTTGTTATTTCTATTGGACCCAAACTATTTGCATGACATGATTTTCTGCCAACATATCATTACAAATATAACTCATTGCATGTTGTTCTTTTACTATATATATATATATTTTTTTTAATTCCAGTTAAGGGAAAATGTGTGTGTATTTCTTTCACATCCTCAACCGTGAATATTATGCAACTCTTGGCTCATCACACAGGTACTACAACAAAAGAGAGACATCAAAAGAAAATCCTGAAATGCTGGAGAGAAACTACAAGCGATTCATTTGGCTATTCTTGTGCATTGCCATTGCAAAAAGATTAAAAAAATATGGGACAATGCTTAGGTGAAGGTCTATAATTGTCTCCTAATCAAAGACATGGAAATATATTGTGCTGCCTTCTTCCTGCTGAGATTCTTCCATCGTGACAAAAGTGACTTATGGAAGACTAGATGAGAATGCTATGAATACAATGGCCTTTAACGATCTTGGGGTTATATTTGTCAAAGTTGTCACACAATTTAGAAATGCTCCCGGTGCCAGCAAATACCATTTTCAGATAAGAGGCTCATGGCAGTGTGACTGGACAGGATCATTCAGTCAAAATGGGCTGCGGAGATTATTATTAGGCTAAGTACAGCGTATTTAGAATGAACTCAAAGGCATTCAAGAGCGTTGCATTTTGCTTGTTATAAGACGTACTAGTCTGTTTTCGAGAACAGCTCTAACTAATATGGTTGATATTTCACACTGATAAGGAAAATTATATTATTGCTAAAATTCAGTCAGCTATCCGTGCAACTATCTGTCATAGAAGTATTTAAGTTATTCCTCCTCATGGTATTTTTCTATCCCATTTTGGTAGCTTTGCAAAAATAAAGGGGAGCTTAACAAAGGAAAGGTCACGCTAAACAAAAAAGGAAACTATAGACAAATATAAAAAACTGAAATGTATACTATTCAGTGAGGGCTTTATGGATAACATGCAGCCAACAAGACTTCTTTAGCTGTCAGTTGTACTATTTTCATACACTTAATCGAAAACCTTGTAATAAGCCAACTGTGTTGACAGTATATACGTTTAAGGTACATATATAAATCTAAAATCCCATACCCTTCCGTAACTAATAGATATTTCAATATGCAAAACTATTACTAAGCCATGTTAAGGAAGATGCTGAAATAGGAATATATTAGCATTTCTGCAGTGGCTTGAAGTTGCAATACCGGTATTTTATTAAGCACCTCACATCCGCCTCCAAAAACTGGAGTAAAGTCAATAATCATTAAATAACTATTAGAAAAATAAGTTGCAACTCTTATATGTTATAGAACATTCTTGCATTCGCATGTTTTCTTCTTGCGTAATCCTGTGTACGGCAGAGTTTACTGCCAACTACAGATACTCAAACATAGACCTTACTCTTGTAAAACAATTCAGTGACGTGAACAGTTTCCAAATCGCAAAGAGTTTCTCCTAATCAGTGGAATTCTGTAGCATTTAAGAATTTTCGTAAAAGATTATGTATATATTTTTTAAAAAATCTTTATTTGATTACAATTTTTATATTTTAAGTTTGTTTGAGTCCTCTCCACCCTTTTGTTTCTGTCCAAACTGTTGTGATGAACTACTTGTTATGGCCTGTTTACCCACAGTACAGCAATGGTGCTACATAAATCAATAGTAATCATAATACTTTTGTACACTAATTATAACACTACCTAAGTGCTTCAACTTCACAATGTAATTCATTTTAAAAGGTTAAAAAAGTTAAAGGTCATCATTATTTTCCCTACAAACCAGGTAGAGGTGTGCTCTTCAACATATACCAGTCCTTTATTCAGGGAGCCCAGGGTTACTTTCTTTGGCGCCCCCTCCCCACTGGCAAATAGTGCACACACTCGCACACAGACTAACATGCAAGCGCGCTATAACATGCGCGCTATAACATACACACTAACACCATACACTAACACATAATGCAGGATAACATAGCATTGTGTTACGTTGCCCTGCTGAGCGCCTGTGAGCCTGGGTGTGTTGTGCCTGCTTTAGTATGCCCTAAACAGAAGAATTCACACGTAAGTACCAGGGTAAGTCGTATTTTCTGGAAAAAAGAGACTGATAAGGTACAGGTATATTTATTAAGTCCATATGAGAACGTGTTCTGGGGAGGACGGCAGGGTTAAAATTAATAACTTAATCAAGGAAGAGAATTAGAATCCCACATTAAAACTCAAAAAGAAAGCATGTAATACTAGACACAGAGACAGAGGAAATGTCCCCTGTTGTGACAATGAGTGAGTTATTAATACATGTCGGAAATTGTACACAAAGTTGCGGCCAGGAATTCTAAATCCATACCTAAATCTAGTTTCTGTCCTAAAATGGCAATGCCGCTAGAATAACATAGCTTAAAAAATAAAATTCTAAATACTATGCATATGACCCACACAATACTATCAACAGCCAAGGCCTAGCATGTCAATTAATTACCAAAAAGTAATTTAAAGTGACCGAGTGAAGGGGTATCTTATATCTCCCCCACCTGGCTCTTTGGGGCGCCGGGCCTAGAGTGGGCCCTGGCTAAGTGTTTGCCTGAGTGCACCCACCTTAGCGATCCAAACTATGAAACAGACAAAACAGAAAAGTTAAAGCCCTAATGAAAGACAAAGATTAGAGACCTAAAACGGGATTAGAATGTTTTGAAAGTCTGAAAATCAGTTTCTGTTCACATTTATGCTCATTCTCATATAATGTCTATTGAACGTGCCTCTAGTCAAAGTAAACACTAGTAGTATTAGTAGTAGTAGTAGTAATAATAAACCCCTATCATCTGAAATATAATATAAATTAAAAAACCAAAAAGACTAGGCCTTCCCTAGTCGGATACATCCACGGTTATGGACAAGTAATGAATAGAAGATAATCTGATTCTTGTGGAATTCTCTATCCCTGCAAAAAAATGGTTGGTGGTGTCTGTGCTAATATTGTATTGTTTTTTCCCCCTGACATATAGCCATATTTCTTGTGCCAGCATTGTGATAATTCTCCAAAGGAAGTGCTGTGGAATTTCCCTAAATTGTACAATTATATTACAGAGAAACACTTAACACTCGTAAGCTTCACAAGGACGTTTCCAGGGTTGCTTTACAGGAAATGCCAACTACATTAGGTCAGTTCTAGGTTCCAGATTTGGGATAATGTATATATTTACTACTTACTGAATTCCCAAGTTGTTGTTCATACAGCAATGACTGAAAGAATAAAAACAATCATGGCACATGTTCTAACCGTTTAACTGGTAACAGAACCTTTGGCATCTGACAATCATGGCTGATTTGTTCTTCTGGAAACACGAATGCCACCCGTATCATACAATTGTGTTGTTATAAAGGGAGATATGTAATGCATACATCCAACATTCACATACTGCAACAGTTTTGCACAAACAACTGCTAAAAATACAGTGAAAGTGTCTTCATGGAAAATGTATAAAGGTTACCTTTCTTCACTTCATAGGAATATGACTATAACTGAAAGGTTGACTATCCACTAGAACTCCACAGACACCAGGACCATCAGAAGCAAGATGCTCTTCCCGGTATTCTTGGAACTACAGCTCACTCTGTCAACTGTAGATCCGTCATGGAAACAAAGTATCTTGACATTTGCTGTGTTGGGTGTAAGGCTGATTGATGAATTGGGTACATCACTTTGTTGGTGTGCCAGCAGATAACATAAACCATTTAGTACAATTACTGCCAAGGGTCTGAGAATCTTAACCCAATGTTGTACTTTGATCATTGGAGAGAGTATAATAAAAAATAATAATCAGCATAATATAGTTTACTTATATCCAGCAAAACAACAGACATATGAATATGGGCATGTTTAAAACAATCTAAAACATGAAAATGATTCTATAAAAAGGCACCAGCTGATAAGGATATAGTTTGTTCCTTTTGATTCATAACCTACTGTGCTACGTGGGCTCTCTTGTTTGCATATGCCTGCTACCTTATAGATATATTTAAGAGTATAGCACAGGGTGGCACTGTACTTATCACATAAGGGCAGTAGATTTAAAGGGACAATCCATCCATCATATGCACATTGATGCATTCGATAGCTGAGAAGTCCCCGTAAATCATCAAGGCGTTCCACTTGCTGATGGGATTCTTCAATTAGTGGCACGAAACACTGGACAATCCGCAGCTCTGGAACTGCAATTTCTCTTTTTTCCAGGCTTGAAGAATGCATATGAAAGTTCAGGGAGCTACTCTAAAATTATATTTGAACCCGAAATGGATGCAAACAATTTATGAGGTTGTAATTATGGTTTTTCCTATGACTTTAACAAAAATTACTATTCTTTGGACACAAAACTACGTTAACAGCTCTCTTATTCACACCTATCCAATTCAGTCCAGAATGTCCTTAATCTTGGCATAGTTTTAGGTTTCCCTAATTATCCTCTAATTAACTTTGTGCATCACTAGACAATGTAATGAGTATTATCCCAAAAACACTGTGACTTTGTGTCTCTCGTGGACCGAATTTGTTCAGTACTGCTCTAATGAGTCAATTTTCCAACAAGAGAAGACAATGACAGTTACCATGCCAAACTTTCAACCTAATGATCTCAGTGAAGATGCTGCGTGCCATACATTATTTCTGATTTTTGACGCAACATCTCTTTAAGCAGTGACCCTTCCAGCCACACTTCTGAGAATTCACGGGAAATAGGGTGATTTATTATTGCAATAAAGCTGCAAACGGGTATATTAGGAAGGCTTAACATGATTTCCCATATGCAGAAGTTTTCTCCAGTGGCTATGTTTTTAATATTACTCCTTTAGTCTATTTTTCACTGAAGTCACACTGCTGCTTAGATGTTAATTTAGTTAAACAATGTTTACCCTTCCTTGGGCAGAATTCCTTCTTAAAACGCAATATGTCCTCAATAACTTCACTAAAGGTTAGAAAATGTGCTATTAAAAGGCGTACGTCTTAGTTTATACTTAAGATTATTGGGATTTTATCTTGAAACGGCACAACACTAATTAGGTCTACTACTAATGTTATTCTAACGTTTCGCCATCATGAAAGAGTCAATGCACAAAGGGAATACTGGATGAACACATTGTTCTCTAAGCCGTAACCTTTTAGGGTCAGGTGAAAGCGCAATCGGAAACTCAAATTGTTATACGCGGGACAATGCTGGGGGGCAATTACAAGTTGCTGTGCTTTCTGTGGGACCTTTTATGGCAGAAACCTGCTGAAAAAAAGCACAAAACCTTTGAACAAATTACTAACAAAAGTATTTAATATTCATGCATTATATTCTGATTCCAGAGAAAGTTCAATCTGCACCACTTTAGCCTCTAAAGGATAAATATTCTCACATATATTTCCATACTTTGGAACATTAATGTTTGCTGGGAACTAAATGTAATTGAATGCATTAATCGGGACCTACCCACTGTGTTATACATGTGTCCGACTAACTTTGTGAAGCCTAGCGAGAGTGTATCACATTAGAGACGCGCAAAGAGAACCAGTCATGTATTTTTTTCCTGTTATTTTTCCCATACCTATTTGACACCACCTTTGAAAATTTCACAAAGGCATCACTGTGTCGAGAAAACTTGCACAAAATGTTACTGTTTAGAGCTCCGGGCCCAGAGGTAAACTGAAGCAAATAAAAGGCATTCCAGTTCTCCCACGAGACTCCTCTCTTGTACTTGAATATGGCCAGCTATGAATAGGTTAGATCTACCTAGCCTGACCTTCTCTGTGCCGTTGTGAGCTATTCTGCCTTCAACCAATTTGCTACTCAAAGACCTTTTAAAAGTGTCTCAAATAAAGTTGGTTAAATCAGCTCGTTTTATGGCAGCAGTGATACGATTTCGTATTGGTATGTTTGGGTTCAGACACATCCATTATTAGAATGGTTAGTTCTTCACATATCGTTTCCGCAAAAAAAGTATTCTCTTTTTTTTCCTCCAAGGATAGTCAAAAGCACCTCCTGGTTTCTATTGCATATTACTTATAAGCACTTTTTGACCAAATTAAAACAATGTTCACATTGTTATCATTTCTGTATACAGCCTTTTACAGAGGATCATTACCTTTTTAATTACTTCCTAAATACGGGGGTAAAGATTACATCCTATTATAAGAAGTCATCACATTTAGATGAAATAGGTCATTTGTATTTGCCATTCTTGGACACATTTAGCGGGGCTGTAAACTAATACACATGTTCATAAAAACAAATCCAAACACTTAGCTCCTAATTAGAACTAGAAAGCTATAATTATATGGCTTCGTATAACCTGGCTAGCAGCTCTTACACTGAGAATCCGTAGGCATCCTATGACCCTTTAAACACCGTAAGTAGAAACTACAAGGTGTGCAGTAATCTATAAAAGGAAGGCATCCCGAGTGACGCCTGGTATCTCCAGCCTCGGGAAAAGTCTCCGGTCCATAATTGTGGGTGCACTTGACATGCCTCAAGTGTTTAGTGATACCAAGTATCACCACCACTGCACCACGTATCTGTAAGATGCTGTCAATGACAGAGGGAAGAGTTCCCTGAATACTGAAGTGACCTAATTACAAACCAATGTGAATTTGAAATGAATATGGTCCTCCGGTATAGATAGAACATACTTGGAACCACACACAGTTGTTTCCATTTGTTTACGTTCTTAGTTATAGAATTACAACCAACCATAAATAATGTCACACCGAGATATGTTTACCTCTACGTCAAAACAAGATTAAAAATACAATTATTTTGGAGCGCTTAGGTTTATCAGAGGCACATCATAAACATATTTCTTTTTTATGGAAACATTGTATTTATTCATTTTTACTGATCAGCTAAAAAGGACCATGAATACTAACTTGATATTAAGCTTTATATCGACACCTAAAATGGCTTAAATAATGCGTTTTGCTAACGGCAATGCAAATTTGAACAATGTCTTATAGTGGGACACTTATTTTAACACCTTGTATGCCAGAGAAATACCCTCCTCAGCATGAAAAGGGTTAATTCAAATTAAAAGCCTACTCCCTAGCAGTCACTTTCATCAGTTAAATCACATTGTGTTGTAACGTATGGATGGTGTCTATTTCTGGAATAGAGAGCGTGATGTTATTTAAATGTGATCCCAGATTAAGCCATTTATTAACACTGCCAACACTCACTGTGTCGGAGCTTAGTGTCAATCAGCTACATGGCAAACATACAAAGCAACCTAAGAGCTCGATACAGAACATGTATGTTAATACTTATACGCAAGAAAACAGCTAGCACAGGTAATAGTTCAGCTATTAGACAAAGCATGCCACATACTCAGGTGTTTGTACCTACCGAGCAGGTGCCTTCAGACGCCAGGACAAGTGCAGCGCAGGTTAAGAGGCTGTTTTTCTGGAACACGCAGCCTGTGTTTATTTAAACTCTCAACAAGGTCTGGCAGTTTCGGTTGTGGCCAAATCCAAGTGCCTACACAGAGCAGGAAGAGAGACGCGGACAGAATTAGAGGGAGAGCAGGAATTTCAGCTGCTACTGTTCTCAGGGCATGTGAGCTATTTCCAGCAGGAGACTGTCTCCAGTCAGAGACCTCCCTTTCCTCCGCTCTCTAGGGGCTACCTATCAACATAGGCTCTCCTACTACAAGATTAACGCTGAAAGAGTAACACCGAGCAAGTATCTCAGCATCAGCTGCGTGTGCCACAAAGTGACACACTAAGCGGTTTATGACGGAAAGGTACAGGTCAAGGCAGACGGTAAGATGTCCATAGGATGTGTTTATGGTATGTTTTCATTAGAGATGTCACCACAACATAAAACCTTCCATAGAGGATTTGAGTCAAGGTGCGGCAACATTAAACACCTCCTCTGGCATTGTGGTCTGCATTTTGTATGGAAAAGCGCACAACTTTAAAGCAATGATACCTACATACAATCCAGGCAGAAGAAATCGATCTTAATTAAACAGAGCAGGTTTGCTAGTTGACTCCCAATATTGTTAACCCTTTAAGCACCAGAAGTCAAGGTAACCATTCGCCTCTTTTAGTTTTGTACCAGTTAGATTTAGACGACGAATGTAGTTTATGATAGTTTAAGCTAGGAAAAAGATAAGCTGTTTAAGGCAAATGTGCGTCACCTCATTTGGTATAACTGTGCACGTAGCTAGCTCACAAAGCTCATGTAGGAGAAGTGGGCAAAGAAAAAGGGCAGAAGGAAAGGCAAGAAAAGAAGCTGAGCCGAGAAAAGGAGACAGGGACATGGTTGTCTCATAACTGTGCAATATATATATATATTATATAAAGTATATCATGATCTTAACAAAGATCGGAGAACTCTTCCTGGTTGGCACTCAAAGGGTTAAATAGGTACATCAATACTTATAACTCACAGAAAGAGAACACATTCTGTCCTGATTTATAAACATACCGGTTTTGAATAATTAATATAGTCCTGCCCATTACTGCATTTTCATGAAAACCTTGAAGAGTACCTATTTTTATCCATCACTTATTATCATCATCACCAATACCCTTTAAAACGTGACAACCCAAGAAATTAGGTTTTTGAATGGTTCAGTTATTTAAAATACTTGGGTACAATCTGTTTCCCTGAGTAGCAATGCTGCTGTTGGGAATAATCTTAGCTGGGTTCAGAAGTACAGGGTTATGGGCAAATTATTATTATTTATTGTTTTATATAGCGCCATCAAATTCCGTAGCGCTGTACAATGGGTAGCACGTACTTATAGGATGCCAATATAATATTTTGGCCTCAACAAGTAAAGCCATGTAGTTTCACAGTGAGTTAAAAGAAGAAGAATTCTGTAGTTAATTGCCTTTAAAATGGCTTTTCAAACATATACAATTAAAAAATGCAGCTGTGAGCTGGAGATCCAAATGCGTTGGAAAATTAACATTTTCATACTAAAAGAACACTTAAAGTGGTTATATACATTCATAAGTCATAAAGATGTATATGGAACACAAAAGGTTAAGCAAATCTTTTCAAACATGGGGCATTCTGCAATGACATTATGGCACCTTTCAGACTTGTAATAGTGGACCCTTTACACTTAATCATTTTTTAATAAAATGTTATAGCTAGGCACAAATTAAATATTAATTATCTCTTTCCCCAAATATAGTGTACTGCCTCTTTGGCAAACTATGAAATGTATCTTATAAACAATCATAGTTTCCTCTGATGGTGGTCTCTGGCCTTTTACTAACTAAACCATGTGTCCCTCAATGGCAAGATGAAGGCAGGGTAGATATCATAAGACAATGGTACCAAGTGACCTAGCTTTGGGCCATCACCCAGGGTTGCGTAAAATGAAGTTCCCAGTTTGCTCACTGATAATAGATGCACAAAATCCCTTGTTGGGTTGCAAGGGAAGACAGCAATCTTTTTTAGCTGAAACCTTAAAAAATTGAAAAAAATACCGCTGTAGGGTTAAGCAGCTGCTCAGGACTCCTGTCGGTGCCTCAGAGGGCATACCTAATACAGGTGTATCGCAATAATAAATAATAATAATGCGGAAGGCGTTGGTGTCTATGGGACATTTACTTAATTGCCTGCCACAAGCCTGTTGCTGCCTAGCCTGTGGTATGTGTCAAGAAATACCTTGTATTGATCACTGATCTCCGTGTCTTCCTACAGGATCCAAACATGAACCCTCACTGCAGGTTTCTAACAGCGTAGCTGGCAATGACTTAAACACACAACATCTGCTGCTATGGTGTCACAGCTTTGCAAGGTGTCCGTCCCAATGGGAATTTCCGAGTTAACCCTTTGAGTGCATCCTACAATCCTTGCAGTGGGTAGTACAGAGCTGGTTCAACACTGTGCGTCATGTTCCTGGCTTGGAATTGTTTTACATTCCCACTTCCCAATTGCGGGAGCTTGTTAAACTGAAAGAGATCATACTTTGCATTCTTGAGGAAGTGTTTGTGAAAACTGTCTGCCTTGCTTTGTATGCTGGCTGCTAGTACTCTTGTGTTTTGGTTCCACATGTTTAAAAACAATGAAAACAAAGAGGTTTCTATTTCTATTGACATCAGCGCTTGAGATGCACTTTTCCCAACTTGTCAAGTATTTTTGGATATCTGTAACTGGAAATAATACACATTTCGTGTATGTTATTAAAATTCAAGGGCTATTAAGCTACATATTACCTTTAAATTGAATAATCCAACAGAAAATACAGGTTTTACAATAGGATTGCATATTTTCATACCTGGGAACTTCCAGGGGTAGGCTACCGGGAGCACTCAATCTTCTGGGGAGGTGGCTTCTTTTAGGGGCAGGGTTATACATGTGTAGGAGCAGGTGGCCCCAGACAGCTTTTAGTGGGGGCAATGGTGGGGAAGAAGGTAGGCATAATGTGGGCAGATTTATGTGGCTGCACAAAGCGCTTAAGAGAATGAAGAAATGGACGTATTGACTGGAAGCTTTCAATTTATGAATTGTCATTAGTAATATATTTGAAATCAAAGAGGTAACTGCAAGCAAAACCAAAGACCAAGCATCCAGTAGTACTTAACTTTCCGCAACAAAGACACGTGAGAAATTCTTTGTGGCTGTGACCTCCATAAATCTTTTCTAACTAGCAATGACAGGCAGAGGGTTCTCTGCTACACTTGAGTACAGCAATTTCTGGCATGTCACTGATCTGTTCCGCTTACTGTCTTGATGTCACCACAAGACAGGCTAAATATTGCCGTTTTACTGAACCATGTCTAACCATGTCTAAAATCTATAGAGTGTATTGTGTCAAGTTTAAAATATTTAAAGGGACCTCCCATACTACTTCATATGGATTTTGTTTTTGCTGATTTTAAACAATCCTTGGTGTAATTACATTATTTGAAATGGGGAGGGGTTCAGGCTTCTTATAAATTATTTCTCCTTCATTACATACTGTAATTGTAGTTGGGGGGGCCTAAGTCCATCAAGTTCAACCCTTCTACCTATCTTCTAAAGGCTGTGCACATACTTAGACACTGTTACGATATCCATTTATCCTATTGGTTATTAACAAACAAATAGTTTCCTGGTGCAATAATACACTTGTATCAATCAGTATTTGTCTCCCATCTACTTTTCCACATTGTGAATTATTTTTTCCCCCTATAGATTTTGGTCATATTATTTGTTGAATTGTAGTAATAGAGGGAGCGACAGAGAACAAATGACAAAGTATGTCACATTAAGTTTGGTGCTCATTTCATTTGTTTACCAATCATGAAAAAGTTGTTGCCCTCTAGTATACTCAACCCAATCAAATGAATTATTAAAAGGAACACTTTAATGCATGATAGCCAAGTGGCGCCTTGCATTTTCATGTTGTCCGTTTTGCAAATGCATGGGGGGCTCTGCAGAATCAATGCATAAAATTGTTTAGAAGTTACAAACATCACATGATCCTGGGATCTCTTGCCTAAACTAAGCTCAATGTCCACGACTCCACAATCAGAAGGAAGCCAGGCAAATATGACATTTATGATTTCATAAAAAAACATGAATGTTAAGATTTGCCAGAAAGCAACTGGATGCTCCTGAGGACTTCTGGAGCAACATTCTACGGAAAGAATAGTCAAAACATTTTTGGGTGACATGGGCCCTATCATGTATGTTACTTATACAGTTGCATGAAATAACATCCCTAGATCTTGCTTAAAATATCTGGTCGGCTTAACCTTGGGGTTATTGGCCTTTTGACCCTTCCTTCCTGCACTCCCCTCTATCCTTTGCTTCATGATCCTTCACCAAAAATCAGACCAACAAGCCGTTCTGTAGCTGTCAACACATCCAATGTTCTTGCAATACCATAGATGGGACATGGACTGCTTCTTCCATATATAGAGCTGGCATGTTAGCTTCTGTATGAATACAACTATATCACAAACATAGGTTGGTCACACACATAATGAATATTGTTTTATTTATTGGAATTACTATCACTTATATCAATAACAGCTTTAGGGACACATAAAAAGTACCACTGAATCATACCTACCTAAATTGCAAATGGCCAGGAGACAGAACTTTACAAAAGGGTTTTTATATAACTTTGTGACCTACTGATTACTTGTTATGTAAATGGATGAGGCATTTACAATAGGAGCAATTTTTATTTACACAATTCCATTACTAAACATACTTTCTGCTACCGATATCCATATATCTCTAAGTCAATGATTACATAGCTTGTTAGCCATTACAAGTTTCATTTTAATTAGTATTTCTTATGTAGGCATACCAGTTAAACATAATTTTCTCTAAGAAACTTAATTTTTTGTTGTATTCTCCTGTGCGTAGGCAAATGTTCATAGAAATATTTAGTACAGATTTATATTTAATTACTACTTTTTTCTAACTCTAGTTCAGGCATATGTGCTTACAATTGTAAATCCTTAGAAAGGAAATGCAAGTGCAAGAGCATTTAAGACCTTTGTGTAATTTTGTTAATTTGAATTACAATTATGCGTACAGGACTGAATAGCTACAAGAAAGGCAGCAGGTTATGGATCAGTGCCCGATGGCACCACCTAAGTACCTTCACAGCTGCTCATGGATAAGGTCCTATACTTGCGGACGGGTAAACAAAGAGCAAAATGTGTAGGGAAGGGTATGTCATTTTATTGCCTGCTGCCCTCTAATCCCCAGTCTAGTCCTGCTGGCCATACACAAACATACATACATACATACCAAACCAATACAGACCTCTTGCGCTGAGATTAGGGGTCAATAACCATGTATTTCAAGCCTACTCATAGCACCCTGTGCAACTACACAAACCTAAGGCTGGTCTATACCGGCATATATTTTGCTACCACAGGCACCATCAAGGGGCAGCCATACCTAAACTCATACCACCCCAACACACCTTGAGAATTTTTGTAAAATTAAGCCTTTGATCTGTGCCCTGGGCTCCTGGGGGCCAGCCACCCTCCTACAGACTATGGGCCCTAGCCTTGGAAGGGGTTCTGTTTTTGGGGAGGTGGGTACAGGGGGTCCATTGGGACTACTTATTCCACCTTGTACAGAGTGCCATATCCCCTCATTTACCAGAGACTCTATTGACTGTGGGGTCCAGACACAGATTTTGGGCACCTGCATTTGGGAGGGGATTTATGTGTTGTGTGTTACTCTCCATCAGGCCAGGAGTTACAGGACAAAGGCCTCCATGGCCAGTATTTGCACCAAGTTCTGATATCCAGCAGGTTTCAGCCAGAAGTCAGGGAAACGTCCGTGTTTACCATCCTCCCCACAGACTACAATAGCGACCCCCTACTGGGCTGAGGTGGCCCGAGTGCAAATACTGAACCGTGTGCAAAGGAGGGCCTGATGAAGAACAATGTGCGGTTAGCTGTGACAATTGTATGCAAATTACTCCCTTGTACTGTTTAAATACTGGCGTGTTTTCTATAAAACTCAATACGAGTTCTGTCTTGTTATTGGGGTAAGCTTCAGTGCTGTCCTTGTCTAGACAGTAAAGCACTGTATTGCTGTGTTACAGCGCTATCAAGGTTCCTGGGGGCTATGTCTCCTGCTATTTCCACCTGATGATCCAAGTCTTGTATTCCTGGTGACCACGGGCAAAAGGAAACATTTGGTAGATGTACCCAGTCAGTGTACACGTTGTTCCAGTCACAGTCTGCTTCTGTCAGAACCCTGGGTCAAGTCGTGGGCAGCAACCCCAAAAATAAGTCGCTGTATAAAGCAGTGATCCCCTCCTCCCAACTGATAGATTAGGGATCCTCCAAAACTAGAGCCATCCATAGTCAGGGGACAGCCACAAGCCATTGAATTCATTTCTTCGTACACTTGACTATTCTATGGGATACATTTGAAATCCATTCTAGATTTTGGTGGTCTAGATGCCCAAAACACAATGTTCAGTGAGTGGTTTTCTGACTGCTGTATACGAGTTTCCCAGGTTGGAAGTTCCCGGTGTGCCCCTATACCCATGGAAATGTGTATTGAGTGAATATGGTGATCCATTAGAATAATGTTAGATGGCCATTCTGTGATAAAACCAAATTGTTTCTGTCTGGCTTTCTGTTACTATATATATACATGAATAACTATTTTAATTATGTACAAAAAATAGATCTGTTAATTTCTGGACAAAAAAAAAAATCAAACATACAATTTAAGACTAGCTGCTCTCTTTGATGAATTGCCTTATTTTCCATATTTTCCCTCAATATCAATACATAATTCCTGCTAGAGCACCCTGTATAAATGTCAGGGGCTGTTATTACAATGTTTTTCTGAGTTAAAGCACTTTAGAGTAGTTCAAGTTGAAAACTTGCCTAACTGCAAGGTTCTTTACACGTCGATTAATGTAATTTTCAAAAACACTGGTATGACTGTATGACTGATTCCCTTTCCCACCTGCAATTTGAAAAAAATCTTCAGGAAACCCCAAATTTTGTTTTTGCTTTTCCTAGTCTACACATTCCTTTCCAGCAAGTCTCTGAATTGAGCAGTACAAACAAAGTATTGGACACCGGCACACAGTTGCTACTGTCATCTCTTTTGCTAAACCCTGGCTTCGTGGAAGTGTGACGTCTTAAATCAACTGAAGAAACTAAAGTAATACTTAGTATTTATTGGCCATTAACAACAATGGACATGGCATCACTGTATATGTATCTATGGGAGACATAACGCTTCCACATTTTCATACATATATATATATATATATATATATATATATATAGTTAACAGCACCATATACAGTAACGATACACATATAGGTAACATTTTTCAACAGACAGAAGCTAGAGTTGACGATGAGCCTGAACTTCTTTACTACAGATGTTAATACATTCAGATTTATTCAGTATGTTATTATTATTTATAGTTTAATATATTTTATAGTGTTGTGCAACTATTTAATGTTATTCATTTATACAGCACAAAGGCTTGGAAGAGCTTGTTGGTTCATCTGGTTCAGTTGCTTGGAACAGGGGCGTGGCATTTGACCGTGCCCAGCCTAGTACCTGCCCATTCCCCGCCCACTAAAGATTCTCTGGGGCTAGCCTTTTGCTCACCAAGCCCTAACATTCACTGAAGCCACTCCCCCAGAAGAGGGAGAACCCAGATCGGCTACTCTGGGAAGTTCACAGGTATGGTCATTATTACCAAAAGCGTAATTAGAGATAATTAAATGGCACAATTGAGTTATACTCTGGAGTTAATTAAAAAAAACCAACAACAACTCGAAACAAGTTGGAAGAATACGTCTGGTAGAAGTTAGAAAGGGTAGATCAAACAAAATGCCCTTACGGCAGGATTATTCAATAGATGCCCTCAAGGTCGAGATTGGGTCCTTGGATTCTGCATGACACACAAGGGTGGACTGCATTACGATTTATTTATTTTGCAAATCCGACATTATACTTCCCCAGAGCAGCACTACGATACACAAAGCCATCTTATGTTTTCATCTCGGACTCATATGAGCAATGTCCTTTTCTGAGCTGATGTTGCTAAACATTTCCAAAAAACTCCTGTCTCTTCACTTAGGAATGTGACCTTGACATGGGATCCTTGACACAAGCTTGGGTGGCCATCTGTAAGAATTCTCTTTAATTCTCTTTAACTCCTATCTGTCTCTGACTCAGACCTTAGTTCTTTAAGCTATTCTCAGCCCTCTTCAGCATATATGCAAGATTGCCAATTTGTGGCCTAGGTTATTCGTCTAGGATCCTGAAAGACAAAATGGCTGCATCTTCTTGCACCAATTTGTGCTTTTGCTAGTATTAACGCAAGTATTGTTACTAAACTATCTTGCAGTTGGAATTTCATTATTGAAAAAAAGGGTCATCCATCTTTTACTTCACAAGCTAGCTGCAAAAGTCTGATGAACCTTTTGAATTTGCAACTTCTGCATTGTAGATGCTACAGTTCACATACACAGGAGCTTACAAACAGGGCATATCAGTATAGTTTTCTATATACATCAGAAATTTGGGGGCCCCAAAACGGTCTGAGCGCACTGCCCACACCACCAGGATTTTCTTTCCTATTTTTTATGTTCAATACTATAAAATTATACTTCAAATGTCACTTGAACAGTCTTTTTCTCCAGGTCTGGTATGGTCTCTTGATAAAAAGGAAAAAGGAATATTATATCTACCGTTTGGTCTAAAGCTGTTTAGGGGCACTGACGAACTGCTTGGGGACTTTGACTAGTTGTTTGGGACATAAATGGCACAGGCAAGCTGTTTGGGGGCCCTGCCAGTTTGGTGGCAAAGATGGCACAGAATTTGTTTGGTGGCATTGGCAAGCTGTCCGTGCCATCTTTGCCACCAATCTGGGGGCATTGTCAAGCTGTTTGAGAACACAGATGAAACAGGCAAGCACCTTTGGGCACTGACAAGCTGTTTGCCATCTTTGTCTACTATGATAAGCTGTTTGGGACTAAAGTGGCACTGGGGTCTCATTACAAATTGTAATAAATAGTTTCCAGAATGCAGTTTTTCAACCACCTTGCTGCCACTCTGGGATCATGTCCAGTCCCAATGCGCAGACACCATCAAAGCCTTGCTGGGGAGTAGTGATGCCACTGTCAGTGAGGGCTCCTCCTCCAGCCCCCTCTAATAGGTGGTCCAGTAATATGTCATCACGAGCTCGGCGAAGTTGCCGCTGAGTTTTTTGGGTTTTTTTTAGGACAGCCGGGCCCCTTACAACTGTAATAGTTGTAACCCCTGATGGTGACCCTGACTATAACAATAACTGGCATTAGTTCTGGGACATACTACTGGTATCTTTTCAGACACTATTTTTGTGATCTGTATCACTGGGAGCAACAGGAGCACTTTGTGCACAGGAGGTCTCATTAGATTCTTACTCCTGGAGCTCTGGCAGAGCCAACACTAGAGCTGACCGCTGGTAAGTATATCACCTGGAACAACAAATAGCTGGGGTACGGGGCAAATTAATATGGGGAGATTCTGCAGAAACTCTCCATGCATTTGCAACGGTGACCACGTGAAAATTTAAAAGGGACCACTCAATCATACAGAGCTGATAAGAAGTCACCATGAAAAATGTGCCTCAGTGGTCCTTCAAATAATAGAGCATGTCAAATTAAACAACTTACTGACAGTTGGCATATTCTGAAATCCTAGGCTATGTTTCCTTGAGAATGATGGGACATGATGCGGGGTCTGCCTGCTCACTGTTACTGTCTTGCTACTATGCAGCTTTAATTGCTTACATCATGTGAGACTATTTAAAAACACAAGCTTCTCACTATCAGTCAGACATGTGAATCATTTTATACCATTATTCAATACTTCTGTCACATAGTTCTCCAGGTCATTGAGGTACAGTCCCAGCCTGTGTGATTTTTACAATTTTTGTGTGCCTTTTACAGGTAAGAGAACTCCTTATCCTTAAATCTTGCCCTCTACGTATGTGGGTATTAATCTGGAATCCAAATATTTGGATTTCCTGCATTTGTCTACCTGACTACCCACTTCTGCCTGTATTTTCACCTATGTCGCACACCAAACATTTTGAATGGCCAAATAAGCTGTGGTTGCAGCCATAGCAGACATGTATACCAGGTAATTGTGTGACCTAATGATAGCTATACCTGGAAACTTCCCCAAGTGGGCTACCTGTACCTCTCTTTTTTCTAAGGGGACTGGCTTTCTGAGGGGCAAGGCCAAACCCCACTCCCCAGCCTAGAGAAAGAAGAGAACGAGAGAGAGTTCCCAGGTATGATCATAGCTAGGTTACCAACTAAGGAATTTGGAAAAAGACGACTGGGACTTTTAGAGCTGTAGAACACTGTGATATATTCACACCCCAAAAACTTTACATCAATCTTAAAATAGTAAACCTGAGTTCAAACAACTTGAAACCTAAAATAAAATATTATATGAGCAAATGTGGGTTACCTTACATAGAACAAAATTGTAAAGATCTACAGTAATGCATCTCCCAATGACAGGCACTTGATTTAATCAGAGGAAACCAAACAAGTTGGGTTTATTTAATTCTCCTCCGCAGATTATGCAATCTGGTGTGGTATGTACTGCATGGGAATTTCCTTTATTTAATATCTACAACCACTAATGTAAGCAAAGGTCAATTGATCCATTTAATTATTACCAAACGGGCTTTAATAGGTGGTTTCATTTTATGCTGTGTTTATTTGGATTGTAACAGCTAATTAAAAATGTATGATCTAAGACATAAATAGAGCACAATTTGCCAACCAATCAGAAATATAGGATGTTGCTTACCGCTGCTTCGCTTCAAACCTTACAATACCTCAAAGTGATAAGGTCAGCACCACAGTCACTGCGGCTATGGAATACTTAGTAGTTAATCAATGATGCTTGAGAGATTTACTCAGGTGGACAAAGATGACGTTTAGGTACAGCATATGAAATATGCCACAGTGACATTTAGCAAACGCTATTATGACATTTATGGGAAAAGATAAACAAAGTTCATGGTTGACAAAAATAAGTCAAAGTCATTTAAGGTTAAAGTAAGGCAATTTGCTCCCATGGCCCAAGGGAAAGCTGAGTCTAGGATAGTAGCATCATCCATACCTTGGTAGCATTGCCACATTTACTGTGGAAAAATAAAAAAATAAGCACAAAACAAGTAACAGACGGGAAAACAGTGGGTGACCTCCCTATATTTTACTAGATTGCAAAAAGTAAAATGATGTAAGTAACCCGAGTCTGACACTAATCCGTCTACAACACATACACTGCAATGTGAGAACAAGAAACACATTTTCCATTTTATGATATCTCACTTCATTTGTACCCGCTTGGGGACTGTCTATAAAAAAAATTATATGAAAAAGGTTCAGGTGGCTGCCTTCAAATAATGACAAAATTTGACTCGCTGCAAAAAAACAAAAAGAAGGTGCTAAATAAATACATACCATGAAAGATCTGTCTTGTTCACCATAGGCAAATAAATGGTCACAACAGCATTAAGACAGGACTGAATACCTGGTGCGAAACCCGCACGGATCAAAATAAATATGTTCAATCCCTGGCTTTTAGGGTAACCGGTATCTACTTAAAACATCGAGACAGCTCCTAATATCTAGATCAAGCTATGTAGATTTACAAAAAATGACGCCAAAATAGACTGTCAAGTGCAGCGAAAAGTTCAAGATCCAACACTTTCTCCTAAAGCAGGGGTGTCCAAGTTTTTTCCGCAGTGGGCCACTTCATCAAAATTGTATACGTGCGAGGGCCGCACTCATTTTTCACTGTTAGAACATATAGCCTTTAATAAAATATGGAGATTAAAATATGACACAAAACCTTTACTTTTCCTCTCACTGATTTCTGGGCCTAGAAAGTTTTGTGACTGCAAATCTGGGTATGCCTGCACATCACTTACAGCCACCCTGTACCATGCCCCCCCCACTTACATATCCATGCTATCACACACACAAACTCATTCATTCACAGATTCATTCCCCCAATCACGCATACTCATTCAAACACCCTCCCCACCCCCTTACCTGCACTGTAGCTCTCTCGATGCCACTCACAGACTTCAGCAGGGGCCGCGGCCTCCCTCTGGGTTCTCTTGCACTGCACAGAGGAAGCAGGAATGGCGCAGAGTCATGTGATGTCACGTACATTCACGTGACTCTGCTGGGTTCTGCCTCTCTGTGCAGTACAAAAGACCCTCCCACAGGTAAGCAGCAGAGCCCTTATGATCCTGGTTGCCCTGGCTGCTGATCTCACGCAGGCCGCAGCAGAATAGTCTCATATATAGGCAACATACTAGAGATGTAAGATTTCTCTCACACCCTCATTTCTAAAGTGCCATGCGAAAAGGTTAATGCTACTAGGCCAGAACACATATTGATACATAATGTAACAAGAAAATCTTGGGTTAAACATTTTTAAAAGGAACAATAACAAAACAAAAATATAGTTCAAGACCCCAGGGAAGGGATTTCTTTATAATTGCATAATGTTCATCATGATTACGTGTAAGTGTCAAAGTCTGCCCTTCTCAATTGAGCATTTCTTAAGTAGGAATCTGTACTTGAATATTAGATTTGAATAGTGTCATTAACCAAGCTATCCCAGAAAAAAAAACCAATCCAAAGAATACATAATATAACATTTGCACTCCCAATGCACATGAATTGTAGCTAGGTACGATGATTGTCTATAGCTGGTCCTCTATGAGAATGCCAGAGCGCTGAAGTAATGAATACATGCAAAGCCTAAATGTGTTGGTAGAAAAGTTATCATTCATTCTCTTGGCAGAATGGCAGTCCTTAGGCAGGCTGTCAATACGCTGGCTTTGTCAAGTGTATTTTGCTATGGAAATTTATTTCAAGTGGTCTATCAGACTCTAGAGCTTCAAGAATGTTCAGCTTCTGCTCACAGTTTCGGGTAGTAAAAAAGGTTTAGTATATTTTAAGTCTTCAAATAGTTTATTTAGCAAAACGCACTAACATGTAACTACACCTTAGTTTCAACGCATTCTATATAAAGTTTTGAGCACACATAAAAAGAACGATCATATGATAATAAGCAATATTGTACTATGGGGTATATGGAGAAAGGCAGATCCAGAGGCACAGTATTGAAGATCAATCTTCTAGCATAAATAGAATGTATAAACAGAACTACCTGGCTTTATACATAAAACTAAAGATGTCCCAGATACAATACATGTACATGCACAAAGTCTGTTTCTAGTTCAGGTATAGATCAAATAAACCCTGCAAGGAAGCACAGTATTGCAGGTACTCAGCTGTGCAAGACATACAAACTTAGTGTTTGCACGTATAGCATAAATAAATAACACATGGAAACAGAGTATTGCAGGTATACATCAACTGAAAAAACACATGCAAACTCAACATTAAAAGGTATAAATCAAATACACAATAAATGGAAACCCCAAATTACAGGCATAGATCACAGATCGCACACCCCAAAGCCCCCAGCCCTGGCACCCAGATTGCACACACAGGACTTGCCCATCACCCAGATTGCATCCACACACTTACTTGCATACAAACACAACCTGTCTCACTCTCCCATATCTCATTATCTCTATCTCCCCTTTCTATTTCTCCCATTGGTCTCTATATCTCCCTACCATTTCTCTTTATTTCCCCTCCTCTCTTTTTTCTCTTTCACTCTTACTGTTCTCTTTCTCTCTCCCTTTCTCCATCTAATCTCTTCATCTTTCATGTTACTCCCTACCTCACATTTCTCAATTGTCTCTCCCTTTTCTCCCTCTCACCCATTATCTCTACTCCATCTCTCATTATCTAACGATTTTCTCTTTATCTCATCTCATCTCTCTCTTCTCTCTTCATTCCTTCCTATCTCCCTTTGCCTGAGATATATGTGATAAGGGCTGGTAATTTGATTGAATAAGGTCAATAAGGTCAATGTCTGAAGAGACACACATATTTCTCCTTCAAATGTTTAAGTTGCAAACTGGCTATAAATTCTTCCAATTTACATAAATTCTACTTTATGCTTTGTTTCCAGTTCTTTGTTGCTACAGCAAGTGGACTTCCACTATCTGAACAGGTTCTGTCTGTAACTTAAATAGAAACAAAAGCCATTTATGAAAACAGGGAATGCAATGATGTAATTGATAGTGACTATATATGTACCCTGTCTCACTGGCCTCTTTTAAAGCCTGTCCCCACAGAAGCCCAAAGCCCATTAGAATGCATTTTTTAATTGAGACCCATACTTTTCCCATTGTGCACGATGAGACATTTTCGCTGTTTATTTGGTGTACGTAAGTAGATCTGACATTCGTGAAGGAATGTAGAACACAGTATCTCCACTTCACAAGTGTAACAGTAACACTGCCAGGTTTGACAAGAGGGATTTCTAAAATTGCCAATCCATTTTTCAACAGCAAAATTAGATTGCACGTATTTTATTTCTTCCTTATTGTTTAAAGAAAAGAAAAAAAAAATATGTGGAACAGCAACTTTAAACAATACTAGCTACTTTAATGATTATATTCCTCTCTTGTATACATGCTAAATGAGCTTACCTCTGTTTTTAAAGACACACTTTTTGTGCAAATCCTTTTTTATAGGACATGGATCATAGAGAAAAGAAAATGAGGACATTTAGGCTTTTTTCCCTTTTCTCTATATAATGCAGCTCTTATCCTAGTGATATTTTATGAGGCACTCCAGGTGAAACAGTGCCTTTAAGGCATTTGGAGTTATCAGGAAACTTAAGGCAATATGTTTATTCTAATTAGAGTGATTTTCAAAGATACCAAATGTGTGTGCAGTCATGGGAGTTATGGTATAAATGACTTTTAGATGCCGAACCAACCACCAATCTATGGAACCGTTTCCACTAGGAGGAAACCATCGTACTTTAAAAACTGATTGTAAATGCCCTTTCTGTTATTACACAAATATATTGAACCCTTATGTTTAATGTGATACGAGTAGGGAATTCCCCTTTAAGGTGCACATGATTGCTGAAGTGTCCCTTTAACTGGTTGGTTACATATTACTTAGAGAAATCCTAAAACTGTCAGGTTTATCAAACCAAAGGTTGTGGCTGGGCATCCTACTTTAAAACAACTCGGATATTTAAACTTACCATTCATTGTCTCCAAGCATGAACTCTCTTCCTCTCACAATCTCTATTTAAACAATACTTATAATGTGACCCAGCTGCACACTAAACATAAGGAGCGTTAAACGTAAGGAGAATACCCACTCCCTAGTCATTTCAGTACCCCTTTCCATTGCTAGATTAAGGGTGCTTTGGGTAGAAGGTGTGGGGGTCCTCAGACGCAGTGAGTCAAGGGGCAGCTATTGTGGAGAACGAATCCCAGGCCACTTCACTGACAGCATCATGAGATATGTAGTGCTGCAGTGTTTGAGGTTGCCTATCTTTGGGTGCCCTTTAAAGGTCACTCCTGCAATAACTCTTTGTTTTATATGTCTTTATTAAGATGTGAATATATCAAACCATAACAAGAAAGGGCAAGTCTTTGCACTCCAGACAAAGCCTTGAAGTGACGCTGGAAAGTCCCCACCCTGCACAGTTATCAGAATACCAGCAGGAGGTCCATGCATTAGCATACTTCACAAACAGCTGCCTGTTACTGTCCTGCTAGAATCCCAGGAGATCACAAACCGTAGTGTATTGTTTGGTGATGCCATGGCATTTTCCCTTAGACAGAACCAAGGGGATATTATAAATATCAGTTCTGGTACAAAAAGACATAAGGGATGCAATCTCCATAGCAACCAATGGAATGTTCACGTTGATTGCTCTACTTTTCACTCTGGCAGAAATATCTTATGCATCCTTTATAAGTGCCACTGTTTTCAAAGTATAAAGTTATACAAGGCTAAATATACCAGTGAATTATTCTAAATAGAGTTTGGTGACCCAAGTTACTGCACAGGAACAATGACATCTATTGTCATGTATCAAGGAGAAAGCAAAGTTGGTTTATTGGCTAACTGACGTATAATGGATTGCAAGTTTCCCAGACTATCTAGGTGTCTTCTTCAGGCATGTGCTTTCTCTCTTTCCAATACTAACACAGTACATGTATCATGGAGAAGCAGAAACTGCCTGCGCTGTATTGTTATCAGGGTGTCAGCCAAATAAAAACGGAAACAAGCTAAATCATTAGGGTTTAGATGTTTATTCGCCCCTCAATAGAAACATTGGGAATTTACAAATCTGTCCTCTTATGAGAATATAGTTCTGCTTTAACCTCTTCATTACCAAAGTAACATTTTCCCTATTTGTATTGTTGGTCTCTCTGGTAACAAGAGGGATAATATTTCTGATCCTGGTTTCCTCTGAGAAATGCTCTTGCTCTGTACAAAACATTAATAAGAAGGTTAATCCAATTAAATACAAATGACATTTAACTTTGCTCTGCACATGTTTAACCCATGCAAGCACAAAGGCCTGGTGATGCAGGGTGGTAGTGTGCAAGATGATTGCTGCACTTCATTGTACCGCCTAATAGACTCGACTCGCAAGGGAAGGGTCATCTTCTCCTCCTACACCAGAATGTCTTAACGTCTGTTCATGTTATTGCTCATTTTATCTATGGTCGGTTGTAATTCTATTGTTAATTCTGTAGTCTCTCCTAATGTAATATGGCTAGGGAATCTGCTCGTGCTCTATAACTATAATGTTATCTAATCACTGATAATATAGACACATAGAATTTAACAGCAGATGAGAACAGCCCATCTAGTTTGTCCATTTTTCCCCAACGTAAAGATTTAAAACCTACTCAGTCCTCAGTGTATAATAATCTACTACTTCTGTTTTAAACACAATGGGTTTATTCTCTAAACAGTGAGTTTAGTGAGAGATAACATTTCATATCACCATATTATGTATGCAAACTCGGTGGGTCTGTAAGTTGGCCCTTCATAATGCATATTAATGAAGCAACATGGCATTCTTCCTAGCGGTATTGTTAAAAATAATCAGACTGCCTCTACCAGGGTGAGCTCCTATGTCTCCCAGTAGATCTCACCTGCATTTCCCATCTATCACCTCCTTCCCATATGATCTCATACAAGAGGAAAAAAAATCTACTGGTTCACACCCAATGCCATCCCTGATTGTCTTTGCCCTACTCACATCTCCTTTGTTAAATAAATCACATTTGTGATACTGGTAAAAGATGATTTATCTCACCGCTTTAGATTCTGCATCACAAATGCTACATTTAAACTACACATGGGATGTTTGGTATATAATGGCCACTCAGCATCTACTTAACCATCTGAGTTCAAGAGAGGTGATAGATCGCTTTATAGCAGGAAGAAGTGAGCTTTTCATTTCGGTGTCACAGTATTGAGACTTTATGGCAGAGCTTGAATAATATCTGTAGAGATACAGAGTGGGGGAAGGGTGTATATGTACAAAAAAAATCAATATGATCAATGTGCATAGTGGGAATACAAAGAATGAAAAGCCCTTTTAACCATAAACACATTCTGGATCAGTGACAAAAATGATTAGTATGAATATGATTTGTACAGATTCTGACATAGATATAAATATTACATAAGCATAATCTTTATGCTGCAAACCTGCTGAAGACAAATGCACATAGACAGGGTGGTATACATATATATTAGTTATTTCACTTTATACTATTCATTTATTTATAGAGCGCCATCATATTCTGCAGTGCTGTATGCGGTTAGCGGTAATATTTGCAAAAAAAAGTACGTTAGCAGTAATATTTGCACCTGCAGCAGTTATTAACTGTATGAACAAAGAAGATAGATGCATTAAAGGAGAGCACTTGCAATTAATAGGGTGCTCCATACCATTCAATCACCCTTACCCCGCAGAGTGTTCATTAGCCTAGCTTGTTGGCAATCACTTTTGTGGGTACAACCTATCCCCTTAAGTGTCAGAGGGATTTGCAGCACTGTGTGAGCTACACCGATATACTACAAAAGGGTTAAACATTAACCAATTTCAATGAATTATTGACATTCTTTCGCAGTACTATTAATTATCCTGCCCTGAGGAATAGTTGCTGTGCAAGCTGTGATTGACTATTCATATATTGTTTTTTATGGTATATTAAATACTGTTCGGAGGACCATATGTGTACTATAGGGCTGTCAGAATGTATGTTCTTCATTCCCAGCATGCTCCTTTTTTACTAGCCTTGATTTCATGCTATGGAACACTGTGGGTGTGCCAGTTGAATGATGGCATGCAGGATGTATATTTTATGTATATTTTAACCCTTTTACGATGCTTTCAGGAAGCAAAATAGTAACCGCTTTGAGTCTCAAAGCAAGTTTCAGTGCCTTATGGATTAAAAAAAAAATCATTAACTTTTACTGGGATATGTCACAATATACACAAAGGCAGCTAAGGGCCACTTACCACTGACCTAAATCATAACACGTGATCATTAAAAAAACTCCAAACTGCTAAAACGATGTAAATTACATTGAATTACTCCAATTCAATTATTCATTCAATCACTCAAAATTTATCATTTTTTGAGATACTGAATCAATGAACCACTATTGAATTTTGAATCCCTTTTTTTTATGATGAACAATGAAGCAAAACAAAAATATCATAACAATATTTCATGCTTCCGCTTCTGAGAGGCAACAAATGTATTCTTAAAATGCATCATGACCTTGCAATGCTTTTAATAAGATGACAGTGCTGACACCCAACCATGCTTTATGATGAGCAGAGATCATCAGCATTATGCATGAGAGAAACACACACATATATATATATATATATATATATTGCATAAATACGAATATTCTGCAAATCTGTCGTGCTCATAGGAATAAAAGAAATCCTTACCCCTGTCACAGAGATGCACAGCAGTCTTGTGTACCTTGGAGGTGTCCAGCCAGCTGTCCCCAGTAGGGATCATGTAAACCTAAGACACCGATCTGTGCCTCCGGCTCCTTAATACACCTGCCTTTATCTACCCCTCTGCCGCCTGCCTGTATAAAAAAAGGGCAACACCCTTTGTTTGGGTCACCAGCTAGGGTAGAGCCGTTCAGATAACGTTGCAGGGGAATCTTGCCTTTACAAGACAAAAAGCCCACTCCAGCGCTAGATAAAGAGCACACAGCATTCTATCAGCCTGCATTCCATCTTCTGAGATCAGCTCAAAGGAACAGCAGCCAGCAGCATGGCAACAGAGGGGCTCTCCGGCATCCCAGCTATCACTAAGGCTCACTGTCCCACCTTACACTAGATCCCCTCAGAGGAAAGAGGAATAAAGAGCAGCTTCTGGCAGCTCCCACTGCCTTCCATGAGCAAAATGGCCGGTGATCTCAGCAGTGCTGCGGATAGCTCATTGGATTGCACTGGCTTTTTGTAACTATGGCAACAGCCAACAGACAGGCTTACCCAGCAAGCATGGCTGACCATGTGCAGGTCGGCGGCTAATTCCCCCACCTCAGTGACACTGCTCCGCAGCGAACGCTGGCATACACCGGCTGCTAATTTATGTTAATCGGGAAAATGAAAATGTTTCCTCATCAGTATGGGGTGTCGGTGCTCTGATTAATGTAGTGGGTGGGAATACTGTGCTCCATCTTTGTAACAGTCAGGTTAACTTCATTAGTTACACTTGTCAGGTGCTGTGTGGAAGGAGGAAGTGAATAAGGAAGTGGCAGAGATAAGATTATAGTATCTGGCGTTGTTGGGAATTATTTTATGTAGGTTTTAAATACGTTATTTTGATTCCAGCTCAGGCATGGTACACACCTCATTGAAAGAGATAGACGGGGGAATGCAAAATGTATGCAAATTTATGTAAATTTACACCTATTTCCCATAATCCATCTGCAAAGATGGGCACTAGGCGGTAACATGTCCCCTGTACTGTTTATACATTGTTTCAGCAGATTAAATTCCTCTATTTTAGATCAAGTGATTGCTGTTTATGTCTGTGTGTTCTAGGTTGTGTTGCAGTTTGCTTTGTATGTTAAGTATTTTCATTTTGTATTGTAATTTTAATAATTAATACTATTTTTTTGAATCATCGAAAAAGCCATAGTGGAAGTGGATCAACAATAAGATACATTTTTTTAAAGTTTTTTTCTGGTTAGGTAGGAGTTAGGTAGCACATGTCAGTGGCCCCTGACTATTTTTTTTTAATGAAAATTATGATTGAGAAAAATATTTTTTTGTTTTTATTTCCTATCATTTTCCAACCTGCCCCCCAGTTATGCACATCTGCCCCCAGGCTTGCCACTCTGCCCCAGAAATGCCTTATACCCCCTATATGCCACTGTGCCCCATAATATGCCTTTTAACCCTCTATATGCCACTGTGCCCCATGATATGCCTTTTGACCCCCTATGTGCCACCCTGGCTCCAGAAATGCCTTATACCCCTATATGCCACTCATAGTGGCGTAAAGAGGGTTAAAAGGCATTTCTGGAGGCAGAGTGGCATATAGAGGGTTTAAAGGCATATCATATAGCTCTGTCTACAGAAATGCCTTATGGAGGCAGACAACCCCCGCTGCTAACTGCACCTCCTTCCGGCTGCAGCCGAAGTTGCCTACGCAAATCGCGTAGACATCTACCCGCTGCCCGGACAACACACCGGGGACTCAGAAGCACCGGTAAGCTTGGGGGGGGCAGTTTACCAGACAGGAGGATCTAGGTCCCCAGCAGCCCTTTGTGTAAGTGTGAGAGTAAATATGTGAGCGTAAATATGTCTGCCAATCTTTAGGTATGGTTACTTGGCTTTGCCCGCCCCCAAGGCCAGAATGTGCCAGCCCTGGAAACATATAATTTGATGGCAGATAAAACCCATTCTAGTCTATCTAGCTTGCCCAGTTCCCGTGATGCAAAGACTAATACCTTGATCTTAGTTTTTGTCTATCCCACGCTTCCTCATTTTTTTTTTAGCTTTTACACAGAATGCAGACCTGGTTCTGCCAATAAGTTATTGAAACCTGTGATATATCATAATGCAATAAGTAGTTTGCACATATTGAGGCCGTTAAAATTAAATGCTAATTTAAAGACCTGCAGGTGCATCCTGAGAACAATCCATAGACATATAATGGTTCTGGTATAGCATATTGGGCCTGTTTCCGTTACTTCTAGTTTATCAGTCTATACGTATACAAATTTATCTACAATGTAATCTTCCAAAATGCTTGTCAAATGTGTACCTTACAAGGTTGGTCAATAAGTATATTTTGTGAAGAAAATGATTTTCTATATGAATAAAGTAAAAGAATAATGTCCAAATCACTGAGTGTACTGCAAGCATGTCTGCCAAAGAGAATTACTGTGAGGATGTTACCATTTACTGTATTGTTGATCTTCCACGCCATCTGAGCCATAAATAAACATTAATAAACAATGGCAGACGTTCCTAAAATTCATTTGGGACAGAGTATACAGTAACATGTCTGAGCTAATATTGTCACAGTGATATGTGGCATGCGTGGAGATCTTTGGCAACACAGAAAGGCAAATGACATGAATAGTAATCCCAGTGAAGCAGCAATCACAAAAAAACAGATTCCTGTGGCATAGCAGAGCTGTAATTATTGATAAAACAGAGGGTCTGTCATGCCTGTTTAAACTCACCAAGGTCACATATTGCTTTGACCTCATTTGTATCCATTAACATAAGATCTACTTGTTCCTGTCCATGTCCACAACAAACCCACAACTGGGCAACTATGGGAATTCCAAGAACAATTGTGCTCTATGTCCAGCACAATTTGCATTCCTTAAGGCAATTAAAGACTCCCATATGTACCTAATGTAAGGATATTTTACTTCACTGTGAGGGCTGTAGGTAATTGGAACAACCTCCCAGTAGAAGTGGTAAAAGCTAATACACTGCAAACAGACATGGGATAGGCATATACCTTTCCCGGATATAAAACAAGACCATGGACTGGATAAGGTTTTTGGGTATTTTACAGCAGGAAAAAAATAGGCAGACTTAATGGGCCAAAAAGTTCTTGTTTGCCATCATATTATATATTACTATATATGGAACAGAAGGTGAGAACCCTTATAGTTGATCTGTGACCAAATATATACAATACATGAAGCAACAGAGCATGTGAAAAACTAAGTGTTTATACAAGTGCCCATTGTGCCAAAAGGAAGATGTTCCTGTTTTTTTTACATAGAGGAGTTTATTTTTGGTGACAGAACCACCATAAAAACTATTTGCCAACAATGTAAAACATCTTGTCTTCAGGCTGTGACAGACCTTAGAGGAATCTGAAATCATGTATGTTGTTTCTTTACAATTCCAGGTGAAATGTGTAGAATTCTTCATAACAGGAGGATACGGGCCAGTTCTACATTGAACCTGTTTCTTCTGAATCCTCAAGAACTTACCAGCTAGAAAGAAACTGAAGGAATACTTCCTACTCGTGTCATTATTAATATATATATATATATATATATATATATATATATATATATATATATATATATATAGACTGATCCTTAGTCAGTTGTCAGATACCAATAGTAACTGCCACCTAAAACATTTTCAATAATATTTCTCAACTTTCATATGGCCTCCTCCTTATCAGCAGTTCAATAGCAGCAACTTGTTTTGTATTATTATTTCAGAATTAATATGAGAGGGATGGACACTTTTCTGCTTCTTTTCAAAAGGAAATACACAGCAGTTATGTTAAAACCTTTTATTTCAAAAGACTATGAATATGGATGTTTGGGGGGGGTGCAGATGGGCCTTGGGAGATGTGTAGTGGGATGGTCACCGATTGTTGTTTTGGCTGTTTATATGATTCTTGTACTATCCTCAACTAGAGTAACTACTTTTTGAGGGACAATCCCCCAGCTGCCCCCAGTGGGCATCATTCTCACTGTGCAAATATGGCCTTTGTTTTCTTTTTTGGTCAGGAGTGGTTTTCGCCTTGTAACTCTCTCATGGATGCCACTTGGTACGGTCTCTTTCTTGTTGTGAAATCTGGAACACTGAACTTTACTGAGGCCAGTGATGCCTGCAGCTCTTTTTCATGTTAGTCTGCCCTTTTTGCCACCAGACAGCCTATCTGTGCCACCTTTGCCCCAAACAGCCTGCCTGTACCATCTTTGCCACCAAACAGGTTGTCTGTGCTATTTTGTCCTAAACAACTGGTCAGTGTCCCAAACAGCTTGTCTGTGGCATTTTTGTCAATAAACAGCTTTTCAGTGCCATTTTCCTCCCCAATCAGCTTGTCAGTGCCCCCAACCGGCCTGTGCCCCCTTTGCCCTCAAAAACCTGCTAGTGCTATATTTGCCACCAAACAGCTTGCCAGTGCCCCAAACAGCCTGCCTATGCCATCTGTGTCTGTGTCCCAGCAGGAGTAGTGCATCTCTCTTCCTCTGTGCAGACTGATCCAGCATGCAGAAAGTGGAAGTGATGTGACTTCCTGCACACTGGATCAGTCAGAAGCCATGGCATGGGGACTGAAGCCTTAATCTGAGATATTCTATGCAACGTGTCAGAAGTGTTGAATTGGTGAAAAGGGGCTAATGACATACGTGCATATGTTTTCCTCTTGCACCCATTTGTATCATTTATTCTATTCTTTAAAATATCCTTATATACCTTTCATTTCCTATTTTTGTTTGCTATATTCACTCCTTAATATAATTATTTTTGTAAACTAATGTCTGTTCTATGGTGTAGACACAGCTCTCTAACTGAAGCACATTGGCACTCAGTCTTTATATTTGTACTTATACTTACAGTGTCACCACTGATACCCAACAAATTCACCTGCTACATATAGGTGCTGTGCTGTGCATACCAAGAGTTGGGTATCTTTGTCTTATATTAAGATTAGTTTGATGATGTTAAACATTTGAGTGTGACAACTACGCAAAATAGAAGAAATCAGGAAAGGGGGCAGTTTTCTCAGTACTGTATGTTTATTTGACTGTACTCACTGGTATCTGTTACCAGTTACCTGCCATTAAACACTTTTGTTAGCGGATATTACAACTATGGCTTTAACCTTCTCTCATAAGGATTCTGAAGAGTAGTCTCTGGGGAAAACATTCATATTCTGGATCGGTGTTTGTCTAGTAAAATATATCTCGCAAAAGGTAAAAGGGTACTTAACATTTTCAAACTATAATTGTTTTAGTTCTGTAAGAATTTTTTGAACTTAGGCTATAAGTATTATTCAAGTGAAAAAATAGATGATTTCTAGCACTGCATATATTTTAATAACGGCTTCTGTGTAGGTGATTAGTCAATGGGATAAAATGGTAGAAAAAATAGTGACACTAGAATTGGGATGAACAGCAAAGCAACTTGTTTTCAGAGTGGCCACAACATTTTTGATGTTCATATGCCGAATCCAGAAGTATGTACATTACTTTTTCTCATTATTGTATAGACCAACATTATGTTTTTATCAAATGATGAAAACAGCTACTGCTTTGTTATTGTCCAAGGCTGGGTAAAACATGGGAGTTTAGCTGTATAAATGATCCAACTTGTATATTTTATAAATGTACAATATATAAAGTTTTCTGAGGTCACTTGTAGGCATGGCTACCATGACAACATTTTAAGGTTTAAAGATGAGTAAGTAGTTGAAGCCTTGTAATACAGGAATGACCCTGCTTGGATTTACATGACATCAGACAGACTGAAATCACGTCTGGAAAAATGTCAAGAGGTAGAACTGAATGCCAGCCCTCTCAACATGTTAAGATGACCTAGTGGGACCTTGTTAGATCTAATTCAAGATGATATAGCCAGCATGTAGGATATTCTGAACAACTTTCCAGTTAGCTCTTTGGGTTAGACTGTATGCCCTCCATTGGTTAGCAAGCCCATAAGAATAGATGCAAGCTCTTTTGGACATATTTTAAAAACTAAAACCAAATATTGTCACTATTGTATGCTCTGGAGTAACATAGCTTACCATGTCATTCTGGGTCACTGACACTGCTAGCCACTTTTCACTGAGAATTTTTGCCTAATTGGCAAATTCTGAACATCACTCATTCTGCAGCTGATTCCTTCATATTCTACTATGATTTAATTATAAATGAGTGTGCCAGCTGGTGCCATTTTTAGGTTAAAATATACCTCCATAAGTCATTGTTTTCCTAAGTTACATTATTAGAACTACCTGGTTACCACCATAAACATGTTTGATATGCACAATTAAAGGAGTAGTGAGTGGAACACTCTCATGGTTGGCTCACTTACAAAATTAGTCACAAAAGAAATGTTGGTGATGTCAGACATAGCCCCATACACGAAATCTGAATTTGTAGAATGCCTACATTCAAGTGCTGCCGAAAAACTGTGTCTCTAACTGAATTTTTACAATAGAAGATCTGATATCCACGCACAACCACTATCTATCTGCTCCGCATGGTGTAATGTTTTTATAATTTACAATAAAGATTGGCGTTTTACATTTTAGACACTGTTGGCGGGATTTTTGAAAATTCTGTATCACTGCTTCTAGGCGTATGCAGGAACCACAGTTTATGTAGGAAAGATACACACATTTACCACCCTCTCCATATTGCTGCTGCAATGAAAGTCTCTGCAGTTGCCCTAGCTCTTCAGAAAGCTGTCATCTAGACTTAATTAAAGCTCCTTCCTAGTCCTTGCTGCACTTAATCTAATCTTCTTTAAGCTTCCTTATGAGATAATTCATATAAACTGCTATTATTGTACTAACATAAGTGATATAATATATATATATATATATATATATATATATAACATTGTAAAAGAGACTGATGTAATAGTATTTTATGTTTATGAACATCCAGTAGAACATTTGTGAGGTTAGACACTGATGTTGAATGGGCCTAGCTCGCAGTCTCCATTCCAGTTCATCCCAAAGGTGTTTATTGGGTTCAGGTCAGGGCTCTGTGAGGGCCGGTCAAGTTCGTCTGCACCAAACTCATCCAACCATGTCTTTATGGACCTTAATTTGTTCACTGGGGCATAATCATGCTGGAATAGAAAAAGGCCTTCCCCAAACTGTTCCAAATGGTTGGAAGCATAGCATTGTCCATAAAATGCCTTTGTATGTTGTAGCATTAATTTTACCCATTACAGGAACTAAGGGGCCCAAACCCAGAAAAACAGCCTCAGACCATTATCCCTCCTCCACCCAAGTTTGCAGTAGGCACTATGCATTTCATTAGGTAGTGCTCGCTAGGCATCCACCAAAGCCGATTCGTCCATTCAAAGACTTCAGACGGTGAAGCCTGATTCATCACTCCAGAGAACACATTGCCACTGACAGGGCCGGCCGAAGACTTAACGCCGCCTGGGGCGAAGTTTAAAACGCCGCCCCCCCCCGCCGACGCCGGGGGGGGGGCGGCATTTTAAACTTCGCCGACGCCATAATCTACGACCCCCCCCGGTACTTACCTTTAAACAGTCCTGCGGCGAGTCTCCCTGCTCTGCCACGGTGCCGGCTTGTAATGCTGAGCGCCGGAAATTGACGTCACTTCCGGCGCTCTGCATTACAAGCCGGCACCGGGACCGAACAGGGAGACTCGCCGCAGAGGAGAGAGAGAGAGGGGCGCCGAGCGGGTAAGCGAAAACCACTCGGTGCCCCTCTCTCTCTCTCCTCCGCTTCAAAAAAAAACAAACAAAAAAAAAGCGCTTCGGGCGGCAAAGTGCCGCCCCTTCTAAAGTGCCGCCTGGGGCAATTGCCCCAGTCTGCCCCATTATAGGGCCGGCCCTGGCCACTGATCCAGAGACCAGTGGTTGTGTGCTTTACACCACTCCAGACGACGATTAGTATTGAGCAAAGTGATCTTCAGCTTTTGTGCAGCTGCTCAGCCATGGAAACCCATTTTATGAAGCTCCTGACACACAGTGCTTCTGTTGCTTCCAGAGGCAGTTTGGAACTCTGTAGTGAGTGACGCTACAGAGCACAGATCATTCTTTACACACTACGCTCTTCAGCATTCTGTAACCCATATAACATTTATTGCAGAGATCATTTCTCTGACAGGTATCACAATAAAACAGAATATGAAGTGCTGACATGTATTCATAACTTTTTATCACAGAATGTTGCCAATAACATTGACAGGTGTTATTATAAGATTTAGATTATATTTTTGTACATTTATTGAGTTAATGAATAACTGACCTAACGAACATATCCAGGCAGAATACTAATTATCAAATATCATATTGATCTAATATTAAACATTCTAGCTCTGTTTGTGCAAATTGACAATTTGTGTTTTGCTTTAAAATAATCCAAGATACCATCCTCTAAGGTTCGGACCCTGTAGTTAAAGAACCTGCAGGTCAGTACTAAAAGAAAAAGTATTCCAGTAATTTTCACAGCGGCTCCTATTTTCTTCTCCCCAACCACAAAACAAGCCTGCTCCTCTATGATTTCTTGTATCTTTTATCTTTCATCTGCTCAACACCTTTGATCTTTTTGGCCTAGGTATTGTCATGAAATATACAAGATAAACTTGTATTATTTGGTTTAATTTTAATATTCTGTTTGATTTCTCCTCTTTTCCTTTATTTTTTTTCTCTTTCAATGAGCAATGATTCTTATGACGAGACCCTGTATTTTTTTAAAAGCAGTCTATTGAAAGGTTGCTATTGAATGTACTGGGACCATTCTTCTCCATAAAACATGGCCCTGGACCTTTAAAGGAACACTCGGGTCCTTTCATTGCCCCTTCTAATACCTAATGTATTCTTTAAATTAAGATATAATATTCATACATTAAAACAATTATATGTGAAATACTCAGGAGCATGATAAGTGAATAACCCTGGCAAGTTTGATGACATGAAATGGATCAGATGATGACATAAGGGTGGTGAGCAAAATATATTTGTACAATTTGTCTCCCCATTGTTCCTTATATTTTTAACATTGCTGTATTTTGATTGTTGGAAATCAGTGTGCTTCATGTGTTACTTTATTCTCAGCCACATTGAACGGTTTTATGATAGAACAGCTGTATCTGTTTACCTTTTGACGTTGATGATTAACTAGAAAGTAATGAAGACATTACTTTCTAGTTAATGGTATAACCAGCGTCTGTGCCTAGTTAGCTGAAATAGAAAAAAATGAGACCAGGCTAACAAGTTTCTGACAGTTTTCATTATCTTATTTCTCTTTAATGAACAAATTAGTTAACATATTAGATAAATTTGCTTAAATAACTCATCCAATATTTTTTTTAACAATCTGTCAAATGTTGTAAAATATTTGTAGCGTATGTCAACATTAGAGGATGACTGGCATTTCCATACCTGCAGACGTGTTGCAAATGAACAATTTTATCTAAACACTTCACGAGTAACTGCTTGGGACCTTTGGTCATAGATTTTGGATTCCATAAGGTAAAGAGTATACATATACCGTATTGGCTCGGATATAGGCCACCCCCGTATATAGGCCGCACCCTAAAAGTTTGGTGCTTTTTTAAAGAAAAAAAAACATGCTGCCACTCTGTCCCCCCCCCGAGATATGCTGCCACTGTCCTCCCTCCCCGAGATATGCTGCCACTGTCCTCCTCCTCCCCCCCGAGATATGCTGCCACTGTCCTCCTCCTCCCCCCCGAGATATGCTGCCACTGTCCCCCCCCCCGAGATATGCTGCCACTGTCCTCCTCTGCCCCCCCGACTCACCGGAGCAGACTCCCGGGTGTCTTGCAGGGCCGGCGGGGGACATCTACGCAATAAGCGTATACAACTTCCGGTGCCGGTGCACTGGATGTCCACACGATGCGCTTAGACAACCTCCCGTGCCGGCACCCCCCCCCGTGGGAAGTGCTGGCAGGGGGGGCTGTCTGAGCGTATCGGGGAGTAGGATGCAGGTCCCCTGCACCGCTGCGGGGGATCTGTATCCTAACCCCGCTGCCTGCCCGGCGTCGGGCGCTAGACCCTGAATATAGGCCTATATTCGAGCCAATACGGTAATAGCTGCATGATCCCTTTAAATTGTCATGGTTTTTGCACAATCTTGCCCTATGCATTTGCCTCTTTCCCCACCCCTCCAGTTATTTTTCATATGTGATGTCTTCAACAGATCCCATTTGCATTAGGGTGATTACATCGGCTATGTTTTCCAGGACACATATAAAAGCTGCCCTGCAGTATGGGTTGGTTCCTTCTATGAGTCTATACATTCTACATACTGCAAGGCAACATTTTATCTAGGCTGGTCAGCAATATGTAAAAATTATATGTGTCCTGGAAAACATAGCGGATGTTGCATGTTGCAATGGTGCATGTCTTCTGCTGATGAACTGTACAAGTCGAAAAGTGTTGGAAAAGTGTTGGAAAGCAGACACAGGGCTTTTTAGAAAGAAGGGAACTGGATTAGAGCAAATATAAAAAATGCCAGAGAAGGACCAAAGGCTAGGAAAACCAAGTTTTGTAGTGCTAAGGATTTGCAGTTACGGGGTCAATAAAGCTTGCAGCCTAACCTAGGTTGTACTAGGCTAGGCAGTGTGAGAGTACAATGTATTGCTTCTATCACATGTAGCAGGCTAGAATTGTACATAGATTCTCAAGGAATAATAATGTTAGCAGAACATGACTCCACAGTCCAGCTTTGTCCTTGGAGAATGCACAATGCTGCCAGGTAACAGGGTCCCATAGTGAATGACAGACTGAGAGAAAGAAGCATTGTCAACTTAGGAGAATGTCGAGAGTAATGTATCCGGGGACAGGAGGACAGGAAATAAAGAAATGTGATCTGCAACATTCAATCAGGCAAGTCAAATATCTAACTTATTTCACACTATAACATACTGGCCGTGGTTTACACAGTATATACAAATACAGGCAGCAGACATTCACTATATATATATGACTAAAAACAGAGGGAGAAAGAATCACTGAATTCATGCAGGCGGAAAACATGCAGGTTTAGATTATTTAAGAAATAGGATTGGTACTAAGTAGGTACCTCACAATATGGAATAATTTTTCGATCCTAAAAGAGACACGACAGAAGAGACTGTAAGAGAGTTGTAATTGTATTTTCTTGACTTTGCTATACATTATGAAGGGTCAATCCAGTTTGTGTTGCAGGAAGAGCTTGGCTGGCCCTGCATAATGTATAATGAAATCATGAATTTTTAAAGTATATTTGAAAAACACATAAATAAGATCATAATGAAAACACATAGTTCCTTATATCACTGTGACCCAGGAGATAATGTAATGGGCTGGTTGTGAAAAAATATTTAAATATTTTAAGTATGAAATTAACCATTTTGATATTTATTCAGGTAAATTAATGAAAATAGTCATTTATAACACAGAAATTACTTTCACAGTAGGTAATAAACAGTGCACATAAACCTGTAGCTCTCCTAAAAAAATGTAGAGCAAAAAATGTTTACGCTTATGGTGTTAAAGTATGTGTGTGTGTGTAGGTGTGCATTGTGTTAGATAGGCTATGTTTATGTATGTGTAAGTGCATGGTGTTGGAGGGGCTGTGTGTATGTATGTGTAAGTGATGTTAGAGTGGTATGTATATGTAAGTGTATGGTGTTAGAGTGGCTGTGTGTATGATGTAAGAGTCTGTGTATGCATGTGTGTGTGTATGCTGTTAGAGTTAGTGTATGTATGTATGTATGTATGTGTAAGTGTAGAGCTGCCCCCTACCATCATAATGCCCCCAACAGCCTAATTCATGCCAATCCCCACCACAATCATTATCCCCCACCACCATATTCATACACCCCATTATTATATTCCTCTCTACCATCCCCTACCAAAATCACCCCATATTGCACCACAATCATTCCCCTTCATGTTCATGCCCCCTAATATAACCTCTCATTATTTTTCTACTACATGTAAAATCCTGTAAACACAACAATGGAAAATATTTTAATTTATTGATGTTTTTTTAATCGATTTATCTCGTCTGTCCTGTTTGTTCATTTTTTATTAGAAAAAAACACCATATGTGTGTAGCATTTGTAATGGCATTAGATGACATAAGCCTGTAGAAAAAGGCAGCTTAAACATAGAGCAATTTTGCCAAATCTGTTAAAAGACAATGTGTTGCCCAATGTTGTATTTGTGAAGCAATAATAATAATATGTGGGATTCAGGCTTAACATTTAAAAAATATGTTAATCCAAGAATTAGTTGTTTCCATAAAAAAAAATTGGCCAGATAAATGGATATGGTTGAATAATTCATGAGAAATAAGTCATAGAGATAATCTGGTGTTTTTAGTAAATACATTGTTTGATGTTCAGGCCTAGAAATAACATTCCCCCCCCCAAGTAAACTCAGATAATAACTTAGCTGTCTGTAGCAACTCTCTTCTGGAGCAACTTAATTTTTGTTCCAAATGTTGGGGACTAACTCCAAGGGTGTCCAAGGAGTCTGTGACCAGGAAAGTAGGTCAGAAAGCCGTAATTCAGTATAGTCAAGTAACAAGCCGAGGTCAGGAAGTCAGAATTCAGGATAGTCAGAGTCCAGCTGGGTCAAACAGAGAAGCAAACGAGTGATAGAACACACTGAAATAGAATACACCATGGTTAATACGACCATCAGAGGGGAAAGTATAGGTTCTCTGATGGTTTTTAAAGGGGACAGGACGAAAAAGGCACCGGATGAGGATCCGCTGGACATCATGGACACCGCCCGATGGCCTCCCCCTATTGGTGGAGCCTAAAGTATGTGGGGTCATGCTGCACAACTCCACCTAGTTTAGGCCCTGCACCTTTGGGACACCTGGAGCAAAAGTTGGCAAGTATGTGTGTTGGGAGAGCATCTGCTTGGTTCCATACATTTATAGCGACTTTTTAAAAAACAAAAACAAACAAAAACAACGTTTTCAAAACAATTAGCTGGAGAATGCCCCTTGGCCTAAAAAGGTCCATTAGAATGTAGAATTGATTATCCCTGCTAAAAATACAAAAACAACAATGGCTGATTATTAACGGATCCACTTCAAATGTACAGAATATAGATGCTGCAAAAAGCAGGATTTAAGTGGTGGAGTGCAATTTTATATCAGTATCAGTTTATGTTAGATGCAATGTTTTATTCAGTGTTTTTATTCAGTGGAGTATTTACCTTTGGCACTAATGTAGGCCTAACCCAAAGCAGAATTTGGCTTAGTCCTCCACAGCGTTATTGGGCTGATTGGAGAGGTCAGTGATGTCCCTTATAACAATCCAATTGAACAGTGCTGCTACAAAGAGCGTGATCACCTAGTAGTGAGCCGATTGGCTCCCTGTTATGCGGCAAAGGGGCTATCACCACCCTGGAACTACCACCTAAGGCTTAGTCTATCCATGCCAGAATATGCCACTGGTTGCCATATTAAAGATCTAGGCAAACACCCCTACTCCTTATCATACAACCTTGTGCTAAACAATGGAAAAGTTCAGTCTCAATCACCTAACCTGACACCCTTACTAATGTAAGATGACAACAATGGCAGCCTCCGGGTCTGTAGATAAAGTTTATTGGAGAAAAATGGATTTAAGAAAAAGATTTCTTAAGTGCCAATTTATCCAATTTTACGCAACATTGCTTTTTAGGTCAAAGACAAATGTAATGTTTTTCCATCAGTGGACATAAATAAAGTCATAGCAAAGCTTTGTCCTTTGCTATTAGAGACCCTGAGAAAAACACACCGATGTGTTTCATGAATTCAGCAGCTACTTGTAAAGAAATTGAGCATGATTGAATATAAGGGCATGTCTCCAATGTCGTAATACCATTTATGTCTGGGAAATACATTGGCGGGTGCATATAACATGTTAGTACAATTGGCAGATTCAAATTTATTAGGATAGCGGCATTGACTTTTTACATTTGGGTCTGAGTAGTGATAACGTCACTTGTTAATAGACTTTTTTAGCATATTGTTTATGAATAGACTGTGGTGCAAAGCTTTATTCTGATTAGATTTTTAGAACTTGTCACAAATGCAAATTTTCATCACTTCAACAGAAATTTGTGTATGTGACACCATTAAAAATGAGGCTCCCCTCTTTGCCTTACAACAAAACAGATGGCTTTAATAAAACATGCATTTGAAAACATCAGCGCTTGATATACCTACAAGACATCAGGATGCCCCAGCTGACTTTAAGTTTAAACTTGTGCAAGTCTCAATGCTAGACATAAATACATTTGAATACATATAGTCTTATATACAGCCCTCAGGAGTGACAGCCATTCTGGGCACTGAATTATATCACTGCCTTCTCTTATAGAGCTGTTGTCTATATTTAATGTCCGAAGACATCATGCCTAAGCAATGTTGAAAGTATGTCAGCTTGGCACCCTCGCTACACAGAGCAGTGATAAAATGAACAACCCAGCATCTTATCTGAAACATTCTTTTGCCAAGGTCATGTTATATTTGATTTCCTCTGATGGATAGTTGTTAAATATACCAACCTGTCAACAGATATCAAAATAAAAAGCAAGTCAGTGTGTAACAAACCATCAAAGACCTTTACTGTTATGATCCAACGTGATAGAGAAAATAACGAGCTTATTTCACGTTCTGTATAGTCTCGTCTCTCATTCAGCATGTATAACATGCACCCTGGCTTTGGTGACTGTGGCGGCAATCTAAGTGCATGAGGCATAACATACTACATCAAAATCACTGTACCCATAAGGTAGTTAGCACGGCTGAGAGTAGATTAATATCAGGGTCATGCTCCTAGATCAAGCATGTAAAATTCCAAGCTGTCTGTGTAGATGACCCTTACCTTACTCAATCAACATGTTGGTACTGGATTCCAGCAGTCAAGAGCCTTTGACTAATAGGAAAACAGACAACAGTGTGATAATAGGGGCATATATATTGTATTTTGAAGAAGGTCTTGAAAGCTTACGTATATCTAAATTCTACTTTTTAACACAAACTTTTTGCTCTAAAATACCAGCATATGTTCACTTGTTAGCATATTTGAAAGCATCGTCATTTTCATTATGAGGTGTTGGTATTCATTTCATCCAAGGGATATCTTGTCTACATTATTGAAAGACATTATGGTTGAATGGTGGAATCATTCTGGTTAGCTATTGAGGAAGCTTACAAAGTCTGCTTTTATTTGTGTGATGGTTACAATGACCAAAAATAACAGATAGTCCTAGCCATGGTTGGACAAGGTTATGGTGCTGCTCACTGAAGGAGCAACAGACACTTGGCTGATGTCAATACTTTGTAAATGTTTGTGAATAAAGCATCTGCAACTGTTTTAATACTTTGTTTTAATATTTTATTGGGCATATTTGATAGTATATTTAGATTTTCTATTGTTTTTCCAATTTAAAACCTGACACATTTATGCTGTTTACGTCTAAAATATAAAGCACACATAGTCAAAATTTCTCACTCATTTGGATTTTCACATTAATACCATCTTAGATATACAAGTAATGGCTACCAGATCTAATTCAGATGTTTAAGCGTTTCTAATGAAGTTTTATATTGTAGCAGTGCAATAAATTCACTGGCTGCTATGATGGGACTCTGCAGTCAGTTAACTGATTGATTGCCAGCTTCTTGGGATGACATTATGTAGGGTTTGGTATAGCTATTCTAGTCTGTGCAGATTACCCAATCTAATCATCATTACTATTATTATTATCAATATTATTACATTTTAATTATAGAGTGCTAGCAGATTATGTGCTGCTATTACAGGAGGGAAGAGTACAAAATGAGCAATAGCATTATAACTGACGATGTACAAAATGAACAATAGTATGCACCCAGACCAATTGGTACAGAAAAAGTAGATTGCACTGTTCTTGCATATTTATTATATATTAGCAAGCTTACATATCACATGTCCATTTTTGAAGGTGCTACATAATGCATGGGATAACTTTACTTTAAATCTATCCACTCCGACCAATGCTTTGCCAAGGGCCTTTGCCCAAGGGCTTCTGGGGGGTAACAAAACCAAGAAAACTTTCTGTCTTTCTAATGTTTTGTTTCCTTACCATATAATATGTGTTGGGGCAACAGTCTTAAACATGGTCCATAAATCCTTTGAGCCAAATGGAAGCCATATCTAAATGGTTATCAAAGGATCTACCCCAAGTTTATCCTGGTATGTACACGTCTTGTACTAATATATGAGCACAAATAATAGACTTAGTCAAGCTTTGCAAAGCTCGCAGTACATTTTGGCACTTAATGTGCTTTTTAACAAAAATGAATAAGCCCAAGCTGGAGCTTACATTGTAAGTGAGGATGGGAAAAGTTGTTCTACTTATTTCTGGACGATTGAAATTGAAAAGGAAATTGCTTGGCCCGAGCAGACTTGTGTGGAAAGTTTGACCAAGCTTACGTACTCAGATTTGCTACTGTACTCTCAAAGCTTTTGTATTTTCTCTCACAAAGAACTAATTATTATTTGATGTAGTTCAGGGGAAACAGAACACGTTGTTAGCTTTCCTAATGTCAAACATTAATCTTTAGAAAGGTCAAGGTAGTTAATAATTTTATAAAATCCTGAATAATACTATATACTCATGAGTTCTTTCTTTCTAACCTACTGTATGGACTTTAAAATGCAGCTAATAAGTCAATATTTACTATTTTTATGGTAATAAAGTAGTTATTAGTTATAAAGCACTTCCTACGGGGCTGGACAACTGAAGCTTGTATTTTCTGATCAATGATTCTTGATTATATTTAGATGTTTATATAATTTAGCTTTGTTTGCAAACGTGTCAGTAACATTTGGTTTAATCTTTTGTTTTTTCTGAAACTCTTTTTGCCTGTTTTACCTAAAATACAGTCTTTAGTCAAAATTGGTACTTTTTATTGGGCCTTCATAGAAAAAAGATGCAAAGCTACAGGGCTTATTGAAGTAACACAAGAAAGTCAAGTAACTTTTACATACTTGTCTGAAACTCTCTCAATATGTTTATTTTCCAAAAAATTAATGACTAACACTTTAACAAATTCTTACAATCCTTGATATGAACATAGGTAATTACCTATGTATGGAAACAAAGTGAAATGCTAGGTGGGCTTACTGGATCCCACGTGGCTAAATTGTGTTCCTGTATAGCCAGGACCACCCCAGGTCCTCTGGTGCCCAAAAGTGATGCCCCCACTCACTGGTCCAAAATAACAATGCTTCATTTATTGCCTTGGGCAATTAAGATTAGAGTAATTTAACAGTAAGGTAAAGTAGCTGCAAAAAGAAGTCCAGATACCTTTGCTACAAACTGATAAAAGACAAAAACAACTTGTACAAGTATATGGGTTGCACAATTCTAGTTGTCAAGGACCACAAACAGGCCAAAATGTTTGCATACCCTTGCTTGAGAACACTCAAGTTAATTAAACACTGTATGAGGTCCTCAAGAACTGGTGTTATGGAGCCCTGCTCTACACATTATCATGATATTTATGTTACAGTTTTACATACATTTGAGAGCACTATTCTAAATTTAAGTGATATTTAATTATTCAACTAATAAGCAACCTCTGAATAAGTGAAAAAGGGACATTTTTAGGCACAAAACATTAAACATTTTATGTAATCTCATAATCCACAATGTGAGTAGTGATGATGGGCGCTGAAGTGACTAAATAGATATTGAAGAGAATTTGGCAAGAAAATGTAACACGAATCAATTGAGCTAACCTTTTCATTTTTAATCCAAAATTGTCTCTTCTGGGCTTGAGACCAGAAACTTGTCAATGTCTGTTGGTTAAAATCTAAATGCAAACTTGATTTTGAGCAGAAAGTGGAATTGCAAACAATGCATTTTTTCACAACCATTAACAGCTATTAACATTTGAAATAGTTATTAAATCTGGCCCATTGTATCCACTTTATCACAACTTAATATATCAATGTCCTGGAAAAAAAATACAAATAAAATATATATCTATATGAAATGTCTATTAATCCATATAGAACTGTTATTACTGCTTATATCCAATAACTGCTTCCAGATCCTTTCCCTTAAGCTTTTCCCTCTGTATTAGCTGCTCATTTAAAAGTGTACTTCAAAAGTTTCATAATTAGAGCAAAGTTGTATAAACTACCTAATGATATGTCTTTAAATACTATGGATACCTCTGTTTAATAACATTCAGTTGCCAGCAAAAGGCTTTTTAGAGTTGTACGGTAATTACTCCCGGAATATCAATCGCCGACAGAAAAGCCAGAAGGGAGCCAAGAGGTTGAATGTGATGTTGTATACCATGGTGTAGTGTAGGATTTAATTTATACTTCCAATATCTGCAGACTTGAAGGTTCACATGTAATAAAAATGCCTACTGAAAAAAATACTATTATTATAATTGAACACATTCATTTTTTATTGTAAGGTAGCTTGACACAAATACACGCGTCATAAGTATATTATTTCTACAATTGTTTTAAAAGCTACATAATCGGCCTTCTCCCGCCGAACTTGCGACCGTTTTGGCGACTCAACGATTCCCTGCTTCTCGACCCTGCTGTTCGTGAGACCATCACCCAATCCCTTACTACCTACTTCGAGGAGAACCTGACTCCGGATGTTACCCTCGGCACTACCTGGGATGCCCACAAGGCTGTTCTCCGGGGCCAATTCCTGGCTCTGAACTCAGCCAAGAGGAAGCAACATCTTTCTCAGATGGAGGACCTTGGGGCCACCCTTTCCAGACTTCAAGCGGAGCACAAGCGTTCCGGGGACGCTCGTCTTCTGCGGGAGATAGTTTCCACCAGGGGCCAGCTTAACCTCTTGCTTTCATCTGACACTACCAGAGCGCTTCTCCGCACTAAACAGCGGTTTTTCGAGAAGGCGAATAAACCAGACACTATGTTGGCAAGGAGGCTCCAGAACCTCATACGCTCCCGGACTATACGTCATATAAAGACTACGTCGGGCAGCCTGACCTCTGACCCTGGAGTGATTGCGGATCGGTTTGCGGAGTATTACTCTCACCTATACGACGGCAAGAAGGCTTCCCCTGAGGTTTCGCTTTCGTCTGACCTGCAACAGTTTCTCTCTGAGTGTAAGTTGCCTTCGCTTGCTCCTTCGGCCGTAGCTAACCTGAATGCCCTTATTACGGTGGATGAGGTCTCTGCTGCCCTTAAGTGTTTTAAGAATTCGAAGGCCCCGGGTCCCGATGGCTTTACCGCTAAATATTATAAATCTTTTGCTGCCTGCCTTCTTCCGCATCTGGCCACATTATTTAATACGTTCCTCAAGGGGGAGGCGTGCCCTTCTGTAGACATGCAGAGAGCCAAGCTAGTTATGATCCCCAAGGAAGGCAAGGACCCCTCGCTCTGTTCCAGTTATAGACCCATCTCCCTTATTAATATTGATTTGAAGCTTTTTGCCAAGGTGCTTGCCCTCCGGTTAAACAAGGTCTTGCCCGCTCTGGTCCATCCTGACCAGGTGGGATTTGTCCCGGGGAGGGAGGCCCCGGATAATATTAGGCGCTCTTTGAACCTGGTCCACTCGTGTCGGAGACTCGGGTCACCAATGATGCTCCTGTCTCTGGACGCAGAAAAGGCCTTCGACTGAGTGGACTGGGGGTATTTGTGGTCGGTCTTGCGGGCCTTTGGCTTTTCCGGGGCTTTTTTGCGAGGTGCGCAGGCTTTATATACGCTCCCTTCTGCCGTGGTGGATATTGGCACGTTCCGCTCCCGGTCTTTTGCAATTAAGGGGGGTACCCGCCAGGGCTGTCCCCTCTCGCCATTGTTATTTGCACTGGCCATTGAGCCGTTAGCTCAGGCCATCCGTCTGCACCCGGATATTAAGGGTCTTACTGTGGGTGGTCGGGACTACAAACTTAGCTTGTTTGCAGATGATGTCCTGCTCTCTTTGACGTCCCCCCTCACGTCCTTGCCTAATTTGTATCAATTGCTTGGACGGTTCGGGAAGCTTTCGGGTTACAAAATCAATTCCGATAAATGCGAAGCCCTCAATGTTAGTCTTCCCTCCCCTACGGTTAAGCTCCTCTCCCTTAATTTTGATTTTAAATGGCGGCCTTTCTCCCTGCGGTCTTTGGGCATTAATATCACCCCCTCTCATCACCAGATGTATGCGGCCAACTACCTGCCGCTAATTCAGACCCTAAAGCGCGATCTTGCCACTTGGTCCACCTATGCTTTATCGTTTATGGGGCGGATCTATGCAGTGAAAATGAATTTGTTGCCCAAGTTGTTGTATCTTTTTCGTTCCATCTCCTTGCCGATCCTTCGGAAAGATATTGCGGGCCTTCAGGGGGCTATTGAGAGGTTTGTTTGGCAGGGCCGAAGGAGCAGGCTTGCTAGATCGACCCTATATAGGTCGAAGAAGGCTGGAGGGCTATCCACTCCCCTCCTTTATGAATACTATGTTGCGGCTCAGTTGGCCATGCTTTTGTCCCTCTCGGTGCGCCCCTCACCTGCGCGCTGGGTTCAGCTGGAGTCTGATCTCTCCTCTGGGGCGAATCTCCGATGGCTTATGTGGCTCCCTACCCTGGATAAAAGCAGGATATCTGACAGCCCTACCCTCCTACATTCGTTCTCTCTCTGGTACCGGGTTCGTCGCAAATATAAGCTCATGGACAATGGTTCTAGATTGCAACCGGTGTTCCAGAATCGAGATTTCCCGGCGGGTCTTCAGATTCGTCCGTTCCAGTGGTGGGTTGACAAGGGTCTGGTTACAGTGGGAGATCTGCTCCTCAACGGTCGGCCCCACTCCTTCCAGCAACTAGCCTCTTTGCACGACATACCTATGTCTGAAACTTTTCGATACCGCCAGATTTCTCATTTTCTCCTTCAGTTCCTCAAGCGTTTTCCGGATTACGTTGCTACCTTTTATGAACATTTGTGCGTGCGTCCCCATAAAATCGGTGGGGCGATATCACTTCTGTACAACCATGCTTTGGGGGTGAAGTACTCGTCCTCGCCTTCTTTTGAAAGCCAATGGGAGACCGATTTGGATCAAGCTCTCGACTCCTCTGATTGGGGGGAGATTTATGAGAACATTTGGAAAGTCACCGCCTGCACTCTTGTGCAGGAGAACTGCTTTAAGGTGTTGTCTCGCTGGCATCTCACCCCTTCACGCCTGCACCGTATGTTCCCGACGCATTCCCCTCTCTGTTTTCGTGGCTGTGACGAGGCGGGGACCCCGCTGCATATTTGGTGGACCTGCCCCAAGCTTGTGCCGATATGGGCCCATTTCTTCAGTTTGCTGAGCGATGCTCTTGGGGAATCCCTCCGACCCGAGCCTTGGTCGGCTCTTCTCTGTAGATGCTATCCTTCGGATACTCTTTCTAAACCAGCGCATCGTCTTATATTTCGAGTCTGTACGGCGGTCCGTCTCGCTATTGCCCAAGTGTGGAAATCTGGCACTCCTGAGCTGCACGTCGTTGAAGCTAAAATTTGGCATATGCTGAAGATGGAAAAGATCACGGCTTCCCTGCACGACAAGTCCCACATTTTCTTTCTCACCTGGGGACCGTGGATGGAGAAATTTGGGATGTCACCAGCAACGGTTTCGTGGATCTGACCTGTGGCTGCTACCTGTTGTTCGGCTGGCTGAGGCTCTGAGGTTTCTGAGAGTTCTATCTCTTTTTTTTTTTTTTCTTTCTTCTCTCTTTCTTTCTTTTTTCTCCCCCTCTCCTTTTTTCGGTGCTTATCTTTGGTCTTCTGGCTTTATCTCTTTTCTTTTCTCTGCATTTCTCTCTGGAGATGATTTTCGATACTTACACCTATTCCAGACTCACCGGCGCTGTTATTATGTGCGCTCAATGTGTGCCTTTCTGGGCCTTCGTCCTTTGGGCGTTGTGCCATGGGCCTATTATTAGGGTACATTCTGTTTACGTTATCTCCTGTTTCGCGCTCATTGGCGTTGTCGTGATGTGTACACTGTACCTATGATGTGGTGTTTTGTCTGTATTTGAGTTTATTTGGAAGTCATCTTTTCTATTGACAAAATAAAATTACTTCTCAAAAAAAAAAAAAAAAAAAAAAAAGCTACATAATCATTCATCGTTGTATATGGTCCCCAGCTCCGGTGGTGTGTACACTACTAACCTAGAAGAGTAAAAATGCTTTCCCCTATAATATCACCAAAGCAGACATTTGTTTAATTGGTAACATTTTCTAAAGAGGAGGATAAATACATAAAGGCGACAATCTAAACGCAGTGTTTAAAAGATGCCAAACGTTCTTTCAGAACATAGCTTTTTTCTAATCTCTGTATACATATATACATATATATATATATACATATATATACATATATATATATATATATATATATATATAAGCTATATTTGTGTAAAACAAAGAAATAGGCCAGGTGAATTTGATCAGATCAAAATATTGTAATACGACACTGAGATAATTAAATATTCCTATTTCTCTTCGATAATATGAAGAACAGGGTGAAATGGCTGTGAAGTTCATATACCTCTTAAGTTCAAAACTACTGCTCATTACCTTACCACTCAACAATAAAGTAACAATAGTGCATGATAAAAAAATATATTTTTGTATTATGGGCTTTCTTTGAAGTATATAATAGATCGCAGTCGGGGTTCAGCATGCATATGTAAAGCACAGGCAGTTCAGCCAGCAGCCAAGCACACACAATAACAGAAGGCTATAAGAAGGAATAGTGTGTAGGATGTGCGGGGGAGAGAATGCATGCTAAGTACCGAAGAGAGAGGAGAACAGCACACATTGAAGGTAGGAAAAAAGTGTAGGAGAGAAATGAAGTAGTTATTGCATTTTATATTTTAAGAGGTCATTGCAAAAAGATTAACCGAATAATACAGAGTAACAAAAACAAAATGTTACCAAATGATTTGCGTGGAAGCAAAGTTGTTATCAAGTCCCGCATTTTATAAGTTATTAATTATGTGTGTCACTGATATGGCTCTCTTTGAGAAGCATTTTAGAGCTGGAAACATAATAAAAAAAGAAAGATACAGATGACCCACATTTTTAAATCCAAAGCAGTTTAGGTTTCTTTTTCCACCTTTTTCAATACTTCTCAGGCCAAAACCAAGAACCAAGCTCTGCTGAATAATTAGATTTCTGTTAACTTGATGTACCAAAGGCATTGGCTGGTAATGAGGCCTCGGCGAATGAGCCTCCTCATCACGGGGTCGGTCAGGAAGTTGAAAAACCCAGGGCGGTAGACTATATCTGCTGTGATTGGCTGCTGTCTTAAATCTGGATTTAGTCACTAAAGCAGGAATATGCAAGAGAGAAGAACTTTTAAACCACCAATATCAACATGCATTATGATGGGCCGTCCTCAATGAGCTTTTCCTTCAAGAAGAGCTTAGTTGGCCTGGTATAAAGCTAAGTAGTTAATATGGCATTTCATCAAAACCACTTGACTAACTGATCTATGCACTGTGCTGGGCCAGCCTCCCGAAGGAAGAACCCTGCAAAAGTCAAGGAACACATAATTGTTGGGAGAGGAACCCTTTTAACCAGAGGGTTATGCTACCTTTAGTTCCTCTTGAGATTGAAGTGAGTAAATTAATTATTAAACCCAGGCTAGGCAGACAGGCGGGCACACGTACAAAATGTTGGGTAGACTGTCTGTATCAAGAAAACAGAATAAACCATCAGATGCATCTTATTTATATATGCAAAAAATGTATACTGCATGTGTATACAGAGGTCTGTGAAAAAGGCATGCTGTATCACTGAAATGTGGGGGGGGGGTCTCATGGTTATCCAACAATAACAATTTCTGCCATTATTGCTTTGTAATTAAATGCTGGTTTGTCTAATTAATGTATATTCAGATCAATATAAATGTTTGCGTATATAGCAAGGTATGCAAGACTGTTTATTTTGTTTTCAGACAATTAATTCGTAACCATCTGGAAGTGCAAGATAAAAAATGACAGCTTTATTGAGACAAAATATAACTCGTCTTCCACAAACCTACCAAGAAATCCCTGAACTGTGGATATCTTAAAGATGATGCAATTATTTTTACATAAATAATAAATAAAGTTTTACATAAATACATAATTTATAAAATAAATACAAATGATCCAGTGCCACAACGTCTACAGCATATAAACTCGGACTACAAAAGCTATATACAACACACACCAGTTAAATAACATTCTCATGGCAAGCTGTCTTGGGAATGCTCTTCCATATACATTTACAAAGGTTTTATACTATACAGTTTTGGGTTCTGTGAAACCTTTAAATGTATCACACCTCAGGAAAGATTTTTATGGTGATTTCTAAAAAAAAAGTTGCACGTCAGATCCTTGGGCAAGTACAGGCTCAGATTACATTCATCCTACTTATTTCACCCTATTAATGGAACCTAACCCTATTAATGGAACTAAACCCAATTAAAATTTGAGGACTGTCTGTGCTTTTACACACCTAAACATAGGGGATGACATGTCTGTTTATTAATTACCCTTGGTTATGACTTGAGATGTCAAAATGCAGAGCCTCCTACCTGCAGTCCTGTAACTTGTTACTTCCCCAGTGAAACAATTTCAGGGAATTAATTTTGTAACCTACCCTGACATGTGCAGTATATCAATGCTATGTCTACAAACCTATAATGTCAAAGATAGGGATGGAAGGGATCTCATCACGTGTCCTTCTGTGCTGTTTTGCCTATTATTATGTGCCTGACACATCAGGGCATTAAATAAGCTTAGAAAGTGATCACTTTCTTTGCTTAAACGGTGTTGCTGTAATACTTCAATGTGGCCCCTCCATGGAGCGTCCACGTGTACCATATACAATATGGTGGCAGACGCTTGCTTTAAAAGAGCTTAGGAGGCGATCAACTATTTCCTCCTAAGCTAAAACTGTGTTTCTGAAATGCAACACTAAAAGCCCATCCCAGAATGCACAATGACCACTCTGGAGAACAGCCACAAGTGCCAGACCATCTTGAGAACTCTGGGTACTGATAAATGGTCTGCTTCAAAGATGTCCCAAATAGGACAAGGGGCAGAAGGAAAAGATGTCAAAAGTTGAAAAACTGAATTCCGCATGTCCCAAATGTAGCCTTTTAATCCCCAAATAACCGGACAAAACCATGCATGGGTGGTATCAATGCACTCAGGAGGTATTGCTGAACACATATTGGGGTGTTGTTTTAAAGTGACAAATACCAGGACCTGTAAATATATTCCTGAATTCCAATCTGCGTAAGACCCCTTCACAAAATGAACTACTACCACAAAACTTGACAAAGGCTGGTAGTAGAATTAGTGCATGGAAAGTGTTAAAATACTATCATTTAAAATACCCTGAGGTGTCTAGTTTTTAAAAATATATGGTTTGATGGCGGTAAATTGAATTGGCCGGTTTCAACATAGGATATGGGGACTAGAATTTACAAAAATGGTTTTGAAATAGCCAAACGCTACTTGTACTTATTGCCCTATAACTTGCAAAAAAAAAAAAAAAAAAACATAAAAACATTGAGTATTTCTACATACAATTTCAATACAAATATTGGCAGTTTTTTTAGCTTTTGTAGATGAGTAAAAGATTTTTCATATAAAAGTCAGAAAGTGTTTCTTTTTTTAATTTTTCACCATATTTTTTATTCCTAAATAAAGCCCTTGAAATATATATGACATTAAATGCGAGAGAGAATGACAGCTAAACAGAAGCACCACAAAAAATGTTAACTGCCTCAGTCCAGAAGGGTACAGAAAGAAAAAAGCAGCCTGGTCTTTAAGAGGTTAAAGAAGACATGAAAGTGATGTTCCATCTTAAATTCATGGTAACACAATAAAAAATAGCAACTTGATTCATGAACATGTATGAACACATTTTGCAACAGTATTGTTTAAAGAGTATCAACTTTCAAGAAGAAAACATTGGAGTTTTGCCATGGGCAACAAACTAGAGGACTGCATCGGGAAGTGTGTCCAGCGGGACCCGTCAAAAAACTTGTGGGTGCAGGCGGTTTTTCAGGGAGTTGCGGGTTGAAGCGGACGGTCAGACAATGTACCTGTGGGTCCCGGTAATCCCACGCACTCCCGCAAACTAGATCTTCTTGGTTTTATGGGGTGTTACAAATTATACATCAAGTAATAAGACTAAGACTTTCATTTTAGTTGAGATGTACAGCTGTTGCCACATTGGCAGCCCATCCCTAGAGTGTTGCAGGGCCCAGGTTGATTTGCCTTTTGCAAGGCCTTCCATACACTACATCATGTGACTCTTGTAAAATGCAGAGAACATGAGAATGTTTTCTCACAATGACTTTGTAGCAACCAGGGACATTGCTAGGTTCTAAAAAGATATGGGGTAAAGTCTCTCTTCCCATATCAAAGCCTCGCCACTTTCATTAGCAGCCTGCAGGCTTACCCAGGAGTCCCTGTCTCTGCAGCTGGGAAGTGGGAGGTGAAATATGTTCCCACCTACATATGGTGACCATACTGCAGTTGCTACATGCCATTGAGGAGAGGTGTTCAGCCATGTGTGTATTAGACTTATTTCCAGTCAGCTCCAGCACTGGCTCAGCATGCATGGAAAGCTCGTCCATTAATTTCAATAGGAGTGTTTTCCTGCCAGTGATTGGTGGCTTCATGCAGCCAATCAGTGGCAAGAGTAATCAGGAGAAAGAGCGCGCCTGCAAGGCTGCAGATACTTTTTAGTTTCAGTGGGGCCATCAGGGACAGCAAACTGTCTTTTTAACATTGCAAATTCTTTACTCCTACCTTTAGCTAAAGCCACAGCTAAGATCCAATCAGTTAGACATAAGTGTAATATCAGCATTGGATTACAGGGCAATGTTTAATAGCTAAAGCAGGACAATGACTTCACTCTCTCTGGGTGATATCTTCAGTGTAATGTCTTACAAAGCAACTGTTTATTGATACAGGAGGTAAAATTAACTTCACCACAAGAGCTAGAGAGAGAAAGCACATTCCTCCCCTTATCTCTGTGTGCCAAATAAATATAACAGGATGGAAAGAATGCAGGGAATGACATAATGTTGCCTGTTTCTTAATCAGAATATTTAAAACTTAAAATAAAAAACACTAGAAACAATACATTGTGTGCCACTTTCTATAGCAGGCTCAAAGATTACCTTACGTGAAAATGGCTATTTTATTCTGAATGAAAAACAGAAATATGTCACCCCCATGTGATCCATCTTCCATACAAATTCATGTCATTAACATGACAAATGTGCATGACTTCTCTCCATCCTATCCTTTCTTGACTTACAGTACTACTGCCTGCCAGCTAAACTCATGCGCCAAAGGAAAGTTTCTACTGATGTGGGTCAAGACCACCAGTATATATCCAGGCTGGCATTACTAGCCATTCTGTGATGTTGCGTAATTCAAGACTTTCCAGCATTCCAGGCTTTAGGTATAAATTCACTTAAGCCCTGGCAGTTCAACCCCTCATTGTTTAAAAACGGTAATTACAGCACTGACTATTTGTGGGTGAATTAATTCTCTGGCATACCACATGAATACACATAAGAGAATGGTGGAGCGATACCAGTTCAGCGCTCTATGTAGCCATTTATAGCCCAGATTAGATCATTATAAAGAACCTTGGACTGTTCAGTAAAACCATATTGATAGTAAATTGGTGGCATACATGTGATAGAAGCATTACATACCCGAAATTATTATTTTACCAAGAGAAATGTACAGAATAAAATATAAAATATTATATTGTGATTTACTACAGTATAATTTATATTGTTGTTCCACAGTCATTTTACTAAATATAAGGCACATAACATAACTTGCTTTGCCACCTGCCCCTGGTTTGATTTTGAGTGAGATATTTTCTGCATGAGTGATTTGTGTACAGTAATAAAATATGGATAATATATAAAAAATACAATATTAAGATTCAGCCCATCTAGTTGACCCTTTTTTCTCCTTTATCAATCCTTACAGTTCCCTTTCAAGTGAAATAAACATCCCTCCTGTTCCATTAAACATATTTTATCCACTTGGTACCTAACTTTCTCCCAGTATATCTTGACTGTGGACAAATTATGCAGTCAACTTTCTCTTCTGCACTCACGAATGCGTCTCGTAGCTGTATAGTTGGCATGTCTGTCCTGTAATGTCAGGTGGAAACAATTACAAAAAATCTTTACAATTGTATTTTCAAGAGGATGTTACTTTTTACTTAAGTACTTTCATCACACTGCAGCACCTACTGGAGCAGCAGATCGGTTCGGTTTGTGACTGTCAGCCAGTGGCCCACTAGGCATTTGCCTGGGGTGCCAGATGGCCAGTCTGAGACATATCTCTGCTGCTATAAGAGAATGGATACAACAAGTAGAATGGTTCCTAAGAAATGTTTTGTAAAGGATTGCTAAATATTTCACATTCTTTTTTTGCCTCTTGTATCTCTTGTTGAAGCCTTCGATTGTCTACAGTAAAATGTACAAAACCCACTGTTTCAAACACATAAGTCAAAATAATATTTTTTATATGGAAATATAACTAGGCATAAAAAAATACATGAATCTGAAATGAGCAGCATTATAAGTGTGTGATGACAAGGTCAACGTATGAGGCCGATTATGAATCACAGTCACACTCCATGGCATGACAAGTAAAGATATACATTATGTCTGCTCCTAGCTTGGAGATCATACTCAGAGGTTGGATAACACACTTTAAAACTCTACAATGTTATCAGGAAGATTATGTTAGTGTACCTGTGCGCTGTATGTCAAAGACTTTAATGTCAATCACTGGCGTTGGCTGGAGTTCCAAGAACTATGGTGATTATGAAGATAAAAGAAGTGTTGATCGTTGGCACATCTCAATCAATCTTAAATTTTTACATTATTTTAAATAAAAAGGGTCAATACTAATAAATGCATTGTTAGGTTAGATTATTAACATATTCAAAATACATCAGAAAGTTTTGTCACAATGAAACTCAGGGATATAAGTACTTTGTGTGTATAGCATGAGGGCCATAAATGCCGCAGTTAGGGGTCTTAAGCACAGTTCTCTGGGGCAATCAGAGTCAGGAACACCAGCTTGTAGCAAAAACAGGGCTTTATTTTTAATTGCTCAAATGTGAAACACCAAAACCAAATCATAAAAAGAAAAACCTAGCTCCTAATTGGAGCCCTCTCTAACTAAACTATGGCCCAGACTGACCAGCCTAATCACCCACTACCTCAACCTCCCAGCCAGACCCAGATACGCCAGGCTCTGGAAAACCTCCCCAGACAGCACACACAGATCCAGGCAGGTATTGCCTCACTTGGCTCAGGGATTGTCTTCTTCAGGGCCTCTCCTTGCCCTGGGAGCTCAGGGAAACTTCCTCTTCCCCCAACTGTCTCCCTGAGTATCAGGCTCCAGGGGTTTTTAATGCCCAGCACCTGTGCCTGATGGCGGCCCCATAGGAATCCCGGACCGGATCCTGCAGACTTCTAGCCTCCTGGTAAAGCCGGCATGGAATTTCCACAGAATGGGGGAACAGAGCATTGGCCCACCCTGCTCTCCAATTGCTCCACCCCAGGGACCCATATGTATTATCTACATAGCACCTGTACCCAAATGCCATGCTAATCACCATTGCAGCCTTAATATATATATATATATATATATATATATATATATATATATATATATATATATATATATATAGTCTCTTTTTTCATATGAGCTTGTTAACCACCAATTATACAGCTCTGCCAAATATGTAAGAATGGTTATTATTTTTATTAGTATTAATAGTAATAATAATATTGATACAAAATGTCATTTAGGATGCAATGGTTCTTTTCATATTGTCTTCTATGGTAAGAGATAAGCAAAGGACAGCTTTCTGAGCACTCTAATGGTAATCTTTGGGTAGTAGAACAAAATTTGCAAATCTCATTAACTATGCTTTAATCTAACCTGCATAGCAAATCCCTTGCCTTAGGGCTGTAAAGATTTTAACAACTAGGATTTGTTAAAATAGATAATGAACTTGAAGAGATTTGTTCTTCTGTCCCAACAAATACATAAGATATGAGTAAAACAGGCACCTTATATTTAAACATTTGATCCATAGACACAAATATATTTAGACTAAGTTTTGATTCTAATCAATGGGTACCCAGCTGGAAAGCAAATGATACTGGCATTGATATGCTTAGTAGTTAGTGATTAGAATAAGAGAAGCATTTTTTGCTAAAAAAATAAATTTGGTACACATAGAACATTACAGAGGAGATTAAATGATTATTCTAATAATTATTATTATAAGGTCAAAAAAATTTATAAGGACCAAATTACTTGCCAAATAAAATAAAAAAACAAAACAAATGTATTTCCCCCAAGTTTAATGTTTGAAGGAAACCTCATACAATAAAAAGGTAATTGTATTTTTTTTAAAATAGGGATAAACAGCAGAAAAACTACAAAGAAACTAATGCTGCCAACTATGCAAGACATGGAGATAGAAGTGTAATATTTATAATATCTTAGAAGCTGTTGTAAATTGTGGGCCATATTTAGGGATGGGCAGCAGCTATGTTGTTCTTGTATGTTTAGAAGACAGTTGGCTCAAATGTGATAGCAATGATCTTAATCAAAGAAATGCTGGCCAGCATTTTAGTTGATTATCAGGTGGTCCATGTACATAATTCCACCATCCTATATACGTTCAATTTGCATTACTTCATCACTTACACCATAAAGATCTATAGTTAAACTTTGAGGAAATTGGAGTTTAAAAACCGAATTCTCTCTTAAAAACATAAACAGAATAGATAAAATCAGAACGTAAGCCAATTCCCACCATTTTCTAAGCCATCTGATGACTGTGTGCCAGATTTTGCTGTAGTTTAGATCAGATTATTTTACCCTGCACAGAACACCTTCTGTCCCCAGCTATGTGCGGTGTCATTTGTACCATGCACTTTAGTTATGCAAGACCAACTTACTTTGAATGTAACCAGAAGCCACCAATACACAATGGTGCTGAAAGGCATGTACCTTTGTTATAGATCTTCCCTGATTTATTTCAAATGCACATCACCGTGCAGCTGTAATGTAATACTTCAATGGATGGTCACTTTTGGGAGCAAACAGAACAACAGATTGTTAACTCCGATTCTAAGGATAATTCTACTTTCCATATAAAGCACATTACTTACTCTACAGTTTTTCATTCTTTAGAGGTTTATTAAAGCACGAGTTGGCCTGCTAATAGCCCAAACTATCTGCACCTTTGCCACCAACCATCAAGACATTATGGTGGATCCATCTTTAGGATGCACTAAAGCTAGTTAGTTCACTGTGCATATCCTAGAAACTGCCATTATTTATCCCACCTGAGTTAATATTACTACTTAAGATCACAAGATTCTGAAAGTGGACCTGTCACCTAAAAAATGGCATCAATCAATATGGTAACATTTGAACATATCACATGTTTTTGCAACCTGGTGTGAAAGCCATTATGCTTTGAACATTCTAACTTCTGCTTTTGTTGGCTACTGTCAACCTAACGTGTACTTTTGTTTGTTATGGACTATCCCATTCTGACTTGTGGGTTGTGGGTTTTTTGGCACACTGGTGGAAAGTGAATATTGTTTAATTAACTTGTTAAGTTACTTATGTCTACTTTAGAAGATGAAGATTGTCAGGCAATTCCATTGCTCTTGTATGCACTGTTATTGATTGGTATATTGGAATGTTAGTCACTTCTATAATTTAGGTCGTTTATGTCACAATTTTCTTTGAGGGTCCCAGGGTACCGCAAGTTTGTGGGTGTTTAATGTGACACACTGGGGTTTCTTACTCTTCTGCTCCAGCTGATGCCAAGGTATGACACCAAGTCCCATCCAGTAAGCATCTACACCTCCGGTATCCTGGCCTGGCTTTTTCATGATTATGCTACTCACTGGTAGCCTGGTTTAACTTGTTCTGGATTACATTGCTCTTCATAACCCTGACTTGGTCTGTCCCTACTCACACTGATACCCGTATTCACCAATTTACCTCCCAGATTGTGTTATCAGCAAACTGAGTAGAAACTGTTTAGAATAAATGCTAATTTTATTCACTTCAGTCTACAAAGATTTTCAGTGAGGTCCACACTTTTTATTGACCAAATTGTTGCCAAGATTATTGCTATTATAATTTGTCAGAGTCTATAGCATGGACCTGGAAACCCAGAGATTTGTGCCCATCTTTGTGAACGCCAAAGCTCAGACATTGCTGGTAACATTTTAAATACTGGTTTTAAGAAAAAGCTATTCAAAAGAAAAAGCTATTCAAAAGAAAGTCACCAGATAACGATGATTTGTCTTATCAGTTCTTCATATGTCTATTTTTTTCTTTATGTTTTCTGTAAAGTTGGACCATGTAATCTTGAAGCCATAGCGTAAATAACGCACCTCTTTGCTGCTAAAAGAGTTATGTAAGGGACGTGCTCATTGGACTAAAACGGTAATGTCCTTTTCATATATTTCCATGAAATGGCAGCATTTCAGCAGCACTGGAATATAGTACAATTTCTTATTAGCTTTATAAACAGAGAGCTTTTAGTGTGAGGTAAAACTGTGGTGAAGAATTACAAAGTGATTTGAGAAATCACCCATTTAGGCCACACACAGTGGTACAAAGAGATGCTATTGTACTGTTTAAAAAAAAAACCAGTAGTCCTTGAGGAATAAGCTCCAGCTTTACCGACTCAAAGAAGTCTTATTTTGTTGAAAATAAAGAAACACAACTATTCCCACATTCTTTGGTCCTTGTTAATATTTAGTGTAGATAAACGGATCAAGGGGAAGCAGTGTACTTCTGTATATATATAAAAACTTTTTGAGCAGCATTTTGACATTTGTTTCTAAATGTGTCCAGAAATACCAAGAGTACATGTAAAGATGTATTAAAATACTTATTCACTACAATTACTAAAATCATGGGGAAAATTATACAGCTATAATTCTCCTTAACTGACCTTCTCCTAAGGTTTTAGCAGCTGTGCGATAAAACTACTAACCAAATCTCATTAGCTTACATGGAGTTTGATACATATTTGAAACACTAATGAGACCTTGGTTCATTATGATAGCACTGGAAAAATCCACAGTATTGTAGGAACTAGACATGTGCAAATGGGCCAAAAAGAATTCGAACAAATCCAAATCAAATTCAGTTCACTTTTAGCCCATTCATTTTCAGACAACAAATTACGTTCCTTGTCAATTCGGTTCAGGTGAAAATTGGGGGGTATTTTTAATTAGGAAAAAAATGTGCTGCTTGGTGCCCATATTCACTCATTCATGCTCACACTCTCATTCTTGTTCACTCACACTCTCTAAATGCTTTCCTACCTTCTCTGCTTACCATGGGGGACAGAAAGTCGCTAAAAGCACCGTCATTTTAGCGGAAGCTCCCTCCACGGTATGAACACAGTGATTCGGACGAAAGGTAGAAGAGAAAAGATAAAAGAGAGAAAATGAAAGAGAAGATATAAGATGCGGAAGCAGTAGTAGAAGATATCAGAGAAGAAACATTTAGAGAGTGTGAGAGAGCGAACAAGAATGAGAGTGTGTGAGAGTATTGTATGTGTGAGAGAGTGTAAGGGTCCATGAGTTATGGACAAAAAATCTGAGCTTCTTGCTTCGTTTTCACCTGCTTCGTGGGTGGTCTGGCCTTGTTTTCGTGGCTACGTACGAACCACTAAATTTGCCAAAATCTGATAAATTTGCAATTCGTAGGAATCTTAATGCACAAGTTTAGTCGGAACCCTCTTGAAAAATATACTAACTTATGCAGCTCATTTATTGTGCTGTATAATAATTTGCTTAAATGTTATGCTCAGCGTGTCAAAGCAGAATTTCTGAGTGGAGATTAATGTATACCAAGAGAAGAAAGGCCACCAAAGTGGAGTTTTTCACCCTCCAACCAGTCCCCCCTCATGGTAAGCCCTTGGGTTTAAACTCAATTTAAATCAGAGATTTTTGGATTTGTTTAAAAAAAAGTGTAATTTCTTTAATGCATGCTTCTTATTCTGAAGCCTGATGGTCCCCATGAAAAATATCAAAATAATGCTTAATCCATTTTTTACTCAGAAGGTTAATTAGAAAAGTGATTTAATAAAAATAAAATCAGAAAGTCAAAGTTGTACTTTTTATTTTAGGTGTCTTCTTGTTTCATTTCTTTTACTTTATTTCTTACTTTGATTTATTCTTATTAGGCATCTATACACTGCCAAGGCAAAGAATGACATGCCCAGAGCTCACACTTTGTCTGAACCAATAACGAGTGGAAAGCTGCCAGTGTTTGTCCTTGTACAGACATATGTCTGTGAATATGACTACATTTTTGGTTCTGGAGTATAAAATATATGTGTTTATATTTGTAATATTAATCCTTTAAAAATATATCTGCATTTATTTCCTTTACATATAAACACCTGAGTTTACCTTTGATCTACTGTTATACCAAGGTGTTAAATGAGCATACCTTGGAACTCTCAGGGTTTGGTCCTGAGTCTCAGGGTTTTTGCCTCAATCTAAAGGTGAAGGGCCAGATTCTCAGGTTCACAAAGCCTAGAGCTGACTCCTTATTCTACTCTGCTGTGATTGTTTATAAGACTCCCAGTTGGTACTAGTATGTTATGGTTGACATCCCTGCTTGAATTCAGGTGACTTAAATATGTGTATCTTTAAATATGACAAGGGAAGGTTTTCTTGAGGACCCTTATTAGAGCCATTTAGTTGGAGAATCACTGCATGAAATCGTCACAATGGGCTCATTTAGAAAGTTCCCAGATATGTACATGAGATATATGTTTTTTAGTGTAGATGGTTACGAACATATCTCGGTTAATAAGGAGTGGGGCAGGCCCGGACTGGCCATCGGGCACACCGGGCATTTGCCGCATTGACTTAGGGGCTGATGGAGCTGCAGCTCCTGGCCCCTACCCTACCTACCGGGTCCGCCACTCTAAGGGGCCGGGAAATCCCCACCAAGGCCGGCCTTACGGGTCTGCGGCCGCACAGGGTATAAATTAAAACATCGGGTTTTTTTTTACTTTATTTAACATCCTCCATGTTAAATAAAGTTTTTTTTTAACTTTATTTAACATGGAGGATGTTAAATAAAGTTGAAAAAAAACCCCGATGTTTTAATTTAAACCCTGTGCGGCCGCAGACCCCTAAGGCCGGCCCTGGTGGGGGCTTCCCGGCCCCTTAGAGCAGGACCGGCCTTTGGGGTGTGCGACCGCACAGGGCGTCACACTCTAGGGGGCGTCACACTCTAGGGGGCGGGGGGCGGTCCGCACCGGGTGCCGCTCATCAGGGGGTGCCACCTTGCGGCACCCGGCACCCCTCCAGAGACGGACAGTAATGTCAGCCGCTGGAGGAGCAGGTTCGCAAGGGAGCGGTATCGGAGGTCTTTAACAGACCTCCGGTTCCCTTGAGTGATTTTAAGCCGGGTTCAACCCGGCTTAAAATCACTCAAGGGAGCCGGAGGTCTGTTAAAGACCTCCGATACCGCTCCCTTGTGATCTGCACGGCAACAGCTGCTGTGCGCCGGGATCTGACAACAAACCCCGGCGCACAGCAGCTGTTGCCCTCTGAACCGGAAGAAGACAGAGAAGACAGAAGAACTGAAGAAGAGGAGCGAAGAGGAGGAAAAGGAGCTGTAAGGAGAAAAGAGGAAAGGCAGGAAAATATTCAGTGAGAGTGGATTAGTATATATGTGTGGATTGGTATATATGTGTGGATTGGTGTATGTGTGGATTGGTGTATGTGTGGATTGGTATATATGTGTGGATTGGTGTATGTGTGGATTGGTATATATGTGTGGATTGGTATATATGTGTGGATTGGTATACGTGTGGATTGGTATACGTGTGGATTGGTATACGTGTGGATTGGCATACGTGTGGATTGGCATACGTGTGGATTGGTATACGTGTGGATTGGTATACGTGTGGATTGGTATGTGTGTGGATTGGTATGTGTGTGGATTGGTATGTGTGTGGATTGGTATACGTGTGGATTGGTATATATGTGTGGATTGGTATATATGTGTGGATTGGTATAGGTGTGGATTGGTATATATGTGTGGATTGGTAAGTGTGTGAGAGTGATGGGTGTTATGCTGCACCATTTCCAATGTCTTTTTCATGATCTAATTATGCTCTAAAAGTACATCATAACTCCCATCACTCTATACTGTTCCATACAGTGGCAGAGCTGGGAGGCAGAGGCCTTGCACCCCCACCGCAGGACTCCTGAAAGGTAAGTGAACTTCAAAGAGGGAGAGGGTAGATAGTTAGGAGGGGGTAGATAGGGAAAAGGGCGTGAGACGGGGGAAAGAGGGTAGATAGGGAGAAGGGAGTGAGAAGGGGTAGATAGGGGAGAAGGGAGTGAGAAGGGGTAGATGGGCAGAAGGGAGTGAGAAGGGGTAGATAGGGCAATCATACTCCTATCATGCCAAGTCTGCGAGTACATCCTGGAATCTGGGTATGCCTGGGCATGATAGGAATGTGATTGCTGTTAACAATCATATATATATACATATAATATTGTTTTTTAATTGTTTTGTCCTATTTTGGTGTGTTACTTACTTTAAATAAAAGTGTTAGATTTTTTTATGGTGTGGGGAGGTCATATTCGGTTTCGGACAGGTAAATGCTGCATTTTCGGTTTCAGTCCAGAATTCGTTTCGGTGCATCCCTACTACTAAGCCAGACAATGAAGTGGTAGGCCTACACCACATCAATGTTTGGCGTAGTATATAGTGATTGGTGTTATGCTGCACTATTGTCAATGTCTGGCTCAATGTATAGTGATAGGGATTACGCTGTACCACTGTCAATGTGTGCCTCAGAATATAGTGATAGGTGTTATGCTGTACCACCGTCATTGTCTGCCTCAGTATATAGTGGTAGGTGTTATGCTGTACCACCGTCAATTTCTGCCTCAGTATATAGTGATAAGTATTATGCTGTACCACCGTCAATGTCTGCCTCAGTATATAACGATAACAGTGAGAAGAGGCAGAGGTGGTAGATAGTGATACAGATATAGATAGTGAGAAAGGGGAGTTTTGTTACAAGTTTTTATTCCTTTCTTTTTTTGGGATGGGGGGCACCAGAGGAGTAGTCCGCACAGGGAGCCAGAACACCTAAGGCCGGCTCTGCCTTAGAGTGGCGGACCCGGTTGCAGTTGCGGCGGGCTTAAGGGGCTCTGCCTTAATGCGGCCATATTTTAAGGTACTAGCCTGGAGCTGCAGCTCCATCAGCCCCTAAGTCAATCCTGCCCTGCCACAGGCGCGGTGGCAGTTGCTGCTTCCTCTGGCAACAAGGTAAGTAGGGTGAGGGAGGGGGCTGCAGTGAGAAGGGGCAGAGGGGGGTTAGGTAGTGAGAAAGGGGGAGAGGGGATAGATAGAGGCGGTACATATTGATAAGTGGGGAAGGGGGTTACATAGTGAAAAGGGGGAACATAGTGAGAAGGGGCAGATAAGATGATGAGAGGGGGTAGTGTGAATGCGTATGAGAATGAATGAATAAATGTGTGGATGAATTGTGTGAATGCGTATGACAATTAATGAATTCATGTGTGGATGAATTGCTTGAATGATTTGTGAGACTGCATTAATGAATGTGTTAATGATTTGTGTGAATGATTAAATGCAAAGATGGTACATGAAGGATGGGCTTTAACAATAAATAAATAAATAAATAAATATGGGCTGCTCAGGCTTAAATGCCCGGGCCTATTTTTTGTCCCAGTCCGGGCCTGGAGTGGGGTGCCTATTTTCGCTTATAACCAAATCATGTGACATGAAAACATTTTAGTTGATAAAATTCTCTGTTTAAGTGCACCTGTCATTGTAAAATGACAAAGCGTCATTTTGTAAGGGTAACATTTCACCTATATATATTGTGCTAGCCAGTTGCCAAGGAAATGTATAGGATGAAGGGTATCTTAAATGTTAACCCTCATTATCTCTAGGTTGGCACCAGCATAATGATAAAAAACTACAAATCTGGTGGACAGTTGGACTGCCCACACATACATGCGCATTGTAGAGCACATATTATTGGATACATTCTTACATTCTACCTCAGTAGAGATGATAAGTAGAGTTGGACTAGTCATGTCCTCCTTAATGCACATTTTGCATTTTATTAAAAAACAAATAACAAAGTCTTCATAGGAACCAATGTATATATATAAAAACATTTTAAATTAAACCAAAATATAACTTAAATTCCAGCCAGGCTTTTACCATGACAACTGAGTGCTTCTTTTTCTGTCTGATTAAAATAAATATAAAAAATAGATTATGTTTCCTGGCAAGATTCACCTCAACATCTACTCAGTAGGAACATGCATGCTTTAAAAAAAATTTATAATAATAATAATAGTAATAATAATATATATATATATACTGTATATTTATTTGGTATTAGCAGGTATTTAAGGTTTATAGTATACTATAGAGAAGATACAAAAATACAGACATTATGAATGCAGTACAAAAGAAATGAATACATTAGAAAAGAAGGCCCCAGTCCTGAACTGTCTGTAATATAAGTAATAGTTATTAATGCAAATACATATCTTATATTTACGTAAAACTTCAATAAGAATTTCAAGCATTAGTTCTGAGAGTACCATATGGATCTTACTTAAGTACTACAGAATCATAGATCTGACAGTAGTAGTTAAAACATTTTATACTAAATACAGAGAGTTAAGTAATTCAAAGTAAATTACAAAATGTATGTCAAACACAAATTTTAAATTGAATTTTTTTGAATTTTTTTTCCGTAATTTAAACCTTTGCCCAATACAAGCTTTTAAAGGTACTCATTAACAAATAGTTTTTGTTTAAGGTTTGGCAGTATGTGTGAACCCAGAAAACCACAAATATCAACCTCTACATTTTCCAAAGGCACATTCCTGAAATAGAACATTCCTACACAGTCGGGTGTAAATGGTACTTTTTTATATTAATTAGATTGGCTTGTTATTGCTGGAAGCATTTAATGAAGGCAATAATTATATTGTTTATTTAATTTGCTTGTAACTGACAGAATTAATGGGACTGTAATATTAGATAAACATCAGATAATATATTTTCTTTTAACAGTGGCAAACCATATTATTTTTTATTTCTGGAGTTATCACCCTGTACTTTTACTTATTCAGTATTTTGTCTTTTTTTTATTTTGTCTTTTTGTCTGATGTTGATGGTAGCCTTGAGTTAAACGTAATCTACAGTATGCTAAGACATACAACTGTGAGCCACCAGTGAATATGTAGTCTAATGCAGTGTATTTATTCTGACCTATGGCTGTAGGCCCAGAGTAAAGCCCCTCTGCCATAAAACATTGGGGTGATTGCCCTATTGGGTTATCAGGCTCCCCAGTGGGCTGCTGCTCAATGGGCCAGTTAGGCAGATCACAGACCTCCCTTTATAAAAATATGGAGGTCTATGCCTAGCCAACATACCTTCCATATTATTTATTATAATTCTTATTACAGAAAGGCAGACAGAAAGGCAGACAGAAAGGCAGACGTGGAAGTAAGTTACAGGGGAAACTTGAGTACTGTTATCGGACAGTCCTAACGATCTGCCTAGCCAAAATACCCTTCTGGTAAGAGCATGCCAAACATATGTTAGATTCATGAATGTTTGTTAAGTCTCAGACATCATACCTAATTTAATTAAATTAGACTAGTTTACACTAGATCAAACCCACTGGAACATTATACTTGACATTAACTAAAAGTAAACTAGAGCCCTTCGCCCTTGGTGTTTATTCATGAAAAGATGCCAAGAACATCTCACTTGTAAGAATTGGCGATGGTCAATACCAGCTTGGTGTAATTTGTACCTGATTTTTTGAAGGAGTTCTTTTAACATCTCAGCTGAATGTATGGAATGTCAGCTAGTTTAAGTCATAGGAAATTAAATGACACTAAGTTGTACATATTAGCATTAGCCAATCCTTCTGATGTTTGATGAAACAAAACATGTTGAAAATAGATGTTATTTACTCTTGTGAGTTTTCTACTTTATAATAAAATCATAATAGGGACCATTTTATGAGATATTTCAGGTTTGAGTAAACCTGAAATATGGAAAACCATCTTCAAGCTAAGATTAATTTACGTTGATAAATATGTATCACCATACAGTATACAAATTAGGTTTCAAGGTGCCTCCAAAATATTATACTTTTATTAATAATATCAATCTTGTGCATTTTTGGGATCTTTGGAAATATGGAAAACCAACAGATTGTTACTGTAGAAGAAGGGGAGAATGCTAATCTCTATCCCAGAAGGTTGCGTTCTACATCTAGACTTTGCATAATCAGCTCTAATTCTAAGCAGATGGGTATAGCTGGATATATTATAAGATTAATAAAAACACTAGACTGCACCATTTCCTAATCCACTTAAGACGGCATTATGTTTTTTCTTTAATTTAACTAAAGTGGCTATGCTGAAGCAGGTTAATTTTTATGATGTGTCTTCCATGTGTGAAGCCTGGATTCTTAATACAGAAGTATTGCTGAAATCCAATTCTACAATATTCTTTTTTCGATTGAGGAAAACACAATTTTTGTCTAGTGGAATCTAGAAGTAACATATCAAGTTGAAAAATGCCCAAATTGAGTTTAATGGGTATTGGGTATTTGAAAATATTTAATTAATTACATTTTTACAATATAGAAATAATGTTGGGTGAAATTTGTATTTCTTTTGCCGCTCTATAAACAATAAAAATAACTAAGAACGAAGGTACGTGCAAAGAATGCATATTAAAATACTTGCCGATAACTTTAATATGTATTCTTCATTGGTAGGGCTTTATGGGGCTTTGGAGGGTCTTCCTTTAACTCTTCAATCCCAGCAACTTTCAGAAGGGCTGGGATGGCCCTGCATGGATATATCTGATTTTCCCCCTCAGATTTAAGGATATATTACACATACTGTATGCATTGTATCAGAGAAAGCAGCTAGTTATTGATCATAAATAGTTAAGTCTGACCTAAAAATGCTTCATTGCAGTTTATCAAAAAGGTGCTGTTTAGTATAAAACTAAAGGGCACTGGCTGGTTTTGTAGCCATACCAATAGAAAAGTATTCTTATTAGTATCCATGTTTGTTTTATGTGTTAACTGAAGAAAAACAAAAGCCTAAAAGAGTAAATGTTTCATGAAAGGGGAAGCACCTTTATTAGACCCTCCTGCACTCATAGTGATGATTCCACAGACAGACAGGCATTTTAACATTTATTAGGCAATATGTTTAAGGATAGTGGATAGAATAGACTTATCAGGATATTTTCACATCTAACATAATAGGCAAAAAGTAAGCAACCTAAAACAAGTTGAAATTCTTAAAAACAATAAAATTATTTCCCTAAAAGTATTAAAATGGAAATGTTACATACAGGTAATGGAATACATTGTACAGTATGTGCTTTAATGCTACATACGTAATAGCAGCAGGGGCTTTCTATCAGTAACACAATAACATTTTAATACAAGTGTTTTGATACAATCTGGTAAGTTACACTACCAGTTCAATTTACATGAAAATCAATTTACGGCCAACCACGACAACCTAGAATTGGATAAAATTATTGGCACTACTAATCTGAAAATATTTCGTTATAACATATTTTCTGTATGTTGTTTTATTCACATTTTTTACATACTGGCTAAATATGTTATAGTTTTGGAAAGTTTTGGAAAGTCTTCTTTGTTTCCTTGTTTAGGTTTGAGATAAATCCAAAGATTTGTAATAGTTGGTATTTGAAATAGTCTAGTCTAGTTTTTTTATGAGCCTGCCCTGCCATCTAGTGTTTTATTTTAAAATTACAAATAGTTTATCGATGTACTTTCCCGCCACATTGCATGATCATATTTCCCAGCTAACTACATAATTTGCCAGAATCAGCTGGGACAGACGTAGTATTTTGTTATATTAAGAAATACAAAAGTGAGTTGAGGAAACAATTTTACAAATGTACAAAACATTTCGATGCCCTCAGCCTCAGATAATTCTACAGAATTTTTTCAGGCTTGATCTATGGGTCAGTGAAATTTGAAAACTTATTAGAAACAGTTATTTTTATTCACATTTGCAAAAAGTGTCTTTGTGTCATTTGTGATGGGGAAGAATCATTATTATTACAAATATTTTGCAGCCGCGGTTTTCTGTCTTCTCCAGATATTCTGTTGTTTAAAATAAAGCCCACTCACTCTTCCCTCAGGGTTTGCCATGTTAATGAAGTACAGACTTTCATGTATCACTGAAAGGTATAAAAATAAGCAGTTTCATTGCTGATTATTATGCATGTATCTTGACTTGGTTGATAAACTATATAGGTGGAAAATGAAAAGTCACTGCAGCTATTTCTAGAATAGCAATAGAGACACTATATATATATATATATATATATATATATATATATATATATACACAAGGTGTATTTTTGGATGATGTAAATATTTTGCAAGCCTTCAGTGCCCTTTCTTTAACCCCTTGATGACAATTGCCAATCCGGGCACGTCGCGGAAAATCAAGGACTTAACGACAAATGACGTGCCAGGACCGGCACGTCTTTAAACGGGTGCAGAAAGCGATCTATTTTCGCTTTCTGCACCAAAACGACGTTGCTGTAATGCCTCGACCTCGAGGCATTCAGCAACGCCATGATCGGCACAAAGGGGCCATCTTTGGCCCCTCCCCGGGGCGTCAACACATATTGTTGCTGAACACATATTGGGGTGTTTTGTGATAGTGACATATACGAGAACCTTTTAATTCATACCTGAAGTAAAATGTGTGTGGAAAAACAAATGCAAAATAAGTGCTTGGAAAGGGTTAAAATACTAGCATTTGGAATACCCTGGGCTGTCTAGTTTTCAAAAATATATGACTTGATGGGGTAAATTGCATTGGCCGGCTTCAAATATACCCGAAATGGCACATGAGGGGAAGAATTACCAGATTCGGAAAAAATGGCTTTGAAATAGCAAAACGCTACCTGTACTTATTGCCCCATAATGGGTAGAAAAAAGCAAAAAAACATAAAAACATTGGGTATTTCTAAACTCAGGACAAATAGTAGAATCTATTTAGCAGGTTTTTTCATTACCTTTTATAGATGAGTAAAAGATTTTTCAACTAAAAGTTAGAAACAGTCATTTTTTTCTAAATTTTTCACCATATTTTATACTTTTTTTTAATAGTAAATAATACGATACAATCAAAACAATGTCATCTAAAGAAAGCCCTTCTTGTCCTGAAAAAAACAATATCTAATGTGTGTGGGTTCAGTAAACGGGAAAGAAGAAAATTACAGCTAAACACGAGCAGCGCAAAAATGTTAAAAAGGCCATTGTCACGAAGGGTACAAAAAGTAAAATCAGCCTTTGTCACGAAGGGGTTAAAAATGATCATGTATACTCAGCCTGGATTTTATGTATTTGAATTTGCATGTCCTCAAATTGTTTTGTGGAAAGCACTTAATCTGTTGCACACATTGAATATGTTGAGTGCATTCCAAATTAATATGATTAATGAGCATAATGAAGTTATACCATTAGGGTGCAAGGCATACACAAGAAGGTGCTTTGCGTTGATCACTTTTGTTTACAAGGCACTTTTAATAATAATTTTCCTTCAGAAGGTGCATTTATACATCACCAGGGAATATGGGATGCTCTCGACCCTAATGGACAACCTTACTTCATTCCAGCGACAATGATTTCATTGTACAAATGTTCTTTCAAAAACCCTGTGGTTCCCCAGTGAAGGAATTTAAAGTATGTTAGACTCCACTGTGAATATTGACAATGCTTCAGGAATGGATACTACATGTTATTCCTTGTAACGAGTCTACTTCTGGAGAAATGAACAACAATTAGCCAAAATAAACATTTCCTATGTTTATATAATTTTTTCAAAAATTTTATATTTTACACTCATTTTTAACAAGCAAATAACTTGTGGTATGTTTAACCAAGCGGGCCATTCTCTTTATCCGTTAAAAACAATATAATATATATTTTCTTGAAGTAAGCAATAAAAGGTATCCGGAACTGCCAAGTGGTGCACTGCACAGTAAATAAAATAGTAGAAATACGTTTTGGTAAAAATGTTAAATTTAAATGTGACTTTTTATCTCACATACTTTTACATTAATGCTGACAAAATTAGAAAAGGCACAAAATAAAGGTGTGTAAGGTAGATGGACCTTAGGACTGCTATAATCCAAAGTCTAAAATACATCTGCTAAAGATGTTATTGGAGAAAATGTGTTCCTGTATATACAGATGACAGGGTCACACAGTGGCACCTGGTGGGTAGTTCCACTGGGGGTTCACATGCAGCTGTTCCCTCTCCACGAACACACAGAATATTGCGCACTAACGGCATTGACACGCTGATTTCGGCACACACCCACCCACTTCAGATTGGTGAGTTCTCTTGCTATTTTATTATAAATATGTGTTTGTTTTATTTCAAATGTATGTCCTGATGAAAGTCAGCAATGAGTGAAACGTCGACTTGACTTTGTTTGAATAAAGAACAGTAGTATTTTCATTCATATGGATCGGTAGGGGGGCTACTGGGGTTGAGGCCCTAAATCTCAACTTCATTGCCCCGAATGGAGACTCTGGGGCTAAAGCATACTTTGACCCCAGAGTCTCTATTAGGGGCTATGGGCTGACTGGGGAGATCATAGATCTCCCTCTAAATGGATCCAAAGAGAGAGCTCAGACAAAGAGAAATGGAAGGGATCGTGAGAAAGGGGCGGATGAAGAGGAAACCTAAGACCACTGTGGGTGCAATTCCTGTGGGTGCAATCTGGGTGCTGGGGCAAGTCCATATGTACATATTATATAGTTAAAAGTGGGTGTCTAAAGCAGATAGACTTGGTTGCATATTTCACAGAGGTTGCTGGAAATTAAGAAATCCGAATGTTGTTCATTTTTAAATGTTTTGGAAATATTTGTGTGTGTATTCGGTATCTGTGCAGTGTGCACAGCGACCACTCCCAAAGCACACTCTGCTGCCATCCATTGTGCTACGGGCACTAGCCGTGGATCTTTTGGAGGCCTATCAACACCCCTGCATATGGATGTAAGCCATGGCATTAAACTATTTCCCCACAGCTGTCGCTATAGGTGGCTGTGTATCATACAGAACGCAGCCAGCTCGGGCACACATGGAGGGAAAGCCCCTCCCATTTTAGGAGGGGTGACTCACGTACATTCTATCTACAGCTCATAACACGGCTTGTGGTTATGACCTCGTTTTAAAACATACAGAAACAACAAGAAATATCGCCCTTGAAAACCCAGAGTGATCTGTAAGTTTTAGAACAATGTTGCCTGATTTAAAGTTTATGATCTGGGAAGCAATGGTCTTGCTTTGGGTAGAAAACGCCAATGTTTTTTCTTATGTATCGGAGATTAGGCATGCAATGGGTGTTAATTTTGCATTGCAGTCACGGCTTTGTCAGCCTGACATGTAAGTTTTAATGTTATTCTTAACACTTTAACTGCCAGAGTTTATTTTGATTACTTTTAGGCTAGCTGCACTGTGAACCTGGATAAGATGTGCTTGAAATGAATGCATGTAGGTATAGTAGTGTAGGTTAAAATTATCAGGAAAGACGAAGGGAACTCAATATGTTGGAGGAAAAAACAGAAGGGAGGTTTATTTCAAATAAGAAAAAATGTTAGAACAAAAGATTATATTCTTATACTAGCGGGTCATAGTCTGATATGCAATCGAAGAGAATTTTCCTTTATGTGATAGATAAATGGTACAGCTTCCCAGCAGAAGTGGTAAAGACCAAGGACTAATTACAGTCGTTACATCAAGGAAAATGGGTAGACTAGATCGGCCAAATTACAGCAAAAGGGTAATTTGGGTATTTTTAGGTATTTGTTTTTGCAAATTGCGGTCCTTATTTTGTGAATTAGAATACCAAATGCTGAGATATTTTGGGCATTCTCTGTTTTGTTGATTTACAATGGCTAGTATTGTTTTTGCAGATCAGCAGAGGTCTGTGTGTTTGCAGAACAGATTCCCGTTGCAGATCCCACATGGCCACCTTTCCATGCTCTTAAGCTGAGAACAGCAAGGTGGCTCTTTGGGTATAGTGGGCCAGTGGTTCCGGTCTCTGAACACACCACCCCCAGACCCATCCCAATTTGAACACTGCTTACAATTTATGCAGTGTAACGTGCAATTCATATTTTCAAGGGAAAGACAAAACTAGAATTGGCAGACAGAAACAAACTGATACATTAGGTAACCCTTACGAAAAAATTACAGTGAAGTACAAATGCAGTAAAAGTGCAATAAATGTGCAGTAATACTGCAGTAAAAGCAGGGCCGGCCTTTGGGGTGTGCGACCTGTGCGACCGCACAGGGCGCCACACTCCAGGGGGCGCCGCCGCGGGGTCCGACGCCGCCGCAGCGCGGTCCGACGCCACTGCCGCCGCGGGGTCCGCCGCAGCGCGGTCCGACGCCCCTGCCGCCGCGGGGTCCGCTGCCGCCAGTATGGGGGCACCCGGCACCCCTCCAGAGACGGACAGTAATGTCCGCCGCTGGAGGAGCAGGCTCGCAAGGGAGCAGTATCGGAGGTCTTTAACAGACCTCCGATACCGCTCCCTTGTGATCCCCGCGGCAACAGCTGCTGTGCGCCGGGGTTTGCTGTCAGATCCCGGCGCACAGCACTGAAGCCGCGCCCACCGGTCTCCGTGCCCTCTGACCCGGAAGAAGAGAAGACAGAAGAACTAAGAAGAAGAGCGAAGGCAAAGAAACTGAAAGAGGAAAGGTAGGAAAGCATAGAGTGACAGTGAGAGTGGATTGGTGTATATGTGTGGATTAGTATATATGTGTGGTTTGGTATATATGTGTGTGGTTTGGTATATATGTGTGGTTTGGTGTATATGTGTGGATTGGTGTATATGTGTGGATTGGTGTATATGTGTGGATTGGTATATATGTGTGGATTGGTGTATATGTGTGGATTGGTATGCGTGTGGATTGGTATATATGTGTGGATTGGTGTATACGTGTGTGGATTGGTATGCGTGTGGATTGGTGTATATGTGTGGATTGGTGTATATGTGTGGATTGGTATATGTGTGGATTAGTGTATATGTGTGGATTGGTGTATATGTGTGGATTGGTATATGTGTGGATTGGTGTATGTGTGGATTGGTGTATATGTGTGGAGTGGATTGGTGTATATGTGTGGATTGGTGTATATGTGTGGATTGGTGTATGTGTGTGGATTGGTGTATATGTGTGGAGTGGATTGGTGTATATGTGTGGATTGGTGTATGTGTGTGGATTGGTGTATGTGTGTGTGGATTGGTATATATGTGTGGATTGGTGTATATGTGTGGATTGGTGTATGTGTGTGGATTGGTAAGGGTGTGAGAGTGATGGGTGTTATGCTGTACCATTTCCAATGTATTTTTCATTATATAATTATGCTCTAAAGTACATCATAACTCCCATCACTCTATACTGTTCCATACAGTGGCAGAGCTGGGAGGCAGAGGCCTTGCACCCTCACCGCAGGACTTCTGAAAGTTAAGTGAACTTCAAAGAGGGAGAGGGTAGATAGTTAGGAGGGAGTAGATAGGGAGAATGGAGTGAGACGGGGTACATAGGGCAATCATACTCCTATCATGCCAAGTAGTCTACGAGTACATCCTGGAATCTGCGGGCATGATAAGAATGTGATTGCTGTTAATCATATATATATATATATATATAAATATTGTTATTTAATTGTTTTGTAATGTGTTATGGTGTGTGTGTGGGGGGGTCATATTCGGTTTCGGCCAGGTAAATGCTGCACTTTTGGTTTCAGTCCAGAATTCGTTTCGGTGCATCCCTACTACTAAGCCAGACAATGAAGTGGTAGGCCTACACCACATCAATGTTTGGCGTAGTATATAGTGATTGGGGTTTTGTTACAAGTTTTGATTCCTTTCTTTTTTTGGGATGGGGGGGCGCCAGACGAGTAGTCCGCACAGGGCGCCAGAACACCTAAGGCCGGCTCTGAGTAAAAGTGCAGTATTGCAGTTTTTTCATGTCCAAAAAACTGCAGTATTACTTCAGAAAAACTGCAGTAATTTTTTGTAAGGGGAGGGCCCGGCTCGCATGCTTACCCTCTCCTTCCATCTCTCTCTCTTTGTTCTACCCATTGATGAAACATTGACCGGTGTTACATTCCTCTTTGTGAAGGCAATAGTCAGTGGATTGCATTCTAGAAATAATTGGTAGGAATAATCTATGCTGTAAATATTGATACCCCATCTCTTCCCTACCAGCAGCCACTGCAGTGTTAACAGTGAATTAATGATTTGGTTGTAATTAAATTATTTTTTTTAAAAAAGCCTCATGATTTTTTTCCAATACAGACACATCATGGGGCGTGTACAACTGTTCCCAAAAAGTGCGTTTTACAGTGTCTTCACACTTTGTGTGTTGTCAGTCTTAGCTGAAAACCCGTGCAAGGTCACACAAGAAAAGGCTGACTGCAGCCACCTCAAACTGTCTGTAATACCCTCTGACCTTCCTTCTACCATCAAAGAGTTGGACCTTTCTCACAACCAGCTCAAGAAGCTGCCTGCTGCCAATCTCTCCAGGTATGATCAACTGGAGCATCTGGATGTTGGTTTTAATACCCTCCATATATTTGAACCAGAACTGTGTGAGAAGCTGCCTCTGCTAAGAACCTTAAACCTGCAACACAATGAGTTTTCTAAGATTTCAGAAAGATACTTTGTTTCATGTAAAAATCTACTTGAACTATATCTGAATTACAATGTGATAACTGCCATCACTGGAAACCCCTTTGAAAAACCAGAGGTAAGATGCTCTTATAAAATATTTTTTGCACTTGAATCTCATGTATTGCATAAATAAATGAAAATGGGTTTGTTGGTCAACATCTTTGTGGCCAGAGTAGAAGAACAGGAGGAGACTATTTTGGTTGTCTCGCTTAAGACAACAAAATAGTAGTGGATAATTATAAATGTTATTAAGGAGCCCATTGGAAAATACTGGTTGCGTAATGTCATTGAGTTGTTGGTTGTGAAGATCTGCAAAAGCTAGATTAAATTTCCCAGGCATCCTTCAGGTTGTGGTTCACCCGGGCTTATCATGGTCGTGGGAATTTAACTCATTCATTTTGAATCATCCACATTTAGAGAAAAGATAGGAGGATATTAAGGAAATACTTTAAAATAAAGACATTATGCCCTCTGTATTCTTGCTGAAGGTGAAAAGAAAACAATTCAGTATATAATCCTCTTGTTAGACCTACCTGTACTGGGATCAGAGTCCTTTTGTAGTGAAGTTGCTGCCCTGCAATACCTCCTGACAGAAGGTAGGACGAGGTCAAGGCAAACAGAAGATAAGCACTCAAATCAGAATCAGGGTCAAGAACGATCCAAACATGTGCTACTTCCTTAAATTGAGGGTATTTTCATGCATAACTCTAAACCTACTGTTTTTCAACCTATATGTCAGACATACACTATATGGACAAAAGTATTCTCCATCTGACCATTACACTAACAGAGACTTTTATGACATTGCATTTTAAATGCACAGACATTAATATTTAGATGCCCCCTTCCTTTGCAGCTATAACATCTTAAAAATCTTTACAAGATTTTGGAGAGTTTCTGTGGGAATTTTTACCCATTCATCCAGCAGAGCATTTGTGAGGTCAGGCAATGGTGTTGGATAAGGCCTGGCTCGCAATCTCCGTTCCAGTTCATCCCAAAGGTGTTCGATGGAGTTGAGGTCAGGGCTCTGTGCGGTCACACCAAACTCATCCAACCCTGTCTTTATGGACCATGTTTTGTGCACTGCGGCACAGTCATACTGGAATAGAAAATGACCAAAATGTCTTGATCTCTCCCAATTTAAACACCTATTACTAAGAACTTTGGGTCCTTTGGGAAAAAGCTACAATCCATCTTTTTAAACAGTTACTTATTATACCAAATAGGACTGGTTTGGGAAATAAAACCAAATCCCTGTTCATAGCACCATTTCCCTAGCCATATATTAAAATCTGTAAGTCACAGCATCTTATTGTTCTGTCTCCAAAACGTCAGTAAAACCTCTGAAAAATGAAACAGAAGATGTTACAGAGCTTTACCTAGTTCACTAAAAACACTTGTACATGATATATTATTCGTTCATAAATGTTTAAGATTCAGTTGAAAGAAAAAAAAGGTTTTGATAGCATGGTATCTAACCCCTCACCAGCTAGCTAGAATTTATAACCTTTCAACAAACTTTTGCCGTCATTAAAAAAAAAAAAGAAAGATGTCATGTCAGCATGGCATTTTGGGGCAGGAATACATTAACAAAGGTTTTAGTGGACTTGGGGCTGTATACTGTATGATAGATATTTGTGATGGTCACTGCCACATTTCAAACTTGCTGATTGGGAAAGGAGCCACAGCATATTGAATGCACCTCAAAAAGCACTGGTGAGACCTTAATTGGGGTATTGTGTACAGTACCGGAGACCATATCTCCAGAAGGATATAAATACTTTGGAGAAAGTGATATTCTTACTAGACATGGTGAACAGTTTGTTTCCATGTATATCCCGCTGCACAGCGGTCTATAGCATGGATATGGTTCCAGAACAACACAACCGCTATTAGTAGGGTTGTAGGGTTTGGGAAAAGACCATGCAGAATATGAAGGAGGATACAATGACAGCTCTGGTTTATTAAGTCTTTTGTTTTAACAAATAACTATATTTTTTTTCCACAGAATTTATCTATTCTGGACATGTCACACAACAAACTGACCTCTACCCATTTAGGTGACAGACAACTCCATAATCTAAAGGAACTTAAATTGTCTAGTAATAAGATTGTGGAACTCAAGAAGGAGGGTCTTGAATTTCTAGCGAACACCTCCCTCAAAAAGCTTGACCTGTCATCGAATCCCCTTAAAGCGGTAAGTGTTTATATGCTAGATCCTGAGCAGGGCCGGACTGGGACTGAAAAGCAGCCCTGGAAACATTTGGAGAGCAGCCCCATATAGTTTATCTCGCGATTGAGCTCTTATACCCACACGCACCCCTTACACCCGAGTCACACTATGTGCCATACAAATAACTATAAAACATTCTTTTTATCATATTATTTGTATTAAAATACCAGAAAGCAAAACTGTTAAAAGGCCCTAATAAATGAAATATATTACACATAATGGAATCAAAACATTTACTACTGCAAACATTTTTAGATTGAGACATTTTTTGTTTTTGTTTTTATTTCCTTTTATTTGCCAACCTGCCCCCCCCAGTTATGCACATCTGCCCCAGACTTGCCACTATGCCTACTTTTAACCACCTATATGCCCCTCTGCCTCCAGAAATGCCTTATACCCCCTATATGCCACTCTGCCATATAGGGGGTTAAAAGGCATATCACGCGAGTCGCTGTTGCCCAGAACCTGATGCAATCTTTCCCTTCCTCTAATAGGGTTACCAACAGCCCCTTCTACCCCCTTTTTATTTTCTTTTGCACAGAGCCCCATGTCAAGGAGCTTTCAATTACTTAAGTTAATAGAACCTGATTAAGTTAGTAGAATCTGATGTCTTTTCGTATTGCAGGGTATATCCAGAAAACAAACACAGATCAATTCTGGTGGAGTGCCAGACATCTGCCCCAGGCTTGCCACTCTGCCCCCTTTTAACTCCCTATATACCCCTCTGCCTCCAGAAATGCCTTATACCCCCTATATGCCACTCTGCCATATAGGGGGTTAAAAGGCATTTATAGAGGCAGAGTGGCATATAGGGGGTTAAAAGGCATTTATAGAGGCAGAGTGGCATATAGGGGGTTAAAAGGTATACCATGGGGCACTCCAGAAAAGCCTTATGCCCCCCATATGCCACTCTGCCTCCCTGATATGCCTTATACCCTCCTATATGCCACTCTGCCCCATGATATGCATTTTAACCTCATATATGCCACTTTGCCTCCAGAAATGCCTTGTAGCCCCTATATGCCACTCTGACTCCAGAAATGCCTTATACCCCTATATGCCACTCTGGCATTTAGGGGGTCAGAAGGCATATCATGGAACAGAGTGGCATATAGGGGTATAAGGCATTTCTGGAAGGAGAGTGACATATAAGGGGCATAAGGCATATCAGGGAGGCAGAGGGGCATATGGGGGGCATAAGGCTTTTATATAAAAAAAATATTATACAGTTTGTTAAAAAAAAAAAATGTTTATTTACCTTCTACTTCTTCCACAGGACATCCGGTGCTCCAGCAGTCTGAGTGTGAGGGGGCGGAGCTCTCACCCCTCACGCTCCTCCCATCACTATGCGGCCACTATGCGGCCATCAGATTAATGGAAATTTAATCGAAACGGCCGATGCGTGCTGACACCGCCGGCCGGAGCTACTTTAATTCTTTTTTTTTTTAAATTGAATATGCCGGATCGGCTTGCCATATAAAGTAAAATAAAAAAGTATTAAAGTAGCTCCGGCCGGCGGTGTCAGCACGCATCGGCCGTTTCGATTAAATTTCCATTAATCTGATGGCCGCATAGTGATTGGAGCAACATGAGGGGTGAAAGGTCCGTGCGAGGGGGCGGGGCTTTCACCCCTCACGCTGCTCCCATCAGCAGGCGGCCATCGCACACGGCCGCTGAGCGCTGATGCCGGCGGCCGGCGCTGCTTTAATACTTTAATAAAAAAAGAATTGAAGTAGCGCCGGCCGTTTAGATAAGATTTCGGGCAGTCGCCCGGCCTACGAATCTGCCGGCCCACCGGGAAATTTCCCGGTATCCCGGTGGGCCAGTCCGGCCCTGATCCTGAGTGCACTTGACACAAATGAAAGCAACCATCAAAATACATCATTTGATTCTTTCCATCCTTCATTAACCTCCAAACCTGAACTCACTGTGAACGATTCTATCATTATTCCTACACACTGTTGTCTTGGCATAACACTTCATTCTGCACTTTTTACACTCACCTACCAAAATATGTGCTCCAAGGCAGGTGGGCAAATTACTGGGTGGGTTTTCTAACCTACCTATAATCACCCTGAACCCCCTCCTATGCCAACCCAGCTCTCATACAACCCCTCCAGCCCCCACATTAATTAATTTACCCCTTTAGTGCCTTTGGTCACACTTGAACTGTCATGCAGCCCTTGCGTCTCCCCTAAGCTCAATCTTCAGTGCTTACTTTAATGAGTTTGCCTATGGCCAATATTGGAAGAACATAGTTGAGATTGCATGAGCTACCATCGAGGTATTCACATTATGTAGTTTCTGTACTTCTCTAGGCAAGTGTGTGATCTACTTGGTGATTAATCTAACCATGCTCATTGTTTTCTGTCCCAGCAGGTTGCATCCATGCAAAAAAGTACTACAGATCAAATATACTTAATGCATTCCTTAACTGTAATACTTACAAAAGGACACATTTGCATGGTGTGGTTCTTTTATGAGCATATAATACATTTTGTGGTTCTGATATTTTTCATATTTCCAACACTGATATGTCATAGTGAAACAAAATCATCCAATTTCTTTATTTATGTTGTAGTAACACTCAAAATCTCAAAACTTTCATTTTTAGGTAACTCCAGACTGTTTTAGAGCTCTATGGAGTCTTCATACTTTTGTAATGGCTAATACAACTCTTGGACCTACTCTCGTGGAGGACCTTTGTTCAGCATTAGGTGGCACAGGAATCCAGTTCATTTTATTAGCAAACGTACAACTGTTAAGAATACATAACAAAACTTTCAGTGGATTAGCAAACACGGATCTTGTATTGCTGGATATCTCTAAAAATGGCTTGATCGAGATAGAAAATGATTCGTTTGTTTATCTATCACACTTACAAAATCTAAATCTGGAATATAATCAAGTTAGTCAACTAAATCCCAACACATTTCGTGGCTTGACAGAAGTGAAGACTTTGAATTTAAAAAAGTTTTTTACTTCCAAAGTTACTTCCAAAGTATCAAAAATTAATGACCTATCATTCCACTGGCTGAAGAACCTTGAATATCTCAACATGGATGGCAACAAAATTTCCAGCCTTACAGAAAAAACCTTTAGTGGTCTTACGAGTCTGAAAACATTAAGTATGACAGAATGCTCCGCAAACTTACAGACCATTACAAATGCAACATTTTCCTCTCTTTCAATGTCACCTTTGCTTACGCTAAATCTGAGTAAAACTGGGATAGCAATATTGGAATATGGAGCATTTTCCTCCCTGGGAAGCCTACAGTTTCTTGATCTGGGTCTAAATAGAATTGACCAGGACATTATAGGTCATGAATTTTTAGGTCTTCACAGTATTGAACTGATATATCTTTCTTATAACAACCGCCTGACACTCACCAGCAATTCTTTTAATTTGGTTCCAAGTCTTAAGAAGTTAAACCTCAGAAAGACAAAACTAACCTTTAGAGACCTTGAACTTTCTCCATTTAGAGTTCTAGAAAATCTTACCCTTTTAGACATCAGCAACAATAACATCGCTAATATACAGGAAAACATATTTGAAGGTCTATCCAATCTTAGAATTCTCAATCTTCAGCACAACAACTTGGCTCGATTATGGAAGAAAGCTAATCCTGGAGGACCATTTATGTTCCTTAAAGGGTTACATAATTTGGAAATACTTAACTTGTTATCTAATGGCTTCGATGAAATTCCTGCTTCAGCTTTCCAAGGGCTGTCAAAATTAAGGATTTTGGGAATGGGAGAAAATAATGTATGCATTCTTCCTCCATCAATATTTGAAGATCAACTATCACTTTATGAATTAGATCTTCATAAAAATCTCATAACATCAGTTGAGAAAGTGCTGTTTGTGAATGTTTTAAAAAACCTTAAGATATTAAACATGGGTGGAAATCCTTTTGATTGCACTTGTGAGAGCATAGCTTGGTTTGCAAATTGGATTAATACAACCAATGCTACTATTCAGGGCTTGGACACTCAATACATTTGTAATACACCAAGCAGATACCATGGAATTCCTGTGAAATTCTTTGACAACTCCCCCTGTAAGGATAACGCACCATTTAAAACACTTTTTACACTTACTTTTACCCTGGTGGTTAGTTTCATATGTTTTGTATTTCTGATACAGTTCCAAGGGTGGAGAATACAATTTTACTGGAATGTTTCTGTGAACAGAATTCTTGGCTTCAAAGAAGTAGATTCTAGAGGAGAGAACTTTGCTTATGATGCCTACATTATTCATGCTGTAAAGGATATGTCATGGGTTGAAAGAAATTTAATTCCTCTCGAAGAAGAAGATGATGTGTGCCATTTTCAGTTCTGCTTTGAAGAAAGAGATTTTGAAGGTGGAACATCACAGCTTACAGCCGTCGTTAACAGCATAAACAATAGCAGAAAGATAATTTTTGTTATAACTCAACATTTTTTGAATGATAATTGGTGCAAGAGGTAAGCTTAATGGGCAAGAGTAAATGTTTCATAGGCAAATACAGAATAAGACACAGAAAAACATCTTTCTGGTACCACGCATGCTTATGTGAGGTTAAAAGAGTGTGTGAAAGTTCTGAGAAGATACAAGTATGAATACATTATTTTGTGTTGTGGCCTAGGGTGACTAAGTTGTTGGGAGGGCAACCACTTCTGTCACCAAATCGAGGGCAGATCAGGTTCAGGCCTCTCAGGGCAGCATCACTCAATTGCTGATCTTGCTCAAAGCCTGCATTGCATTGCTCTGTTTAAGAGGTTACTACATCCGAGACTAAGGTATTAATTCTGACTACGCAAAAAAATACAGAAAGGAATGCACACCCTAAAGAGGATATAACTTCAGAATGAAGTTCTGAAGTTGTTGAAATGATAGATATGTACATACACCAATGCAAGGAATCAGTGCATACCCAGCAAATACTATTTACCAATACCAATAAATATTGGGGATTCCGTCACACCAAATGGCCATGTATTGCTTAACTCACCTCTACGTCAAGGTACCCCAAGTAAGACACTTGTGTCATAGGTGTGTCATATATAACAGTTTATAACTGATCAGAGCATCAGAAGTAAGTAGCCAAGTTGAATGCAAATCATGCCCAGAAATAACCCTTTTGTTAGCTGTAGGGTAATTTAGATTTTTATAGGAATGTTGAATTTTCACTTGTAGCCATGCGATACAAAAGACGGGTTTTGATAAGCTGAAAGTCTTTGTTATCATGGTACCAGATACATTATCTCTTTTTTGTGTTGTTTTATGATCTTTTGGTTAAAAACAATAATGTGCTAAAGCACTTGGATAATGCTTCACCTGTAAGAGTTTTAAGATTCTAACCATTGTTAATTTTGTTTTAAAATTTATTTTTTTTAATTTCTAGGTGAACTTCTTAACCTTATACACTTTTGCTTGTCAGGTTCAAGATTCACCATGCTGTTCAGCAAGCCATAGAGCAAAGCCGGGACTCCATTATATTGATCTTCCTTGAGGATATTCCAGATTACAAATTGAATTACACCATACATCTAAGACGGGGAATGTTCAAATCTTCCTGCATCTTATACTGGCCAGCTCATAAAGAGCGGGTGGATGCTTTCCATCAAAAATTAAAAATTGCTCTGGGATCCTCCAATCTAGTAAAATAGCATTCATTGAATGCAATAAATTTGTACAAAACATGACTGTGCTTTCATATACATTTTTATTTTTTGTGTTTAAGTAGCAAAAATAAACAAGCAGCATATTTTAACATCGATATTACTGTTTATTCACTAACCTCATTCTACATTTTGAAGGAGTGAGTAGACCCTGTGTAATGCATATTATTTTTATTTATTGTTTTATATAGCACCATCATATTCCATAGCGCTGTACAATGGGTAGACAGGATATAACAAGTAGTGTATAACATATATAATACCGTGGATTTGGTTGGTGACAGAGTGCTATTGCTATTATGTCTTCTTTTCATCAACTCCTTGTTCCTTGGATTATTATCACCTTCTGGACACCAAAAACCTCTTTAAATGCTGATGTATCACGGTGCAGATGATTAATCATTGTACTTTACTATATTTACTGAATATCTTTGCTAATTTGCTTAATCCAATGCCAAATTATTGAAGTTGAAAGCTGTGTTTGGTTTCATGCGCCAAACTTAATTTTAGAGAACAGAAAAACGGAAGGAGAGTCCCAAACGAAAATTCACTAAACCACAAATTTTTTTCTCAAAGCAGTTAATGAATTTGAGCATAAAAACATCTGCATGGATTAAAGTCTACATAATCTAGATGCAATTACAGAAGGAAAATCATTTCTCGAAGCGGACCTTTTACCTTGCACAACCTCATTTATTACGAAATATTTCCTATTAAATAGTTGTTTTTTAATAACATCATTACATATGGGTCAGAAAACGGCTCTTCCATATAAGCACTTTAAATGGGTTACTTAACTGCCCTTCTCTTTCAGATGTACCTACCCCAGGATTAACTTTGTGCTTCCAAAGGTGTCACCTATACAACCCATTGTATTGCTTTCTCCTCCTTGCATCAACTTGTACCATCAATAGAACTTTATATTATGTCTGTGTTCAAAAGAAATGTTCAAACTTTTGTGTATTGTGTATGTTGCCCCCCCCCCCTATTTTGCAGCTATTGCAGCTTTTGCTCTTCTGAGAAGGCTTTCCACAAGGTTTTGGAGTGTGTCTGTGGGAACTTGTGCCCATTCAGCCATTTTTCGGACCATTTGTGGGATGTTTAATTTAAATATACTTGGAATAGTCATCTCAAAATAAATACATTAACACATACATTAATAATTACATCAATTACATTAAAAGTAAAGAATATTCGTAAAGAAGTACTTGCCCTATATCTATATATCACCAAAATCTAGTGCATTTTCATATAAATATATGAAGAATTGTTACAATTGTGTATAATAATGTATATAATAAATCAGTAATAACCATGTGCAGATGTCCTCTCGTATATACTGTCACAGTTTAACTATGCTTTCCTACTAATTGCTTATCACCAGCTCAGAATAGGCCTTCTGTCGTCAGCCTGCTTATGTATTTGATTACAGATAATCTGCGATGACACTGATAGGTTTTAATTACTGATGTCTTAATAGATGATGATTTTCCAATTAGTTTGATTGGATTAACCCATATGTGATACCCTCATATCATATTTCTTTTAGATCTTGGTGGTGTTATTTAGGGAAGGGGATCTGAGTTTAACACTTGGGATGCCAGGGAACTCTGAAAGGTTTAATAGTGAATTGTGTAAATGTATAAATAACACTAACTAAAACATCAGGGATGAGTCCTATTCAGGTGTGGGCTAACTAGAGGTCTCACCCTTTAAAAGAGGTGGAAACGGGATTGTCTATGTATTTTATTTAAGGTTGCTTAGCCAGATGCAGTATAACCGTCTTTTGTGCTTTAGATGCTCTCACTCGGTTAGTGTTACATACATAGTTACATAGTATGATTGAAGAAAAGACATTGAGTTCAACGTATCCCAGATAACCTTAATCCAAAACTGAATGCAAAACAAAAACCCTTTTAGGTATCTGACAACTTTGCCCAGAAGAGGGGAACTCATTTAAGACTCTATGGGCAGTCAGAATAATCTCTGGATAAACATTAGGTAGTACATTCCAGGGATGTTTTTATAGCATTGTTTGAAGTCATAGCTACAGTTATTTGAACAATGGTGGTACAACTAGTGGCATATTTACCTTTGGGGTTGTCCTTGTCCTGACCTAAGGCAGTGCCCCAAGTCCCCTCAACCTCCATGGTCAGCGTCTCCAGTACAACGGGCCCCTGGGCCTAGTCAGCCTAGGCCTGTATATATCACTGCCTACAACATCCCTCTAACACTAGGTGAAATGTCAATATCCAAGCTTTTGGTATAACTATATTGATTTACTTAAAATATCATTAGCTTACACCTTTACTTTTGCAACCAGTATAACTGTTTTGGCGAAATCTGCTTTAACATTACTGGATTATTTAACTTTAAGTTGCTGAGATCTGTTTGCAAAGATGGAAGAACCAGCATTTTAAACAATACACCACTGTTTCCTCTCCCCACGCTTACACTGAATATGTGGAAGATAAATGTAAAAGACACCCAGCACAAGTGGTAGAGGCTAATACAGTAAGGGAATTGAATTATGCATGGGATAGTCATAAAGCTATCCTGAATCTAAAACAAGACCAAAGGCTGCTTAAGGTCTGAGCCTTATATAGGTGAACTAGATGGGTAAAATGGTTTTAAATCTGCTGTCAAATTCTAGGTTTCTGTAAAGACTAAAAAGGGACGGAAGAGGGAATAATCATCCAGACTGTGCGAATAGGTAGTTAAGATGGCTGTTCCCAGTAACATATACATAAGGTTGTTTTTTAATATTTTGATCAAAAAGATCTAGGTGATTGTCTGTCGGATACCCTGCCGGGCTCTGTAGAGAACTGTTTTTGGAAGGAGGTATCTGCTCTCCCCTTTGAAAGTAAGAACCAGGCATAGTGAGCCCCTCACTGAGAGACCAACATATACCGTATTGGCTCGGATATAGGCCGCCCCCGTATATAGGCCGCACCCTAAAAGTTTGGTGCTTTTTTAAAGAAATTTTTTTTTCTTTAAAAAAGCACCAAAAAACATGCTGCCACTCTGTCCCCCCCGAGATATGCTGCCACTCCCCCCCGAGATATGCTGCCACTGTCCTCCCACCCCGAGATATGCTGCCACTCTCCTCCTTCTCCCCCCCGAGTTTTGCTGCCGCTCTGCCCCCCCCCCGACTTACCAGAGCAGACTCCCGGGTGTCTTGCGGGGCCGGCGGGGGACATCTACGCAATACGCGTATACAACTTCCGGTGCCGGCACTCAGCGGATGTGCCGGCACCGGAAGTTGTATACGCGTATTGCGTAGCTGTCCCCCGCCGGCCCCGCAAGACACCCGGGAGTCTGCTCTGGTAAGTTTTGGGGGCAGAGGTAAAATGCATCGTGCGGACGGTCACCGGCTGCGGCGATGCAGGTTAACAACCTCCGCTGCCGAGACATCTGCACAATGTGCTTTAACAATCTCCCTTGCCGGGACTCCCCCCATGGGAATTCCCGGCAAGGGAGATTGTTAAAGCACATCGTGCAGACGTGCCGGCAGCGGAGGCTGTTTACCTGCATCGCCGCAGCCGGTGACCGTCCGCACTTTGCGCTTAGACAACCTCCCGTGCCGGCACCCCCCCGTGGAAAGTGCTGGCAGGGGAGGCTGTCTGAGCGTATCGGAGAGTAGGATACGGGTCCCCTGCACCGCTGTGGGGGATCTGTATCCTAACCCTGCTGCCTGCCCGGCCGGGAAAAAATGCAGCCTATATTCGAGCCAATACGGTATATCGTTGCATGTAGTTAACCCCTTAAATGCTGGAGCACACAATGTCTAGGTACATTTTGTGTAGTTGGCCTAATCAATTTAGTACTGAAAAACTGTGTCTAACTTCTTAAATACTGAAGTGCAAACCTTTGTGAAAGCATAATGTAAATAAGGTGGCAAATGAATGAGTACAGGACACCATGTTTGTGATGCAGATGCAGGGAGGCTGTTACTGTTATGTTTTGTCCAAGACAGTTTTTCTTTGTTTGAATTTGGTAACCCCCCCCCCCCGTGTGGTAATGAAAGATGGCTTCTTGTTCAGGAAAAGTTTACTATGTAGTGAATAATGGGTGATTAATCTACAGTACACTACTTTGTCTATTTATTACCTAAACCTGGAAATGACACACAAGCTTCAAAATTAAATAAAAAATTATATCAAAGCCTATCAAACTACTTTATTAGCTAAAATACATGATTTTATGTATTGCTTTTTATAATGCATTTAGTATATCATTAAATTATATACTTTCTATCCTATTTTCTGTTTTGTCTCTCTTTTGGTAGGCTTGACTACAACATTTGCAAGTATTACATACAGTCGTGTGAAAAAAGAACACCTTCTATTCTATGGTTTTACATATCAAGACATAATAATAATCTGTTCCTTAGAAGGTCTAAAAATTAGGTAAATACAACCTCAGATGGAGAACAAAACATTATACGTCTGTATATGGTAAGCTCAATATTACTGGCTTTCAAGTATGTGGAAGCAGATAAAAGGAAGTGGGATATCTACGTTGCTTACTTTGGTATTTTAAGTTCCATTAGCAGAAGGGCAGTGGTTTTGGGTATGCATTTAAAGCTCATGACATAACTATCATTACACAATACTCAAACACCATCATACATAGAAGAGAAGAGAGAAATACAAAGTGTGGCCTAAAAAGTTCTACCAATGTTGCAGACTGTATAATGGGTAAGCAGGACGGAATAAATAGTGTATCACATAAGGATTTGAACTAACAGAAACAAAAGGTGATTAGATCCTTAGTCAAAAGAGCTTACAATCTAGTATTGCACTATATGAAGTTTATATAGTATTATCGCTTTGCTGCAATCCCTTGTAGGCTGTCCAGATTTACACCCTACCTGGCCATTTACAGAAATTATTATTCTATGCCTTTGGGGTTAAAAATAGAAAGGGCACAGGATGTAGTTGAATGAATAAAACCTATGTGGGACAGCACATGCTATTCAAACAAAGAGGTGGCAATAAGATTTAGCAAGATAAAACCCAGGAATGGTTATCTAAACATCCAGAAGGAATATGAAAGAACAACTCCTCTCAAAGCTGCTGCTCGTCATACACAATAAATAAAACTCCACTCATATTATGGTTTCTCCCTCAATAAAAATGTCATTGTTGAAGTAAGACTTTTTCGTAATAATGATATATAGAACATAATGCCTTAAACGTTTAATTTTGTCTCCCTGAATGTAAAATTGCAGAAAAAAATATACTGCGCATTGAGTATGTGTGGATAGTGAAGATTGACAGTAGCAAGTTTGCTTTTGGGTAAAGTTCTCCACGGGCTAGGTGTAACTGGGGTTTCCAGAGTCTGGCGTAGCTGGGTCTGGCTGGGAGGTTGAGGTAGTGGGTGATTAGGCTGGTCAGTCTGGACCAGCATAGTTCAGTTAGAGAGGGCTCCAATTGGGAGCTAGGTTTTCTTTTTATGATTTGGTTTTTGGGGTTTCAGCAGTTAAAAATAAAGATCTGTTTTTGTTACAAGCTGGTGTTTCCGAGACTGATTGCCTTAGAGGACTGTGCTTAGGACCCCTAAAAGTGACATGTATGGCCCTCCTGCTATAGGGTTTGTCACAATATATATATATATATATATATATATATATATATACACACACATATACATACACATATACATACAGGTTGAGTATCCCTTATCTGAAATGCTTGGGATCAGAAGTATTTCTGATAAGGGATAATTTTGTATAAGAAATCTGATGTGCTATATGTGTGTATAAATGCACACACATATATATATATATACTCTCTCTCTATATATATATATATATATACTGGTTATTGAATATACAATTGGTTATTTACTAATATTTAAATAATAACAAGAATAATACAAATTGTATAAACTGTGTATCACACTATATCAATAGCATTGTCCAAATACGCAAAAAATGTAAGGTGTAAAAATACTATAAAAAGAACACATAAATGCTACATTGTAAACGATGCTGGGAACCCTTATCATTTCGCCCTTTGCCAAGCCTTTGATGAATTACAGTGCAGAATGTTTTGCCAGTTGATGTTGCTGAGAGTCAGGGCTAGGAGAATGTCTGGTAGTCCCTCCCTCGGTATTAAGTGGTTGGATTTTTCTACTGTGTCAGTACAATGCTGTGAGTCTGTGACTTAATCTGTTTTCTTTCCCTGTCTCTCAGGGTGAAAGCTTTGCCTTTCAGGCCCTAGAGCTGGAATTGCCCAATAACCAGTCTCTCTTTTTTTGTTTATCTTAGCAACCACCCGCCCCTCTACTCCCACGTCTGCTGCTCCAAGCCACTGAATCAAGACATAAACAGACTGCTCTTTCACTCTAACAGGGGCAAACATATTACACCTTTTCCCTGACAAGCCTCCGTGTTTGCAATCTATGGATTTTGAAAGCCCATGGACATGCGCCATACATACCGAAGATAATAATTGCAAAATATCTAGGAGAAGCAGAGGCTGAACAGAACCCAACCCCCAAAAAACTGGCATTTATTTCTTATTTTTTTACAGATATTTCCACTTTTTCAGGTAACTCCAAAAGGCCTCGGTGAATAACATTAAACGACTACAGTTTTGCTGTGCGAAGTTAACCAGAACGCTTTCTTGCAGAATTGGTAAGAGATGCACACCTATTGGTACTATCCTAACAGTGCTGATTTATATTTGATTCAAAGATTTTTTGGTTTATACTCAGACTGATCACTTTACTGCCGGAACATGAAGGTTGCAGTTTTGGACTTGGGCACAATTTTTGCTAAGATTTTCAAATCTTCAGTATCCCCTATTAATCCTGTTCCAGCTCCTGGAAATTCTTTTTCTGGTCCAGTGTCTTCTACAGGACCCACAAATATACCAGTGGTCCATAAAACACCTTTTCTCCTACTTCCTGCCCCTCCATCTCCTTTGAACATTATTCATTCAGCCACTTCTTCAACTTCTTCCTTGCCACGGGTTTCCTCAGGGAAAAGTATAACTCATCTTGGTGGCCTTTCTGCACCCGGTAGCCCATCTCAATCTAGTAAACCCCAGGCTTCTAATTCGGCTGCCAATACACTTGAGACTCATTTTCAGCAGCCTTACGAGGAATCATGGACTGGTCCAGATTCTACAGCTGTAGCTCCAGTGCAACCTACCACAATTTTTGTACGACCAGCTCTGTCAAACACCAGCCTTATAATGCCTATTTTGCCACCTGGACATTCCACACGTTCACCAAGGCTTCTTCAGGATAGCTTAACATCTGGATGGAACACCAAGTCCATGCTTCTTACCCTTCCAGATATTGGAGAGGAAAGCACGGACTATGAAGATAGCCACCACAGCCAAGGGTAAGTTAGCCAATTCTGTGTGTCACTGTGCAATACACCATGTGTTATCCTGAAAATGTGCTCCAGGAGCAAAATGATCTCTCCATGCTTGGAAATGTCTGTCCACAACCTAAGATATGTTATGGCAGACCCTAAACAAATTTTACTTTAATGCTCTGAATACCTTAGAATATGTCGCTCTAGTCTCTGCCACAAAAAGCCATATTTAAAAAACATCCTCACATTTACTCACCTAGAAGGAAACGATTTGTAATGGCTTTCCCCTTTGTGGAATCCATATATGAAAAAACTAAACAATAAAATGATACTGAATGAAAGAGTTTCAGCAGGGACTTCTAATTCATGACTAATCTCTGCTCCATCCATTGTGAACCAATGTTTTAACTTCAAGTTAAAGTCTGAGGTCAATAAGGTAAAATACTGGACAATTACTACTACAACTAGCCAGTGGTTTAAAAGAGCAAAAAAAAAGCTTAATGAATATATAATTTATATTTATAATATAAATTATAAATATAAATTATAATATAAAATTAGATCCACCGTGTCATGTATGAGGCATTTTGGTTGCTGGTCACTAGGTTCCTATGTTTCTTAGGTTCCTACAGAGTTCAGCAGAAGTTGCCAAATTCAAAAAGGAAAAAATTGCCTCAACATAGGATTAGTAATAATCCTCAAACATCTTAAGCCAGTTTTGAACTCCTACATTTAAAACATTAACTACCCCAAAAAACATAGAATTTGATGGCGGATAAGAATCATTCGACCCATCTGGTTTTCCAGTTTTTCCTGATGTAATGACTCAGTCCTTGGCCTTGTCTTAGACTTAGCTTTATGAATATCCCATGCATGTTTAAATCTCCTTAATGTATTAAACTCTACCACTTCTGCTGGGAGGCTGTCCCATTCATCTATCACCTTCTCAGTAAAGTAAAACGTCCGCACACTTCATCTAAGCTTTTGACCCTCTACTGTTAGATTCCCTCCTATACTAAAACCTTTTAAGTATTTTTACACACACACATATAAAAGCTGCACTAAAGAGGTTAACTGCAAACAAATGCAGGTTTTGCACTATAGCACTGAAGAGGTTAACAACACGCTGAGGTTTTGCACTCCAACATCAGGTTAATCACACACAGTAACCGTCTGAAAAGGCAGAGAGGTTATTGCTTAGCTGTGCTGGCAACCTCAGGTACAATATATACATTTACTATGCTACATTGTATCGGGCCCGCTGGGATGGGAGGCTGGCCGCTCCTTGTGGACGGTTACACTGTGTCTGGCAGCAAGGAGCTATATGGCTTCCAGTCCCAAAAATGAGAACTGGCTGTTTGAAGACGTGAGCCAGTCATTTAAAAATGGTGGTTGGTCAAATGCTATGTTCAGCCCACTGACTGAATTGTTTATCCAGAGAAATTAGGGCTGCATGAATTCCCAGTATGTAGGATCCAACTCAAAAATGTAGGAGCCAGAAGCTGCTGCGCCACTGCTAAGGGAGGCCCATAATGTCCCATCACATGACCCGTTCTGAACTCCTGCGTCCCAGAAGCAGACAGGTAGGAAAAGCTGACTTTGTATAGAGTCTGCTGCTGGAAACGCTAATTCACTATCTATAGAGCCAGACTGCATCTCCAGCAGGTAAAACCTTAGGCTCCAGGATGCAATTCCTATTTATCATTGCGACCTTGCCCTGAGCTAGAATTATTACCTTCATTTGAGCTAGATGAATGCTACAGAGTAGCATGAAAAGCTGCTTGCCTTATTATTTATCATATCTGCATACATTCCAATATTTCAAAGGGACAGAGATGTACATTTTTGCTTTAGTGAGTGTGGTTAAATGCCACGCTAGAGAGTGGGGCTCTATCAATGCTTTTATGCTACATTTTAACCTATTGGAAGTTGTTTATGTAACTATTAGCACATGTAAAGGATCAATAATGAGTTTTATTTACATTTTGTGACACAATAGCCCCATGGAGATGTTTCTTGAAGATTTTATGCATGTATAATGTGTGAGTATGGGTCCCTAGGGGTGTACATTTGGAGAGCAGGTCGGGCCATCTCAACTATTGCAACAGAAGCTGGATATGCACAATAAAGTCCAAGATTTCATTGCTAAAGCCTAGCAATTGAGGAGACTGTTGCGGGATGAGGTAATTTGTCTGTGCTCCTAGGGCAAGGAGAGACCCTGAAGGGTAATTCCTGAGCCAAGTGTGTTTGGAAAGGTTTTTCCAAAGCCAGAGTTAACTGGGCCTGGTAGAAAGGATTAAGTTCTAGAGCATTAAGTCAGCCTGGGCCAGCAAAGTTGGGCTCAAATTAGGAGCTAGGCTTTTTATTACATGATTTTGTTTTATGGAGACTGGTTTTGTGCACTTGTAAAAAAAAAAAGTTACAGTTTGCTGGTCTTATTTCTCTGGATGACCATGCTTAAGATCCTTTGAAGTGACATTTATGGCCTTCAGCTAAGGGGTTTTGTCACAATAAGTTAACACCTAAACATATTTTGTTGTCTCTACACATCCCATTGTGACTACTAAGACTGCAGAGCACTCTACTACACTTATACCCACCAAACATATTGAGCTCCTAGAAGAGGGGGACATCAGAAGCGGTTAAAGAGACAGAGGGACATGGGCACCAAACAACGACTGTCCTTCCTAAATAGGGACACCTGCGATGTATGCCTCTGGCAGTCTTAACAATACTACTGGGCACCTGAGCATGTCCTTACACCATTATGCACATATGCAAATATACTAGAAGTGTGTGATTATGCGCTCCTTTGTTTATCACAAAAGCCCTTCATTTACCTATATGGTACTTTATGCACTGCTCTAATACACTTTTCCCTAGTTAGTCGTGCTTAGTAACCTGAAAAACAATGTTCAGCATTTACCAAAACATATTCTTGCTAATCTGCTTATAAAAATGCATCATGGAGGCCGCAGTTATTCGAATTAATTATATATTGTGTTGACACAATCACAAGCTTCAGGGAAAAGCTCTTCATTCTATTTTGTGGGAAAGTCATGAGCCTATGCAATTGGTCAAATCAGCAGTAGGTAACTTATCAAAGACTGAATGCAGAGTATTGGTACTGAGTTAGGTAGCTAAATATTTATTGCAATTATCATGCATTAGGGTAAGCTTTCTTTTCATCTTGAAGACAGAGATGTCTGACCCTCTTGTCTTATGTAACACTTCTAAAAATTGTATTATACAGGGCAGCAATCAAAGCCGTAGCTAGCTTCTTTTGCGACTAAGGCAAGAAGGGAAAATTGTGCCCCCCCTGCTATATATTTTAAAGGTTATTTATTTATACTACCCTTACACATGCCTACCCATACACATTGCCTTTACACACACCTGTCCATAAACACACATATACAAATACACTGCCCTTACAATCTGCCTTTACACACACCTGCCCATAAACACACACATACACTACCCTTACACACGAATGCCCATAGACACATATGCATTTCCCATATAAACACGCCTGCCCATACACACACATACACATACAATGCCCTTACACACGCTTGCCCACACACACATACACTACCCATGTACACACATACTGGCTGGCCCCTAACAGCACCCCTTTCTCCCCATCATGTACCCCCTTTCTCTACTACACCCCCCGTTTCTTACCTTTTTCCTCTTCCTTTATACTTTCTCTTCTTCCTCTACTTTTTATTTCTTGTCATGGAAGTGTAAGGTCTTTGTCTGTCACTTCAGACCTCTCCTTTGCCGCTCTGTGGCAGTGCACATCGCTATTGATGCTGAGCACCAGGATATGACATTATATCCCGGCGCTCGGCATCAAGTGCTGGTGCACAGTGATAGGGAGTACAGCAGCCTAGGTCTGACGTGACATACCTCACACTCCTTTAATGTTGTGCCGGTTATAGGTCCCTGATCTCCCCAATCTATGCCCCCCAACTGTCCTGCTTTGCGTGGGAACGCCCCGATTTTTCAAGATCGCATCCCTGATAGCATTCTCCAGTGTGTGGGACACAGGGGCCCAGCACTTACTGATAGCTAGTGACAAGTTTTCATCAGAAGGGAACATGACCACCTACGGCTGGGAAGAAGGTTTTAGAAGGTTACAGTGGAGATGGGTGAACCTTATTTGAAAATAGAAATCTCACACTGAGATGTTTAGGCTCCAAATCCAAACATAAATGTTTTATAAACTATGCCATTTTGCAGGAGCCAGGATCCCATAATATATGAATCCTTCTATATATGTGTCCTTCCAGCATATTATGGTGCTATAGTCTAGTATCACTTACCTCCACAACTACTTTTGTGCCATAGAAATAGAAAAGGTACGTTCTTAGGGAAAGGATCGCTATGCGATTTCCTGTTACACGCTTTGTAGAAAAACAAATGAGTAATGGCTCATAATATACTTTCACAGTAATTTGGTTCTAGTAAAAAGCTAATCAAATGCATGACCTTTTGATCTGAGCTTCACATACAATGAATTTGAAGAGTGAAATAGATATCATCTTGGGATACACTTAAGACCGGGCGAAGGCCAAGACAATGGCTTTCAATATTTAATTATTTTGCTTCTTCAAAATGGAAACAGCTAATTAAAAAAATGTTAAAGAAATGGTGTAGGTTTTCTTTCAGCTGTGTCAGATCGTATTGCTTCTTCAGTGTCTTTTACACATGGCATGTATTTTCGGTACAAATAAAATAACTAGTTTGCAGGCAACGTTAAAAAAAGAAAATTAGTACACACTAATGAGCTGGAAAATGTGACAATAGAACAAAAACAATGACAGCTGAATGTAGTGCTCTAAGGGTTTGTATTTCAAATCAAAATGCACCACAAGTTACAGGTGTATAGAGGGAAGAGCTGGCCCTGGGGGTAAGTGGGCAATTACTGCCCGCACTGGTCCAAAATTCGTCAGCTTGGACCAGCCCACACACAGAAGTGGGAACATGGCATGATAACGTAACATAATGTTAAGTGCCCTGCGGTAAAAAATAGGCTGTTTTTAAAAATAATTTTTTGGACTGCTCTGGGGCCAGGGGGCCGTTATGTGACCCCACGGTAAAAGCAAAGCTGCTGGCTAGAAGAAGTAAAGGGAGTTAGGGAACCAGTGAGAGAGTCCACTTGGCTTTACCTGTCTCCTGGGCCAGATGATACCTGCCACCTTTGGTGGTAAGGTGTAGGAAATGGTGGCATACCAGCTATACAATACTGTACAATACAGAAGAAGCAACGCACACCCTAAAAAAGCATTTAAATTAAGATTTTGGGGTGCTGAAATGAGAAATGTGTGCATACAACAAAGCAAGCAATCAGTGCACACCCAATAACTATTATTTGAAAATCAGCTGTACACTACCACAATTCTTATCCAGCCTAGCTTTCAACTAAAAGGTCAGACATAGCCATGATATTGAACAGGTACAGGCAGCAAGTAATACACTCCCAGGATTTTGACGTAGAATTTAGCTAATCACAAGATTCTGCACCACATAAAAGTAACCAGTTTAACAAGGCTGTTTTAGATAAGAAGCCCAAAGGTGCTGGCATACTAGTGTACTAGTGTGCCAGTGTATCGCACTGCAGAAAATGATGGCACTATATAATGTGGTACACCAGTGGCAAGAGATAATAACGCTAGAAGAGAGACACAAGTCATTGCAGGAATGAAGATGGCAGTTAGGAGAGTATTTTTAGGACAACGTAGAGTTGTTAGGGACTCTGTAGGCCAGGATTAAAAGTTTAAAATTCTGGAAGGTAGATGGAGCTAATTGAGTGGCTGACACAGAAGGGAAGCAGATGAAAACTGGTGTGGTAAAAGGTGGAATTGGGGAGACTAGTTAGTAGGTAGTTACAATACTCCAGACGGGATATCACAAGAGAATGGATTAGTATTTTGGCTTTTTGTTGTATTAGGAAAAGCTGGATTCAAGAGATGTCTCTTAGGTGAAGTGGGCAGGATCTAATGACTGAATAGATATGAGGGGTGAGCCGCTGGAATATTAGGGCTAGTTGGGGAGAACATAGATCTCTCTCTAACAGGCCCAAAACATATGAATAGTGAAGTGTGTTCATACAGATCTCCGTTTCCCTGCTTCCTCGCAAAGCATGCTGGTTATTGATCTGAGCACCGGGATATGATGTCATATCCTGGCACTCAGCACTGAAGCCATGTGTAGACCTTGCACTCCCACCAGAGTACCTGAAAAGGTATTTTATGAGGATAAAGACATATGTGTGTCTATGTGTGTATGTATGTATGAATATGTGTATACCATTTTATAATTGCCCCTACTTTTATCCCTGTTCCCTCATGTTCCCAAACTAAAATTGCTGGAGGCGCAACTGACTTAACATCTGACTGACAGGTAGCCCCACTAGACCGCAAAAATGTGATTTTTGGGGAACGCTCAGTACAGGGCTAACTTTGCACACTTTGCCCTCTATGTAGCTGGCACTCTAAAAGTTAAACAAGTCCAGAATGTTTTTCCACTGTTGTGAAGACCTAAAGTCTGGCATGAAGGGATTTGCTGGAGATAATTGCATAGTGATTACGGTAAAAATACATAGTAACATTGTTTTGTGCTCAAGCTTATCTCAAGTGAAGAATCAACTTGCATTTTTTATCCAGGTATAGTATAGCACCTAGGGACCTTTGAACTGCAAATGCAAGAACTCATTACCTTATCGCACAACAGGATACACCGGTGCTCCAGAAAGAATAGGGTAGAATGCAGTAAACTTTGCAGGTAGAACGTAGTAAGGTTTAGTGTGGTGTCTGCAAGAAATATGGGTGTTCTGATGTCATATTTACCTCACAATTTGGGCCTACACGGTGTCGCAAGAAATGTAAAACAACAGTAATATTGAAACATACATTACTTTAGAATATCCTTTACTTTGGAACAACATAACAATGAAAATGCAATTTGGACATGAATTATATAAAGGCTCTACTTAAAAATCGAAGGCATAGCATATCTTACACAATTAGTTTGAAATACCTGTCTTTGATTCCTGAGCACCGTTTGATCTTCCCACATGCTTGGTTTGTATTGTTCATGTAATACATAACATACTCTGAACTCTGCTGCATTATACTACTCTGCATGCGCTAGAGGACTGCATTGGGATGCAAAAACACTTGCGGGCGCGGGCAGTTTTTCGGTCGTTGCAGGCAGGAACCCGCAAGGCTGCATTTGCGTTGGTCCCTCACAGCGTCTCTTCTCTTGTTCCCGCCCAGGAACCCAGCTTTGTCACGTGAATTTACAATGATGTTTTTTAAATGTTATGCTGGTTTACAGTTCTCCAAGGAACTTCCTGGAAATTGCGGGGGGTAATTATTTGAATGACAATGCACAACATCTACAGGACCCTTTCTCTTTTGGGGGGCAGCAAAGGCTTTCATAAGGAGATAAAAAGTTTCCTACGTGGAAAAACTCAATAAGGATTGACAGTAAAAATCTGAATTCTTGCATTTACGGGTATCAGAGACGTTTCATACTATTATTAACGACACTTCCGAATAGTACAATTTAGAATACACTCGGGCTAAGCAACTCTTAGGGGCTCAATTATTGGAGTGAGCCTGAAAGCAATTAGATTACATAAAGAATACATTTTTGTAGCTGGGGTAATAGAGCCGTCATTGGATAAACGTAGACAGGGAAAACACAATATTTGTTATCTGCATTCCCCTGAGGGTACCACTATCTCAGGATCACAGGATATGGGGGAGATCTTCCACACTCCTTTTCAGGAATTGTATCAGGCTACCCCAGATGGTAGATTGGAGGAGATCGCTTTGTTACAGTTGGCCAGGTTGAGTAATTCCCAAAGAGATCATTTGAATGCCTCAATGAATGATACTTAAATAATCAATACCATGAAACAACTCGAGAATGAGAAGACATCGGGCCTAGATGGTTTTTAGGGGGAATTTTATTAAATACTCCGCCTGCATATAATTGGCACTTTGAGGGAATTATTTAATGGAATCTTCCTGGGGGGAGATCCTGGCAAACGCCTTGAGAGGGGTGAGAACAGTGCTTATTCCCAAAATAGGGAAATAGCCAACTATCCCAATCTCTTACAGACCAAGTACATTGTTAAATCGCGATATTTAGATTTTAACTGAAAGTATAGCGGACAGACTTCAACTAATCCTACCCCATATCCTATTTGTGGCTCAAATGGTCTTTGTTAAGGGGAGACCCTCTGTTGCAGGAGTATGGACAATGGTAGCTTCTATACTGCTCGCAAACTCTGTGCCTACATTGGGGCCCAATTTCTCCAGGTGTTTAGGAAAATATATGCAGATTCATTATAGAACATAAATGTTAATGTCCTGTACTCTGAAAGGGTCCCCTGTTATTTAATATCGCCCTCTGATTCAGATTCTGACACGAGTGAGTTTGAGGGGGTGATTGCGGGGGACAGGAGCATTAGGGTTTTTTTCCTGAAAGTGCTGGTCTGATAAAAATGAATAGTTTTCCCAGATGCTCCCAATCCTTACCAGTTTATTTGGTAAGGAAAAAGGGGTAGATTAAGCCTTTCTTGGCTACAACGATTTAAATCTTCTACAGGCCTTAATGTGTCTTTCCCAAGACTACAAAATAGCAGTGCTTATGAGATTAACTAGATAGGCAGAGGGGAATCTATACGGACGCATCATAGAACATAGAACGTGAATTTCATCTTATAGCTGCACTACACACCCCATTCTCCCAGATCCCGGACACTGTCTGTACCAATCCTCTCCTTATGATGATAATAAAAGCTTGGTGGTCAGGCTTTGCCTCTACCTCCAATAGCAACACACGCCATTATATGGTTAGACGGTAATATGTAGTAGATGGTATTTTACCCTGAGACAGTTACAGATATGTGGAATAGCTTTCCATCAAAAATGTAACCATTGTTTGGATATGCCTGAACATCCTGAATATAGGTAGTTTTAGGTATGAAGTTGTATAATAGGTTAAAAATATGGTCAACCAGATGGGCCAAAGTGCACATGGATGCCAGATCTAAAATCAAATTGAGATAGGGGTGTGATTTCATTTTTTCTGGCAGTAGAATGTCAGGAATTCCCCAAATTCTCTTTAAAATAATCACTAAATTATTTTCTTATTACTCATAAGGAAAATATATGAAAAAAACAACATACATTTGTACACCGTTATGTAAAGTAGCGCTGTCCAACTTCATTGGTGTGGAGGCCTGGATTTTGTTGGACCAACTAGCCAGGGGGACCAGGCCCACAAATACTAGCACACATACACACTTGCACTAGCACACTCGTACACTTAGACACACCCACACTAATGCACACACCAATGCACCCTAATACTTACACACTCGCACCTACAGATACACACTCACACCCACCACTGTAATGGACACTCACATGAATACTTACATGTCTTATGCCTATCCCTTGCATGTTTAAATCCCCCCATTGCATTAACCTTTATTGCTTCTGCAGGAAGGCTGTTCCACTTATTTACTACCCATTCACTGAACTAAAACTATGTTTTGTCACTGTCACTGTACATCACTCAATTACTACAATAGTTTTAGAAATTTTAGAATTGGGTTGTATGAGCCTGTTTAGAATATGTGAGATATAGATATCACTATTATGTACACCTTAGATCTTATTACTGACCATACATTCTGAGTTACATTCCTCAGTACAACGCCTCTTTGTAATGCCATAGTATGATGTTTGCCGAGTGTCTTGATGCAATCCTCCTATCAATAGGAAGAAGCCAAACAATCTTGTTAAACAAAGCTTTGATAAACAGTATTATCTCGTTCCCTTGGAGTGAATGTAACAAAAAAATTAATGATACCATTAGAACACTCATTTGATAATTCTGAATATGCTTAATAGTTTTACTACATCAGGTTTGGATTTCCTTGTTTGAAAATGTCATGTAATCTACATTTCTGTTGGTAGCAGAACATAGTAATTTGAGTTCATACATGTTTCTGGAACAGATTAAAGGGACGGTTTACTGTCACAGACAGTTCCACTAAAGAATAATGCATATTAACCACTTAACGACAAAGCTGATTTTTTTGTTTTTGTACGACAAAGGCTGTTTTAACATTTCGGTGGGGCTCATGTTTAGCTGCAATTTTCTTCTCATTCTCATTTATATTTGAAAAATGGTTTACTGGCAATAAGTACAAGTAGCGTTTTTCAAATCTGGTAATCCTGTCCCCATGTCCTCTTTGGGACTTCTTTGAAGCCCCTTCCAAAGATTATATGGTATAGTCATATGGATAGATCACACTTGTTGCATGCCTTGTTCATGAACTAGTGTGATGCTTGAGGCTCAATGCCATCCTGGCGAGTTGAATGTCATCAACTAGCAATTCCATTCATCTATAATCCAATAGAGCAGCACTTTTTTATGGCTTCTGTTTTTTTTTACTTTTAAAAGTATCTATTCCGAAAACCTTCTTCTTCTTAAAAACCCACATTTTCTATGCGACGCTTGCGGCAAGATTAATGTGCTTCAGTGGTCACATTTCAGTTTTTAGCTTTACTTGTATTCACCAGAAGCTATGCTACTTCAATGTCAGCAATTCAGTGTGAACTATTGTTTAAGGAAGCAGGTATAGCAGGTTTTATGTATCTGTTGCCTGTTGTACGCATATGTACTTCTATGAGTGTGTTCTGTCTGTATATATGTGTGTTTAGGGTGTGAACTTCCTTGTTAACTTGTGCATGAGACACTTCCCCTCATTTTTATACTTTTTTGTCTTGATGGTCGGAATCACCATGTTTAAACCATGTTTAGTGCTACCAACAAGCAAATAAATTGCATTCAAAATAATCCTTGTGATAAAAATCTGCCTGGTGGCAGTATGTATAATATGAGACCAAAACTATTAAACAGGAAAAAAATAAATACAATATCTTACAATAAATTATTTTAAAAACATATATTTTTAAGTGTAACATATGGGGATTATTTTAAAATTTTATTTTGAAAATGATGTTTATTGTATTATTATTATTGTGCATTCGTATTCAGGAGAACATGAAAACAAACACAAATGTTAACAAACAAACAAATATGGAGGCAGATAAACGCACACAAAGAATCTTCATTTCTTTGTGTTCGTCTGCGTGTTTACTAGACCATTAGTTAAGACAAAATCCCTAAATATCTCCTACAAGCCACTGCCTATCTTAAGTCTTCTGTAGTATATCAGAAGTTAATCTGTAGGATCGTGCCAGGATTTATAGGTCCGTTAAAGTCTGAGACAACTGCTCTGAGCAACCTGGCCTGGCAGGTACACCTCTGAGCAACTTGGCCTGCGGAGACCAATGGCTTTGACGCCACGATTTAAAGGTCCATAAGGTTGCCCTTTATTGGTTGATGCCAGACGAGTCCCCTGCCAGCGACCAACAGAGTCACTCTCATGGACCTTTAAATCCTGGCACGATCCTGTGGACTTCCGTTAGCCCTGCTATACTACGGAAGACTACTATTAGAAAGCTGCATGAAAATCAACAGAGAAACAAATACGGAGAACGTATATGAATATTCGCCAGAAATGGGCGTATATTTGTAGCATACGAAGATTTTTTTTTCCAAAGACAAACACAAGACTTCGCCCAAGTCTAATTATTATAATAGCCCGAATAGGAACCCAGCTACCAGCCATTTTAACAGTATTAAAATTATTTTATGTATAATGGAAAAAGGAAGTCTGATGTGCTGAATATATCTAGGCTGGTTGGTGTGCAAACTATTTAAAACATTGGTCATCGTGATTGATGCTGTTGTACCCTCACCTGTACAGTACACAGACAGACACGCTTGTCTATTTTTTATTCCTCCCCGGGCACTTCTCCTCGGGGATCTCCTGGAGAGGGATATGTTTGGTAATGCAGTGCGGCGACCTTATTTTACGTCTAGACACACACGTTACGGCTCCTCTCTGATATTCTGCTGAATTGCGATCATGCATTTGGTGACAACCTGGTGTGTAAATGAAACTGGAGGCATGACAGCTTGAAAGAGATTTATCCATAATTGTGCAGGTTGTCCAGAACTATCCTTGCTTGGTAGGATAAATTCAATAATTCAAAATCCTTTTTCAGAAAAATGTAAGTCAAAAAAATGTTCAAGTGGGGGGGCAAGTGCCCCGTCCCCGGCGGATGCCCATGTGCGTTACATTTGTTTATTATTGCCAGAGTGAGTAAGCTTTTTTATTAAGTTTCAATAAAAGAAACACGTTTTACATTGTGAGGGTATGGTTACTTTTGAATAATGATATACTTGAAGCTCTTTGTAACAATATGCAGAGGTTCCTCCTTGGATGTAGATCGCATGCTGTATCCAATATTTCTTTTATAGGATCTAAAGATCTAGAACATAAAGGTGAATTCATTTACAAGCTGTATTCAGAAATATTTTTTAAAAGACACAGAGCGGGGGCGGTAACATGTCCGGACAGAAATAAACTCCATTCCTCAATTCTATTAAAAAAATGTCATCAGCCCTGCCTGTCAAAAGTGAGAAATGTTATCCATGTGTACACGAGGCAACAGCGACATTCACTGTCTGTAAGGGAGAAGTGAATTATTTTGCAATTCCATAGGCTTATGAGTTGTGATAACATTCTCATCTTGCCTTATTAAATATACAGTATGAAGGGCCAACTCAGCCCCTCAGATCTCCCCTATGCTGGGATTTGTTGCATTGTAAGTTTGCATCTATGGAGCACATGAATTTCAGCATATAATACAAACTGACTTCTTGTTATTTGGGGGCAGGTGCGGCACACATTTCACTAACTAATAGCTTATTAATTAACAAACTGTTGTTCACTATGGTGTAAAATTGAAAATGTGCCTGTTTTTCATCTGGAAAAAATCATGATTTATTTTGACCCTAATCCCTGATAAATTGACATCAACAGGGGGCTTCCCATATTGTAAATAAGCTAATATTGAGTAAATATTGGGCAAATGTGAATATATGCCCCGTTTGATTACCTATAAATTCTGACCTTGACTCATGGGCATCATATATATATATATATATATATATATATATATATATATATATATATATATATAGATAGATAGATAGATAGATATATGTATATATATATATATATATATATATATATAGATATAGCTATCTATATATATATATATTTTATTTTTTCTGAAATATTCTAATTTTTAAAAAAGCAAAATAATAATTGTAACTTTTTAAAAAATATGTTAATAGTAAAATGCTACTCTGATTATATAAAAAGTACTCAGAGCTATATTGTATATATTATATAAGTAGGTAATAGCCAAACATTAAGTACTGATGTCATTATATTAATAAGGCAGTAGGCGAGATGTTTTGTGAACAAAAGCCGCACTTGGGAAGGTAATGGGCAATCTCTATAGAATTTTCTTCCTGTACAACACAACATTAGTGTAATAATATCTCCAGAGGCTTAGTGATAATCAGTGGCTATGCTTGGTAAGTTTCCCTTTCAAGGGAAATTTATAAAAACACAGCTTAGCTGTAACTGCTTAATAATAATTTTATATGAAAGATCCAAATATCACCAATTAACAAGAACATCATTGATACTTTTGCTTAATGTTGAAATATACCCCTTCACTCACTTTTTTTATTAATAAACTCAAGTGACGTATTTGCATTTTCATTGCAATTTTAAATTGCTAAAACTGAAATATATGCTTAATAAAAACTTTGTGCCTTTGCCTTAGTTTGTTTTTTAAATTATTTTTTCATGGTAACAAGAAATCCATCTTTAATAGAAGTTCTTTGACCTTGGTGGTTTATTCTATAATTGTAATACCAGCAGGTTTGATTTCACTCTGTATTTCCAATAATGTGCCTATAATGTCATGTAAAGACATGGTAATGTAAACAAAGTCCAAGGCAAGCTAATAGCAAGTAGGTTCCATGACTGTTCAGTTGGAAAATCAGAGTTAAATGAGGCATCCAGATAATTCATTCTCAAAAGACTGAGCTCAGCAGTGGCCTCTAGCGGTTATAATCTATGCCTTTAGAAGGCTCCATTAGGCAAAGAACCAAAACACAGGCTCTTGGAGCTAATATCACTAATATCAGGTCTGCTTCGGAAGGAAGGATCCACAGAATTGCACCTCTCACCTTCCAGCGGCTGCAGCAGATGATCATCCTGCCTCATGGGAGTTATTGCCCTACTTATGAGCATACCTGGGACATTTTAGGCTGCTACCCAGAGCCCTCCTTGCGCGATGCGGGTGGGAGGCCCAGTTGACGTTGTTTCCGCTGAGATTGTGGGAAACACGCCATTGTTGGAGTGGATATGGGTCGTGCCAGAAGACCGTTCCAGCAAACCGTTTCCTTGTAGTTACCCGGAGAAGTGGAGCTTTACCCAAAGTCTCAAGTTCAATATCCGGAGATTTCCTAGTTTTGCTTACATGTTGATATGGGTCAAAAGTAAAATTCTATCCAATTAGAAATACTGTAAAATTGCCACAATTTGTCTACAATTACAAAAACTCCAGTTGAAGCGCCGACTTCTGCTGAGCAACAACTGCTAATTTAAAGGAGCACATGTACGTATTATGGCTTTAGTGTAACTTTAATGTATGTTAGAGTCCACTCTGTATAGATTCCAAAGCATGTTAACTGCATCCAAATTGTAGCATGCACTAGGGACTTCTCCTAGGCCAATCTTTAACACTAGCCAGCATCACTCTGAGCTGGCCCAGTGCAAGTCCCATTACACTTAGAGTGTTTGAATGTGCAAAGAGAATAGAGATCCTTCAGGGTCCAACTTGGCATCCCCTGCTCTGAATCCACATACAGTTGCTTACAGATCGTATCAGCGAGAAAAGAGACCGGGGAAACCTGGTTTGGAGAACACCACCTTATAATACCAAGTATTTTTGCCTGGAAACGTCACGAAGTACTTACTGTGTACATCTCGTCATGCATCGCTTTGTTGATGTTAGAAAAATTGAGTTGCGATAACAAGGACGAGGAAAAATCAATGTTTTACGTATGCATCAGTCCTATTTCCCCTAAGGGCAGAACAGTGCATTACAGCAATTAAATTGTTCCAGAAATATTCTCTCATGAGACCATAAGAGTTATCGCTGACCATGTTCTAATTAAGGCTGGTGTAGCTTTTCAAGAAAGCCTGAAGTCCCAGCAACCTGCGGCTAGATGCTAATGTTGAGACGTAGTTCCGGTTTTAAATGTATGTGAATAATAGGCCACTGGTTTAGGACTGGCAATGAACAATAAGTAACACGGCACTAAATTTTACAAACAAGATAAAAGCCGTCAGCTTATTTGATATGTGCTGAACAACATCAGCTCTCTTGAGCGGACTTGCATACCCAACTAAAGTATATGTTATTGAGAAGTCCCAAGTTTCCCTGGAATTTAGGATCTTTAGGAAGTTGTCATTACTATTTCCATTTGCCAGGCCCAAATTTACATTGCAGAAACCCCTAGGTGGAAAGATGTATTGGAACCTCTATCATCCTAAAAAAAACTTTGTAGGTGGGGGCAGTAACAAACATGGAAAGCAATAGATAGGGCTATTGTTAAAGGGGTACTTCAGCCATCATATACACTTTAATGCATATGATACCCAAATGCCCCCCTTAAGTTAACACTTTTATACCCTTGCAAATGCATGGAGGGATTCAGCAGAAACCCCTACCAACTAGGCATAGGGCAGCAGCTACAGATGGGCAGAAGACCCTCTGCTAAATAACAGGCAGCCTGATCACCATTATTATCTGCATCTACTGTTTAAGATGTTCTGAGTCAGCTGTGTCTTTGACAGTGAGATGTACAATTCCAATAAAAGGTAACAAGGGCCACTCGTTATGTGTTACGTGTCTTCTAACTGTCGGATGTCCTCACTCTAAAGAACCAAGCGCAGCTGTCTCAAATAAACCTTGTGGAAATGTGACAGTGACATCTCGTCCAAAATTAAAGGTCAGGAAATAAAATTAATTGTCTGAAATTGTCAAAAATGAAATGAAAAATGTGTCTAAATCCATTTTGCTTGCAGTGTCTAGTCCAAAATCCCTCTGCCCCCTAATGTCCCTTTCCAGGAGTTCAGAAGATGCTGCAGCTCTAAAAGTCACAATAATGTGTATCGAAGCCACCGACAATTTGTTTATAAATTGAATTGTGTAAATAATTTGCCTAAAATAGAAAAAGAAAATCACATAAAAAGTCTTGGTAACGTAACATAATTACCCTCACCAGACATAAAGGTGTCCCCATCAGTCACCAAAAATGTTATTATATTATGTAGTGTTTCATATAGCGACATCATATTCCATAGCACTGTACAACCCTTAATGTAATAATGCCTATTAGGGTATTCATTTCAGATCAACCTGTGCACCGAATGTATCCTATCCTCACTATATATATATATTGCGAGATATAGATATATATATATATAGGGATATATATAGGGATATATATATAAATATATGTAGATGTGTATATCGAGTCGTCCCCCCCCCCGCTGCACACGCTGCATTCAATCCCCCCTCCCTCACATCTGCACCGGACTCGTGCCAGTTTCTGTAAGGGTGGGGCATCTATCGGAGAACGATTTCATTAACCGCATCGCCGCCGGAAACATTTACCTTTCCACCATATTCCCTGCTGACCAAAACGACGCCTTGTAGGCAGGCGACGCCTTTTGCAGAGCAGAGCCGGTGTGCAGCGGGTGCCTGCCTGTGATCACAGAGCTTCATGCGGTTCAGCACAATAAGGCTGGCGTGTTATGTGCCCCCCCATCAATGCCTACAGCTGCCATCACGTCATCATCATGCAGAATAACGCAATCCGTCGGGCGGCAGCGGCGGGGTTCTAAGCTGCAGCCGCTCACTGACCTTGTGATCATTGGGTGAGTGCGGACAGATGTTTTATCTGCAGGTGTGTTATCGGCGTGTTATCATCGTGACTGGTGCACTTAGGACTTTAGTGTAATGGTTGGTGATTTGTCGCTGTAATGCAGGGATCATCAGTATGACGGGGGCTCCATAACATGCCTGGAGCTTTATAGCTCTGTGTGTGGACTTTATTAGTGGGACTGTTTTAATATTTATAGTGCAATATGTCATCATCTTATCACTTGTCACAGCTTGGGGTTTTATAACCAGATATTTGTAACTCAATAGGGTTATGTTCTTATATTTCATAAGGCACTATTACATTTTTCTGTCTAATTATTATTATTATTATTATTATCTTTTATTTATAGCGCATCAACAATTTACACAACACTTCTTACTATAAATACATTCATGGGAATAAGAAAGCTAGAACTAAGACAAACCAATACATTAGTTAAAGAGGGCCCTGTACATCTAGAGGTTGAAGCTTTAGCTTCAGTTTACATGTTTTATGTGTTTGTATCATGTTATTATATAGGTTGTAACATGTAAAATATTTTACATATGTCTGCTAAATCATGTTTTGTGCTACTTTAAGTTACATATCATGTATTTTATCTAGGTGTAGTTAACAAACTGGTTAATTAATTTATTTCACATTGCATATGGTGAAGCTTATCATGCAAAAAGATGGCCCTGTATAATGGACAGTTAATGTGGAGAGATTGCTTCAATGTTAGTTTGGGGATTCGGGTATATATTATGGTGGTCAGCTCAGTACCTGTTGTAGGGAAAGAAAAAACTTGGGTTGGTGATCTGAAATGTTCAGATTATTTTTAGTCTCAAGGATCTATTCACTAAAGAGAGGTAGCATGAGATTTGTGGATTTAACACCCGCATTTTATTATTCATTATGGAGAGCCAATGCTGGCAGGTTCCTCCAGCTCAATGGATTGAACATGTCCTGCATACTGTATAATTGAATGGGTGAGGAAACTTTGGAGAAATCTCACTAGTTGAACAATGCATTATACAGGACCAGCTGTAATGTTCCTGCTACAGAAGCTCACTGGTCTGGGACCTTCATAATGTATAGCGGATAGTGGTATATGTTGGCTGTGAGCTTCTCTAGGCCTGAGTGAGGAGAGAATCCAAGCCACCCCTCATCAGTTACCTCAGTGGCTGCCATACTTTATGCTGAGTACTTGATTATGATGGCTGTATCTTAAGGCCATACAGTGCCATGTGAGTTTTCAATAGCTGTGTCGGCCAGGCACAGAGTCCTTAATAGCAGATATGGGATGGTTACAAGGGAGGTCTCAGATCTCCCCAACAAGCCCATGGAGCAGCAGTGTGCTGGGGAGCCTGATCACCCAATATGCATACCTGGGAACTTCTGAGCTCCAGCTACCCTGAGCTGTCCCTTGCGGGACACGGCCAGGACTGCCCACTGTTATCACCTGCGGTCCCAATGATGTTGGGGGCGTTCCCGCTGATGTTGGGGGCATTCCCGCTGATGACAATGGGCGTTCCTGCTGATATTGTGGAAGACACCCCCACTTAAATGAATGAGGGGAAATGCTCCTGCTACGCGGAGGATTCGGGTGTTGACCCAGAGAACCTGAGAAGCTGTGCTTCACCCAGAGTTCTCTAGGTACGCCAATAGGGCAATCTACCCATAGTTATGTTGCAGAAGGGCTTCCACCCACCTCCATCTACCACATTTTCCTATGCCAGAATAATCTCTTTAAGTGAAGTCAATGAGCTAAGAACCACATCTCTCCTGGAAACGCTCTTACCTGCTCTCCAGTTATTGAATAAAAACCCTGCATGTGACCTTCATAGAAGCATTTGAAATATTGTATGCAAGTTGGAAATTGTGTGAAGCATCATAACACTGCTAATGCATGTAAATCCTTGCATGTAAATCTTGCATTGGGCATTGAAGTTTTAGGTTATTTGAGAACCCACCCAAACAGCATGTAAAACTGAGATATTCAAGACTTTGGAAAAGAAACAAAAAAGGTTATTTGATGCCTGATTGAAATGATGTCAAGAAGGTGTGGTGAAAACAGCTGTTCAAAGAACTATATCAAGACACATATTCTTCATATGCGCTCATTAATCTTTAATCGCAATGGAATATTACATTTCATTCTTTACAGTGTCACTGAATACGACTTTAGTGTAAAAACCAAAGCAAAATATTTGGACAGCTTAAGCCCCTGCCAATTCTCACCTTTATTAATACTTGGATTTTCACACACCCTTACGGTAATAGCTTAATATTAAAATATATAATTAAAATATATCATTGCCTTAGTCCCCACTTCCACTTCATATCATCCACATAAATATTAAAATATATAATTATACTATATAATTTCCTCAGCCTCCCACCTTCACTTCATGCCATCCACGTAAATATAATATTAAAATATATAATTAAAATATATAATGATATATTTCAAAACATGGAGGGGGCTGCTGGAGTGCTGGGGTGAGGAAATTATATATATATATATATATATATATATATATATGTATATATATTGTAATATATTTATGTGGGGGAGGGTTGGGCTGAGGCAATTATACACTATATTGACCAAAGTATTGGGACACCTGACCATTACACCAACAGGGACTTTTATGATATCGGACTCTAAATACACAGATATTAATATGTAGTTGGTCCCCCTATACAGCTTCCATTTTTCTGGGAATGCTTTTCACAAGATTTTCTATGGGAATGTTTGGCCCATTTTTCCAGTAGTAAGAACAAACAAAGGCTCAGCACTGCTTTTTTGTTATTACGGGTCTTGGTGGAGCCAGGCTTGTGCACCTGTTAATTTTATGTGCTGCTGACTATTGTTACTATTGTTTCATTCATCCAGTAGAGCATTTGTGAGATCAGGCTCTGATGTTGGAGGAGAAGGCCTGTCTCGCAATCTCCATTCCAGTTCATCCCAAAGGTGTTGAATGGGGTTGAGGTCAGGGCTCCGTGCGGCCGGTCAAGTTCTTCTAAACCAAACTCATCCAACCATGTCTTTATGGACCTTCTTTTGTTCACTGGGGCAAAGGCTTTCCCCAAACTGTTCCCACAAAGTTGGAAGCATAGCGTTTTCCAAAATGTCTTGGTATGCTGAAGCATTAAGATTTCCCTTCACTGGAATTTACAGTTGGCACAATGCATTCTGGCAGGTAACGTTCTCCTGACATCCAAACCCAGACTGCCAAACAGAGGAATGTGTTCCACAGAACATGCTTCCAGTGTTCAGTGTTGGCGTGCTTTACACCACTCGACCTAAAGGTTGGCATTGACCTTGGTGATATGAGGCTTGCATGCTGCTGCTCAGCCATGGAAACTCATTCCATAAAGCTCCCGCCGCACAGCATTTGTGCTGATATTAATGCCAGTGGAAGTTTGAAACTCTTCAGCTATGGAATCAGCAGAGCACTGGCGACTCAGCACTCAGTAACCCTGCTCTGTGACTTTATGCGGTCTTCCGCTTTATGGCGAGTTGCTGCTGTTCCGAAATGCTTCCACTTTCCAATAATACCACTTACAGTTGGCTGTGGAATATTTAGCAGGGATGAAATTTTACGACCTGGCTTATTGCAAAGGTGGCCTTCTATCACAGTACCATGCCTGAATTGACTGAGCTCTTCGGAACGACCCATTTTTTTCAGAAATGTTTCTAAATGCAGGCTGCATGGCTAGGTTTTGATTTTATACACCTGTGGCAATGGGTTTGATTAAAACACCCGAATTCAATAATTCTGTCCCAACACTTTGTCCATATAGTGTATATTGTAATATATTTATGGAGGTAGAAACAAAACTGTAGGTGGGGAGAAGGCTAGGATGAGGTTATTATTTATTGTAATATATATTTGTGTTAGTGGGTTATGGTGGGGGTAGAAACTGTAAGTGGAGCAAAATGATGGTTGGATTATTTGAGTATAAAGTTAACTGGCCTTTGTAACACCTGTGGCTGGTAGACCGTGTGTTTATAATCGGACTTTGTCCCGCCTGTGGCTGATAGACTGTATGTTGATAACTGTCTGTGGTTTTACTAGTTGGGTTTTGCCACACAATGGGGGTTGTACATGAAGAGTAGATGTACAGTCAATATACAGTCGATTGTTCCACTTTTCTCTAGAATTTGCTCTTTATATAGAAAACCCTATGGCATTTATGGCTATGTTTATAAGTTAATTATCCAAATAAATGTATGGAATCACAATGAATCCCATGTTTATTTACAAACTAATATTGCACCTCAAGTACATTGCAGCAGAAGAGCTCAGTCATTCTGAAAACAACTGCCCCTATGAGTCAATCATTTAGTGGGACAGAAGAAGAAGAAAAAAAAACACATTCACCTGGTAACGTAATAATTTAGGTTGAAAAAAGATAGAAGTCCATCAAGTTCAACCTCTGTGTTGATCCACGAGGTGGCAGAAACCCTACATTGAAGCAAATTCACATTGTCTTTCAAAAAGGGGAAAAATCCTTCTTGACTCCAAAATCAGATTTCTCAATAAGCTATAACTAATCATGTGCTTACAGGTGATTTGTAATTTAGAGTAGATTTTTTTTGGGGGGGGGGCATTTTATTTAAAAGTGGTCTAATTCACAAAGTGCAATACCCAAGAGGAACATGGGATCTAGATTCTAGTGGATATGAAAGGTTTTAACCTCTAAATATTTCACATTGCTAAGTAGGTATGGTGCTGCAGCTAGAACACAAATACATAGATGCAAGAGTCCGAAAAAAATGTTGGTTACTGCTTGGTTCTTCCACATCTGGACCTTTACTTTCCTCCTTGCCAGCACATGGAAAAGTTCTGCTGAAAGAACACGATTTATTATATTGTGTAGGTGTACTGGACCTATGGATGTATGATACTACATGATGCGACAAAATGTGCTTCCATTTGATAAACTGCAGAGCTTGACAATTTCTAATAAAAGAAAACAGAGTCTCTAAAAGGTATTTCTAAAGAAAAGCTTTGGAACTCTCCGATAATTATCTGGCTGTTATGTTGTAGAAGGACTTTGTGCAGCACTGTTAATAATTTAATCACGTAAAGGGGTCACTGTAAAAGAAAACATTTTGTTAATCATTGAGCCATAATGGTCAGTTGTGCTGGCTTTAAGCAAACAGTTGTAATTTTGACCACTAGAGCAACGATTTAACCTTTTGTGCACCCTGCAAGAATCCAGAGAATGCACACCTGTCTGACCTGCCATAAACATTCTGCATGAGACCTTTCAATGCTGGACATTGTTTGGGTCTTAAATTTTATTTTTTTGTAAAGCTCTTAAAGTAAATCTGTCTCTTTTCTCAACCTTAAATTTTATAATTCAGAGCATTCAGTAAATCAGATTAAAATAAGCATTGTATATATATTGGAAACTATGTAAACATGTGGGGGAAACAGGCCAATCAAATGCTGGTTGTGCTGGTGGCTGACAGGGCTACATACCAATACCAAGGGTCAGGTCCTGTAGTATGTGGTCACCATCTTGATACGCGCAAGAGCCACGTGACCCATCTGGGAGCCTAATAGAACACTCTATGTCGCACCCGGAAAGAATAGGGTGCCAGATTCATGGTGGCGGCCCTGTAAAACCCTAGGTGCCAGGCGACCTGGCCCTTTGTTTCTTTTTTTTATTTTTTTTTTTTACATAACTCCTGCTGAAATCAATTGAATTATAGTAAATATATTTTCACAAACCAAATGGTTACAACATTTATTGCATTATTGAATTTCAGTGCTAACTTGCTTTGGAGCTTATTGTAAATGTTTTTAATGTGTTATGTTTTATTTTTGCTGTATTTTAGGAAGGGCATTTCTCGAGTCAACACTGATGCCTGCATTTCTGAAGATGATGGAGACCCTCTTCCTGCACATTTTACCAGACCGGTACAGGAAGCGATATGTAATTACACATGGTATGGCCTTTTGTCACACAGACCTTCAGTTAGGTTAATTTATAATGAAATATCCTATGGGATACATACGCCCCATCGCTTTGGGCCTATACCACCAACTTTTTTGAGATTTATTTTTTAATATTTATATTTGGGTTGGGGGCTTTAATTGTATTTTGGTACATTTTATGAGTTTCAGACAAAGGCATGCTTGTCAAGTCACTTAACCTTAGTCAAGTCACTTAACTAACATATTGACTTGAATAAACTCAATCGTGTTATTATGTATCCATATAGTTGCTCTTTATGTTCCTCATTTGGTAACACATGCAGTAGGGAATTTGATCCTCCTATGCATTCATGTTTGCCCTTGTTAATAATAATGAGAAATCAAAAGGATGTGTATACATACATACTTTATGAATTTTGAGTTGCTTTGCCATTGGTCATTGATTCCAGTTTACCACTCAGAATTATTAAAAATGCACAATTTATTTTACCAAATGTAGTAGAGAAAACAGGCCTTGTATTCAGATGATAATACGTACTTGATGAGTCTACATGAAAGATTTTAAGTATGTAGGATTAATGCTTCTTTGTATTTATAGTGAGTCCATCTCATCTCTATCATCTAGTGGACAAACCACTCCAACAGACCTAAACCAATCCTGGTCAGGAATTCAGAGCTATACCACGGGCCTGTCCACAGAAAGGAGTTCAGTATACTCCTGGAGAGATGATGTAAGTAATGCTTCTCCTTTACTGAGGAAGATTTACCAAGCAGAAAAGACTTGGAGAGTAGAGGACTGCATTGGGAGGCAGGTCCCGTGGGACCCGCCAAAAACCTTGCGGGTGCGGCCGGTCTTGCTGGTGCTGCGGGCGGGAGCGGGCGGTCAAGCACTGTACCTGTGGGTCCCGGTAATCCCGCGCAGTCCCGCAAGGCTGCCTTCTCGCTGCTCCCTTACAGTGTCTCCTCTCTTGCTCCGCACAGGAACAAAACGGAGTCACGTGATGTGACGTCACTTCCCGTGACTCTGCCTTGTTCCTGGGCGGAGCAAGAGAAGAGACGCTGTGAGGGAGCAGTGAGAAGGCAGCCTTGCGGAACTGCGCGGGAACTCTGCAGTTCAGGTAAGGAGGTAGGCGTGATTGGCCACAAATGTGGCGGGAGCGGGGCGGGATTTGCCACAAATGTGGCGGGAGCGGGCGGGAGTGGAACACCCACATTGCGGGAGCGGGCAAAAAATCAACAAGAGTGGGCGGGAGCGGGATTAAAAAAGCCTCCCAGCGCAGGGCTCTATTGGAGAGATTAATACTTATTGGAAAACTCCAGTGTTATTCTGTGACCTCTCATACAATGACTATATTGTTAAAGATAACTGAAGATACACGTATACCTCACACTTTTCACTGTTTCTCACACATTTCATTTTTATTTATGTACATTTAGAGCCAGCTGTGATTTCCATATTTTATGGTTCATCTTTTCCTAGTCCCTGTGTTTAATTTTTTTAATTCATTTAAAGTGGAGTAAAAGTGTTATGGCATTGGGCATAGTCTCATTGTGGTGGTCTGAGACAACACAGCCCTCTTGGAAGCTGCTGACACAGTGGCAACAGCCTAGACAGGAGGATGTGCGAACTTTGGAAGGGCAGCCATGTAGCAACACACGTGTGATGGACTTGACGTGTGTGGGCAGCAGAGGTGACTGTTATCCTTTTGCTAAAGTACAGCCCGATGGACCCCTGCGTCCATAACTAACATATGTATTTTCACACACACTTACCATACCTGGAGCCTGTCTGTGAGCTGATGTACTATTACTGTGGGGTCAGGCAAAGTTGCTTTACTTGACTCCACTATGCTCCTACCCAAATCAAACTGTCCCTGTCTGAATAATTAAGACCAGTCCACCCGTGGTAGGCAAGATTACTTAAAACAAACTTGTGCAGAATTTGGGTGGATGAATAGCACAGGAGAACAGGAGTCATACAGGCATAGACACACTCAGTCAGGAATGCCAGAGCCCTGTGCTGCATGAAGAGAGCAGAACTTAAGCCATGAAGTTTAGGGATAAAGAAACAAGAAGTACTCAGGGGATGGAGGACCTGTATATATCAGAAGTGGGTGACTCAGAACAGTTCATGGCCAGGTCAAGGCCCAAACCAGAATTTCAGTCCAAACTGAAGGATAGCAAGTCAGAGTCTAAAATAACTCTCCAGGAGTCCAGAGACAGGCATTTGTGTCCATGAACATGTGTTTTCAGTCATCTTCTGTGTGGATTTAGGTAATACCGTATTTGCTCGATTATAATACGACCCCGATTATAAGACGACCCCCCAAAATCAAAATATTAATTTAGGAAAAAAACAAAAAGCCTGAATATAAGACGACCCTATAGGATTATAGGTTATGCCACCAGTTATGCCACTCTGCCCCCAGAAATGCTTTATACCCCCCTATTTGCCACTCTGCCCCATGATATGCCTTATACCCCTATATGCCACTCTGGCATATAGGGGGTTAAAAGGCATATCATGGGGCTGAGTGGCATATAGGGGGTTAAAATGCATTTCTGGAGGTATATAGGCATATCATGGGGCTGAGTGGCATATAGGGGGTTAAAATGCATTTCTGGAGGTCCAGAAATGCATTTTAACCCCCTATATGCCACTCAGCCCCATGATATGCCTTTTAACCCAGCATGTACTGGCTGCCTTGGCTTGATAGGAGTGTGATTGCTGTTAGCAGTTTGATATATATATATATATATATATATATATCAAACTGCTAACAGCAATCACACTCCTATCAAGCCAAGGCAGCCAGTACATGCTGGAACCTGGGGATGATAGTAGTGGGATTACAGCCTCCCTATGCCATGCTACAACCCCCACCCCCCTTACACATCCATGCTATCACACACAAACACATTTAAATACTCATTCATTCCATTAATCACACATACTTCACACATTAAACACACATTAATCACACATACTTACCCAAAAACCCTCCCCCACCCCCTTACCTGAACTGCAGATCTCTCACTCGAAGACTTCTGCAGGGGACCGGCTGTAGAGCAACTTCTCTGGCCCCGCCCCCAGAGGAGGGAGGGGGAGATAGAGCTCTGTGAGGACGCTGCAAGCTTCCTGTCCTCCTGCTTCTAACAGAAGAGACGCTGCTCGCGACCGGTAAGCAGCATGGCCCCAGCAGACATTTTTTGGGGGGTCTGAGAAGACGACCCCGATTATAAGACGAGGGGTATTTTTCAGAGCATTTGCTCTGGAAAAAACCTCGTCTTATAATCGAGCAAATACGGTATTCTTTTTGAAAATATATCTGGTTGCTGAGTTAAATCCACTCATCCTCCTGCTTCAGAAGACCTGAGTTGTGATACTGTATGACTCTTGCATTGGCTATTCATCAACTGTATCAGTTCTTTTTTTTGCGGTTGAATTATAACGGTGTAACAATTTAAATACAGCAGTATATTTATATCAATTTTAATATGTCTTGAGTAGCTTCAAATTGTATAAATTATTTTATCACAATGTGCTACAAACAAAACTCATGATGGCAGGTGTATTGCCAGCCCCTGTAATCGGCAAGCGGGATAACAAAAACAGATTATTATCATCCTCACAGAGTTGTATTTAAACATGATAATTATTTTTCCTGTAACTCACTAGGAATTTGATAAAGCCAACACTCTAAGAGTGCATCAGTTATTCTGGGATGTGGATGAGATGATGTTTGAAGGCAATGTGACATCTCAAACCAAGAATCTACAAGCTGAATGCAAGGAGTGGACCAAACGATCTCTGCATCTAAGGTAACTCAGCCTGGACCAATCCTCTAAACTAGACCACTGTGGCGAAGACTGTACATTTCTGTGAGTCCACTGGCATCTAGAGGCAATTAAAAAAATTGATCAAGAAAGAAGCTGGATCTGCCTGTCCCACAAATCTGCCCTTTTTATGTAACAATGCACCATTTTTCTTGGTTTGCTTTTTAACAATTTTGTTTCTAACAGTGGTAAATATGAATATTAATAAAATTTGAGCATGAGCATTATTCACATATGTACAAACTACTTTTTGGGGCTATACCTTTTACAAATGTGTGAATCTTTTTACAAAATATATAAATAAAGGGTTACACACAAACAAATGAAAAACAAACAGGCAAACAAAAAACCCCCCATATGTTTAATGTTCAAAGACATGGGAAGCTCTCATGGAGCAGTAGGGAAGATTAACATATTAGGTAGTCTGAAAAAAGATTACTTGTATCATAGGGCATTAATGACAGATTATTGTAATTATTAATTACAGATGCGTAGGCAAATTTACAGGCAAATCATATCCTACAGTTAATTAGGTAAAAGTTCAAGGGTAATTTGTTTTGTTCCACTGAACTTAATTCTGCTGTGACAAAATAGTCCCTTAAATATCTCTAGCACACATACACTGATTAAAGAAGAAATAGCACAGTTTATTAATTCTAGTCATGTTTATGTGTTGAAAAGTTATGGTATCCAGAATTGGAAAATATTAACAATTCTTGCAAAATTCTTGCATTGTGTTTTTAGAGTACATAAATATTAATTAATTATGTGGACTGGTTTGATTGACAGGTTTCTGCAATCGGGTTCTTATTAGATAAAGTTTCTCATTTTGAAAATTCTGTCTAATTATATATATATATATTTTTATTTGCATCATTTAGAATATTAGGAAAACAACTTATTTTCCCCATGGATGATGGTTTCCAGCACTTTCAAAGTAGGACTCCTAGTTCTGTATACACAAGTTCTTTCCCTAGCCTGGTGGAGAGCAGCAGTGACCTGGGACAGTAAGTAATACACTATACATTCATGACTGTTATGTCTCTCTCTCTTAATAATTCTATCATGTTACTTTTATTACTTAAAAAAATAATAATAAAAAAACCCCTGTTTTGTTGCAATTCATTTTTAGGCTCTGCATTTCAGGATCAAAACTGGTTCCCACAGTATCTCCTTTACAAAAGGAGTATACTTACAGTGGAAGCTCCTTGACTTCTGACTCATCTGTATACTCATTCCTCGAGGAAGAGATCTATGATGTGGATGGTAACATTGAGGAGTACCTCGCTTATGACAGCAAAGACTAGTAAGACTTCTTGCTGTACTTTATCAGTCCACATTACCGTGTATAACATTATTAAAATGGAAATTATGCCTACATTATATGTTACTTATATGTTAAAACAATAGTTTCATGCATCTGCTTGTTTTCCCATTAACTTTACAAATGTGAGAGAAGGAAAGAGGAGAAATGCAAGAAAAGCATAATAAATCATTGAATATAGAAACAGGTTTAGTTTAGTCCAAGGAGGAGAATTTTTGGTTGAGGTGTTATGTGCAACAGTGATTTGTAGTAGTAGTAATAGCGTTATACTAGTAGTAGTAGAAAAACAATCATAGTTACTAACAAAATAAAAATGAAATAGAATGCTATTGTTACATATACTGTAAGAGCGAAAAACATCTGGTTCTTATCTCGTTTCACAATATACCGTACTTTATATATTTCGTTATTTTCTGTTATGTTATTTACAATGCTATGTTCTTAGCATAGTGAACTTGAATGTGCTTTACCCAATAGTGAGGATGAGGGCTTGGATCAAAAGAAAGCCCACCTTCATCGGAAGAGGAACAAACGTGGCATTCCTCCTGTCTCCCCTAATGCATGTATCAAAGACACAGTGGCTGCAGAGGTGTTTGATGATGCCTGGAGAAACATTGTGGAGTTGATGCAGGATGTGGTTCTTAGATCCTGGGAATCCGCCTCAGGTACATGTACAGAGAATAACTAGATGGATGTTTTGTGGTTAGTATTTTGTTGAGGAACAGGTTTTTTTTGGGAACAGGTCTATTCTATTCTAGATAACCACATAAAAACATACATATATATACTGCCGGGGCATATTATAGGTAAAGACTGTCTCTTTCTTTTTAGCATTCTGTAGAATGTTGTCTGAGTATTCAATTCCAGCACATATTGGGGACAGCAACATTTGTAAACCTGAAATAATATTATTCATCAGACAAATGCATATTTTGCAGTTACTGAGATGCTTTCATATCTGTTTTGTTGTGTTTGTTTTATAGTGTGAATATCCTGGATTTTGGGATAAAAATTATGATATACATTTTTTGCAGACAGAGAATTTAAATTCTCTTCATATTTATTTATATTTGGGTGCAGATGAAATTAAGCAAGGTGGAAAGTTACAGCCCTCCAGGAATGTTCAAATTCCAGTTCCAAGGATGGTTTCAGAAGTACCCAGTGTTCCTCCTTCTAGGGGCTCAGAAACCCGAAGCATGTCATTTGGCACATACGCTTTACCATCTCAGGTATCATAATTCTACATACCATATGTTAAAATTAAGCCCATAAAGGATCACTTAAAAAAAGTTATCCTTTTCTATAAGAGAATACTTAGTAGTATTTTTTAGATTGGAGTAAAACATTTTGCATAAATTAATCTTGTTTATTTACTAAAATTTAACTTTAGTTAACTTTAGTTTCAACTACCCAACTTCACTATGTATTACAAATGACAAACCATGGCAAGTTGAGGGGGTGAACTGGCCCTGTATAATGCATATTTTAATCAACTAGGCATCTTAAGAGTCATCATAGAATTAAATTTTTCTTCTTCTTTTTCACGTCTTACAGGGCAGCCGTAATTTCTACAGTGACTTGAATGGAGTAATGACCATTCAAGCAAAGCCGCTACAACATCGACACGGGGGTTTAGCTGAAAAGACACAGTATGTATTTTCTTTAGAAAATATTCTTATATACTAATATCGGCTTAAAATAGATCAAAGCTCTTCAATGCACTTCTATTAAGTCTCTTTTGGTGCTATACAGAAAGAAGTAATCGTTAAGGGGAAGACACATGTCTCTAAAGGTCTATGAACCATTTTTGCATGGGTTAGGAAGGGGGCAACTGATGAAATGGAGGCAGGATTATGTCCAGTAAAAAATGAATAAGGCAACTGAGCCCTCTCCTACATGTTCCCACCCTGATGTTTGATTTAATGTAGTGTCAACATCAGCTTCTTGTAGGGATTAGATCCTGAGCTTTGATGTCACATTCTGTATAATTACACTGATGGACAGGTTAATGCATCACCATAGAAGAGGTTATGGCTGTAGACTAGCAGTAAGCTTTGGCATGGGATGCATTTGTACCACATACCACTGCATACAACTTAGTGTGATAAGAAAGCATCCTTTTAGCTTGGTCCTAGTCAACAGTTAATTCTTCTAAATAGTAAAAAGTCATCACACTTTATGTTATTTTCATTTTCAAAGTGAACAAGAGGACAAAACTTTAAATGTTGTACCTAGCATCTTAACCTCTGCAAGGAACCGACTTGGCAGACTGACCGATAACAGTGTTCTCTCGGCCTCTCGGATGCTGCAAACGCCTTCTAGAAAGACGCCAACACAACGCAGACTGCCCTCACTTTCCTTGGATCCTTTGAGATCTAAAACACCAAATGTTTACAGCGATGAGGTCCTAAGGGGCACAAAACTGTGAGTATGTTCAAAAGTTACTACATTTTCCTCATATAATTTGTAGTTTAACTGATTCTGTTTCTCAAGCAATTTACCGTATTTGCTCGATTATAAGACGAGGTTTTTTCCAGAGCAAATGCTCTGAAAAATACCCCTCGTCTTATAATCGGGGTCGTCTTCTAATCAGACCCCAAAAAAATGCTGGCGCCATGCTGCTTACCGGTCGCGAGCAGCGTCTCTTCTGTTAGAAGCAGGGCAGGAAGCTTGCAGCGTCCTCACAGAACTCTATCTCCCCCCTCCCTCCTCTGAGGGCGGGGCCAGAGAAGTTGCTACAGCCGGTCCCCTGCAGAAGTCTGCGAGTGGGAGATCTGCAGTTCAGGTGAGGGGGTGGGGGAGGGTTTTTGAGTATGTGTGAAGTGTGTGTGATTAAGGGAATGAATGAGTATTTAAATGTTTGTGAATGAGTGTGAGTGTGTGTGTGATAGCATGGATGTGTAAGGGGGGTGGGGGTTGTAGCATGGCATATGGAGGCTGTAATCCCACTGCTATCATCCCCAGGTTCCAGCATGTACTGGCTGCCTTGGCTTGATAGGAGTGTGATTGCTGTTAGCAGTTTGATATATATATATATATCAAACTGCTAACAGCAATCACACTCCTATCAAGCCAAGGCAGCCAGTACATGCTGGGTTAAAAGGCATATCATGGGGCTGAGTGGCATATAGGGGGTTAAAATGCATTTCTGGACCTCCAGAAATGCATTTTAACCCCCTATATGCCACTCAGCCCCATGATATGCCTATATACCTCCAGAAATGCTTTATACCCCCCTATATGCCACTCAGCCCCATGATATGCCTTTTAACCCCCTATATGCCAGAGTGGCATACAGGGGTATAAGGCATATCATGGGGCAGAGTGGCAAATAGGGGGGTATAAAGCATTTCTGGGGGCAGAGTGGCATAACTGGGGGGGGCAGGTTGGCAAATAAAAGGAAATTTAAAAAATATATTTTTCTCAATCATAGCTTTTATTAAACATGAAAATAATTTACATTAATTAATATTTACTGGTAAAACTTTTTCCCTATAGGGTAGTCTTATATTCAGGCTTTTTGTTTTTTTCCTAAATTAATATTTTGATTTTGGGGGGTCGTCTTATAATCGGGGTCGTCTTATAATCGAGCAAATACGGTAAATGTACACTCTAAAAAGACACTCCTAAGATGTTCCCATTTAGCGATGGAGTTGGTGTAGGTTAGTACAGTAATTGGCCAGGACCGCTTGAGTTGTTTCAACTCATTAAATATATTGATGATAATTGTTATTAACAACAAAGACAACAGTAGTGTTTCAAAGGCTGCTTTTTATATTCTGTCATTTTCCTTGCCATGTAATTTGCAATTACTTTTCAGATACACTGGTTTGGAACGATTGTGCTCTCCATCCATACAAGCAAACAGAAATAAATTGCCACCAATTAACTCTGAAGCCGTTGAGCAACATCTGTCAGTGCCTGGATCACGTCATTCAGCTGTAAGATAATTTAATAATTAAGATAATATTTTATTAATGAAATGACCAAGTAATCCAATTCTATCAAACACAAGTTTATTTTCAGAAGAAATAACTGTACTAGTAGGGCTGCAACTAACGATTATTTTAATAATCGATTAGTTGGCCGATTATTTTTTCGATTAATCGATTAATCGGATAAAAAAAAACAATATGCAAATTTTTCGTTTATTTAAAATAATTTAATGAACTGGATGTTAAAAAACAACTTAAAATTTACATTAACATTCTTATTTTGTTATGATGTAATAAAAAACAATATTTTCAAAGTACAAGAACCCAAACACAATATTTATGAAACAAAATAACCCCAAACATTCTGAAAAGAGGTGGACTATTACTGTTCAAGAAACTTTGCCCCAGCCCTGGCACTTTGCACCCAGCACTTTGCCCCAGAACTTTGCACCCAGCACTTTGCACCCAGCACTTTGCCCCAGCCCTGGCACTTTGCACCCAGCAAGCACTTTGCACCCAGCACTCAGCACTTTGCACCCAGCCCTGGCACTTTGCACCCAGCACTTTGTACCCAGCACTCAGCACTTTGCACCCAGCACTTTGCCCCAGCCCTGGCACTTTGCACCCAGCACTTTGCCCCAGCCCTGGCACTTTGCACCCAGCAAGCACTTTGCACCCAGCACTCAGCACTTTGCACCCAGCCCTGGCACTTTGCAGCCAGCCCTGGCACTTTGCAGCCAGCCCTGGCACTTTGTACCCAGCACTGGCACTTTGCACCCAGCACTTTGCACTGTGCCCCTGCACCCAGTCTCCAACTCTGCCCTGCACCCAGCCCTGCCCCCACATTCTGCCCTGCCCCCACACTTACACTCTGCCCTGCACCCACTCTGCCCTGCACCCACACTCACACCCTGCCCTGCATCCCCACCCCCACTCTGCCCTGCACCCAGTCTCCCACTCTGCCCTGCACCCACACTCACACCCTGCATCCCCACCCCCACTCTGCCCTGCACCCAGTCTCCTGCCCTGCACCCCCCACCCCCACTCTTCCCTGCACCCCCCACCCCCACTCTTCCCTGCACCCCCACCCCCACTCTGCCCTGCACCCACACTCTGCATCCCCTGAAACCCCACCCCCACCCCACCGTGGACCCCCACCCCCGCGAATCGCTCTGTGCGAATGGAGCCACTCGCACAGAGCGAACCGCTCTGTGCGAATGGAGCCACTCGCACAGAGCGAACCGCTCTGTGCGAATGGAGCCACTCGCACAGAGCGAACCGCTCTGTGCGAATGGAGCCACTCGCACAGAGCGAACCGCTCTGTGCGAATGGAGCCACTCGCACAGAGCGAACCGCTCTGTGCGAATGGAGCCACTCGCACAGAGCGAACCGCTCTGTGCGAATGGAGCCACTCGCACAGAGCGAACCGCTCTGTGCGAATGGAGCCACTCGCACAGAGCGAACCGCTCTGTGCGAATGGAGCCACTCGCACAGAGCGAACCGCTCTGTGCGAATGGAGCCACTCGCACAGAGCGAACCGCTCTGTGCGAATGGAGCCACTCGCACAGAGCGAACCGCTCTGTGCGAGTGGCTCCATTCGCACAGAGCGATTCGCTCTGTGCGAGTGGCTCTGTGCGATCTGTGCACATAGACATGAAGAATACTTACCTCCGGAACGCGTCACATCCGTCACGTAGCTAGAAGGCGGAGACTGCAGAGCGTGTAGCAGAAGCGGGGAACGCTCGCGGAGGTAAGTAAAAGGAGCCGAGTGCTCCAACAACGAATCGATCACTCGATTAATCGATAACGGAAATCGTCGACAACGATTTCCGTTATCGATTATTATCGATTTTATCGATTCGTTGTTTCAGCCCTATGTACTAGATAAGAAAAATGCTTACAAGGAAAAGCGTTTAACCGGAGACAGGGTCATGGACGGCCAAGGCTCATTGGTGCACGCAGGAGGTGAAGGCTGGCCCGTGTGGCCAAATGCAACTCCAGCTACTGTAGCTGAAATAACTGAAAAAGTTAATGCTGGTTTTGATAGAAATGTGCAACACAGTGTATTACGTATGGAACCACTGCCAAAAGCACCTACAGTGGGCACATGAGCATAAGAATTAGACCGCGGTGCAATGGAAGAAGGTGGCCTGATCTAATAAATCACATTTTCTTTAATATCCAGATATATATCCATCCCGTTGACTTTGATGACATCATATTATAAATAGACATAGACATAGACACTGATATGTAGTTGGTCCCACCTATGTTTCTGTGGGAATTATTGCCCATTTGTTCAGTAGAGCATTTGTGAGGTCAGGCATTGATGTTGGATGAGAAGGCCTGGTTCGCAATCTCGGTTCCAGTTCATCCAAAGGTGTTCGATGGGTTTGAGGTCAGAACTCTGTTCGGCCCAGTCAAGTTTTTCCACTACAAACTCATCCAACCATGTCTTAATGGACCTTGCTTTGTGGACCACTATATGGAGAAAATTTTTGAGACACACCTCTTAATTATTGGAATCAGTGTCAGGGCTTGGGTAAGCAGGTCAGGTAGGAGCCCAGTTGCAGGGGATATCAGAGGCTCAGTTTGTACCCCACGATGCATCATTACTAAAAGGAAGGTACAGACCGGCAAAATGAACCAGCAGGCAGGATCTTAATAAGAGATGGTCTGTATTGAAGAAGCCAGCAAGTACAGCTGTAGACACGACCAAACAGGGCACAGGCACGAAAGCAGATGTATAGCCCCCTAGTCGGGCACAAGATAGTACTCGGATGCTGTAGCTGGACTGGCGGGCCCGCTCTCTGGAGCACGGCTGAAAGCCCTCAGACAAGGCTCTCAGCTGGGAGCCCTCAGACAGGACACTCGGCTGGAAGCCCTCAGACAGGGCACTCGGCTGGGAGCCCTCAGACAGGACACACAGCACTGGACACACGGCAGAGTACTGGACTCACGGCAGGGAGCCCTCAGACAGGACACACGTAGTCAGGCAGGCCCGGTCAGAACCATAAGGACCAAAACAATGCCAAATCAGAATCCATTAGGAGTGTCAGAACTAGCCAGATCAACACAGGCAATAGAAGAGCCAAATCAGGAACCAAGGAACAAAGTCAGAAGCAAGTCGGGTTAATCCAAATCAGAACACTGCTACCAGTAGAACATGACCAGATAAAGCACAATGCAATAAGCAGGTATTAATGGGCAGAGCTAACTTCCAGATAATGTGGCTCAGCTGTCCCAAATAATGAAACTGGTGCTCCTGAGATGAAAGGGTGGCCACTAGTGGCTGCAGGAAGGCATTACAAAGTAAAACATAGGCAGGGTGAAAACCTCACACCCAGCCCTTACGAAAAAATTACTGCAGTTTTTCTGAAGTAATACTGCAGTTTTTTGGACATGAAAAAACTGCAATACTGCACTTTTACTGCAGTATTACTGCACATTTACTGCAGTTTTACTGCATTTGTACTTTGCTGTACTGCAGTTTTACTGCAGTTATTTTTGTACCGAAGTACAAATGCAATAAAGCTGCAGTACATTGAAGTACAACTGTAGGTTTGCAATATAAAAAGTGCAGTAAATGTGCAGTAAAACTGCAGTACAGTGAAGTACAAATGCAGTAAAACTGCAGTAAATGTGCAGTATTGCAGTTTTTTCATGTCCAAAAAACTGCAGTATTACTTTAGAAAAACTGCAGTAACTTTTTCATAAGGGAAGGAAAATCGTAATGCTTCAGCGTATTAAACCATTTGGGACAATGCTATGCTTCCAACTTTGTGGGAACAGTATGGGGGAGACCCTTTCTATTCCAGCATGACTGTGCCCCAGTGCACAAAGCAACAAAAAATATTAAAAAAATATAATTTTTTCCAAGAAATATAACTTTTTATATGGTAAATTAAATGCTCTACTGGTTAAGTGGGCAAATATTCCCACAGAAACACTCCAAAATAGTGTGGAAAGCCTTCCAGAAGAGGGGAACTGCAAAGTGTGTGTGTGGGGGGCCATCATAATTATGTATTTAGAATGCAGAATAACAATCTTAAATAACAATAGTAATTTCCATCTCTCTCACAGCACAGGGGCCGATACTTGCATAGCCGGGTATCAAGTGCCGTCCCTGATACCACTGGGAGACGACCTTTGCGAGAGCGAACTGTAGTTGTAGAACAATTCTCAAGACCCAATACAACTCATACATTCAGAGTGAGTTACGTTTATCTGGGCTAATTTACAGATATTTGATCTATAAATTATTAGGCAAAGAAAAATATAAAATAAAGGACAGTAAATGTTTTTTGTTTTATTTTATTTTAGTCAGAAGCATCATACAGAAGGTCATTTACTCCTTTGGATTTTGCCAATAATACATGGACTGGTCAGACATTCCTAACAAGTAAGAAAAGATTTATTTTTGTTCTACAAAGGTTTTTACATTTTGGTAAAAGCACTTACGAAGCCTATTATAAAAGAGGTGATCTTAGACAATACCTTGTCAATACTTTGACAACAGATACACAGGCTAATTTGGTGGGGATGAGGCTTTTACTTCACAATTTTCTGGGGTTACCAATAGGAACCCTCTGGAATTATGCGATTCCACGTGAGGACTTAGAACACCTACAGTAACTAACTCTGCTAACTCTCTGGTGTGATTCTAATAACATTCCTGAACACCCTAATAAGACATCTCCTTAGAGTATCTGGGAAATGGGTGAGATGAGGGGCGTGACGCACGTGAGGACGTGACGCTACACGCGCCAGGAGGAGGAGGAGGATGGGATCCACGCGGCGATGCCGCGAGGCTGAGTTAACCTGAGGCAAGCTAAGTTGAGCCGGGGAATGTGCCTGCTCTCCACGGCCCCCACAGCAGTCGTGTTTACACCATTACTGCCGGGAATTCGCGGTATGTTATATTCGTCATACGATACTTACAGTATCTGCGGAGGTGCCGTGGGAGACTGTTTGGAGTTGTCCGCTGTGCTGTGTTTGGCCGCCGAGCCGTTACCTTGTAGCAGTTGTTATTCTGCTGTCAACGCTACCGAGACCCTGGCAGTATACATCTCGCGTGGTAGTGCTGGATTACGGTCTGCCTAAAAGCGGTTGCTAGTTGCCTAAAGTTGATTACAGTTCGGTAAAGAACTTAAATGCACTCAAAGGAGATATTTGACTACTGAATACTGAATCAAGACAGCAGAAGACATAGAAAAGAGCCTTATTAACCAAAGGAACCGGACGATAAACTCACGACAATCTTGATAAATCCTTTTTTTTTTTTTTTTTTTTTTTTTTTTTTCTTTTTTTTTTTTTTTTTAAACATACACTTATTGTGTTTTGGCTGCTGAGCCGTCGAGCCGCCGAGCAGTTATTGTGCAGAAACTGTTATTCTGCCGACGACGCTACCGTGACCTGGCAAGTATATACTTGTCGCTGCAGTGCTGGACTACGGTCTGTTCAAGAGCGGTCACTAGTCGGCAAAAGCCGGTTATAGCTTGGTAAAAAACTCAAATGAACTCAAATGAGATAACTGATAGCTGTATACTGATAGTTGAGACTCACTGAAGACGTAGGAAAGAGCTCGATTAACTAAATGAATGGGACAACAAATTCACGATAAACCTGAAAACCTGATTTTTTTTTTTTTTTTTTTTTTTTTTTTTCCTTAATTTCATTATATATATACAATTGGCTGTTAGTAGCATAAATTTTTAACTATGCCTCCCAAACAGCAGCCTATTAAAAATAGAGAAAAAGATAAGAAAGAATCCAAATCAAATAAAGGACCATCATCTTTTTTTTCTCCGAGACATACAAAGGAATCGCTGGAGTATTCACATGCTGAGTCATCGGCTTCAATGGAAGACACTCTGTCTAGTCCTATTAGACCGGAGGTTTCTTATGTAACACAAGAAATACTACGAAATGCTCTAGAAGATTTATTGAAAAATATAAAACAAGAAATTGCCTCCAGCTCTATAGAAATTAGGGAGGATATTGCGAATTTGACAACGAAAGCTAAATATCAACTTCTAGAAGATCAACAGAACCTAACTTCAACAATGCTTAAATCTTTAGAAAATAAGTATGATGATCTGCAAATTAAAATTTCAGAGCTGGAAGATCGTTCGCGTAGTTCCAACTTACGCTTTAGGAATATTTCAGAATCCTATACAATTGACAAACTACAAACATTTGTAGTAGAACTCATTCAGGATATGCAAATAGAAGAGCCATTGCCTCATAATTTAATAGATAAATGCCATCGCTTGAAGAAACCTAAAGATTTGCCGGACACCATTCCTAGAGACGTTATTGTTTCCTTTGCTTCGGTCCATTGGAAAGAGAATATTCTAAGAGCACGCAGACAAAAGATCTCTAAAGATAAAAAATTTTCAGAAATCCAAATATACGCGGATCTCTCTTTGGGAACCAGGAATTGGAGACGAACCTTTTTACAAGATTTAAAATATCTGCGTGGAAAAAGCATCAAATATATGTGGGCTTTTCCGCGAGCCCTAAGAGTGTATTGGAATAACTCCGCAGAGACTTTCATGAATGCAAATGCTCTAAATGATTGGATAAAACAGAAGAATATTTGATTGTGTTCTTCTCTCCCTTTTTTTTTTTTTTCTCTCTTCTCTCTTCTTTGTTTTCATAAGTTATATCCTAAATATTTGTGCTGCCTTGGATTTACATAGGCAAGCTCTATACTGAGATCAATCGTTAGGCGCCCAGTAGATTCTAAAATAAGATTGAACCTTATACAAGATTAACACTACACTCTATGAATATTCGATCTTTATTTTTTTTTTTTTTTTTTTTTTTTTTTTTTTTTGTGGAAGTTCACAGTAGATCTCTAATAATATGATTGTTTTTACAAGAACAACACGTTTACACGGCTGATCACTCTTGTTTTTTTTTTTTTTTTTCTTTTTTTTTTTTTTTTTTTTTTTCTTCTTTCACTACTGATTATTATAATCAGTTTGCACTAAATAATTTAATTAATATACATTTTTTATACAAAAGCGCTTTATGAAGTAGAATAATATCGGACAATATATGTAGTCCGCACAGTAATTTTTTTTTTTTCACTATAAATATTCTAATTTTACTTTAATTAACATATTTAACATAGATTTTATGCATAATCTATACACTTATGCACTTTATTTAAGAATTGATTGTTGTACATAGTACTCGTTATGACTCCTCTTAGGATATTGATGCAAACTTTCTATGCATACTTGTTAATTTTTTTTTGGGTCTGGTCAATCATAGATTTACGCCAATGTATTTTAAAGACTCTATATTTTTTATTGCATTTTCATTAAGATCTGAATCTATTTGAGATGTACTTTACAGATGAGATTTCTATTATATCAATCTCTCTATATTAATATTTGAATGTTTTATTCATGGTTATATTGAATGTATCGAGTCCAAGAATGTAAATTTGGAAAAGACCTGGGAGCTAACTAGTAATAATTAAGGGATAAAAATCCAATTCAATTTTAACCTTTATGGTACCGTTGTAAATTGTCATATTTGCTTTAAAAATTATCGACAATTTGAGGGTAAAGATTTCATCCAATATACATCTCTGATATCATATATATTTCACATTTTATTCTTTCTACATAATGTTTATTTTTTTTTTTTTTTTTTTTTTTTTTTTCCTTCACTGCTGATTATTATAATCAGTTTGCACAATAAATATAACAAATAATTTAATTAATATAAATTTTTTATATAAAAGCACTTTATGAAGTAGAATAATACTAGATAATATATGTAGTTCGCACAGTAATTCCTTTCACTATAAATATTTTAATTTTATTCTAAATAACATATTTAATATAGATTTTATGCATAATCTATACACTTAAGCACTTTATTTAAGAATTGATTGCTGCACATAGCACTCGTTATGACTCCTTTTAGGATATTGACGCAAACTTCCTATGCATACTTGTTAATTTTCTATGGGTCTGGTCAATCATAGATTTATGTCAATGTATTTTAAAGAATTTACTTTTTTTAGTGCATCTTCATTAAGACCTGAATCTATTTGAGAGGTACTTTACAGATGAGATCTCTATTATATTAATCTCTCTATACTAATATTTGAATGTTCTATTCATGGTCATATTGAATGTATTGAGTCCAAGAATGCAAATTCGGAAAAGACCTGGGAGCTAACTAGAAATAATTAAGGGATAAAAATTCAACTCAATTTTAACCTTTATGGTACTGTTGTAAATTGTGTCATATTTGCTTTAAAAATCATTGACAATCTGAGTGTAAAGATTCCACTCAATATACATCTTTGATATTCTATATATTTTATATATTGCCTTTTCTATATAATGTTACTATAATGTTATTTTTTTTTTTTTTTTTTTTTTTTTTTGTCATAACATATGATTTATCCACCGTTCTCAACGCCTGCCATTATTTCTAACAAGGTTTCCCATCTCTTCTCCTCCTTTCGGTTCATTTGAACCTAAGTATGTATCTTGATAATTTTGTTATCACCGGGATGCATTTGTTTAGTCTACTTATGTTATGTCGCACTTGCGGGTGCATTTTTGTCTCGCCTTTTTGCCCCTGCGATGGAGTATATTGGTTGAGTACTCTTTGTCAATTTGGTTTTTATGTATGTTCTAATATGATTTGTATTTTTGTAAATGTTTTTTATGGTTTGCGAGATGGAGCTGGGGCTTTAGGCGGAAAAACAGAGGGGCTATATAGATTTTGCAGGTGGGCTAGGGCCGTTGTGACAGACCAGAAAAGTCCTTTTCTCTATTATCATTTAAATGGGTCTTAAATGTGTATCGGTCAACACTCAAGGTCTAAACTCGCCTGAAAAACGTAGTAGAGTCTATTCGTGTCTAAAGAAAGAAAGGATTGACGTAGCGTTTTTTCAAGAAACGCACTGGAGGACTATTGATAAATTAAGATGGGGGGGGAGACTCTTTCCACATACCTTTCATGCTTCATTGCAAGATAAAAAAAAAAGAGGGGTAGCGATTTCCTTTTCAAATAATATTAGTATAGAAACAACATATATAGAAGAAGATGTAAATGCTTGTTACCTGATATGGGTGGGTACATTAAATAACATAAAATATACATTAGTTAATATTTATTTTCCTAATAAGGAGCCCCTTACACATCTTAAAATTATTTTGGATAAAGTTGAACAAATAAAAACAGGAATTCTTATTATTGCAGGGGATTTTAACTGCATATTAGACATAACAATGGATAAAGAAACTGGTAAGCATAAACAAATTAATAAAAATTTAAAAAAGAGAACTAATTCCTTTCGTAATATTATAGATAAAGCTAACCTTTATGATTTATGGAGAGTTAAGCATCCCTCACTAAGAGACTATTCTCATTATTCAAATGTACACAAGTCATTCTCTAGAATTGATATGGTCCTCGGTGACCTTAGAGCAATTAACCAAGTTGAACGGATTTTACTGAGGGAGAACATTTGGTCTGACCATAGTTTAATTTTTTTCGATCTTAAAGATATCTGGGGTCCAACTTCGTGTACGACATGGCGGTTGGATGATTCGCTTTTGTTTTCAGCAATAAATAGAGAACTTATTTCAAATATGACTAAAAATTTTTTTCAAGAAAACAAAGCAGGTCAAACATCCCAAGGGATACGATGGTGTACTTATAAGGCGGTCGCCAGGGGCTTCTTTATTAAGATCAAAAAAAATATGATAGCAAAACGGGAGAACTTGTTAAATGAGCTTTATGTGTCTTATTATAATTTGATGAAAGATTTTAAATCGGACCCTACACATATCTGTATAAAAGATATTGCAAGTCTTAGAGATAAAATAAACCAGAAAGAACTGGAAAAGACTAGATATTGCATGGAAAAATTAAAATTAAAATTTTATCATAAAAGCAATAGACCAGATAAATTAATGACAAATCTACTTAAAAAACAAAGGGCCAAAGAAAGAATTACGAAGATTGTAACACAAGGAAACATACGAATGTCTCCTGAAGATGTTGCAGAGGGGTTCAGATTATATTATAATTCATTATATAATATACCATCAGAAACTAATGAGTCAGAGGTAGAGACATATTTAAATTCGATAAATTTTCCAGCTTTAAATCAAGAACAGAGAGAAACATTACTTAAACCGCTGCAAAGGGAAGAACTAAGTTCACTAATTGATAAATTACAAAGAGCTAAAACACCTGGGCCGGATGGATTTACGAATCTGTTTTATAAGACCTTTAAAAAAGATATTATAGATCGAATGTTAGATATGTTTCATGAAATCACGATCACAGGCTCCTGTCCAAAAGAATTTTTACAGGCCAATATCCTACCAATATTAAAAAAAGATAAAAACTCTGAAGACATAAAAAATTACCGCCCCATATCATTAATAAATGTCGATACAAAATTATTTTCGTCACTACTTGCGGAACGATTAAAACCAATCTTGCAAACTCTGATCCATCCAGACCAGGTGGGTTTTGTGTCGGGCAGAGATTCGGCAAATAACATTAGATGTCTGGTGGATATATTGGACTATGTAGAAAAACATAGGTGCCCCCTTCTGTCCCTGTCATTAGATGCAGAGAAAGCATTTGACAGGGTCAGTTGGGGGTACCTTAAAGTAACTTTAAAACATTTCGGTCTTTCTGGTTGGATGTACACAGCTATTAATGCTTTATATTCTAATCCTAGCGCCCGGGTAGTGGGTTCTGGTTTTTGTTCTGACTGGTTCGACCTTCAGAATGGCACCCGTCAGGGGTGTCCACTATCCCCTATCCTATACATTCTGTCTCTTGAGCCCCTTGCTATTCAGATAAGAAATAATTATAAAATCAAGGGCATTGAGATAGGTAATAACATATATAAACTTCTTCTTTATGCGGACGATGTGATTATTTTTTTGTCTGATCCACTGTCCTCACTTCCCATCTTTCTTTCCGAAATAGAAAAATATAGTAAGGTTTCGAACTATAAGTTAAATATGAATAAGTCCATCGCGCAAGTTAAAAATATGAAACCCCATCACGTTTACAGACTTTCAATGAGTTACTCATTGAATACAAAGGCGAGTGATTTTGATTATTTAGGGATTTGTATTCCAGATAAATTGGAAGATCTAGTATCTAAAAATTATCTACGTACTTTAAAAACTTCTACTGAATTGATTAGAGAATGGCGGAAAACAGATCTCTCATGGTGGGGACGGGTCAACGCGTTAAAAGCCTACTTAACTCCGAAATGGACTTATTTGTTTCGGATGCTTCCTGCAAAAATCCCAAAGAATTGGCTGGAAATAATTCATACTTCTTTTATAAACTTTGTTTGGAAAGGGAAAATTCCTAGGATAAATTCTAAATTACTGGGTGCTAAACCCAAAAATAGGGGAATGGGATTCCCTTTGATCCAACAGATATATGATGCAAGCATTTTGTTACATATAACTAAAATATATCAACAGACCATTAAAAAAGAAAGATGGTATATAATAGAACAAAATGCCTTGGGAAACACTCATCTTAATAAATTAGTATGGTCTATAAAGGATAGAGACACATTAATTCAAATCCAAGGGAAAAACAGGGTTCTAGAGGGAATTATCCCAGAATGGTTACGTATTAAAAAAAGATTAGGTATTAAAGGGAAATTGATAGATTCATTAAGTATAGACGTGTTAGAAAAAACGATCGATAACATCTCTCTTGCTCAATGGACAGATGCTGGTATACAATCAATAGCTGAAATTATGATACAGGGACAACTGATTCCCTTTCCAGATCTAGTAGAAAAACTGAAACCTTTTTCTCCATCCATATTTAATTATTTAAGGATTAAACATTGTATCAATAAACATGTAGTTTGCACACAGAGTGAAATCCATAGGAGAATTACATCTATTTTTAGCCTTACTAAACCTATAAAATTATTATCAAAATGTATAGAACTGATGAGAGTAATTGAGGGAGACTTACCCACTATTTCGGTAAAAGAAAGATGGGAAAAAGATCTAAACATTATAATTTCAAATGACCAATGGTTAAATATGTATAAACAACTCCTTCCGAGAGTCCATGATCTCTCATTATTAGAGACTCATTATAAAGTCGTCAACAAATGGTATAGAGTCCCCACCAAGATTGCTCTTATGTTTACAACGTGTCCAAATACTTGTTGGCGTTGCGGGCAGGGGGAGGGAACTTACCTACATATTTGGTGGTCCTGCCCAATAGTGTTTAAATTTTGGGCAGACATTCTAGTTTTTTTGAAAACGGTTGACGATATAAATTTGCCGAATTCACCCTTATCTCTTTTATTACACCAAGGTTGGCCCTTATTGTCTCCGACTCAGTTAAACCTAACGATACACACATGCTTGGCAGTCAAGAAATGTATCGCTAGGGAATGGAAACAAGCTAGACATTTCGTTTGGTCTCATTTTGAGAAACAACTGCTGTATCAAATTACCATGGAAAGGGAAATTTCTCGAACTCTTTATATATCTTTAAAAAAATTCCGTTATTGGGATTTATGCTTTCAAAAAATCAATAGATCTCGATCTCAATTGGATTAGAAGTCCCTCTGAAGTTTCGGAAATATCTCGCCCTCGCCCCAGCTCCATCTCTTTGTTTAATATTTTGTGTATTTTTCTTTTTTTTTTTTTTTTATTTTTTTTCTTTTCTCTATGGTCTGCTGGTTACACAACTGAACGGGGATGACCAATTGATTGTCTGTCTCTTTATTTACAAATGCTTTCCCCTATTTAGCTTGGGATCCCGACAGACAGTATATATTATTGTCTATTTTTTTTTGTTTATCATAGAGATTGTTTTTTCGTGGTGTTCTATGTCATTTCTTCTATTTTCGTAAATAAAATAAAAAAAAAAAAAAAAAAAAAAAAAAAAAAAATAATAAGACATCAGATAGAAATTTCCTGCCTGGCCTGATAAAGGATGGCAAGAGTCTTAAACCAGTAGATTCAGCTGTGAAAGCGGTCAAGTAAATTTTAGTCCATGTGTGGCTCCCTATGTCTTCATTTACCTAAACACTTCAGCAGTGTTTATGGTTTACATCAGGCATGTCCAAACTTTTTTCGAAGCGTGCCAGATTTGAAGTGAACATGTGCGAGGGCCGACCATTTTGCCTGACATTCTTTGAACCATTAAAATTAAAAGCAAATTAACTATTTTATGCAAAGTTTATTGAAAACGGCATACTTTTCATTTTGTGACTTGGATGACAAATCTAAACGAGGTGTTAAATCACTCTGCCTTTAATATAAAAAATCCAGATCTATATTTGGGCAACTTATGTGGGGGGCCTTATCAGTCTGGAACGTGGGCCGCAATTGGCCCTCGGGCCGGACTTTGGACATGCCTGGTTTACATGGACCATAAGAAACTTTGCAGACGAATTTACAAAAATCTCCTTGAAGTTTTTTATAGGGCCACTCCTTTTGTGACATTACCATGCAGGCCAATACACTGATTCATTATTGTCCATTGTGTCAAAGTGGCACAATATAAGAGCTAGGAATATGTTTCCTAGAATAAAGATAATTTCAGAGATCATTACTGGACTACTGTTTGTCTTGCAGTGAAACAAATGGAACTTGTTATCCTTATTAAATTATCTTCTCTTTTTAAGGTTCACAGTATCAACCCAAGTCTCTCCAGAGGAACCCACCAAACGCAAGAAGAAAATTTCAAGTGCCATAATAAACAGACTTGGACAGTAATCCTTGTATTAGGCACATGGGACCTCAAGAGCACCCCCCCCAACAAGTATTTTCATGATAGCTTTACATTCAGTATGGTGCTTTTTAATATATGGAAAGGGGGCTCATTGAAACCAATTTCTTCAAATCCAGGCTACTGAGTTTATTTTGTATTTGCACCACAGGGTACCGGTATTTGGACATTGCAGGATTAGCCGGGCATTGTACACATTTTGATCTTCCATGAATTGTTCATAATATAAGATGTACATATGTTATGCAGGATTTTGCATAATATTAAAAAAATATATTTTTTTCCAAGAAATATAACTTTTTATATGGTAAATTAAATAGAGCTGGATTTCCGGTTTGGCAAATGAAGGGTTTGCGTATAGAGCCTGTTCCTTTGGGGCTTAATGCAGAAGAGCAATGGGTGTGGCTTAATTTTAATGCCACTTCCTACCTTTACTACAAAGATTCTTAGTGGCTGAGCCACTATGAGTAATCTTAAGGCCCAGCAAAATCAATAGACTGCCCTTCCCCAAGTTTGTAATAGGGCCATCTGGGCCTCAAAGCCTGCAAAGGCCCAGACATGGGAAGTTGGCCGCAAGAGCCCAGTTCTAGGTAGGGGCTACAAAGGCCCAGTCTCATATAGAGGGTTATGGGGTCTCAGTCCTGGGTAGAGAACCGTGAGGACCAATGAAAGATCAATGCTTGCCTGGGCTTCATACTTGGGTACTGGTTGTACCCTGCTGATGGCATCTCTTGTGTGAGGAAGTGCCAACTTTTTGCCTAATCTGTAAATCCAGGCCTAAAATGAAGCACTTTCTATCAAAACAATGTAATGTTTTCCAGAATATTAAACTAAGACAATTCGCCCACCTTCAACATGATTGCATATGGCCAGTAAATAACTTATACCAAAATGTTCTTGGATTCACATAGTAAGAACTACTGTGATAAATCTTGGGCAATTTTCTATTGAATTAATTCTCCTAAGGAGCACATCCTCATGTAATCCCTTTAAAATAATTTGTTAGAAGCACAGTGAGCTTCAGATCTTCCTTTTTTGGAAAAATGAATGTAGTACGCTCAATTTCAAAAAATATTTTTAAGCTTTAAGTGCTTTCTTAAAATTACGTCATATAATTTAACAGCATATTTGAGCTGTGTGATTTGTTTATATGGCTGCTTATATTAGGGGTAGTATTTTTTGCTAAGAAAGCTAAGTGAGCAGTCAAAGGCATGTTTAAAATGTCTAAAGAGTAAAGTATAGCATTCCAACATCATTGCTGTCCCTTTAAAACTGGAATGAATGACACAAATGCATTTTAACCTCACAAATCCAACAGTTAGATTACAACTGAAATATACCAGGACCTTCACGATACATTCTGTAGAAATGGGAGTTTGACTATGGCTTCATGCACGAGATTCAGTTGGAGTCATACCCTTTAACTCCACTTACTACGGAATTAGATTTTATTTGAATTTTCATTAGAGTTGTGCACACACAGTACTCTTGTCTCGAGTGTCACTTTAAAACATATCTGCTATATGTATCTGTTACAATCCTCATGCCAAAGTGACAGATGGGACAACCCAGAACATCTTCATTTAAACTGTTTTATTTATTTATTTTTTTTAAAGTTAGCACTTAATACATTTTAGATTAAAAAAAACTAACTTTCTGTAGGAAACTCTTCACTTGTATAAAACCTTCATTTTGCAGTTCAGTATATTAATAAATCTATGCAATGGTGTTATACAGCTTAAATAACAAATATACATATACATCAAGTCTTACATTTATTTATGTCAGAGCAGCAATTTTATAATAGGATTTTATATTAAATTTAATGGCATAGAGTGATCAAATGCAATGCTCATTTTATGTTCCCTATTAATCTGTATATTGAAAATACAGCCTGATGTGTAATTATAAAGCTGTCTCTCTCCATCCTAAATTACCTTTAATGGCAAATATTTTAGAATTCTGAGTTTTACATTTCATATGTGTGAAAATACAGATAACTCCATAACATATATACTGGTAATTCCTCTTAATAACTCAATACTTAGTATTAAAGGAAAAACTCAGCAGACGTCCAACCCTCATGTACTAAAATTACTGTATACATATTCTGGTGCTAAGACCACTCTTGGAAAGAGTGGAACTATATAGCTTTGTAGAACACAACCAATACACATTTAAGAAACATCTTTCTCTATCTTAGATATCAAGTAAAACATAGAATACTATGTAGTTAAGCTGTATTAGCCACACAACATTAATAAGTCTATTCTCATCTTCAATGGATTTACAAAAATAAATATTTTCTGTTTACCTGTATATATTAAAAAGATCCACTTGAGTATTAACCCAACTTAATTGTGTTCCAATTCAATATATTAATTTTAAGTGGAGCATTCTAAGGCAATGCTTGTTACATAAGCAAGGGTTTATTTGCTAGAACGTAGTTAATGCACTCATGATTCATTAATGTTGGATCAGGCTTGTGGTCATCCTTTCCTTGTTTAGTCTGATTTGAAAATGAAAGAGAATTTTGTTTGCTGACCCTAATGTTTTGTGTTGTCAGAAAGCACATGTCCTGTAAAGTGAATATAAGAAGGCTGTACATGACGATATCTTGAATCATTCTGTGTTCCTCCTCTTGTAAATCAGTTGTTATCTCTACAGTATGTAACTTTTGAAAATCTATTTGTATTTTATTTAATTGCCAAATCCATATGTAATATGTATACACATACATACATATATGTATATATACCATGCACATCTTTTTGGGGAGATTTGATACATTTTGTAAAGTTTATGAAAATGTACTGAATGTATATTTGTTTACTCAAAGTATATACAATAAACAGTTTGCTGTGTGTTTCTTTGTATTTTTGCCTGACAACATTTTTTCTTTTACAATTTTCCATTATTTTTATATTTTTTTTCATGATAATCTTGGATCTCATACATTCGCTATTTGGGATAATGATGTAGCATGATTGTTTTATATATATCAAGGCATTGTCACTTTTGTACCACATTTTTTTGCTCTGTTAAATATGTGTTATATAGGGTGTATTCATTATATGGAGATTTGGTATGTTTATTCTTTCTTCTTAATGCCGTATGGGGCCAACAATTGTTAGTTGCTCATGACCCTTCTGCCCTGGCACACCATGGATAGAGATACATATGAAAGGGCACCAGTAAGGTAATGTTGTGTGCCATCGAACTGGTTCTAAAGGACAGTGATGTACTTTTTAAGTTCTTCTCTCTCGGTGTGTTTCTGGGCATGTTAGTGTCAGTGTGTGTCTGGGTATGTTAGTGTGTGTAGGTGTGTGCAAGGGAAGGTGTGTGTAAGGGCAGTGTATGTGTATATATGTGTGTACAAACAGGTGTGTATAAGGGGAGTGTACATGTAAATGCGTGTGTGTAAGGACAGTTCACGTGTATATGTATGTGTAAAGGCAGGTGTGTGCAAAGGCAGTGTATGTGTATATGTGTGTGTGTAAGTGCAGTGTATATGTGTGTAAGGGCAGTGTACGTGTATATGTGTGTGTAACGGCAGTGTATGTGTATATGTGTGTTAATGGGCAGGTGTGTGTAAAGGCAGTATGTAAGGGTCCTGTTGACTACACTTCCAATGATGCTCAGCCATCATTATGGTGGACACCTGGCTGGCTGAGCATCATGAGAATTGTAATTCACAGCTAACATCTGCAGCTTTATCTACTGTTAACTGCACTTCCCATGATGCTCAGCCAGCATCATGGAAGTAATATGTCTGACTGAGCCTCATGGGAATTCAATTCAATGTGTTGGCTATTTTTAATATGCATGACTGTGCTGACAAAAATAAAGCGTGTTTTAAGTGGCGATGCAGGTACATTTGCTTGTATTGGTGAGTTCCGTGAGAGCGATTAAAATAAATAAATAAATAAAAAAGTTTCCCTCTTTCCCATTTTGATGTGTTGGGAGGTATGTGAGTCTATAACAGTGAGTGTGTGTTAGGGGTGGGCTTTTATGTTTGTATGTTAGTTACCTGAAGGGAAGGAGGGGCACAATAGGTCAGGTGCCAGCCCTCCTTTGTGGTCCAACTCTCAGACTTTGCACCAGAATCACTATCTATTCATGCCTCACTATTGAAAACCCGGGGCTGTTCTGTGAATGCAGGCTGCACTGAGTGTACAGTTATCGGGGGATGACCCCGCCTCCATACCGTTACTGTTATTGAGCTGCGGTTACATCCATGTGACAGAAGGGCAGAGACAGCCACAGAGGAAGTGTAACCTCTCGCTGTGTCAACAAACAGCAGCGCGGCTCTCCCGGCCATCCCCATGGATCTGAGGGGGGATACTTCTCTGCTACTATGGACGGCTGCCGCCGTCATCCTGTTAACCCTGCTGGCGTTATCCGCCCTTCCTTTACTGACCGACTACATTCGGAAATGGAAGGTCATGGCACCGATTCCAGGTGTTGGCATCAACGTCCCTTTCATTGGAAACGCTCTCCTGCTGAAGCCTAACGGTGGAGGTAAATATAGTCCTGTTTATGCACTTATATCGTGCTATCTATAGCATGAGGCTGACAACGAAGGGTTAATACAAAAGAAGTCTACTTTCTAGAGCCGGGAGGGTTTTGCTGAACCCTTCGCTGTCCGAGAGGAATGCAAAGCACGGCATCCAAAGTGCTTCTGGCAATGAAAGGGTGAGCTGTACTGTATATAATGTAACAACTTAAAGGTGCAGTGCCAGGTAAACACAGCAAGGAACTGCACGTTCTGCATTAGAGGCTGTAGGGAATAGATCCAGCCAAGTGAGATAGATTCATTATATATATATATATATATTCTTAAATGTAACCCTTTCTCCATTGTAAGTGCCAAATACTCTTGCATGTAAATGTTTACATGTTTCAAAGAAAAGATGATTCTAAACTTTAAAAGTTAATTGTAAACAAAGTAGAAAATCCATCTTGGTTCAGTTAGAAAAGTTTGATCTTACCCTGGAAAGTTTTGCAAACATTCATCTGGTTGCTATGGTGAAAATAATTATTTTAACATTGTACCAGGATCCTCCTCTTGTTGACAAACTCTAGAACCCATGCACTACATGTAGATATTCTAGAAAATGACCAGACCCCCCCCCCAAAGGGGCTGTTGTACTAAGCAAACCTATAGAAGCAATAAAAAATATACAGATCGTGGGTGTTTTCCCTGCTTAGACAAAACATTACTTATTTATGTTTATGTTATTTATCATACGATCCAAATAAGCTGCAGCAGATCTGTCATCTTATTTGTCTTCTGGAGGATTAATCACATAAACCACAAAAACATCTAAGAAGTTTTTCCAGTTTTAATGGCAGCATTGGCTGATTTGTGTCATGTCATAGTTAAGAGTTCCTTGCAAAAATTATGACAATGTTTTACATGTTTAATTATTTTTGGGAAAAGTCGGGCCACCTAACAGAACTAAGTTGTTTTTTTAGAGAAAAATGAAATGTTGTTGTTTATCCAATGCATCCTTCAAAGTAGAACCCTGATAATCAGTCAGGTAATGTTATAGAATCTCAATAATGTTCAAGCTGGCGCATGACCAGGTTGCCAACTGACCAGTTCATTTTTGAAGACCTGTCCCAAATAAATAAAGAGCGAGATTTATAGAGATCTCTTTTTTCACTGCTGCCTCACAAAGCGTTGATCCCGAGTGCGGACATATGAGGTCATATCCCAGCGCTCAGAACTAAACCCTTGCGCACTGCGATGGAACATCGAAACAAAGTCTGTAGGAACAGATCTCCCGCGACCACCACAGGGAAATCAGGAAGGTTAGACATGGGGCAAAAGGGGAGCGATAGTGAGAAAATGGAGAGATAAATAGATATTTGATAAATAATGAGAAGGGAGAAAGAGAAGATAATGAGAAAGAGGAGAGATGGTGAGAAGGGGGAGGGTAGTGGTAGCAGCACATGGGTTCCATCTGAGATACCACTAAATGCCTTGCACCCATCCTGTTTAACCTAAATATGTTTATATATATATATATTTACATTAAATGGGATGGGTGCAAGTTGTTTGCTGGCTTTTCATATGGAACCCATGTACTGCTACCACTGCCTTTTCTTCCTTAAGAAAATAGGGGTTAAACATACTGCAGATTATTCTTCAAAATGCTGCATTTATCCTCAAATTGAATCATAAATATTGCACATTAAAGCAATTAATTAAGCACTGAGGCTAGTTGTTTACTTGGTGGTAAGTTAACCTAAGGGACCTCAGAATTCATCTGGGAATGGGCTGTGGTAGGTCTTGGAGACAGTCTACATTTTCAGTTGCTTTGGAGTGTATGATAGGATTTTTTTTGCAGAGAAGAACTTGTTCCTCTTTGTACCACATCAGCTTAATGAGCTTGAGTTCCAGGAATCAAAGGGGACACTGTGATACAGAGCCATCAACTTGTGACATGTTGATGTTGCTATAAATTGATGCACCTGCTTAGTATTGAAGTTCAGGTATGTTGTGAAACTGCATCATTGTTCCGAAAATACTTACTACACAGCTTGTTGCGATTGCTATACCCTGGTTCTGCTGGCACCACACATACAGAAAGTATGATTTGTTGGGGGTTAAACATTTTAACTCAAATCAGTTGTTTGGTGTGGATGCTGTAAAGCTTCTTCTTGTTTGACATACTGTATATGTTTTAGGCTTCTGCTGTTGTACTCAATACGCTGAAAGATCTCCTAGGTTGCTGCCCCGTATCTCAGAACCGATTTTCAGCCAACCTTGAGTATTCCACATCTAAAGTGTTCTTCCCTTATCTTTCAAGTAGTATTTCAAGACAATTATGGGATTATTTTATTGGAACAAAAACTTATTTTAAACAACTGTTTAATCTCATGCCTTGGAGGCCTCTTCCTTCTCCTTGTCCACCCTTACTGTAAGGTTTATGAATAGAGCTAGTAGATGGGTAGGCCAACTTTCAAACACCACTGACCCAAATGAGATAAGCAGAAATGGAGACACTTGGGTAGGAGTGATGGCATGAGAACCCAGGTATAGAGTGACAGGTTAGTAAAACAGAGATGGAAGAGTAGGCAGTGGGGACCCCCATCGGTACAGTGCGAAGCTGAATCAGGGTGCAGGACCTTGAGGTAAATTCTAACGCAACGGCTGACTGCACAAGAGTCTGTGACTTTTAAATGGGTTTTTACATGGAATATACAGAAGCTTGGTTTTAAATACAGAAATATATTGCTTATTCTGATCTGTAAATACTGTAAAACAGGTTTATTTAGTGTATAGACCTCTCAAACATAAGATTTTGCAGAGGTATAAAATCCACTTTAACGTGTTATTCCTGTAATATGGTGTTATTTTCTGGGCCAGTGCTGGTTGTTTACTTGGTGGCAAGTAAGTTGTGTATTTACGTGGTTGTAAGTTCATGGCTGTCACTGTGATTATCTTTTACTGATGGAATGCAAATGCTTGTAAAACGTATTATCTCTATTAGATAGAAATGCTAAAGGTAACATTTAAGACCATTCAGCGGCTAAAAATAGGAGTTTATTGATCCATTATCCGAACTGTGTGCTGCATGTTAATGGGGCATTGCCACCTTTGCAGCTCTGAGCAATCCATGTAATTGCTTCGTAGATTGTTTGAAAGTAAGAGTCAATTGCAATTGTCCTCAGTGTAAACTGCGAAAAGTGATACCAAGTGGTTACAAGCTGGGAAGGTGACATTGTAACAAAATGTCACGTCAATGGGAAAAAAATATATAGCTGGGTGGCAGGCTGCAAAGTTAAGTGACAGATATGACATAGCCAAGAATACTGGGTAACAAGCTGGAGAGCCCATCCTAACAACGTACTACTTACTGTAGAAATTCTAGCCCAATACCTAATAGGGGGCACATAAGTATATACACTAAATCATCTAAATGGTTAGATTGAAGATGAAAGAGACATACTGAAATACATAAAGGTGTTACATACACTCCAGTAGAGATGAATATTTGAACAATGCATATACGCTAGGGCAAGTGATCATAGTCTACACCTAGAGGGTTAGAAGCTTAGATGTAACACAAGCAAGTATTGTCAAAGTGTAATGGTGGTGAATAAATGACATAGGCTTCCGAATAAGTGGAAAAAGATAATACAGGGAGGGAATTTAAACATTGCTGGGGAAGGTATAGTAAGGTTTTACAGCAGGCAAAGCATGGTTAAACTGGAAAATTTCGTATTTGTCATCATAATTGTAACAGGGTCACAAATGTCATGGAAAACATATGTGAAGATATGCTATCTACGTTTTAATACTAGCAGCAAAACGTACAACAAAGCTGTCAGTGCCAAAGGAAATATCTGGGGAAGGTACATTAATTCATTACACATATTTCCTCTCTTATAACCAATAAATCTTCCCACACATAACCATACAGGTATCAGAAACACCTTCTTATATGGTGCTGGCAATGCTGGTTACAATAAACTGGCTAATTTACAGCAATTGTCCATTAGACATACAAACTACATACCGGTAATTCCAACATATAGAATATGTGATTCCATGGTTGGATACAGTCAGGCAAAGGAGAAGGATATATAAAAAATAAATACTTATCAAACAATATGGACCCAATAAGGTCCAAATCAACATGGAAACATGAAAAATAAAATACACCAAGGAAATGTGTATATCTGTTGTCAGAACCTATATAATGAAATGCAAATCTGTATGATGTTACACTCACCCACCATAATCGAACTAATAAGAACGTTGTGTATCTCTGTCTCTGTCCTCTTTGAACGGACCCTACATGCAAGTCTACCATTTCTTACGCTTTTAAAGATTGTTTTTAAAATACGCTGTATTATTGGGGCCATTAATTTTTTTTCTAAATGGAATTACGCTATGTTTGCTCTTTCTGGAATTTTGACAGTTTCTCTAATACCCTCTACAACGCAATAAGAACCCCTTGTTTGCCGAAGGGGAGGTTAGAGATACACAGCGCCTTTATATACTAGAGCCAGAATTTCGCTCGCTCGAGTAAACGAAAAATCATACAGATTTTTATTTCATTGTATAAATTATAATAGATTTGCACTTTACTTATGTATTTTATTTTTTGTGTTTCCATGTTGATTTGAACCTGTTTGGGACATTGTTTGATAAGTGTATTTTTATATATATTTTCTTTTCTTTGCATAACTCTTTATTGCACAACACTTGAAAAAAATGCTCGGAAGTTATTTTAGTTTTTGTACCTTGTGCTGTTAAAATAAAAAAAAACGCTAATATCTAAAGAATAACACTTTTGACTTATATATTTAACTTTTTTATGTTCCAGATTTCTTTCTCCAAATTATCGAATACTCCGAGATATTTAGACCCCTTCCACTGTTTAAACTATGGATTGGGCCCATTCCTTTTATAATACTCTATCACGCAGAAAATGTGGAGGTGAGTCATTTTAAATAAACATCATTTTTTAAATGTAATGTCACAACAGCGAACGTGCAAGGCCTTGATAATAAAATAAATTGACTCATTATGGAAGATTTAATATTTTTCAGGAGACTAATCTGTGGGGATAGCACCGTTGTCTTCATTAGATGCCATTTTTGTTACAGGATACCTCAAATTCATATCAGGAAAAAAAATGATGTTTAACCCCTTATTTTTCGCACTATTTGTGACAGTGGCTGTTTTGACTTTTCTGCTGTGTTTCTCTTCTTTCACCTTTCCTGTACCCAAAGCACTTGTGAAGAGCTTTCAGGAGCGATCACACGGGGTCCCTGACTGTTTTTTTGTTGTGTTGCTGAATGCCTCAATATCAGGGTTGTTCATGCATCAATAAATTAGCACACAATAATGATATAGCAAGTGAGTTTATTAAGAGTGCACAAGGAGAAATAAAGCACAGTTCTTTGAAGTGGGGCAGTCCCACAACAGGCATTTATATGTTTGTTCTCTAGGTGGATTATAACTTTTGGCAAGTATCCTAAACAATAAGTGTAAAGGTCCCTTAGGCAACGTATTTGATTTAAATGTGGTTAATACGTTTCTTAAAAGAATATCGCAATATTCCTGACAAACTGCCAAATTACACAAGGCCAAAAGATGAGGCTATATCCATTTTTGGGTGCAGCTGGATTTCCTAAAAACTCAGAGTAAAATGTAAAGATATTAGCATACATATATATCTTTCATAAGACATTCAGCAACACCGGCTAAACTTAGTAGGCGATCGTTGACTGCTTCCTAGACTAGTTACTGCAAACGGGCACCGGTAACTGCTCCTGACGGCGATCATGTGGGGGCCCACGTTTTTGGGGGGTTTTGCTGAATGCCTGAATGTGTGGGCATTGCAGCAACACCGCCTGAGTAAATTAAGCAATTGTTGATCGCTCTCTAAGTTAATTTTACCCCATGACATGCCAGGTACATAAATTGAGTTTAAGGGGAAGCATTTCCATGATGTGCCTGGCACTTCGATTGTCATCAAGGGATTAATCATTTTATGCTGGCTCTGAAGATATTATAGGTATTAAGGAGATGATTAAGAATGCTGAGAAGCCTTGAGTAACACTATGACAAGGGCCAGCCCAAAAAATCTGGGTATATGAAAAGTGAACATCTGACGTGTTTTCTGGTGTTGCCTATCACAGGGGTGCCCAGGTTTTTTCAGCAATGCGGTACTTCATCAGAAATGAATGTGCGAGTGGGCTGCACATAATTTTTCATTGAGAGAGAATAAGCAGCACGACTCCTATCATTATATATTGAGCCAGACACAAATGGCGGTACAGCTTGGCTTCTCTCATTATAAAGTGAGCCATGCACAGAGGGTGGTACAGCATAAATTCCAGCACTATATATATTGACATTAATGGTTCTACAGCATAACTTTCATCTCCCATAATTTTTTTATTAGTATTTTGTTGCTTTTTCACTCTTACTCGCTCTAACTCACACTCTTTCACTCACTCATACATTCTCTCACACTTTAACCTACTCAAACTCTCACTCTCTTTCAATGTCTCTCTACCTTCTCCGCCAACTGCTTCCGGATAACTGTCTCCTTTTTATGTAGCTCCGCTTCTTCTCCGCTTCTTCTCCTGCCTCCTTTTGTTCTTCTGTTTTTTTTCATCCACTTCTTTTTGTATCTTTTTTCTTCATCCGCTTCTCTGAGAAACAAGGGCTACCGGAGCATTTCCGCAAAAAAGTGGAGTTTACGGGCACACCCTATCCCCCAATTGGAAGAACAGGGGAGAGACTGTCCCTGTGGCTCCGCCCTTTTGCAGGAGTACCCTAAATGGCCAGAATAATGCAGATGGAATCACAGAGAAAGAGAGTCGCAGAAACGCTTTTCTCGCCATATTAAGCTAAGGAGTTAACTTGTGATCCTATTTTGTCCACATGTGAATATCCACCATATTCAAATATTCATATCCAAATATTCATTTCATTTGTTTAATAGATCTAACATTCTAAATTTTGCTATTTTCTGTTCATAACAAATTCATTCGCCCCTAAAAAAATATTTACATAGAGGTTGAAAGATAAGAAGCACAGCCTCCGCTTCGCGTTAGGTATAGGCTAATAGAGTGAGGTAATTTAAACATGCATCCGATAAGCATACGCCTGTTCTGACTCTGTTCTGACTCTGCTCTGACTCTATTCTGACTCTAACATGAGACCAAGTACTAATTAAAGATCGAGTCTTTACATCAGGAAAAGAGAAAGGGTGGGAAAAGAAAAAACATTGAATTTCAGGACAGAGATTTGTCAGGTAATCCTGGCCCTGCCTCTCTAAGATAACAAATCTAGTCGTTCTTAAGTTGAACTAGCTAAATATCTCCAAACAAATTATCCTGATTGTCAAACAAAATGCACAGGCTATAGTTAGTTTTAATAAACATAAAACTTCCAAGAGTTAAAGAACCCTTCCTACCTTTGTGATATGTTTTTAATAATTTTCTCTGGAGGTCATGTAAGTTGCATAAAAATGCAAGAATTTTTGAAACACTTTAAGGAACTTTGAGTAGCACTTCAGACAAAATGTAAACAGGTGACATTTCAGAAACTGCAAGAGGATTATTATGCAACATTAAATTGAGAAGTTGATATCTATTGATATGAAACATGTATGAAAACTTACACAAGGCTAGCCGTACATGTGTATATATATATACCGTATTTGCTCGATTATAAGACAAGGTTTTTTTCAGAGCAAATGCTCTGAAAAATACCCCTCGTCTTATAATCGGGGTCGTCTTATAATCAGACCTCAAATAGGTCTGACTATGGGACGACTAAGATCCAGATCCCCCGCAGCTGCAGGGGAGCTGGATCCTCCAGTCTCCCCCCCCACCGCCCCTCTTACCGGTACTTCTGAGTCCCCGGTGTGTAGCTGGGGCAGCGTGTAGATGTCTACGCGATTCGCGTAGACAACTTCCGCTGCAGCAGGAAGGAGGCGTGGCTAGCAGCGGGGGTTGTCTGCGTCCATCGCGCAGACCTTCCCCGGCTGTCAGAGATCAGAGTTCCCCGCACCGGTGCCAGTGCCGGCTTTTTTAATCCCGCTCCCGCTGATTTTTTGACCGCTCCCGCAATATGGGTGTTCAGCTCTAGATCAGGGCACCCTCTGCACCAGGGGTGTCCAAGTTTTTTCTGCAGTGGGCCACTTCATCAGAAATGCATGTGTGCGTGGGCCGCACTCATTTTTCACTGAGAGAAAATGTGGCCTTTTAGCTTTAGAATGTATACTAATACAGGGTTAATTTGGCAAAATGCCGAAACAAAAAAGAAAAAACCGAAAATAATCATCCACAGGGGCCCTGCTACTTCCCTCTGTGTTGCTCAGCAGCTCAGCAGCTCTTGCTCCGCCGAGGGGAAGCAGGAACCCAGCAGAGTCACATGAATGCGCATCACCTCACGTGACTCCGCTCCATTCCTGTTCCGCTGGGCAGGTCAAGAGAAGTTCAAACAGACTGCGTGCAACGCAGATGGAGACAGCACCCCTGCGTAAGTCTGCGAGCGGCACCGGAAGATCTGCAGTTCAGGTAAGGGTGGGGAAGGTTGTATGAATGAGTGTACGTGAATGAGGGAATGAATGTTTGTGATGAATGAATATGCATGTGATAGCATGGATGTGTAAGTAGGGGGGCAGGGCACAGGGAGGCTGCAGGTTATGTGCATGTATGGCTGCTCGTGCATGATAGGAGTGTGATTGCTATGTTAAATATATATGATTACTAACAGCAATCACACTCCTATCATGCCCAGGCATACCCAGATTCCAGCATGAACTGGCTGACTGGGCATGATAGGAGTGTGTTTGCTAACAGCAATCAAACTTCTATGATGCCCAGGATCCAGCATGTACTGGCTGCCTGTGCATGATAGAAGTGTGATTGCTAACAGCAATCACACTTCTATGATGCCCAGGATCCAGCATGTACTGGCTGCCTGTACAGAATAATATTACCATATGGTTATACATGTTTCTTACACATTGCATTCAGCAAAGATGAGTGCAAAATTTTATACATAGATACCTTAAGCAGAACCAGGGTTTGTGTTAACCCCCCCCCAATAATTATATGATCCCAGTTACTGTACAGTATGTCACTATGATTAGAACAGAAAAAATGTAGAGTGAAAAAAGTTTCCATACACCACAATAGAACCAAGCCAAACGTTCTGAAAACAATTAAAAGTGGTTTAGTGAATTAGGGTGTGTTTTGGCCCTACAGGACCTAAAAAAATGTATGTAGGGTTTTGCTGAACCTTTTTCTTCAGAAGTGACTCTTGTGGAAGTAAAGTGCAAATTTTACCTCGTTTTAATATTATATATATTTTATATGATAGATTATCTAGTATTCATAAAACTACTTATCCTTAAAAAAGCTATTGCATCACAGAGGAAACAAACACATGGTTAAAATAGCAAGAAAATCCTCTTGTTTTTAAGGCATGAAATAGCCTTGTCAAGAAATGGTTAAGAAAATAATTTCATAAATATTATTCATGCTTTCCAAACTTTTTGAATAAACTTTTGAATAAAAATATATTAAGTTTAATCACAATGTGCAATAACTAGAAGGATTGAAACATAGAAGATGTTTCTAACTTATATTAATTAGTTTGGTTAACAAATAGTTTTTGGAATATTTTAAAAAGACTTAGTCCTGCGAAAATATTTCATCATATTTTTGTTTATTTTTAATATTGGCATCTATAAGGGAAATAGCATTTGATTTTAGTTTTAATCAGCCATGCAGCACACAGTGGGTGATGATACAAAAAGTAAATATATTTTATTTTTACAACACTTTTTCCCCTTATTTAGCCCATTTTGAGCACTTCAAAACATATGGACAAATCATTTGCATATAAATTCCTCCATCCATGGCTCGGAAAAGGACTTCTTACGAGGTAAAACATACCCACTGCTTGTTGTATTTGTAGTTATTAAAACAAACAATGGGCCATTTTTTAAAGCAAAACTACAGAAATCCTTGGTTAATGTTTGAAGAAATCAACAGAAACATTGTTTTCTTTTTGTTTTATTTCATACATTGCTAATTATTAAATTTATGAATTTTCCAACCAGGATAGGTCTCTGCTGTTGTCATTAATTACAATTTCACTAATCTGAATTTTGACTAAACTCGAACAGAATAGCCAACCAGTCTCAGCATGGCCCCTTATGTCTTGCACAATCCTGAATATAGAGGCAAAAGCCTGAAAAGCTGCACCTGTTCTTATCTGGAGGAACATGATGCCAACTAGGCTGTGGTGAAAACATCCAACTGTGCTTAGGGAGTAGGTCCTGATGGTTACCCTAGGTTGTAACTGAAGCAACTGTGCATTTCAGCTTTGAGGATTAATGAAAAAAACATAATCTCTTTTGGTAGTTTGGTTCATGAACTTTACTGCCTCTTTTACTATAGCTGAAATGGCTTGTGTCTGATGTGTGTTTATATATCGCTAACTTCATTGGATGAAGAGTTACCACCGAAAAAGCTGTTAGCCGATGAGATGTTTAGACACACTGGAAGAAAAACGAGCAAGGGTCCTCCTCTTTAGAATAAATACAATATATTTCTGCATAAATGGGGCTTTCATTATTCACTGAATATAAAATTCATACTACATGATTTACCAAATTCCCAAATGGCAGCTTTAGAAAGGCGATAGACACATTAACATTTTATAACTGTACTTATTGTCGGAAAATATAATAATAAAATGTAACTCTACAGCACAGGGGAAAAATGGCGTTCCAGAAGAAAGATGATAACCCCAACCTTCCACTTCTCCATTCTCTCGGAATTCCTGGAAGTAATGAATGAACAGTCCAAAGTACTAGTTGAGAAGCTCAGAAAACATGCAGACAAAGAGTCTTTCAATTGCTTCATGAACATAACACTATGTGCTTTAGACATAATATGTGGTAAGTATGATGTGCTCCTTGATCAAATTCTAAAGATGTTAATGGCACATAAAACACATTTAGCTTCTCCTAACTATTTATCTTGTACTGGGAGTATCTCACGTAAACATCGTCCTTTCAGGTGCATGTTTTAATACATATATGTCTGTGTGCAAGAGATACATGTAATGTATATCACATAAATACAGACTATATACCTGTGTGGAAGGTAACTGTATGTCACATACATATAATTCCCCCGTAATATCTGTATGCAACAAGAACGCTTCCAGCTTTGCACTCTACAACTTTATATTTAAATTACTTGACACCATGTTAGTCATTCTAGGTGGAGGTCTAATCACAGTACAGTTGGGAGAGTATGACTAGACTATTGCGTTGATCCCACGAAATGTGAATGACAGTTGCCAAAGTGAAACGCCATTCATAGTTGCTAGAAGGGTAGGTTCTGCTGGGTTTGTAGTAGTAGTAAGGAAGTAGTAAGTAACAGTGCTTTGAGGGCTGGAGGTTAGGCTGGTTTATGTATATGGGGCAATCCATTGTTCTATTTAGGAAGATGCGTTTATATGGGGGTGAGAAATAGTAAAAGTAGTGGTAATGAGAGAGAGAGAGAGAAAAAAATATAAAATGCAAAAATGTTTTTTAATGTTTAATTAAGGCCACATATTTAAGTGATTATATACTGCTGAAGTTTCCTTTGTAATGATTTTTAAATTAAATTCTAGAGACTGCAATGGGAACAAAGATTCACGCACAGAGCAACCAAGATTCTGACTATGTTCGGGCTATCTATGAGTAAGTGTCTTTAAGTAACAGAAGACAAGATTTTACATATTATTTTTTTCAAGCATAGAGATCATACAAAAAAGATCATACAACATTTGAAAGCCAAAAGTTCTGTAAAACCACCATTGATTAAAGGATTCTGATAATAGTTGTTACCCAGCGCTCCAAGTCACCAGTGTCTTGTCTTCTGCTTGCACATATTAAACTGAGCTGTTGGGAAGATTTAAACAATTAATTGAATCAATTAAAACTGTGTCATTGTCCATATAAGACTACATATTTATTTTTCAATGTATTCCAAAATGAATACCAGATATTTGCTTCATATTTGTGAAATGGTATGACATTCTAATAAAGAAGCATTGTGTAATGCGAGGTTTGGGACAAATTATCTCAGATGTACTCACATTCAGGACAGGCTACTCAACAAAGTAATATTAAAGTACTTTGAGCTATGACCTTGGTTAAATAATTAAATATTGTAACATCTCTGTTAATATAGAATGAGTGATATGGTTCATCGTCGTCAGAAAATGCCATGGTTATGGCCAGATTTTGTGTTTTCTAACTTAAGGATTGGAAAGAGACATGATGCAAACCTGAAAATCCTTCATTCATTTACTGATAAGGTAACGTATAACATTAAATGTTCTCTTCTTTTTTTTTTTTTTTTTAAAAAAACAACTACATGAAAGGCTGCATATAAAGAGGCAAACAGGTAAGTAAGTAAACAGTGAACACACTTATTAAGCCATACTTGTTTTGCTGTGGTTGTGGCATCTAGGAGTTCATAGTTTTAAATATTTTTCAATAATGAATCCTTTATTGAAAATAGCTTTTTTTACTGTATTGATTAATATAAAAATATTTGTCTTCCTTTCAACAGCACTGGCAAAATACAACACATACAGGTGTAATATAGGATACAATATTTTAAGCACCATTAATTAAATAAAGCCGGGATGGACCAGTCATTAGGCATATGCCACTGGTTGCAATGGTCTTAAAACCAATTTCCAAATTTTCCCCTGATTTTCTTTTTTTTTTTTTTTTTTTTTAATATTTTCATGTTTCATGTAAAAGTATACGGAACACAACCACGTAGATAATATCTAATTGTGCTTCAGCTCTGTTTTCTTTCTCAAAAGTATATTACCTATTCTAATATTTCAACTGTGTGTTTTCAACAGATGGAAATAAAATACACAAAAAAATCCAAATGAAACCTGAAATCTATGCAAACAATAATGTTTTTATAGCTAAAAGGCAATCGTAGTCTTGAAAAGTAGCCCTAGGTTATTAAATATAATGGAACCAATCTTTCAAAGTACAAAACTGCTACAAAACTGCTTTGGTTGCTCAGCAGAGGATGGTAGCAGGTGATAAATGCAGACAGAATAGGGTTGCTGTTTTAGTAATAAAACATTGAAAATTAGCACAACCATTAAAAGAACTGTATATATATATATATATATATATATATATATATATATAATCAGATGCACATTGAAATATGTTTTTATGCATCTATCCTGTGTTTAAAGGGAGTTAGATTAGTAATTTGTGAACCTTAAATTAAGATAACATTGACCTCAGTGTGGGCTTAGCTTTTTAAGCTTGTGTGTTAAAAAGTGCTACAGAATCTGCTGGTGCTATATAAAGAAATGTAATATAATGATATGTAGCTAGTGTGAATTCAGGCATTGGATGAAGAATTTGCAAAAAATATTAAAAACTATTTAAAATATTTTAGTGAGAATATCCAAATATTTAGGGTAGTCACAGTAGCACATGCAGTAGTTTGTGGTTTGCAACATAAATCGTTGTTCACAATTATTTGTATCAAAAGACAATTTTAGAAAGAGCTGAAGAAATGAAGAACTCAAATTGTAGCCCAAGTACCACTGATTCAGAAACAGAGAAACCAAAGAAAAGAAGTGCCTTTTTAGACATGCTTCTACAAGCAAGAGACGATGCTGGAAATGCCATGAGCCACATGGATATTCGGGAAGAGGTGGATACGTTTATGTTTGAGGTAAAATGATATTTCTGGTATTAATCCATAAAGAACCATTGCGTGGTTCTGTCACCATTTTCTACAAATCTCGGCTCCCATGAGATAAAATAATCCTTCACTTTTATACCAAATATCCCTAAAATGAATCAAATGGATTGACACAAGTTAGGGGCAGCTTTTAGTTACATTTAGTTATGCTAAAAGCAGCAAAATTCAACAATTTCAGTTGAAATGGTAAACACTCCACCTATGTTGGCTGTCTTTCTAAAAAGGAGCGGTCAATTACACAGATTTCAGCACTTCTACTGCTAACAGGATGAAAGGTCTGAACGCCCTAATGTGGAAATATCACACCTGAACTAAAGTCATTACAGAATACAAAGAACCATCTGTAAAATCCATACTGAGACAGCAACATTTTTATATTTACTGGTTTTACAAATAATTGCTGTTTTATTTAAAATCGCTGAAAAACGTCTGTAACAGAGATTGACTAATGAATCTATAGGTTTTTTAGTAAAACCTGTCACATGGACAACGTCAAAACCATCGTATTTACCCTTTTAACAGCTGAGTAATCTAATTGCGCTAATATGTTTTTGCTGTTTCGTGATCTCTTGTTTACTGTCCAAAATAGATCTAAGTCTCTCTGAAGCTCAGTCCAGAACCAATCTTTAACTTTAATACTAAAACAAATCCCTGTATAACAAAAGCCCCAGTATAACACCACTACCTATCACATGGCTGCGGCAGTGGACAAACTCCTGACTTCTACTGACTCAATAGAACATGAAAAGCAGGCATTTGGAAGCAGGAAAGACATTTCATCTGAGATTGTGACTTTTAGTCACTGTCGGCTGTTGTAAGGAACCAGTGACCTTTACTGCATACTCCACCACCAGTAATGTGGACGGTTATAGGGTATGCAGGACTGGGGTTGTAGCATATATTTTAGAAGAAAATATTTTCATACAGGTTTTCAAGGTCTTGTCAATGGCTCTGGTTGGTTCTGATTTGTGAGTTACAGCCGGATACCATTTTGATGCGGTCAGGTATTATTAAATTGATATAATATCTTTGGGCGTTCATGATTGAGTCATACCATTTTATGTAATATACTATCAGATATTTCTTATATTTCCATAATACAAGTCATTAAAAGTAGTATACACACATTAACAACTGAAGTAGTGGTTAACGAACAGAAATCATTCAGTTGAATTCTGTAACAGTTATAATAAATGATAATGATTATGTATACCCTCCTCCTTACTGTGGTTACTGACCTAACATATGCATTTTAATACTTAGGGTCATGATACTACGGCTGCTGCCCTTAATTGGTCTTTATTTTTACTGGGATCGCACCCCGAAGCACAAAGAAAAGTTCATAAAGAACTGGACGATACTTTCGGTGAGGCTCATAGATAACAATTTTGCAAATGTAAAATACTAGATGTCAGTAGCCATGAATAACATTATGACATTTGTACAATCATTAGTTGAACTAGGTGCAGACTAGCAAATTTTCATTTTAACTTTCAGCACTAGCCCAAATAATCCCTTCTAATTCTCCCAGAAATCTGGTGACCGAAACACAAATTTACCGTATAGAATTCTCCAATACACACTGACCAGTTTTGAGACAAAAGCACCAGTTAATTGTTATTCTGGTGTCTCCCTGGCCTAATTAGATATATATTAAAAACCAAAAATATCAGTTCACTCACTGCCTTAGTTTCTAGCATAGGCAGCTCTGATAGAATATGGGCATAAGAAATGTATTATGTATTATTTTATGCATAAAGATTGATGTTTAACTCCAAATATATAAAATAAAATACTGTTTTTAAGAAATGGATGAAATAAAAAGTTTACTGTTCTCAAAAAGTCTATTAATACATTAAACATGATTTTATATATTTTATTTATATCAGCTACAGAAGAACCTTGTAAGATCTCAGTTTGCACTCTAAATTTGTTCTATGAGGGATATTGCTAAATACATTATTATTATTATCTTTTATTTATATGGCACCAACAATTTACGCAGCGCTTAATACAATAAATATATTCAAGGGGTCTGACAAGATGAGAATTGACAGACTAAGACAAACCGATACATTAGGTGGAGAGAGCCCTGCTCACAAGCTTACAATCTTGAGATTTAGATTTTGCACCAGACTAGCTTTTTAGGAATTACTCCCATTGTATTGTACACGAGAAACAAATAATGTTTGAATATTTGATCATAGCAGATTGAAATTTAAAATATAGTATTTAAAAAAATATAGTTCCAATTTTTTTTTATTATTAATTTTTAATGCATGTGCAGGGCCCTGATAAGCCCACCATTCCTGACGGGAACTTTGTGTAAAAGTACTATAAGGCTAGATGTCAAGCTCACGTGCAGGGTTCTCAACTCTCGATGTACATTACATTTATTTCTATACCGCCAGCAGATTCTGTGGCACTTTAAAATCAGATATATTAATGTATATTTGTTATGTACAGGGATGTGTCTAGTGCCCCAGTTAAATTGCACAGCGCTGAGTAATTTGTTGGTGCTTAATTGATAACAGGTAATAATAATACATATGGATGTCCGTATTATATGGACTTGAATACATTTTTTCTGCATGCAGGTCAGCACATATATTCTATACACATTCAACTTACAAAGTGAGACTTCTTGATTACCCTCCCCCTCCTTCCTTGCTGCCTGGCTGCCTTTACTGACATGAGTTGTTAGCAGGAAGCATACTTCAGTACACTTCCTGTGCAGGCTATGTAGCAGGGCAGTAAGACAGCCAATCACACATATGCTAGTTGAATGTTCATGTAGGTCACATGCGGTTGGCTGCCTTTACTTTCATTGATTTCAGTGGGAGCTCAAGGTATGTCCCAGGAGTATACTTACGTATGCCTTTCTGTTTTCAATAGAAGCAGCCATGATGGGAAAAATTGCATGCACCAATTTGGACCCCAGTGTGCATTTTAAGTTAAAATAGGCCTGGAATGGTCCTTCAGTGTTCCTACATTAAAATAAGGCCTGCTAGTTAATACAACGTTTTAATGAAAATTAGTGTGATTATAAAATTATTGTAAATACAGATGTGTTGGCACAAATATGATGATGGGTTCTGATAATGTCCACAACAGGTAAATCTGACCGCCCAGTCACAACCGATGATCTGAAGAAACTTCGCTATCTTGAAGCAGTTATTAAGGAAGCGCTGAGATTGTACCCTTCGGTTCCATTTTTTGCACGCACTATTACTGAAGACTGTACTATCCGTAAGAGCATTATATTTGAAACGTGATACTTTGTGAATATAGGAAGCATTGCTTAATAACAAGAAATATTAGCTATTGGGAGAACTTTTTTCTTTCATGCTTTAAAAAAATGATTAGAATTCCCTTAACATTCAGCTGCAGGAGTATAGCAATGCATACATGCACCTTAATTTTGCACCATAATGTTTATTTCCCATATATTTTGCAGGTGATTTCAAGGTACCAAAAGGTGTGAATGTAGTAATTGTTCCGTATGCTTTGCATCGGGATCCAGAATGGTTTCCTGAACCAGAAGAATTTAAGCCGGAGAGATTTCTTCCAGAGAATGCAAGTGGACGAAATCCATATGCATATATACCTTTCTCTGCTGGGCTTAGAAACTGCATTGGTGGGTATATTATTAAGAATCAATCACTTTTAGAAATATGAGGAACATGGAAAAAAAAAGATAAGCAGCGTATGGCATATGAACATTGAACAATAACGGACATAACAAGACATTTGCTGTACTTATGAACAATGTGGAAGTAGCAGCGGGGACATTCCACTGGTATTCATGGTGATTACTCCATGTGTAGAACTTTCCCCATATCTTTGTTAGTCTATCAAAGAAACAAACAAAGTCCCTGGGTGTGAACATTTACACCCTTCTCCTTATATGTTGCTGGCGTTGCAGATTAATTATTCTTTGTTTAGCTGGATGCAGTCTGTACTTCCAACGGCACAGAATTTCAACCCCTCCCGGATGTGGCTCCATGTAGTAGACACTATGGGTGTTGGTGTATGATTATGCATCATGGACCGTCATTTGTAGCATGTCTATTACATGGAGCTTGTCTAACATGGTCATGGAGTACATCATTTTGCAGGAAACAGATGTATTATGTTATGTCTAAGTTATTATTGAGATACTTAGTTTATAATTTGTGTTATGTAGTTGGTAAAAAAAAAACATTCTAAAACATTAAGCTAGATGAACAAAATACAGACTAGGGTTTGTAACATATAGTTACATAGTACATAAGGTTGAGAAAAGACCTAAGTCCATCAAGTTAAACCCTTCTACCTAACCTTTCTACTCTTGATCCAAAAGAAGGCACCCCCCCCCTAATTAAGCTACTTCGAATTCTGCCATCAGGAGGGAAAAAAATCCTTCTTGACTCCAAAAGGCAATCATTTCTCCTTGGATCAAGAACCTCTAAAATATTAATTATATGTCATGCCTTTCTAAAAAAAAATATCCAGACCCCTTTTGAAGGCATCTAATGTATTTGATAAAACCACCTCCCTTGGCAGTGAATTCCTTACCTTTATTGTCGTTACTGTAAAGAATCCCTTCGCTTGTCGTCAGTGAAATCTCCGCTCTTCCAGTCTCAGAGGGTGACCTCTTGTTCTTTGTACATTTCTGTTAATGAACAGGTCACTGAAGAGCTCTTTATATTGACCCTGCATATATTTATATAATGTTATCATATCCCCTCCAAGACGCCGTTTCTCCAGTGCATATAACTAATATCTTCCAATCCCCTTATTCATTTTGTAGCCCTCATTTGCATTGTTTTTATGTACTGATGACAGTAAGCTTGCAGTACCTATACTGCATGCTATACTGACCACTAACCTAAATTATGAAAAAAAAGTCATTATTTTGCAGTTATAAAATGCCCCCTGTGTCTTTATTATTTGTTTAGGTCAGCGCTTTGCATTGATGGAGGAAAAGGTCGTCTTGTCAAGCATCCTAAGGAATTTTTCAGTTAAAGCAACTCAGAAACGTGAAGAACTTTGTCTAGTAGGAGAGCTAATTCTACGACCAGAAAACGGCATCTGGATTGAACTGAAAAGCAGATAAAATGCATTTCATGCCTTATTTCATCAGTGTATGAGCTTTGTGCTGGTCTTATAATAAATACGTGACTTTAATTGTCAAAGATAGTATTTAGTTCATGCATAGCTCATGTCTGTGGACTCTACCTGCTGCTCTAGCAGGTTATATGTCATTTTATTATTTCTTCAGTAGATTTCAATAATAATAAACAACAAACAATGCAAACACTTGTAAAGCTTTCCATTATTTTTATACATTAGCTATGCAAATTAATCTTTTCCAACCAAAAAATGACCTATACGATTGTGGCATACATAAGACATTTTTAAGCTTTTATTTGGTTTATAATTTACTGCCCAATGGAAGTGTGGCACCATCATCAGGCATTACCAAGAGTATTCTTCATGGAAACATTGTGAGGTCTGTTTAATAAATTGTGGGTTTTGCAAGTTAATTTTAACTTGATATTACCAATATTGGGTATCCACTAAAGTGCAGCTAGATCACAGCTTTTGGTGATTAGAACCAATGTTTGGTAATCAGGCTATCTTGAGAGAATCCCAAAGAATTGTTAAAAGTACCTTGTGTTTAGAACAGTCAACTCAAAATTACTGTCAAATGAGCATGTATGGGTTTAATTAATTTACCATAACATGTAAACTCTATAAAGTACTTTGTTGAAGAACATTCTCTAATGCCAAACTCCAACCCTTTGTCTATTGTAGTTGGCTGAGCTGGCTTCAGGGACAGGCCATGATCATTGGGCAGAGAAATGCTTTAGGATTGTACGCTTGCAAGCATGTTGATTAATGTATTGTTCATTTAAATGAATGTTTATTAAACTTATTTTGCACTCCAAACCTAATGGTTATCATTTTTTTTTATTTCATGGACTGTGATAGTCCATCAAAATATGTACATTTCCAGGTACTCTGAAAGGAGGTGGGCATTCAAATAAACTGCTTAAACGTGAATTTAATAGACTCATTTTGTAGCAGTTTTTACTTTTCTGTGTTATGAAAGAAGAAAAAGTGCTGCTCAATCACGTTAACACAAAAATACACAGTAATCGTTGCAAGGTTACACATATATATAATATATATAATATATATTATTATATATAATATATATAATATATTATATTATATTGTGTAACTGTGAAATATCACATTTAACAGGACTTTCTACATGTTTGTCTTTGTTTCAATACTTTTGCTTTCACCACCATGTTGTATAGCATTTTGCAAGATAAAATAGTGGTGACTGCAATATAAATTATGAGGAAGAAATAGATCAGTGCCTGTAGGTCACATAATGATAAAAAGGGTATTGCTGTGAAAACATATATAGTTTAATATCACCAAGGATTATGGTTTGGATGTTTGGAGAGAGAAAGTGGGACTTCCAGGCAGCAAAGTTATCCAGGAACTGTGAGGTAGATCCAGGAAGGCGATGAGAGAGAGAGAACAGGTGTATGGAGTGAACTTCAAAGGAGGAGAATGACAGAGAGGGGAGGCAGGTGTTGATAGGAGCAGGAGGGGGAGAGCAGGATTCCAACGCCGCTTCCATGTGTCTTGCCTGGCCTAGGAGTGTGGCTAAAGTGGAGGCCATCATATGTGAGAGCAGCAATGGAAGCGGTGTCAGAAGAGGAAAGCCAGGTTTCAGTTATGGCTAGGAGGTTGAAAGAGTTTGCGACAAATACCACCCCAAGTCCATCCCATTGTCCCATTCATTGCTCCACCTATCACACAATAAGCACACCATATGAGAGCAGAGACAAACCTAGGGCTAGTGGCGTGTGGGTGTGGTATTTCTTCAGGGCCCTCTATAACTAACACACATACATACTAACACGCAAACTTGCTCTAGCACTGTACACTTACATACAGACACATTCTTTCTACTGTTCCTCTTCTACCTCTCCAGTGCACCAAAAACCCTAGCCTCACACCTGACACTCTAATATGTTGACACACACTCAAGATAATATGTTTTAACATCCACACACAGATTAACACACACATGTGCTCATGCTGACAACATGAACTAACAAACCATAGAGTAACAGGTACACACATGCTAGTATCATATGCCCACAGACACAAATGCATGCCAACATGATCCACTAATACAGAGGCATGATAACACCATAAACCGCACACTCTAAAACAACACAATAATATACACGCTCAGACTAATGCCATATAGTAACACACACACAACACCATATACTCACACACGCTAACACCACACTCATATACATATTGAGGCATTTCCGAGTTTAAGCTTAGAAGGCTATTGATCGCCTCCTATCTTCTTTTAAACAGGCAGCGGGTGGCATATTTAATATGGAGGACGTTGATGCTCCATGGAGCAATCAGACGGGGCCCCTGCTTCAGATTTCTGTGTTGCTGATTGCATCGAAATCGAAATCGAGGCATTACAGCAACATTGTTTAGGAGAAGATTGCAGATTGCTTTCTATACCCGTTTAAAACCATCAAATGGCCCTTTAGAGCTTTAAGACCTTCAGAAAATGTAATAATAAAAATAAAAACAATAAAATTAATATACTTAAAAATGTAAAAGTAGATGCCCAAACACCGCGTGCCCCTCCCACTAGAAATATACATTACAAAACCCCTTTCTTGCCCCCAAGCCAAAGTACAAAAATAAGAAGAAAATAGTGTCGAATGTAAGGGGGGATTTGTGGAAGAAGTTCTATGTAAAAATGTTGGTTTTTTTTTTTTAAAATGTAAATGGTTTTTTACATACTATTTATGATAATGACAGACTATACAAAAAGGGAGTCATGGGTGAACAAAGATATGCAAAAAAAACTGGTCGCTTAGGTAAACCCTTGTGTCATGATAGGGTTAACAAACACCTTGAGTATGCTGGGTAATAGAATTTTACAGATCATTAACAGATTATGTGCAACTTCAAAAGGCTCAGTTCCTCACTAATAACCCTTGGAGGCAATCTGTGTTGTGCCCATAGTACCATTGCTAATGTCCCAGAGTCACCTATCTGATCCAGACTGTTCACTTGGTGGTCATGAAGGAATAGAGGACTCTGTACCCAGCTGGCATCTGCATCATTATTATTACTACTATCTTTTAATTAATAAGCACCAACATATTACGCTGCCCTGTACAATTCAAGTGAGGCACTTAACATACATAACAAATATACATTAATACATACACATCAGGAGTTGAGAACCCTGTCTATGAGCTTGCCATGTAGCGTTATGGTACTTTTATACAAAGTTCCGGTCAGGAATGGTGGGCTTTTGAGGGCCCTGCTCGAGAGCTTACAATGTAAAGGAATAGTATGGGTAATTGCAACAAAAAGAGGGGTAAAAAAGAGGGAGTAATAGCTCTCTTGTAGAAGTAGCTAGGGCTAAGTGGGTTCAGCATGCGAACGTGGATGTATAAACAAAATGTATAGAGAGGAGGATAAAGTTAAAAAGGGGAGGGGTTATGGCTGTAGGGGGCCAGAGGGAGGAGATCAGGACAACGGAATGTGCAAACAGGTAAATACCAAACTTTGGCCAAAAAAGAAACAAACTCCCCAAAAAATATATTTGGTACAGAAAAACAGGCATAATTAGACAAAATATGAATTAAGAAACTTGCGTGCAGATCTGGCATAGTTGTCCGAATGTAAATTGTAATACATTTTCTATCTTGCAAGAGCTTGGCTGGAGATGGTAGTGAGCAGGCTGTTTGTTGTGGTACAAGAAAGCTACAAGAGGAGAGAGTCATCCACTGGACAGCTTTGGAGATTTGTGAAATTTAGTAGGTGACCACACAGAGGCTATTTGTATGCCCATCCTAATTAATAACTGTTTTTCGATTATTATTAGACGTGGTAAAGATGAACACAATGAGGGTATTTAAGTTAAGGTATTGCATGTTAAACAGTCTATAGCAGATTGGTCCTTTCATTGCCTCTTCTAAAGGTTTAATTATAAAAAAATATAATCACATAAAATTATCAAATTACATGCCAAAAATCGACCAGTGAAATTATTAAATGTTCCTGACAAAGATTTAAGTTAAAATGTAACGTGATTAAATAATTATTTATTGAGTGTTTGGCCCGTTCAACAGTACGGGGAGCAAAGTTTCTGATGACAAATTGAAATACAATTGTATACGAGAAACAGCAACTTTGAGTTATGAAACTACTTAGCGTCTTATAAATCTGCTTTAGGATTTTTTATGTGTTTAGGGGATTTTCTTTCACGTAATCATTTTACTTCCAATTACAATCTCATTTATGGAGGAAGACTTTGAGGCAACTTTATTGATTTGAGAGAAATGTTGAACTTTACTATAGTCTGTTTAACTTCCAAATTGTGCAACGCAGTGTAAATACGCTTTCCTTTTTGTTAGAAAAAAAAAAAAAAAGTACAAATGTAGAAAAAAACAAAGTTAACTCCGACAAACCTTTGGAGAAAAAGGAGAGCAAGTAATACAGGTAAATTTTTCCCTAATTTATGAACTATTACATTTATGCTAGATTACATTAAGCAACATTTAACTTTAATACACCAATAACATGGCATAATTCATTGGAATTATCATAACAATGTTAAATCACAGATGTTTGTGGCAGGTACTTAGCTCTGAATTCAGTTATTAAATTATTACACGACTAATAGGTGGGATTTTGATAATACATTGTGCATTATGGCTTTTGTACATAGTTTGCAGTATTTTTTCCTTGTAGGATGAATTGGCATTATACGGTACTCTTTTGCTGCTTTACCTTATTTTCTTTTGTACGTGGAGGTAAGTACTATTTTTCATTATTTTTTAGAGGGATGTTATAAGGCATATGAATAAAATTTTGAAAAAAAAGGTAATAAGGCAATAATAAGCTTTAATTACAAAAAAATATAACATGCACTATGAAATAGGGGCAAAAAGGCAAATAATTAAAAACAAACGGAGGAATAAAGCACTGAAATTAATGAAAAAAAATATTAAAATACGATTGGCAACATGTAAACTACAAACTTGGAGATGGAAAAATGTTGCATATATATCTATATTTATAGATCAGATTAACCCAGGAATGCAATTTAACTAATATAGGATAGTATTGCTAATATGTATAATAAAAAAAAAGTTGTGTGTTGTGAGGTGGAAAATACTGCAAATAGTACAATAGGAAAGATTTATAAAATATATAAAAATGTATACTTTTGTTTTGTGATACTTATGGATTTATTCTCCCTTTGGTATTATGCTTTGTTTTAAAAATTGTAATGAAAAAAAACAGTATTTGGACTGCTTATTTTTGTATAAAACTCCTCTTTTTTGTAAACTGATAATTTAAGGTTAAATTCACTAATGCAGTTTGTCAGCAGAATGTGTATGACAGTTATGTGGTCAACCATTATAAAGAGCCATCTCTGGCAGTTTTTTCTTCAAGATGGGCAGAGCTTGCCCTGTATAATGCATAATTCAATCTGTACGGTGACTTCAAAATCTTACTGACTAAAAAAGTACTTTCTAGAGGATCACTCAAGCTACATCCCCTCCCAACAATGCAGACAACCAAGGACAGACATATTTGTTATATGGGTCCAGGTTACAGGTGTGATAAGCATGATTAGCGATGGAGCTTTACAAGGACTTTTTATGTGACAGTTTGACCCATGGATGGCTACATAATGCATTTAGGAAAACCATAATGGATTTTATTTAGACAATACCATTTTTTAAACACTTTTTGTGATGTTTCTATACTTATAACTGCGTCTTTGAAAACACTTTTTAATATGTTGGGGCAGAGGGACTTGTAGTCCAAAGAATTATTGTCCTTCCCAGAAAACCCATTGGGAGGTGTAAAACTATTCTTGGATATAAATATCCTATATAGCTATCCAGAATATTAGACCAAGGGCCAATTAAGTTCCCTAAGTCTAATTGCATCTTGCTAAATAACAGAACATAGTACAGCTGTAGGTCCACCAAATTCCTAACATCAAGCAAATGTAATTATTTATTCTGGTTTTGGCAGTAAACCACTGGCTATACACCTTAGAGTACACTTAGGTAATAGCACTGAGTGTACAATAATCACACAACACTCAGGTAATAGCACTAAGAGTACAATAATAACACAAACAGCAAATTGTTAAGGATACTGTTAAAAAAAAACAGATTGCATGAGCTCTTCCTTATCTTCATACTTTGAACTTTCTAGGGTAGGTTACACAGAGCACTCTCTCTCTTCTGGCGGAGTGACTTTGTGCAGGGGCTAGGCATGTGTAAGGTGAGGCTAGACCCAAAAGTATTTAGGAGGAGGAAACTGGGCATGGAGCAGGAGAGTGAGGGCAGGGAGAAGGCAGAACACAGTGACCCGGAAGACTCTTCCTGGCTCGGAGACCTGGGGAAACAGGACTTTACCTGGCAGGTTCCCAGGTATGCTTATTTGTGTTGGTAAAGGGAAAAACCTAAGAAAATATAATAAACAAACAATTTCTCCTTTGCAAGCATATTTAGCGGTGACCGTTCTCTTGTTAGAATGCAGATCTACACTAGAAAACAATGTGTACTTTCAAGGAGGAGACCATGCTTCACTTTTTACACCTGATGCTGAATATTGTCAGCTAGCATGTACATTCCATCCTCGTTGCTTGATGTTTTCATATCTCCCGGGAACCTGGACGAGACAAAAGGAAAGGTAAACAAATGCAATTATGCAATTTTAATATTGGTTCTGGTAGCTAAGTGAAGAAATCATTTTGGTGTTAAAATAATAGGCACAAAAGTAATAAGCCTATTTTCCTTCCTTCAGTTTGTGTTATACTTGTTGATGTTGTTGTTAATTTTGTTACCGTCCTCTCATTGTGACAAGAGTAATAATGGTTGAGCAAAATACTAGATATCCATGATGCCTTGAAATGATAAAATTACAGCCGGGAAGGGAACAAAACAGGTCCTGATGAAGAAGGCATGGATATCAGCCAAGTTGTTGCAAAGTAAGCTAACTGGTTTTGAACATTGCAAGGAGTTTCTGGTTTCCTACAATACTGATTAAAGGTTTATACAGTGATCATGGGCTTCTTCAGGGTCATTGCAATCTAAAGACACAGGGAAGCAATCAGGGAAAATTGTGAAAAATACTACAGTACCATCCGATGGGAAAAAAAGTGGCAGCATGTCTATTAAAAAAACTTTTTCTTTTAAAAAGCACCAAACTATTAGGGTGCGGCCTATATACGGGGGCGGCCTATATCCGAGCCAATACGGTAATATTATACCACTCTCTTTAACCCTATGCTTTAATATGACTTTTAATTCATGTCACTGGTATTTGGTTTTCTTGTTTTTTTTTTCTTATTTTTATTATTCAAATTATAGGTTTGCCTGTTTTTTAAAGGATAGTGCCACGGGTACACTGCCCAATGCCACATTGCAAGGGTCAATTTCAGGATATTCATTAAAAAACTGTAACAATCAAATAGATGGTGAGTAGTTTTATTAAGTTTTTAGTAAATTCAGTATGGTTTGTAAATGGCCATTAAAAAAAAAAAGAATGGGACAAATTATGTGCTTTTGTATAGCGCATAAGGTGTCTAGGGTATATCTGAATTTAACATAAAGGAACAGTCATTAAAAAAAAAACCTTAATGAGGAAGAAAAGACACTAACATATGGATGAGCATTTATATTTGTACCCATCTATTCCCAGTCATAACTGACTAGTTAATACTCACTGACTAAAGAAGAAATTATGTTTGCTGTTTGCTTTGAAAATGTGTCATATAGATTACTGCATTGGTATGTAGGAACCAATACTCAAGTTGTAAATAATTGTATTTATAATAAAGAGCCAGAGAGCAGTATTTTGAGGTTGCTATATATATATACCACAACTACCTAGCTGAATTATTATGGACTCAAGGAAGGGCCCCTGTCCCTTACATTATTGTCTTAGATGATTTATTTAAAAAAAAACTAAAGTGGAATAAATAGACGATCCCAGTCATTCAAAGAGGTAAATTATTGTGCATTTTCCTTGTTCTTTAGCTTGTAGAGACAAGGTGTTTTCTGGAATTGATATGATAGGAACCAACTACAACATCACTAATGTAAAAAATGTGGAGCGATGTAAGGAACTCTGCACCAACGACGTACACTGTCAGTTCTTCACATATGTCACAGAGGCATTCCACAGTATACAACTTCGGTGAGTAGACTATATGGTAAGTACTGATAAAATTAGAGTGCTTAAGGATCTGAGATTTCTTTCACTTCGCTTTTTGAGATTTTTTTAAAAAATATCAATCATACTACTAGACTAAAGTTATCACAACCATAATATTTCCCTTGACTAAAATATGTGCAAGCTTCATTTGATATTTTAGTATATGTTTTCTATATATTCTATGCTATTTCTCCCCATCACTTACCTTTCTCCTTTCTGAAGTCCTTCTTCTTGCAGGGCTCCATCTTTGTGGCCTGACCTCATATCAACACTAGCATTTTAGTACATATATGTGTGATCCATCCTCTGGCTGTTACTGCTTTTGGTCTGCCCTACACCCTTGCCTTACGCTCCCAGCCTCGCCCCTATTCAAGTAGTTCAAAAAGCACTGAGAACATATTTTTTATTTTATTTTTAAATCTTTGATACTACTATGTCATGCTTTAATTTATCAAGTAATGTGATCTGCAATGTGCCCTGTGCTATTTTTACAGAAATGTGTGCTATTTCAAGTACTCCAGTAAAGGAATGCCAACAAGAATACGACAGCTAGACAATGTTATATCAGGTTTTTCCCTGAAATTTTGTGGAAAATCTACTCTAGGTATGTCCTTTTCTGTTTTTCTCATTTTTTTTACCTAATTTTGTTTTTAGTATCCTTGCTCCTCTTGTCTCTGTTCCTTCTTTTTTTTTTATTCCTTTTTTATTTTTCCATTATTTCATTTTCTAGGTTGCCGAAGAGATTTATTCCAAAATGCACATTTTTCCGGTAGCAATCTAACAAGTGTTCTAACCCCAGATGTACACACGTGTCAGAAGATTTGTACATTCTATCCAAACTGTTTGTTTTTTACATTCTTAAAAAAAGAATGGTCTGATCCACTACAAAGGTTAGTTCCAGTTCCAGTTCCAGTCACACTAATCATGATGCTAATAAATATACAACTTGTAATGATAAACAAGAAATAAGTTAACAAACTAAGTATAAATGTTGTTCTAAGCCCATTAGTCCATAGCAACAGTAATTCCAGGATAACGTTTTGTGCCATTGATTGGAGACACAATGTTGATAAATTCATTAATGAATTATTTAATTATTTAAACACTAAAGTTCTGCTGCTGTGGTTTCACAAGAATTAACCTGACATTTAGTAATGGTCATTTAACATCATGAAAAATGAATATGTTAATAAGGGGCATATATTGGCAAGCTAAATAATACATTGTCCATCACTCTGAATGTCTGCTATGGAAGTATAAATTGCTTGTTAGTATAGCTAAATGGGAGTTACAGTATGCCACAGTATATATATATATATGCTTACAGATAATATATGCCTCTAATGTCTATTTAACAACCTCTGTTGATTTATGCTTTTATACGGCAATTTAAATTGGTTTATTTCTATCTATACATTTCATTTTTTTCTTTCCATTTAGGAATCATTGCTACTTAAGGACTTCAAAAACTGGACTGCCAGATGAAGCCATAGAGAAAGAACATGCCATATCTGGCTTTAGTCTTTTAACATGTAAATTTAGCCCTTCAGGTAAATATATATTTATTTGTGGACAGCGTCGGACAAAGTAAGAAAATGTCTGCGAGTGGGATTGGTATCTGATGTATATCATGTGGTGTGGCATATTGGAGATTTGTAAGCCTAGGAAATGGCTTAACATTACAATAGATACAAGGCCTACCAAACAGGTGTAAGCATGCTGCAAATACAGTGTCTTGGCTTTACAGTGTATACAAAAAAGGTGCAATTAAACTTATTGTGTCTATTCTTTTATCGTTGGCCTATAGCCTGTCCAATGCCAGTTCTCACTGATATGGAATTTCATGGGACTGACTTGATTGAACAAGATGTGGATGGGGAGCAAAACTGTCAGCAACTTTGCTCAAAGACACTTCGTTGCCAGTTTTATACCTACAAACCATCAGTCTGCATGCAAGACAAGTGAGTCTCCTTTGTGATTTGAATCTAATTCCTCTTTATTACAGCTAAAAAGGGGACATAGTCAATGTGCTAGTATTATATCGATTACATAACACATTGGTATATTTTATTGCGTTTATGTGAAAATTAGCAGCATTCTTTTAATGTGCATTTCTGTGTGTTTATTTGAGGTGTAAATGCCATCTGAAGATGTCTTCTAATGGATTACCAACAAGCATACTACATGGAAAAGGGGGCATCTCTGGATTTTCGTTAAGGATGTGTAGAAACAGAACAATTACAGGTAAAAATCCTTATTTTATGTAAATGCAAAGTTAAAACTATTATGTAGCACAATTATAGTACACAGTTAAGCATTTAGAGGGTACAAAAACTATGGTGCTGAAAAGTTATTAAATAATAATTTTCAGCCTTTCTGGAAGCTTATTTCCAGTTTCCTTTAACTGCAGCAGCACTGGTGTTTACTTTCAGAAAACAAATGATGAGTGTTTTCCTTTCTCCCGAAGGATGCGGACAGCCTGTTGAATCAGAAAACAGGATTGTAGGGGGGAAAGACAGCTCTCTTGGAGAATGGCCATGGCAAGTAAGCTTGCAGCTTAAGCTATCCACCACTTTTAAGCAGCATGCATGTGGTGGATCCATTATCAGCAAACAGTGGATAATAACAGCTGCCCATTGTGTCACTCAGTAAGTACCCTTTGATAAAACGTGCTTTAGTTAAAATAAAAATGCCATACTATGTAAGATCAATTACCGAAATCACGTCATAGGGAGACAGATAGACAGCTCTCCTCTCCATTACCTTTTTATTAATCATCTTATTTCCTACTGCAATTTCTCTGACCTTACTGGTGTTTGGCCTTGACTTAAGTTCAGGATAGCCATTTGCCTATTTTGTGGATCCTTAAGGACTCATTAAGTCCTCTTCATTGTATTAACCTTCTGCTCACTTCTAACTTCCAGCTTCTCTAGTATGTAAATAAGCAAAAACATAAAGGAAGAGAGTGTGGCCTCAGACTTTGTTTGCCAAGGGAGTTAGAAACCTTAGAGATGGGCTTGCTTCTGAGTTAACCGTAACCCTTCTCCGTAAATAAATACTATTACAAGTAAGCTTTTGACGTTATATTTCTAGGTCATGGCTTCCTATCTTAGCATTTGTCCCCTTTAGAAATATACTTTCTCTTTTTTAACCCCATTATGTATTTAAATATTTCCATCAGCGGTGCTTTTATGAGTAATAGTTGCGAGTGCTAACTAGTACAGATATGAACAGTATCTGATTAAAACAATACATTTTTATATAGAATGATAAAAAATATATAATGTTAAAAAGACTGATATAATATACAAACATACAGAGCTATCATATCAAAGTTTTCAAAATAATGGAGAAACCTGATACATTTTGGCAATATAGGCTTCTTCAGAGGTAAATAATAGAGAATAATGATAAATAGTCCTATAAATAATATTAATAAAGAAGGATAGTAAGAAAAGAAAACAGAAGGATCAAAGCTCAGGCAGACGTTATTGAAAGGTTCATACCGATATGAAACATGTCAGTTTAGGGACTGAGGAAATTAAGGACATTCTGCTATATAAATGTTCTTGTTAGGAGAACAATAGATTGGTAAAACATGTTAAAAAAGAATGCATATAAGGTGCAGATTATGACTAGATAAATACAAACAAATATTCATGAATAACATAGTACATACCGTATATATTAATACAATGCATAACAATATAACAACGGTATAATGGTTGTATGAATATACACAAATTGCTAAAGATGACAGAGAGAAATAAATAGGGGAACTAACTTTGGGCGTAACTGTATAAATAAACAGTATTTTACTTACGGGTATTATTCTTAATATATACGCAAATCAGAATGGTTTAGGATAGTCATGGACCTCCTGCAGCCAATATAACTACAGAGTGTTCTATATCCTGTGTATAAACAAATGAAAACAAGCAAGGATTGATATAGTTGATATGATATTTAACCAAGTGAAATGTGAAAAATAAAAAGATGGACTTTTATTAGCTGTTTAAAACAATGAGTGATAAGGCTATAAACTTATAATGTCCAAAGATCTTAGTGTAATCAGTGCAGTGATGGTGCCTAAACCTTGTTAAGGACTTTCTCAGTAAAATAGGAATGTAAATATACACTTCTTAAAATAGAGAGAGGAGCAATAGCATTTGCCGCGTTGAAGAACATATATGTGATTCATGGCATTTGTGCGCAGATTTTTTTAAAATGAGGGAAGGGGTGGGCCAAAAGTGGACCTGTCGCCTATTTGAGATAGAGAGCAGCTGAAGTCAAATAAACTCTTAAAAAGAATAGCAAGTAGAATAAAAGTCAAGTCTTTCTAATGGTTAAGTTGCTTTTCATTAGTTGTAAAAGACCTATGTATGCCGTTAGACTGAATGGAGTTATAGGGGAGGGGTCAACCATGTCAGGAGCGAGATAGAATCTGGATATTGAAACATATTATTAAGATAACACTGTAAAGTACTGAGTGAATAAGGAGCGCAGAAATAGTATAACATTTTTGCAAATACTATTTGCTGAACTATTATGAGGATCTTGAGGACAACTGACAGCTTGCAGATCTATTTTACCTATGTAAGAAAAAAGGGAGAAAGACTGATAGGGCTGCGTACATTTTAATACGAGTATAAATAAATGAAGTGTCTGCTGTGTAAATAAAATACAAGTAAAGTTGAGAATTAATAGTGAGATATATAAAAAAGGGCTTTATCTTAGGAATATGAGTAAGTATTACACTTTGATCCAAAATCTTGCTAATATTGGTATCCAAACAAGTTCTGTTTATGTGGAATGCCAGCTGCTGTATAAAATGTATACAGTAAGGGGATGTAAACATGCAAGGAAACATAGAAAAGAGCAGATAAGAACCATTCAACCTATTTGGTCTGCCTGTATTTTCCTGCTGGAAAGACTCAAACCTTAATTAGTCCTTGGTCTGGTTTTAGATTTAGGATAGCTTTATGACTATCCCATGTATTAACCTCTACCACTGTGTGTGAGGATATGATGTTAGTATGTGTGTATGCAGGGGCGGGCTGGGCCGGGGGGCAATTGCCCCCCAGGCCGCCCTGAATCTACATTAAACGGCCGCGCGACCGCCCATTTAAGTGGCCGATTCGGCCACGCCAGGGCCGTCTTTAATGCCCGCAGCATCCGCGTTGGGCCGGCCGAATTGGCCGGCACACGAGATGCCATTGCAGCCGATGTGGCTGCGAGTCTTAAAGCGCCCGTAAGACACGCTGGCCGCTTTAAAATCATTAAGCGGCCAGCGTGTCTGCCCAGTGCCGCACAGTGTCCTATTCGATGTGACTCCACCCCCTTGAGAGACACGTCACATTGTCAATGTGATGGGCCGCTCAAGGGGGCGGAGTCACATGGAACAGCTCCTCGTGACAGCTAGAGGAGCATGCTGGAGGACAGCAGCAGTGAAGGATGACAGCAAAAACGTAAGTATTAAAAAGAATAAAAAAATAGTTGGAGTAATAGGCAGAAGGGGAGCCATATTCAAAGGGGGGTCTGCATGGGTCAACAATGGGGGTGGGTGGCTGGGTTCAATATACATGGGTCATTAACAATGCAAAAGGGGGGCATCAATACACAAGGGAGGGGGGCTGACTGGGGACATCACATAAATCAATACACAAGGGTGTTGGGACATAATGTACAAAGGGGGCTGGCTGAGGGGGCAAATCCACATGGGGCAATACACAAAGGGCATAATGTAAAAAGTGGGGCTGGCTGGGTGCACATATCCACATGGGGCAATACACAAGGGGGGGCTGGCTGGGGCATTAATACACAAGGGGCAAAAACAAACAAACAGCAAACCAGTGTGGAAAGCATTTTGGACGTGGGTGTCAGTGTGGCAGAGCCTGTCCTGGTGTGTGTGTGTTTGGATATCGGTGTGGCAGAGCCTGTCCTGGTGTCTGTGTGTTTGGCTGTCTGTGTGGCAGGGCCTGTTCTGGTGTCTGTGTGTTTGGCTGTCTGTGTGGCAGGGCCTGTTCTGGTGTGTGTGTGTGTGTCTGGGTTTTGGTGTGGCAGAGCCTGTCCTGGTATCTGTGTGGCAGAGCCTGTCCTGGTGCGTGTGTTTGGGTATCTGTGTGGCAGAGCCTGTCCTGGTGTGTGTGTTTGGGTGTCGGAGTGGCAGAGCCTGTCCTGATGTGTGTGTTTGGGTGTCGGTGTGGCAGAGCCTGTACTGGTGTCAGGGCGGGCTGTTTGGGGACAAAATTGGCTCACGCTGGGCTGTTTGGGGACAAAGTTGGCTCACTCTGGACTGTAATTTGTTAATGTTATCTTGATGCTTATCTTTTTTGTTACAAAGATTAGCTGTTTTTTAATGTATTAAACATAATTTTTTTTACTCCCAGTCCCATCACATTACATCAATATGCGTTAGAAAATCAGGAAAAGATGGGCATGGATGGTGTGCTGATTCGGTGGCACAACGGGCCACTTGACTAGACTTTCCCCCCAGGCCTTAGGCTGCCAGCCCTCCCCTGTGTGTATGTTACTGCATGGTCTTAGTGTGTGATTGTCTATTACTTTATGGTTTTAATGTGTGTATGTTAGTGTGTGGTGTTAGTATGATTGTGCGTGTTAGTATTTATACGAATATGTGTGTGGGTGTATGATGTTACAGTGCCAAGTACACTGCTTGGTGTTAGGATGAGATAGAGTTACAGAGAGTTTTGGTTTTCATGTGTGTGTTAGCACCCAGGGGTCATTAACCATAGTCTCTCCCCTGCTGCCATTCCATGTTTCAATTAAAATAATCAGAATAAAATGCTGCCACCTCCCCTTCATTGTATAACTCTCTTGGTGATCTAGTTTTAGGTGTGTTTTTGTACTTACTTTGGAATAACTGAGAAAAAAACATTTGCTTCATTCATTTTTTGGTCTATTTTTGCCTGGGGAATTGGTCTGTGAATTTATCTTTCATATACTTTTTATTTCAATTTCCGCTAAGCAGTAATCCACGGCAGGAATCTAAAAATGTACATTGTGGGTTCAGCCTTCTTTCTTCTTCTATACCCTCTGTAACCTGTAAAGTGTAGCCCTTCTAAAATAATCCAACTAACATAAATGTAATACCATGCTGTTTCCCTTGATCCAATGTTTTTTCTAGTTTCTTTATGACTCAAGGTCAATCTTTATAGCTCCAAAGACACTCTCACTTTAACCCAGTAGGAAATCTTTGTATCACAATCTTTTTATTTCAGTGTATTTACCCTTTGAAGGCTAGGAATGTTTTACTCATTAGAACAAGAAATATTACCTACCTTTGTAATTCTCTTTTATTTCTCTTTTAGTTCAGATACTTAAACACAAACAGGGCTTTTTTAACTTAAATTAAAGCTATATATTTTTATAATAAGGAATATACCATCAATGTAGTTAAAGAAAAAGAATCTCAAATAAATTCATTTACGGGGGAAATATTAGAAATGTATAGCTTTTTTCCAAAATTTCTTGTCCGATAAAGGAGTTGGGGTGGTTTTCATTTGCATCTAAATTTTTTATTTTCTTTACCTAGCTTTAACCTGCCTCGAGCATGGAATATTTATGGTGGGATAATAAAGTTATCAGACATAACCCAATCAACACCAGTTTTTGAAATTGAAAAAATTATTATTCATCCTTCATACAACGGAGCAGAAACTGGCAGTGATATTGCTTTGTTGAAGCTAAAAACACCCATCTCATATGATGGTAAGTACTCCTATAAGCTACATTGTACTTTAAATAGAATGAGAAATAATATTTCCCAATTTAGTCTTTTCACAAAAAAAATCCTCTTTGATACATAAAAAACAGCTACAATAATAAAAAAAGAATTTTAAAAAACATTAACAAGAACTCAAATTCTCCCCCAACCCACACGATGGTGGATGGGACAATAAAAGTTTATTATTTCCTGGCTTTCTATGTTTTCTATTGCATTTCTGGGAACCTACATAACTGGCCCTTGCTTCATTCTGTATCATTTCAGATGACCTGCAGGCAATTTGTCTCCCTTCAAAACAAAAAGCATTAACACTTCCTAATTCTTGCTGGATAACTGGATGGGGTTACACCGAAGAAAACGGTACACTTGTTTTGTTCACACATTTTCATTCAAGTTTTAATCATTTAATTGTGCTAAAGCTTTTTTTTTTAAACCTGGTCTATCTTTTTAGAAGTTTAACAACTTGATTTAGGGATTGGGAAGAGTGATATTTCTAAAAATATAATACAAAAAGAGTTACAATTGTTTTTTTTTTGGTAAGCAAGATTGTACACACAAGACAGGGAAACACCCAAGTAGCTGGAAACTTTAAAAGTTTTGCATGTTTACATTGCTAACTCATCTAAGTCTGAAGATATATTTCATAAGGTTATGTTGTAAACTTAGTGCTCAGTGCGCCACTTTAATAGAATTCCAGATTTTTGGTATGTGGAGAAAATCTAATCCTGTGACATTTCACATTTGAAAATGTCAAACTGCCTCCAGCAATATTATTTTATTTCTGAAACCTGTATTTTCATTGTGTGTGTGTATATATATATATATTTATATATTAATATGCATATATATAGGTAATCCTGAAGATGTCCTCCAAAAAGCTGAAGTCCCTATGTTGGCAAATGAGGAATGTCAGACAAAGTACTCCCCACAAAAGATAAATCACAAGGTGTTGTGTGCAGGATACAAACAAGGCAAAATAGATGCCTGTAAAGTAAGTTATTTAATAAATACTGCATATGTGGGTAGAGCTATGTGATATATAAAAACTGTTTGAAGTGAGGAGAATACATATTCCTGTAATCCTAGGAGATGAGAGGGTGGGGGGAGGAAATAAAATGCATGGGGAGATAATAAAAAAAAAAAAGAAAAGGGACACAGCTATTATATACATTATAGTGCATGTGATGGCTGGAGTGATACTTTACCCCAGGTATATTGTGCTTGTATAGTCAATACTGCTTGTGCATGTACAATACTTTCTGGCTGCCACTGTCAGAACCTTTTGCAGTCATTTGTGCTAGTCATATTTACTGTATATACCTGCAATAAAAAATAGCCATAATGACAAAAGTTACTATAAAAAGAATTATACTTTCTTTCTTGCTTTCCTCATACGTACCATACCTATTAAAAAAAGAAAACTTTAAATCAGCTTTTTTCTTATGTTATAGGGTGATTCTGGTGGTCCACTGGCATGCCAAATTGATAAAACATGGTACTTAATTGGCATTACAAGTTGGGGAGAAGGCTGTGCTCGTGCTGGAAAACCAGGCGTTTACACAAGAGTAGCAGAATATACAGACTGGATTCACGAGCAAATACAAAAGTAAGATAATGTGTGTAAGATAATAGAAGATATTGGGTCAAATACTTTTTCACAGTATATATATATGTATATATATATATATATATATATATATACATATATATATACTGTGAAAAAGTATTTGACCCAATATCTTCTATTTTTGGTTATTTAAATGTTTCAAATCCTCCAACTTATTTTAATATAAGACAAAGACAACATAAGTAAACACAAAATGCATGTCTATTTATTGAAGGTTAATAGTTCATCAAAATTATCTCCCTTTTGAAAAAAGTAATTGCCCCCTAAACCTTTAAATCCCCCTGGAGGAATTTTAGCCCTCACTTCTTGGCGGAATTGTTTTAATTCAGCTACATTGGAGAGTTTTTTAAGCATGAACTGTCTTTTTAAGTCTAGCTACAACATCTAAATTGGATTTTAATTTTATTTACAATGTACATATAATTTTATTTTTCAGAAACCAATGATCCAAATATCCTTCAGAAAATCGTTTGACTATATGGAAATGTTGGGAATTTCCAAGAATTGAATTACGCAAACTTGATTTTCCCATTGAGTCTGAATTGCTTGTACTATGTATAATATTACTAAAGAAAATAAAATAAACATGTCAACATGTTTTCACTGAATTAAGATCTGATTCCATTACAATTTTGAAAATGCTTGTTCACCTGAAAGAGCAAGGCCCACTCAGAAGCCTGGATCCTCATATTGAGCAATAATCCCCTAGTTAGCAGTCACATTCCTAGTGGATCATTAAAACAAATAAAAATCCAAACAGAGCAGAAGATTAATAAATGTAAATTGAGTATATCTGTAATACTTTAAATGAGGGACCAGGGTGTGGGTCTTATTGAAACCTCAGCTTCTTGTAAGTGTTGGTGTTAAGTTGTTTGTCTTTTCTTGAGTTTTCTCAAAGGAAGCTGTTCTCATGCCATGTACATTTGTATTACCGTATTGAGGTGATGTAAATAAGGTGATGGTTCAATCTTTTCTGCTCAGAAATTGCCTACACGTTTTCAGCCACTGGAATCAGTGTGAAAAACACTTAGTAGGAAGTCAACATTTATCATAGAAGAGTCCTGGACCTAGATTTCTGGACCGGTGGGGATATTACATCTCATCCTACATATGATCAAACTGTGCAAAATGTAGGATGGGCTTGCTGATTTTGGTTTATCTTGTTTGAATGTTCCAGACAAATTACCTTTTTTTTGTCTTTGGGCAACATTTTTCCAAAAAACAATTTACCCAATAGCTAAACACATCATAAACATACTAGGCTTGCTGTGCCTGTGCTATTATTGACAGTTTCCTCTCCTTACCTTGTTTATCTGGGAAACATGTCCACAAATTGCCTTTTTATCTTTATCTATCTGTTCTTGGCAATTTGCTACTCTGCTAACTCAGACGTGCAACCACCTCTCAAGGATAAAAGCTAAACTCATTCAGAGAATTCAGCCAAATGCAGCAGTACAATATTAACTTTAGGGATAAAGCTATACATTTATTTAAGTTTCAAAGTGCAACGTTGGATCTCTTATATGTATGGTCATGATTTATTTGGTAAGAATATCAAAATATTTTCGTTTTATGTTACATACTTTTAAATTGGAAATCTCTTCCAATTGCAGTTTGCAATTATTGTTTGTCAGTGATATATACCAGGAGCTATAATTTCTATACTTGATATACAATTTGTGTAGAAAAAAACCCACAAAAACATTGCTACCACAAATTTTGTCACAGCTGGTAGTAAAATGAATGCGTGGAAAGTGTTAAAATACCAGCATTTGAAATACCTTGGGATGTCTAGTTTTCAAAAATATATGGTTTGTTTGGGTAAATTGAATTGGCCAGGTTTAATGATGTCCAGAATAGAACATGGAAGCAGAAGGACCAGATGTCAAAACTCATAATTGTGCATATCCCAAATGTGGCTTTTGAGCCTCCGAATAACCTGACAAACCAATGCATGGGGGTATCACTGTACTCAGGAGATATTGCTGAACGCATATTAAGGTGTTGTTTTGAAGTGACATTTACCAGGAGCTGTATATTTACAAAATAAATTACCACAGAGTTTGACTAAGGCTGGTAGTAGAATTAGTGCATGGAAAATATGAGCATTTGAAATACCTTGGAGTGTCTAGTTTTCAAAATATCTGATGAAAAACTAGATGGTTTGATGGGGCAAATTAAATTGACCAGCTTCAAAGATGTCCCAAAATAGGACAAGGGGACAGGATTAATAGATTTGAAAAAATGGCTTTGAAATAGCAGAACACTACTTGAACCTATTGCCCTACACCTTGCAAAAAATGAAAAATGTACACCATATTTTTTTTTTTATAAGAAATTAGATGATATGATCCCAAAAATGGTCTGAACAAAGCCCTTCTTGTTTTTACTTGTATGGGGACTACATGTATGGGGACATGTATGGGGACTAAACAAGAGAGAAGAAAATTACAGCTTAACATGAGTGCTGCAAAAATGAGCCACGAAGGGTACAAAAAATAAAAAAAAGGGGTTACAGTATTTGTGGGTTTAAATAAATTCAATATTACACCACATTGGCCAGCTAATACAATACATTCCCCTGCACTGTCAAAGTTACAAATGATTAAACATGTGAAATAATTGCACTGTACCAAAGACTTAAATGTACATCTTTCTCAGTAGAAAAAGTAGAGCATGTGTAAACAATATTAAGATTGAACAATATTTCTATACAATTTTTAAAAAATATGTTTTATATTGATTAGTATTCTACAGTGTGCTTGCCATTGCTTAGACCACTAGATGGCTGTATTGTATCAATTACTGAAATGTGCAATGAGGATAAAAGCTTTTTTATCATCATTTTTATGATTAGCCATTTTCAATTAAATACCATAACAGTGGTTTGTACAATTCATCCATAAAAGATAACTTTAGGTACATGTATTACTGCTCCAGGCCCACTGTCATTTTGCCAGTATACTGGAGATTTTTTTAAGTGTAAGTAGGATTTATTACTTTTAATGTTGGCTTCAATCTGTTACTCATCTTACATGACAATCTGCAAATTATTTCATGCCAGACAAGATCATATCAAATAATTCAGATCAGATACAGATTTTTTTTTTCCATTCCAGGTACCTGTTATACTTGGTGTATGCTTACAATGTAAATGAAATAATTTACATACCTACCATTGCTAACCCTGATACTAATGATTGAGCTACCCGTTATACAATACCATTAATTTATTTTCAGGCAAGTAAAGTGAAGCTCAGTTCTCTCTTTATAGTACTATTAAAGCACTATTCCTTAACTACACCCCAAGAGCATGAGTTTACAGGATCTCCTTAAATAAGCGGATGCACGTTAATTAGCATTGGTTTTTTCTGGACTGAGCTAATTATGGGAAGGAAGAGTTGAGAAACCAAACCAGGTGCATAAGTATTGCTAGTAATTCATTGTCCTGTTAATAACTCTACAGAGACAAGTTAATTAACAGTTAATATATGAAATGGTTTTTATTAAGACTGATGTTTAATACCAACAGCATCTCTGTCATGTCATGGCAGTTATATAGGTATTACACATACCCATGAGATAACTGAATTAAAAATAAACCCATTTTAAGCTTGGGGAGTGCAATGTGGCAGACGAAGTGGCAATTAAAGTCTTTCTCTATACCAGTCTTCCAATTTGAAAACAAATTAATGTTTTATTAAAAAATTCAAACGTTTTAATTAACTGGCCCAACAGCGAGACTCGGGGCCAATGGGTGGATGATGAGGTGGTTAAGGCACTGTAAGGCCGGCTAATGATGCAGCTGCCGGTTGGATGTGTGCAGCCGTACATTATATTTTCATGCCCATGTAATGTCGGCCCAAGCATATCCATGCTGTTATATATTTATACAGTGTAAATACTTTAACAAAGTCATGATGCTTTATTTTAATGGTTACTACTACTTACAGTAGCTGTTCATTTAATATATTTACTCACTATGCTATACTCCTGTAATTTTAATCTTAAACGTGTTTATATTTGTGTCCACTTCTATTGAATTAATTATTCCCCTAAATTATTTTTCGATTATTAACAGTTGTTGCCAACATTTTGTAACCTAGCCATGAGTTCTGATCTCAATCCGAATGAAAACCTTTGGGAAGAGCTGAAATCTGTCTTTGGGAAAATAAATCCTGCAAACATTAAAGAACTTGAACAAATTTCAATTGAAGAGCGGGAGAAACTGCCAGCAGACAGCTATAAGAAGCTTATAGATGGCTACAAAAAACATTGGCGGCTGTCATTGCTGCCAAGGGTTATGCAACCAAATATTAGGGAAGGATGCCTTTAACATATTGTATGCTCCCTCTATGAAATCACTACATGTAAATTGAAAATACAACTTTTTTAAAAAAAATATTAAAATATTTTGCTCATACAAAGTAGGTATACTTACAATAACTTCTGAAGATATACATGATTTATCACCACAGCTGTATAACAATTTGTAATTATTCCCAGGATGCAATATGAACTTTAAAACAAGAACAAGAATAATTATGTTAGACCTCATATAATCCCCGTATAATGCTCTGGAGAATGAGATTTAATGAAACGTATTCAGTCACAATTAATCTGTTTGTTTTTTTAACTTAAAATAACAAAGCTTAATTCGGTATTGGCAAATTTATTAATTATTTATATGTATTTGCTCAATTATAAGACTATTTTTTTTTTTCAGAAAAAAATAATCTGAAAAATCCCTGTTTTATAATCAAAGTCGTCTTTTATTCAGACCTCCGATTCGTGCTGCCGATCCCCTGATAAACCACTTCCGCTGATCCACCAAAATGCAGAAAGGAGTTACACAGCACTCACTTAGGGACGATCTTCACAAAGTGATCTCTTACAGTCCTGCCTTTCACTCTGATAAGATATCTACCACGTTTGCTGTAATGAGCTTCTGCTGTGTAAAATAACATGTGCTTACATTAAGTTAGACCTGCAGGCAGGGGCGTAACTAGACGCCTCAGGGCCCGGGTGCGAGAATCTGTTAAGGGCCCCCCCACCCCCTCACCCCCCCACCCCCTCACCCCCCCAAAAAAAACATGATTTTTACCCAACAATTTTTTTTCAACAAATTCAACAAATTCAATTTACATATTGAATCATATCTGTAAAAAAAAATCAAAGAAAAAGGGGCGCATGTACAAAGGGCATAATCAAAGAAAAAGGGGCGCATGTACATAGGGCCCCTTTTGTACATGCGCCCCTTTTTCTTTGAATACATAAATAATGTATGGAAGCATAGCATAGCGGATATAGATCAACAGAATAACACACAAACCCAGCATTGAAGAAATAGATCAAATAGAATTCACATAAAAACTCTGCATTAAAGGTATAGATAAAACCCCCTAAATTATAGGCATAGATCACAGGTTGCACACCCCAAAACCAGCCCTGACCAGCACCCAGATAACACATGTAGGGTTTGCCATCTTTGTCCCCAAACAGCCCATACTGTGCCTGGCTGGATGGGGACAAAGGTGACACTGGGGAGCTGAACTTGTGTGTCTAATCTATATATAAGTGTTATATATGTGTCTAGACAATTATATCTATATAAAAATAAATCTAGGAATCTCCATTTTTTTAAAGAATTTTTTTAAAAAAAAACTTATGCGTTTTGTCCCCCTCCACAGACACACACATATATTTATTTTTATGTTTATAATTGACACCTGAGATTTTTTTTAACATTTTATTATAGTTTTTTTTACATACTAGCAGTAAAGATAATTATTTATTGCATGTTTCAAAAGAAAGCCCTACTTTTTCCTGACAAAAGAAACATATATAATTTGTGTAGGTATATCAAACATGGAAAAGGGGGGTCTTAATTAAACCAATATATAGTAAAAATGGCAAAAACATACATTATATGGGGTATTAAAAAAACCCAGTAGTGAAGGGGTTAAACAAAGTGTTTAATAATAAACATGTCTTGCCCTTTGGTGTTAATTTTTATTTTTTTCTAAAAAAAAACAGTGACTCATTCCCTTAAAATTCATAATTAGGGCAGTTGCATGTTTACATAAATACAGGATGTTTGTGTTTTTTAACCCTTATATCTTATTTTTTAATATGATTACTACACACTATTTCACTTTGAGCAGCCATCACAAAAAATCAAAACATAAGATCTAATTTTCAGAACCATCAAATACCTTATCAACCTTTGATGCCATCCGGTGCTCCTGCACTCTGAGCGTGAGGGGGCGGAGCTTTCGCCCCTCATGCTGCATCAATGACTAGGCGGCCGTCGCCAGCTCCGTGGCCCGGCTTGCTTTATTAAAAAAAAAAAAAAAAAACCCGGAACAAAGATCTTGGGCCCCCCTGCCGCCGGGTCCCGATTTCGGGCGGCCCCTTGGCTTGGGCCCCCCTGCCGCCGGGGCCCGATTTCGGGTGGCCCCTCGGCTTGGGCCCCCCTGCCCCCGGGGCCCGGTCGCAGTCGCGACCCCTGCGACCCCGGTAGTTCCGCCACTGCCTGCAGGTTCTTAGACACAAACATTTTAATCCATTACAACAACATGTCTTTTTTCTTTCATAAGTGTCTTAAAGTTGTCATACCTTTGGACTTCTGCTGACATTCTAGAAATACTGTTCTTTAAATGGTTGTAGGTTGTTGGCGATCATCAGTTACATTGCTAGCTGTGATCCATCGACATGATGTTTAGGGCTGGAAACAAAAATAACATGGAGATGTTTATTCACTAAAGGTAGAGTTCACAGAAGTGTTCGTAATAGAATTGTGTTTAAGCTCCTTGACATAACTATACATTATGAGACAATAAGAGACAGCCACTGTGTGTTTTTGCTCAGCCCTAAACACTGGATAAAATGTGCTAGTGTTAACCCTTCATAATGAATAGTAAAGTGAAATAATTCTCCTGCAAACTCTTATTCCACCATTCATTTTAGTGAATAAACCAATAATAAAATCTACAGTTTCAGTATAAGCTGCTGTATGACATTGTATGTTCAATCTACGCTATTTTTCACCATGCTAAATTTAGCTTTCTTTAAAGAATTGCCACATCAGGTAAAAATGTTAAAAAAAATATTACAATTATTAAAAATACTGAAGTGTTCACTTATAGCCTCCAGTTGTTAAAAGGTTAAAAATATATTGGATTAAACATTCTCAGCCCCCCATCCCAGTTTGCTACAATGGATTTCCTTGTCTTACGGCAAATTGATTTTAAACCTAAAGAAAACTAGCCGAAGCAACACCCCCCCCGAAAACTAGCTGTAGCAAAAGCTGTAGTTAAGGGGTTAATTACACTGAGTATTCTGTTTTCATTGACTTTCCTTGCTAAGGAATGATAAATGATGCTGATTGTTCCTTTTCTCTCACTCTTTTCTGTTAGCAGACTACTTGTAACTAAGATCAGCAGTTCATTTTACTTCTAATTTATCTTACTAATGAATCTACCAATTAAATAACTTACTTTAACTCTTCTCTTTCTACAATGTTTCCTTTGTTTTCATTTTTGTTCTTATTTGTGAAAGAAATTGGTGATGAGACCATTACTAAATGTATTATAACAAATAATGTAGATAGCACAAACAGCCTTTTGATGTATAACTGTTTCAAATATTATTGACATTATAATATTGTTTCTCAAAGAGAAAACTACTAAACATGTGTCCACATATTAAGATTTCCCAAGATTTTGTGGTACAGCTGGATCCTCATATTTTGCTATTGTACCCTGCCAACCTTCCCATAGCAATTATCAAGATTACCCTTGAATAAAATACTAAGCTTGCGACTAGCTCTCTATATAAATATGAACATTAACATCTGTGCTGTACATACGCGCTCTGCAAACACAGTGAAAAGCGCCAGTTATGATATATCAGCTGTGTTATCAGTGATAAGCTGCCAAAAGAGAAATTAGTGAACTAATTTATCCATTATAGAGGATTTTTAACATATTCAGAAAAAAGATCGAGATATTTGATCTAAGAAAGAGAAATTCAAGAGAGATCTGATCCCAAAATACCAACATATTCAGGCCTGGACAAGAGGACATCTTCAACCCAAAGATAGAGCGGATAACATTCTTCATAGTGAGGGCAGTACAATTATTATACTTTCTATATGACTGATGACCAAAGGTAGAGCCAATGCTTTTAAAAATATGTTTTACTGGGAATAATATGAATCAGAAGATTTGTCTGGATCACAAAATTAAACATATCTCAAAAAATCACGCTTTTGACTTTTTGCAACCTTTCTACACACAAAATGTTATTTTATACAACAATTCAGCCTCACGTTATGCCTCTTTTCTTCCTGATCTTAAGTCATATCACAGCAGACTTGGGGGTTTATTCACTCAAGGGGGAGATGCAAGGACAGTTTCCGGAAGAGTTGTTTCAAATCCCTACTTTCACTGTTTATTATGAAGGACCAACACACATAATAGTAACGTATAGTTGACTACTAACCAGGGCCAGCCAAGCCCTTCCTTCATTATTGGGAATGGTCCTTTAAAATGTATAGTGAAGTCCAGGAGGCTAAACCACAACTCTCTTTAAAACTCTCCCTTTAGTTAATACACCCCTTGGACTTACATGAAAAGTTCCCCACACTAGGTTATTATAGATGCTTTCTGTAATATATGTATGCCTTTCATGCTTTACAGTTTTATTTAAAGAAGAACACTTACACAATACTTGTCAGTGTCAGACATATATTTTTTATTGTTAACATTATATAGCTTAATAAATAGTGTATGCATGATCATTGCTGTAAGAAAGTTGGCTTACAACCAACTTGTCTTTGTGATGTAACATAAGTATGAGAATTATTTGTAACAATATTAACTTCCCCGACATAAGTAATATGGAATTCCAGTGGCATTAATGGATCGGCCCATACAGATGACTGCACTTAACCAACAAAGTAATAGAAATGTTCTTAGACGAACAATATGTTCTAAGGTCATTGCCAAACCATTCAGTTGGTTTCTGATACAATATGCTTATGTGATTGAGGAGGTAAATATGAATAAAGCAGCATCCATTTATTACGCACGAATTGGGAATGGCTTTGTACCACCTCTTGTGCTTGATGGCTTATAAAAGTATGCACTTGTCAACACTTGGCGTCCAAACACTGCAAGGTGTTTAGTTCATGGGCTGAACCATATGGATAATTTAGCTAAACACTTCAGTAATTAAAAGTTAAATAAATGTCGGTGAAGATAATCCCAAATGGAAAGAGTTTAAAAAGTAACATAGAAATCATTACAGAAAGGGCCCCTTAATACACAAATTCTGTTAAGTCTAATGTTTTAGCTGTCCAAATCTTTATGACTGCAGCAGTCAGAGAATAGCTACTTAACTTTCCAGAGATTGATAAGTCTATTATTGATAATAATCATATAGAACAATGTAAAGCAACCCTCTGTATCTTGATATCTCTGTGTGGGCCTAACGGGTAGGTTTCTTGTTACCTGTTAAAACCAGTTATGAGTCTACTTAAAATGCTATTTTTAAGATGCTATTTTAAAATGCAATGATAATGGCTTTTGGTGACATGTGTGGTATTTTGCTTTATACAACCTAAAGGTCAAAGCTGTGTTTTGCTTTCTTATGGGGATAATTGCTACACTAATCAGTTTGGTAATTAGTACAGGCACTTAAGTGACCCAGTTAAAGTCTTTATCCATTTAACAATTGTCATAATAGTTTAGAGGAACCAAAGTAGACACTAACATTAACCCCCTGACTACCAGCTACAGATGTTCACTCTGGCTCCTCTTATCTGCCTTTGACATTTTCATTAAGAGATGCAAAATGCCTGTCAAGAGTTAATAATCCCAATAACTGTATGTAGTATAGTCCCGGTGAGAGCTTTATCTATACAACTTGGTGTGCAGGCAGTCCGTGACATCAAATTCTGCATCAAACCTTCCACAGTGGATGCTGTTCACTCTAAAGGACCAGCCTCCACTTATTTCTAAGCTAAGATTGTTATCTATGCATAACGCAATTACTTACCTGTGATTTATAACAACCTCTGAAAAAGCCCTCGGGTGAAAGGCTTCAGGTTATCTGTTATATGGTTCCACGTTAATAGTTTATTTTTTATTATTTAACAAAATACAAAGTAAGTGAACAGAAGAAAAATATAAATCAAATTATTTACCTCTAAAACAGCATCAATTCTTTTAGGTATACTTGCACACAGTCTTTAAAGGAACTCGGGAGGTAGGTTGCTCTAAACATCTTGGAGAACTAACCACAGTTATTCTGTGGATTTAGGTAGCCTCAGCTGCTTCTCTCTCTTCATATAATAACATACGGACTCGATAATGTTGAGATCAGGGCTCTTTAGGGGCCATACCATCACTTCCAGGGCTCCTTGTTCTTATTTATACTAACAATTGTCCAAGCTGACATTCTGTGTATCTAGGGGAGTTGACGCAGTTTTGAAGGCTGGTCACACCAAATATTGATTTGATTTAGATTTTTCTTCTGTTCACTCACTTTGCAACTTGTTAAATGATAAAAATAAACTATTAACATTTCTATCTTTAAAAGTATTTTTACTAGACTTGGGAGCCGGCCAACTCTTCGTGTTAGTCTTCGTGGGGGAAAAAATTCGTATTCCGCGAATATTCGCCTGTTCCTGTGTTCGATTCGGGTGAATATTCGTGTACATTCCTCATGTTCATTTTTTTCTTTGTTTTTTTGTAGAAGGAGTTAATACATACTTAACGCGGCACGGACTACGCAGCAGCTTTGGCGCCAGGATTTTAAATATCCGTACAAGCAACTCTATTGGTCGCCTGAAGGGGCCTCCTCTGCCATCAATTAATGAAGTACACCTGTACGTCATTGGTTGATGGCAGACGAGCCCCCTGCTGGCGACCAGTAGAGTCGCTTGTACAGACTTTTAAAATCAAGGTCCAGCAATTTGGCCGGCAGAGACCACTGGTCTCCCTGCTCCAACAGTTAAAGTTCCGTACAAGCGACTTTATTGATCTTTTGTACAGACTTTTAACTGTTGGAGCAGGGAGACCAGTGGTCTCTGCCGGCCAAGTTGCACCAAGTTAACCCCTGACAGCGACCATACGGATTTCCGCTACCGTTATAAGGCAGGCTAGATGGGGAAGGGACCAGGGAGATTAGTAGGCGAAGATGAACACAAAGATTATTCAACATACGCACACATAATAGACTATAAAAAGATCACCGCTGTAGCACATTGCTTAACATGCAGAAAGTATCAGAGGAATCGCTTTTACCACTTGAGATTTGTATTTAATCTATAACCACAAGTGTTAAATGCTTGAGCTGCAGTATTATATGCGTTGTGCATTATATGAATGTATGGATTTTATTTGAATTTCTAAGTGGAGCTTTTCTCAGAATTAGTGAGTAATATGTTGTTATGGATGATGCTATAATTCTTTTTCATCTAAAGGTAACCTGTTCTCTTACCCCATAAGAAATAGTTTACAAATTCCATGTAACACATTATAATATATTCAATTAAATAGAGGTTCTACTAGTGTTGTAATATAATTGGATTTGAGTGATCGTAATTGAATTTGATAATGGGATGATTTGTACTAGGCTAGAAACACTGCCCTAAGCTGCATACTTCAGAATTTTGATTCAGGATTTTGATTGAATGCTCAAGGTTTTTTCCCCTTCTATGGAGGAATTATTATACGTTGCTTTGATGTATATACCACTTTTCCCCTTTGGAAATAGATGAATACATTAAAACGCAGCTATACATAAAGAATCCCATGTGTGCGGTTTTTATCTGACCTATTTCAATTGTTGAAATATTGATGACGATTAGGATTCATACAAAATATATCATACAATACTAAGCATGGGATGCAAAACTTACATTTTAAATACAATGTTTTTTGTAACCTGGTAAGTCTTCAGGTTGCATTGTATTTAAGGCTAGAGATTAAATGTTTCTAATAGTCTCAATTTACAGGTTTACACTATAATGGGACTGAAACTCTCACCTTACCATTTTACAAAGTAAAATTTGGCAGCACTTTAGTAAGCAGTTTAACATCTTGTCATCCAATTTTTAACCGCCTTTTATTGGTACATCCACCCCTATAGAAAAGACGGAGCTACAGTTAAGTCCTGTGCCTTTGCCTGCAATACCAAATGGGAAATCAGGGTCTAAGAACAACATCCATATCAAAAGTAAAACAAACTTTTACAAAAAGTAATCACAGTAAGTAAAAACAGTACTCCACAGAGTAACAATATTCTGAATGATAACTATACATCTCTGCTTTTTATTTTTATATTAATTTCTAAATTGGCAAATAATTAACTAAAACTGATGATTGAATACACATCGTGCTGCTGGTAGATTCATTACAGATTACGTTTTTAAGGTGGACTTAAATGTCATCCAGTGCGAGAGATGACAGAGATCTTATCTGTAGCGGACTATTCAACTTCAGCAGGTGCCAGTAAGGTGCTACACTCTCCTGTAGCTAGTGTCCTCGGCACGGAAAAACTTGGGCTGGTGTATTAACGTGCTGGAAGTCGTTTTCTTTGTATCCCTCTTACATAACAACTCCGCTTTCCTTGCTTGGTTTGCAGGGTCAGGGCCATTGAGCTTATGTGCAACATGGTCATTAGTTTTTCTGCTACTCACAAATCCACTCTATTATGGCAGTAAACACTGTCCTCAACATCTACAGAACAAGGGCGAAGTGCAACTCTCTGTACACAGGTACCCAGCTCGTAGTCCTATCACCAGGAAGTGACTTGATACAGATTTGCTCACCTATACTAAATTTAGGGCTTAGATACTACGCAAGGTTCCCTCAGGCAGGGCCGGCCCTACAATGGAGCTGACCGGGGCAATTGCCCCAGGCGGCACTTTAGAAGGGGCGGCACTTTGCCGCCCCAAGCGTTTTTTTGTTGTTTGTTTTGAAGTGGAGGAGAGAGAGAGGGGCGCCGAGTGGTTTTCGCTTACCTGCTCGGCGCCCCTCTCTCCTCTGCGGCACGTCTCCCTGTACGGTCTCGGTGCCGGCTTGTAATGATGAGCGCCGGAAGTGGCGTCAATTTCCGGCGCTCAGCATTACAAACCGGCACCGTGGCAGAGCAGGGAGACTCGCCGCAGGACTCTTTAAAGGTAAGTACCGGGGGGGTAAATAATGGCGTCAGCGAAGTTTAAAATGCCGCCCCCCCCGCGGCGGCGGCGGCATTTTAAACTTCGCCCCAGGCGGCATTAAGTCTTCGGCCGGCCCTGCCCTCAGGGGAAGGAATGGTATTGCCAGTATACATAATGCAGGAAACGTTGGCCTCCCTTACATTTAATGCTTAATCAGCAGAACTTCAAAATCCAAAATGAATAGCCATAGACAACTATTTACAAACTCATGCAGTGACTCTGTCCTGGAGCTTCTGTGCTGCAAACAAGTAGGTTTTATTCTGGTTCTAACTACTTCTGACACTATGTTTCATGTAGAGAAGAAAAGACACTACAAGCTTTAATCTAAGTAAGGAACCATGTTAGAAACTAAGAACAGCATCCAAGTCAAAAGAAAACAGGGTGTAGCATGAACAGCCACAAGGTAACGATATTTTGAATAATAACTGTACAGCAAACATCTCAAACTGGCTCAAACGCCTCCTATTGTTAGGTAATCTGGACCAAACGCATATCTTTACAGACCTCTCCGGGGACTTACAGTAGTCACCTAAACTGAGCATAGTTTGCTCCTGTTTGGTACACAGTTAATGGTTAATGGAAATAACACAACTTTTAAAGACAATATATATATATTATGTATCATCATTAAATAACTGATTGTTGATTGCTGATTGTTGGCAGCACTTGTAAAGGTGGGATAAAAAGAAGGGAGAGAATACAAGGAAAGGAAATATATTGACTAGTTTTACCATAGGCAGACAAGGATGGTTGTCTTATTTTTAAACTAGATATCTCTGAATGTCTACAGGTGTTACAGGGAAAGGAAAGATTAACTAACTAGAGGAGAGTAAGTTAGAAGAATTAAAAGAAAACTTTTTATTTGTTGAATCTCACTGATAACAAAAGTATTAACTACTAAACATTTGAAGCAAATTACCTATTTTCTGTTCTCTATGATGAATTACCAGTTGGAATGGAAATAAATAAACCCTAAGTTCTTAACAATGACTAAGCTGAGTTTTATGTTTTCAGTTTTTACAAAGCTACATAACAGCAAGTAGGGATACTGCAGGGTACTAATGGTAATTTGCACAATAGTTTGCAGTAGATAATGAAGTCTTAGGGTTCGCAGATCTATTTAATATGTATAATGTTTACTTTTAAAGTAATTGCAACCTTTAAGTAAACCCAATTTGGAAAGCCCAGACTCTATTTAGCAGTCTGGGCGGCATGTGGTTGTGGGAATAGTGGGGTCAAGTTAAGGTCAGGCTAGTTTCTAGCTTAGGTAGGGCTAGAAAGTTCTGGATGCGCTCGAGCCGCTTAGTTGGCCGCGCCCCTTTGTGTTCAAGGGTGTCGCGTGCCACTTAGTTTAACCGCGCTTTTGCGTTTCTGAGGTGAAAGTGGGTCTCGCGCTGCGCTCGCGCTGCGCTAAGGGCGGGATTTTGCCCTATAAATAGGGCGTCTGAGGTGAGGTGTTCAGACCTGCGGCGAACCGCTAAGCTGACTGCACTGACCTCTCGGAGCGTCTGGTGAGCGGCGGCATAGCGGGAGAGCCAAGGGTTGAAGAATGGAAGAACTTCTGCTGAGGCGCCCGCCCTCCCACCCTATGTTTATAAAAGAAAAAAAATAATAATATAATAATCTATGTCGTGGCTTTTATTGGGGTTAAGGTTGCCCCCCCTTTTTTTTTGTGGGCGAACCAGTGGTATTTTGTGACTGTCCTGGCTTTAGGGCGGATGGTCTTTAAGTATTTGTTATGGTGGCACTCTGGGGCTTGGGCCAAGAGTGTATCATGGTTATAAGGTTTATGTTATTAAGTATTTGGTTTATGTTACAATGTAAGCTAAATAAAAGACCACGGCCCGTTTTCTCCAGTTCTTGTTGTCAGTGTCTTTATTTATTACGGAGCGTTTGAGTAACGTATTTGTTTTACACATATCCCTTACAATCACATGTACTGTAGCATTCTGTTTTAATTCAGATTTATGTACATGTTTATAAGATCAGCTATTGAAATGAACTATTGTTAAATAATAATTTCACCATGTATTAAACTGTTTCTGCTTCTTTATATTTTTTGAATTGGTATGTTGAATCAATTGCTACTCCTTTCATACTTCTTTGTTGTTTTTTTTATAAATATATAGGTCAGACACCAAGATCTTTATTTGAAAGAATAGATGAGCATATGAGCATAATTGCAGGTGTTCACATTAATTCTCATTTACTCTCATTTACTCTCACTCACTCTCTCACATTCTCATTCTCATTCACTCTCTTGCTCTCTAAAGGTTTCCCTACCCTCTTCCCATTCTGCTTCCACTTCTGCATTGTCTTGTTCATCTTCTCTTGTCCTCTCCCCCGAAGTGCCAGGATTTTGGAATTTTTATGGATAGCTCTCTTAGGGTCTCTCCATAGCATTTAAATTGGTTTGAGGTCTGGACTTTGACTGGGTCATTGCAACACCTCGATTCTTTTCAGCAATTCTGTTGTGATTTGCTGGTGTGCTTGGGATAATTGTCCTGTTGCATGACCCAATTTCGGCCAAGCTTTAGCTGTTTGACAGATGGGCTCACATTTGGCTCTAGAATACTTTATTATACAGAGGAATTCATGGTTGACTCAATGACTACAAGGATCCCTGTTACTGTGGCTGCAAAACAAGCCCAAATCATCGCTCCTCCACCACCGTGCCACTCTGTGGCTGCTCCCGCGCTGCTTCCTCCTCAGGCGGCTTCCCGGGCAACGAGTGCCACCGCTACCCGGGCGGTGTCTTCATCGCGTGGCCGACCACGCGGCAAACTTAATATTGCACGTTACATCTGTAACGTGCTCTTATAACCTCACGTGACCTCTTCATGCAGGACACGCCTCCACCTCTCCCTATTTAAACCTGGACTTCCTATTCCCTTGGTTGGTGTATTCTGCCTGTGCGAGTTACTACGACAGATTTATTCATTTGACCCAGCTTGCTGACTTCACTCCTGTTTACTAACTTGGCTCCTGTTCTCTGATCGTTTGGTATAGATTCAGCTTGTTTGACTACTCTTCTGGATTTGTTTTGGCTTCCCGCTTTGCTGGTTTTACCAGACCTGATTCTCGGTTCCTGCTCTCCTGACGACTCCTGGTTCCTGTTTGCCTGGCTCACTCCGCCATCCGGGGTCCTCTTCACCCAATCATTACAGTATGACGTGTTTGTGCTTATATGCTGTTTCTTTCTCTACTCTCTCTCTGCCCCACCATTTATGTTTCCCCTGTATCTGTATTCAGCTGTGTATGCGAATAGTTATACAATATGCTGGTAAACACAAGAGATTTCTTGTGCCCCGGGACAAATAGTTTTGTTGAGAATGGCACTATTCATCTGGGCATAAGTGTGGTCCAGGAAGTTTTCCTCTTTAAGAAGAAAAATATTTTCAGTGATATTAAATTAACATGGCTCTAAGCAACAATTATTGAAGATTTAAAAACCCTTGCAGAAAAGCGGAAGACATTTATGTGCATTCTGTTTTCAACTCACATACACATTTCTTATGTACAATGTTTACATTTCAAAATGTGTTGCGAACTCGCTTCCAGTAGAAACATTTCTGCAGGATATAAAATACACTTTTAATTAAAATACTACGTAATCTAAAATTAATGTGAAAATTCAATTAATATATTCTGCAAACAATTAGAGGAATTTAAATGAATATGACACAGTGGCAAAGTGAATTTTCTAAGTAGGAAATTAGAGCATGAACAGAAGAAATAATGATCAAACGGTTCTAAAGAAGGATTGTCAGACAGGCTGAGATGCTGAAAGAGATCTTCCAATGTTTTTTTTGTGATTGTATTGAAACAATAGCATTATGTCAGGAGCAACTTCCATGTGGCTTACACATGGAAGAGAAAACATAATAAAGGTGACTCTACAAATCTATCATTGTGTAAAAAACATTAGATGATTATTGGTAACCATAATGAATCAATCCCTGGTCAAGGTAATAAATGTATTGTTTCAATTTGTATGTGCCACAAAAAATACTACTGTACAATGGCAATATAAATAAAAACATTGACTATTGTAGTGACTAGTACACATTTAGGTTCAAGGTTCACCAGTGAAAGTGTAGAGCATTTATACATTAGGAAATACTTCATGTTGTGTAAAATGTAGCACAATAACCATACTTAGCCGTACACACAACAAACCAGATACATTATAAGGACTGGTTCTAGAGTACCAGTGCCATGCCCCTTATATATATATAGAAATGGGCAACAGCCTTCCCCTGTACTGTGTACAAATTATGTTATATATAAATATATTAGATATATATTTAGTCCCAGTAAATATTAACCTATGTCTTTTAATATAGTTCAAAATTTTGGACTTGACTTTCAAAAAAGGAACTGTTATGTTCCCACCAGTGGCATGTTTCCAGTGTAATTGGTTATTCTTTGTGATACAAGCCACAAGTGTAAAAAAAAATAAACATGGAAGAATCATGTGGCAGAAATAAGAAAGTGAAAAACGTGAGATAAAGGTAAAACTGTATAATATCAAACACAGATATTACATGTTCAATTATTACATTTTCAATTATTTTATTCATTAGGGCTGCATCTGTTCAAGTGATCTCTGAGATAAGCCCAGGGGAGCTTTGCCCTCAGGCCGCCCTGAGGGATAGGTGTTATGCTTTACCCCCGTCAATGTCTGCTTCAGTATATAATGATATGACTAAAAAGAGCAAACGAAAAAAAAGAGCCATCCCACATTTGCCAAAAAAAAACATCCTGATGACCCTCGGGACTTCTGGTATAATGTTCTTTGAACTGATGAGTCAAACATTGGAACTTTTTGGAAGACATGGGTCCCGTTATATCTGGCGTAAAGCTGACACAGCATTCCACAAAAAGAACATCATACCAACAGTACAAACGATGTTGAAGACTCATTGGCAAATATCCGACTTTAGTTGTTGCTTACAGGGGTGGCACAACCAGTTTTAAGATTTAGGGAGGTCAATTACTTTTTCACATGGGTGATAAAGGTTTTGATTAACTCTTGACTGTCAATAAATTAAATGATCATTTAAAAGCTGCATTTTGTGTTTACTTACCTTGTCTTATACTAAAATTCGTTGAACGATCTGTAACATTTAAATGTGACAAATAAGCAAAAATAGAAGAAATTGGGAAAGGGCAAAAACTCTTTTACAGCAATTTTCATGATTATAATAACTTCTTTAAGTGGATATTGATTGGTTTTTTGATGATGAGTAATTATGGTGAATAAAATAAACAATTGGCTTACATCTCTGAAAAATGTTGTATGGGGACACTATGCTGGATGCAGTGCAGTCAAGAGTATATTTTAAGTGATCAAAAAAAATGTTGAAAAATGCAATGTAGTGATACAGGACTTCTACGTTGTTTATATTATATGTTGTTAAAAGCATACTCCTCGTGTAAATGCAAAAGCACATAAAAATGTACATTGTATTGACAGGTTTTCCAATATAAGCTGTCAATTTACCTTTTCTAACACTATTGCAGCATGGAAAATTACTTGACTTTCATGTGATGTTTCAAAAGCAAAACATCAATTGACACAGTTTTCAGCAAATATAATGAAATTTTAGCATTCATATTTCCTTTTCATTTTTCCATGATGTATACATCAAGAACTTTCATACCCTATAGCATATACGTAAGAAGCATAATTTCAAGGACATCATATAATATGAAGAATGTGAGAACTCTGACATCCCTACATTACATTCATAATAAATATTCTGCTAATGACTGGAAAACACGCTTGAGGGATAGATTATTTTTTTGCATAGAAATATAGAGCATAGAGGAGGCATTTACTTGCTTAAAAGAAAAACTAAATGGTAAAAGTATGAGTAATATTCAGTGAGTAATATTACACCAACACAGAATTTTTATTTAGTATACTCGTATCTATTTGGTTGTAACGTTGAACTCAGGAAAGGAACCCAGTATGCAGGGACTAGTGTAGAAACAGGTTTATTGAACCAAATGAGGAACAGGATAAGGCAACAGCGATGCAGAACACACAAACGCTATGTATACTGCTGTGAAACAGTTAATAACACAGTCCACAAGTATAGCATGACCCATGCACCTCACATTATCATTACGGCACTGTGTATTAACTGTTCAAACACCGAAAGAAATGACACGGAGGCACATTGGATTTAGAATTGGCCACGACATTCATTTACTAAATGCCGCGACATTGTTTATTACTCCAAATTTAACGGTATTAAAGAAATGTACACATCCTAAAATTCTGAATTTAAAACTGAACCGATCATAACTTAATCATCCTATTGACGACACCAGCCCCGCCAGATACCACCGGTCGTTGTAAAACTCAGGACACGATGGGTCGGGGCAATAAACACCTTGAATGTAGAAAAACCTGTATGGGCATCACTATAACATCTATCATCTAACCTACAACATGAATGTATGCCCATACCACAAACTAGATCAAGGTCTAAAAACCTCTGGATCACTCCGCAAGATCCCAACATCCAATGCAGCATTCCTCCGCTGAACTCCTAGACTCGGGGAGGGAGGGCGGGAATCTTCTCTCCTCTGTATATAAGTTGAAATAATAAATTTATACAGTATATTTTCCCTCCAAAATAAGTCCCACCCAGGTGATACTGAGTAGCTGACCGATGTTTGACCCCAAATCCTCCCCCAGTTCCTTCCTGAGTGCATGGCTGGGTCATGTAACCCCTTCTGCCTATACATCTCCAGGGGTCTCTAGATGTCAATGAGCTCCGTGGAGTTATGGTTGCAGGTTGCAGCTGGTTGCAGCTGGTTGCCTACAGAACAACCAAGCACTGAATGGATGCCCCGCCCCCAGCCCATGACGTCACTGAGTAGGTGTCCCTCCGTCACGATGGATAAGAAGGCGGCGTGTTGAGCGCGTGCGTCTCTTGCCCACCTCCTGGTGACAGAAGAAGGCCAGCACAGGGGGAGGGATTGTCGTGAGCACCCGTGCCGGTAGAATGCCGAGGCGCTCCGTTGTGGGGCATGACATTGGTAGAATAGATTTTCAGGGCTTTTCTAACATAATTCATGGCATTTGCAAACTGAACAAATATTGATTCAAACATACAGGCTAAAACATGGCTTACTATTCACATTAAAAAATAATTAACTCATTTATAAACAGTACCAAGCTCCAATATTTTTCTGCCACTCACATCATGCCAAACGTGATGCTTTCTAAAATAGAATGCCCCCCCCACAAGAAGTCCCTTGGGGGCTGAAGATGTTTGTTTTTCATTCAGTTCTATATACAAGAAAACCAAGTAAATATGGAAAACCAAAAGAAGTAAGCACTCAAGGTCAGATTATCAGTAGAGCACACTGGAAAATTGACCCAGGGCCCGGCGTTCTTAAGGGCCCATGCCTCTCATTGAAGGTTCTGAAATGTCTCCTTCGAAGCAGGACTGGCAGTAAGGAAAAAGGTGTTAGCAAGAGAAGAGCAAAAAAAGAGATAGAATAAAAGAAATTGCCAAAGAAAGAAGAAAGAATAGAACAGAAGGAAAAAGACAGCAACAGGTATGCAGAAAGGAGAGAAATAAAGTGGAGAAAAATAACTTGTTAAAGGCAAGAAGATCAGAAAAGCAGAAAACAAGGAATGTTAGCTTTTGTTTTCTCTATGCTAGAGTACATGGTTTGCAATGAACAAAAGTATACATTTTCTATAACTGCACAATACGTATTGTGATATCTTGTATTGCAGTAAACTAATGTTTCTTTTTCATTAAGTTCTAGTTAGCTGTCCATAAGCTAAGTGAGACCTTGCCTGTTATTCCTTAAGGGCCCAAAGCTCATTAGTCTGGCCTTGTAAGCACTACTGGTCTGGTGCTACAGATATCTGGTGAGAATGTTAGTGCTAATAAAGCCATATGGTAAATATCTGCGTCTATATAGATACTGTTGTTGTTTAAAATGGAACTGAAGACAAGAGGTCTGGATTTCTGTTTGTCAAAGTAAAACACCAAGACTACACCCAAAATGGTTTAAAAATATACACATTTTTTCTAATTCTTAAATGAAAGAATTGTTTTTACCTCATGTAATTTAAGAATAAGAAAGATGTTCATCAAAGGTAAAATATTCATGATCAAAGCATATTAAACCCTTTTCAACAAATGTACTGTAAAATACTGACGTAGTAAATACGATGAATATATTTCCATTTAATTGGTCCAGGGAATCTAGTAGCAGATTACATGTCCTTCAGCTTTTTCATATTAGAAGAATAATGCCAAGGCCTTCAAAGGGCTCAAGAACATTCAAAGCCTTGAATTATTTTGTAAATTGTACATTTTTGTCTGCAATCTTATAATTTTCAGAAATAACGCCAAGGAAACATTTTAAACACAACAATATAAGCCATTAAAGAACTGTATTTACTCTAAAACCTCATTCAGTATACATACATTAGCACAGGCATATTATAATCTACCATTGTGTGTGTATTACATTAAAACACATCTTTAACGTATGCGTAATAAACCCCTATACAGATACTGCTGAGCAAGTTCTCTCCTTAAGAGTGGTTATATGACCAGGGTTACCTTGCTGTCACATTTTTTGTTTTTTGTGTTATGCAGAAACATATGTGTGACTTCACTATGTCAATGCAAGGCAAAATGTTAAATTTGAGCAGAGTGCTCCATCTTTTGTTGAAATATGTTTAATAAATATGTAACAATTGGTATTAGATAATTACACATTTTTCTCTTTAGTAAAAGTATTTACCATGAACTATAAACTCATGAAGTACATTTTGACAAGAATAAGACGCTGTAAACCTGTCCAAACCTGGTGCGGTAGTTCCGATGCAGGAAGGGCTATGCTGTAAACATATACAGTTTGTGAAGGTAAAATAGAGGACAGATAAACATAACAAAGATGTGTTGAATATTGACACAGTCCTACTTCAAATAAGTTTACCTCTTGGATCTAGCCCATATCTAAATAATCCATATCCAAACAATGATGTTCTTTAAAAGAGTAGATGAAGTGTAGGACAGGTTTTCTTCTCTTGATTGATTTTTGGGAGACGATGCAGATTTCACAAAGATGTATTTTATGTATTTTATGTTTCGATTGTGTCGATTTCCTAAACATTTATAATAGGCTGTTCAAAGTGTCAGTCCCAGGTCCATTATTAAGATGTCAAAATTGCTGGCAAATCTAAATAAACTGAACTGGAATCATTATGATTCAATGTGCAACCTCAGTTAATTAATCCTTATACCACTACCCAGTTCCTAGAATACACTAGATGAGTGCTTCCACAGCATAAGACTGTTGTATATTAACCCTAAAAATCAACTGGTCCTAATATAAGAGGTTGGTGGAATGCCTGTTTAGTGCATATGTGGTCTGTCCTGTATACAGTAGTCCCAAGTATCATGGGTTGCTGGCAATGATGATCCAGCTGCACTGATCTAAGAGGTTTCACTCAAACAGGTGAGGAGGGCCCTGCTCAAAGAGCTTACAATCTGGAGAAACATTGATAAATCAGAGAGGTGACCTTCATAAATATTTACAGCATAATATGAATTATACTGTACTAATCAATCTCTTTTTGGTCTTTTTGAACTCAATGGACTAGAATACGCTTAGAGTTGCAAAACAATTCTCAGATCAATATGCAAGCTGCTTGCGTGGGAATGCAACTTTTCATTTTTGCAAGTTACAGGTGAGGACATATGAATTCAATGCATAAAATGATGTTTCCTTTTAAATAGGTACATCAATTAATAATTTTAAAACAGAAATGTGGGACCAGAGTGGCAATGAGTGGCCCTGTCTTCTTCTACCATGTTTGCGGATAATTAAAGAAATCTGGGAAATATATTAAGTTATATACCCCCGTTCCCAATCTTCTGCTCCTTATAATTGGCACATAATACACTATGGAGCACTGAGTCTACAAATTTATATGCTGGCACTCAGCAATGAGCATATCTGGGAACTTCTGGGGTCCGGCTAACAAGAGACTTCCCTTGCGGGCTGCGGCCAGGACTGCCCACTGATGTCAGTGGGCGGTCCCATGATATCGGTGGGCGGGACCGCCCACTGACATCAGGGGAACTCCCACTGACATCAGTCGGAGGTCCTGCTAACGTCAGTCGGAAACACCCCATTTAAAGGGAAAATGGACGGGGAGCGGGGCGTGTCAAGAGCCCACTCCCACGACCAGGTGGATTCGGGTATTGAACCGGAGAAGCGGTGCTTTACCCGAAGAATTACCAGGTATGGTAATGAGGACAGCAGCCATAAAGGTAAGTGGCAGGGAATGCTTAAGGGGCTACCTCAATATTGTGAAATTACCATACATAACAATGTGCCTAAAGCTTAAAAAGAGGTTATTTACTTTTCCAAATTTATAGGTGGTTGAGGTTTGTATGCCTTTCCAACAAGGATACAGTTTTATGAGAATAGAGAGACAGATTGTTGATGCAAGGAGAAATCTCCTGTCTAGACATATTTTGTTTCCTAGTAAGAAGCACAATGTGTAACTTTATGGATCTACAGCAACAACAAATACCGTATTGGCTCGAATATAGGCCGCACCCGAATATAGGATGCACCCTTAAAGTTTGAAAGTTTTATGCTATTTAAAAAAAAAAAAATTAATAAAAAATATACATTAGTGGAATAGTAAAACAGTATTTTATCTAATGAACAGGAATACATGTATTTTAACATTTTTGGTATCTATTATACAGTTTGTCAGCATATGTTATATATAAACAGAAAACCAATAGCCATTTTAAGGTCCCCCTCATAATGCACCTTACTTATAGATATGCCCCTCTGCCCCCTGATATGCCACTCTGACCTCCCCAGATATGCTTTATGCCCCTAGAAATGCCCACTTGCCCCCCAGATATGCTTTATTCCCCCTAGAAGTGCCACTCTGCCCCCTAAAATGCCACTCTGCTTCCTAGAAGTGCCACCCCCCAACTTACGAATGCACCCCCAGAGTCCCTGGTGTCTAGCAAGGCCGGCCGGTGATGCGCGCAGACAACCTCCACTGCTGGCACTTCCACCGGGGATTCTATGACGGAGAAGCAACGGTGGAGGTGCTGGCAGCGGAGGTTGTCTATGTGCATCGCCACAGCCGGTGAACGTGTGCGCGATACGCATAGACAACCTCCGCTGCTGCCACTTCCGCTGGGGCTTCTATGGTGGAGCACCAGAAGGTTATGTCATGCGGTGCTCCACCATAGAAGTCCTGTGGAAGTGCCGGCAACGGAGGTTGTCTACGCGCATCGCACAGACGTCCATGGCTGCCGGAGAGGAGGATCCAGGTCCCCTGCAGCACTGCGGGGGATCTGGATCCTAACCCTGCTGCTTACCCGCAGTAGGGATAAATGAAAAAGAAAAAAAACTGAATGTCCCGGGCGTTGGGCGACATGAACTGTGCATCCCTGCGCTAAACCCCGAATATAGGCCGCACCCCCACTTTAAAGACCTGTGCGGCTTATATTCGGGCCAATACAGTATATGTGATATACTGTACTATTTCAGAGACTTGCATCTTTTTAAGCAACTATGGTATTCTTAAATTGTACCTTTTGTTAGAATACCACAACAACATACTGATCACTTATGTTCTATGCCTCCTTTGAATTTTCTATTTCTATTTCCGTCAACATGAATTCATTTTATTTAGGATTTAGTTAAGATATCTAAAACTCTGTGAAGTTGGAGGTGGCTAGCTCAGCTATCTCAGCTTTCCTTATAAATGTTCTCTTGTCTTTTTTGAACATGTTTCAAATTAAAATACTAGTTTCATTAGAATATGGAAACTATTTCCTTCTTGCACTCCTTTAGTTCCAAACAAGCATGTGAGGCACAGCTGGATATTATGTTCCCAGTCATGCTAATAAGCAACAGGTATAATTTCCTATATCTAGGTTTTTCCAAGATATGGCAACATTGGTGTTTGTCAATTTATGTGTACATGCTTGTTTAAATGTTAGAAATGCCACTTTATGTAAAAAAATTTACATGATATTGGTGAAATTGACCAAGAACATTGGCTTATTCTTTTATTCAAGTATATTCTAAGGTAGAATTTTAAAGCTCAGTCTTGATCAGTTGTGGTCCAGCATATATTATTTACTAGACATGTGCAAAAGGGCCAAAACCAAGTAAAATTTTCTGGTTTGTTTTTTTAGGGCTATTCTTTTTCAGACAAGGAATTACGTTTCCTGCCCATTCGGGAGCATTTTAGATTAGGAAATTACATTTGTTGTGCAACACCCACATTTACTTTCACTCTCTTAGACTCTCACTCTCTCACACTCTCATGTTTGTTCACTCTCTAAATGTCTCTCTACCTTCTCTACCTACCACCTCCTCTTCCGTAACCCGCAGCTATGCTATAACCTCCCGACAAACTTTAGGCAAAATGGCGCAGTTTCAAGTGTCGTCCTCTACCCAGACCCTTCAATCAGGGAAGAGGACGTCACCAGAAGCTCCATCATTTTGACAGAAGTTCACACAAGTTTATCTCAGAGCAACATGGTGGAAATTCTAATGACCTCCTCTACCCCAACCCTCCAATTGGAGGAAAGTACATCACCGTAAGCTCTGCCATTTTTGCTAAAATTCACCAGGAGGTCATGTCTTTTTATACCTGCTCTGCCCTTCAGTCTGGGCCTTTTCATTGTTTGGCTTTGGTTCCTGTTAGTTTGCTTGTAGCTAAAGCTCTGTGTACTTCGTTCTGATCTCCTGTGTATGACCTTGGCTACGTTCACGATCCAGCTTTGTGGACCAGACCCTGGCATGTCCCAGACTCACCTACCTGTCCAGCTATTTCCAAGCTGTGTGCCTTGTGTCTGAGGACTTTCAAGCCATGTGATCTGTGCCTGGGGGCTTCCAAGCCATGAGCCCTGCCTGAGGGCTTCCAAGCTGTGTGCCCTACCACTGTCCTTGCTACAGTTCCCCTGTCCTTGCTACAGTTCCCCTTTATTCTTTGATTTTAGTCCTGCTTTTCTATCTGTTGTGTGCCTTTCTGTACCTACCTACCAGTCATGATGCATCAAGGGATGCAGACAGAGCTCCTGGTATTCACTGCAGCTGGGCTCCTACCTGACCTGCTGGCCTGGGTCCTGACACCTGCAGTCAGATGTGCATATGGAAATAAAGAAAACAAGGAGAGATTTTCCTAGATGGCATAGAAAAGTTTTTTACTACAAAGTAGTTACTTGTGAAAGTGCTGATACAGTATGTAGTAGTTGAAACTATTTGGCTGTTTTTGTTCAACTAAGTTTAACTAAAATCAAAGCTGTCACTACGATGTAGGGATACGCAGGAGCAAGTGATGCTAGCTTTTTCACATAAGGGGCAGTCCCTTATGTGAAAAAGCTAGCATCAGTTGCTTTATGAAATTTTGTTTCAAATACCCCCCGTTTCCCAAAGCTTCCCAAAGTCTAATATATAATATATACCCCTGGGTGTGTAATCTTCTCAATTCCATTCTGTCTCCCTGAATGACACAAATAAAATGTGATCACCCTAGCCCTCACTGGTTAAGGGTGTCTATGACAAATTTTATCAACATGAATGTATGGGAGGCATACAATATCTGTTGTAAATCTATTATATTTTATCACATTATTGATTTTTTTAAGAAAAATAGACATTAGAAAAGAGTAGCTCAACTGCAACAATACCTAGGATGACCCCGATAAATTTAATTTTAATCTCTAAATAATGTATCAGATGTGTGAAACACCATGAGGATGGCTTACACAACTGTGATCCTTTATTTTTATTTTTTATTTATACTCAGGATCACAAGGACCCTTTAAAGTAAAAAAAAACAACCTCTTCACATAAGGTGGAGTGGTTCTTTGCTTCAAATGAGATAATTAAGAAATGAGGACCTGAAGTAGCAGATCTATTAAAATATATTGACAGGTCTGCTAATTAAAAAGAAACATACACTTATATTATTCAAAATAACAACACATGGCATTTCCAAAACATTTTATTATTGTTATAGTCATTATGTATTTTTCATTTTCATAGTGATAAGACCGCTGCAACAATAATGCACTTTTCTTTTGTCTAGTGCCTACCTATTTTATTTGCAGTGTTTTGTCCTTAGATCAGTTTCTCACAGAGTTACTTGAAGTATTAACTCCCCCTATTTCCCTATAGTGGTGAAAGAACCTAAATGAAAAATACAATTTTTATGCTCATACCTGTTACAGATGTCTCTGTAAATGTGTGTTAGCCGTTCCGTCTCATGGTGACTGGCATTGTGTGCACATCACTCAGGGACCTAGGAAAGGATATTTCATTGACTTGCATGATTGAATGTATTTAACCTGCAGGGGGTAGCTCAGAGTTCTCAGGAGGGTCTTGAGAGATGGTCTTGGGAACTTGTTTATTTTAAAAATGGATGCCACCATCTTATGAGACGCTAAATCTCTCGCTATGGCATTTGTGACCACTCTCCAGACAAAATTTGCTTTTCTTTCAAAAACAAAGATATTTCTAAGTAACCACAAACTTTTGAGCATTGGTGTATATATATATTTTTTTAAAGAAGAACTGTAAGTTTCTGTCTCTTCTCTCTCAAAAGCTAAACACTTACTGTCTTTATTCAGTAAGAGTGTGTGAGCATGGTTGTAGTTGTGTATGTGCAAGTGTGTGTGAGCATAGATGTGTATGTGTAAGTATTTGTAAACATTTATGTGTAAGTGGAGTGAGATGGAGTATGTGTTAGCATGAGTGGTGTGAGAGGAGGAAATGTGTGTTGAATGTGAGGAATGAGTATTTGTGTGTTAATGAGTATGGGTAAGTGTGTGCTAGCATGTGTAAATGTTTTAAGTGTGTTTACATATGTGTGCCATAGTGTATGTTTGAGGAGGGGGCAAGGGACAATGATGGCACAGATAAACTATTTGGGGCAAAGATGAGACAGATAAGCTATCTGGGTGCACTGACAAACTGTAGCAAAGATGTCACAGGCAGGCTGTTTGGGGGCACTGATAAGCAGCTTGGGGCAAAGGTGGCACTCACAAACTGGGGGCAAAGGAGAAACTTACAAGCTGTTTGGGGGCAAAGGTGGCATTGTGGGACAATGCCCAATGGCGAAGTTGGGGGACCCCATGCAATTTTTGCCCTGTGGTTTCTAGTTACGCACCTGAATGGTACCAAACATGCTTATTGAAAAGGTATCATTTTAGTGAAGTTACATAGAAAATTATAACTTCATTTTTACGCTTTTATTCATTTGAGCTCAAAACAAAAAAGTACAGGAGCATATAGTTCTGATTTACCAAAAAAAAAAATTTGTGGTATAGTCTAAATAACTATACAGACAAAAAGATGACAAAAGAAGCAAATAAATAAGCAGAAAAATAGCAAGGGAATGTGATACCAATAAAACTGCAACTAGAATATTTCCAATTCATGTGATAATACTGTTGTCCAGTAGAGGCCACCATTAGACAATTAAAAATAACCTGACCCTGTTTATGGAACCAATTTGCTTCATTTTATTATTATTATTATTTATTGTTTTATATAGCACCATCAAATTCCATAGCGCTGTACAATGGGTGGATGCAGAAATAGTTTAATCTAAGCAGATATTTTTTTAGTTTCCTGAAGTAGAAGGGGGCAGTTAAGTCTATAAAGGTTGTAGATTATTTATTATTCATTTATGTTTTTAAGAGATTGTTATAGACACAGATAAATGTGGAACGTTTTATGTTTGTTTTTTATCAGGGGAGGACGTCAGTGAAAGATCCGCCATTTTGGCAGAACTTTGTGGGGAGGTTATGTCTGCAGAGATGCAGATGAAGAAAGAAGAAGAGAGAAGAAAAGATATGAGAGGAGAAAGGAGAACAAGAAGATAGCATGAGAGAACGTGGGTAAAGGGTCTGCCCATGTTTTCTGTAGGGAGTCTGGTTTGGGTGGAGTCGCCGCTTTCTCCCTGTTCCAAAGAGGCTCCCTCTAAAAAAATTACAGGATAGAGATTCTGCTGATGAGAGAAGAATAGTACTGGATATTATTTTCCTAAGATTTGTGGCATGCCAATTGTACACAGTATTGTTAGTATAGTCTTGCTGTACTCTGGAATACTTTTGTTCACCCTGTGTTCCTTACGTTTTTCAAAAAAACCTTAATATTTTTAGTTTTTACATTTCATAAATATTTCAAATGTGGTTGTCCCCTAGGTGACTCATCTCAGAGCAGATGTCTCACTACATTTTACAAAACTCTGGTGATGTTATTTGCTCATTGAATTATGATTATAGCCTAGGCCTGGTGCCAACACTTTGATATGACCTGATGATTGAAGAATATCCTGTATGCACCTGAATCAAAGGCTATACAATATATGCAGTGAGGTTAACCCTTTGCTTGCCAGAGCCTGGGCATGCCAACTCATGACTTTGACATGATAAGGGGAGAGGCTGTCCCCATGGATCTACCTTTTTGTGGAAGTACACCAGTAATGAGGATAGTTTTGTGTAGAAAGAGAGGGGCAGAAATGCTCCTCTTTTTCCAAGAACCTATCCAGAAAGAACCCATGTATAGGCTCTGGGTAGGGCCATCCAAGTGGGCAGTGAAGGCAGCTTTGTATGCCGCCCTCTGTAAAGTGCCGCCATAGGCCTAGACCTTGTCAGTCTATGCCAAGATACAGCCCTGAGCAAGGATGAAAGGGAACACCCCTGTCGTGATCTAATAGAATGATAGTTCCATGTCATTGAATTTAGGGGTTTGGGAGGTGCTCTGTTGCATGAGCTGTTCCTTGGTGCGGAAATGATCTAGCCAGATGATGACATCTCTCTGGTCACTATTGCATTGAGTCTGAGGGCTCTGTGAGCTTGGTTCATCATAAACGCAGATTCGGCAAGGTGTGCAGTGAAGATTTCAAGCAGGGTCTCCTGCAAGTCTGAAAAGGAAGAGGTCTCCTGTGCATCAGAATATGTGAGTTACAGTGGAGTGGGATTTACTGTTTTGGGCCCCTCCATGGCTTGCTCGAGCCTCGTTTAAGATAGGGTAGCTGCTGGTAGAAGAATGGAAGAAACAAGTCTCCAATTGCTGATTCTGGCTGTAGTTGCACGAGGAGCTGGAGGAGCTCAATTAACCTGTGGCCATCTTGGTTGGCAGTCAGACTTCGGCAACGTTTGAAATTTTTTATGTGACAGGTGTGCTTTAGGTAATAAGCAGGTTTGGAGATTCATTTTGTATCTTAAGTGTCTTTCTCTGTAGGAATGTTTACATGTGAGGAAATTCAAAGTGCAAATAGAATAATTTCACTGAACATCAGAAAGCAAAATACATTTGCTCTTTTGAGAAATCTTTTTCATCCTATTTCATCCTATAATGACAGTTATGGAATGACAGTGGAATAAATAATTGACCAAACAGAATGTTTCATACGGATGACTACATGAAACATTCTTTTTAATCTGCTACTTCCTTTTTATCTCATAATTTATACCCATTTTTACTTATTTATTTATATTTTAGTATAATTTCAATGGCATTTTTCACATTGATTGTCATACTTGTACGTGATTACTGCATTAATGACAAATACATAGAAAGTTACAAATTTTCACCTACATGTACAGAAGGCTTACAGGAGAACAAAGAAATAATAATTTTAAACTATAACATTACATGTATAAAACACATTTTTATAAACTTTTTGTATTGTTTTATAGTATAAAAATTATTTGCAAAGAAGCACTGAGTAGTAGACTTATGCATTCGGATTCATAAAAATGTATGGAATTTTGGTAAATTCTGTGATCCGTGTGAAGCCCCAAAAGGGAGACCAGACTCCACCAAAAAGCTCAGACTTTTCATCTGAAATTTGTGGGCCTACATTCACTCACACTCTCATTCACGTTCACTCTCTCTCTCAGGCTCTCTCATTGCTTCCCTACCTTCTCTCCCTTTTCTTTTCCCATCTCTTCAATCTTCAACCTGCTATCTTTGTCCACATCTCCTCTTTTTTGAAGATACAACAAAAATTTAGAAATTATATATATATATATATATATATATATAACTATAAATATAGTTATATATAATTTTTATTTTTTTATTTCACGTATCACATTGTGATAAGGAAGCTGGGCTCCATTGGCTTGCATGTTTGAATGCAGTACCTGGAAAGACCCTCTTGGGTACTCATTTAATTTTAAAGGCTAAATCTCTTACTATGGCACTCCAGAGAGCGGCTGCAGTGCGTTGTGGTGTGGGTTTTCGGTGTTGCTGAATGTCTCGATATCAAGGCATTTTAGCAATACTGTTTGACCTTAGAAGGTGATCAACAATCAATTCCTGGGAATGATATTATTGATGTGATCCACATGCAGCATGCTGGATGCCTTTCTGTTTTAGATGATGATGGTAATGTTCAAAGAAGCTTAGTGATTAAAGGTTTATCCCCGAGAAGGAAAACAACATAAAATGTAGTACATGGAATTTTTCCCGATAATTGTGGTGCCATCAAATTCAATAAATACATTTTTTGGAGTGTGGTTTCATGAGGAGGTTGGGTGGATAAGCCATCCATCTGTGTAGCAGACTGGCTAACCCTAGAGAGATTTAAAAGGGCAAGGAGAAGGAGGGGGAATGGTTGGTGAATGGGCATAACCAAACATCAGTCTCCTGTCTGGAGAAAGAGGAAGTGACCAAGAGACAATGGGGAAGTTGTGCTTTATCCGTGCACCCGTGTTAATTGCTGCAACATGGGTGTATTTTTAGGTAGTAGGGTAGTGTTAACTGTGGAGATCCTGAGAACATAAGGACCTTTTAAGGTACTTAACCAAAGTTTTATGCTGGTACACTTTCAATCCTAATGTGAAATTCTTAAAATAATTTAACAGTATATATGGTATAACAGACACAGATTAAATTAACCATGTAGCCCTCATTCTCATTAAATCATGAATTTAACAGTCAAACACAACTAATTGGAGATCTTTAAGTGTCATTTTCCTTTCAATCTTTTCTTACTTTGAGTGCCAATTCATTTATATTAAAATTTCAGTGATGTACTATAACGTGGATTTGGGTGGAATTGGATACACATGCTCTCCATGAGCAAATACTTTTTGAAAGATCATGAATGACACAATAAAATGGAATCAATGTTGGCTAGAGAAAAAGCAATTAATTAGTTTAAAAAAAAACTAAGAGACCACTGTAGATATGTGTTAATATTATGTTAATATATTTTTGCAATTAAATCAGATACTTGATATGTTATGGACGGTCAATTAGATGATGGATGTAGCTATAAATCTCTTTTTAAAACACCATGTATCTGTTTAGTTTGCAAACAAGATACATATATTGTATTATACAATAATACTTGTTTACTACATTGAAAGTTTTAACATATTGAATATTAAGTAGCTGTATTTTACGTATGCATGTACAGTATCGTCTCTGCTAAAATGCTATTATGTGAATGCATTAGCCATGTTGTTGCATTAGTTAGGGCCCGTGGAAACAGTCTTCGGGATAAATAGGAATGAATGTCTAGAGAAAAGCTTTTAGGAATACATTTATTATTTATGATTTTGAACTAAATTTGAAGTTCTTCTAAAGCAATTTAGAAACTTGGTATGTTAATTCAGAGGCCTGTAGTATGATACTTACAATTTGCTGAATGCTTGAGAAATGTATACAGGATGTCTAAGCAATTTTATAAAATAATGAAATTTTAACAAATAAGGAAAAGTACAGTGGTTGCATGCGGCCAGTTTAGACATTCCAACCGGGCTCCTTGAAAACATGCAAATCTTTTTTTTTGGTAGAAAATTCCAGAAAAGTAAATGGACTTTTGTTGAAACAGCAAATTCCCTCAAGAAGTAGTAAATAGTTGTAATTAAAGTGAATTTGTCTGCACATTCATATATATAATAGTTATATAAATTGGTAAATTGGTCAGAGCAGTCTTTGGTGTGAATGGTGGAAAAAAAAACACCACGTAAGACATCCACACAGCTAAAGGCTGACCTGGAGCAATCTGGAGTGATGGCTTCAACTTGTACTAAATGTGGCAACTAAACCAAGAAGGGTTTTATGGACAAAGGGCTAGGAGGGCCCTACCAGCAAACGTAAAGCATAAAAAGGCATGACTGATCTGTATAAAAACCTACATAGTGAAACTACGATAATTCTGGGAAATGTTCTATGGACAGATGAAACCAAAGCAGTGTAGGTCAGTGTTCTGTTATGGGCTTATAATGAAAAGATCTACCACCCAATTAAATATGGTGAAAGATCTGTAATGTTGTGGGGATTCTTTGCTGCCTTTGCTACTGGAGACATATAAAGGGAATCATGAAAAGAAAGGTTTACCAAGGCATTTTACATGACAGGCGCATAGTTAAATTATGCCCCAGGATGACCATACCCTATACCCAATAAAGACGCACACACTTTATTAAGTGCAAATATAATTTCCACAGCTTTGTTAACATTTACAATATTTTAAAGGTCATTGTCAAAACAGACCAACACAGTTAAAACATATATAACAGATTTCCTTTGTATTAACAGTGACAATGACCCCCCATAATAAACACAACCGTATAACAATGGCACCAACACGTACCAGGTGCCTCCACATTAACACATTGACCACAGTAGGGGCATCCCAAGACACCCCTACCAGACTATTTAACCAAATAGTAAACCATGTAGGGGCTTACAGAGACACCCCTATACCACCAACTTAACCAAATAACCAATGCAGGGGCATACCGAGACACCCCTCCACCACCCCAGGTTCTGAGCCACAGGCCAGCTTAAAACCTACCAAACTAACTTGAACCAGGTAAACCAAACCAAAAATACACTGTACCAAACAATAATCCCCAACTATCCCAGTCGCTGTGAAATAACAGGGGTAGTCACCGCCACAACCCACTAGTAAAGGGAGGGAGGGTGGGACAACCAAGATTTGGAAAAGCAGTTAAGTGACTGTTTACAAAATGGTTCCTGCTTATATACCCTTGATATCAACCCCACCCATAACAAATTTGAACAAATTAAATGAATTTGCGCTGCTCCATGGGCTTCAGCAAAATTGTGCTACCTAGTGTCAAAAAACTAGCTATGGGGTAAAGATCACGGGTCCTCCAGCAGAGGAATGTCTAGCTCCTCCACTCTTTATGAGATAGGGCAGGAGTCTGTAATGGTTTTCTCCTTCACACAACATTACAAAGGCAATTTGGGAAAACCATCTGCTACAAGAAAAGGACCAAAAATAATAGTGAAGAATGAAGTGAAATATTCTTTCAGATCCTGTGGACAGGAAGGTAAAATGGCTGTTACGAGATAAAAATTAATCTCAGATATTTTAACCTGGGAACAAGATTACATTAGCTTATTTACTGCACTGAACTGCAAAACGAAATATTTGGGAAATAGACCTGCTTTAAGATATTTTCTTTACGGTTAATGTGTGAATATAATTATTACTGTTGATTCATAGAAAGCAAGGAACAGGCAAATACAATTATTTATGGCATGTGGTGTCAAAATATTCACCCTGTGAGCTGTACTATAACAATAACTGTGACATATTAGTCCTCTGGCACGTGGCTAAACCATATAAATGTATACAAAGCCCAAAGCTCTGTCACAAGCAAAGAAGATCAATAAAAGACTATGCTAGTGATGTCCATGAAATTGTGATTTTTTATTTTTTATCAATGCACCAGATTGTTGACTTTTTTTCAATTGCAAAGTAAGAGGAAATTACAGAAGAGAAAAATAAAGAAAAGAGTATGTAAGCAAAGCATTATATACTAGACTTGTGCATTTTGATTCATATGAACTTTATTTTTTACGAAAATCTCTGATAATGAGGTGAAACTGCATAAAACCAATCTTTTCGGTGCCCTTTCAAGCCATTTTGGCCCTTCTTGATAAGGAAGTGGAAAGGGTCTGGGTGTGTGGGGGAGGTACATATCAATGACTTATAGGTACAAATTGCCAAAAAAGGGGGGTTCTCCTTATTATTGTGTAATAGGTATCTCTCTGAGTGGGACGCACGACAGGTAGCCCCCTGGGTGGGGCGCATGACAGGTAGCCACTTGGCTTGGGAATATTTCTTATTTCTGTCGCTTTAATATCATACTGTGTAGAGAAAGAAAACTGAAGCTTGAAAGTAATACTGTATTTTTTATTTTTTCATGCTAGTGTTGTTCTAAAGATCTGTCTCTAGGGATTAGACTCTGTTCCAAGTATGTTGCATGATCACTACAATTTCTCTTAATCCTTTGATATTGACCTTTAGGAATGTTTTCCAGCCATAGAGGTAAGTGAAAACTCCTCATATCTATGTAACTTTTACTATCCACATCTTTAAAAAATGATTTGGTTTTCACTGTTAAATTCTCAACAAAAAAGTTACATCCAAAAAATGAATAGAGACCTTATCTAATTCCAAAGTAAATTCTATATTATTATTATTGGAATTCAAATAAATTGTAAGATTTTCCAATTTTTATGCTGCTGCTCCTCTTTGGGAGCTAGCCACCTGAAAATCTGCTTTGTAAACCAAATTAAATTTCTGGTTTATCACAGTATATGTAAAAATAAAGCTAAATACAAAAAAGTAATCTCTTTGTTAACATAATAAAAAGAAAACAGACTATTGAGCTGAACAGGGGTCTCGAGTCTACAAGGCCACCTGTATGTTATGCGGGAGCCAAGGACCTCCTACAAAATTCTGCTGCGTATTTGCAGGTTCTGACCAAACCTTAGAGTTAGGCAGCCCCACCTGCCACACAAGTGCCTCATTAAAGGCGTCCAGAAAATTGCATGGGAGTCTCATTGGCTTATAATGCAACGCAGTTCCACTGATTTGTGAGCGCAGGGTTTGTAACAGAACTTTGATATTAGTAGTTGATGAAGTTTGACATGAGGATACTGAGACTGGGTCATCCATTTCTGGCCTTTTCATTGTCAAGGTTCTGCTTGGGTGCCATCTTGGGTATGTCTTTGAGTGATCATTCTTTTTTACGATGTTTAGGAGTCAGGTACTCGACCATCTGGCCCTGAGATATTTTTGGTATGTTGGGATGCCATGTTGTGTATTATTTCTGCAAAGCAAGGTACATGACTTATGCCACAGGCACAGGCCCTTGCAGGAGCCCAGGTTTCAAGCAGCCATCTCTGATGAGCGCCAAACCACACCAATCCCAGATTGTTGAAATGCTGGTGTTTTAATATGAGCATTTGTCCAGCTTTGTTTTTATTAATTCACATAGTTACAATTAAAAGTTAGAAATAAAGGTTTAAAAAAATGTTATTGTTTTGATCAAATGTCTGATAAATGCCACCCATGCAGCTGCGTTTATTAGTATTAATTGTAGTAGTAATTTCAGAAGTAGTAATTGTAGTTTTCTCCTCACAAAGTCCAAACATTGTGTACTTAAATAAAAGCGGTTTCATCAAATGAAAAGAATATAAACAAACAAAAAAACATCAAGAGTCCCCTTTTTTTGTTGGGCTAATATGAATGAAGTTCTTCAGAAGCAATTGACAAAAAAAATCTTTGCAGTACCCTTTTTGTAAAGTTTGTAAAATAATAAAAATAGTGATTTCTTTCATTCATTACAGCCTCAAGGATAAAGCGGTTTACTCTTTGTGTTATAAATCTATATGTAACATGTAGTGTCTTTGTTTGTCAAGGTTTTTTTCATTACTCTTTTGAAAAGCATGTTCTAGGTTTCCAACAGTGGGCACTAATTTTTTTCCTCATAGTTCTGCTAGTCAGCTCATCTGACCCATTATTGTTGTCTTGTGTTTCTTGACTATTTTTTAAATATTAAGCTGGACATAAAACTTCCCACAAAGGCAACAATATATTTGTATATGTGGCTTTTGAGTTACTGATAAATAAAAATAGTGTGCATAAAAGAATTGGTGTTCCACTATATTTTAAAAAATAGGTTTTTATTTTATTGAAATATCCAAAAAATGTGGTTTTGACAAAAGATACAAGGGTTGGCTGAATGTTGTCCATTAAGATTTTTTTTCTGTTTAATTGTTGTAATGGACTGGTCTGACACATATATATTATCCTTTATAATGTTACAGTATTGTCCAGGCTTTGGGGCTGTCGCTGAGACATGCCTCAGAAGTAGGTCATATTGGCTTCTCTCAGGGATGGTTGTATAATAGTTTTCTAAATGTTAGACACCCAGGGAGAAAGCATAGTTTCTTCAGGATAAAGGTTAAGGGTATTAGTAGGCCAGGTTGTATTCTTCTCTGAATAGGTAATAGGTAATAGGTGGGCTTTCTGAGAATGGGGTAGGGACCTTCAGAGAATAGGTACAGCATTAGTAAAATCCTCGATACATAGAAACATAGAAAGTGACGGCAGATAAGAACCAGTAGGCCCATCCAGTCTGCCCAACCTCTTTCCTTTAGTACTTGCCCTTATCCTATATCTAGCTTGGCCTTATGCCTAGCGGTAGTATTTCTCCTTTTAAATAAACTCTCTTCCTTTACCTTGTTGATTCCCTTTAAGTATTTAAATGTTTCTATCATATCCCCCCTCTCACGTCTTTTTTCCAGGCTATATAGGTTAAGATACTTTAACCTGTCCTGGGAAGGTTTATCTTGTAATCCATAAACCATTTTAGTAGCCCTTCTCTGCACTTTCTCCAACATTTCTATATCCTTCTGGAGATACGGTCTCCAGTACTGTACACAATACTCCAAGTGAGATCTCACCAGTGATCTATACAACGGCATGAGCTCTTCCCTCTTTCTACTACTAATACCTCTTGCTATACAACCCAGCATTCTGCTAGCATTACCTGCTGCTCTACTACATTGTCTGCCTACCTTTAAATCCTCAGAAATAATTACCCCTAAATCCCTTTCCTCACACGTTGAGGTTAGGACAGTACCAAAAATTCTATACTCTGCCCTTGGGTTTTATGCCCCAGGTGCATTACTTTGCATTTATCTACATTAAATGCCAATTGCCACAGCTCTGACCATTTTTCCAGTTTACCTAGATCGTTTGCCATTTGGCTTCTTCCTCCAGGAACATCAACCCTGTTGCAAATTTTTGTGTCGTGAGCAAATAAACATACCTTTCCATCAAGTCCATCTGCAATATCACTAATAAAAATATTAAAGAGAACGGGTCCAAGTACAGATCCCTGAGGTATCCCACTGGTAACAAGACCTTGTTCTGAATATACGCCATTGACTACAACCCTCTGTTTTCTGTCACTCAGCCACTCCTTAATCCATTCAACAACATTGGGATCTAACCCCAGAGATTGCAGTTTATTTATAAGTCTTCTATGTGGGACAGTGTCAAAGGCCTTACTGAAATCCAGATACGCAATGTCTACTGCACCACCTTGATCAATTACTTTAGTCACCCAATCAAAAAAATCAATAAGATTTGTTTGGCAAGATCTTCCTGAGGAAAACCCATGTTGTTTCTGATCTTGAAGCCCATGTGACTTCAGATGTTCAACAATCCTTTAACATTGTTTCCATTAATTTCCCCACTACAGATATAAGACTAACTGGCCTGTAGTTACCTGACTCCTCCCTACTGCCTTTTTTGTGAATGGGCACAACATTCGCTACTTTCCAATCCCCAGGGACAACTCCCGTTACTAATGATTCGTTAAATATATCAGTTAACGGTTTTGCTAGTACACCCCCAAGCTCTTTTAATAACTTGGGGTGTATCCCATCAGGCTTATCGACTTATTTGTCTTTACCTTAGACAACTGAAGTAAAACCTCCGCCTCGATAAACTCACATATTTCAAATGATTCAGTCCTTTTTCCCAAATGAGGTCCCATTCCCTCATTTTCATTTGTAAAAACTGAACAGAAATATTAATTGAGGCAGTCAGCTAAACCTTTATCCTCTTCTACATATATTCCTTTTGTTTTTAGTCTAACTAATCCTTATTTAACTTTCCTTTTCTCATTTATATATCTAAAAAATGTTTTATCCCCATTTTTTACTGATAGGGCAATTCGCTCTTCTGCATGTGATTTGGCAGTTCTTATAACTTTCTTTGCCTCTTTCTGCCTAATTTTATAGATCTGTCTATCTTCCTCACTTTGGGTATTTTTGTATCTACTAAAGGCTAACTTCTTGTCTTTCACAATTTTGGCCACTTCTGCAGAGTACCACAGCGGTTTCCTTAGTTTTTTACTCTTACTGACCAGCCTAATACAATTTTCTGTTATCTTCAATAAAACAGCTTTTACAAAATCCCATTTCTCCTGAACGCCATTTAAATTGTGCCAGTCTGATAATGACTCCTCTACACATTTTCTCATTTTAGAAAAGTCAGCTTTTCTAAAATCTAAAACTTTTGTTTTTGTGTGGTGTGACTCAGTCACTGTTCGTATATTAAACCACACAGACTGATGATCACTAGATCCCAAACTTTCACCTACAGAAATATCTGTTAACAAATCTCCATTTGTGAACACTAAATCCAATATGGCCTCCTTACGAGTTGGTTCCTTAACATGTGTTAAAAGATGCAGTAACTGTATAGTGGGAAGCAGGCCCGGACTGGCCATCGGGCACACCGGGCATTTGCCCGGTGGGCCGGGCCACGGCAGGGCCGCATTGACTTTAGGGGCTGATGGAGCTGCAGCTCCAGGCCCCTAACCTACCTACGGCCGCAGTAACGCAGGGCATAAGGGGCACCTGCCCCTTAAGCCCGCCGCAACTGCGACCGGGTCCGCCACTCTAAGGGGCCGGGAAGTCCCCACCAAGGCCGGCCTTACGGGTCTGCGGCCGCACAGGGTTTAAATTAAAACATCGGGTTTTTTTTTTAACTTTATTTAACATCCTCCATGTTAAATAAAGTTTTTTTTAACTTTATTTAACATGGAGGATGTTAAATAAAGTTGAAAAAAAAAACCCCGATGTTTTAATTTAAACCCTGTGCGGCCGCAGACCCCTAAGGCCGGCCCTGGTGGGGGCTTCCCGGCCTCTTAGAGCAGGGCGCCACACTCCAGGGGGCGCGACGGGGGGGCGGTCCGCACCGGGTGCCGCTCATCAGGGGCTGCCAACTTGCGGCACCCGGCACTCCTCCAGAGACGGACAGTAATGTCCGCCGCTGGAGGAGCAGGCTCGCAAGGGAGCGGTATCGGAGGTCTTTAACAGACCTCCAGTTCCCTGGAGGTTCAACCCGGCTTAAAATCACTCAAGGGAGCCGGAGGTCTGTTAAAGACCTCCGATACCGGTCCCTTGTGATCTGCGCGACAACAGCTGTTGTGCGCCGGGGTTTGCTGTCAGATCCCGGCGCACAACACTGAAGCCGCGCCCACCGACCCGGTGACCCGGAAGAAGACAGAGAAGACAGAGAAGACAGAAGAACTGAAGAAGAGGAGCGAAGAGGAGGAAAAGGAGCTGTAAGGAGAAAAGAGGAAAGGTAGGAAAACATTCAGTGAGAGTGGATTGGTGTATATATGTGTGGATTGGTGTATATATGTGTGGATTGGTGTATATATGTGTGGATTGGTATATATGTGTGGTTTGGTATATATGTGTTGATTAGTATATATGTGTGGATTAGTGTATATATGTGTGGATTGGTATATATGTGTGGATTGGTATACGTGTGGATTGGTATACGTGTGGATTGGTATACGTGTGGATTGGTATATGTGTGAGGATTGATATATGTGTGTGGATTGGTATATGTGTGTGGATTGGTATACGTGTGGATTGGTATGTGTGTGGATTGGTATACGTGTGGATTGGTATATATGTGTGGATTGGTATAGGTGTGGATTGGTATGTGTGTGGATTAGTGGATTGGTGTATACGTGTGGATTGGTATATATGTGTGGATTGGTATATATGTGTGGATTGGTAAGTGCGTGAGAGTGATGGGTGTTATGCTGTACCATTTCCAATGTCTTTTTCATGATCTAATTATGCTCTAAAAGTACATCATAACTCCCATCACTCTATACTGTTCCATACAGTGGCAGAGCTGGGAGGCAGAGGCCTTGCACCCCCACCACAGGACTCCTGAAAGGTAAGTGAACTTTAAAGAGGGAGAGGGTAGATAGTTAGGAGGGGGTAGTTGCGGCAGGCTTAAGGGGCTCTGCGTTAATGCGGCCATATAGGACCAGTCAGTCCAGTCCTGACTGGACCTATTTTAAGGTGGGGGCCTGGAGCTGCAGCTCCATCAGCCCCTAAGTCAATCCTGCCCTGGCACAGGCGCGGTCGCTGTTGCTGCTTGCTCCGGCAACAAGGTAAGTAGGGTGAGGGAGGGGGGTGCAGTGAGAAGGGGCAGAGGGGGGTTAGATAGTGAGAAAGGGGGAGAGGGGATAGATAGAGGCGGTACATATTGAGAAGTGGGGAAGGAGGTTACATAGTGAAAAGGGGGAACATAGTGAGAAGGGGCAGATAAGATGAAGAGAGGGGCTAGTGTGAATGCGTATGAGAATGAATGAATAAATGTGTGGATGAATTGTGTGAATGCGTATGACAATGAATTCATGTGAGGATGAATTGCTTGAATGATTTGTGAGACTGCATTAATGAATGTGTTAATGATTTGTGTGAATGATTTAATGCAAAGATGGTACGGGTGGGCTTTAACAATAAATAAATAAATAAATATGGGCTGCTCAGGCTTAAATGCCCGGGCCTATTTTTTGTCCCAGTCCGGGCCTGGTGGGAAGAGTGAAGAGGGTGGATAGGAGAGAATTTATAGAAAGGAACAGTGTTGTTAAGGGCTCTGTAGGTGAAGAGATTACATTTAATTCTGGAGGGTATGGGGTATGAGGAGCCAATGGAAGGACTCGCACAGAGGGCAGCAGAAGAAGAGCAGTGGAATAAGAAAATTAGCCTGGCTAGTCCAAGACGGGTTGGTGTTGTGAAATGTGGGAAAGGTACAGATTGTTTAGTAGGGAGTTTTTATAATCAAGACGTGATATCACAAGGGAATGGATTAGTAGTTTAGTACTCTCGTTTGTGAGGAAAACCAAGGCAACAAATTTGGTCTGTTAGGTAGACTAAGAAATTTTCAACATTGATAGCAATTTCAAGAATTGTGGATAATGGAGGAGGGGGGATAACCGCAAACTCAGCCTTGAAGATGTTGAGCTTTGAATAGTGGGCTGCCATGGACAATGTGATTTCAGAAATATATAGTGATCAATCAAAATGAAACTGAAAGCTCCAAATTTTCCTTTAAATGTAATTTTCCTCACTCACTCTCTATGACCCTCTGTCACATGCTTTCAATGACTCCCTACATTCTCTCTCTCCTTTTCCACAGCACTCTCCTTTCTTTTCCAGTGATCCGCTTCTCTTAGCGTTCCATTGCGTTTCCCTCGCCTTTTGGAAGACTTCCAACTCAGGAAAACCTCTCTAACAATTGGAGGAATGGAGAATAGGATGTCACCGTGCTGGACATCAAGGCTCCGTCCAGATGTAGAAGTGCTCCAGAAGACCAGAATAATAAAAGTGAATCCATGGAGAAAGAGAAGTGGTTTTGTACGAAGAAAGACAAATGAAGAAGCAGAGAAATTGGGGAAAAAGAGGAAGGAGAAGTGGAGAACAGGAAGTGGAGGTGTGGAGACACTCAGAAGGTAGAGAGTCATTGAGGGAGTGAGAGAGTGAGATGGAGCATTAGAGAGTGGAATTTGATTCCCATAGCTTCAAAGCAGCATATTGTTCAATAAACTATTTACTGTTAAGGATATTGTAAATTTAGAAAAGTTATCTGAATGTTTTTAAATTCAGTAAAAAGTCATTTTGTTATTTAATCTATTATTTCCTTTAGGGCTGTATAGTGTTTATGTTCGTTTCAATGTCACTTTGTTGAGAAGTGTTCCTCTGGTAGTAATTTAAAGGCAAATAAATGAATTTCTTTGACCCAACTGTTCCCTTTGCAAAGTTCCTGTAAAGACAACTTTAAAAATGTAAAAGGTTCCCAATTGGCATGTGATCTGTCTAATATTTATAATTATAATTTTCACTCTTCTCAGTCTGTATCCCCTAGATAATATTTTGAAGATTTAACATTCATATTTAATCTAATTATTGTCTTTAAAGTTTTAAATTAGATTTCATCTGTTTAAAGAACAGACAACCTAGGTCCTCTAAATTTCTAAAACGTTAATGGTTAATATCTGTCTTTTTTTCCCCAAGATATGCCCTTGATATCTGTAAGTCTGATGCTGTGAATTATATGCAATTTTTTTACAGACACCCTTACATCCTAATACAGTGATCCCACTACCTAGAAATGAGTATTAAAAGTTATGCAATGATCTCCCAGTGTATGGTTTTAAATATACCATATTTGCTCGATTATAAGATGAGTTTTTTTTTCCAGAATTTGCACATTACTGAGCAGGAGCAAAGTAAAAACGAGGATTCTCACACTGAATACAAATTTTAATTATAAGCCAACACACAGCTATCATATGCATTAAAGTGATGTAGTGTAACTTAAACCAAATTGAATAGTGACAACAGGATGGGTATTCCTCGTGAAAGCAGTAACTGTCGCTGACACTCCTCATTGAGACACTGTAGAGCTGGGGTGGGGTACGTCCGGCCCGTGAAATTATTAGGTCTGGCCAACGGTGCAAAAAGGGGCAGCAACCGTGGTTGCGGTGGTCGCAACTGTGACCAGGCCTGACCACAATCACTTCTGCAGGGGCACGCTGCTTACCGTCTCTTGTACCGCCAAGGGGATGCTGAAACCCAACCGAGTCACGAGAGATCTGCAGTTCAGGTAAGGAGGTGGAGGAAGGCGTGTGATTGAGTGAATGAGTATGTGTATGAGGGAATATTTGTGAATGAGTATATGTGAATGAGTATCTGTGAATGAGCAAATTAATATTTGTGAATAAATGAATGAATGAATATGAGTGTGATAACATGGATGTTTAAGTGGGGGGAGCATGGCACAGGGAGGCTGGTTGAGGCAGGGATGGCACAGGGGGCGGTTTGAGGAAAAGTTGTCACAGGGAGGTTGTTTGGGGGCAAATACGGGAAGCCCTATGCTTCTATTCTAATAGGCAGGTCCTGTGGATACAATCTGGGTATGGGGGGGCTGGCTGGGTGACATAAATACACAATGTGGGACTTGCTGGGGACCCTAGGCAAGGGTGTGGAGCCTTTGTTCACAAGGGGGTGTTTGCTGGGGGCATAATATAAATCAATACTAATAGGGGGCAGGGTGGTGGGAGAAATATACAATGTGGAGCTGGCTGGGGGCAGTACACAAGGGTATGGGGGCAATGAGGCATTAATTTACAAGGGGGGCTGGCTAGGGGCATCACATAAATCAATACTAAGAAAGGGCTGTCTGTGGGATAAATATACAATGTAGGGCTAATTTTTAAATTGATAATTTTGTATGACCCACAAATTATGTTATAAATATCCCAATGGCCCTTAACAGAAAAAAGGTTTCCTACCCCTGCTGTCAAGTAATCTGCATAAATTATTGTGGATATTTATGACTGATATTTTTTGTAGATAGTTGGACATAAGACAGGATGGGATGTTTTTGTATAACTGCTCTGGGGCCCCATGTACCTTAATCTACCCATAATCAGTGGCATAACTGCAGAGGTAGCAGTGGATGCAACTGTGACAAGGCCTGTGCCTCTAAGGGGCCCAGAGCAACCCCTGCGACCACTTGTTCCTCTCTTTTCGCACTGGTTCAAGATAGTTCTAAACCAGGAGACATGAATGCATCAAGGTCATGTTACGTCACATGTTTGTTTGTCTTTATGTATGTATCTATGTATGTGAGCATGAATGTCTGTGTATAAGTATGTATGAGCATGGATGTGAAATTGTGTGTGTGAGCCTGGATATTTATGCATAAGTGTGGTTGAGCATTTATGCCTAATTGTGTGTATGAGCATGGATGTGTAATTGTGTGTGTGTAAGCATGGATGTGTAATCGTGTGTGAGAGCATTGATGTGTAATTACGTGTGTGAGCATGAATGTGAAGGTGTTTGTGTGTGTGAGTGGGGTGTGATGGAGTATGTGTTAGAATGAATGTGTACCTGTGTGTTAATAAGTGTGTCTAATTTGAGTAAGTGTGTTTACATATGTGTGCCAGAGATATGTTGGAAAGAGAGGGACAAGGTGCAAAGAAGGCACAGACAAGTTGTTTGAGAAAAATGATGGCACAGACAAACTGCATGGGCAATGCTGGTGATCCATACTACTAGCTCAGTATCTTACGCAACCCCTTGGTTTGACTAGAAAGTAGACTTGGGCACCAGGGGGCTCTTCGTGTTCGTCTTCGTGCTCGTCTTCGGGGAAAAAAAAATCTTCGTATTCCGCGAATATTCGCCCGTTCCTGTCTTCTCTTCGGGCGAATATTCGCGGACATTCTTCGTGCTCGTTTAATCTTCGTTTTCCTCCTGGTTGCCTAGCAGGGGTTAATACGGGGTTAATAACACATCACAGCAGCAGCAGCTGCCGTGAAGGTACGTGTGTGCAGCTCTATTGGTCGTTTCGGCAGGGGGCTGGTCTGGCATCAACGAGTGAATTGCAGAACTGCAGAATGCACTTCATTCGTTGATGGCAGGCGAGCCCCCTGCCGAAACGACCAATAGAGTTGCACACACATACCGAGGTGTACTGTCCATAGATGTTTAATAAAAGAATAGGGAATATTTTACATTTTTAAATTGATTTTGGACCACTTTACATGCCTAACATTTGCTACCTATTTACAATGGCATACTTTGCAACAACCCAACTTACTTATTGGACAGGACTGGAAAATAGCAGGACTGTCCACCAAAATCTTGGGTGTGTTGGCAGGTATGCTGATGGAAAAATGTTGGACAAGAACTAAAAAATAGCTTAGGGTTAATGTACGGTTATGTTTAAGATTAGTAGCAGTGCACTGGTTTGGTTAAAGATGGATTATGTCTAAATAATAATAATTTAATTTTAATGTTTTTTTTAAAAAAAAAAATAGGGGTTTATTTAAATGTATTTTAAAGTTAGATTTATTATTTAGTACTTGATTATATTTATTAAATGTTTATAGTAGCGTTACCTACCAAGCTATAACTACCTATGTGTATTTGCATTTTGCATACCTAGTTTAGCTAAATTAGATGGGACAGGACTGGAAAAAAGCAGGACTGTCCCTGAAAAAGTTGGGTCTGTTGGCAGGTATGTGGATGGAAAAATGTTATAGGGTGAAGTGTGAGTTATAGTGTTAATGTAATGCTATTAGTGAGTGAAGGCCAGGGCAAATAACAAGGAAAACGTCCTTGTGTTTTGTGCATTGTAAGTGTGATGTCACTGTGTGTTATATGTGTTATATGTGTTATTGTGTGTGTTATGTTTGGTTGGTTGTGTATCAGAAGGAAAATAATGAAATGGAAAAGGAAATGGGAAAGGCAAATGAGTGGGCAATTGGCGACCCGCTCACCTGTTTCACCCCAGGGCAAAGCACCCAAACACTGTCAGTCTTAGACGTTTGGCAGCAGACTTCCAGAGCTCAGACACAAGGCCCTAGCGTAAGCTGGCCACTCCGGCGGAGGTAGCAGGCGTTGCCACACCGCAAACAGAGGCAGCCAGGGGGGAGAAACTGCCCTTACCATTAGGGACATTTTGGGCATGACTCTAGCCAGGAAGCGAACTGGCAGAGAAGAGATGCTGGCACCACCACCAGCAGCAGCATTGAAAAGGCGAATGAGTGGGCAATTGGCGACCCACTCACCTGTTTCACCCCAAGGCCAAACACCCAAACACTGTCAGTCTTAGACGTTTGGCAGCAGACTTCCAGAGCTCAGACACAAGGCCCTAGCGTAAGCTGGCCACTCCGGCGGAGGTAGCAGGCGTTGCCACACCGCAGACAGAGGCAGCCAGGGGGGAGAAACTGCCCTTACCATTAGGGACATTTGATTCATGACACTAGCCAGGAAGCGAACTGGCATCGAAGAGACACTGGCACCACCAGCAGCAGCAGCAGCAGCAGAATTGGGAAAGGCGAATGAGTGGGCAATTGGCGACCCACTCACCTGTTTCACCCCAGGGCAAAGCACCCAAACACTGTCAGTCTTAAACGTTTGGCAGCAGACTTCCAGAGCTCAGACACAAGGCCCTAGCGTAAGCTGGCCACTCCGGCGGAGGTAGCAGGCGTTGCCACACCGCAGACAGAGGCAGCCAGGGGGGAGAAACTGCCCTTACCATTAGGGACATTTGATTCATGACACTAGCCAGGAAGCGAACTGGCAGAGAAGAGACACTGGCACCACCACCAGCAGCAGCAGCAGAATTGGGAAAGGCGAATGAGTGGGCAATTGGCGACCCACTCACCTGTTTCACCCCAGGGCAAAGCACCCAAACACTGTCAGTCTTAGACGTTTGGCAGCAGACTTCCAGAGCTCAGACACAAGGCCCTAGCGTAAGCTGGCCACTCCGGCGGAGGTAGCAGGCGTTGCCACACCGCAGACAGAGGCAGCCAGGGGGGAGAAACTGCCCTTACAATTAGGGACATTTTGGGCATGACTCTAGCCAGGAAGCGAACTGGCAGAGAAGGGATGCTGGCACCACCACCACCACCACCACCACCAGCAGCATTGAAAAATTGGAAAGGCGAATGAGTGGGCAATTGGCGACCCACTCACCTGTTTCACCCCAGGGCAAAGCACCCAAACACTGTCAGTCTTAGACGTTTGGCAGCAGACTTCCAGAGCTCAGACACTAGGCCCTAGCGTAAGCTGGCCACTCCGGCGGAGGTAGCAGGCGTTGCCACACCGCAGACAGAGGCAGCCAGGGGGGAGAAACTGCCCTTACCATTAGGGACATTTGATTCATGACACTAGCCAGGAAGCGAACTGGCATCGAAGAGACACTGGCACCACCAGCAGCAGCAGCAGCAGCAGCAGAATTGGGAAAGGCGAATGAGTGGGCAATTGGCGACCCACTCACCTGTTTCACCCCAGGGCAAAGCACCCAAACACTGTCAGTCTTAGACGTTTGGCAGCAGACTTCCAGAGCTCAGACACTAGGCCCTAGCGTAAGCTGGCCACTCCGGCGGAGGTAGCAGGCGTTGCCACACCGCAGACAGAGGCAGCCAGGGGGGAGAAACTGCCCTTACCATTAGGGACATTTGATTCATGACACTAGCCAGGAAGCGAACTGGCATCGAAGAGACACTGGCACCACCAGCAGCAGCAGCAGCAGAATTGGGAAAGGCGAATGAGTGGGCAATTGGCGACCCACTCACCTGTTTCACCCCAGGGCAAAGCACCCAAACACTGTCAGTCTTAGACGTTTGGCAGCAGACTTCCAGAGCTCAGACACTAGGCCCTAGCGTAAGCTGGCCACTCCGGCGGAGGTAGCAGGCGTTGCCACACCGCAGACAGAGGCAGCCAGGGGGGAGAAACTGCCCTTACCATTAGGGACATTTGATTCATGACACTAGCCAGGAAGCGAACTGGCATCGAAGAGACACTGGCACCACCAGCAGCAGCAGCAGCAGCAGAATTGGGAAAGGCGAATGAGTGGGCAATTGGCGACCCACTCACCTGTTTCACCCCAGGGCAAAGCACCCAAACACTGTCAGTCTTAGACGTTTGGCAGCAGACTTCCAGAGCTCAGACACTAGGCCCTAGCGTAAGCTGGCCACTCCGGCGGAGGTAGCAGGCGTTGCCACACCGCAGACAGACGCAGCCAGAGGGGAGAAACTGCCCTTACCACTAGGGACATTTTGGGCATGACTCTAGCCAGGAAGCGAACTGGCAGAGAAGAGATGCTGGCACCACCACCACCACCAGCAGCAGCATTGCAAAATGGGAAAGGCGAATGAGTGGGCAATTGGCGACCCACTCACCTGTTTCACCCCAGGGCAAAGCACCCAAACACTGTCAGTCTTAGACGTTTGGCAGCAGACTTCCAGAGCTCAGACACTAGGCCCTAGCGTAAGCTGGCCACTCCGGCGGAGGTAGCAGGCGTTGCCACACCGCAGCAAGTGCAACCAGGGGGGAGAAACTGCCCTTACCATAAGGGACATTTGAGGCATGACACTAGCCAGGAAGCGAACTGGCAGAGAAGAGACACTGGCACCACCACCAGCAGCAGCATTGGAAAAGGCGAATGAGTGGGCAATTGACGACCCGCTCACCTGTTTCACCCCAGGGCAAAGCATCCAAAGACTGTCAGTCCTTGGCGTTTGGGAGCGGACTTCCAGAACTCAGACACAAGGCCCTAGCGTAAGCTGGCTACATTGGCGGAGGTAGCAGGCGTTGCCACACCGCAGCAAGTGCAACCAGGGGGGAGAAACTGCCCTTACCATAAGGGACATTTGAGGCATGACACTAGCCAGGAAGCGAACTGGCAGAGAAGAGACACTGGCACCACCACCAGCAGCAGCATTGGAAAAGGCGAATGAGTGGGCAATTGACGACCCGCTCACCTGTTTCACCCCAGGGCAAAGCATCCAAAGACTGTCAGTCCTTGGCGTTTGGGAGCGGACTTCCAGAACTCAGACACAAGGCCCTAGCGTAAGCTGGCTACATTGGCGGAGGTAGCAGGCGTTGCCACACCGCAGCAAGTGCAACCAGGGGGGAGAAACTGCCCTTACCATAAGGGACATTTGAGGCATGACACTAGCCAGGAAGCGAACTGGCAGAGAAGAGACACTGGCACCACCACCAGCAGCAGCATTGGAAAAGGCGAATGAGTGGGCAATTGACGACCCGCTCACCTGTTTCACCCCAGGGCAAAGCATCCAAAGACTGTCAGTCCTTGGCGTTTGGGAGCGGACTTCCAGAACTCAGACACAAGGCCCTAGCGTAAGCTGGCTACACCGGCGGAGGTAGCAGGCGTTGCCACACCGCAGCAAGTGCAACCAGGGGGGAGAAACTACCCTCACCATCAGGGACATTCGAGGCATGACACTAGCCAGGAAGCGAACTGGCATTGAAGAGAGACACTGGCACCACCACCAGCAGCAGCAGAATTGGGAAAGGCGAATGAGTGGGCAATTGACGACCCGCTCACCTGTTTCACCCCAGGGCAAAGCATCCAAACACTGTCAGTCCTTGGCGTTTGGGAGCGGACTTCCAGAGCTCAGACACAAGGCCCTAGCGTAAGCTGGCTACATTGGCGGAGGTAGCAGGCGTTGCCACACCGCAGCAAGTGCAACCAGGGGGGAGAAACTACCCTCACCATCAGGGACATTCGAGGCATGACACTAGCCAGGAAGCGAACTGGCATTGAAGAGAGACACTGGCACCACCACCAGCAGCAGCAGCAGCAGCATTGGAAAAGGCGAATGAGTGGGCAATTGACGACCCGCTCACCTGTTTCACCCCAGGGCAAAGCATCCAAAAACTGTCAGTCCTTGGCGTTTGGGAGCGGACTTCCAGAACTCAGACACAAGGCCCTAGCGTAAGCTGGCTACACCGGCGGAGGTAGCAGGCGTTGCCACACCGCAGCAAGTGCAACCAGGGGGGAGAAACTACCCTCACCATCAGGGACATTCGAGGCATGACACTAGCCAGGAAGCGAACTGGCATTGAAGAGAGACACTGGCACCACCACCAGCAGCAGCAGAATTGGGAAAGGCGAATGAGTGGGCAATTGACGACCCGCTCACCTGTTTCACCCCAGGGCAAAGCATCCAAGCACTGTCAGTCCTTGGCGTTTGGGAGCAGACCTACAGAACTCAGACACAAGGCCCTAGCGTAAGCTGGCTACACCGGCGGAGGTAGCAGGCGTTGCCACACCGCAGCAAGTGCAACCAGGGGGGAGAAACTACCCTTACCATCAGGGACATTCGAGGCATGACACTAGCCAGGAAGCGAACTGGCATTGAAGAGAGACACTGGCACCACCACCAGCAGCAGCAGAATTGGGAAAGGCGAATGAGTGGGCAATTGACGACCCGCTCACCTGTTTCACCCCAGGGCAAAGCATCCAAGCACTGTCAGTCCTTGGCGTTTGGGAGCAGACCTACAGAACTCAGACACAAGGCCCTAGCATAAGCTAGCTACACCGGCGGAGGTAGCAGGCGTTGCCACACCGCAGCAAGTGCAACCAGGGGGGAGAAACTACCCTTTCCATTAGGGACATCTGAGGCATGATTTCAGCCAGGAAGCGAACTGGCAAAAGATACTGGCACCACCACCAGCAGCAGCGTTGGAAACGGAAAAAGGTGAATGAGTGGGCAATTGACGACCCACTCACCTGTTTCACCCCAGGGCAAAGCATCCAAAGACTGTCAGTCCTAGGCGTTTGGGAGCGGACTTACAGAGCTCAGACACTAGGCCCTAGCGTAAATTGGCTACACCAGCGGAGGTAGCAGGCATTGCCACACCGCAGCAAGTGCAACCAGGGGGAGAAACTACCTTAAACATTAGAGAGAAAAAATTTAACTTTCCAAGCTAAGAGCTGGGTAACCCAATTTGGGCAGATTGAATTTAAGAAAGGCAATCTGCTCCATCAGATGAGGTGCCATGCGTGAGCGCTGTGGACTCAGTATGTTTCCAGTCATAGAAAACACGCGCTCACTTTGAACAGTGGTTGGCGGACATGATAGAAGCTGCTGCGCAACCCATGAGAGTGCAGGCCACACACTCTTCTTTTCATCCCAGTAGCTAAGAGGATCAACATTAGGAGCAGAAGGAACTTCACAGAGGTAAAGTTTGACCATTTCAGCAGCACTACTCTCCTTTCTGCTGATTGCTCTGTCAGATGGTCCAACTATACTGCCAAGTGCCTCTTCCCAAAACGCAGCTGCTCCACTCAGCTGTGTTGTGCTGCTTGTGGCACTGCTGCTGATGCTGCTGCTAGGGGTAGCAGACCACATCATCTCTTCCTCCTCCTGCACCTCACCCTCCTCGGACAGCATTCCCATTTTACGCTGCCAGTCACGCACCTTGTTGACCAATTGCTCCCGGTAGCTACTGAGAACATTGAATTTCAAAGCTAGCTTTCCCTTAATTCTTGGATCACAAAGGCACGCTAGCATCATTTCGGGACTCTCTTCCATTTGCTTGCGAAGGTGTACTTTTAGCAGATCCTTCAGCTTCCTGACTATGGCTGCTACGTCAGGATGTAGAGTGCCACCTTGAACAGCCTCACGGTTTCCAAGGAACACATCCATCTTGCTGCCTAGATGGGAGAACACTGGGATTACCTGGGCCAGACTGGCAGTGTTTGAGCTTAAATTTTCTGTGGCATCCCTGAATGGTTTAAGGACTGCCACTAGCTGGGCGATCACTGTCCAATCCTCCCTATTCAATGGAGAGGTAATCCCTATATTGTGCTCTGAGGCAAGATTATGGATTGCCCTCTGCTGCTCCAAAATCCTCTCTAGCATGTCTAACGTGGAGTTCCACCGTGTACTGACATCCTGACGTAGGCAGTGTACGGGAAGACCTGACCTCTCTTGCTCTTCCCTCAAAAGTTGGCTAGCCTTAACACTATGGTGAAAGTGCCCAGCGATCTTTCTGCAGCGGGACAGAACTACTGCTGCCACATTAGTTCCTTCTGACATTGCTGCCTTCACTACAAGATGGATGATGTGGGCTGCACAGCGCACACCAACAATATGACCATCTCGCAGCGCTTTCACCATATTGGCACCTCCGTCAGTTACCACAAAACCAACTTCAACATTGGTGCCCGCCTCTGCTCCCACCCAAAGGCTAAACATTTTCCTAATCGCATGCAGAATATTTTGGGAAGTGTGCTTTTCATCCATCACTTCTGCATGGAGAAGGAATGATCGGTAGCCTGCTGCAGCAACTTCCTTAGACACACCGGGCTGCCACCAGTGTGCTGTCAAAGAAAGAAAGGCATGCTGGGCGCTAGGTGCACTCCACAAATCTGTAGTGAAATGAACACACTGACCAGCAGCCTTGGAAAGCTCCTCTTTCACTGCTGCAACACAGGACCGATACAGCGAGGGGACAATGTTCCTGCTGAAAGTGGAACGTGACGGAACTGTGTATTGTGGAGCCACAGCCGCCATCAATTGTTTGAAAGGCTCCCCTTCAATCATGGAGAAGGATGCCCCTCCAACAGCAATGAACTGACCAATAAGTCGCGTTACTTTATTGGCCTGCTGTTTGGGCATCGTTCTCTTGGAGTGGAATGCCCCAAATTCTTCCAGGGTGGGCTGGGCATGCAGTGCTCCAACCTGCCTTGGTCTCTGGCTGCCAGCACTAGTTGCTGCTGCTGCTGCTGCTGCTGCTATTGGCTCAGAAGAAGAAGCTGTTGGGGTTTTTCCACGGCCACCAGCTATGCTGCCTGCACTAAGTTTTACCTCTGCATCTTTCCCCAATAGCACAGCGTTGTGTTGAGTGCTGAGGTGATGCTTCATGCTAGCACTGGTAAAATGGCCAGACACTTTCCCTCTGCTTATTAGCTTCCCACAATGTTTGCACTTTCCATAGCGCCCTTCTTCAACATTTTCAAAGTGCTCCCAAATTGGGGCGCGCATAGCCTTGGAGTGTGCCTTGGGTGCTGCTCTTACTGCTCGGGGTGGATGAACAGAGGCAGAACTAGTGGTGGTGGGACTGGTGGTAACAGTACTGGCCATAGTGGGACTGCTAATTGCTTTAGATTTGCTAGGTTTTGCTGCTGCTGCTGGTGGTGGTGATGGTGATGATCGTAGCGGAGAAGGTGGAGGCTCAGGGGAAAATTGTGCACTAGTCATTTGGACACTGCTCCCTGAGGAATCTGATTCCTGACCACTCATCTCCTCTACTTCCTCTGGCTCATAGTCTAGCTCTTCATTAGCCAGATCGAATGGAATTCCTGCTAGGCTGGAGCTAAGACTGATATCGTCGTGAGACTCGTGACTAGTAGTAGTGCGAGCAGGAAGAATAGACTCTGCACTTGGCCTCTCAGTCTCAGGCTCCTCTGCTACCTCGCTAGGTGGAGTTCCACTATGTGTAGCCCTCTCTCTAACTGTCTTTACAAAAATTTTGTAAGGACTTGGTGGCTTGCTAGAGGTACTAGGAGGACATGGCGTGGCGGTACCAGTGGGAACAGTAGGCGCAGCACTAGTGGTGGTAGAGGCGGTAGAGGTGGGGGTGGTGGTGGTGGTTTTCCCTACAAAGGAATGAGATCGCTTTGGTTTGGGACCCCTCTGAGTCTTGCTGCTAATTTGGCTCTGCTTGGTACCTTGCATGCTGCTGGTGGATGGGGAAGATGCTGCTTGGGGCAAAAGGCACTTCTTTTTAGTCACTGGGCTGGTACTACTTGTGCTACCCTTTAACTTTGAACGTGCTTCTGGTGCTTTAGGCTTTCCGTAAAAAACCATAGAGCTTGTGGGCCTAGCCGCACTACTACTGCCTGCTTTTGGTGCCTTTCCTTTACTTGATGATCCTTCAAGCAATGCTTCCCCAAATGATAAGCGAGAGCTTGGCCTACTTGGCCGACTAGACTGACGCAAAGGCTGCATCTTAGAACTGGTGGTGGTGCTGGTGGTGGTGCTGGTGGTGGTGGTGGTAGATGGAGCTTGTCCCTCCTTAGTCCCAAAAGGAGGATCCATTTCAAATTTTGTGTTGTGTGTGTAGTGTAGTGTAGTGTAGTGTAGTGTAGTGTAGTGTTTAAAAAACTATAAAAAAAAAATAAAAAAATAAAAATAAAAAAAAGGAAAAACGAATTAAAGACAAAAAAATTAGAGGAAGTTCTCTTCAGTGCTACTGCTTAAAAAGTAAAACTATGCACTACTGCACTGTGCTGTGTGCAATCTGCCAAAATCCTAAAGTTATTTAAATTATTAACTCAAGATTAACTATTTAATAACTAGCAGTATTTTATTTTTAATTTGAATTTACACGGGCCTAAGAGCTTAGCCTACTACTATGCTAGCCTAAAGCTATATTTCCTTACTATAAGTCTACCTCTAGGCAGACGCTCTCAAACCCACTAAGCTAAAGTGAGGTTAAATCAGATTCAGTATATGATTTATTAATTAATATTAAGTTATATAATATTAATAGATTAGAACTAATTTACTTATATATTATGTATTATAGATAGAAGAATATAGATTATGAATTAGAATTTAGAATTAGAATTACTTATATTATAGATTATGAATTAGAATATTATTATTTATAGTATATTATAGATTAAGATTAAAGAAGATTAGAATTATTTTAGTACTACAGCTAGTAGCTTGAAGCTTTGCTTAGTACAGCTCGTCACAGTCAATTTTTCTTGAAAAGAATTAGAAATAAAATAAAATGTCACAGCAAAACAGTTATCTTCACTGCTTGCTGCACTCACTAGCCCAACAAGTTCACTTCACTGATGGACTGAGGTGAGCAAAACACTAAGGGTACTTTTAATAAAATTGAAATAAAATGTAAAATAAATGAGAAAATCTTTGCAAAACAGTTAACGTCACTGCTTGCTGATCAAAAAAAAACACAGCACTTATGCGGCTGCACTCACTAGCCCAACAAGTTCACTTCACTGATGGACTGAGGTGAGCAAAACAAATGAAATAAAATGAAAGATTAATTAAGAAAAATTGACTTGGTCTCTTACTGTTGCTAAAACAAAGCACAAACTATAGAGCTGCAGCACCAGTACTAATAAGATTAGCTGAACTATACGCTAGTAGTAATTAATTAATATTATTACTTTTATTTATAGCTAATTTAATTAACTATTAAGATAAGAAAGAATTAGAGAATTATTGATATTACTGATTTTAGATTAGACACTAGTAGATGTTCTGAATGTCTACAGTACACTCTACACTAGTATACTATTACTAACTATAACTGACAAATATATATATTTTATAATGAATTCAATTATTAATTATATTAATTAATATTACTGATTTTAAATTAGACACTAGTAGATGAATGTCTACAGTACACTCTACACTAGTATACTATAGTATATATATATATATGACTGACAAATATATATATATATATAATATTATAATGAACTATTAAATTATAGATTCTATTAAATTGTAATTTATAAATTCTATTTAATTTATTTAAGCAGGACAGGCAATAGGCACTAGTGCCAGCCCAGGGCAAGGGCACCCCAGTGCCACTGAGGCACTGGGTGCACTGTCAACTCAACAGCACTTACACTAAAGTTGATGACAAATTAATTTTAAAAAAATTAAATTAATCAAATTATTATTAAATATATTAATTAAGTAGCACTGAAGTGAGGATGAAGTACACAGTGAGAAATGGCAGGCTAAGGCTTACCAGTCTCACACAGAACAGAACAATCTCTCTCTGTAACGCTCGGATGCAGCACAGCAGTGTTGCCAAAGCAGTCACAGCGAAAAATGAATGGATCTCTCAGGCAAGCTCTGGTCTTATAAAGGCGCCTTCAGAATTCAAAAAACAGCAGCACAGGCATTGGACGAGACCCTTAGCGTTACGTCACAAGAGTGAGCTGATTGGACAGACGAGGATCAGCTCACTCCTGTTTGAAATTTTGGCGGTTGCGCGGCAAAAACGAAGACGATCACGAAGAATCTTCGATTCTTCGTGATTGTGAGTCTTCGTCTTCGCCTACGGTTTGCCGGCACTGTATTCTGTTCTACGTTCCTTCGGAACGAACAAAAAAACGGCCTCTTCGTGCTCGTTTTCATGTTCGCCCGAAGACGAATGCACAAGTCTACTAGAAAGGTACTATCAGCTCTGCACTAATGAATACAGTTTAACCTTTATAGGTCCTTTAAGTCCCTGATCTGTCATGCTCATGGAAAGTTACTCAATGTTAAAGTGATTGTGCATGATTATTCTTAATCTCACAATTTGTAAAATAAAACCAACACTTATATATCTTTGTTAAAGCTAACAACTTCTAAATGTTGAATTCTAGTATGTGGCAATTTTAACTCTGACACCTTCAAATATTACACATTGTGTGCCTAAAGAGCCTAATTAATTTAGTCTTTCAAATAAAAGATCCAGCAAATGTTTTTCACATCAACCTATCAACTGCCCAAAAGACCACATTCCTGGTATCCAAAGAGCAACTTGCTGTTAGGATTCAAGAAAAAGTTCACTTATGTTGATCAAAGGCTATTTTTGAGATTTGGAAAAAAAATATCTGTGTAAGGATGAAATTTACATTTATCATGCTGTAATATCTTTGAGAAAGTGTTGACATTTTTTTTTTTTACAAGCAAAGCATTTCTGATATGTTTTGTAAGGAACAAGCACTGGAATTTCAGTGTTTTTCATAAAAGCACAGCTTGCTACTTAAATTGTGATGTTTCATGGTTTCGTGCGAAAAAAGAATACAAATAAGGTTCACAAATGGATTCATTTTTTTGATTTGTATTAAAAAAAACCTTGTGAATGTGAAATCCTCATTTTATAGAAAAAGGAAAGAAATATGCCCACATTTAGGTTAGTTCTCTAAAGTCAGGGCCACTTTGCACATTTAAAAAAAAAAAATAATACTTGATACTTTGGGACCAGGGGAATCATTTGGGAGTCTGAAGTTTACTCTTTGACCTGCATTATTTAGCAATATTTAGTTGATTACCGTATTTACTCGATTATAAGACAAGGTTTTTTTCAGAGCAAATGCTCTGAAAAATACCCCTCGTCTTATAATCGGGGTCGTCTTATAATCAGACCTCAAATAGGTCTGACTATGAGACGACTAAGATCCAGATCCCCCGCAGCTGCAGGGGACCTGGATCCTCCTGTCCCCCCCCCGCCTCACTTACCGGTACTTCTGAGTCCCCGGTGTGTAGCTGGGGCAGCGTGTAGATGTCTACATGATTCGCGTAGACAACTTCCGCTGCAGCAGGAAGGAGGTGTGGCTAGCAGCGGGGGTTGTCTGCGTCCATCGCGCAGACCTTCCCCGGCTGTCAGAGATCAGAGTTCCCGGCACCAGATTTGGGGGGTCGTTTTATAATCTGGGTTGTCTTATAATCGAGCAAATACGGTACATTATATTTTAACACCAATTTTAACACACATATGTTTTAAGTGAGACATAATGCTGATTTGTATAGAATATCCTAGAGGGTTGCAAAAAAAAAACATCAACAAGCCAAAACACTGATAGAAATAGGCACTCATACTGCATACGTGTGGTCTCTTCAAAATAAGGTGCCACATCAAACTGTCTTTTGCCATTGGGGCGAATGTGTACCATCTGTTACTACTGGATTTATTTGCTTTGTGCTGTCAGTTTCTAGGAGAAAACAGTCAATTGTTCTCCTCCTATAATCTCCAACAATAATCAGTGTTACAACTTTATATTCTAAGCATTAGAAAATAAAATGGAAAAAACTTTAAACACATGTAAGATCTCTGGTGGGAAATGGTCAATACCCTCCCCTTACACAATGAGGGCTGGTGAAGGTGTGTGTTGCTAGTGCAGAAGCAGAACAATATACCTGGAGCTGTGAAAAATAATCAGGTTTGTTAGATATTGCTGAAAAGGACTCAAGAACAAAGGAAATAACAATTACAGTTATTCTGACTCTACTTTATTTACTTTTGTTTCCTTAGATATATTCATTCCTATTTCTTTACAAGAGACTTATAGACTAACAATATTATTTAGATTGATATTAAAGACAGATACATTAATAAAAATTACATCTGAAAGAAACACAAATGTTTCTAAAACTCATAGCGCCTCAGCCCAACCGTGTAACGGAAAATAGTTAACTTTTATTATAATGACCTCAGAATAGAGTATCAGATAAATGGGCAATTTTATAATGTGCTTAATAGATTGCATATGGTATAATTCAAATACATTTATGGATATGGAAAGAGATACAGAAAACTGAAATGTATGGAGCCTGATGACATGCTCTTTAAATGTATATCTTCACATAGAACATGAAAAAAATAAACAATAAAATTAATTCAATCAAGATCCTGAATTGAAAATGTTATGTAAATCAAAATAAGCAAATTAATTATTTTTTGTTTTCTTAAAATAATTATCCATTATACATTTTAATTTACAAACAAATATTGTGGTGGAATCCCTTCTTATTGTAAAAGAAAACAGACACTTATCATTCATTAAATAACACACTAGTATTATTGATGAATACAAGTTACTTTCTAGTTTATGAATACATAACATTGTTGTATATCAATGGTGTTATAGGTTTTTATTCATTCCTGTATAGGATCAGAATAGAAATAAGATCAAAAGAGAATAGTCAGACCTAGCTTGACATTCACATTAATAATAGAAACCCAAGCTCTAGTTAACTAAAAATTGAGAAACAATAGAAAAAAATGAAAAATCTTTCTCCATTTCTAAAAATATAACCACGAGGCAAATCACCTTTGAAAAAAACAATCGTAAGACCACAATGATATTCGTATGTAACCTCAGGTCATCAGAAATGACGTACGGCATGTTTTTTGCACAGGAAATGTTTCTGCTGCATTTTTTCCCCAAGAACTGAAATATCTGACTTTCAACATTTTAATGGCTTTTCTTTAAACCATTGGGAAGCTAACTTATCTATTACAGCACATTTTGGTCGAAATATAAGACCAGAATAATGTGCTTAACATTATTTCATATTACCGGGCTACTTATTTTTTTTTTTAGAAACATGAGATTAAGAATTGCAAATATTTCAAAACAAATACAAATAAAACATTTGTTTTGTCTTGTCCCACTTTGCCACCCCGCAACTCAAGCACTGCAAGGCGGCTGTTCATATACAAAGGGCTTGCAGACAGCCCTGTCTCCTGCCCCATCCACTGCTGGGTTTGGCACACCCACTTCTGGAGTGGCCCTGCCCCCCCACTTCTTGGTACACCCCCAACACAGGCACCCTGATTTTGACACCTGAAATGTAGAGGGGGGTTGTTACAAATATAATCATTTTCAGCTCTGGCCAGCTTCCCACTGCAAAAAACTATAATTGCCCTGCATACATAGCTAAGTAAGTGAGATCACGTTTACCACCTATCCCATGCTTTCTTCGGTTCAGCACTCCTTGGGTGCAGATTTTTCAAGAACAGAGGACAAGAAACACCTTCTGCCCAGTCTCCTGTAGAGTCTAGACAAGGCTGAGTCTAGGGTTAGTGGCACCGGTATGCATTATTTCTAACACACAAATTCACACCCATTCACCCTAACTCCATAAAACAACACACACTTACTCTAGCACCATACAATGACACATAAATAGGTACAAACTCAATCCCTTTCTCCTTCTTCAAAAACAGTACAAGCTTATGTTAAGAATTGTGATTGTTTATGTGAACCTTGCATAAGTTATTGCTGCTATAAGGATTACTTGCTCTAATATAAAGAGGGTACCATTAAATATAAATTCATAAAAAATCATATTGTGTCTGTACATATTTAAAGGTCAGGCTGGGCAGGCTGAATGGTTCTTGCCATTGCTTATGAAGTTAGTATATTATCAATAATATCACTGGCAGCTCCAGGTGTCCTGGCTAAGTGGAGCCATTGTATTTTTTAAACTCCCAATCTCTAAAGAATCTGTAGAGGTTCAGGGCTACCGGTAAGAGTCAATATACTAATAAGAACACCTTAGTAAAAAATAAAAAGCCTTGGATTCAAGTTAGTCTAAAAGGGGTTACACTAAAGGTCCTTCATAATGTAGGTGATTTTGGTCATATAAACAGAAGGTTTATTGGAAAAATGGCTGCTGACAAACAAGAACAGAAGAGAAAGCTTGAAGCATCTACTTACGATTATCCACATTGCCACAAAATGCATCAAGCTGCATGCATCAACAGTATTCTACTGGCTTTGCTTGATGATTGACATCTCTGTATGTATGTGTGTGTGTGTGTATATATATATGTATATATATATATATAAATATATATATATATATATGTTATAACCCTTTAACACTCTGGTACAGTGACCGTCGTTTTGCAGTTTTTGAGATACCAGGTAGAGGGCTGCATCGTTAAAAAACTTGCGGGTGTGGGCGTTTTTTTTGGTGTTGCGGGCGGGAGCGGGCGGTCAGACAATGAATTTGCAGGCCCCAATAATCCCGCTCACTCCCACAAGGCTGCCTTCACATTACTCCCACACAGCGTCTCTTCTCTTGTTCCGCCCAGGAATGCAGCGGAGTTCCTGTTTCCCCTGGGTGGTACAAGAGCAGAGACACTGTGTGCGAGCAACGTGAAGGCAGCCTTGCGGGAGTGAGCAGAAGATCTGCAGTTCAGGTAAGAGGGTGGGTGGGATTGGACACATATGCTGCGGGAGCGGGCCGGATTAGACACATGTTGCGGGAGCAGGCGGGAGTGGAACACACACATTGCAGGAACGGGTGGTAATGGTCAGAACTTCAGTGGGAGCGGGCGGGAGCTGGATTAAGAAAACAGTCCCGCGCAGGGCTCTAATACGAGGTCCTCATTCTGTACTGGCGCAGGTAATTATACAAGAGATAGCAAGAAGGACAGCCACCACATACATACTATTAATTTAAAGGCGGGAAGTGGTGAAGCGCATGAGAAAGAAAGGTTCAGGAAAGCTACCAATTGTGTGAGGCCTAATTTCAAGAATCTTTCAACATAATGTAATGTAAACCATTGAGATATATAATACATATTAAATGTTAATAATTAACAAAAATAGTTACATCATAAATGCAGAAATATAAATTAATCAAAAATATAGATACATAAATGAAAAATTGAAATGTTATACACAACTTTAATTGTCTATGTGCCCCCTATGTTGATTAAATAAATTTGTTTTACATCTGAGGCCCGTTACATTCTTTGTGCAATAAATTGCATATTCTATTAGTCTATATTATATGATATTAGAACTGTATGACTTACATACCTTACAGATATTAAGTCCATAATTTTATATTCCGTATTTATCCAAGTATTTTTGTTTTTTGAACTTTTTCAAAGAAACTGACTCAGAGAGAGGATGGGTTGCAAGGTTTTAGCCCTCTGGGAGGTAAATCTAACTCCGGAAAACTAAACCTTATCATTTTCTTTATTCAGTCTCGGTATTGGTAAATAACATTGTATAATTTGTACAACTTTATCGTAATCTCTGCTTAAATCAGTATTTAATGTTACAGGGCGAGCTTTCTCATTTACCTTTTTATTTTTAGAAATGTAATAGATTATTCCTATTACTATTCAAAGCTTGTATTTTGTAGGCTTGTGTTATATTTCATAGGTTATACCCTCTTAACTAGGCGATCACTCAGATCTTCAGATTGCAAAGAAAATGTCTGAAGGTCACCAGATGGAATATACCTAATAACATGTTTAGGGTTACAGCTTGAGGTATGTAAAAGAGAATTACCTATATTATGTTTCATAAAGTTTGTAGAGTGGATTTTTAATTATATAGGATCTATATCCAGTTCCTAGATGAAGAATTTGATATTTAATTTTTTGTTTGTCACAGCCGGTCTCAAATTAATATATTTTTTTAAATATTTAAAAAAGTATTCAAGACCAAAGGAAGTACCTTGCCAAATAATAAATCATTAAACAATAATTTATAGATTTAGAAAAAAGATTTTTATATATGTCTTCTCCCATGCTGCCATGAATAAATGTGACCCCCATTACTTTACCTCTAACCTGTAAGTAAAAAATTGGAGGAAGAAAATTGCCTATAGAAAAAAATCTATTAAATACTGGAATATGCTGGAATAGAAATAGGTCAGGTCTATTGTTACCTACACAAATCCTCATTCTAATGTATTCACGTATGTTTAAGTACATCTAAACTGTCTCTTAGGTAGCTTTTCATGTTTTTAACTATAGGTTGTAAATGGAAGTCTACCCATTGTGACAGACCTTCACCAATACTGGGTTGCCTTGGAGGATTAAGACAATCTTTATGTGTGTAGGGAGATGATAAAGGTAGGTAATTTCAAGAACACTCTTTATTGACTAAGATGTAGGAAACAACATTTTTTCTATCTCTTCGTTTTTACCGAAAGATATTCAATTTCATCCTCCTGTGACACGGTCAATAAACTGTAATTTTATGACGAATATACCAATACTTGACATTCTACAATATTCTTTATGCATACATTGATTTCGGATTAATCTGTAATATAACACAGTTTACCTTGGATCTTTGCTGTTTCAGTTGCTCAAAGAAATGTCAAGATCACTAACAGGATGAAGGCAGCAGTTGTTCAGACAGCTGAAGCATGAACTGAATCTGTCGAGCAAAATTAGCCTAATATAGCAAAATTGCTTTTGCTTTATAACTGCGCACAAAACAGAGGAATTTACTTTCGACTCTGAAACATCAATGAATTCATTCAAGAATTAGTTCATGCTTTACTGTATACTGCTGAGAGCTATAGATGAACAAATACACTGAGTGCATTCACATTTCAACAATTTAAAAAAAAAAATAGCATCAATTCTTCATTTCTATGCTGCTGCTCTAAATATTAGCTTATAGCTAGAGAGCAAGCAAAACAGTATGATCCAAAAGCTGTTCTTTATCGCGATCTATAACACACCTAAAATATTTATTTATACAAAATTAGGTAATTATTTAAATACTTCCTTTTTAGAAGCAAAAATGTTTCTCAGTTTATTAAACTACAAGAATAGAATAGAAGTCATAGTGTCTTCTATGAATCGACACTGCATGCTCTTCCAGATATACTGGCAGCTGTAACAACAATATTTCAATTTTTGTTTTTATTATGAAAGCTTTTATTTTGCCGAAAGCAGTAATCTGTTCCAAATCTAATGTTCAAATACAGCCTGCGATAATAGTCCAATAATGTTTCATTTTTTTACATTCTCAAGGGAGCCCTGTTTTTAAAAGGCTTGAAACAAAATTAAAAATAAAAAGCAACTAATATTACAGGATATTGGAAGTTTAATTGTTTTATATCATCCTCTTGTTATCACTTTCTTTTGGGAGACATTCGTCTATTTTTAAAGGGTTTCATTTTGTTAACAAATTATTATTTCTCATACAACATATTTGTACTTTTTTCCTTAGATGAAGCCATCGAACCATAGTTTGGTGGCATATTTTGTCTAAGCTAGCTATAGCCTGCAAATGAAAATTGGTACCTCCTCCAACTGGGCAGGAAGAATTGCATAATTTAAAGAACCAAAACGCTATGGAGTATATCTCATACTCCTCCTAACAGCTGGACCAAATAACAAGACTTCGGCCACTTGGTTATCCAGTGAGGATACCATCATTCAATTTTCCTGCAAATGGATAATTAAAGCCATTAGTCTCTTCGTTTTAGGTTCTTGTCTATTAACATGTGTACATGTAAACAAAGCAAGAATCCAGCGCATACAAGAGAATACCATTTATTTATGTGTGTATATATATATATATATATATATATATATATAAATATATATATAAGGCATAAATATTGGGGATTCCGCCACACTATATGGCCATATTTTGCTTAACACGCCACTACGGCAAAGTACGTTTAGCAATCAAGGACCTGAATCATTGTGACTGCGTTGTATTTTTAACCCAATGAGACTCTAATGCAAATTAAAGCCTTCTCTGGACACCATTAATGAGGCACCGATGTGGCAGGAGGGGCTGCTCAACTCTAAGGATTGGTCCGAACCTGCAAATATGCCCAGCATAAATATTCCTTTATTTTAATCCAAGCTTGCAGCCTTTGAAGGGATAGTCAGGTTAATAAAAAGGGAGTGCAAGTTCGGAAGGTAGTTAGAAATGCAGGATTTGCTTTATATGGCACAACATCTGCTGATGGAAAGTAATCTATAACTTTTAAACAAAATATCTGAAGCAGTTACATTGGTTGAAATCCAGCTATTCATGGTTTTGTTTCAATAATATTGAAACGGTAATTACCAATGATGATAAAAGCTTTAGATGACACGACCACATCAAAGAAGTAATTCAGTATGACAGAATGCTCTTTAATGCCGTCTAATTTTAATGACACAAATGCAAGACATAGCTCTTTTCATACAATAACATACCTTTTGCTGTCTTCCTTATTAACAGCCACAGGGTGTCAAAATGGATTTGCGATAAATGATGTAGTTCACATTGAAGTTAATTATTAATGAATCTAAATCTTATCCACGAGTTAAACTAGTGACATGTAAAACCAGATTACAACCTACATATGTATATTGGGGATAGAACTCTCCAATTGCTACTTTTTTTTAAGTAATCACATTGGAATCTACGCTTTCATTCTTTATATAAGTATTTGAAAATTGAATAACACCAGCTAAGTTGGTGTTACATAGTTACCAATACCAAACACTGTAATTGGGGCTAGGACTGTTCACAACCACCAGTTTCTCTGTTTTTCTTTGTGAAACTCCTTTTTCAGAAACATACATTTAATAAATATTTTTTTTAAGTTAGATGTGATTAAGCAGGGCCATTGAAAATGTGTCACAAATCATTTACTAGCTATTTTACTTTGCTGTAGTCACCCTTGTCTGATGAAAATAAATGATTTTTCATATTTGAATAATTTAATGTGGATTCATTGTTTTGGTCAAATAACATGCTAAAATAAATATGGCACCTGTACATTACATTTCCCATTGAAAATGGTGAGTTTCTAATAGGGACTTCCACAGTATAAATGGGCTGATTTAGAAGGACATTTCTGACCAACCAGCCTCTGAGAGGCAAAAAAGTCTATGAGAAGCAAAAAACAGGGAAGATGAGTACACAACAGACTGAGCTGCCCTAGTAGTGCAATATTTGTTTGCCTGGATGGCCCCAACACCAAAATTGTTTTCCTCACAGAGCAAGAAGTAAACATCTCCCCACACAAAAAGTGCAGACACATCTGTTCCGGAGAATAGCCTTTTCCATGGGACCAAGGTCCGTACTTGGTTAGAGGTTCAACAACATCCAGCTGACATGTTTGTGGCATCTTCACTCCATCTGAGAAGCCAAACTGTTAAAATAAATAACATTGTAGACAAAACAAACCACATTTTCACCAACTTGCTGTTAAAAAGACAGCTTTTTTAAGTCAAATGCATGCTGCATCAAGTCCACCACCACCAATACCACCACAACCTCAATAAATTGTTTTTGGTAGTACTCTTCTATCAGTCACTCTGTCACCATCAGAACAATGTAATCTTTTGAAATTATATGTTCACTTATGTTGTGGAAACTTAGGATCTCCATAGTGCAGCTTGAAAGATATGCTCTACAGAACATGACTTCTACATTAATGACAGAAGTATTAATTAATTTATACACCACTCAACCATAACATTATGACCACTGAAGGTGTGCTGTGGTATCTGGCACCAAGACCTTAGCAACAGATGCTTTAAGTCCTGTAAATTGCTAAGTGGGGCCACCATGGATCAGACTTGTTTGCACAGCACATCCCACAGATGCACAATGGTAGGGTGCATTATCCATCCAAGACTATCAGGGAATAATGTGTTCATGAAAGGACCTGTTTGAAACAATGCTTAGGTAGGTTGTACATGTCAAACTAACATCCACATAAATGGCAGTACCCAAGGTTTTACAGCAGAATATTGCCTAAATTATCTCTCTGCCTCCACTGGCTTGCCTTCTTCCCATAGTACATCCTGGTGCCATGTGTTCTCCAGGTAAGCGATGTACATGCATCCAGCTATCTATGTAAAAGAAAACGTGATTCACTGGACCAGGCCACCTTCTTCCGTTGCTCCAGTTCTTATGCTCATGTGCCCGTTTTAGGCGCTTTCAGCAGTGGACAGGGGTCAGAAGGGTCACTGACTGGTCTGTGGCTACATTACCCCACATGCAGCAAACTGTGATCCACTGTGTGTTCTGACACCTTTCTATCAGAACTAGCATTAACTTTTTCAGCAATTTGAGCTACAGTAGCTCATTTGTTGGATTTGACCACACGAGCAAGCCTTTGCCGCCCACGTGCATCAAGGAGCCTTGGCTGTCCATGACCCTGTCGCCAGTTCACTGCTTTTCCTTTCCTTTACAAAATTGATGTAGAAGATTATTATGTTTAAGTTATACTGTATTTTTACAACTTCTTTTTACAGTGCAGCAATGGCTTCCAAGCTCTTTAGATGTAAGTAGCAATGACTTCCAACCTGATTTGTGTTGCGGAAAGTTTAAAGTCTCAAGGTTAGTCTGTGATAGGTGTCCTCTATTTTTCATTAAGTCTTGTAATGGTATTACTTATCCCCTCGCTGAGGACACCGTAAGACAGTTTGCCAAATTTTTCAATGTTGCTTTCTTTTGATTAATGCACTTATTACAACATAGAATGTACTATTTCCCTGAAGGTGAACGGCTATCATAGATTGTGATTTTTATTCTTATGAAACCAAATGCATTTGTTGATTATTATCTATTTTAAGCCAACAATGATATTGATTAAAAGTATATTCTAGTCAGTTGATGCTGAAGCATTATGTATACAGTAGAACGTATACCATCATTTTCTAGGTCATTTTTCAGAGAGAAAATTATAAGCTTGAAATACATGTGAAGAGCAAGCAAAGAATGATGGTGAAAGACAGCATAGAGAGTATTTTACAGCTCCCTAGTCAGGGGAGAGCTGGCCATGAGTCCCACTAACCACAAAAGCAGGACAGCGGGCGGCTACATGGGATGTGCCAGGTTACCTTGCTGCAAAAACTGTGGCTGTTGGGTGGTATGAAGGGAACATACATTAGAAGGTCAAAAGGAACATATTATGACATGATTCATTTTATATTTATCAAAGTAGTGGGTACATTCATATGTAACATTTTTCTGTCAAGCTGTCTGAAATGGTTAAAAGACACAAAATACATTTATTTAAAAACGACCAAATTTGAGATGCCTCACCCAATTATGCATGAGTGCACTGCAAACTATCTGCCCACGCGGCCATTTTTTTTGTTATTGTTGCCGGGGGGGGACCTGGGAGAGGTCCCAAACATTATCATTTTAGTACGGGTAAGAGATGATTTCACCCGTTTGATAAAGCTTTTCTGACTTAGAAATATTATATGACAATATTTGGATATTCCTGAACCAACTGGATGTCAGGTTCCCACGCAGGCACAACTCTGGTTGTGGAGTCCAACAGCAGGGAATGCACACTCTTGCAAAACCACAGTAGCTGGATTAACTTTAGTGGCCACAAATCACACAAGCATAGTTGACAATGACACAGATGGCCCAGATCCAGGGGCTAGAAGCACAGCTTTGTAGTTGTAAAAACTGTACAAAATCAATATCAAAACAGACCACACAGTAAGCTTAATGCACAATGTGTCAGTGAGCCAGGGAGTTTGTCTTGATGTGTTGTGCACAGGATATGATGTCATATTCTTGACATTTGCATTAGTCAATGTGCAAACATTATTATTTTGCTCTGCACAGATCTCTGTGTAAAACTAGGCTTTGTTTCACGTGTTCTGTTACTCTTTTGGACAAGTCTGAATAGCACATTTGGGCATGTTGTCATCCAAAATGTAATTTGGCTGCACATGGCTGATTGTTGTAGTTCTAGCTATACTTATATGATATAATTGTCTGATATTTTACTGTAATGAACTGACTTCATACTTTACTTTTGAGAACCTATGATGTGATAAAGACTGGTACTTCCTAACTAGTTAGCACTGCTACATCTCCAACTGCTGTAGATACACATGATGGAGCCTATAAAACCATGAGTGGATATTAAAAAAATGATTTATATAGGTATTTATATATATATGTATATGTATATATATATATATATATATATATATATATATATATATATATATATATATATATTGCGAAAGTAGTTGCCGGCACTCATGGGACTTTCATCAAGACCTGCAAAAGAGGAATTTGTATTTATGGTTAAAAGACCTAGAGTGCTGGTAACTATCCATAGACTGTATGTATATATATATATATATATATATATATATATACACACACACACACCTCACCTTGTTATTGTTACTAATACTAGTTTTATACATGTATAATATTAATGTAAATGTTACAAATCAGATTTTGGAATATGTATGATGTCTATATATTATGTCTGGGCAAAATTAGTCTGAGCATTTTAGCTACTTAATTGAAAGATGCCAGACATTTCACTTAAAGGTGTTAATAAACACTGTTTAGTGTTTGACACGTATGTGCCACGTAGGATTGCCAAGTGAAACTCTGGATTTAACATTTTATTATGTTGTGTTGGCCCAGTGGCCATGTAAATCCAAATTTTGAAGGGGAGAAAGGCTCGGCAGCCTTCGGACAAGTGAAAACAGTCGATTGCCACACATAGATCCAGGTGGAAGGTAGGACAACAGCATGGGTGATGGAGAAGGTTGATGTGCCGTGCATGCCTGCTCTGTCACTCTACAAGAAAATTGAGCAACATATCAAAATGTCAACATAATTCTAAACTATGAGTAAAAAACACAATTTTCTTAATAAATTGAACTCTTTTTGCACCTCTGGTTCATCAATGGTTGATGACTGCAACCCCCATCACCTTTATCTTGATTATCAGTCATTTTATTATTTAAACAATTAAAAATACATTTTCATGTTTTAAAGGGTATGTTGAGAGAGTGTGTCATGGCCTCAGGCTGTGTTCCTGCATTCTGGCAAAGTGTTCTCAATGTAGGTCAACTGGTAGCATGTTGCCACTTTTAGGTCACTTGTAGGTCAACTGGTAGCATGCTGTCACACATTTTCTGATGAACTTTAGGGCTGTAGAACACTATGACACACATATTAGTCAAACATTCTGAACGTATAGAAAAGAGGCACAGCAACATTCTTTAAAAAATGTAGTTAATTTGAGTTTCTGTTAAGTTGCTGTTGAGTTACCATTGGATTTGACTGTGGTTCAACGATGAAGTCAGTCAAGGTCAGTTGAGTTGGTTGTAAAGTTGTGCAGTCCCATTGAGTTTAATTGAGTTTTGGTTAACTCCTGGAGATTTGAAACTAATCTGTCTGGTGGAATCCTTTAGTCAACTTTGCTGCCAACTTACCTGTGCCACCAAACATCTTATCAGTGTCATCATAACCCTCAAACAGCCTGCCTGTGCCACATGCTAATACACATACTTACACATAAACTTACTCAAACTTACTCAAACTTACTCACTAACACTCACTAACACTCATTCTAACACACACCCCTACTCACATCAATTATATATACACAGTCATGCTCACATTAACAGAGACATAAACATCTATGTTAAAACACAAACACTTAGATATTCATGCTCACATACACTTATACATAGACATTCATGCTCACATACATACAAACATACATACTCCTACCTGCGCCGCTAACAAATCCTGCAGCTTTCAATCCAATACACTATGTGAATCCTCTGAGTTCCTGTCTCCCCTGTGCCGGTTCAAAATTGTTTAGAATAGGCCCTTCTAACCCAGACCAGCCTGGTCTAGGTCAGAAGGGCCCTTTCTGAACAATTTGAAACCGGCACAAGGAGACAGGAACAAGTGGTCACACGGGTTGCAGGGGCCTCTTAGACAGATGAGCAGCCAGCAAGCATGAGGCAACAAGTGAAAATCCAAGCTCCTCCTTGCCCCCTCTGTGGACGTCCATGGGCCTGAATGCAGAGAATGGAGCCCACCAGTAATGAGACTGTTATATGTCCAACTGACATTTTACTTATGTAAAATCCTCTGCCAAATGCATGACTAGTTTCCTGGTAAATTTGGTAATTTGTGATACCAAGGCAGCAAACTTCATCAGTTTAGTAGATGGTTGTGGAGAGGGTGAAAGGTCAGGAGAGGAAGTATAGTTTAAGGTGTCATCCGCATATAGGTTCAACATACAATCTGGAAAATGCTTTCTCTAGTTGCTATCTTGCTGCAGGAAAATAACCTATAGACTCAATTATGATTTCACTCTTGTAACTACAGCAACTCTAGTAATTTCATTTGATTTCATCAATATATTAGATTTTAAGGAATTCCATAGAGGTGAAATGACTAATAAGAATCAAACACAAGCATGTCTGGATAAGTCGGCTGGGAAAGGGTTAACAATAAACAGGCCAAATCAACCTGTGAAAGATAGGCAACAAATACATGCTTTATGACAAGAGAACTATAGCACGAGTTTAATATTTATCTTGTTGTGACAAATCTGGGTCATGATGTTTTCTGTTGCTCTCATTCAACCTCAATGAAAATGTACTGAATGTGCAACTAACCAGAAAATAGCAAACTATGGTGTATATTGAATTTCTCTCTCAGCAGTAATGACAATCATTACCCGGCATAAGATTTTTTTTTGTAACTGAATGTCATCAATTAATCCAGGAAACAACTTGAGCAGCGCAATAGGCGCAGCTTCTTGTAATTGTTTTTCACCCGTGAAAGTAATCCTTGGATTGGTTTTTCATGAGCAACCAGGACCATCATAGATTTCCACTCCATGAGGACAGATCATGATCCTAGTACTTCATGGGTTAATTTGTATGTCCACACTGCAGTCATGGGGAGAACGCTAATGACAACCAGATCCCCTCAGCTACTTGCTCCAAGCTGACAAATGCATTGTAGTGCTAACATCAAACACTCTTTCATTGAAATTAATTTAAATGCCTGAATGGATGCACCGACATTCCTCGTGGCGTCAGAGATGATTCCTGCTTCTGCTGCTCACTCCAAGCAGGAAGACCAGAGCAAGGAGTGGGGGAAACAAATAAATTGGAACTCCATGTAATGTGAGCATTATATCATCGAGGGTATCTTTAGTTAAAAAAGAGATGCCAGGCATCTTTTTTTTTATAAAAGTGCAAAAAGTCCCTAAATACCCAGTATTCCCAGATTAAAAAAACTTCATAAATCCTCCTTACTGGCCACCAACCTAAACCATTAAAAATAACTTAGGTAGGGCTTTGGCCATCTAATGTCTTCCAAAACCAATGTATGTTGGGTGTTCTACTCTGGAGATGTTGAACATAAATGTTTTTAGTTGGTAAAAAAATATTATTTTTTTTAAACTATCATGTAATACACGTTACTATATATCAGCAGTGGAGGAAAGGAGAAGTGAGGAAGATATCAGTGTGTTTATTCAATAAATAAAAATTAATCTTTTCTTTTCTTTTCTCAAGATACTGATCCATCTATTGCAGCATATACTCTCTTTCCGCATAACAGCTCCCCGAGGTATAAGTTTCAACCATATTAAATATTAAGAAGCAGAAAAAAGAACATGTTATGTTCAATACATTGGATTACCTGTAACTCTGATGGTGAAAAAATGAACACTTAACCTGTAAAGGAAGCAAGTGCTCTGGAAAATGACCTAATAATCTATAACACTTAATCTTAAAGCATTAATCAATGTTTCCTCTGTTTTAGGCTGTTCTGCTTTCTTTCACAAGGGATAAATGAATGGAGGTCTCCTAAGCTGTAGCTTTCCAGCTACTTGCAAAGATTAAAGCAATTGTCCATGTTAGATGAAATGCACAGTGACAATGAGCTGAAATCCAAAAGTGGCACAACCTGAGGGCTGCATGTCTATCTTGCATTCTAGCCTTTTATAAGGTCATAGAGCTTGATGGTAGAAGAACCTTACTAGGTTATTTATGAACAATCATTTATAAAAATATTTTCTGAATGAGCCAAAATGAATATATTCATTTTATTTGAGCGTAGAAGTTAAAGAAACAGTAATTTCTTTTTTATGTAGTTTATACGTAATACAATCCACCCTTCTCTATAGCACAGTTTGTATGAGGATTGTTGGGGTTTTGTCTATGTTTCTTTGTCTATGTAGCTTTTTTTACAAGTTTGAGGATTGGGGGTGTCTGATATTAGAAAGTACTTGGTTAGTAACCATACCTGTGAACGTTCCATGGCATGCTATTAAAACCAATTTTCTGAGAGAGTAGCTTCTCCATGCCTCAGAGAAAGAGGAGAGTGACCAGGAGAAGCAGCGCTTCCCCCTAAGACTCCAGCTAACTAAACAGCATTTCTAGTTGAAACTCTCCTTAGACTACGTGGATGCAAGAGCAATGGGGCAAACATAGTTTACAAGGGTTAAAGAGCAAGATAATTAAGATTATGCATAGGTATAAGCATAAACAACTAAAAATGAACTTGGGTAGTTACACAAACATTTATAACGCGTGTATAAATATTGTATTGAAAGGCGCAGAAACATAGATTTGTTATCAGATAGTAAAACGTAATTATGAATGATTTTCATTCAGATAACAATGATTTACAACAGTAATGGGACAACTAATTTGATGTTGCATTTTATTGCTTATAAGAATTTTCAAATACAATATGGCATTTAAAAGTTCATAAAAAATTGAAATATCTTATAAACAACTTAAAAACTACCCTTTTACTAACACATTGAATTTTCATTCTCAAGACTGGCACATATGATTCCCCAATAACTTTATAAATCGGAATTAATGAAAGGCATGTGGCATTACATTTTTACATTTAACAGGCGATCAAAAACGTAGTTATGAAAACACATACAAATCTATTTTTTTATTTAATAAGGCAAAAAAAAATGTGACAGCAAATACTGTATGTATGACGTCAACACTTATATTGAAAGGGCATACTTTCCTTTCATTTAGTTACAAACAGAAGTACGTTCTATCACATCAACAGAAATATTCTTTAAACTTTTTAAGCACTAGATAGGTGCAGTGCTCAACCATACAACACCCAACAGGCTAAAATGTTCAATGAAGACCTCCACTCGCCCTGTTTACTGATTAAAATGACAAGAATTGGGTACATACAGTTTTCTCTATTGTTACATGTAAACAAATATTAAGATCCTTGGCAAAATATCGGCATGCATTCTTAACATTTTGAACCTTTACATATGTCTTTTAGGCACCTATAGAATATTGATGGTGATTTTCTGTTTCTGCATACCATAGCTGCCAACATCTTATTTCGATATGTTCAAGTATTTATGTAAAATAGACCAAGTAGATAAAGTGCAATGTTTTATAAGCAGTGGTTAGGTCTCTGTAGAAGGTCTATATATTTCAACAATCATTTAATGTAGTCCATACATACCTCTACAATATATATGTATATATTTTATACATAGTAATATGAAAAATACATAGCTTACCTAAATATAAATGTTTTTTTTCCACTTTGATTTGTTCATAATGTATATTTGAACTGCAAGTCACTACTTACAGCATTACTCATAGCAGAATACTCATGGCTTATTGTGTGAAACCAGCATTTTGTTTAGTACATTCTATCAGTTTGAATAACTGATTGTAGTGATGTCTGTGTGTATCCCACTTCCAAAGCAAAACTCAAAAGGGTATTTGTTTACGACTGTTAAAATAAGGAGTCTAAAATTCTGCTGTTCCAGTTTTCTCTGAGGTTCTGGATCAAATGAAATAGGTTAAGGCTGACACCAGCTTTAAACTACAAAGTATTCCTGTGTTTGCTGGGCATTCCAGACAGTTTATCCTTCAGTTTGCACATTGTGTATCTAAAATTGTACTCGGAACAGCAGGTTTATATTAGCGGCAAATAATGATTACATTGTATAAATCATTTCAGTTCCCATGTTAGAAAGCTTGAAAGTGATACACTATTTACATTACAAAACCAAGTTAAAGAAAGCAATGCGACTCCGGCTTAGTGAGCCCCTTTTTGGTGGCTCTTCCAAATTGTACTTAAATAAGATCTATTATACAAGTCCAGACATTGTACTCTTCACAGAACTGAAAAATGAAACATAGATACATAAATACATAGATTTAACTAATATCCACTATAAAAAAAATTCTTGATGCATTGCTTAGATTATCTTGGTCCATTACACCTGATAAAGATGATATAGATGCTCAAACTGGATTGGTGCCAATAGAAGATGCATCATTTTTGGAGCTCTCAAGCATTTTACCAGGAATAGTGATGAGTGATTCTAGTTAGCAACTGTACATACTAGCATTAAAATTCCTTACAATTTCAGACAGAGTCCACTTTTACTTGGTTGTTATTTGTTAGCATTGGCGAGGGTTTGCTTTTAATCTTCTCTCCATCGTTAGAACTTTCCTGAAAGAAAAGCTTTGCGGTACAGAGAGAAACAATAATCCTCTTGTACTCTCTCCTGAAATTCTGGTTCAAGAGCCCATAAATGATAGCATTAAGGCAACTGTTGAAATATGCCATGTAATAACTGCCAACAAACAACCATTCTGGAATTCTAGGTAGGATTGTGTCTGGGTTTACAGCAACAGCAAGGCCTATGAAGTTTAAAGGCGCCCAGCAGACCGCAAACAATACAAATACCACAAACATTGTTACAAAGTTCCTGAAATCGTGAGGTTTTAATTTGGGTTTGTTATCTGGTTTTACCCTGCGTCTCACCTGAATAACCAAAATCCATATACGTAAATAGCAAAAAGTTACGATTGTAATTGGGAGTATAAAATGGAAAAACACCACTGCTATGGTGTAGGTTGAGCTTACTGATTGTGAAAATGTACATGAATAGATCCTGGGATCATACTGTAATGATCCAACAAACAGATTTGGCACAATGGCAATGAATGTTAGCACCCAAATAAGAATCACGTAAAACAAGGAATTTTTGTCACTATACAACTTGTCGTATTTGAGGCTGTGACAGATATAACAATAGCGATTAACTGCAACACCAGCAATGTTAAATATAGATCCAATGACACTTATTCCCATCAAAAATCCGCTAATTTGGCAGTGGAGGTATCCCAAATTCCATCCTTTGCGAAATATTGAAGTCAGCACTAAAGGGTATGGGTAAATGGCCACCACCAGGTCTGCAACAGCAAGGCTTACGACAAATATATTCCCTGTTGAAAAAAAAAACATAAAATTATTTCTTAATTTGGTTTTGCTCCAAAACTGACATTATTACGATGTAAGATACACATTTAGATGGATATGCATCTAATTTAGCTTTAACTACACAGTACATTCTATTTAATAAAAATAAAACAGTATTGTGCACTTTTTCTGTGGCATAGGTGTTTTTTGTCAAGGTCTGAAACAATGTCTCAAACATCAAATTTAAATGCCTTAATTAGTATCGATGAAATTGATGCATATCATTGCATAATTGAAGAAAAGTTTTATTGTTGACAGAGATCTACAAAATAATATTACTTTCCTATAGACTCTTTGTGCTTGCCACTGTTCAAGTAAACAACCAGTTTATTCAAGTTTAGCATATCACCACTTCCAGAGATGTCACCTGTCTGCAACTCCAGACCTGACGAAGCTACTCACCCGAGTTCCCAATGCCCGCAGGTACTGAATCCCGCGAGGCGTCCCCAGCTTCTTCCTCCTCTGCCAGCATGTCTGCCACTAGGCGCAAGCTCTCAACAAACTTTATGCGTCCCCGAATGGAGACGCCGGAGAACGTGCACGGATGATGTCACGGTTGGGGGCGAGGCTTAGCTTAGCTCAGTGCTCAGTGATTGTTTTCCTATTGGGCTTCCTGTGCGTTTATAGTATTCTCCCTGCGATTTCTGTGTACCGACCCTGGCTTCTCCTCGACTCTGCTGCCCCCCATTACCCGACCCTTGGCTACTAAATGGCGTTCCCGATATTCTTGGTTTCCTGACTCTGGCTTCGGATTTTGATCTCGCTGCTCGCTATTATCCTGACCTTGGCTACGTTCCTGACTTCTGCTACTTTGATCTGCCCTATTTTAAGCTGCATTTAGCTGTTTATCGCCTCCTGGGGTTACGTCCCTGCATATCGGACTCCACCATTGTTCCAGCCTTACATCTGTCCAGGTTGTATCTCCACCTGTAGCATTAGCTATTTTCTCTGCTTCCTCCATACCTTGTACGTCGTTTCCTCAAATTTTTTGTACAAGCAATGCTTTCTCTGTTCTGTAAATGTTCCTCTTGGTGCATTTTAATACAGTTTCATTTTTTATATTCACCCCACGTGCTCAAAGGCACTTTACGTGTTCTGAGTATGTGTTCTCAGTATGTGTATTGAGTATGCTTAGCAAATAAACCATAACAGATCTCCCATTGTATTTTGTTACTATGAAGGTTTAATCAAATCACACTAACCCAGAAGCTCTTTACATGGTTTCGGGTTGGTTTTGTGTGCTGCCTCAGTAGTTTACATCCAGTTGCCTCCATGTCTATGCCTTATTTTTTTGGTTCTCCTTGGTTATATGCCTCCTATTTTTGTTTTTAGTTAGGTAGTTTTTTTAGTATTAGGACATGCCTGATCTGAAGTGCTGGCAAGCTTACATCTTACGGCCTTATGATAAACTAAACCAATGCGCGTTTCAGGTCCTAGAGCTAGTCTGTATGTTTCTGATATGATTGGAGAACCTAAGCAGCAGGCCATAATTGGCATAAAATTAATGTAGTACAGAGTGATGTTTCTATTTAGGTAATTTGTTCTATAAATGTACTTTCCTCCCCTAAGCAATACATGAGTATTTTACTTAAAATATAAATATTGTGAGTCAATTCATCAAGAAGATATTCTAAACTTAATTTCTAAATGATAATTTCTTCAGTGAAAAGTCCACTTATTACTAAACAGAGCCAATATCAGTTGCAAGAAAATTGGTTTCCAGTTACAAAAATTAAAGTAAAGGTAGGTACTTTGTAAAATTAAAATAAAACGGTTTATTGTGTTAAAAAACTGTGATCAATGAACTAATCATTCTTTCAAAGAAAATTAATAAATATTAAATACATTAGTCAGAATATGGTCATTTTATGATTATTAGAGCTTAACTATTAGGAAAGTTTAGTATATTTTAGACTGAATACTGTAATTGTCTATTTTTTTCCAAGACGTGTAGTTTTAAGTGAACCTAGCATGCAAAACAAGGTGAGGGTAAAATGATATACATAGCAGGAGTTTGCCATGCAAAGTCCCAGGTAACACCAGGAGCCCCTGACCCTGCATAGTATATGATTTAATGGGTGAGGGGATCTAGGAAATCTCAATTGATTAACCCCCTTGCATCCCCTAAAGACAAGTGGTAACTGTGAATGCTTACACCCAGAGACAGAGACTGATTTATCATGCAAATAAAATCAAAATGTGTAGCTCGTTATTAAATTGACCCATTCAACTATTTAATTGTTAAGTAAATCTATCCTAAGGATAATTCATTGAAGGATAATCTGAATTACATGTTTGATAATATTAGTGGAAAACAATTACAGACATTAATTTATGCGTCAGTAAATCAGTTTCTAAAGCCATTATGTCAGTCATGTCTTTTACGTGCAATTCTCCATTAAAATCTGTCATTTGCTTTTGCACAATTTTAAATGCCAAATTCCAAACACAATTTACTAGTTTCACCTTTAGAAATATTTTGCGAAGATATTACAAGTGAAAGTCTGGTAAGGTCTCTTATGGCCACCCTGCTAAAAATGTAAAAGCCAAGAAACTGTCAAAATATTGACAAGTTGCCATTTAAATGTAACCCAGATGAATGTCTTTACTCACCAACAGTCCTTCCCTGATATGTAAACGTTGGATCCATTCCAGAAATCATAATAGATTTAGATGCAAGTCAGTTAGGCTGGGGTCCCAGATGCATCAATCAACCAACTGGGGGAAATGGTTTGCAGAACCATTTCTCCCGCCACATAGAACTGTTGGGTTTATATGTACATTTTTATGTATTAATTGCTAACAGATGTACTTGGCACATTACAGTAAAATAAAAGGGGAGGTACACTTAGTGCAGTAATAGAAGAAGTACAGTGGTTTATAGATGTTTCGATTGCAGTTTGCAGTCTAAGTAGTAGTAGGTGGACATACAGATACAATCAGAGGTGAGGTTCCTGATGGTGAATGTCAAGTAATGGTTTATAAGTTGATGTAGTGCTAAATAAAAAGGTGTTCTTTTTGTTTGCTTTTGAAGCTATGGAGAGCCGAAGCTTGGCGAGTGCTTAGTTGCAGAGAGTTCCAGAGATATGGAGCAGCAAGGTAAAATGTCTTTAGTAAAGACAGAGAAGTAGCTGTCATAGGAAACCAAGGCATTGGTTTTTAGAGTCGGGATGAGTGGTGATCTGGAGGAAAGACTTTTCTGGTGGCTTAACTGAGAACAAATTGTAGAGGGTAGGGATACCTGTAGCAGACAAACCAATAAACAAGGAGTTACAGTAGGCTAGAGAGGAATGATTAGTGCATGCGTAAGGGTTTTTTTTGGTTTTAGAGGGAGTACTGGATATTTTGAATTGGATATTATGCTTAGCAAAAGTCAAGGTAAACTGTTGTATCTGTCAAATGTTAACGTTTCCACAGCCAGATACATCAATCCCATACAAGGCACAAAGTTTGCATTCCATCGCAATTATCCATTTCCAGCCTTTTTCGATCGGAGATCAGATTTAGAGGCCTTAGCTCTTGATGCCTTCTCATAAAATCTGTGGCAAGGAACTGTGCCTTTACTCCATTTAGAATAATTCTATGTGCTTTTTTGCACATTAGGCAACATGAATACCCTTTTGAACAGATCAGCTTTGGTTCCCTGTTATGAAATTGGCAAAAACAGATCCTGTGAGGAGCCATTATGTACTGGCAAAATCAAAAAGTCCCTGGGATTTGATGGGGTTTCACATTCAGCTCAAACTAATGTTATCAGAACCATGGGTGCCAAGTACCAACTCACCTTACAGAACTATCTGGTCATTTTGATTACAAATAATTGGTGATTATCTATCATACCGCTGTGATGTTAGATAATAACAAACATTTTGTGCTAGGTTTATAAAATACTGATCTCTATCTGAAGTATGTTTTGGGCGTCTGTTTCAAAGGTTCGGTTGCCGATATCACCACATACTCATCACCACTGGTGCTAGGTGAGCAGAAAAAAAGTAGCATGTGTGTCCCTGCATATCCAGCTGTGGGCGGCACTGACGTAATCCAACAGCTGCCAGCTTTAAAATACCAGGGCCACCTGGTCATCACCAGTCTGGACCTGATTTATGCATAGGGCTGGCACATTCCCTCAAGACATGAAAGTGATGATCAGTGGGCAAGTCCAGGAGCCACTCTCTTGCCCAGTGATTAAATGAACTAACCTAGAAGTCTGTAATCATGGAAACCCAGAGAGTAATCATGTATGGTCACTGGTTATGATTGTGGATTTGCACATAAATCAAGTTTGATGGACTAAAGAAGAAAGGGTTCATACACCTCATGTTAGTTATTAAAGATGAATGAAGGTACTTATGTTATATCTGTAACAGCTAACCAATATTATTTTACTCCAGTTTTGCTTCCTCTTATTTATTAAATGAATTAATGTTTAAATAGTGTTCATGATAAGAAAATCCCAATTCCAATACCTAAAACCCAATACAATCTAAAACCAGCAAAACCAGCAAAAGTGGAAAAAAAATACTGACTGAAATACTACATTGTACATTAACAAGATTGCTGGATAAAACCTAACTGCAATGAATTATTCATGAACACATATACCATTTGGGGCTCACAAGCATTTGTAGATTTCCAGCTATGTTATGGTTTAGGTCCCATGATAGTCTAAAATGTCTTCTAAAATATGCAGGATGTTCTTTCTTGATATAATTAACTATTTATTACCCAGAGCCTGATTAGTACCAGAAGAAATGGTAACGATTTCTAATTTCTTTTTGTATCCTGATATGTATTTTATATTTTTTTCCTTAATAACCTGTTTCCCATGCAATAACTAATCTAGCTTCTTTTCACTGGTATAACAAAGTTCTCCACACTATCCAGGGGACCTATCCGCTCTCGCTGCCAAACTCCTTTTCCCCCATGGGCATACTGCTGGGATGGCAAGCCTCACTCCCTCAGTTCCAGCATGCTATATGATGTAATTTCCAGGTGCTCAGACATAGATCGCAAAGAAGTAGCCAACAAATGTAGGTGTGTATATTACTGGGTGTGTATAAGTAGATATATTACTGTGTGTATTAATATGTGTACGTATGTTAGTATGGGGTGTGTGTAAGTATGTTACTGTGTGTGCACTTCTATATTAGTGTATATGTATGTTACAGTATGTGTGTCTTACAGTATGTGTTGCACATTAGTATGTGTGTAAGTATGTTAGTCTGTGTAACTATATTACCCCCACCACCAAGTCTCGCAGGGGGGCCCTGGCATGTTTTGTTAGACCACTGCTTAATTTTCGTTCGCTTAGGGAAAACTGCAGCTTTGTGTTGGAGGCACCCCAGCCATCATATGCACTTTAACACATATGGTAGCTGACAGGTCCCTCTAGGTATCTGTGTTGTCTTCCTTGTAAAAATATGCATTTGCCTGACCCACATTGATTCTAAGATGTATTCCGACAGACATTCTGGTATACATCTGAAGCCCTTATTTGTAGCTCCATGTTACCATTTGGAGCAAATCTTATGAGTAGTACCATTACTGTTTGTTTCCTCAGTTTACCATACCATTTACACTATATGCGTTCTTTTACATTTTAACAGCTCCTTACGCAGATCTGAAAACGGAATTTCTTTTTTTTTTTTACATTTATTTGTGCAAAATGTATTATAATTTATACACATTTGCATTTTTGAGTGTCACTTTGTGCAGGGTTATACTTGTATTTTGTTTTATTTGATTTGATTTTGTGCCCTATTAGTACCCTGGCTGCTATTTGTATTTTCTCCCATTGGCAACCTCTTATTTCCTATATTTTTAAGGTCTAACAAGTGCAAGGGTGCTTATACAGGTTGTTTTGAAAGGATGTTGCAAATTTATTCTGGTAGGATTGACAATCATCTTTTGTTGTGGTGGTGGCATGCATCAATGTCAATTTCATTTTTATTTATTTTTTACCTCATTTTACCGTTCTGGTCTAATTAGGTGCACAGTGGTTTTAAAGCAGATTCAGCGCACAGTGGATTGCTATTATGCAATACATATGCAAAACATTGACATGCATTTGATCATTTAGCGAAGATTTTCGTACCCTGGGAGATGATTAGCTAACTAATGAGTGTGATTTGAAAGCATTCGTTGAATTTGAAGTGTTGAAGTGTAATTTTGAAATGCAGCACATTTACATTTCATAAACAATATATGTACATAATCATAAATTTATATATATATATATATATATTATTTATATAAATTATACTGCATATGATTCAACTATCTCTAACTGTTGTATAAATTTCTAACCAAATTAACTAAATGCTGTGACTCATCTATCATTACACAGTACCTTGAACATTATGCAATGTAATGACTGCCAAACCGATATAAATATTTAAATATATTTTCAGTCATCCATATACATGCTTTAAAACTGTTGGGAGCAGAATGACCCAGAAGCATACTGACAAATCATGTCAAATTTGCATATATTGTAAAGAACATGGAATGTCTCAAAAGATGCAATCTGTCTTATAGCCACTGTGTGTGGTATGCCCTGTTCACTTACATTCTGGATAATGCAGTCATTTATTTATTTAACAAAATATAAATCCAACATTTTGTGAAACTGGTTTAGTATTGATGGTGAAAGCATTGTTATTTTACACTATGATTGTGCGAATATTGCAGTTAAACCTTTTATCTATAATATGTATGTGGTGAAAACAATTGCTACTATGTTTTGGGCATGGTAGATGTAGTTACAACATGGACATTCTAATTTAGCTCGAACATGACAGGGGATTTAATGTAGTAAGAAAAGAATATGGCTCAAGCGTAATATAAAAGGAAAACTAAGGGTAAATTAAATACAGAAGGGGCTGGGGAGAGATGGCTACAAAATGAAATTGCAACAAGAGAGAAGGGAATAAACATTAAGTAATGGAAAGAGCTTCAGAACACACACCAAAGCCAAATAAATTTGGAATTCTTGACTAATTTTTACCTTAGATCCAGGGCCGGCCGAAGACTTAACGCCGCCTGGGGCGAAGTTTAAAATGCGGCGGCATTTTAAACTTCGCTGACGCCATTATTCCCCCCCCCGGTACTTACCTTTAAAGAGTCCTGCCGGCGAGTCTCCCTGCTCTGCCACGGTGCCGGTTTGTAATGCTGAGCGCCGGAAATTGACGCCACTTCTGGCGCTCATCATTACAAGCCGGCACCGAGACTGAACAGGGAGACTCGCTGCAGAGGAGAGAGAGAGGGGCGCCGAGCGGGTAAGCGAAAGCTACTCGGTGCCCCTCCCTCTCTCCTCCGCTTCAAAACAAACAAATTGCCCCAGTCGGCTCCATTGTAGGGCCGGCCCTGCTTAGATCTCAAAAAAAATGACAAACCAAAAATACATAAGGACCAGACTTTTTTCCTTTCTCGTCTTTCTACTTGGAATCAATGTCACACTAAAGAGGAAACTCAGCAAACTCCAACATTTCAATAAGGAAGGAATCAAATGATGGAAGAAAGAGAAAGAGTAAGGAGAGGAGAGAGGTTCCCTGGTGGTATTATGAGGAACTGGCAGCGTTTATGTACCAAGAGGTCCGTAGGGTGCGCATTATAAAGCCAGATGGAGTAAGACTAAAAGTATTTATAATTGATTCCATCTTCTTCAGATATTGGGGGGGGAATCCATTACATAATCCATTATACGTAAGGACACAAGGGAGGAATCGTCGCCATCTTGATTTCTGGTACCGGCCTTTGTCCTCTTGGAGAAATATTGAGGCAACTTATTAGAGGCGCATTTAGGTTGTTTTGGATGCCATCTCAGTGTCCTAAGGATTCAGGCGAAGCAATTTGGTGATTTTTCTGTTTGTGAAACTGCTGTTAAAGCCGCTTTATTGCTGTCACGCAGTCATAGCTCCTCTCTCACACGTCCATCTACGTAGCTCCGTCGTTAGGCCCTGCCGCCCTTATTTAATTTTTTTAACCCCTTAAGGACAACGGGCGGTCCCAAAACCCATTGAAAACAATGCATTTTGAGCCCGTACATGCACGTGCTTTGTCATTAAGGGGTTAAATGTACATCTCACCTTTTTCTGTAACATATACCGTATTTGCTCGATTATAAGACGAGGTTTTTTTCAGAGCAAATGCTCTGAAAAATACCCCTCGTCTTATAATCGAGGTCGTCTTCTAATTAGACCTCAGAAAAATGTCTGCTGGGGCCAGGCTGCTTACCGGTGCTTTGGTCCCGAGCAGCGTCTCTTCTATTAGCAGCAGGAAGCTAGCAGAGTGTCACATAATTCTGCCTCCCCCTCCTTCCTCTGGGGGCGGGGCCAGAGAAGTTGCTCGCACAGCCGGGCCCCTGCAGAAGTCTGCGAGTGGGAGATCTGCAGTTCAGGTAAGGGGGTGGGGGGTTTGAGCGTGTGTGTATGTGTGATTAATGGAATGAATGAGTATTTAAATGTTTGTGAATGAGTGTGTGTGTTGGAATATTAAATATGAAAAAATTGTTTACATGAATTAATATTTACCAGTAAAACTTTTTTTCCTATAGGGTAGTCTTATATTCAGGCGTTTTGTTTTTTTCCTAAATTAATATTTAGATTTTGGGGGGTCGTCTTATAATCAGGGTCGTCTTATAATCGAGTATATATATTGAACACAGGGTTTGAAAAAAATTTGTCCTTTTAGGGATATCAGTCAATTTTAGTGTGTTCTGCCTTTTTCTACATGATGTCACACTACCAAATATGCTTCGCCTTATAGGCTTCCTCAGAGAGCGGGAATTATAGTTTTGAGTTCACTGTTAGGTAAAATTTTCATCTTTTATTCCTCTCACAATAATTTGATTATCTGTGTTACCGTCTTTTTCTAAGCAGTCGTGAAGACGCTGCTGGCTATAGTTAAGTGTTTTGCCCTGGTGTTAATACGGTGTTATATAATTTTAACAAAGCCTGTTTCCTTCATGTTATGTACGCAGATTTTAGTGCATATTGGATTGATTTCTAACTTTTTGTATTATTAATTTAGACAGTGTCTTCACAGAATCTATTTTATGTCGGTTGATCAGCAGCAAAACTGTGTATCAGTTAAATGCTTCGCAAGGCAATTTAAGAGGAACTTGTAAGAGAGGACACATTGTTTTCTGCACATTTTCTTTCTTTTTTTTTTTGCTGAAGTGAACAAAATGAAAATCCCTTTGAGGCAAATCAATTTCTACAGTGGATTAATTTGTGTGACACGCTGTATAATTTGACAGTGTAAAAAGTAAGATGCAAGGCAAAATGTGTAGTTTTAGCAATACTGCTGGACATATATTTTTTTTCTTTTTTTTTTTTTACAGGAAGTAGAATTTAGTACTGTAATGTGTGCAGAAAAAGCATGTGGTAACAGGGACTACAGCAGTTTCAATGTATCATATTTGGTGAAGAGTGAACATAAGATACCTTGCTGAAGCGGAAGATAATAATTCTGGGTAAAATACAGTAGAAATGTATTCCACGTATAAAAAATAATTCTAACTTCTACTCACTAAAGTAAAGTTAACCAACATATGCTGTATCCAAATTAGTAAGATTACTGCATTTTTCAGTTAATCACATCCCCTTTGGCCTATAAAATTGCAAGATTTGCTTTCAGGACTGACATAATTTACTAAAAAAGTGACCAAGTAAGAGTCTGTGTGAACTTTAAGTCTTTGCAAAGTCTCTCTTTCCATTCCGGAGTGACTAAATCTAGAATACTCAAGGACCTTTGATGACCATAGTCCAATTATGTTTAGATGCAGTTATTATGAGGGCCGGCCCTACCATGGAGCAGAGTGGGGCTATTGCACTTTTGAAGAGGAGGCACTTTGCCGCCCCAAGCGCCTTTTTTTTTTAAAGCAGAGGAGAGAGAGGGGCACCGAGTGGTTGACCAATGACCCCTGGCGTCGGCGGGGGGGTGGGGGCGCCATCTTAAACTTCGCCTCAGACGGCATTATGTCTTGGGCCGGCCCTGGTTATTATATTAATGCAGCAATTTAATATAATGATGTGGTACCCATGCAACAGGATAGTTAAAACTGGTATAACATTGGGAATTAGTGCCACAAGCTTTTATTGATATATCAACATTTTATTAGTGATGTATTTGCACTCTACTGCATTTACTATTCCACTATTCCACACATAAATATTTGAGAAGCTTTTGTGACTACTTTTGATGTGTTCCTTGTAAAATTTTCACTTGATGAAATAATGCTTTTGGTCAAAAAAAAAATGTTAAATTAAGCAGCGTAGGTAGAAAATAATAAAATACATATTACACTTTTAATATTCTATGTTGAACAATAGATGGAAAAAGTTTCATGGAATATTCTAAAATATTTTATTTTTATGTATCTTTATGTATTATCTAGCCAACTCCAAGCAAAAACATAATCTTGAGAAAATGAGTTTAAGATCCTCTTTACCATTATGTGCATGGTGGGTTTTGAAGGCATATCTGTTTTAATATTTAAAAGCCATTACATGCTGTTGTGTATAGATCTGTAAAAAGCAGGATTGGGAAAACTGACAGATCTGCTTTAAGAATACATCAAACACAAAAGCACCCAAGCTTTGTGAAGTCAATAAATTAAGAAAAATATCATCTTATTGAGTGAAAAATTTGAGCATCAGCATGCTTCCTGGTACTGTATTAATTTACAATTGTCAGTTAAACATGTTCTTAGCAACAATTTCCAGCTGTCGATTTGATGAGACAGAATCTGCCCATGAGTATTAAACATAGAGGAAAGAGGCTTTGTAAAAATGATACGACACTGGAGTCAATAAAACCTATTATTATCATTTTCAGTTTCTTCTTACCACCTTATTTGTTTCTTGAATCCCCCAGAGACCTGGTCTACTTCCAAAGCTTTCTGTGAAGTAATTTGGCATCGTAATTCTCATTCTAACATCCTTTTGTGAGACGGCAGCAATAACTCTGCTCAAATTCCTTCTAAATACAACGCCTGTGTTACGTTTACTTTGGGAACTAATGTGGGATTACCTGCTCTACAAAAGCCCCACTGGAGTCTTAAGTCACCTGTGCTGTGTTGGAGGACAGGGACACATTTATTCTGTGAGTTCCTAGACCTCCTAGGTCAGGGGCGTCCAACATGCGGCCCGCGGGCCAAATGAGGCCCGCGAGACCTCGAGGTGCGGCCCGCGTAAGATTGGCAGCCAGGGCAACCGATCTTACGCGAGCCGCACCTCAAGCCCTGCTACTTACTTGTGGGAGGGTCTTCTGGACTGCACAGAGGAAGCGGAGTTCACGTGACATCCTACTTCCTCTGTGCTTTAGCAGAGAAGGCAGAGGGAGGCCGCGCCCCCTGCTGAAGTCTGCGAGTGGCATCGAGGAGCTGCAGTGCAGGTAAGGGGGTGGGGAGGGTGTTTGAATGAGTGTGTGTGATTGAGGGAATGAATCTGTGAATGAATGATTATATGAATAAATGAGTGTGTGTGTGTGTGATAGCATGGATGTGTAAGTGCTGGAACCTAGGCATGATAGGACTGTGATTGCTGTTAGCAATCACACTCCTATCATGCCAAGTCAGCCAGTACATGCTGGTACAGGGTGGCTGTAAGTGATGTGCAGACCCCATACTGCTGGCAGCATCACTACACAAGGGGGGCAACTAGCTAGGTTTCAGCATGTACTGGCTGACTTGGCATGATAGGAGTGTGATTGCTAACAGCAATCACAGTCCCATAATGCCTAGGTTCCAGCATTTACTGGATGGATGTGTAAGTGCTGGAATCTAGGCATGATGGGACTGTGATTGCTGTTAGCAATCACACTCCTATCATGCCAAGTCAGCCAGTACATGCTGAAACCTAGCTAGTTGCCCCCCTTGTGTAGTGATGCTGCCAGCAGTATGGGGTCTGCACATCACTTACAGCCACCCTGTACCAGCATGTACTGGCTGACTTGGCATGATAGGAGTGTGATTGCTAACAGCAATCACAGCGAGCACAGTCCCATCATGCCTAGGTACCAGAATTTACTGGTTGCCTGGGTATGATAGGAATGTGATTGCTGTTAGCAATCACACTCCTATCATGCCAAGTCATATTGCTAATTTTGTCCAATTGTGTGTTACCTACTTTTATTAAAAATGTGAGTTTTTATTATTATTTTTAAAGGTGGGGGTCATTTTCGGTTTTGGCTAAGTGAACCCTGAATGTTTTGGTCCAGAATTTTCATTTTAGTTCATCCCTAGAATAAATCTAGGGAATCCTGAATTTGTAGTCGCAAAACTTTCTAGGCCCAGAAATCAGTGAGAGGAAGAGTAAAGGTTTTGTGTCATTTTACTTTATTTTAATCTGCATATTTTATTAAAGGCCATATTTTTTGTCACAGTGAAAAATGAGTGCGGCCCGTGCACGTATACAATTCTAATGAAGTGGCCCACTGCAGAAAAAACTTGGACACCCCTGTCCTAGGTTATGGCACCGTGACAGCTATATTCTCATAGGCACCAGAGGCCACCAGTCTTTGAAAGATGCACTGCATCCTCTGTAGACTTGAACGGGCCCCATAGATGTAAATGAATAGATCTAATGCATCTTCCAAACACTGAGGGCCACTGATGTACAGGAGTATATATACATGCTCAAGCGCAACCAGCTGACATTTTTCAATCCACTTTGTTAATCCAGTGTTGCACATTCCTGCTTGGACAGGGTACAGAGAATATACTTTAATTCAGTGGATGAAATAACGAATATAGTGTAGTAACCCATTCAAACTACACGATTCCCAGGGGATCCGAGGTGAACTTCAACTTTAACTCACATACAACTCTCAGGTTGATGAAACTGGGAGTTGCTTGCGCTTTTGTCAGATGCAGTCGACTTCGTTGCAGGCGAGTATATGTGAGTTGACAGTTGTTTATAGTGAATGCAAATTGGCTTTAGTGAAATTGTGAGTTAAACTTTTGTTTATCTCATGTGAATTTGCTGCTACACAGACTTGAATGAGGCTTGTTGAAATCAATAAAGAATTTGATATAGCTATGTAAACAAGTTCCCATCTATCTCACAGCCATTTTCAACCAAATGCCATTAAAAAGAAGATAAATTAATAGATTTTATTTTTTAGACTTGGACAAAAAATTGTAAATTTTACTATTTACAGTGCTACGGAATCTGCTGGTGCTATACTGCATAAATAAATGTATTTAACCTCCATATATGCTTAATAAAACAAACAAGAATAATAAATGGAAACATTTCAAACCAAAAAAGAACAAGATGATTTTACTCACAGGGAGATACTATTGTATGGAACATAAGGCTATAGTATTGTTACAGATTACCCATAATTTTAATTGTGTCTGTATGCCCTGTCTTAATTGCCATTTCACAATGGTTATGTTATTGTATGTCTGGGTACTTTGGGGTGAGTGCCTGGGTGTGTGTTTTTCTGTTAGTGCATGTGCATGTGAGTTAGTGTGAGTGTCTAGTTGTGTTAGCTTGAATGTCTTAATATGTTACTATGAGTGCCTGTTAGTGTATCTTGTTGTGTCTGAAAGTGTGTATGTGTTAGTGTCCCTCTCGAGCTCAGGCTCTGGAATTGCCCCTGAGATTTATGTTGACTTCTAGGAGTTCTTTGTTATTGTTTTCTTGTTGCTGTAGTAGTAATAAACATAGTTGATCATTACTTGGCCACTGAGTGATTGCTATTGATTGCTTAAAAAAGGCCTACACCCTAAGGGACATTTTGTCACAAACGTTTATAGTACAATCTGTTCGAAAGTAAAAGACTGTCAGGGCAAAGGTTACAAAGTAAGTGAAAGGAATTGATTATCTGGGTAATTAAAAAAGTAAATACAGAAAAGCAGTCAAATCTGTAGTTTTGTTATTGTGTAAATACTCAGTAGCTACATTATTATGTACATCTGCATCTACAAATAGCCAAACAGCAAATCATGTGACTGCATATATAATATATGCAGACATGGGCAAGAGGTCTAGCTGTTCAATCAAACATTATAGTGCGGGTGAGCTAAGTGACTTTGAATGTGGTATGATTGTTGGTGCCAGATATGGTGGTTCCAACACCTACGAAACAGCTGACCTCCTGGTATTTTTGCACACGGCTGTTCATAGGGTTTACAGAGAATACTGCTTTAAACTTCAGTCCATCTGGTTATCAACTAGATAATAAAGTTCACTTTTGTCACGGATTTACAAAATTAGTCTGCTCACTGTTAAGCAACACATCCTGTCATCCGTGGCCACTTATAAACAAAAATGGTCACTTACCTTTTTAAGGTTCCACCCACCAATGAGCCGCAAAGTCTTCTCTCCTCAATTTCCGGCCCATGCTTAAAGAAAATGCTCCATCTTATGGGTTTTCAACTTGCATTTAAAGCTTTTTCAACCTTGCATACACTCACATCTCCTACAGGCAAGCGCATGCTATTTCTTTAATATGTGGTAATGTGAGTTGCCTTGGGTGACTACGTGAGTAGGACCTTTCTCCAACTCACGCAAGTTTGCTGCTGCAAAATTACATTTTTTTGGCAACTCACAAGCACTCCCACTTTAGTGAATAGAACCAAATTTTAAAACAAATATCATAACACTAACACCCCGATGGTGTATTAATTGTTGAGGTTAGCTGTAAAACATTTGGATTTTAAAGCAGCCTCAGAATCATGAGCATTTGTATCTGTTATAGCAGTGATTTCTGGACAGGGGGTTTGCAATAAACAGGTTAATTCAAGCCATACACTGTATCTTTGTTAGCAGATGTGTAACAAAATGCAGTTTTCCTGTTTCGGACGGATTATGTGGAAATGATGGCCGATGTTTGCATGTGAGAACAAATTGTTGCTCTGCACCAGATGCTTCACCTATTGTTATATTTTGCAATAAACCAAGTTCACCTGTATAATTATACAAAGCAAAAATAAACAACATTTAAAAATTAATTAAAAATTTTAAATTATGTATTGGTTGTCGATATATTAATTTGTATGCAAATAAATGTTAAACACACTTTATGCTCTCCAATAAGGAAGCAATTAAATGGTTCATTAAGAAGCAAACAACATATAATGGTACGCAATGTATATTTTATAGCAGAAAATGTAGTGCTAACTGCAGTTTTCCTTTCAAGATCAGTAGGAAATTGTAGTAATCCCATCAGATTTAACAGCCGATGGTGGCGGTTAATCCATTTGTAGCAGGAAATAGCATGAGATAATGCATGTGCAACTTGACTATTTAGTATTGCCAAAATAAATCTGATTTTAGAGATAGCACACAAAAAATCGGTTGAGTCATAAACAAAAACAGGGATGAATCTAAGTTTACCATCAAGTTGTCCATTAGCGCATACAGTTTTGTCTTTCTATCTTTTAATATCTTAAGCAGAAAAAAATATTATGTGATGAACAAGCAGATTCAAGAAATATTCCATCACTGTTAGCTATTAGTGAAATTGTAAATGGGTGTATATATATATATATATATATATATATATATATATATAGCACCCAGACTGCTGAATAAATGCAGATGATATTTAAGGGCTGAGTGCAGAGCTTTTGGATTGCAAGTTAAATCTAAAAAAAATAATAAACAATGAACTGATGAACTATACTACTTTTCCACTGGAGGATTTCCCACCTCCTGGAATATTCAAAATTTCTACCCTCACTGTTAAAAACATTTTATAAAGTAAATTCTTTTGTTTATTTTAACATGCTATAAGAAACATACAGTTTCATTAGTGAACTTCCCTCATTGTGTTATCAAGTCAGTTTTAAAATAGTTACATAAATAGTGCTTCCTGAAATATAAATGAACAATACAGTTATAGTTATTTTCTTAATTTGCAACATTGTTACAAACAGAATCAGACCATCCAGTGTTTTACAGGGTAGGTCTTTTGATAAAAAATTAAGACAGATGTCAGGCCCCATCCGGGCTGCGGAGCTGCATGTCTTTAGTTTCCCTAGCCCTTGCTACAGTTTCCCTAATCCTTGCTACAGTTTCCCTAGTCCTTGATATAGTTCTCCCTTTGCAGTAATCCATTCCTGGATTTCCCTATGCTCTGTCCTGTACCTGTCCTGTACCTCTGATTCCTTGATTCCAGTCTTGCTCTTTGTTTACCTCTGTTTCCTTTATAAGGTGTACCCCCACCTGTGAAACGGAACACCGATAGGACTTAAATAGACGTTTAATCACCACGGACATCACAAAACTTTTCACTGCAGCCGAATCTACCGATTTTCTCCTGAGGAAGCCGCGAGGCGAAACGCGTTGAGAAGCACCTGAAAATAATTCAACATAAGCAGTGTGCTTTTGGACTTTTACTACAATCTCCGGACTTTTATTAGCTGAAGTGCCTGGCAAAATCTACTATCCTGTAAGTGTATTCCAAATTCCTTATATCACAACAGGAGGATTCTGCACCATTGGCTTTTTCTCTTTTATGCCTATTTTAGAAATAGAAGAAATAAAGAATATTTTACCTTGAAGAGCCTGTATACCATCCGTATTTTGTGAGTACATTCACTACACATTCACACTTTATTATTTTTACTTGATATATTGCACTATTATTTTTTATTTTCTTCCTTACATGTACATGCACCCCTATACCTGTGTCTTTTTCTGTTGAACACTGAGAGGAGTGTTGTCTGGGCTGCTGCAGTACCGCGGAAGTAACTCAATCTAAATTTTCACTTACCTTTGACTCACTACCTGGTGTTTATTATTTTTACCTTTTGGTTTTGCTATTTATTATACCCAGGACCTTACAACAGAAAACTTAACTGGTCTCTTAAGTGTGCTGTTTTCTACGTTTTACTTTCTAAAGTCTCTGTATAGTTAATCTATGACTTAAACAGATAGTATTTTTTTGTGTTATTGAAACACGTAAATCATAAAGCTGCCCATCCCAGAGCTGGCCCTTGGTCCTGGAGGGTCCATGTGACAGCCACCACAAGACGTGTTCTTTCCAGATAAATTTGTGGAGAAATAAAAGCATTTCTGCATCTCTCTTTCTCGGCGGAGCTATCTGCGTTATTCTGGCCTCTCCTGCCTTCCGCAAAATGCAGAGCCATAGGGACAGCCTCTCATGAGGTCCTCCAATCTGGGAAGAGGGTGTGTCTGGAAGCTCCACGCCTTTCATGGATGTGCACCAAGAGCAGAGGCGTACTGTGGGGGAACCATTGAGTTAGGAACGTAGCTGGATCACATAACCCAGTCACGTAACTGCTGGCAGTTTAGAGTATAGATTTATGGATGGGGATATGTGTGTATGTGAGCATGAATGTGTATGGGTAAATGTGTCAGCATGGATGTGTATGGATACGTTTTTGTGTGTGAGCAAAATGAGGTTCACAGAGTAATGGACGAAGAATGAAGACAGGTGTACAAGAAGAGGCAAGAGAAGAAGCAGAGCTGTGGCAAATGAGACAGGGACACTGAAGCAGTCGGTGGAGATGTGAGGAAGACATTGTGAGAGAGTGTGAAGGAAAGTGTGAGAGCATGAATGAGTGGGAGACAGCATGAGTGAGTGAACTTATTAATCAAGATATAACATAATGGATGTGGGCGTGGTTTTGGTAGTTGTGGTGGGGAGGATGTAATTAGATTACAATTTGTGTAAACCTCCTAAAAAATATATATGGATGGATAATATGTTTTGAAGGAAAGTGTGAAGAAGAAATTCTAGGGTTTTACAAATTGGGACTTAATAACAACCATCTGTTCCTTAGCAGGTCTAAAAAATAGGTAAATTCAACCTCAGATGAACAACAACAGATGACATGTTACACTGTGTCATGATTTATTCAACGAAAATAAAGCCAAAATGAAGACACAATATGTCAAAAACTAAGTACACTTAATGATTCAATAGCTTGTAGAACCACCTTTTCTGTTTGACTTTTTCAGTCTCTCACATCCTTGTAGAGGAATTTTGGCCCACTCTTCTTGGCTTAGTTCATTGAGGTTTGCAGGTATTTGTTTATGCACAGTTCTCAAGGTCCCGCCACAGCATTTCAATTGGGTTAAGGGTCTGGGCCATTGCCACACCTTCATTTGTTTCTTTTCAGCCATTTTGTTGTAGATCTTTTGGTGTGCTTGGGATCATTGTCTTGTTGCATGACCCATTTTAAGCCAATTGGCTTCACATTTGACTCTAGAATACTTTGGTATACAGAGGAGTTCATGGTCAACTCAATGACTGCAAGATTCTCAGGTCCTGTGGCTGCAAAACAATCCCAAATTATCACCGCTCCACCTGAGCACAGCAGTATTCACAGGAAATCAAGTACTGACAAATCATGAAAAAATACACAGAACCATTGTTTTGCAAGTAAACATTGTATATTTATTTATTGCAACACACATGGTGAGACTATTATAGTGACCATGATATTACAATATTTGCAAAAATGTGATAAGTAGAAAAAAGAATGCCACTACCTGCACACAAAAACTGACTTAGATTCCCAAAAAAAATAACAACTAAGACTGAAAATTAAACCACCCAAATACCCAGAGCAAACAACTGTAATACTCTTTGATCGGGCACTAAGGAAGTGGAACTCGGGGTTTAAATAGGAGCAAGGGCGGGAAAGTACAGACAAGGACCAACAGGAACAAAGTATACATGAATTACATCATCGCGAGCACCGCGAACGTGTAGCATTGTCGCACACATCATTACGCGAATGCGCCGCATCGGCGCGCACGTCAGTTTGCAACCCTTACAATGTTCACATCTAAACATGCCCCTTGTTTGAGTTTCTAGCTATGGGTTTATAGCTTTGGGTTCTAAAAATGAATGTACAAACAAATCTCTAATATTCTGACCTCTTTGAAGTATAACTGTTCGCCTTTCTGGAATTACATTCTGGATTGAAGAATGTGACCTAAGTATTGTTCAGTGGTTGTCCAGAATATGCTTTATCATGGGTCATGCACTGTCAAAATTACCCATACATCTAATTTGCTGACTTAATTGCATGGATGTTTGCATGCTTTTGCCTTTATCACATTTTGTGTTGAAATGTCCTTGCTAGACTGCGTTTTTATCGTTTACTGTACGGTGTCAACATTTACTTTAGTCAGGTCTAGTGGAGGTTAGATGAACATTTTGATGGTCTGAAATGTATGTGCAAATATAAATCCATTTTAGATATCAGTTGCTTGTAATTTGTATGTATTTGTATTCTTTTCATCTATGCTGTAATGACCCACCATGAAATTTACTTTAGAATGTATGTATGAACCCAAGCCTATTTCAGTTTTTTATGTTGTTGTAGCCGGATTCCTCTGAGAGGAGAGTTTGCAGTGTATGAAAATGGAAAGCTTAGCTAGTCAATTAACATACAGTTTTACAGCTCAGAAATAATATTGCTATCAATTTAAATATTTGCAGCCGGGGAGTAAAATCCCTTTCCGCATGAGTTGAAATAAGAACACTGCAAACCAACATTTCAATTATGATTTCAAGTATGTTATTTTACATTGTATTATTAGGTTGGAACAAAGAATTCATGAAGGGTTTTATATAAAGTTTAAAAGCCTACAAAAAGTGTCTTTAAAATGTGATTTATTACCAGCAGAGTGTCTGTGTATATAAGTCACACAATGCCCTATTGCCAGAGTATCTTCATTTTAGAGATAGTGGTCTTGTTACAAAAGAGGGCATCTCGAAGACCTTTTGTACTCTGTATAGAGAACACATTTATATTTTTATATTAAAACTAAACACTGCAAAAGAGTTCTAAATAATTGCATTCAGTGGAATGTAATGAAAACCTCTTGAAACTTCCTAGAGCAACAAAAATGTGACTTTTTTAACCTTTAGCTAAGTGGTGCCAAAAGAGATTTAAATCAAGTGTTTTTTTCCAAATGTCTTTTTAAGAAAATCACAGAGCATTTGCTAGACATGAATTAACAAGCAATCAGTTGTAGAGGGAGCGCCTTTTTTTCTGTACGATGCTAATAAAATCTGACAGGTTGAATGGTGCAAAGATAATGGCTTAGCTGTCCAAAGATAACGGTTATGGCATTGAAATAGTAGAATATCAGCCAATTTGAGCAATATGTTAAGACTCTAAAGTGTGAGGATACCAATTCCTTACTGGAAGCATAACTAATTTTGGATATATTATAAAATGTTACTTGAAAATATCAACGAGTAATGGCTGGACAGATGGAATAGCCACATGACACATTTTAAGATTGTCTCTGCTTACTCAGGAAGGAAGGATGGAAAATATACTGTAAGTTCTAAGCAATTCTGCCAAATGTATGTGCAAAATGAGTCAATGGTATTTAAGATGCACTTTGCTAATCCGTACATATATATTCAGCCACAAATGCCTTTGAACTTTCAAAAAAAGATTACTGTGACTGCACACAGCTCTTAACTGCTCATATTTTTGTGTAATTATTATTATTATCTTTTATTTATATAGCGCCAACAATTTCCTAAGCTCTTAATACAATACATATATTTAAGGGGTCTGAAAAGACTATAATTGACTGACTAAGACAAACCGATACATTAGGTGACGAGGGCTCTGTTCACAAGCCTACAATCTTGAGGTGTTGCTACCGTACACGTTTTACTGGACAAACTACAAAAACAGTTAAGCTTACCGATAACCTACCAATACCAACAAAATCTGTCAACAATAACATGTACTGCTCATAATCTGTTCTGTTTAATGCCTTCAGGTACACAAAAGGGATTTTCAAGACAGAACAAAATTAAAAAAGTTTATACAATACTAAGAGACGCAAAAGAATACAGTAAGAAAATACAATGCCAAGCATGACCTAAATCATCATAATTTGTGCTTAAACAGATTTTTTATATTATTAGTATTTCAAGTTACAATGTTAATAAGCAGAAAAAAATGTTTTAGCTAATTTATTTCTGATTTAGTATATGCATAAGGTTTATTTATTTTCAAGTAGGGCTTTAGTTTGAAACCATATGTATAATATAGTATGCCCTTTATCCCTTGTAGCACCAATGCAACAGTAAATGCTTGTGCATTATAATCATTTCATATAGGTGCTGACAATTTTATATGAAAAAAAGTAGAGCAAATATAATAGGGGAGTCCAACATCCAAATGCGGCCTGGCCAGCGTGAGCAGGGCCGGACTGGCCCACCAGGAAATTTCCCGGTGGGCTGGTAGACCACATTCAAAGCGGCTGCTTTGAACTTCGTGGCCAGGCGGCCGCTTTGAACACGTGATGTTAGAGGGGGTGGGCTCACAGAAGGTGTTCCTCGTGGCAAAGAGAGGGTCATCACATTGGAGGAGAGCAGGAAAAAAAAAATAGTTAGATATTCAAGGGGGGTGGGTTATGGCATTACAAAATAAATATAAACAAGGGTGTGTGTGGCTGGGGGGTAATACACATGGCAGTGGGGGCATCAATAGACAAGAGGGTGGTTGGGCATCACATTAACCAATACAAAAGGGGTGGGGGCATCAATACACAAGGGAGGGGGTTGGTTTGGGCATCACATTAATCAATACACAAGGGTGTGGGGGCATAAATGCACAAAGGGGGGTAATATACAAGGTTGTGGGAGGGCACATTAATGAATAGTAAAGGGGGTCTGGCTGGGACATCAGTACACAAGGGGGCAGTTAATGACAAAGCAGTGTAGAAAATAAATTTTTTATGCTTCAGTGTGGCAGAGCATGTCCTGGTGTATGTTCGGGTGCTGGTGTGGAAGAGCCTGTCCTGGTTTGTGAGTGTTTGGGTGTCGGTGTGGCAGAGCCTGTCCTGGTGTGTGTATTTGGGTGTCTGTATGACAGAGCCTGTCCTGGTGTGTGTTTTAGGTGTTGGTGTGGCAGAGCCTGTCCTGGTGTGTGTGTTTGTGTGGCAGAGCCTGTCCTGGTGTGTGTGTCTGGGTGTCGGTGTGGCAGAGCCTGTCCTGGTGTGTGTGTTTGGGTATCAGTGTGGCAGAGCCTGTACTGGTATGTGTGTGTGTTTGGGTGTCGGTGTGGTAGAGCCTGTCCTGGTGTGTGTTTGGGTGTCGGTGTGGCAGAGCCTGTCCTGGTGTGTGTGTTTGAGTGGGTGTTGGTGTGGCAGAGCCTGTCCGGGTGTGTGTGTGTGTTTGGGTATCCGTGTGGCAGAGCGTGTCCTGGTGTGTGTGTTTGGGTGTAGGTGTGGCAGAGCCTGTCCTGGTGTGTGTATTTGGGTGCTGGTGTGGCAGAGCCTGTCCTGGTGTGTGTGTCTGGGTGCCGGTATGGCAGAGCCTGCCCTGGTTTGTGAGTGTTTGGGTGTCAGTGTGGCAGAGCCTGTCCTGGTGTGTGTATTTGGGTGTCTGTGTGACAGAGCCTGTCCTGGTTTATGTGTGTTTTAGGTGTCGGTGTGGCAGACCCTGTCCTGGTGTGTGTGTTTGGGTGTTGGTGTGGCAGAGCCTGTCCTGGTGTGTGTGTTTGGGTGTCAGGGTGGCAGAGCCTGTCCTGGTGTGTGTGTCTGGGTGTCGGTGTGGCAGAGCCTGTTCTGGTGTGTATGTGTTTGGATGTCGGTGTGGTAGAGCCTGTCCTGGTGTGTGTTTGGGTGTCAGTGTGGCAGAGCCTGTCCTGGTGTGTGTGTGTTTGGGTGTTGGCGTGGCAGAGCCTGTCCTGGTGTGTGTGTTTGGGTGTCCGTGTGGCAAAGCCTGTCCTGGTGTGTGTGTGTTTGGGTGTTGGTGTGGCAGAGCCTGTCCTGGTGTGTGTGTGTGTTTGGGTGTCCGTGTGGCAGAGCCTGTCCTGGTGTGTGTGTGTTTGGGTGTCCGTGTGGCAGAGCCTGTCCTGGTGTGTGTGTGTTTGGGTGTCTGTGTGGTACAGCCTTTCTGGAGGCAGAGTGGCATAAAGGGGGTTAAACAGCATATCATGGGGCAGAGTGGCATATAGGGAGTTAAAAGGCATATCATGGGGCAGAGTGGCATATAGGAGTGTATAAGGCATATCAGGGGGCAGAGTGGCAAGCCTGGGGCAAATAAAAAGAAAATAAAAACAAACAAAAAAAATTCACAGCTTTTATTAAATATGAAAAAATAGTTTATGAATTAATAAAGAAATAAAAGTTTCTTACAAGAATATTGTGAAGAATAATGTGATCACTGTTTTGTTCCACTGAAAAAAATGGAACTTTTTCATCTAAAAATTTTTGCAGTAGCAAATGTTTTGATTCCATTATATCTAATGTATTTCATTTATTAGGACACTTTTGCTTCCTGGTATTTTAATATAAATAATGTGATAAAAAAAATGTTTTATAGTTATTTGGCAAATAGTGTGACTCGGGTATGTATAAGGAGTGCGTGTGAGTATAAGAGCTCGACCACAAGACAAACTATATGGTCTCCAAATGTTTCCAGGGCTGCTTTTCATTCCCAGTCCGGCCCTGATTATAAAGCTAGAAGGACATATTTTCTCTCAGTGAAAAATGAGTGCGGCCCACGCACACATACATTTCTGATGAAGTGGCCCACTGCAGAATAAACTTGGACACCCCTGAAATATGAAATGCCAACGTAGAGTGGATAGGCTATAGAACAGAGGGAGTACTCTAGCAATGCCTGAACCAGTGTCATACTCTACCAAGATACCGTATTGGCTCGGATATAGGCCGCCCCCGTATGTAGGCCGCACCCTAAAAGTTTGGTGCTTTTTTAAAGAAAAAGTTTTTTTCTTTAAAAAAGCACCAAAAAAAACATGCTGCCACTCTGTCCCCCCCCGAGATATGCTGCCACTGTCCTCCCTCCCCGAGATATGCTACCACTGTCCTCCTCCCCCCGAGATATGCTGCCACTGTCCTCCCTCCCCGAGAAATGCTACCACTGTCCTCCTCCTCCCCCCCCCGATATGCTACCACTGTCCTCCCCCCCGAGATATGCTGCCACTGTCCTCCTCTGCCCCCCCTCCTCGACTTACCGGAGCAGACTCCCGGGTGTCTTGCAGGGCCGGCGGGGGACATCTACGCAATACGCGTATGCAACTTCCGGTGCCGGTAGCGGAAGTTGCATATGCGTATTGCGTAGATGTCCCCTGCCGGCCCCGCAAGACACCCAGGAGTCTGCTCCGGTAAGTCGGGGGTGGGCAGAGGTGAAACGCATCGTGCGGACGGTCCGCACGATGCGCTTAGACAACCTCCCGTGCCGGCACCCCCCCCGTGGGAAGTGCTGGCAGGGGAGGCTGTCTGAGCGTATCAGACAGTAGGATACAGGTCCCCTGCACCGCTGCGGGGGATCTGTATCCTAACCCCGCTGCCTGCCCGGCGCCCGGGACTGCATGTCCCGGGCGTCGGGCGCTAGACCCCGAATATAGGCCGCACCCCCACTTTAAAGACTTAAAGTGGGGGAAAAAAGTGCGGCCTATATTCGAGCCAATACGGTATATAAACACAACCTCAATATACTGTTTAGTATCTCATTTAATATATGGGAACAAAATATCAAAGTAACATAAAAGTGAAACAATGTAATATGCATAATGCTAACATAACTGAGGTCTTATTAATATTCTGTTCTTTTCAGAATAGGGTAAAAGGAAATTGTTAGGTTTTGTAAAGGATATTGTGTCTATAAAGACATTTTAATCTAAACAAAGGTAAATTGAATGGGATAAGAAGACAATAATAGGGGGGGGGTATTGGAAGCTAAAGTGACAATTATAGGGTGGAGAAAGAAGAGGAGGAAACAGCAGAGTGATACCATGATTGCTAGAAGCCAAAAAATTACACACTTTTATACTGTGCGGATTTGATAATGTGAAAGGTCACGCAAGGCATTTTAGAGCACTGGGCCACCAACCTTTTGCTCTATGTGCCTGGCAGCCAGTGCGGGCCTGAGCATGATCAATTAGCATTTGTTTAGAAGAACATTGAGGCATATGTCCAGTTCTTTGTGTTTCTTTTTATTTAATGTGAATAAAAGTTAATTTGTTTGATAAGAAGACAAAAATAAACACACACCAGGACAGGCTCTACCACACTGATACCCAGACACACACACACCAGGACAGGCTCTGCCACACTGCCACCCAAACACACACACACCAGGACAGGCTCTGCCACACCGACACCCAGACAGACACACCAGGACAGGCTGTGCCACACCGACACCCAGACACACACACCAGGACAGGCTCTGCCACACAAACACACACACCAGGACAGGCTCTGCCACACCAACACCTAAAACACACACCAGGACAAGAAGACAAAAGTAAATTGGATCTGTGAATCATTCAGTGAATCCTTCAGTTTATCACTAAACTACTTCTATCCACTTTGACAACATTTTAAAAAAATAGATATATTTGGTGCTCTTATTAAGTACCTTCTAATGAAAAAATAAGATTCAAATACAAGTTTTTTATTTGGCCAAATATGAATCATCTAAACAATTTTTTTGCTTTATTTGAGGTTCCAACTGGTAAGAATGAATAATTAACAGTACATTAACTACAGCTTTGAGTGCTCTGTATCTGCTCAATTGAAAATATTTTCATTCAACAGTAACTGCTGAAAATAAGGTCAAAGCTTTTTCCACCTCATAAACTATATCGTATACCAAAGGAAATTCCAATTTCATGGCAGCCAGTCTTTTAACATTCAACAAAAGAAAGCCAAGATACTTAGGACACCTGCAATTCTAGATTTAAACATGAATGCAAATAATAAGTAAGCCAATACGATTTTTTTCAAAAGTCACATTAGAATGATCTCTATAATTTAATTTAAGACTTTAATATAATAATTTTAGCAGAAACAAAATATAAGATAAATTAAATAGGCAAGATCAAAATTATAACAGGATTCAATTTGGCTAAAAATGACATACCTGTGTCCAAATGCTGGATACTTTTGCAGAGTGTGAATGTATAATGTACAGTATGTATGTAAGTTTAGAGTGAGTGTATGCATTGCTGCATGAAGGAAGAGCGTATGTTAGTGTATGGTGTTAGGGAGTGTGTGCAGGGCCGGCCGAAGACTTAACGCCGTCTGGGGCGAAGTTTAAAATGCCGCCCCCCCACGCCGACGCCGGGGGAGGGGGGCGTCATTTTAAACTTCGCCGACGCCATTATCTACCCCCCCCCCGGTACTTACCTTTAAACAGTCCTGCGGCGAGTCTCCCTGCTCTGCCACGGTGCCGGCTTGTAATGCTGAGCGCCGGAAATTCACGTCACTTCCGGCGCTCTGCATTACAAGCCGGCACCGAGACCGAACAGGGAGACTCATCGCAGAGGAGAGAGAGAGGGGCGCCGAGCGGGTAAGCGAAAACCACTCGGCGCCCCTCTCTCTCTCTCCTCCGCTTCAAAAAAAAACAAAAAAAACCGCTTGGGGCGGCAAAGTGTCGCCCCTTCTAAAGTGCCGCCTGGGGCAATTGCCCCAGTCGGCTCCATTGTAGGGCCGGCCCTGAGTGTGTGCATCACTGTGTGGCGGTAGAGTGTATGTTTTTCTATGGTATTAGCATGGTGTGTGTGAGTTTATGGTTTAAGTGAATTAAGAAATATGTATACTTTATTTCATACACCTTTATACTTTTATCTTTTTAGACCTATCACTCTTTCAGATGATCTTGTAAAGAGAAATATACATATCTTTATTTTATATAGTAAATTATTGAAATATTTGGGGTTTTTTTTATTGTCTCAAGAAGCAAGTCCCTTTGCTGAAATGCATGAATGGCTAAATCCACATCCTCTTCTAAGGAACTGCTTATTTTAGAATTTCAATACTAAGTGGCAGCTGGATTATGGAAATCATGTGATCTTCTACACAGAAAATCCATCCTGTTCTTCAGAAAAACTGTTAAAACAAGGCTGTGAATAGAATGAAAGTAGACAAAGGTGCCATTTTAACATATACATATTAGATTAGTAATATCCTGTAAAGTACCCAGCAATGAAGAATGCGTAATAAAAAATAATAATTTAAAGAGGACATTCAGCTATTACGCCCTAAAGTGCATATGATGACTGGAGTGCCCCTTTTACCTACACAAAAGGTCCATATGCAGTGGTTATTTCGTATTATCATACTCTTTGACCCGAGCAGCTGTCATATTAGTATTATTGTTAGGAAAAAAAATGACTTTGCCATTTACATCAATGGGAATTACAGAAGGAGAAACATGAAGGATGTTGTATTGTTTCAGTGATAAGAATAAAGTTAAAGCATATTACATTCTTTAGTAACATGAGAACAAAGCATCAGATTCTGATCAGCTGGGGGTTGGTTGATCCAGAAAAAAATAATTCCTTTATACACATGGTAACTGTGCAAGAAACAACCAGGTGATGTGGATACATCATACATTTTGTCAAAAAAAGAAAAGGAAGCATATGTGGTTTAACTTTCACTATCATCGTGACAAGAAAAATGCTTGGGGCTAAATGTGAATGTCAGACAATAAAATGGTTTATTTGGAGTTTTGAAATGCCTAAACTGGCTATGAAACCCTGTGTATAATTGTAGAGTTTCTACATCAATTAAAATAGAAGTCTACTACTGCAATTGTGAACATCTAGAAGTAACTTCTAAACTTAAATACTGATTATAATAATAATAATAATGTTAATTATTGCATGTTATATTATGACTTGTTTGTGTCTCTTTTCACATTCATATGTTTTATACTCATATCGGCCAGGTATATTGTTACGCACTAAGCTATTGCTTCCCATTCTTTATGAAGCCATTATATGCGGTAACAATGCTAAACACAGTATCTGGTCTTAACAGTGAGTCGCTGCTGGAAAATAATTTGAATTGATAGTAATGAATTTCATTTATAATCCTGTAGTATCTTGTCTTATCACATATACAATTAAGCGATAAGTATCTTCTTATGCGTAAACAAACAGTTATTCTAAAATAAAGCAAGAAATCAGTGCATACCCAGAGAATAAAATTCAGCTGAATCAGAGCTCCTTGGTAAGCAATATAGCCATTAAATATGAGATAGGACTTGCCAAAATTGGAGTACTTTGATGTAGTGGCGGGCTAAGCAATATATGGCCATATAGAGCGATGGAATACCCAATATTTATGCCTTAGATAGATTAATTTTTTTAAATGGTATGCTGGGTATGCGCTGAATTCTTGTTTTGTTTTTGGTACTTATTGGTCATTATAATTCTAGCAGCTGGGAATCTGAATTTTCATGCCTTTTATGCTTTTTAGTTTGTGCGCGCCCCCTATTTTTGTATATTAGTTTTTTTAAACGCCTGGCTGAATAACATGATCCATATATTTTATATATTTATACTTTATATATACTACTGGTCAAAAGTTTTAGAACACTCGTATTTTTCAAGTTGTTACTGAAATTTACACAGTTTAATGTCTCAATGTACTAAAGCATGAAACAAATAAACAATTGCATATAAAAAAGGAATCATGGAATAGTTTTCCTTAACAAAATGTAATCTAAATTTGTGACTCATTAAAGTAGCTACATTTTGCAGATATAACAGCCTCACACACTTGTGGCATTCTTTCCACAACAGAAATAAAATCAAATGTTGTTCTTTAGTTCCCACACTTGTAGGTTGCTTTGCTTTCACCCCGCTGTCCAATTTATCCCAAACCATCTCAATGGGGTTTACATCTGGAGACTGTGCCGGCCATTCCGTGATTTGAAGCCTATTGTCTTGTTCTTTTCTGACACAGCCTGGAGGTATGTTTAGGGTCATCTGTAGGATGAACCCCTGACCAACTAGGCGTGTACCAGAGGGTAATGCATGGAGGTGGAAAATGCTGTAGTAGTGGTATTGGTGCCGCTGACTCTGTGCAAGTCGCCAACCCTGGATCCAGCAAATGAGCCCCAGATCATACTTCTTCCTCCTCCATGTTTGACAGTTGTCACACACTGAGGCACCATGCTTTGGCCTATTAAACAGTGTATAAAGACCCTGTGTGATGAACCGAAGATCTCACATTATGATTCATTGGTCCACAAGAGCTTCTTTCAGTCTTCAGTAGAGCACTAGTGGTGCCTCATGGCCCAGGAAAGCCCCTTTTTTCTTTTTATGCCATCTTAGCAATTGCTGTCTTATTGCCACTCAATTATTCAAACCTGCAGCTTGAAGTCTTCTCTTTACTGTTGAAATGGAGACTTGCTTACTTCTATCAGTGTTAAGCTATGCTTGAAGCTGTTGTCCTATAAGCCTCCTGTCATGCAAGTTGTGAGTATATTGAGACCAATATACTACTTCCTGCAGTACAATACTGTGCACATATTGCTTAAGAGGGTGTAGTAATACGTTCTGTTCCGACACTGCTTTATCCGACAGAGGGCTTGTAAGTAATCAACAAAAGTTGGAACACCTGTATACATTGTTACCATAAACTTTCAAGGCTTTCATTTACATTGCTGCAGATTAACTGTTAATTGTTAACTCATTACTTCTTCCCTGAAAAGGCCTTTTGTATAACTCTGAAATGTACATACTATTTAAATTTTTGTTATAAAAAAAACCTGGCAGTTTACCCCTTACGTGTGTACCATTTCAAGTTATTCACTGGACGGGCTGGTCCTTTGGGATGCGGTGGAACAGGAAATTCGCATCATGGATGTGCAGCCGACAAAACTGCAGCAACTGCGTGATGCCATCATGTCCATATAGACCAAAATCTCTGAGGAATGTTTCCAGCACCTTGTAGAAAGTATGCCACGAAGAAGGAAGGCAGTTCTGAAGGCAATAGGGGGTCCAACCCAATACTAGCAAGGTGTACCTAATTAAGTGGCAGTGAGTATATGTATATATATTATACAGTATTATATATATATATATATATATATATATATATATATATATATATATATATATATATATATTATACTGTAGAAAGAAGAAAGAAATATGCAGTGAAACATGTTGTTATTTGGATTGTAATTTTAACAAATGTTCCATGACACACAATGGAGCTGTGAAAACAATAATTAAAGTGGGAGGCAATCGTTGTTTCTTGTTCTTAGCTAAATAAACATGTTATTTATGCACACTTAACTTTTTGATACATCCTGCATTTAGAGATTTAAACCTTTTATTGCTAATCTGTTATCACCAAAAGAAAGAACAGCATAAAAATAAGAGCTTTACGCTGAGGCATTATGTAAACTCTGAAATGTTCCTATCTTTCCTGACAGAAATTAGCAAAGGAACAGTATGACTTCAACCTCTTTATGATGCAGAAAGTGACAGCAATGTACATGTTTAGTCTTTTACCTTCTCCATGCCTCATGGGATTTCTGGCTAGCCCCCAAGAAGGGCAGATAGCTTCACTCCTATGTGCTTCCTATAAGGAGGAGAGGGAGAGCTATGGGGGGGGGTTGGCTTGGAAGTTTCCAGGTATGGCAACAAGAATTTTATAAGAACAGTAGCAAATATGAGAGAAGGAAATAGTCATTTATTTGTTGGATGCAACTGAACTTGCTGGGCTTCCCCTAAAGTCTCCAGGTGCAGTCCAGCTTACCTGGAACTGTAAGATACTATGTTCAATTGCACGATGGGGAGCAGTGTCTATTTATATCCATTCCCTGCCTTCTCCTTCCCCTCTATTCCCTTCCATACCTGAGAACTCTCCATGTTTAATTCATGTGAAGCCCTGTTTTCCCAAGTTGCAGAGCCCCCTCTGCTCTTTCGTTCGACAGGAGGAGCCATTTTGTAGCCATTCTCACTTCTGGCCCACTTTGTCTTTTACTCAATACTGTTTTGGGGTAGTTCTTTTCCTGTGCATGGTTAGTGCTGCCTGATGCAGGGATAGCCCTACCCACACACCCATGTAGCCATACACTTCATGAAGGCACTCCCCAGGACAAAGAGAGCTCCAGGTAGGTTGCCCTGGGAAGTTCCCAGGTATGCTCATTGCTTTCTATCCAGGAAAGCACGATCTGCAAGGAGCCAGCTCCGGGAATTTTCCAGGCATGGATAGACTTGTAAAGCATTACTTCTTACTAACATCACAAGGTGAATGTATGTTGCTAATAGACATTTTATAATATGCATGGGATTAGATTAAATGCAAGGACACTGAAAATGCTTGAAGAAAAACATCTAATATATAATGATAGCTAGTTTAGTTATGTTCTCCTTTAAGGGGAACTCTATTAAAATGTTACTTTATATGATGTACTTTTATTCTTATTTTCTTGTTCACATGGCCCTCAACTGTCCTAAATCTGTGCTACATACATTCCTGTCCTTATCTCCCTCTTTTTCTAGGAGGTCGGAATGTCTCATAGGCCTAAAAGCTATAATAATAGGAAAAAAAATTATTGCAAAATTTGAAAAGTGGTCTTATGACAGGATCTAAGAGTTTACCAGGTTTTACCAGAAGTCTCCAGGTAAATGTTGCTCCGGGGTAAGTATAACCAATCGGGGAAACAATTTCCACCTCACAATCAGAATCTGCTAGCCACGCCTCCTTCCGGCTGCAGCGTAAGTTGTCTACGCGAATCGCGTAGACATCTACACACTGCCCCGGCTACACACCGGGGACTCAGAAGCACCGGTAAGTGGGGCAGCTGCAGGGGATCTGGATCTTAGTCATCTCATAGTCAGACCTATTTGAGGTCTGATTATAAGACGACCCCGATTATAAGACGAGGGGTATTTTTCAGAGCATCTGCTCTGAAAAAAACCTTGTCTTATAATCGAGCAAATACGGTATATCTTAACATTACAATAAAGAGACAATTAGTAATTTGTTTTAAAAAGACTCTTTCCATTTTCCCCATTTCCCACCAAATTACCACCTACAGTGTGAATGAGAAAACCAAACCAATATTGTATGCACTATGGATGCACCCAGCATGCTATATGGGGAGTATGGGAGCTGAAAAAGGGTATTTCCTATATCCTTTCATTAAAGTTTTCTGTTATTATGTTGTTATTAGTGTTTAAGTTATTTAAAGAAACCCAGACCAGGATACATCACTGTATGTAGACACACTGATCAAGACAGCTTGCCAGTAGCACACAAGCCACAATGTAAGGACTGCCCAGACCAACTGTGTACTTGGTAATTATGCAGGTCATATCCGCTGCCGTGTTCCTTTTTAAAACAAAACATACATCCTGAATGTTTGCTATTTTGATTTTGTGAACACATTCACTTCAATAGAATAAAAATATCACAATTAAGAAACAGAATACTAAAGTACAGTATCGATTCTATGTTAATATCAGAACTACAATATGTTTGGCCAAGTGGTACACCAGCATTTTAGTAATGTGTTTTATTGTCTCAGAAAAATGAAGCTTCACATATAATGCTGTAAACACTTGTTAACAAGTAATTTATCTAGTAATTGTTTAAATAAATATGATAGATAATATTAATATGTGATATATATATATATATATATATATAATAAATGGATGGTTTGAAGATGAAGACAGAAGTAGATACAGGGGATATGATGTATCTTATGAATGCCAGTGGGATAAGCAATGGATGGAAAAGCTGATTGTTCATATGTTCAAAAGGTCTAATCATTTTGTAAAAAGTAAGTGGGAGAACATGATTTTCACAATGACATTGTTGGATTTAGATAACAGCCTCTCACCATGGGTGGGGGATAGTAATGCAGCAAGGCAGATCAAACATCCTTAAAACAGCTATAACTCTATATTGAATGCAAAATAAAATACTAAGTCACATCTGAGGATTTAGAACACCATAAAAAGAAAACAGATTACGAGCGCCATGCGGTTCTTTACTGTACCAATTTAAAAGTTTCTGTGTAAGTATAATTTTATTTTTATTCATGTCACATCTGATGTAGCAGGTGAAGACAGCAGAAAGAATTCCAAGATTTTTTTTAATCTTCATATTATAAAGGTTGTTTTTAAGATTCTATCTATGTTTTTAAAATTCTGTAACCTGAAAGGAGTGATCATTTTTCAACTATATTCTGTAGGGATCCTTCATTTCGATTACTGTTAACGGCCCCAATAGTCTCTCTATGTTTTAGGCTTTATATTTGAATAGAAGCTCTGTGTAGTAGACAAATGTACAGTATATTAGGCAATGTGCCATGTGCCATAGCAAACTCACAGGACATCTGGCTACCAGCTGCCACGCTAAAAAGTTTTTTTTAACAAATTAATCCAAGTCTGTGGATTTATACTAAACCTCACAGTTAAAACCCGCAGTTCTGCATTCTGTGGAAATTATGCTCTATGGATATGATTGTTTCATTTTGGATTTTTTACAGTAGAACAATTACAACTGCCACTGAGGATGCAACATGTTCTCTGTCTGTGGGGATATAATAAAAAAAAATGATGACGCATCCATGATTATGAAAAAAAAAATCTGAACAAGATTATTTCTCATAATAAAATATACCATAGAAGAATAGGAATTTATACCTAATGAAAAAAAATATTTTAAGCCAGCATAGCACTTTTGTATATACAACCATATTTACTTTGGTAAACCCCTTGTTACTGATGATATATATGATTATTTATTATATAGTATTATTATTGTTATTAATAATGATAACAATAATAATATCACTATTATTATATTTTATTTATAACGCGCCAGCAATTTACTCAGACGATATATATTACAAGAAAATAAAACTGTGTATTGATGATTGTGTTCCTTATTGTACACCCAATTGACGGAATGTATATATACATACATACATACAAAAATACAGAAAAGGAAGCACACCCTAAAAACCATACACATTCAGATTCCAAGGTGATGCTTAAAATAACCAACAGGTATACACAACAAACTCAGCGCACACCCAGAAAATACTATTTAATAGCACTTATTTGAGGCATAAATAATGGTAATTTTTAGGGTATGCTTTACATTCTGATCAAACGTTAGGGTTAAGCACCCCACCTGCCACACCAGTGCCTCATTAATGGTGTCTAGAGAGAGAGATTTAAAAGCATGAGAGTCTCATTTGGGTTAAAATGCAATGCAAGCAATATAGACAGGTAAAATTAGAAAGGCTTTGTCAAACTTGGGGTACTTTAATGTAGTGGCGGGCTAATCAATATATGGCCATATAGTGTAACAGAATTCCCAATATTTATGCCTCAGATGGGTGCTTTTAAATCGGATTTGCTAGGGGCATAACGTTAATCTCTTGCTTTGTTGTGTGTTTATATATATATATATATATATATATATATATATACACACAATACTCAAACTACAATGAATAGACTAGTATATTTTCTGTAATGTTTGACTGTCTTAATACTCACTTACTACCGTTACATAGTGGCAGGTGTATACACTACATCAGCACAGTTAACATCTGGGTGGAAAATTGAAACGCAGAGAAATGTGTTTTACATTTTACTTGATCTCAACTCTTTCATATTGTCATCGGTCAAATGCACATCAATAAGCTTTCATATAACCAGAAAGCGCTCAGGGCAGGTTTTTTTACAATGTCGCTTAGTGTCAATAATAAGGAAATGGATAATATTCTTTGCTGGAAGTCTAATGCACCATTTGTCAGGAAGCTGTGTGACATTATAACTGGAGTTTGGGCCTAGTTTTTGGAAAGATAAATTAAAATACATATGTATTCACTGTAATGTGTGTGTGTTCATTAACAAAATTAGGGACTGATAACTAATGTTCTAAAGTTTTAAATTTTAATTACCATGGGGTACATAAACAATGTTTTGTTTGTTTTTAGATTGCGTGGATCCAGATTGTGCACCTACCCACTTCTATAGGTATTCCGTGGAGCCCTGGAAACCAAATAACTTTTGGATGGGAACACCCAGCACACATTGATTTGTCTTGTTCTAAAGTGTTCATGTGCTAATATTTTTGATCCATTATAATATTGGGTTATCTGGCTAGACTTGACCCTGTGGCTCAAAGTGCCCAGCCAACCCCATCTGGCAAAGACTTAAAAAAGGTATTCAAGATTATCTGTGAAAAGTCCCAGTCCACTACTGACTCAACTGGTATATGTCTTGTTGCACTCATTCACAAATTACACATAGGCCTACAGTTCAACTCAATTTGACATCTGTGCATTCAACTGGGGGAAAAAATATCACATTTTGGAAGAACCATAATTTATAATAGCATGGATATTGTAAAAATTAAATATTGATCTGAGAATCATATCTGTCTACACAGATGCCTACACCCATAGCAAATGGGAAACCATTGTTAAAATATAACAAACGTGTGTTTTGTGTGTAGCAGTCACTGAAGCAGAATTGTGGTGTTTACAGTAATAATGTCATATCTGTACCTTTTTGCCTGCTCCCAGAATAACAATTCTCTACTAACACCTGTGAACACATCTAGCCTTAGTTTAGCAAATAAAACTGTCTGCTGTCCATATATAATGCCTGGCTAGAAAAATGCATTGAAATAAACTCATATTCTTAAATACTGGTGTATTGTTAACCCATGCAGTGCTAGACCTGTGCAGTTGGACATGATTGGCATAGACTGTTAACTCCCAGACATCTAAATGGTCTTTCACTTAAAGGGTTAATTGCATACTGGATAAAAGGACCATAAATAATAGCTCTACTTGTGTATAACAAGTATATAAAAGCAGGTCGTTCTTAATCTGCATATACATCTATTTATTAGATAAACTCATTTGACTTGGTGATACCTATAGGCTAAGATAATTTCAAATCCGAAGTGGGATCATTTGGTTTACCTGCGTTCCTGAGTTTTCTATTTCTGAAGACCGAAAGTATGACCAGGAGGTTCCCCAAAATATCGATCACAATGGTGAAGATGAGAATGACAGCCAAGGCAGTGGCCACCCATGGAGGACGATCCAGTGCCAGATCCTTGGGGATATGCAGAGATCCATTCAATATGCTTACATTTACTCTCATTTTCCGATGATGCTCCAATTCCAGGTTATTTCTAATTTCTTGAGCTACTTCTATTTGATGTTCCACAAGGCAAAACAACTTTAGTTCATATCATGCTTCCACCCCGTCCTTGTCCTATTTAAGAGGGACGGGGGGAAGTGCATACATGATATTTTTGAAGAAGCCATGCCTTCCTTGGCTGTTAAGTTTTTACTTTGCATGTGCATGTGTCAAAGAAGACACTTTTATAGCATCCTAGCGCATCTCCTCCCTTGCAAACTGCACAGCTGCAAGATACGGATGACATCTAGCGTTACGCCAGATACACTGCAAACAATTTCTAAAGGAGCACCGGCGCCGCCTAGTGGCACGTACAGACACTACATTTTAATACACATCTTACCACACACGACTTTAATTCTCCCTCAAATTAATAATTTATTTCACCATTAATTTAATTTAGCTGATTTCTCTGTATGTTAGGATCAGATACCAACAGAGACCACAAGCAACAACATTATCAAAATATACTATCAAAGGCAAAGTATTGAATGTTCTCTGCTATGTAATTAGAATGTTATGATAACTGTAGTGCCCGGAAGAGAATTGTGATGTGAAATCGTTAACAGTGTGATGAAGGCTTGTATGACATGAACTTTAAATCTAAATGGTGTCACGTAGAATGTTACAGTGCGGCTAAAGAAAGCTAACGTTTTCCTTGAACCTAGGATGTTGGGATGTTGACACAATATGGAGAACAGTAATACTATTTTTCTAGCATGAAGACAATTCCATAGACTTGGATCAGTGAATGGTGCCTGGTGTATATATTTGAGGATCCCCCAATTTCACTGTTAACTGTTAACACTATGTTATTCTATGTATAATAAATATCATTAGGGCTGCAACTAAAGATTATTTTCATAATCGATTAGTTGGACGATTATTTTTTATTATTAATCGGATAAAAAAATAAATGTAAATTTTTTATTTATTTAAAATAATTTAGTAAACAAACAGTATTTTAAAAACAAACAGCAGAATAAAAAACTTTGATAAAAATGCATTTCTTGTTTTTATTTCCCAACCTGCCCCCCCACTTATGTACATTTGAGCCCAGGCTTGTCACACTGCCTCCCAGATATGCCACATACCCCCAGATATGCCACTCTGCCCTCCCCACATATGCCTTATATACCCCCAGATATGCCACTCTGCCCTCCCCACATATGCCTTATATACCCTATATGCCTTATACACCCTGATATGCCACTGTGCCCCCTGACATGCCTTATACCCCAGTATGCCTTATACCCCCAGATATGCCACTCTGTCCTCCCCAGGTATGCCTTATAACCCCTGATATGCCTTATACCCCCAGATATGCCTTATACCTCCCAGATATGCCATAGTGCCCTCATAGATTCGCAGACTCGTTCACAGACTAGTTTGCAGCACACTGACACAATACTTTTATTAGACAGGATTATTCCTCACTGCCCCAGGATTAAGATTCCCCTTAGTTTACACCCCTTGACCTCTAACTGCACCTTAAGTTACCCTTATTAAATTAATTAAATTAACTCACAGTCCTCAGCATTAAATTAACCCTAAAGACCCCAATAACCATAACTGCCCCTAAATTAACCCTAAAGACCCTATTAACCATAACTACCTCTAAATTAACCCTAAAGACCCCATCAACCATAACTACCCCTAAATTAACCCTAAAGACCCCATCAACCATAAATGCCCTTAAATTAACCCTAAACACCCCATTAACCATAACTGCCCCTAAAGTAACCCTAAAGACCCTATCAACCATAACTGCCCCTAAATTAACCCTAAACACCCCATTAACCATTAACCTATAACTATGCTATGGTGATAACATCACTTTTCAGGATGCACTATAATATCTTTTTATACATAACTACCAAAACCGTACATACAGATAATTCATAACAAGTTATTGTTCATACAGTGTACTTTATGTGGACAAAGGCTCTTTAGACAAGACGTACTACTATAAAGAGTAAGCTATTGTCAATGTATCATTTTCTAGGTTTATGGTATATATGGTGTGACGTTTTAATACCTTTCTGTAAATTAGTGCAATAATGTTGCATTAGGACCATGACTTTGAATTAAAACCACTTTGGTTTATGAATGGCACTTGTCCATGAACCAGTTGTTGCCTGTTTATCTATTATGCAGATATGTATAGAGAATCTATTAAGCCTATTGTAAGTGTAACTAGGTGAACAGGAAAATGTTATTCAATTAAACTCATTAGTGCTTAATACATTAAATATATCCTATTGTATGATGCATTATACATACAGGTCAGCACTCGCTATTTTGGTGTCATACTGTGAGGTGAATTGCTACGTCAATCAGACAGTGTGTGATCTGTAGCTTTCCATTTACAGATAGAAAATAAGTGTGTGCTTTGATAAAATATATTAAAACTTTTTTTTTACAAAAAAACACATAAAAGACATATCTATAATAAAAGAAGAAGAAAAATGTAAGACATAATGGCAAAAACGCTTGAGAAATATGCACTGTTCCAAAAAACAGTCTCTTAGAATATTGCTAAATATTCTATTATTTTAATTTGCAGTTCTACCTATACCCATGAATATAATATTTTGATGATTAGGTATAGCATGAGCACCAATACCCCCTTTTATATTGAATTTCCTCAGAAATAATTATGACTGTAAAGGACAGAGAATGGCATCCAAAAAATATAAGCAGAATCAGAAGGAGGATTATGGGTATCTGTGTAAGATGAAACAAGAAAGGCAAATCCGATCTGGCACAGGCAGAGGTGAAAACTGCTCACTTGATAAAAAAAGATATCCAATATATTTTAGATGCAGAGGTGAAATGTAACAAGAAACGGCTGGTGTGGAGACAAACGAAGGAGGTTATGTTTAGCTGGCTGTCTTCATGAATGCTCAAACGTCACACATAGTAAAAGAAACTTTAATGGAATAGAGATGTATGACCACTCTAGAACATATACCAAGATACCTAATTCATTCTATCAACTGTCCTCTTAAAACATGTTTCATTTTTAGTGCAATGAGAAGAAACCGGGAAGTCATGGGACTTTATGAATTTGTTACTTAATACAGCAGTAGTTCTACAGGACTGAAAATTGGAAAATGCTGTAAGGCTTCAAAAAAAAAAATAGCAGTATGGAAAAGTCCTTTTTGAGGAGCAGTGGGTTTTTTGATTAGCAAAAAGTATTGGTGGCAGAAGATTAAGATCAATAAAAGGGCTTAGAAGAAGGTTACTAGCAGAATACCTTTGAGGTCTGGACAAAGATGTGAAATTTGGATTATATATGGAAGTATATGGAGTGACACCAAAAATAATGAATGGGATTGGTAAATGCTTTTGAACGTCTATAGCTTAGAATAAAGGTGAGAGAAAATGCACATTAGACATTGAGTGTTCATAAGTTTTTCAAAGTTGAGGACATTCCAAGTCAAGATGTCATGATCTACACATAAAAGTTTAACCATTTAGTTTTTAAGTGAAAATGTTACAGGTAACCAGCCTCTGTACATTTATGTAACTAAGAAAGGTATTTAGAAGAATATTATGTTTCATTCACACAATTTATTCTATAAACACATTGAATGCTGTTTCTATTAGACTTGTGCATTCGGATTCATTTGTTTTGGTAAAACGAAAATGAGACCAGACCCCTCACAAATCGGATGAAAAACAAAGCAAAAAGCTCCGAATTTTCGTCCCACATTAACTCATACTCTCTCACACGCTGATTCTCGTTCGCTCTCTCTCTCAGGCTCCCTTTTCTTCTCTCTTTTATCTTCAATCTTCTTTCTTTGGTTGTATCTCCATGGGAAAAAACTGGCAACTTCTGCCAAAATGGCGGCGCTGTGGCGATGTCCTCCCTGATCATCCAGCGAGGATGTCACCAAAATCGCCAACTGAGGGCACATGAGGGCAATTTGGCAACCATAGCGGTGATGCCCTTTCTTGATCCTCCAATCGGTTATCTTCTCCAACTGGAGGATCAGGGAGGACGTCACCACACAAACTGTTCCCACAAAGTTGGAAGCATACACTTTATTTTAAAAATGTTTGTATGCTGTAGCATTAACGTTACTCTTTACTGGAACTAAGGGGCCTAAACTCTGAAAAAACACCGCAGATCAGGTTATGTTATTGTTATTTTAAACACAGAGTATATTTCTATAGTGTCTGTATCCCACTATTTTAAAATGCCCAGTCTCAACTGCAGTCATGTGCTGACATCTGGTGGGTAAGCTATATAATAGCACTTCTATAACCATAAAGAATTACAAAACCTATAAGAGTGACTGCAGGCATATCGTACAAGTTATCAAGTGAAACTAGAAGTGGTGTGCAGTTTCAGCACTGGACATTATTTATTCCAAAACTGATCTATTTAACAATGTGATTATGTTTGAGTTAACTCACTGCAGACAGTCGAAAAGGTTTGTTTCATAAGATTTATTCTCCATAATGCTTTCTGTGTTGATATTTAGAATTTTGACTTCTACAATATAGTTGAGCAAAGTATCAAAATTATCCTTTGATATATGTTCCCCCTATATTGCTGTTACATTTACAGTGCAGGCTTTTATCTAGTCCTGAGTCACTGAGCTATATAAGACATGGCCTCTGAATATTAATACTAAAGCTCTGGCAATAATATTTATGAGCTTCAGATGAGCAGTTGGGTGAATGCCATCATATCTGGTTTTTTTTCCCCAAAATCAAGTGGTTTATTTTCCTCAAAAGTATAGGGAGAGGTACAGAATAAAAAGGCTGGGGTTACAAAAGGAGGGGGGATAAAAGTGCACAATGAACTCTCCGCATATCATTACATCCATTCATAAGTTAAATGCCATCAGCCCATAGGCTATATATCTAGCACCAATACATCATACATATTGTAAACAAATGCAATTCCAAGTAATATTTTTGGATAAAGGTACCCACACGCATGTCTGACACTCCCTATAATTAGCCACCCGTGTTTATTCACATGTCTAGTGGGGATAATCTAATTGTAGGCAAATAAAAGTTGGGACAGCTAAGGTTTATAGTAGAGTAATGGGGCAGGTCCAAGTCCAGTCAACAGAACCAAGTAGCTGTGTATCTCTCCCTGTCCTCTGTAGTTGGAAGATAAGTCCTCCAATTGCCAGATTTTTCCACTTTGGAGTCCCAATCCCTAATTGTAGTGACCAAAGTTCACCTCTGGGATAAGGCTTTGGGCCAGGTGTCTGATTAATGATGTTGTGTAGAAGGGTATAGAGTGTGGGGTATAGTGAAGGAGAATATATACCGCATGGGCAGAGGCTTGTCACTGAGTTGAGAGATGGCTCGGTAGACGCCTCTCCGGTAGCCTTGTGTTTGTGGGAAATCCCACCATATGCTGCCAGGCATCTCCAACCTACCCATCTGTCCCTGTAAAGATGCTTTGGAACAGTTGTGGGGTCCGGTACCAGTGTGACAGGAGTTTGTAATTTGACCATTGAGCTCCTTTGTGTTCATGTGAAAACTTTGGACCATTGGTCATCTGCAATAATCAGTACAGAAAAGTTGGATATTTCCTGTTTAGGTAGGTTGGTCCGTCAAATCCCGAAAAACATTATGTTGCTGCAGAATTAAAATGATGAAATAGGTGATTCAGTGAGAAGGGATCCTCTCCAATAACGTGGGTGCTCTGGGAGAGGTGAATGTTTCTAACTCTATAACCTGACTATTATTTAAGAGTCTGCTGATGGTACAGGTATATGGGAGAGGGGACCCCCAGCAAAGCAAATGACCCATGACAAAAACCCAGCAGAAAGTCCAGGCTGTCTAGGAGTGGTAGCATCAGAACGAGAGCTCACTGGGTAAGTAATGTTCTCTGTGAAACATTCTATAACATTAATATTGGCTCACTTTTATCATTAATGGTCTCTATGGAAATACACTTTCATGACAGAGTGATGAATATTTATAATAAAATGGTTCATAGTAATGTGGGTTGACAGACAGATAAAGAAAAGTATTCTATTAAACCAGAAAAAACGCATGAATTTTTTTTTTTAGGTGTGAAGTCCTTATCACGCCTCTGACGCTCCTAGGTTTCAGTGGAGCAGTAAATGGCATTCTCTATTTCATTCATGTACAGACTGTATTAGACTTGACTACATGGTTGACAGCACTGGTGAGGGTATGTATAAGTGAATGTAAACACTGATAAGAAAAACAATACACTTTGTCACCAAGCTGACACTTATAAACTTATGAACTCTCACAGAGGGCACTAAGAATTTTCTCCTTATGGGGACTCCTATTATAATTCCCTACCAACCTAGAGCAAAACATACATACATGAACCAGAAAATTCTGTCTTGTCCAGTTGTGTTGTTGGAATGTACCTATTTTGTGCGAGTTTACAATTCAAATCTCCCTAACATAATATAATCTCCCCAATTGGAATTCATAAAGCAGGGCCACCCTAGTGTGACCCATGACTGGCCTGCTCTGGAAAATGGAAGTTCAGATGGCGACGTTAACTTACCCTACAATAGTAATTTGGCAGAGCGCACGGTGCGTAGGCAGAAGCCCGAGCCAGGTGCCAGGCAAGGCAAGGGTTGTGTGTATGCAATGTGTGGATTTTTAATGAACATGTTGGGGTGTAAGCTCATATAGAGTGAGAAGGCACTTGGCTGTGCATCCTGGGCCAAAAGAGGCCATCCCTCCTGAGCAGTGACAATCACCAAATGTCCTTAGTCTATTGATCTCTATGCATCAGAAAAAAATTAAACTGTTGAAACTGAGCAATAAATGTCAATGAGCAAAGGCATTGCTTTCGTGAGAGAGAAATAGATTTTTATTTATAAAGTGGCCCTGGAGATTAAAATCCAGGGAGTGTCTGTTTTTTTTTTATTTCATATCAGATTATAACAAAACTCCATCATATGTGATATGTACATTTTTACCCTGGGGTCTGTAAGTTTTAGAAAATGTTCCTGTTCAGTGTTAGTAAGTTTGGGGCATTTAGAGAATTTTAGGTTGTCCTTAAAGTGACATGCAGGTTTGTACAAAAGATCCTATCTTATATTAGCACACAACCAACACTAGGTTAAGGTAAAGTAGAGGAACTGCCATTAACTGAAGCTACTGCTATAAGGTGGCACAAGGTCACTGCACCTCCACCCCATATTCTGAATTAAATGTGAAGGCACACAGAGGGTTAATTTATTAATATCCTGCTTAGGACCACAAGGAGTCATAATTTGTCTCTAATCTCAAATTAGTTCCTATATGTTAGGCTAACACAGGCATCTACTGGTAGAGACATTTATGTTATATGGCAAGTTCTTTGCTTGCAAGGAACTAGGTTTTGGAAAGCAATTGGATATCCATTCAAAACATAAACAGACTCCCTGGTTTCTAGTGGGGGCAACCGGTGGATGTCTGCGTGATGCGCAAAGACAACCTCCAATGGTACCTGGCGCTCCCGCAAGGTCATGTGCTCCATCATAGAAGCCCCAGCGGAAGTGCCAGGTTGTCTGCACGCATAGTGCAGATGTTTACCGGCTGCCAGAGAGAAGGATCCAGGTCCCCTGCAGCGCTGTGGGGGATCTGGATCTTAGTCTTATAGTCAGACCTCTATTTGAGGTTCGATTATGAGACGACCTCGAATATAACAAGAGGGGTATTTTTCAGAGCATTTGCTCTAAAAAAAACCCCTTGTCTTACATTTGAGCAAATATGGTATAAAGAACTTTCCTTTACCTGTAACATAATGTAAATTGTTAAACACATTTGTATTGTAGATCTCACCCGCCATGTGTATGTGGTAGGAAGAGCACAATAAGAGCTGGACCAATCATCGAAGATCGCAGGTTATTTAAATTTCCTTAATACAGAAATGCGGGTTCCCCCGATGAAGCCAGCAAAACACGCGTTGAGGTGTTTGTTATTTTTACATACAGCAAAGAGGCACAATACTTAAATTAGGAATAAAAAAACACTCTAGAATTCATGATAGCTTCATTACTATGCTTGAAACTGTATCAGATCTCATTACTGTTAAGGCAGGCAGGGTAGGGCCTACGTGAGGATATACTATTTCCAGTACATGCTCCTATGCTGCAGTTTTAGCGTTAAATTAAAAGTTACGTTTTTACTATATACCGTATTTGCTTGATAAGAAGACAAGGTTTTTTCAGAGCAAATACTGGGGCCATTACATGATAAATCAAAACTAAAGGGAGGGGCTGGCTGGGAGAGATTCACAAGGGGGCAAAAACACAAAAGGGGGTTAATGACAAAGCAGTGTGGCAAATACATTTTTATTTGTTGTAGCTTAACCTGTCCAGATGTGGGAGTCGGTATGGCAGAGCCTGTCCTGGTGTGTGTGTTTGGGTGTTGGTGTGGCAGAGCCTGTCCTGGTATGTGTGTTTGTGTGTTGGCGTGGCAGCGCCTGTCCTGGTGTGTATGTGTTTGGGTATCGGTGTGGCAGAGCCTGTCCTGGTATGTGTGTGTTTGAGTGTCAGTGTGGCAGAGCCTGTCCTGGTGTGTGTGTCTGGGTGTTGGTGTGGCAGAGTCTGTCCTAGTGTGTATGTGTTTGGGTATCGGTGTGGCAGAGCCTGTCCTGGTATGTGTGTGCATTTGGGTGTCGGTGTGGTAGAGCCTGTCCTGGTGTGTGTTTGGGTGTCGGTGTGGCAGAGCCTGTCCTGGTGTGTGAGTGTGAGTGTGTGTGTTTGGGTGTTGGCGTGGCAGAGTCTGTCCTGGTGTGTGTGTGTGTGTGTGTTTGAGTGGGTGTTCGTGTAGCAGAGCCTGTCCTGGTGTGTGTGTTTAGTTGTCAGTATGGCAGAGCCTGTCCTGGTGTGTGTGTGTGTGTGTATGTTTGGGTGTCGGTGTGGCAGAGCCTGTTCTGTTGTGTGTGTGTTTGGGTGTCGGTGTGGCAGAGCCTGTCTTGGTGTGTATTTGGTTACACACCAGTCTGTTTTCTGGCACTTTACTTTCTATAGTATTAAAATAGAACTATTTTTTTTTTACTTATCCAGAGATAAAACACCCCCCTGAATTTGTAGTCACTTCAGAGGACAAGAATTCTAGGCCCAGAAATCAGTGAGAGGAAAAGAAAAGGTTTTGTGTTATTTACTATATTTCAATCTGCATATTTTATTGAAAAGGATTAGTGGCACTAAATTGTGGTTACAGGTGTCCCATGCATGATGACTTTTTTTTGTGTACTGATTACTTCCAATCCCATCACATTAGACACCAGGGAGTCTGAAGCACGGTTCACAAGTAAAGGGATGCACTGGGAGTGTAAGAGTGGCATGCGGGGGTCAATGGTTTTCTGGAGGCAGAGTGGAATAAAGGGGGTTAAAATGCATGTCAGGGAGGCAGAGTGGAATTTATGGGCGTATAAGGCATATCTGGGGGGCAGAGTAGCAAATAGGGGGTTAAAAGGCATATCTGGGGCAGAGTGGCTTATTAGGGAGGCAGAGTGACATATAGGGGGTATAAGGCTTTTCTGGGGGGGCAAAGTGGCGTATAAGGCATATCTCGGGGGCAGAGTGGCAAAAAAAGAATTAAAAACAAAAAAAATGTTTCTCATAGTTTTTATTAAATATGAAAAAATAGTTTACATGTGAATTAAAATGTACTAGTAAAACTTTTTTCCTATAGGATAGTCTTATATTCAGGCTTTTTCTTTTTGTCCTAAATTAATATTCAAATTTTGTGGGATCGTCTTATAATCAGGGTCGTTTTATAATAGAGCAAATACAGTATTTTCCTTCCTACCTCAAACCCACCTTCAATAGGGCTTTGTAGTTTTACTATAGTCTTAAACTGCCACCTAGAGATTGTAGATGGTATAGCAGCACTTACCTGTGACTATTGGTGTAGATCAAAAATTCTGTTTTCTTATTATTATTATTTATTGTTTTATATAGCGCCATCAAATTCTGTAGCGCTGTACAAAGGGTAGACAGGGCATAACAAGTAGTATGTAACATAACAAATTGACTAACAGAGACAACAGGTGAGGAGGGCCCGGCTCAAACGAGCTTGCAGTCTATTTATCATTCTAAACCATCTTAATTCAACTGACAATCATTGAGGCATGGCGTCTGATGTCAGAAATGGGGTATATTTGGAAAAAGGGGATTCCAGACCTTCGTCTAGGGGTAAATAGTAGAAATCAGGCATGTCCAAACTTTTTTCGAAGAGTGCCAGATTTGATGAAGTGAACATGTGCGAGGGCCGACCATTTTGCCTGACATTTTCTGAACCATTAAAATTAAATGCAAATTAACTATTTTATGCAAAGTTTATTGAAAACGGCATACCACATCTATCCCTTTCTCACTATCTCCCCTCCCTACCCCCCTTCTCACAATCTCCCCTCTCCCTCCCTACCCCCCTCTCACAATCTCCCCTCTCCCTCCCTACCCCCCCTTCTCACAATCTCCCCTCTCCCTCCCTACCCCCCTTCTCACAATCTCCCCTCTTCCTCCCTACTCCTCCTTCTCACAATCTCCCCTCTCCCACCCTACCCTTCTCACGATCTACCCTCTCCCTCCCTACCCCCCTTCTAACGATCTACCCTCTCCCCCCCTTCTCACGATCTACCCACTCCCTCCCTACTCCCCTTTGTAGGTCACTTACCGTCAACTCCTGTGTTGGGAGCGTGAGGCGTTTGTCTCGGGTGCCGGCGCTCAGCGTGAAGAGCCGGCACCCGAGACAAACGCCTCACGCTTCCAACACTGCACTCTGGGCAGCGCAGAGGCAGGCGGCGAGCAGAGGAGTCCTGGATTTCTGTCAGTCAGGGGGGCCCAAGAGGTGCCGAGCGGTCGTTTTCAGCAACCGCTCGACACCCCTTGGGCCCCCCTGACTGGCAGAACTCCAGGGCCCGGTCGCAGTCGCGACCCCGGTAGTTCCGCCACTGCCTACAATTTCTTCATCAGATGCCCTTGTGGATGTGTGTGCCGGCGCAGGGAGAAGGAAAGCCCAAATCTAGCGACGTCCGAGATCGTGAGATATGGGCTTTCCTTCTCCCTGCGCCGGCACACACAGCCACAAGGGCATCTGATGAAGGAATTGTGTAGGGGAGGGTTAGATTTCAACCCTCGTCTACAGTCAAACATGAACCCTGTTTAAAGTTACTGTAGACGAGGGTTGAAATCTAACCCTCCCCTACACAATTTCTTCATCAGATGCCCTTGTGGCTGTGTGTGCCAGCGCAGGGAGAAGGAAAGCCCAAATCTCGCGCTTTCCTTCTCCCTGCACCGGCTGATGACGCCAAGTCCCGTGGCTCACTTGGGGGGCCGTATCAGGGCTGGACTTTGGACATGCCTGGTATAAATGTACCTGGCTCAATAACAAGAAAATATTTAGTTTTTATCAAATATGAAAAATAGTTTACATGTGAATTAATATTTACTTGTAAAACTTTTTTCCTATAGGGTAGTGTTCAGTAGTAAGGCTTTTTTCCTAATTCATATTCAAATTTTGCGGGGTCATCTTATAATCGAGCAAATACGGTACTTTGGTAAATACATTATTTGTGATGTAATTAACACAATGTAACAATTTTTATTACTAATAATGGTAAACATTTTCTCTTTTACTGGATTTTGCATCTTCTTGGATTCCACATATAACCTAAAACATTTGTGAAGACCCAATATTAATAAAATGTTTGCTGCTACCTGTGTAATCTGTTGACTGAGTCAAGGAGACATTTTTTTCCTGTAGACTGTTCTAAAGCAGAAGCAGTTTGCTATACCCTAAATAACCATAGGGCTAGAATAAGTAGATACAGATAGGTCTTCAAGACGCTTCAGACCCAACACTGTCTTTGTATGTAGTTTTCTGTACACCAATGTATAGAGATTGTTCGGGTAGTCTGGGCCATGTGTTTATTTTGGCATTCTTGCCTTTTTTTTATCTTATTCGGAATTATTTGCACCTAATCTGTTCCTGCTTTTAAATAAATAGACTACTGCTGGAAGCATATATATATTTAATAATTGTATTGTCACAGCTTTTTGCATTACTAATAGGACAGAGAATAGAAATCCCTTTAAACTAGGCCTTCAATATTGGGAGAAGCTGCATTTTTATTTTTTAATATACTTTAAGTGATTTGATGTAATTAACTGGCATGAATTAAAATTATAGATCATATTTTCTCTGCAACCTGCAGTTGTGTGCTGCCACATAGTGGCTCTGCTATCTAATATATATACAAACCTGCTAATATCAGGTTGTCTCCATTCCACATTACCTCAAGTGGCATGAATGTGTGTACATCTGAAATCTGAGGAAGTCTCCAACCACTCAATGCAAAGCTGTATTGCCATTTTGTGTATAAGCCGTGCATTGCTTGGCGAACAGGCCACTAGATGTTTTAAAGAAATAACTTTTGTTGATGTAGAAACTCCACAAATGATACAAACACATTTTTTTAAAATAATTTATTGTCAGTAAGAAAGACTGGCTAATGGTAGTTTTCAGTAAAAACCTTTACAAGACCATGGCATCACAAATATACAGACACCATAAAAACCATGTTATGGTGATTTTGGTTCTAAACACGTATGCAGGGGTCCCCATTATACTTTCCAACTAGGGCAAATCTTTGAAATCTACAATCTCAATTTAGATTTTTTTTCCAGTCCCAAATTGCATCAGAGTAAGCATTGTTAATTCACAGTTGTTACTGTCAATTTACTTGGAAATAACAATGTGGTTGGAAATACAGCCCAGAAGGTAAAACCTCAATGGAATTAAAGAGATACTGTGAAGCCGCGGAAATCGAAAAAAGATCTGCTTCCTGGCACAAAAGAGAGACCTTAAAACTGCTAATGATCAAAAGGAAAAGAATTCCAAAAATATCTACAAAATCTAACTAATGCTATTTAAATCAAAACTGTACATTGCATTTACAGGTGGAACAAAAGGTTAAAATTATATTTGAAACTTTATAAATACACATTACATGCTACTATGTTGTAGTGGTATTTTTTTCCTAAAAAAAATATATATTTAAAAAAAGTAGACAGAAAAAGACGTTTTAAAAAATGGAGTGGAAGCAGCCTATCCAAATGGTTTATTTGTCTTCATAATTCTGGGAATGGCATTGGCACATATGTTTTAAAATATCATGGCCAGAGGTAACCATGCCTGATATCACTTGCCACATAAAAAAAAGCATAAAAGCAATGGTACATATGAAACAGAAGAACAAAAACAAATATATATTGAAATGTGAGAAATTATTACGTTTAAAACTTGAGCAATGTCCAGGCACTTTTTATGGTGTCAGACTTCGGTGTGGTGCTGGGGATCCAGAGACGGTATTGTCACATCTTCAAAGTGACCATCATCTCCACTCTCATAGTCACTTATCATGGCCTCTGACTCCATCTCACAGCATGCAGACACATCAGTGCATGAAGCTGCAGAAGTGTATCCAGACATGGACATGTTGTCCACCATGGGGACTTCAAAGTCTCTGTTATACCCTAACATGTAAGAAGCAGCATAAGGATCTCTATAACTATTGCCATCTCCACTGGTAGCGTTTTGAGGTTCTGCCATACTTGCTGAATATTGGTGATGAGGAAGGTACTTATTCAGGTTATATCTCTGATTACTTTTTGTTGATGAACCCAAGCTGCCCACACTAGGCATTTCTCTTGGTGCTTGCATTGTATCAAACAGTTCTGAATACTCTGGTGGCAGTGGTGGAAGCTCATCTGGCAATGGGTAGTCTTCTGGTGGAGGTGGGAAGTCAGTTTCTATGTCGTAGCCTCCTGGGTAGTAATCTGTTTCAATGGAAGCAGGGTCTGTGTAGAGAGGAGCTGTTTCTTCAGCAACTTCATAATGAGGATATTCCTGAATATCTGGCAATTGGACAGGAGGCATCCAGTCTGAAGTATCCCAGTGATAACCTGTAAATAGCAAGGATAATGCAAACATTAAGAAACAAATGATGTGAATGGAAAACATTAACATGTTAGTCATATCATACATGATTAAGGACACACATATATACGATTTAGAACACCTCATGCAAAGCATTTGTTGACATTCGTATTACTTTCAACATTGCTGTGATATGCTAATAAGCTGCACATTGGGTACGTATGCTCCTTCAGTGAAAGTGATGTGATATGCATGAGAGAACGCATTTTCCAGATCCATCTTCAATTACCACTTCTACACAAAGCACAAAACCATGTTTATGGTTTATCAATTAAATGCATATATTTCCTCCAGAAGGATGTAAATGAAGTCGCTCGGCTCAGATTTTTGTCAGGTCATCTGCTTTTAGCATCAACTTCTCTTATGAGCTATGTTGTCTTCACAAAATATTATGTAAAATGGTATTGAATGATACATTAAGAGCAGCCCTGATCCATCACTGTCTCTCAATCAAAGACTGGAGATCTGTGTCACCATGTAGGTTAACATGGCAGTTCAAATTTTGGTGGCTTAATGAATAGACTACTAAAATGGGGCCATTGGGTTAATATGCACCATTATGCAGTCGACTTTACACACACACATATATATATATGTTTATAGACTTTGTTTTAATCCTTTGAGAGTGCTTTGTATGGAAACTGCTGGTTACTAGCACCAGGCTTGGAATGGTGTGCAATGGACTTTGTGAGTATATATATATATATATATATATATATACATATATCTTAAAATGAAACAGGATGTACAGACTCAACATGAACGTCTCTGCCATAGGGAAAAAAATGTGAGAGGCCATTATGCGGTCCGAAAAATAGGCAATGCACAATAAAAAGTGAAGAGCTACAGTAGATGAAAAAAGCCACACGTGTAGAACTGACATCGCAAAAGCAATAACAGAGCAGATGTGGTGTTTGGTGAACAAATGAATAGACAGGCATAAAGGATACTTGTAAATAACAGCAATAATTAGGGATTCAGTCTGTTCAAATTTAGGCACGCATAGTCATTTGCCAGGAGCTACAAGCAGGCAGCTGGTGTGTAATGCCCAAAATAAAATCTATGCTGTTGAAACAAGTCCAGTAATGAGAATTTTCTGACCCTGTCCACATAAAGACATGAGAGCTAAAGAAGTTTCTCTCCCACGTTAAGTTGTAGAGATGTCAATAATGTATTTACAATCACAACTTGAATAATGCTACTATCTCATTGCAAGCTTATTAAGGCTTGTTCAGGAACATTTATAAATAAAAAAGTAGTAAATGAATCAAAAACAGGATTGATATAAAAGTAGAATTGTCCAGATCTAATAATTCTGCATTCCAAAGTCTATAACCAAAAGCTCTTTTACTTTCAGATTGTAAACTTTTTATAATTTCTAAATTCTAATTCTTCCTAATTTACATTAATCTGGTTGCATCTATTCTTTAACCATACACCAAAGTGTGCGCTTTCTCGTTGGTGAGTTGAACACAAAGACTGACGTCACAAATGCTGCAAGTACAATTACATGTACACATGTATTTCAATCGTGGGTTAAACAGAGCAAAACAAAAGCAAAGCTATTAGTATCATTTCACAACAACATGCAGAAGTCACCTCGTGAATTCCTGACATCAGGAACTGCAAAAGAATCTTTGAAGGCAAAGTAGAAAAAAATGGAGGGAAAAAATCATTACATTAGAAAATCAGGTTAGCCAACATATATCTCATCTTGCATATTTTTTTTAAATATGGTAGAACAGATAGAGGCAGCCCGTAACTCTAATTTTTGTTAAACCAGAACTTTTGGGTGTCTAAAAGGTAACTAACTCAGTTACACAGAGTTACACAGAGTTACACAGAGATGTCTATCTCATCGCAACTGATGAGATAGACATAAATATAACAAACATTATGAAAAGTCCAAAGAATAAATCCTCTTATCATATGGGAAGTTTTTTTAAAAAAAAAAAACATTGGAAGTTGTGTATATATTTTTTTTTCATGGTTTGACAAATTGTAGAGCGGCTTTTTTTCTTTATTTTTTTTTTTTTAATGGCATGTATAAGCATGCCAAACCCAACAGTGATAAATGTAATAACGGCATACTTTATTTTGTACATATTAAATAAATGCCTACAACGAAGAAATAAAAAAATCACACAGACACGGAATATCAAAGTAAAGCACAGCAAACACGTCTTGCATTGATCTCCGCTTTCATTGCCTCGGATGTATGACATGCTGGGCAGGCGCCAAGTCAAGGCCAGCTGCGTTACTTGCAGAAATTTAAGATGCTGAACTGTAGGTGAATGACTGCAGGATGTTTCATTCTGTCAGAACGGTGCTTTCAATGTGTTTGCTGACAGCTAAGTATTTGTATCAATTTATTTCTTTTATTGGCTCAAAGCAAATTAACTGAGCATCTGTTACTTGATCCTCTGAGTACAGTTCTCACTTCGCGCTGATTTAGAGACATAACTTTAAATCTTGCTTGAAATTAAAATCCAATGTGGCACAACGCAGAATGAAAGCATGCGAACTGTCTCCTTACTAATAAAACACCTAATTTGTTTACGGACGCCACTTTCGATGCCAAACAGATGCAATGAAAGCTAAGCAGCATGGAAATAGACTAGCACATCTTGCAGGAGCCTAATGGAACACTTTCATAAAACAAAATTATTTTTGGGCTGTAAAATAAGGGGTGCATATGAAACACATACAAGGCAAGAAGGTTATTACATGTACAAATAGGTATTTTATAACTCCAAAGGCATGCACACTCATAAAAAAAACACACGATACAGAACGCAAAACGTATTTACATATATATATATACCTTCATTTTCCACCGAGTCAATTACAGCATTGACAAGGTGTATAACGGTCACAATGGAAGCTTGTAAAAGGCAAGAAAAGAAAGACATTAAAAGAAGTGTAATGCCTGAACATAGTATGTGAAGACTGTACATAGGATAACAGACAGCTTTCCAGCTCATTATCTTCTATAAACCAGATGATCATGTACTTTAATGTTCTGTGCACTTAAACGGTCTGGCGTTGGACTGATCGCTGCATCTTAAATTAAATAATCACACACTTCTGTTCCCATAAAGTTTTGAAATAGGGGCTAAGGTTACATCTATATTTATATACAAAATGCACCTGTATTTTTTATTTTTATTTTCTTTACTGTAGTTTACTTTAGTTACTGTAGTATGGACATAATGTGTCAATATACAGACACAATAATAAGGTCAAATATACACCACTAAAGTATGGCAAATACTACTTTTTAAATGTAATCTTTCAACTACTACAAGGGTGTATAATACAATGGCACTTGAAGTGTTAAAATGATGCACTGCCTTCACTGTGATAGTACATTCAATAATCACACTTCTATTTTGTCCTTCGTTTCACTCTTCTTGGAGACATTGACATCTTTACACTAAGGACTGCAAAGATTGTGGGACAACGGATATCAACAGAGTGAAATCAGGAGATGTCTCTTCCCCAGCAGCAACTGAGCTGTCTGTAAGAGGTAAAGCGTCTATCCCTCAGAGTCTTACATTTAACGTGGGAGACATCTAAAAGGCACTGTTTGGGAACAAAAGAAACATTTCTAATTCTAAAAATCTGTTTCAATAGGCAGCAGTTTTTATATATTTTTTTTTTTTTACAGATCTATGAAGCCTACAATAACTTAAGGTTTGGGGTACAATTTTCATTTCAACAAAGTCAAGCTTTTCCCTTATGCCGCGGAAAGATATTTTAGCAAAACACCACAACTCTGCAGTTCCCGTCACCAGCAGAAAACTGGAACTGGATCATTTGTCAATTTTCAACAGGGCCTAAAGACAACGCATACGTCAACGTATTTAGCAGGAGACAAGGAACTGATTATCCTACTTCATACCTTTATGAAGAGTGGAAGAGGTGAACTAAGAATTATACAAATGCAAGCATATGCATGCACCTACTTAAACTTGTTAAAGGCTTGAAGCGCTAACAAAAATAGCACACACGTACTTAACTGTGAACATTACAATTTGCATGTAATTTAGTGACATCAAATTTAACATACAGGAAATTACAACATCAATTAGAATACACACAAAGTGGGGTATTTTTCTATTTTTTTTTATCTATCTTGTTTGAAGTGTACTCCTCAACTGTTCCTTCTAAACACATGAACGCCACAAAACCTATCCAAGTACACAGTGATGTCATGAGCCTCCTTTCGTCATCACAAAGAAAAAATTGGAGGCATTAAAGGGAACAGAGGCATTTTATGTATTTAATCAAAAGGATGGGGATGTAGATTCAAGGACAACTGAGATCCAAGGGATACCATCTTGGGCTGTTTGCTAAACAATACGCATAATCACTCTGGAGAAGACAGAGCTTCCAGGCAGAGAAATTATTATAGCTTCCAAATCACAGAAAATTAAATGGCTCAAGGTCATAATATTCCGAATATTAATGAGATTTAACAATACTTTGCCTGGCGTGAGATAAAACATGTGTTGATAAGGATATGTCTGTTAAACAGTAATCATATCGATGTATGATTAAATATTTATAAGATTAATTAGCCTGTTTTGATGATAATGATGGTAAAAAAAGATTAATATTTAGAGATTAAAATATTTAAAAAAAAACATCTAAAAGAAATAAAAGGTATATACTATAATGACTGTGATGCAACTAACATGCCATTGCTTGTGATCATGACATTATATATTCACGATAAAGGTATGATAAACATGTATATTCACATGCCCACAATTGTGTCACGTATGCTACAATAAAACACATCACAATCACAAAACTGTACATGTAATAGTAATCCCACATTGTTTGTAAGTAATAAAGGAAGATCAAATTAATCTTTAATGGATATAACATATATTTGACTATAACTATATAATGGCAATGGCAGTTTTGGATTATATTTAATAGGATTTTTTTGCAAAGTATAGTTAATTATAAAACAATTTGACAGTTTTTAGGCTTTACCTTCAGAACTAAAGGTTAAGACAAAACTGGTCAAATTTTATTTTCCTGATTTACATGGACAATTGATTTACTACAGGTACATCCTAAATGCCATTTCAAGAAAGTAACGTAACTACAGTCACGCTGTTTAAGAGCAGAGACAAATAAAGATTAGCATTGTCCTTCCTTCATTACAGATGCCATCAAACTTACAATGAGACACATCTCAAACTCTGCTTTCGCTCATTGGTGATTTGATCCATATGGGAACTGAGGTAGCAGCAATAGAGAGAGAGGAAACATCACCCTTTAAACCCAGTTCAGAAAAAGCCTGTGAAAAACATTACTATCTTAACAAGTTAAAAAAATATATATTATTTTATTATCATCTTTTATTTATATAGCGCCAACAATTTACGCAGCGCTTAATACAATACATAAGTTCAAGGGGTCTGACAAGACGAGAATTGACAGACTAAGAGAAACCAATACATTAGGTGGAGAGAGCCCTGCTCGCAAGCTTACAATCTATATATATATATTACAGAAGTGGAAAGATTTTGTGCAAAGAGCGCAAAGGAAAAGTATGGTACGGTACCTCTATCAACCAATGGAACCCTCCTTACGACCACTTGTGAGCTTACAAGGGATGACTTACTATGTAGTTGTTTTGCCTTAAAATGTATAAGTAACCAATTCTAAATGGAAGCTCTCTACATGTGCACTGACTATGACCTCCTATGCACCAGAGCTATGCAATGGATTATACTGTGCAGTAAAGGATTGCATTGGGATGCGGGACCCGCGGGTCCTGCCTTCGCGCTGCTCCCTCACAGCGTCTCTTCTCTTGCTCCACCCAGGAACACAGCGGAGTCACGTGATGTGACGTCACTTCCCGTGACTCCGCCTTGTTCCTGGGTGAAACAAGAGAAGAGACACTGTGAGGGAGCAACTCGAAGGCATCCTTGCGGGACTGCGCAGGAAATCTGCAGTTCAGGTAAGGGGTGGGCGTGATTGGTCACATTTGTAGCGGGAGTGGGCGGGATTGACCACAAATGTGGCAGGAGCGGGCGGGATTGGGCACACATGTTGCGGGAGCTGGCGGGAGTGGAACACACACATTGCGGGAGCGGGATTAAAAAAGCAGTCCCGCGCAGGGCTCTACTGTGCAGTGCTCGACAGCACCTTGGAGCCAAACGGTCTAAGCTATTTACCCTTATTGTAGTAGTTCTACAATCGACAAATTTCAGTAATTTGGTAAGTAAACATTTTCATTTTTGCACTGATAAGGCTGCAATTCGATCAGTAGAAGATATTTAGAAATGTGCACACACTATATAAATAAAATTACCTAATCGTATCCATCATATCAATGTGAATAAGTATACATCTCATTTCTAACACAAAAACATGTTCACTTGAACAGACCCCCCTCCATTTCTTCCCATGGAACTCGTCACATTCCCAAATATGATTGAATATTCTGTACATACCATTATCATCACAGGATTCTGATTGGAAGGAACTGAGAGACTGTATTTCAGACATACTTTCACGGGGATTGTAGAGCTGACAAGGTTTTTCATCTAGAGACTTCTTTGAAAGACATGGGTCAAGATCAGCCTTAGCTAGAAGCGTAAAAGAAGATACAATGTCAAAATGTTAAGGACACTCAATTAACAAGCTGTAACTTTGATAGGCCCCCAAGGGATGTGCAGGACGTGTTCAGTACAAGCGGCGCAGCAATGAAATGTGTTTGAAAGTGGTAATCAAAGGAACTATCAGAAATTAAATGATAATTACAACGACAACATGGAAGCAGTTTGGCATTTAACATAAGGAATAAATATGAGATGAGATTTTATGAGAAATGCCAATATTAATAGGAACATTGCTTAAAAATGTAATAGAAAAGATCAACTGGAATATATTTGAGGTCTCGTCTGTATTTTTGAAGTGTGGCAGTGACAGATCTGCCACGTTTCCAAAGTAATGGTATTAGATACTGACTATAATACGCAATCTGTACACATTAAACTACCTACTGCGAAAACTACCATGTGGAAACTACTAAAACTACTATCGATAATCATGACCTCATTTTATCTGCATGATTATTCCTCCACATCATGTTTCCATTATCTTGATCCACAAGATCAGATGAATTTGTGGATTATAAGAACCATGTTTTCCTGCAGAGTAACATATCACCACAAAGAAATCAACTGGACATTACAGTCATCGGATCCTTTAACGCATATGAGAGCCGAGCGGTCTCTTTACATTTTCATGGTGTGCCCATGTAAATGCATGGCATGATTTTGCAGAGCCTTCCTGACATGTGTTGAAGTACCACTGAGGATGACTGTACTCTTCAGACAATAATATAGTTCTGAATGAAAGGGTTCCCACTTTAATAACATCCGAATGTCTGACACTGAGCTTCCAGCGTTTACCAGTGTAAAATGAGGACTCTGCATTGAGCTAAAGCAATAATGTATTTTATTACCTTCACTTTCACTTGGGATTGACTTTTTATATAAACATTAATGTAAGTGTTTGTTGGGAGTGGAATTATACAGAAAAAAGTATTGGAGGCTTTAGGGAAAATTCTTTATGCAATGCTATTCACAGATTAGCCTGGAAAGTCTGACTGACCCAGACAGCTTACTGATCACGCAGGAAGGGAAATTCCAAGCTATGGTATTTCCTGAATGTGCATGCAATCCATCTCCCCACATAACTTGTGGAATCAGAATTTGTAAAACTTAAAGTTAAATTTGTTAAACCCAATGCTTATGGGAATGACACACAACACGTACAGTTTATTCTTCTAAAAACACATTTTGGTTTTCATTGTTACTGGGAAAAATATATTATATTATTCTTTTTAGAAAATATTTAAGTGTACTTTCTCCCAGCATTACATACTTTTTTATGCTGTTGGGTGATATAAAACACATTATCAATTGCGTTTGTGGCAAACCCATGGGCACAGGTAGATTCTTTGGACTTTCGGGTGACGTTCAAAGTTATGGGTGTGCTCTCAAATAATCAGATGTGGGAGATGGGAGGCAGCAAAGCATGCCAAAGCTCCAGTCTGGTAACCATCACAAAAAATAAACACGCAGGTTTCCAAGTAACAGCACACAACAGTTCACAGTACTTTATACTGATAAGCTTGGTGAATAAAGCAGACGACAGATAGAAATATTTGAAAAGAGTAGGGGAAGAGGCAGTTGCAGTTGAGCTTTAATTTCATTGCCAATTAAACTATGTACCTAGTTGCATTGGTGACGCTACCATATAAAAAAATAAAGATAAGATGCCTAGGACCCCTTAGAGGACACAGGATGAGCAGAACACATATTGTTGATAAAATGTTATATCTCTATGTTATATCTAATATTCTCTTAAAATCCAGATATGTCCCTGCCTAAAGGACTATAGCAGTCAAGTACCCTATTTGATGGCAATGGGTCACTACGCTTGATCAACACAGCTATAGCCCTAAAGGCTAACTTCAAGGGAGCTTCAAAAAAGAAAATATGCACACACATAAACCTTCAAAATAAGTTGCTCCCCAGAGTGCTAAAAGAACTAATAACAACTGTGCTTACCATCATAGTCAAAGTCCCAGCTGGGCTTTTGTATTGAGTCACTGTCCGATGGCGAGTTTGATGGGGGTGGAGGTGGAAGATTAGGAGCTACGCTGCAAACTGCTACAGTTTTCCTATGTCCATGTATTGAGTCAGGGTTAAACGTGCTGAATTCTGGGTGCTCTGGAATGGTTGATCCTTCAAAGGAATTTCGATCCAGGTTGTTCCTGGAGTCACTAGGAATGCTTGGAGTATATGAAATCGGTCGGACAGGCACCTGAGGTGGGATGTCTGAATACACATTTTTAACTTTGGGCTCCAAAAATGTTCTTTGTAAAAATGCTGAAGAAGCCGACCCAGCGTGTTTGTCTTCTGCTTCTGCCTTCCTCTTCTTTTTCTTATTGACCACCACACGGCACACTACAAAAATTACAACTAAGCAGAACACTCCTGCTATGAATACAATTATCCCAATAACCTCAGCCAATCCAATGTTCCAGGATGTTGATACATATTTGTTGAGCGTGATATCTGTGCAGTGCTTTCCACCATATCCATGACTACAGTTACAACTGTAGGAGCCATAAGTATTTTCACAAAGAGCGCCCTTAGGACAGGGGCTTTCTACACACTCATCCACATCAATGAGGCACCTTAAAAAAAAATCAAACCGTGTGTTAACATTCTGACCATAAATCAAAATGATATGAAGAACACAGATGGAAGCCCTACCTTTCTCCTCTGAATCCAGGTTCACATTCACATACAGGACCATCCAAACTGTCAATACATTTTCCGCTATTCTTACATGGGTTATCTTTACAGTAGGGGCCAAGCTGACATCTGCAAAAAAAAACATTCACAAACTGTACAATGGGTAGACTGGACATAGTAAGTAGCACATAGCCTAACAATTTGACATATAGGAAAAACAGGTGAGAAAGACTCTAACTGTTCACATATTTAGCTTGGTTGACCTCTTGCAATGAAACTGTTTTTTATTTCACTTTTTCAAAACCTTGGATTATCCCAACTTGGTTACACTTGAAAACCTTAAACGTGTGCTTCCATGTACAACTAACACTATCACTTTACATTTTATAACAGAAGGAGGTACTAACACTGACCACAATACACTGCTGATTCTTTACATTAATTGGTAAAAAAAAACTTTACATTAATTGGTAAAAAAAACTTAGGAGTTTCTAAGAGAATATATCATAAAATATTAATATAATCTATAATTCATGGCTAAAAATACACACTGTATCTCTATAGCAAATGGTCAAGCCTATCTTCTTTTTCATACGACGCCTTAAACAGAGAAATGATTACACTAGGAGCTTTGATAAGCAGAATAACTTACCTCTGGCCTGTGTAATCACCTCTACAGTGGCAGATGAAATCATCCTTTACCACGATGCAGGTACCACCATAAAGGCAAGGGTTTGTTGCACATGGATTGATGCCAATTTCACAATGTGTACCCGAGAACAATGAAGTACATTTACAGTAGTAGCCTGTAATTGTAAGAATAATAATAAAAGAAATGTAAACACACAAAGAAACTTATGTACGTTCAATTTTATATATGATGCCCTACCCGTCTTGGTGGGGTACATATCTATATTCACTGTTTACTGTTCCTCCAACTATATAGCCAATTCACAGACTCAACTTTATGAAGTTATTGTTTTTGGATAACTGCCCGGTGAAAGAAAATAACCCCTTCGGTATCATAAAACCTTGTATATACACTTTAATAATCAGGAATCACGGAGTCATCCACCACAGCTTTTAATGTATACATCATTTTTATCAGGCTTTGTGAAACAAAGTATAAAAACATTTCTTATTCTAGAATAATCAAAGGGAAGCAGCTCAGGTGGAAAATAACTCACCTCCATTAGCCACCGGAGAGCAAACACCTCCATTTTGACAGGGATTTCCAGAGCAGATATCAGCACTTGTTAGGGAACAACCTGGATAAATATCCACAGATTCCTCTATGTGAGCATAAATCTTAGATTTGCTATTTAGAGGGAGCTCTTGTCCATTTAGCAAAACAGAGTCTATGCATCCTCGGAATCCATTGTTAACTTGAGGGCCTCTCCCGTGTTTTGAGCCATGTCGCATATGACCACCAAAATACACAAAATTATCAAGGTTGAGCGTTCTGAGTGTGCCGGGGGCAGTTCCAGATGCAGTGTGGACACGATCCAAGACCAGCCTTGCATAATTGCCATCCACTTCAAGAGACACCGTGTGCCACTGTCCATCGTTGACATGTATACTCTGAACAGACACTATGCCCGGGCCACTGCCACAATCAAATTTATACTGTAGTTTTCCACCTTGAATCTGAAATATACAATAATAAGTCATTAGTCTCTAAGGGTGTATAATGCAACATATATACGGTGGCTGTGTATTTAGCAAGGAATGAAAAGATTGAGAAATAAATTGTAACAAATGTCGGATCATGTCAAAATTGCTAATCAATATAGCAGGCTTTGCTGATTGCTGTGAATACACAATCAAAGATGCAACATAAGAACCAAACACAATGAAAGGCAGAGACAGATCAATGCAATGTCTTTATAAAACAGCTACTGGTATACAATGGGAAGTATAACAGAGTGCCAATTTTCAGATGTTTGTTACATTGCCTGAAGAGTTTGCGCCGTTAGGTTAATCTTAAAGTAAAACACACCTCAAGGATGCTATAGTCGGTTCCTCTTGCATACATGACAACTGCGTGAGCTGAATAAGTTCTAAGCTTCATTGAGAGTTTCATTTCTTCCTTGTTCTCATTTTCCAGCAGCCGGTACTTGATATAACTATTTCCAGTAAATGTTACAGATGAACCTGCTAAAAGAACAATAACAAAAAGATATATACATATTTGTGCTGTTGATGTTATTTTCCAGTATACTGATCCACAGCTATGAAAACGGAAGAGCTGGCATCTGTCAACGCTCTAAATTAGAACACAATAAGCAAAAAGCGGAAGAAAAGCACCGCAGATATTCCATCCCTCATTGACAGCGCTGAGTTGTGCCAAAGTCTATTCAACAACAGATCCATTGTCCTTCATTACCGGTATATGTTGTACTTACATGCCACTGAATCAAGAAAAATAAAGTTATCCTAAAATCTGGATTATAATACACGTGCTTAAAGGGGCACTCCCACTATACTTAATATCCTTTTGTTATTCTCCTATAGTTACACGGAGTATGTGTGTAAAAACTTTTATTACTAATTGTACTATTTTTTTTTATAAAATTGCAAAAATAGAAGCTTTATAATTTGTTTGGAATACTGGTTATTTAGACATGGTACAGGTAAACTCATTAATAAGCACATAAGAGAGCGAGATGTTCATAAAGCTATCCTATATATCACACGATTCAGGGCAGATTAGGTGGGACAAACTGCTTGTTTTGCATCTTTACTTGTTATGTATCCATGTTCCAGCCCTGAAACTAATAAAGAGGTAGCCCTACCTACTTTCTTTCATTGATCAGTGAAGCGAATTACATGTTAAAACCATTCTTCAATGTGTGATTAGCGACTATCCGAGCAGTACCCTGTTCAGTCATTAGAACGGATGCCATCAAGAGAAGTTGGGGAGTTGTTCATTTTGTATGTATAAGTCATAGATAATTCCTTGACATTTTTTACAGTTTTAGTTTTTTCCATATCAAATAAACTTGATATAATAATTATTCAATACTTAAGTTAATTAAGTGCTGAAAATGCTTCAGTGTTTCAAGTGCAAAAATACAGAATCAGTTCTTGGTCTCATCTTAAATTCACGATAGTCATATGATATCCCATATTATTTTGGTGTAAGAGCCTCTACTACTTCTGCTGGGATGTAGTTTTCCTCATCTACAACCCACTGAATAAAGTAAAATGTACTTAGAGTAGTAACACAGCCTTCATCATTATGCTGTTAACCTAGAGCATTTTGCAAGGTTCTGTCGACCCCCTGCTATAACAAAATGTACTATATACACAAAAGCAAAGATCATACCGCTGCATTGTCCATGTCTGTCATCTTGGCAAACACATTTGTGTTTTCCTTCTTTCACATCTACAACGCATTCAGTTCCTTCAGGACAAGGGTTTCCATCACACATAGTGTTTAGAATAGGACATTTTCCACCTAAAGCAGAAAGCATGTTAAAATAACCAAATACACAAATATAATATATACCGTATTTGCTCGATTATAAGACGAGGTTTTTTTCAGAGCAAATGCTCTGAAAAATACCCCTCGTCTTATAATCGAGGTCGTCTACTAATCAGACCTCAAAATGTCCGGTGGGGCCATGCTACTTACCGGGCTTTGGTCGCGAGCAGCAGGAGAACAAGAAGCTAGCAGCGTGTCACAAAACTCTGCCTCCCCCCTCCTTCCTCTGGGGGCGGGGCCAGAGAAGTTGCACGCACAGCGGGCCCCTGCAGAAGTCTTGAGTGAGAGATCAGCAGTTCAGGTAAGGGGGTGGGGGGCTGGGGGGTTTGAGCGTGTGTGTGTATATGTGATTAATGGAATGAATGAGTATTTAAATGTTTGTGAATGAGTGTGTGTTAGTATGGATGTGTAAGGGTGGTGGTGGTAGCATGGCATAGGGAGGCTGTACTCACACTCCTATCATCCTAGGTTCCAGCATGTACTGGCTGCCTTGGCTTGATAGGGGTGTGATTGCTGTTAGCAGTTATATATATATCTCCAGAAATGCCTTTTAACCCCCTATATGCCACTCTGCCCCATGATATGCCTTTTAACCCCCTATATGCCACTCTGGCATATAGGGGATTAAAAGGCATATCATGGGGCAGAGTGGCAAATAGGGGGTATAAGGCATTTCTGGGGGCAGAGTGGCAACCCTGGGGCAGATGTGCATAACTGGGGGGGGCAGGTTGGCAAATAAAAGGAAATAAAAAAATATATATTTTTCTCAATCATAGCTTTTATTAAATATGAAAATATTGTTTACATGAATTAATATTTACTAGTAAAACTTTTTTTCCTATAGGGTCGTCTTATATTCAGGCTTTTTGTTTTTTTCCTAAATTAATATTTAGATTTTGGGGGGTCGTCTTATAATCAGGGTCGTCTTATAATCGAGCAAATACGGTAATTTATTTTAGTTCTTAAATGTTATTCTTACCTTTGCACAAGCATACAGACTTCCGGTGGTGCCTGGGCATGACAAAGCTCAGCCTTGCGGTGCTGTGAGTTGACATCATATTTTCATCTACAGATATCTTCTCATCACAAAACCTCAAAGGGCACTCTACATCAATGCACAGCTTTTGGAAGACACCAATGATTTTAACGCCACTGAAGTCTTCGATATCAGCAACAGATGCGTTTATCTTCTGGATAAGAACTTTAGGAGCAAAAAGCGTGTTGCCAGGTTTATCTACCACCAGTAGAACATCAAGGTTCGATGGTGGTTCAGAAGGTTGCAAGCTAACAATCTGAATGTCGATTTTGCGCCCACCCAATAAGTTTCTTAGAGTTCTTTGAAAGTTCCGCCAGTAGTCTCCAATGAATTCCTCCGGAGTCAGATTTGCAAAACTGAACGTTATGCTGTTATTAAGCATCTCCTGAGTTACCTGTCTGACCTGCACAGAAATATCTGCTGCTGTCGTAAACTTCCCATCAGTGACAGTAACGTTTAACAGATACTGGCCAACATCCAGTCGCTTATGAGCAATCAACTTGCCTCCAGTGCTCGAAACGGAGAAAAGGTTTTCTACTTTAGAATCCAGGCTGTATGTAAGGGTATCGTAAACATCTTGATCTGTTGCATGGATTTTTCCAATCACGCCTCCAGAATATTCCTCTCCGAAAGTTGAAATGTATATCTCTAGAGGTAAAATTGCTGGAGGGTGGATGCTCTCCTCAATCACTCGCACTTCAATATTGGTCATGGATGATAACTGAGGTTTTCCATTATCTGAAACCTAAAAATGCATGGGGGAAAAAAAAGATATAGTAAAGTTTAATGAGAACGGAAAAGAGAAACTTTTTTATTTACTTATTTTGTTATAGTTCTTTTTGATCTTGGTTCTATAAAGGAGACAGTTTGCACAAATCAACGCAGTGTAATTGCACATATCCTACAGAAGATGGCACACAAACATCCAAAAAAACCTCATAATAATACAATTATTTAATGCATTCTACTTTAATACATTTAATGAATATGAATAATAATTTACGTCTGCCACATTTTATCATATAAATTGTCAACATACAAAAAAAAATAGAAAAAAGTACAGGGGAAAATACACTATAAATAATTGTAAGGCAGCTAAGCCATTGAAAGGTCATCTCAGTTATGTACTTACTAGAATTATTTAAATAAAAAGACAACAAAAAAAAAAAAGATAAAACTCATGTCGATTAATTTGGTCAGTAATTACATAACAGTTATGTGGGAGGCACAATAAAATCCCAACTTCTGACAAATATTTGCGAACAATGTTCTGGGATTACTTGCATGGAAAGAATTCAAAGGGTCACAGGACATTCACAAAAGAATAATAGGTCTTCTGTCTGCAGGCTGTTATATTCATTATTAATGAACCTATCAAGTCTGTGATTAACAGAGTGCAGTCCAGTGCAATTTTTTTGCCCTGGCACACAAAGGGTTAAACCCACAGGATGTTTTTGTTTGCTTGTTTTCACAGCTTATTAATTGTAATTAACCATGTATTAAATGCGTACTTCCCTGTTTTATCTTGAAAAATTGGAAGTTTACATGAGCTAGTAATCACGCAGCCTTCACACCGGGTAACAATCCAAATAAATGAAATAATGTTGAAATAACAAATTCCACTTGAATTTGAAGCGACTGCTAGAGTACTGCAAGCCAGATATTGGGCTTAGTAACTATTTATGTGTTCCATAAGGTTAATAAATGAATATACATTTTCTTATGGAGAGATCTCATTAATTTGAAGCCTGTTGGAACAGCGCAATTACTATTAATGATGAGGAATGCTCCCTGGAGGCTTTTCTGGTTTGCAAAATATGGAAAAGTTTGACACGAGTATTATTATCGCTCTTGGGCTAAAACTGCCACTTTAATATGCGGACCGAACTATGTGGTGCTAAATGCACCCCCTTTCTTCTGACATTTTTTTTTTTTTATCAGGTTTATGTATTTGTTTCTTGCCCTTGGACCATGCAAAGCATAATATGTATCAGCTGATATTGTCACAGTAAAAAAAAAATATATCTATGTGATAAATATTGGGATGAAAGTTAAAATATATAATTTGATAAGAAGCAATCCCTTGTGACTGTGAATGTCAATATAGCAGAGGAGTAGTGTGGCGGTTTCTTTTTTTATGTTATAGCTTGCGCTGGGGTTAGAAGGGTTAACTTTTAGCTTTCTACTCTGCATTACATTTCTTTAGATATGTGTATATATATATATATATATATATATATATATATATATACAAAAGCTAAAATATATATATATATAGGCCAGGTTTAAAAATGTGTGCATTGTAGATATGCTAATAGCCTGTGCATTTTTTGCTGTTGCAGTCTAGAAAACTGCATATTCCAGTTTAAACAGGTCATTTAACAGCAAATCTTGTATTTTTCATCACCGTTAACACCAATTAAGATTTAAGCGGGTCATGGAATTCGGCCCATTATCCTTACCCATCTAATACCGGCTCTTTTAGATACTTGGTCCATTCATCCTCTTAAATAGCATATCATCCGTGGCTGATTGTTTTGTAAATGTGATCACCATGAGGAATAAAGTAGCCAGATAACAATAAAGGTGCTAAAAACTTCCAATAGGGATTAGAAACAAACTGAAGCTCCAAAAAACCCATCTTTGGAGAAAAAGTGGAGCCATAATGCGACTGGCATTACTCATGCTCTGTGATTAGAAAGGTTAATAATAGTTTAACTTTGTGCCAACACACTCTAAACCCTGATGGTATCTGTGCTTGCAGTGATTGCAGACTGCCTCCTCCTGTTAGTACGTTTCTTCCTGCGCTAACAAGACTGTCACTGTCTGTACTCCCTGCAGAGGAGAATGTGACCAGTCAACTATTGCGTCTCACTGTCTCTCTCCAAATATTTTTCGCTTTCTTACATGAAAGCACGACACAAATCCTGTTAACAAGGCATTTATTTTCATTTTTATAAAAATCCTTTAAATGTATGAATAACCAGCAATGTATTGTGTATTCCACGTGCTAACTGTGTGCAGCTCAGATATTAGTTCTTCGAATGGTCATGCAACTTGCAGGGTATGCAGTTTCAGACTTCCTCTTGCTGTATATCAAGTTTTAACCCCTTAAGGACAATGGGCGGTCCCTAAACCCATTGAAAACAATGCATTTTTGAGGCCGTACATGTACGGGCTTTGTCATTAAGGGGTTAAGGTCAATCTATCACATTTTTATTAGAACCATCCTAAAGTTTAGGCTTGGTTTCTATGATTGCCAAGGTTGAAAAATTGGCAATCTATGTGGATTTTAAGCACCAAGTATCAAATCAAATATGTTGTGGGTGCAGCCTTTGGTACTGTCCTTTCAGTTAACCAGACCGATTCCAGATTTTGTGAGCAGTATAGCTATGGTGAAAATATTTCAAGGAACATATACATTAGGTATGGGAGTGGAATTCATGTGCTTTTAAAGCAGCAATGGCACAGCATACTAAATTCTGGCAACTTTTTCTTTTTTTCCCCAAAATATAATTTTTCATTGGTAGCTGCAAGGCCATTCCTGTGTTAAGTCTCCTTGTGTTAAGGATGTTTTAGACCGCTTTCAGAGACAACAGAAGCTCATACCTGGACTTGAAGCAGAAAATGATCATTGATTTTTCGATTTAAAGCTGTCACGGTGGTAACTACCCCTTGCTGGTCAATCTGAAAAGTGTTTTCTTCATTTCCACTCAAAATAGTGAACGTAAAAGGTGGGCCATTGTGTGAAGAATCCTTGTCTGTGACCACCAACTGCAAAATGCTGAAACCAATTGGCTTATTTTCCTGTAAAAAAAAAAAAAATAATGAAAACATTAAAGTTACGTTATTTTCCAACTATATATGATAGCATAAACAAACATGATGGTGTGCTGCTCCAGTTTTTTTTAGAATATTGTATAAAAATCTTGTCACAAGAAAAATGGTTCAATTCTACGTACAATCAGCTTGGAGAAACACCATAGCACCAACATAAAGCCTGACAAGTGCATGAGAATTATGTTTAAACTTTGTTGCCGTAACCTACATAGCGTACACCCATGCATAAATGAGCTTGTTAAGGTTTCAGAAGGGATAACAAAAACTTTGGAGTCTAAATAAAAAATGACAGAGCACGGTAAAATCCATATTTGCAAATGCTTACTTTGCTGATCCTGTAAAGTCGAAATCCTACATTAATAAAACCAAAAGTACTTGGGAGAATTGCTTGTTAGTCACTATCGTGCAAAACCCGATGCCAAACCAATTTACATTTTTCTATAACAAGGGGAAAAAATTAGCCCTTAGCATTTTTTCATAATAAGGCAATACAGACTAGCCAATGCAAAGCTTCGTGTGTCTGAGGAATCAGAACAGCATTACCCCTTGAATGATTTTATATATATATATATATATATATATATATATATATATATATATATATATATATATATATATATATATATATATATATATATAGTCCAAGGAGGACATATGTTCAATCCTAGTCTAAATTAAGTATTAGAAACAATTCCCAATACTGCTGGATGCTCAAAAAGTTTCCATAAAAAAAAAAATCAAGTTACATTTTTATGGGAATGCTTGATTGTCATGTTGCTTCCATACAAATTTAAATAATCTAGGTTGTTTAGGAAACAAAAAAAAGGCCATAAAGATAATTTGCTTAACATACAAAAGATCACAATGTTTAGTTTAACTGGGACATCATCCTTGTCAGAATATCATCACGCCTGAGTGGGTTAAGAGTTCACAACCCATCATTCTTGCTCAGTCAAGTGGATTTGCTTAATTTTTTTGTACAGCCAGTGCCTAGCAGTGGGCCGGTGCCAAACCATCTAGCATTGCCAGGTGAAATACCGGCCTTTCTGTAACGGAGAAACCCCCTAAATCTGTAGTCCACAGCATGGTTGGGCTTTAATATCCCATTAACCACTGATATATAAAAGCTGTCTCACATACAAAAATCTGTTAAAACAAGGCATGGCATGGAGATTCAATCCCAACCATGGAACTGCGGACTACAGATTTAGGAGTTTTCTCCATTAAAGAAGAGCCAATTTTACAACTGGCTATGTGAGATGCTTTGCTCCACTGCTAGCTCGCACACAAGCCATTGGGATGCTATTTCAGGGATACTCAAAACAGGGACAACATTTACAGGTTTATTTGGCTAGATGAGTCAAATTTAAAAAAATGTAATCTCACAGATTTAACTACACATCGCAGTGGCACCTTGGCAGGAGAAGCCTAGGGGAATGACCTTGTATAATGCACAGATTATGTTATGAATTTACCAGCGAATAAACCCTGTAGTTAAAAAATACCAGTATGTATCTATATCGGTGTTATGTGTTTTTAAGGGCAGTCGAGGACAGACTTCAACCCAAATAAGAGATGCGTGCCTTGCTTTCATAAAGTCAGCTACATTTCTAGGTCTCGAACAACTGCAAACCTATCATTTAAACATATATAAAGACAGTCCAAAGCAGTGACAGACTAGAATAACTGCTACCCATCAAAGCTTGTGGAAAATATAAGCTGCTGGGCTGCGTTAACGCATAGCTACGCTACAGTATGCATTATGTTTATATATGTCTGGTTAGAGAAACCATCTGGCCATCATGGTTACATTTACTGAAAAGCGACTCCGTTAGATCTTAAATCAATGGGAGCTATTGTTTAATTTTAATACTAGGCCATGTAAATCAATAATTCAGTGATATGGTGAAAGACTCATATTAATTATTTGTATGAAGGATTGTTTATCCCGTTTGGTTACTATTCGGTTCGACCCTGGTTTTGAAGTTCTGCGACACTGATAAAGGCCATGTTTACACAGTATTTGCTTTCATCATGGATTTTTCTTTCCTCATCTGTCATATTTTGACACAAGCACTTTCGCTTGCATAAAACTCTCTCTGGATGTGACCTAACTCTTTGTGAGCCAGGGGAGTGCATAATCTATTCTAATGTTTTCCAAAGGTTTTGCCAGAAAAGTAAACTGTGCATTGTAAAGAAGGAGAGGAATATCTGCAAACAAGAAGCAACCTTAGCAAGCAACATTAACTCACAAGTTGATGGCAAGCTGGGATAAAAGGTAAACTGCAAGTCATCCCTGTACAGAGCATTCCAAAAAAATCTAAAATAATGAATTAGAAGGGAAAAAGGCAGATCCTATTAACCAAAAGTTTGATGATCTCTCCTCCTTCCCATAGTCCATGTGCAGAGGGGTGGGGAGCAATTAGAAATTGTACCGAGTCCACCTATACCTCCCCGATATTCTCAATAGCAAATGGGTTAAATATGAGAAATAAACATATGGAAGACATAGGCATAACAATGATATACTGTTAATGCTCCCCAATCACACATGCGCAATGGATCATTGGGGTAGGGTCATGGTTGGATTTAAAACTACTTGTACTTCCATAACTTTGATGAATGGTAACAATCCAAATTTTCACCTCTTTTGATAGATAACACAAATACTCTGTTGTTCAGAATTGTTTGCTTGTCCTCATGGCAGTTTAAAAGATAAAAAAAAACGTTGATTCGATAAAGGGTGCTGTTTTTTTTTTTTCCTAACATATTGTTTACCTTAAACCGAAGTTTATGAAGAAAGTTAATATTGAATAATAATTGTACTCTTATGGAAGCTGCTTTTTAATATATTAGAAGAATCTGAAGTGGTGTTTTGAAGCTCACCTGTATAATAAGGCTATAATTCTCTTGTGAGAAAATTGGTGGGTTGTCATTGACATCGGATACATCGATGTTAATAGTCGTGGTGTTTAGTCTGGGTGGATTTCCATTATCTTCTGCTTGAACAGTTAAAGTATATCCGGAAATCTATACAAAAGGATAGGGGAAAAAATCAATTACAAGACATTCCGGCCAAAATGATGAGTTTATTTCTGTGATGAAAGGGAGACATAAATCTTGAGTATTAAGAAGAAAACCAATTAATTCCTCAACAACCCAAGCTTCAATTCTTGTTTTAGTAATGTTTCTTAGATAATTGCTAAGAATAAAAGTTTAATATGACTCACCTTTTCTCTATCTAAAAGTTTATTCACTTTGACTTCTCCTCTTACTGGATCAATGAGAAATGTATTCCCTTGGTTGCCATCCATAATTGAGTAGTGTATGTGACTGTTCAAAGGTCCATCGGCATCATCAGCAACAACCTAGATAAAAGCCCATTTCATTTGACACATGTAACAGATTACAAGTGAACGAGTAATTCCTACTCATATCCCAGTTCTAACTTATGAAGACAACTTCCCACTGGGCATATTCCCTTCGTTTCAAAGTTACCTTAATGCCTCCTCCGAGTGAAAAAAAAGATAAAGCTAAAATACCTGGGGGAACATACTACCTTGCATTATACCTTACAGTAAAAACAGGTGTGCATGACAATGTGACTATTCAACCTTTACAAGAAAAAGGAGAACAAATTATGCAGCAATGGAAGCTCATAACGCTTAAAGAGAGACTAAAATATGTATTATTTCAAAATATGTATGCAAAATACTAAATAGACGTAAATTAACATGAGAAAACAGTAATGGATAATGTATAGCATAATAAACAAATACTAAGTCTCCAAGTATTTGGAAATATGTTTAAAGTTCTATCCTTTGAAAGCCACTATAAGAAAAATGTACCGTAAGAACAGACTGTCCAGACACTGCATCTTCACCGACAACAGCCGTGTACGTGCTGTGGCTAAAAACCGGGGAATTGTCATTGACGTCGGTTACATTGATGTTCACTGATGCAACATCGCTAAGAGGTGGCGTTCCCCCATCTGTGGCTTCTACTGTCAAGTAATACTCAGGAGACGTTTCATAGTCCAGACTTTCAATGATAAATATCATCCCTGTGAAAATGGAAAGTATTAATGAGAAAGGTTACAAGAAAACAAATCGACAAAAGTGTTCTTTTCTATTAGCTATGTAACCAAAACACATTATATATTACAGTAGAATACAAAATATTTGGTACACCCTTGATTGCATGGAACTAAAATACACAAAATATAAAAACCATTCAGGGGTACCCATCAGCTTCACAGTCACCTTGTACACTTCTTGTACTTATATGCAGCATCTACTGCATTAACAGGTCTTCATGCGTTATGATTGTAGAATGTTTTCTACTACTCCATGGAGCCACACATGAGCTTTAAATGTTTGTACCATGTCACCATGACAAAATGGCATCATACAATTTTACCCGTTAATTATGAATGACTGAAAAAATTACAAAATATTTACCTGTAACTGGATTTATACTAAATTTTCCATGTTCGTTGCCACTGATTATTTTATAGGAGATTTCTGCATTGACTTCTATATCCCTGCTAGTAGCATATACTTGAAGCACTTCGGTTCCAACAGCAATATCTTCTGATAGAGTTGCACCATATTCTCGGTGTTCAAACACGGGTGGGTTATCGTTGATATCCAAGACCGATACGACTACACTTGCAACAGAAGAAAGCTTTCGAGGTAATCCTTGATCTGTGGCTCTGACTGTCAGGGTATAAACTGCCTGTGATTCCCGATCCAGCATTTTCTCCAAACTAATTATTCCAGACAACTCGTCAATTGAGAATTGACCTTCTGCCGAGTTGACTAATGAATATTGCACCTTATGATTAAGTCCTACAATACAAACCACAAAAGTTAATTTAAATATATAATGTGGAGATGCTCCTCACATTTAATCAAAAGCCATCAGTAAAAAAAAGCATTTATTATTAAAATATTTTCAGCAATTTACATATAAAGCTTTAAAATGCTGAAAAAAAGGATAAATCTGACATTTGAAACAGATAAGATTAAAACATTAATGTTGTTAATGCCAAACCATTAAGCTATAGCAATTAGGATGTGTTGTGTTTTATTGACATGCAATTTACTTCAAGAACTAGATAAATAACATGCCACAAAGGCAAATCACATTATTTAAGTTTATTTTGAAATATTGGTGTTTCCCACAGTGCTGGATGGACATAAAAGTAAAAGTGCACGAATAGTCAGCGCTGGTACAGCTGAAGGAAACTTAGCTCACAAATACTGCACGGATTGTTTTGTTTTCCAGTGCAGGCATATCATAATATTCATTATTAAATGACATATAACTCTGACTTGCACCTTAAAGGAGCAGCCATGCTTCCTTGTTATTTTCTATAAATATATATACATACCTGCATCAGCATCGATAGCCTGCACTCTTGTCAGTGGCGTTTTGGGCTCCGTGTTTTCAAACACAGTAACAGTGTAGGGATCCGAAGAGAATTCAGGAGCATTGTCATTTATATCTTCTAAGGTCAACTCGATATCCGCCTGGCAGAACCTGCCACCTCCGTCGGAGGCTTTTACCCATAGATGGTATACTTCCTGAATCTCACGATCAAGAGGCGATGATGTCTTCAGCTCACCTTATGGAAAAATAAACGGTGGTAATGGTAAGATGAGTAACGTTTTAAGTATGAGGTGGAAACATAAACTGAGTGCGTGGATAGCCCATGATAATGCTTTGGGAATTCAGGCTTAAAACCACAACTCTCCTAAAAACTCTTCTGCTAAGTCCAGTTTTAGGGAATAACCTCTGTAATGTGCTTCTAACCCCACCTGTCGTCTCATCTGCAGTGCTTTCTTTTCTCTAATAATGCTTTCCATTAAGCCATGACCAGGAAAGGACGGGAGGCACCTTTTGCTTGCTTTATTATTTTTTATTTGTTTTTATTTTTATAACCTAATGTTATAATATCCTACTATTCCACTGAATACACTTTAGTATTAGAGCAGTGAGTTGATTTCCTCTCTGGATATGCAACGCTTACAAGTGGGAGGTTAGTGGCACAAGCCCATAGAAGCAGAATGATGAGATCATTCTAAATGATTGTAAATGTTTAACTTCCTACAAAGCACCACCCACGTAAACGCATGGGAAATCTTCCTACATAGCAGAGAATTCCAATTTCACAAGAGAATTTAGCCCCTGAGGAATTTTGAGTTAGGGCCAGAATTACGTCTCCCTAAACAGCCACCGCAAGGACTTTATTTTTCTAGAGCTTTAAAAGCACACAAATAAAATTATACCAAATCAGGTATGGGGAAAAATGATAATTCTGTCTTCTTAACTTTCTGAATAATTGATGGATAACAAATGTCCAAACCCATCACTCCCCTAAGATAGATGACAATGAGAACAGCATCAGACTTAATGGGGTTTTTCCTAGTTACCGGTATATCTAGGGCTCTGTAGCTATTCATTACAATCTGGGTAACATAATGCCCAAAAGAAGAGTTTACATAAGCAGAATTGTTGTGTGACTATTGAACTTATGTTCTGATGACATTTAAACAACAGTAAAATGTCCATCTTGATAAATGATAACATGAGATCAAACTATGTGGCCAACAAGCTGGATAACTAGTTATACGCAGAAGTTAATTGCATTTTCTAAACTGACCTGTGGGTCACATACACACACACCCTAACACTTTTAGTAACAATAATGTTTATTGCTAAATGAGAATCAGGAATTGATAGTTTCAGAGCAATTTTTTCTCTTGAAAGTTTGGCAATGTTAAAACACTTGCTGTGATTCTGAATCAAAAGCTAACCGTCTTCTCTACATCACTCTTTTATACATACATAGATAATACCTGCATTTCTAAAGGGCTCTTTAATAATATAACAGAAAACCTTTGCAAAAGAAAGTTCATATTAAATTGGTGAAACTGTTTTCAGGAGCATAAACATGAGAATACAGCGTAAGCACATAATTGTATAACTTTAGACATTATCAGCATGTTTGAGAGATGAAGACAAAGCAAGGATATGAGAATGGAGAGCTGCGACCATTGGATTCAATAGACTATTGTTACGAATAGCTGAAAGGGTAAGAACCGCTATTTATTTTTTTTTGTATCATATTAAAAGCATTAAATATTGAACATATTGTACTGTTTTCGGTTTAATACAATATTTTCAGATAACCTTCTATTTTACATAAGTTGAATCTACTGGGCAAAAAACCCTAAATCCTTATCTTACTGCCTTGTGGGTGAGTTTTAATCAGTGAATGGGACACTCTGAGAAATTAAAGCCTACAGAGAAAATAAGTAAGCAGGACTTCATAAGCACTGCCGTGAATCGGCTCTGTGTGGTGTTTGGGCAGGTAAAGTCATCCAAAGTATCACATGACTTCCAGGTCTGCAGATAAAGTTTTGGAACACAATTAACGTAAACTAAGTTTTCTTCACTGCTAAAACGGCAAATCCTTTCAAATACTGAAGTTTCTCATTGATTTTACAAAGCACTATGAAGGGACATCCTTTATGAGATTAAGAGATGAGCTGGATTGTTAAAATGACTTTCAACAAAGTTTTCTTCATTTATAACCAGTATCCTTTTCTTTAAAGTGGAATGCTCATTAATGCATCCCATAGACAGTTCTATGCTCCAATGATCAGTGTAAAGGTCTCATGGGTGACAGTTTCTACTCTTTAGAAACAGTTGTCCATCTAGATGTGATTTTACTTTACTTTAGGTTTGCATAAACATCAATGAAAGCTTTTGGTGGTCAGACTATGTTGGTGCGCACTCCAGGACTTTAGGTTTAGGTAGCAAAATATATTAATGAAGCTGCCAATGCCCTAATCCTAATAAAATAGATTTAAAGCAACAGTGTCGGTTTATGTGACATCTGTGACATCATCCTCTGATACTATATGCAAATTTCCCATGCAGCCAGAGCACGACAGTCACAGTCACGACTCGGGTTGAATAAACACTACCCATGAAGCATTATTTTAATATCCATTTTATCATAGTCTGAAAATGTATGGCATTAATATAATTGTTGCAATTATGTGACTATTCTTGCAGCTAGGTCTGGCTTTTGCCTCCAGAAAAGAATTAAAAGTAATGAGTTCAGTAAGACATAATTAAAAGGTCAAACCTAAGCATATTTCATTTATTTAAATGCAGGAACTATTCAATGTTCAAGAGCTTACCTGTAATTGCATGGAGGTGGAAATTCTCTGCACCTGGTCCGTGCAAAGTATACGTGATCTCTGCATTAGAGCGAATGTCAGCATCGCTTGCAGAAACCTGCAGAATTATTTTACCGGGAAGAGCATCTTCTGTGACGGTTTCAGCATATAAATTCTATAGGGAAAAGAAATAAATGTATTTATATTTATTTATAATACAATATATATATATATATACACATACACACACACAAAAACATGTTCCACAATCAATAAACCACCTATATCATTTAAAGGTATATTCCAATGTCCCATGCAGTCTTACCAATGAAGAATGCATATTAAAGTACTTGGTATGTACTTTTTTTTATTATTATTTATTTTTTTTGAGTGCCCTACTCCCTTCCTTGGTCTTGTTTTTCATGCCACTGTTGGCTGCTTTAAGGTATGGAAATACTCCCATTGAAGTCATTGGGAGCACATTCAGTCTCATTAGACTCCCTGGATCTCCTGTCTAAGCTAGCACTGGCTGGCCGAGAGTACATCGCACGTGGGGTTTAGGAAGCAGGAGAATTGTTCTTGGCCTTAGAGTGCCTCTTTAGCATTGCAACCACTACATGCTCAGTGCAGTTAAACATACACATATAGCCTGGTGGAAACATGATGGAATGATAAAAATATTTACCAACATAAAGGGGTTAAACAAAGTACCAGAATGAACTGTATTTAAAGAATTAGAAATGATAGGAGGTGGCTCGAAATAAAAATTAGCGTTAAGAGGTTATAGAGAAGCTATTTATCACATTGTGATTGGAAAGCTGGGCTCCATTGTCTTGCATGTTGAAGCCAGAGTTCTCAAGAGGGTCTGGAGACCCTCAAGCGAACTTTTCCAACTTTGTTATTTTTTTTAATTGGCAAAATCACTCGCAGTGGCGGTTGTGACTGCTCTCCGGAGAGGTCACAGCACTCCCTTGGGTGAGTGTTCAATGTTCCTAAATGCCTCAATAGCGAGGCATTTCAGCAACATTATTGAAGTTTAGGAGGCGATAGTCGATCATCTCCTAAACTCTTTTAAAATGGCCATCCATGGCCACACAGTGTATGGTGGATGTTGATGCCCCAAGTAGGGGCCAGACATGGCCCCCGATGCCGATCTCGGTGTTGCTTAATGCCTCGACATCGAGGTATTAAAGCAAGAATGTTTAAGCGAAGAAAGTGATCCTAGATCACTTTCTAAGCTTGTTTAATGAAATAACATGCCAGACACTTCATTGGTCGTCACCTGACCGTTTTTGCGTGACGTGCCTGACTCATCAATGGATATTAAGGGGCTAATAAACCATTCAAAATATAAAAACAATAAAACATATGGCTCTTGTAAGTTTAAGCACAACATTGTCATATTTTTATATATAAAAAAAACCCTATTTACCGATTGTGAGGTTCACCATCACAGTTTTCTTTGCTACATGAAACAACAAATACATGAATAGTTCTATAGACACAAAGCCTCGGGATGCTTACCTTGTCACACACAGGACTATTGTCATTGGCATCAAGGACTTTGACTTCCACTACAGCCTTGCTTGCAAAAGTTCCATCTGTTGCTGTTATGTTCAGAAGATAATTGTCTTTGACTTCCCTGTCTAGTGGCCTTTTCACATAGACTTTACATTCATGCTGCATGTTTTCAATGGCAAATTGACCAAGCGGATCTCCTCCTAAAGTAGCAAAAAAACCAACAAATGTAACAGTGTGTGCAGCGGGGTATAAAACATGCATAGCTATATCTAAAAACAGAAGGTTAATCTCCAGATGCAATGATGATTGGTAAATATCGTTTGGAATGGTTCAGAATAACGAGAGTTGTAGTTCTACAAGAGACAGAACCCCTGATTAGGAGTCAGGGCTAACATCCTCAACCAGAGTGATAGTTCAAGAAAACAAATGCCGTACTTGCAGTACAGAAATTGTGTTGTTTTTTGTTATTATTTTGTTATTTATTTTCCTTATACTGCTAATAACTATATTGAATTAAATGCAATTGTTATGAAAGTGCTTCAAGTGCCATAAGATTTTCAACCGATTCAACAAAAGGGTATTGAACCTACGTTTCAATAGAGCTAAATTCCACTACAAACAAATGTAGTCTTAAAAAGTTGACATTTACGAAGGTTGTATCCATAAAATATAACCCAATGCAAAAATGCATTTGTGGCACAGGAATTATATTACACATAAAATCAATGAAACTTAATTTGATGGAGAAGGCACCATTATGCTCTTAATAAATAAACAAACTGCTTATATCTGAAAAGGAATCTCAATATTCTATCAAGTTACTTAAATGTACTTGCCTGTGATATAGTAGGTGACCTCTTTGTTTATCTCCTCCAAGTCTTCATCTGTGGTACTCACAATGGCAATCACACCACCAGGTGGGTCATCTTCACTCACTGTTCCTTTATAGATTTCAGCAGTGAATCGAGGTGGGTTGTCATTCACATCTATTACTGTTACATCAACCACAGAAGTAGAGGACAGAACCTTATCACCATGATCATACGCAATGACAACAATGCTGTATTTGTTGTTTTTCTCATGGTCAAGTTCACCCAGAGTGCTGACCCATCCAGTTTCCAAATCCACCGAGAAAAGTTGTTTAATTTCCTGTGGTTCTTGCAAATCTGCCAGCATATATGAAACACGCCCATTGGAGCCTGAATCAAGATCAACTGCTTTTACTTGCACAACCTTTGTGCCTCCAGGAAGATTTTCAGCGATGATTGTTTCATACGGATTTGCTTCAAAAATTGGTTTATTGTCATTAACATCTTTGACTTGAACATTGACATCTACAGAGTAAACCATGTCTTGTTCGTCATGAACATTTTGTGCCATAACTGAGAACTGGTACCATTTTGTTGTTTCATGGTCTAAAGCTTTTTCAAGTTTTAATCGGCCATTTTGTTTGTCAATAACAAAAATGTCCTCAACATTACTTTCAGGTGTATTTCCTTTCACCAGAGAATACATTATGGGATAGCTGCTTTCTGCTTTCATGACATCAAGTTCTGTACCTATGGCAGCATCTTCTGAGATACTTAATGTATAAAATGGTTCTGAAAATTTTGGCAACACCACTTCAGGTGGGATAATCTTAATGAAGACAGGGGCAATCGATTCTCTTGAAGGGGATCCTCCATCAGTAGCCTTAACAAAGAATGAATAGACTTCATTTTCTAAACCAACCAAGCTTTCCTTTGTAGAAATGGTGCCAGAAAATGGATTGATTTCAAAATTTTCTTCAACAGTTTCAGATTTTGCTTCAATGGAATAAGATATATCGGCGTTTGCTCCCTCATCACAATCGGATGCTGTGACTTTTACAACTGTTGATCCCCGTGGTACATTGGATGCAATGCTTACTTTGTACTCGGTGGAGCGGAATCTTGGATCATTATCATTATAATCTGTAAGTATAACATTAACAGTGCAGAAGCCAACTTTTCCTCCAGTATCCTTTGCCATTATGCTTATAGGGATTACCTTGTTGGTTGGGTTTTCACGGTCAGGCCTTTCTGTAGTAAACAACTGGCCTCTTTCATTAATGTAGAAATTGTCTTTTGCAAACTCATTAAGAATATGGTAACTGATCTGCCCATATAGCCCTTTGTCCTCATCAACAGCTTTAAGTTCCGTAACAAGGGTATGCACTGGAGAATTTTCAGAAAGCTCCACTTCATATTCATTTTGTCCAAAACTAGGGCTATATAAGTTGGCAAACATTACAGCAACGCGAACCTGGGCTGAACTTCTGAAGACGCCATCCGAAACAGACACATTTAGGGTGTAAAGCGGATGCAGAGCTGATTTCCGTAAGTTAGAAACTGTTATTATACCACTTTTACCATCAATGACAAAATTCATATCCTCATTCCCAGAAAGTATAGAATATTCAAGTTTTTCAGTATCTGAATAATCAGGATCTGTTGCTTTAACGCAAGTGACAAAGTGTCCACGTCTAGCAAGCTCACTAAATTTAGCTTCATAAAGTTGTTGGGTGAATGAAGGTGGGTTATCATTAATATCAGTTATGCTAACCTTTACTATGGTGTCACTGCTTAAGGGGGGAACACCATTGTCAACAGCCCTTATTAATAAACTATACTCTTGGAACTCCTCATAATCCAAAGACTTTGTTGTTACTATGACTCCACTGACTCTGTCAATGTGAAAATACTGGGAAGCATTGCCATCGTTCCCAACCAGTTCATAGGAAACAGCATTATTCTGTTCAGAATCCGCATCTACAGCATTCACTTGCACAACAGATGTCCCAATTATGGATGCCTCAGACAAGGTGGCAGCATATGTTTTCTCTTTGAACACTGGTTTATTATCATTGACATCCTCCAAGATAATGTCAACAAAAACTTCGGCATGTGCCCCAGTTAGGGAGTCCGTGGCTCGTACTCTTAGTTTATAGGCTGGATGGGATTCAAAATCAAGGGGAGCAAAAACATTTATGACGCCAGTGTTAAAGTTGATATTAAATTGACTGAATGGATCACCATCTGTGATACTGTAAATGATTCGAAGCCCTTCTGGACTATTGGCTTGTACATGGACCACAGGGCTGTGAAGCTGGGCATTTTCAGCTATTTCGGCACTATAAAAAGGTTTTTCAAAAACTGGCATGGCTTTATTCATTACTGTAATTGAGACAGTAGCTTCAGCAAAAAATGATGGGTTTCCGCCATCTTTTGCTACTACAGTTATAAAATATTCCTTATTAAATGCATCAGGATCAAACATCTTTTTTATAGAGATCTCACCACTTGGTCCAATCTGAAAGTTCTGGGAATGCTCTTTTAAGGAATAGTGTATTTCTCCATTTTCGCCAATATCTCGATCCACGGCCGTTACGTGTCTTATAACATGACCCACTTCAGCATCTATCTGTACCATTGCATAATAAGGGAGGTTAACAAAAACAGGGCTGTTATCATTTACATCTTGTATGGTTAATCTCACCAAAACATGTGCAAGCCTTGGAGGAATATGCTCATCTGTGACTTCCACCACCAATTCAAATAACTCCTGCTGTTCACGATCAAATGGTATTCCAGTAGTTGACAATACACCAGATGTATGACTAACTTTAAATCTAACATCTGGGTTAAGAATTCGGTAGAACAAGGGTTCATTAATACGGTTGCCAACCGGACTAATAATAGTCAACGTTTTTACTTGAGTTTCGTTTTCCTGCACTTCTGCAGTGTACGAACGTTGAGTGAATTTCAGTGGACTTTCTTTGCTTTCCTTCACGTTAATCTTAACTGATGCAAGGCTTGAAAATTTACCATCAGAGGACCGTACAGTCAATTCATATCTGCTTCTTAATGGGTTTGTGCTTTGAACAGTTATAATTCCTTTTAGGGGATCAATTGCAAATTTTTCTCCAATGTTCCCTTCAACAATGGAATACATGAGTTCTGAAAAGGATCCAGAGTCGTCATCTGTGGCATTCACCGTAATAACCCTGACTCCTTTGTATGTTGGTATCAAAAGTGAGGCTTCATAGACATCTCTTGTGAAAACCGGTGGACAGTCATTGATATCCAGCACGTATATGGTAACATTAGCAGCACGCTCTGCAAATAAACGCGGATAACCCATATCGTGTACCTGTACCGTAAAATGGAATATGTTTGTCTGTTCATAATCTAGACTTGCTAACGTACGTATTGCACCAGTGCTGGAGTCAATAGCAAAATATTTGCGGACAGACGGTTCAACAATCTGATAAACAAGCAGAGCATTTGATTCTCTGTCATCATCAGTGGCCCGTATTACTAACGGAACATTCTCCTCCGTGAGGACAACACTGCTAGGTGATGCGGATTCGCTAATAAGACCTTTGTATTCAGTTTGCACAAAAACTGGAAAATTGTCATTCTCATCTCTAACATGTATGACAACAGTTGTGTTTGTTGACAATCCAGCCATATTTGTTGCTTGAACAGTAAGTACATAAGAAGGAAGTGTTTCAAAGTCTAGTTGCTTCTGAGTAATGAGGATGCCAGAGCTGGGATTGATATCAAATGAATCTCCTATGTTTCCATCCTTTATCTCATATACTACAGAGGACTGACTGCGGATGGACAGCAGTTGCACAAAAGTACCGATGCGAGCAGCTTCACTAATTTCGGCAGAAAACTCTTTCGTCGTGAATCTGGGTGCTGCGTTATCAGAAATTGTAACCGTAATATATACTGATACTATCTGGCTCATTGGAGGAACTCCACGATCTGAAGCTTTGATGACCAGTTCGTACTGACTGTTGACTGTGCGATCAAGTTCTTTTGCAGTCTTAATAATTCCCATAACTGGATCAATGGTAAAAGCGTTTGCTGTGTTCCCTAGAGGAGAAAAAAAAGAAGAAAGTATGAGAAAATATATTGCAAAACAACACAGTAATGCCAACATACTCTTGGTACACACCAATGAAACCTGAAAGCTTCAAAATTAACTATTTCAAATGTCATATGTTGGAGTTTGTTTTAGGCAAAAAATGCATTGATTAGGCTATAACCAATGCATTTTTCAGACTATATATGAAACGTTACCACTTGGTTGGTAATATTCCTGCATTATGTTTAGATATAAGAGAAATACGAGGACATCTCCGGAGGGTTCATTCACCATTCAAAAATGGCCTTCTAATACGTTTAGTTAAAAAAAAAAATATTGGCAAAGGTTTTCAAAATACCATAAAGCATAGTTTTTTTTTTCTTAATTGCAACAATGAAACTTCAGAGGTCGACTTGAGGTGCTTAAAATCAAAAATATGCTATTACATAGCTCTTAGAGAAGAAAATGTGATTATAACAGTCTGGTTACACAGTGTGTATTTGAGCTGGCTGATGAAAAGTAAGTGATGTGTGTTAACAAGGGGCTTTTTGCAATGAATTCTACTCTAAGGATATAATTAGGTTCTTTCAGCAATTTTTTTAAATTAAAAAGAAGATTGTCAGAGTGAGAGAAATGTTTTTATACAATCAATAGAGACAGAGATCTCCTCTTGCGAGTTGGTGGATGGTAAGACCCCTGCATGCTTAGTTTCAAACACTCTGTCATTCTTGGAACAGAACATTAAAGAGCTGGGGAAATATTGCAAGCATTTCAGGAATCCCTCTGCTATTCTGCATGAATGACGGAGCGTTATAATTTATTCCTCCCAAAGATTGAATGGAAAAATCTGACATTTAAAGACATTTGCACTGCTGAAAAATACGATTTATATTAACCCATCTAAGGCCCTAAGCTCTGAAGTCCACAAACTTTCTTTACCTCTTGTAATTTTCCTCTATGTCTTAGCTTGCTTGTCACATCATTATTTGTGCAGTCCTGCGTATGTCGACAAAATGTGCAACAGAATTCTTCATTTTGTTCTATCAACAATTAAAGTGTTAAGTAGAACTGATGTTTCAGCATCAGTCGTAATTTTTCTAAAAACTCAAAACAAAAATAAGGCTGGCCGGTCAATACTACCAAAGTATTTAAAGTCCCCAATCAACCTTCAAACCGTTCCTTAAACGCCGTGAAATAATTCATGCGCCAAAATTGGTATATAAAGTAGGATGACCAGACGTCGCCGGCAATATGCAAGGGTCTCAAGATTCTAAGCTTGGCTCTCTCCACCTAATGTATCGGTTTGTTTTAGTCTGTCAATTCTCGTCTTGTCATATCCCTTGAATATATATATTGTATTAAGCGCTGTGTAAATTGTTGTCGTTATAGAAATAAACGATAATAATAATAGTATGGGGGCATTAACTTTTACATATTGCTGACAAGCCCAGATAAAATGCTGCCCTTCAGTATGGGGGATGTATGAACCCATGGAAGGGAACCAACTAGCCAGATATACATCCCCCATACTGCAGGGCAGTATTTTATCTGGGCAGGCGGCATCAATACACAAGCGGGCAGCTGGGGCCATTACATATATATCAATACTAAAGTGAGGGGCAGGCTGGGGGCATAAATACACATAGTGCTGGCTGGGTGCGATACACAAGGGGGCATTCCCAACTCTGGGCTTCAAGACCAAGGCTTACTCTTTCCACATGTTTACAAATCAATAGATATGCCACTGCAAAAAGTAGATCACTGGTAGACAGCCAGCCCCATCGGAAAACAGGACCGATCCATAGCTCATGCTACAGCCTTCTGAGAATTAATTAAAATGCCACTCATATTTAATAGCGGCGACCACACTAATGGCTCCTAATGGTAGAGGGAACAAAATGCTATAGAAAGCCAATATAAGCAAATGAGTTTATCAAATAAAATGTGCTCCGTGAATCCTAAATTCCTGAGACTTTACGGATTTAAGCATAAAAAATAGATTGCTTGCACACATTTCTGTTACTGTTTAGCCAGAAGGAAACAATGGAAAAAAAATATATTGACAGACAAACTTTGGGTGTTTAGCTGAAAAGCCCATTAATATGACAATATGTTACCAAAAATGACAACAAACAAAAAAAATGCGCTTTTACTCAACAGGATATAATATAAAGGAATGCTTATTCGGTTTCTCAAGTCACAACATGTAGAAGATGACATTTAAGTTCCACTGATTCCACTCAAGATTATATTAGGTGTATATTAGGAATAATATTTACATGTTCCTGTCACTGCATCTAAGACTAAACACATAGGGTTAGCACTTTGTCGTTTGCCTTTCCAGCAGGCAAATAAATGTTCTCATTTAAAACTAATTCGGATCTCCTAGATTTTCGGCAAGGCTGCGCTTCTGTCACCGCATGAATGATAAGTTCCAAAAAGAATGAATTGGGGAAAGACTCGCCAGTTCTGAACGTGCCGGCCCCCACCCCTAATAAATAAACATAAGATTAACTTTGAAAGCTCAGTAATTAAGTTAAAATAATTAATATTTTATTGTTTAATAGCAATAATAATAATAAATCTATTAAACCTATTATATATTGATTTAAATATATTTGTTTGTTAGGAATGATACATCTTAAAAGCAATATTTATCAATAATTGAGCAAAACTGTGTTTATATGATACTATTCTGTTCAAAATGGTTGAATCAGAATTATTTAGAATTTTCTGTAGGAGGAAAGTGACCAGGCATAACTAAAGTACATATGAACAGTGAACTGCTGTGGTCTCCAGGGTGCTAAGTAGCCATAGTCTTTGCCAGAGCCTTAATAATTGGTTTTCTAATTACCATGTAATAAACCTTGTTAGTCAGTAAGACTTAGGAGTCCTCCAAGTGGTCTATTCCCTAGGGGCTTGGGTGTAGCCCCAGAAGAAAATCTTTAGGTACTAACTAATGAGTTAGTCAGCCCTTCTTACACAAAAAATACTTACTGACAATCCTTTCTGCCTTTGATCTCAGCAAGTCACACAGAAATACATAAAGTGTATACACACAACTCAGAGTCAAAGGATCAAATGGTACATTTTCCAAGCACTCCTAGCTCAAGTTCTTGCAACTTTATGTAAGTTAACCCATAGTTTACTACAGATATGACTCAGTGGTCTATCACTCAACTTAAAGACATTTATTATTGTAAGATTTTGATATATACTTTAGTATGTGTATTCTAAGGAACGATATAGAATCATATCAGTGATAACCACTTTTGCCTCTCCCTGGGAAGGAAATCCAAAAGCATATTCCCATGTTTTAATTTGCACCTACCAGACTCAATAGAATAAACAACTTCAGCGTTTTTTCCTTTGTCTTTGTCCAACGCGGTAACCTGCAGAACAGCTGATCCAACAGCTGCTGATTCATATACTCGGCCTTCATAGAACGAGCTTGTAAACCATGGGGCATGGTCATTCGTGTCAGTTACATTAATAACAATTCTGGCAAAGTTGCGTAAAACAGGAACATCTTGATCGCGTACCTGAAAAATGAAAGAACGGTAGGGTCAGTGGTGCAGTCCATTTGCAGAGTAAAAATCCCTACCTTGTTAGTGGAGACAGAGATTAATGGGATTACGATTTACCATCACTGTGAGGATGTGCTGCTGCATAGTTTCATGGTCCAATTTTTCAACGATGTATAATGAGCCGGTGGCAGGATCAATTCGAAACTTCTTTAGACTGGCAGGGTCGGTACTGCTCTGCAAAGTGTAAATCAACTTGTTCTTCTCATCTTTGTCTGTAGCCGTGACTTGCAAAATTTCAGTCTCTGGATTAATATCTTCTGGGATTAGAACTTCATACTTTGAAGTCGAAAATTCCGGCCTGTGGTCATTTGTATCTATCACTTTAATGAGAACCTGAATTCAAAAAAACAGAAAACAAAAAAGATTATTGGAGAAAAAAATAACTCAATCTGTAAGTGTATATCCTGACACTGGACTGTTTCGGTTACAATAAGTAACATTCAGTATAGTCATTAATTAAAATTACATCTAATTATTTTTCACATTCTCCAGAAATATTAGCATGCGTGTCCCCTTGCGGCACCTTCGCCATCCTACAAACTTGCTGGCACGCAGTGGTGGAAGAGGAGACCAATGTTAGGACTCTGCGCCTAGAGAGACATGAGCCAAGACCCAGGAGAAGGATTATTGTATGTTGGTGGTCTGCTGCTTCTTTCGTGTAAAGGAATTTTACCAGGTAATTCATTGTTGGGTACTTCTAATTGGTAGCCTAATATCAGCCTAATGTCCACTTTTGTTTTTACTGGCTAAAGTGACTTATCATGTTTGCACTGTTCTGAGACCACTGATCGTTGCTGCCCGGCCATCTCAAATAACCCCAACACGTGGACAACACTCTAGCTGTACACAGAAACGGATTTACCAGCCACGATACGTTTCCTCATGAATATTGATTAGACACCATTGAGAATAATATTGGTTTCATTTAAAATTATATGTTTGTGTTGAATGGATTGATTCTACAGAAAACGCGTAGTGCGGCATGTGGGAACTACAGCTTGTAGCTACATCTGGAACCATAATTGCGTACACTTTTTGTAAAGATCTTAACTTTAATTAAAGCTGGCATCAGTTAAACAATAACACTTCCAGTGGTAAACTTTTTCTGGAATTGGAAATAAATGTATAGTTTACAAAGCTCGGCTGTCCAAATGTTACAGTGTAGCCACATTATTAAAAATGCCAGGCTTTGAAAGACCGTATTAAATGGATTATACAGTCCATGCGGAGAGATGAAAAAAGCTCGGCCACTTGACAGTGATAGGAAAGTCGTTTCGAATGTTCCGTTTAGTTACATTTAGCAGGAGAATGGTGCCTTTAATCTACAACTATCTAAAGCCAGAAGAAAAAGCTCCCAAAGCCAATTTTTATGGTATGTGACCAAAACACCACTGATTATATTCAAGGGCGATTGACTTACATAGAAGGGATCTATAATCAGTTAGGCAAGTGTGAAAAGTATGCTTAGTCAGATGTAAGATAACACATAGGGGAATTAAAACTGCAACTATATACATGTATCCAGACAAATTAGCACAGACCATAGGACATAATAAGTATAATTTATGGAGCATAATTTGCGTGCATTTTCTCAAAAATCTGCTGCAGCCATGACCTTGTGAATGTTGTGGAACACTGTGTCTGCCAGAGAAAGAAACTGGAGAGGCAAGCAGTTCTCCGACAACTAACATTACAAACTACAGCTACATATAATACAGCCTGGATAGAGAAAAAAAATAAATAAAGCTTGAGGAACGTGCATTTAGATTTTCAGACTCAACACATTCTCAGAATTCTTTATTGTGAAAAGCCCCAACGATTAAACCTTCAGCGCTGCAAGATATGGAGGTCCACTCACAGAATTAATCCGGTTTGTGAATACATTGCAAAAGCCTTTGTGTTATGTTTACTGTTATGTTACTTCTCTCTTGACCCCTTATCAAAGATGTACGGCTAAAAAAGGAAATCTAATGAAAAGTACAAATAGCTTTCAAATAGGATTCTGTGGAACCAAACGACCGACCCACCCAATGCTTTAGACCCTTTCCCTGCCTCCTAGTTTTTGTTGTTGTCCAGGACATTTGTTTGGTGCTCCAGCACCGGCTTAGCGGACATCAGGGGGTGTAATGAGACACTTATATACATGCATGGAAAGCTTTCCTCTTTATTTTAATCGGAGCTGTTTCCTGCCACTGATTGGTTGCTTCAAGTGGCCAATCAGTGGCAAGAATGATTGGGCCACAGATGAGGAGGGGAATTGCAAGCTTCTCCCTAAGGTGAAGTTTTGTTTGGTTTTTTTTTGGTTGGCATTTTAACCTTTTAAAAATGCATATTAAAATACTTTATTATGCATTCTTCTTTGGTGAGGATGCCAGGGACATTAAACTGTCTATTTATTACCTGTGCAAGAGACTTCAAAGGAGAAAAATATGACACAAAGTCATGGGGTGAATTGATTACATTTTCTTTACTGCATTAAATAGGTTGAATTACACTGGGACATCATAAAACCCAAGACCAAAGGTCAAATACTTTATGATATGTCACAATGACAAACAGATGAACAGCTTTACCCTGAACATTGACATTTCATTTATAATACAAAAGAAATGCACTGCTTGTGCTCCCTAGTCGGCTCTTTTTTGTTTTGTTTTGTGAACTGCACTCCAGTAACCCTGTTTGGCCCTCCACACTAAATCCCAGCCCCCATCTTTGCTTCAGTGATTTGAGAGTTGTACGAGTAACTCAAAAGTCAAGGAAAGCCTAACCAGGGGATTATTCTACACAGAACAGCAATGTTTCAAAGGATGCGTTATGGTCTCTGCAACCATAGCAGCAGTATTAAATTCAGGTTAAAAAAGGGCCCAAAATAGGCATGTTGCTTTCTTATAAATAATGGATTCCTTAGATTTCAGCAAAAAAAAACAAAAAAAAACAGGATAATATGAAAGGTATTAATGCACAAGTATAAAAAATCAAGTTAAAGTGGACCCTTGTGGAATCATTTACGGGCTGGCTAATTTAAAATAATTACTTTCTTTCAGCTAACGGGAAAATATTTAAAGAAGTACTCACTACCATGTAAAATTAAGACATTGCAAGCAGTAAAACAAAATGTTGCAGAGGGTTTCTCAGAAGGGTCCATAGGAAGTGTATGGAGAATTGCAGCCGAGATATCCTCTTTATATGATATTCGTTACAGAGAAGTACAGAACTTCTGCCTGCTGTAGGACCTCAAACACCACACCTGGTCTCTAGTTCTGCTCTATATTCAGGATAACATTTTGTCTTCCCCCCGTGCACGTTTAAATTCTCCCAATGTGTGACCACTTCAAGCTGCTAATCAGTGGCAGGAAAGTGCTCTCATTGACATCAATAGAAGCACTTTCCATGTGCCGGGACCTGGACAGACCCCATTTGCAGCATTGTGCTGGAGCCGACAGGCAGAAAGTACAGCACATCACATTCATGGAGATGCGTTCGGCAAAACCCATCTCTTGCAGAGAAAAGAGCTGGGCTGAGGAAGGGGGCCAATGCATATAGGGGTCACTGCACAATCTCATTATGCCTTTGCAAGGGAAGCACAAGTAATTCTTTTCCACACACATTTTGCTTCATATGTCACTGTCAAACAACACCCCAATATGTGTTCAGCAACATCGCCCGAGTGCAGTGACACCCCCATGAATAGGTTTGTCGGGGGCTAAAAGTGTGCATTTTTCAAACTGGAATTTTGACACCCCGTGGGCATTTCAAATGCCAGTATTTTAACTCTTTCCATGCAAGAATTTGTGTAAAGATTTAGCGCTAATTTTAGGACTTGCTCATAAAAATGAACTTTTTTTGCGCGAGTGCTCAAGGTTATAAATCTATTTATCTTCATATACATATATATATATATATATATATATATTTATATATATATTCGACATAATGTAAATTGGTGTTATGGTAACTTGCAGCTAGGATGCTTCAGCTTTCTTTGAACCAAAGCACTACAGCAAAAATCAGGAAACAGTGGGAGCTTTTAGGCAACAATATATATAAAAAAATACAAACAAATATGAAACTATATAGCAATTTAAAAAAATGCACTTAGGAGTTCAAAGAACTAGGCAACTAAAATAGAAAGAAAAATACAAGGATTAGCAAGAGACTAAAAAAGACACGAAACACTAAGCTTGAAGAAAATGTAATTTTAAAAGGGTAATTGAGAGGCCAGCCCACTTAAATGTATCGACTGAATAGCCTTTATCAAGGGGTGATCTTTGAGGCCCTTAAAGTCTTTTCTTTAGATATTGTGTATTTGTGAATGGAACTGTAAGACCCCACTGCATGATACACTAACATGTTAACAATGCAAAAGGCACAATGATAAAAGGACGCTCGCGACGTATAGTCTTTAATAAATAATTTAAACATAATTCACGTGGAACACGACTTGCCAACACAATCATATTTTGTACTCCTTGCCTTAAACTACGATCAGCTGGTACAGAATCCTCCGTGGCAGTTACCATTATTTATCTATCCCGCAAGTCAAGAATATACTGGGCAATGACCATCATTATTAAACACCCATTAGGCAAACTTGCTTTTAAACAATTTCACGCTAGTCCAGTGCATAAGTTATGTTATACAGCTACACGCGTATGAAATACTTCGTTTAAACACTTCATTAGCAATTCAATTACCTGTGTACTGATAGATCTTGTCCCATCTGTTGCCACCACTGTCAAGCTGTAATTAGATTTCTGTTCTGCATCGAGTGGTCCAGCGACAATGATGGTTCCTGTGCCCTTGTCCACATCGAATCTGCTGTCATAATTGCCACCTGGTTGAAAAAAAAATAAGCAAGGAGTGTTCATAGACAAATCTTGTCTGTTTGCAGAACAACATAAAGCTATATAACACAACTGCACAGGTGGCTACGTTTCATAAAAATACACAAAAAAATTAAAATGACCAGACGAGATGATGGCAGATGTGTACAACACCATTTCACATCACACTGACACAATCTAAAACACAGAAATGAAAACAAGCGAGGGCTGTTGAGCTCTGTATATTAATTGGACTGTTATACTGAAACTTGCTTTAATTAAATAAATTGTATCTAAATTGTTTTAACAATTGTGGATATTATCACAGCTTTTGATAGACTAAACGCTGATGAATTGTGCAATGTAATCATTTTCACAAAACCCTTCAACTGAGAGCCATTTTTTTCTAATAGATTGTATGGGTTTTATAAAAAGGGAGGTCCCTGCTGTCAAGTAATTTCCTTATTTTTAATCGTACCAAATTACTTTACATTTTAGTTTTTGAACATTTTTATTGCCGATGCTAAAAGCTCTGATAGGGCTGCACAACTGCCATTAGACAGCCATGTTAAAATGAAAAAACTATGCACAAAAACCACAATAAGAATATAAAACAAACAGCCAACAATACATACAGTTGCCTATTATCCCTACTGTAGAGCCTTAGCCGTTCCTCTAAGGCGAGTGATGGTGAACAAATATTTACAGCCCTAAAATATTTGGAGACATGCTGTATGTCTTAATCTGCAGCCCTGCTGAATATGATGGCGATACGTAAACCGATAAATAATGACGTTCCGATCACATAAACACAATGTTCCTTTGGAAATTAAATGCGATCTCATGTTAATGGTGACATGAGATCTTAGCAGATACCTTCTGCTATACAGTTCGGGTCACAGGCCATCTGAAAGATGTAAAACACTTCACTTGTTTCTCCTGGCAGCATTTATAACAAAGAGAGAAAGCACAGAAAACATGGAATGTCAATGCACACGTCCTGGTAACATAGAAGCATGCGGCGTGCTGGAGCAGCATTGGTTAAACATACCTCAATGCTCTCTATTAAACGAGCGGTTATTTTTGGATTTATTGTACACTTCTATGAATGCATCTATATAAAACTCAGATTGCACTGTGTACTTGCAAGCCTGTAACATTTACATATTTATGTGTATGAAAAGGCACAGACATGGAATGCTTTCAAATATTGTATACATATATACATATATATACATATATATAATATATGCACATACATAGAAAAGTATGTATATACACACACAGAAACTATATTTATCTATATATCTATATATAATATATCTATATAATATATATATATATATATATATATATATATATATATATATACACACACGTATATATACACAAGAGAGAGAGCAGAAAAGGGTTTTGAGTGTTGATGTGGACATCTACGTCATTTAATAAGTCATTATTACAATTAAGAATCATTTGGGGTAATTTATTCTAAAATTGGATAAAGGTGGATAAACACAGTCAGGCACACTGTTCCAAGTATCAGCTAAATGCCTAATGGTTGCTACATGTTTGGAATTAAAACAATACTATTTATCCTCTGGCCACCTTCGTTTATGTTTCCATTTTTCTTTTGTATTGATGCAATTTACTTTTGACTAAACCCTCTCCTATTCCCGATGCTAAGTGGAATAAATCATTTTTTACTGTGTGATTGTACGTATTTATTCTAATTACCTATAGCATGAGCTTTGTGCTCTTGAAATCAATATAACTGCTTTAGAGATGAGTTCAGTGGCTTGTGGGGCTAAACTTGCATAATTGAGAACTAATTACTTTTATGGCCTAAATTCCCATTTCTTTTTTTTTTAATACTGCTAGTACCAATCAGCCTCCACCTAAGGGGCATTACAACCTAACTGGGGAGGACTGGAAGATTTGCATCTGTAAAAACCATTATACAGATTTATACAATTCATCTCTTCCAGCCAACGTAACGGTGCTTATAGTATAATAATAAGCACATTTCCCAATTCCTACCTTAAATTGTGAGTACATTCCATCCAACCGTGTCATAGTGTTTACCGACATACACATGTATACGTATCAACAAAACAAATAATTTATTAAAATAGTCGAATTCCTCTTGCACTATTCCAGGTTTACCTTGCGGAAGCCACGCTCTGTGTCTTAAAGCGGCAGGACAATAATACTCTCAATACCTTGTACTGAAGTTCTCTCCCTTCTACTCGCCCTCCTTCTGCCTAAACTTATTAACAATATCCAGCAACTTAACAACAGGTCAGAGATGACATAATGGGAAGAATGATCATCCTGATACTGAGAAAAGGACATTAAGATCCTGGTTTACACATAAGTTTTAACGTTTCCAATGTATATATTTAATCTGTGAATACACTACACTGATTTTTTAGTACACAGAACTGGAAAATATTTGATTTGGGAAACTTAGCAGGTCCGCTTTAATGTCCAGGTAATTTGTATAGTCATTCCTTATTGCTAAGGCATTGTTTCCATTGAGTTAGTGTATTCCTACAACTGAATCCCCATTAGGCTAGGTTTCCACTTGGGTTTTTGTCCTGCGTTTTTTTCTTGATGAAAAACACCAGGAAAAACGCCAAGAAAACTGCCACTGCATTTACCTGCGTTTTGGCGTTTTTTCTGGAGTTTTTTCTGGCGTTTTAGCCTTTCTGTGGAAATTGCTTTTTTTGACCTTAGGCAGTTTTTCCAGCCTTTACAAGTTAGAAGTTTCACCCAGCTAAAAGGGATTAGGATAAATGGCAAGTATCTGCCCCCTCCTGATGTCATGTCCTTGGTAGAGTTCTACGCCCTGGCGGACCCTTTTGTCTCTTTTCTGTGGTTTGTAAGGCATGCTTTATTCCGAATGTCTGCTCCTCTAGGAAGATTGGCCCCAAATGATGGTGCAAATTGTTTTCTGTTGCTTTTGGCACGCAGGATCCGGTTGATGTGTCGCGTATGTTTGTTTGTAATGGCATGTTTGTTCCAAATGGTGTAAAATTCAATACGAACTTTGTTTTGTGTGAAACGGTTTGTTTCCAGCCTATTTCTCGTAGGACACACAGATACTGGGTCCATCCTCTGCATTTTAACTGCGGAAAAAAACGCCATAAAAAACGCCAAGGCAATAAACCCACATGGCTTTTTCATGGCGTTTTTTCTCTCCCATAGACTTCTATTGGAGAAAAACGCCAAGATTTCCTTGCAAAAAACGCCAGAGTGTCAACATGCTGCGATTTTGAAAAACTGCCACAGAGCCCAAAAAAGCAGAAAAACGCCAAAGAGGACTGAAAAAACGCCAAACAGAAAAACGCCAAGTGGATATGGCATTGTGCGATTTCCGATTGAAGAACAGCTAACATCTGGCTGCAGCTTTTTTCATTAAAAAAACGCAGTGTGGCTGAATTGGCGTTTTTATGGGCGTTTATTGCAAAAAAAAAAAAAAAGCAAGTGGAAACCTAGCCTCAGACAGTCTTTATAGGGATGAAGTAGGTAGGAAGTAGGAGACTTGTTCCTTATGCTCGTTATGCTGCCTTTTCCCTTTCCCAACCCTGCTTCATTGAGGCAAAAGAATAATTTGCTATTAATCTTATTATATATAAAATGACTACACACACTGAAGAACTATAAGCACATAATATAAGTAGTTGTAATTAATAAGTTCATTAAATGGTGCTAAATGTTGTGTAGGCAACATTAAGAAGGACTTTATTCAGTGCTCGCTGTGAATTTGCATAAAAGCTTCAATGCCATAAACTCCCAGCTTCCAAATTAGCAAACAGACGAGTGCAACCTTGAAGGAGTTTTATTTGTGCACACGTAGCCCTAGGCTGGGACTACGTTCAGTTATAATGCTCCTACCGGCTGTACTATCATACCACTGCCAAAGGTAGCTCTTAACTTTGCCTCTTATTAGATCGCCTGCCGAAATGGGATTAAAAAATACGACAGAACACTGACATGTGGTAGCGTATTATAGACTGCTATTATGAGGGCTTCTGTCCAAAAGTAATTTCCATGAAGAGAATCATAAAATTCCTTTCTCTGTTGAGTATAGTGCCGTGTCCCGAAGTCTACCTGCATAGCAAAATCAAATGTCACGGTTATTCATTGGAAATGCTTCAGTGCTCTAGAATCCCTGTTTTTAGAGTGCATTCTTCTGGCTTCCTTATTCAATAATGCCATCATCTTATTACATCCTATGTTTAATAAAGTCTAGGGCATTCACCAGAGATGCCCATCATCTCTGGGGATGACACACAAATCTTAAAGATTCACAGATCTGTTGGCTGGACCACGTGAATCTTGCATAAGGACTGGATTAAGAAATTTTATATAATTCTTCCCGAACAGCGTGATAAAAAGAATTTCTTTTGTGACTTGCTGGAGGAAAGATCGTTTTAAATACAGTTAAACGAGATGAGACTTTTAACTTACCTTCAAACTATTAATTTAATGAATAAACCTCAAAGATCAAAAATAGAATATCGGCTAACTTCATTGTTATTTTGCAAGAGTGAATCTTCATATGAGCCAATCCCATCTGGGTATACCAATGCTCCTAATATATTTCACCACCGAGCTGATCGGACTCTAAGTGGTTTCTACCGTTTGCCTTGACTTCCAATTGCATCTACTGCCTGCCAGAAAACTCAATATGGACATCAAGTTTACAGGATGATAAGCTTTATAAAATTAGAATTTTAAAGATACGCACTTTCTTCTCGTTTAAGATGATAATTTCCTGGCTGCCTTTCCAGGTTCCTGAACACTGCCAGGTTGTAATGCATGGCAGCTCCTTATGTAATCTGATCCACAAAGAAACCACTCATGCTTCGATGGCTTGCAGGCATTCATTTCACAAGGCACATTATTGAACTATGTAGAACCTCTCTAATGGGCTACATTCTAAATAATACTTATATCAACACAAACCTGGAGGTTATGGGTGAAACATACTAAATGCTAAGTATCAAATAGAAATACAATGAAGAGGTCACAGAGCACGCATTACAACACCAGCCTGGCCTTTAAAATAAATATTCCTTTAGTAATGTTTTTTTTTTCCTTTTTTTCATGGCCATGTGTGTTTTTATCTGTTTATGATATTGTCTTTATTAAGACTATTGATCCCCAAGTGGTACTATACCCAAGGCTTTATGTTGTTATTAAATCCTCACAAAACAAGTATTTCCTTCTGAATGCTGCACAACTTCAGCAGTGCCAATTTACACGTTTTAAATATTATGTGTTTAAAACAACAAAATGTAAATAAGTATCTGGGTCCATGGAGGTGGATAGACGTGTTTTATCAATACAATCTTGTAAACATGGCTGGACTGGACCACTGGTGCCGGTCTTGAGGCCGGCCATCTAACAATACATGTGGCTGTGGCTGCCAATGTAGCTGCCGGCGCAAAATAGATTCTGACGCCATATCTGGCACAGCGCTGACTGGCAGACGTGACCCTGCCCTAAAAGCAAGGCTGCTTGCACAGTGTGCAATAGCCAGAGATGAAAGTTTACAATCTTTACACATACATGCATACACACTAACAACTTAGACATACAATTACACACACACATATAGCCACTTTAGCACCATACACTTACACATACATACCCTCTCTCTACATTGTAAGATCGTTTGAGCAGGGCCCTCCCCACCTGTTGTTTCGGTTAGTCAAATTGTTATGTTATCTACTACTTGTTGTGCTGTCTGTCCATTCTACAGTGCCACAGGGTATGATGGCGCTAAAACAGTAAATAATCTTAACATCAACATACGCATACATACATACATACATACATACACACAGCCCCTCCAACACCATACACCTAAACATACAATATTTACATACACACTCTCTCCCTGATAATTCATGCAGCTTACACACGTCCCCTCCCTCATCATCCCCTTACACTTTTGGCTCCAAAGTTTTTAGGGGAGCTACAAGTTTACTTGCCATCTTAGTTTAAAAAAATGTTAATTCCATACTAATGTTTTTCTGCATTATATGAACTCTACCAGTGCTCTCTCAGTTGGTCCCAGCCCATTACATTATGTCATGGGACACTGTGATCTTAGGAATAGTGATTGCGTTTTCATACGTATTTTATTTAAGACTAATGTATTTTTTCAAATATACTTTAAAAACGCAAGGTTTGTCCCTGTTCTGAACAAAAAATATTGGGGCCAGAACCTGCCATGTGCACTGCACCCAAAAATGGCACCATGAAATATGGGGCCGGTTTTCAATTATTTCCAGAGCTGGGTTTTCTTCCCAGTCGGGCTATGCTTGTACATTCATCTTTCATTCCAATTTTCTAAAAAAAATCTTAGAAGAAAATCATTTTTACAACAGTATTTCTGTGAATTCCATAAATGCAGAAGCATTTGACAGTAAAATTAGTAGTTAAAGGCACAGGAAATCTTAAATAAAGTCTTAAATAGCTACTGTGTAACAAAGCAACAAAAGGAGGACAGCTACATACTAATCATCATTCTGAAAAGTCTTTTCTAAATTCAGTAACAATGCTTTACTATTGTGTTTCTCAAATTGCCCGGCAGATTGAGTGCAGCCTCCATGCGCCTGAAAAATAATTTTACGTGCTTACCGATAATGTCAAACCACAATGGTGAGCCCGCTGGTTCTGCCGTTATCACGCCAATCATATGAGCAACAGGATCACTTTCCATTACAGTAAAGGTGAAAAATGGTTCCTCAAAGGATAATGGTTCTATTAACGGTGTTGGTTTTGCAATCCATTCTATATGTAATCGAACACTTGATGATTTCTGAGGTCTTCCGTTATCAACAGCTTTAATCTACAAGCATGGAATATCATAAAAAAAACATATCAGTAGATGCTTCAAAAAACAGATACACTAGATTAATGGTTAGGAGGAGTCTCGGTGCTCCTTTAATCTGAAAAACTGAAAAGATTTTGTTTTAGATGTATGTGTTTATATTTATCAACTGATTAAATAGCAAAGTTCAAAATGAGTCCTTTTTGATTTCATTCATAAACATTCATTTGTAATATCTATATGCTCTCCGAATTAGACAAAGGCTGAGTTCAACTCACCGTCAGAATATCATATTCTCCTGCCGCAGAAAATTTCTTGGAGGAGACAGATCCTGTTTTGGGGTCGATGAAAAATTTCCCCTCATCGTTTCCATCCTCAATGCTGTATGATATTTCTGCATTGGGCCCAGCATCCTTATCTACAGCAATCACTCTGTAGATTGTCTCCTTTTTGGCATTCTTCTCTTTTTCGGGCTTTTCAAGCTCTGGAAGTCTAATCTTGTAGACTTTTTGCATAAACAAGGGTTTGTGCTCATTCTCATCTAGCACCTTCACAATAACTCTAGTAACCGCTGATTTTGGAGGATATCCGTTATCGGTTATAGTCACCTGTGCAAAAAAAGGAAAATCATAGCATTATTTCAATGTAAGTGATATTTGCCACCAAATCCAGGGCTCAACTGTCAAAGTAGCACCATAAGATGCTTCTACCATTTAACACATAATACAACTTGGAAAGATAATATTACAGTACTACAAATAATATGAATTTCAGAAAAGCATATCAATCTTTTATATTCTATATAAAACATTTACACGGTTTTATGTTCAAAGTGTCATCACTATGTATTTCTCATATTTCTGCAAGGAAATGTAACAATGTTATTTGCTGAATGAAACTCAGTCTCTTGAAATTCAACTGTATGACATCAGAACACAAATGCATATGTATGTTACTATTAGCTATTCACGTTCTGCCAATCACATGTCATTCCTGTAAAAGCATCCTGCCATCAATGTACCGTAGGAAAGGCGCGACGTAGGGACATAAAGAAGAGATCCACGCCTCTATCGTTTAACGGCATTTGTCAGCTGATGGCACATCATTAAATAATATTGCCACTATAAGTTTTACAATTGAAAGAAGTAGCAAGCAATGTTTACAGCAAATCATATCCAAGATATATGCCTTTCTGTAAATAAGCAAGAGGTGTATTTTAGTGAATTGTTTTCTCACCGACTTATTGTATATAGGAGGTATATACCAGCTGAGATGGTCACATTTCTCTGAGCTATATGGCCAGCCAGAGCCCATAGTAAATAGCATTCATCTATTTTATATCACAGTATTTGAAAATTAGAATTTTCAAAGTTGGCACTTCTAAAAACACATTGAAATAATAATAATACAACAATAATAAAATGATAATAGTAAACAAAAAAACTGCACTGCAATCATGGCGTATAAGAACCCTGCCCTCCTATTCAACATCATCACATCCGTGATTTGACTTATAGATCCCTCTATAGCTTTCCTCTGTCTGTATGACATGAAGTCAGTTTAACAACAACAACAACCCTGTGTGATATGATTTTCATGGAAAAGGGAGTCAATATAACATTTTAAGTATTTCCTCACTGTCATATGAAACCCACACGATCTGTCCTGCAACCTTCTCACTTGGCAGTGGAGATGATGAAGGAGACTGGATGGAAGGCTACAGTTAATGTGTTTCATTTTATGTAAGACAATAGTGTTGTTTAAGGGGCTCACAAACATGTGCACTCTGCTCATTTTCTTGCTGCAATTCTTCATATGACATCGGATGTTAAACAAGCAGGGCTTTCAACTCAAGTTTGATGATGACCAACATTCACCTTTAAGAGGTCAATTAGATGAGCAATTTCCTACACTGTTTAAGTTAAACATGAAAAACATGGGATTTGGGAAAATAATAGTTTGCATATACATGCAACATACACTACACCACTATATACTACTCAACGCCAAGCTGTGTTTATAATTAAAAGTAAGAACACGTGTAATGTTTGGTGAATAACTATATTTTAACAAATTATAGTACACCACAGAGGCAGGGAACACATTCATGTAATTAAGCTCTAGCAAAAAACTTCACGATCATTTTCATTTATGAAGTAAAGGAAATCTTTCACATGTTCGGAATATTGTGGTTTACCTCTTGTAATCCAGGTAAATGTAACACAAATCCCTGATTACATGGAATTTGAATTGGTGTTCCGGGACTATCCTATTCAGACATCCAGGATGTCAATTAACATTCCAGACCTCAGTCTCTGTTCCTAAACTCCAAGGAATGGGTAAAGGAGTCAAAATCAGTGTTCTGGCTCAATAAACGCCAAACTTTATGACCCAGGGTTCCTCAGAAAAACTGTGATGTACATCTGTTCATATATTATTTCAAGGCTGGCAATTCTGTGCCTGTTTAATTCGCGCTCGCATTCTTTTCTAATCCGGTTATTATTACAACTTCTGCTGATTACGTTGAACTCTTTCAAAAAAGGGAAATATACTTCATACACTTAAACCTCACTCAATTATCCCTACTCCCTGTGTCTGCCCCAGCGATGACACTTAATTACTCCAGCAAAATTAACAGATTAATGGACTTTAGCAAGAATTAACTCCACGTCGGCTAGAACATTTTTTTAAAGCATACACGTAATTGTCAGATTAGACACTCAACAACTATAAACAATGTACTTAAAACATCTATTTAACGTGATGCACCACCTCAAATAAAAATACATACTGTGGACATACATTTATAGCAGTTTAAATGATATATTTGTAATTTTCAGAAAGCATACAGCTTGTGAGCAGGGCCCTATGCAACGATTCATCTTGTCACCTTTGTCAATTCTAGTTTTGTTATACCCTTTGAATGAATGTATTGGAAGAAGTGCTGCCAAAAAATGTCGTTCACTATATAAATAAAAGATAATATAGGTTTTTAATGATTCCTTCTGCATGCCATCACAAATATTTATTTCTGTCATATTTATTTCTGACATCCAGAGTTCAGGTTCTCAGTTATAAAGGTTCAGGTGCCAAGTGTGCCCTACTCTTGTGTCTTTCTGCGAGGATCTTCAGCTTTCTTACATGCATTTGCATTTTTGGCCCTTGCTAGCATTGTGCCTTAGCTATTCCCTATCTCTGTCTGTTTCAGAAAGCTTCTGTTATGTTTCTCAAAAGCAAAGGAGATGGACAGCAAGAGCTTCCAGTGTATTTCCATGTGTTAGAATTCCAGGTGACAGTTTCTTCCAGAATCTATTGTCTTCAACAAAATGCAATTATACAGATGGGAAAATGTGTCTATTTTATTTTCCTAACATTACATTCCCGAATTAAAACAAAATATGGTATGACTGGAATAAGTCCTGGAATAAGTTTCACTTCTATTACTCTTTTTTTCTGTCTAATCAAGCCGTGCACTGTAGCGTCCATACATACATGTATTTTACATCTGTATAGATTAATTAATTTCCATTGACATAACTTAAAGAGCAAACATTTAATTTTTGTGATTTATGTAATGTTATTCTTCCACCCTAGACAGCTTCGGGACGCTTGTACAGAATGTTCTTTTATTCTTTTTTTTTTTAAGCCAGTGATGTCATGCAACGGCCAGGCATTACTTAGCAATGACTGGTAATCGTGCACGTTAGACAAACAAGGCAGAAAGAACGGAAGAGCTTACGGCCACGAGAAAGCAAAAGCGGTTTTAAACAAGCTACGCCCTTCAATTTAGTGGAGAATAGAAAGTGACAGGCTCAAAAAAGAAGACAGAGTCAAGAAAACCAGAGGGTGGGGCAGAGAACAGAACATTACAGCGAGTATTATCCCATCTCTATCATGCTGTCTGTCCCCTAAGCTGCAGTTAGGGCCAAAATGCAGCCTCAGAAATGTCCATCTGAGGAAATAAAGCCAAGTTTTGGAAATTGCCAGAATGTGAGGCATTCTAAATTACAGAGAGGATAATAGACGGTTTGACCTTTAGTAAGCATCACAAGGAACACTCAAGAAGACGTTGCATTGCTACTGTGGTGGGAAGAGAAACCTATATTCAGAGCCGGACGGGAACAAAAATAGGTCCAGGCATTTAAAGAATTTTATCCCACAAGTTATTATTACATGCTCTCTACAGCCCACCAGGCATTTGCACCATATTGATTGTGAACATGAAAGAAGATTGGAATTGGACTTGTAATGCTTGTTCATTTGCAACAAAATATGGAAGAAAACATCTACAATGGAAATGAGCACATTAGCCAACGAGTTGGCCATGAAAAGTGTTTTCAGACTTGGAGACCTGTGATGCGCCATGGAATAAGGACATGGGCACCTGAGGGGGCAAGAGGCCCACTTGCCCTCTGGAAATTCAGAGGCCCATGTCATGCAGAGCCTGTGTCGGACTAATGCAGGGGTTTGGCATCGGAAGGATTAACCTAGCCAGATGTGTTTTACAGCCAACGGCTTGTCCTCTTAAGCCACACAAACTGGAAGACAACTTGTACAAACCAGAGCTCTGCCATAAATGCATTCAGGTTCAGCCTCAGTGATCAATAGTGGTAACTCCCTTATGATACGGAATTTAGGGTAATGGTCTATGCTAAGTTTGAGTCATCTAGACGACACAATAGGATCTGTCAACCTTAAAAGATGTATGATAAAATGTAGTTGATATATTTCTGATACTAAGGTCTAGGCCTGGGGCGTCTCTCTGTGACACTGGAGGGGCTCAGATAAAAATGATTGTGTTTTAGAAAATCAGAGAACCTCTCCTGGAACTTTCTATGGATTTGTAACATCACTGAAAACTCTCAAACTCAACAAGGACATTGAGGTTCCCGCAGATGACCTATATGGGTTTGTATAATTATGTTTTTCTGTGTTTCTCCTTGTTTTATTTTTACAAACTGTGTCATACACTATGTGTCTAAATTGTCATCACCTTTGTTCAGATTATTTTCGTGCTGTAACCAAACTCTACCTTCCAATAAAGACGGAATAAACAATGTTACTGAATTTTTTCACTTAATACTTAAAGTGTATTTTATACATTTTTGTACCCCTTCAATGTGGTACTGGGCGTTACCGAACCATCCATAAACTGTAGGCAGCTTAAAACCTAACTTGGTGGTGACGGTGTGTTATTTGTGGAGTGTTCAGGGTTAAGTAACCAAAGGGCTGGTATCGTTAGCCAGCTCACACCCAGACCCTATGTGTCAGGTTATCCCATAGATAACTGTGACAGCCCACTAGAGCAGGGGAGGGAGAAACAGAAGGCTGTTCAGAGTAGGGTAGCTAGACAGAAAGCAGAAGCCAGGGAAGTGCAGGAAAAAAAGGTTTTATTTAATTCTGTAAACCCCTTGCTGTCAGAGTGGTTTGGTTAGATGTGTTCCACTCCTTCTAACTCAGGGGTGTCCAACCTGCGGCCCTCCATCTACTGCAGGACTACATCTCCCATAATGCTCTTTCAGCTAAGGGGCTGGTAGAGGAGTATGGGATATATAGTCCTGCAGCAGCTGGGGGGCCGCAGGTTGGACACCATTGCTCTTACTGATCTCATCCCCTTCACAGACACAGAGTACCTGCCTGGGAGACAGTTTGTATACTGCAGACACAAGGTACTTTTTTTTCAAAACTGTATTGCAGCTAGAATTAAGTTAATACTCTAGCAGTAGAGACTACATTTGCTATGACTCTTGGGGGGAGGTCTTAAAGTTTGCAGCTCCCATAATATACAGCCAGTCAGAACACTATAGGAATTACAGACTGGGGTAATTGCGGCTAATCTTTATCACCCCTGCTATTGGAAACTAAAGTTCTAGTTCTGTGCAGGTACATGCTGCTCTGTTAGCTACCACTACCAAGTTCTCATGTTGCACAGGTACACAATGGTCTGTTAGCTACTACTACCAAGGTCATATTATTCTTCCTATCAATGGGTAACTAACATCTGCCTCCCACCAGGAAACCCCTCTCCTGAGACAACAAAGGTAGGCAATCGAGAGGAGGCCTTTTTGTTATATTCAAACCTGTAGAGATTTATACAAGGTTTTAATTTTGCATGTATTTATTAATATATTTTATATTAAGAAGTTCAGAGGAATCTATTTTCTGTAAGTCTTGCTAATTTAACTATTGTAAAGTAGAACTAATTACAGTAATTGTACATTACAGTATATTCAGATTTCTAAGTGGTATTGCTACTGGTTGCAATGACTCAATGCATAAACATGAAGCAAAACCAAATGCGATGAATATAATTAAACATAAAAAAAAAACGTTTTTATTGTTAAAAAAAAATAAAAATCAATTATTAACTTCTTTTAGAAAATGACTCACACTAAGAAACATATTGTGTGAGAAGTGGTTTCAATAAAACTCAATAATCCTTAAATCTTTATTTATATGAATGCTTGATTTCTTTCTTTTCTCGGAAATATCAGGCCACAGTAGACAAACATGGGTAAATAAAAAGATAAGCTATTTCCGACGTAACATACAAAAGAAGCTCACGGGAAAAGGAAACTGAATTTAGATTGCACAAAGAAAATACTTTGTGAAATTGGAGTAAATATCTCCAAAACCATAATCCACAGAAGGATCAGATTTCCTTGTAAACAAGGCAAAAACCCACTAACCCATCTGGTCAACATTTCAACGTTAAATTAATTTGCCAGATGCATCCAACACTTGGCGGAAGAGACACTGAGCTAAATACCACTATGTTTCTGGGTTTCTTCCCAAACTGTTTTCATGCTTACCTCCATTAAACCGACAAATAGGAACAGGGCCATTAAAACCTTTAAAGCTTGTATTACACTGTATAACAGTCCTTTATGGTGTCTTTGCTATATCATTGAGCTGGTAATAAACATAAACGTGCAACAGAGACCAGCTTGGAGGCTGGAATAAAATAAAAAGGTAATGAAAAAAATAGGATTTGCCGAGCAAAGAAACTCTGTCTCAGCTCATTAACCCTCAAGTGGGACATCTAGAAGTGATTTTCAGCCTGAATATGAAATCTAGAATCTGTTGTATAATTGAAATCTGTAACTAAACTTCAAGGATGAAATGAACCTTCCCCCTTCCATGTTTTACAGATGTTGATCGTATTAGAATTTGAGACGGTATTCAATAGGTACAACCTTGTCATTTATATGCGTCTGCCGGAATAGAAAGGGTATGGACTGAAAAGAACTAAGAGTCTTCTGCTCAAGTTTGGTCTTGTGAAAGCTATTTACATTGTATCAGAATGCACTGAAATGAACAGAGAAATGTGCTGAGCCACACCTTGCTCAACTGAGCTAAACTCATAAAATTCACTAAACACTGCCCTGAGATTTACATCATGGAGAAACATCTTTTTAGCACCTTTAGGCTTTCTTCCAGAGTACTGCCCTGTGGTTTTTTTTTATAAAAAATGATATAAGTTATGATTAATTTGATTATTGATATATTAATATAGTGGCGTGATATTCTGCAGTGCTGTACAATAGGTAAAAAAGATATAACAAGTAGTAAATTGCATAATTTAGATTTACAGAAAGAAAAGGTGAAGAAGTAGATTACGTTAATCTAACTGGTATGTGGATAGCTTAGGTATTTAACTCCTTCGTGACCTTTAGGGCGTACCATTATGTCCTCAAAACAAGCGTTAGCCGACCTCTTCCATGCCAACAGACGTCTACCCTCTCAGCAGGAGCTAGCGTTTTTGAACTGTTTTTTTTTATTATTCAAAATAAATTACAGACTATACAAAAAAGTGATTTTAACGTGACACATCGAAAAAAATCACCCAAAAATGTTCATAAAGGGGTTAAACATAGCACTTTAACAATGTGTATAATTTCATTTGACCAATGTCACTGAAACATTTGATCATATATCCTGAATGATGACTTTTATTTTGTTAATTTATAGGAATACATAGTTCCTATCTCTGGCTTGCAGCTTTACATGTCGTAACATAGTAACTTAGGTTTCCAGCCCAGATAAAAGCAAGAAACCCACGTTAAAGTGACTTCCAACTGTGCCTTTAAAAGGGGAGGGGATCCTTTTTGTATCCAAAATGATCTAATTTCTCATTGGATTTACAAACTATAACTTTGCAGTATGTATGCATTCTAAGTAACACGTATTTGCCTACAGATGCTTTTCCTGTACCATATAGCAGACGATGTCTGACCTTGTGACCTACTGATTACGTAATGAACACATTTAGAAGAAAACGTGTAACATTTATTTTATACACTAAGGTTTGTACTAACAAATCACAGCAACAAATAAACAATTATATGTTAAGATTCATCTATGTCAGATTTATATTTGTTAGGTAAACGCTTCTAGAATACTAAATTGTGGAAGTCACAAAAATATCTTCCAATAGCAGCAGGAAATCAATATAACTCATAATATACAAATTACATACCTCGAGTATATGCTCTGCTTGCTGTTCTCGGTCTAGCTTTCTTGATGTAGTGGTGACCAAACCTACAACAACAAAAAATATATTTGTATAGGAGCATACTCATTTTTTCATTAGATTCACAATAGAAAAATCAATTGTGTTTATCTATCCAAAGTCAATAAAAGTTAAGTATATTGTAGGACTTTAAACTGAATGTCACAAAGAATTATTTTAAACACCACTTAAACAACCAACTGGAGGTTTACAATTTATTATGCGTCTTGACACAGAAACTGTATGCACACAGTTTGAACAAAATGACGCAAAACCATGAAGTTCACCTCCAGGGGTTGTTTCAGTGAAAATTAGTTTGACCGCTGTGTTCTAAAAGCAGGTAAAGATTTAATCCCAGGCACTTCTTTTAAACAAAATGTTAATTCACAAAAAAACATAGCTGTCGGGATGGCAGCATGGATGCTTACTCCATAGGGACTTAATCAGCCACCTGACACTGCCAATGAAGCAGACTTGGCAGGAGATGAGATCAGTCGGAGCAAGTGAGAAGCCCGGTAATAAGTGTTAAACAGAGACCCACAGGGCCTTTTAATTCCTCTGCCTGCCCACACTATAATCAGTATCTGAATAAGTGGACCCTACTGGCACCCCTTGTAAACAATTTGATGTTTCAATGCTTGGCAGGGGGACATCGCTGCACTAAACATCACCTGGCAATGAAAAACGGCCTCATGCAAGAAACTGCCTTAGCTCGAAAGCATTTACTAAGCCGTAAATTCAATAGAAACACAACGATATGTCTATGGACCAGCCCACAAATAAGAGCGATAACCAAATAACGTTATGAGTACTAAAATCTAATCATTATTCTCGTGTCACTACATGCTGCTACCCTTTACACCAACAGAATGATGTATTACAGTAGCACGGAATTCTTTAAATTGTAATAAAACAGAATCAAACTACATGTGATCATAAAACAGGCAATCTGAGGCCTTTTTAAGCCTGCGAGCAGGGCTCTCTTTAAATAATGTATGGGTTTGTCTTAGTCTGTAGGTTCTAGCTTTGTCATACCCTCGGAACGTATGTATCGTAAGAAGTGCTACATAAATTGTTGACGCTATATACATAAAATATAATAAATAGAGTGATATTAAGATAATTGTATCAGAGTTAAATACCTACCGAATAGTGAAGTAACACCGTGGATAAAACACTTTGAATGGATTCAATGGAGATAAAAGAAATCTGCCTTGGCACTTTAAGACCAGCAGCGAAAGCCTACTGAATACACATGGCTGCACACTACTATCTAACATCACTCGGCTAGACTATTAGAGAATGGCCCTTTAGTAACCAGAAGGCACAAAGGGTACCAGCCCACTAGGCATTTGCCCGGGCTAGTGTGCATAAAAACGACGATGCACCTAATGGTGAAAAAGTCACTTAGGAACACCCAACCATTTACCAATATTATCTCTACTTATACCTTGACTCTGCAATAAACTAAACATACTGCTACGCCATCCTTCACAACAGAGGGGACAAAGCTGTTCATCATGCAAAGCATTGACGACTATATAAACGCTTTAGGCTTTTTACGACTACAATGTATCTTGTCATTCAAAACAAATAGTTGTATTATGTTCACTGGAAATTAATTGATCACCAGGGATGGCTGGGGTAGATCAAGTTTTCATTTTATATTAATCTTGACAAATGTACTGCAATTTTTTAATGGAAAGTTCCTGCAAAAGTGAATTTCCATTTGATTAAGTTTTATGACTGCATCGAGGGGTGGGGGTATGTTTTTTTTATTCTTATTTTATTTGCACTTTTGCCCATCCTTCCCGTCGGTGGCATTTATTTCATATAAACACCGGAAAACACAGGTAGAAAATATCTGCAATATTGCACAATATTTCTTGGTTTACATGGTCGCTAAGTCTTTTTTCAGTAGGCAGGAGAAAGTACTTTAGCATGTTTGCCTGCAAATTATTTATACTCCTGTAGATAAGGGAACAGTCATTTTTCTTTTTGCTATTTAATTGAATTCAGTATTACATTTATTTTGTATGCCTTTGCATAATATTTCAATGTTCTGACCCTGATTTTGGCATTGCACGTGTAATGCTGCCTAAGGTCTCTATATTTGAAACATCCAACCATTGAGCACTAGGACATGAGACTATTTGTTGGGTCAACGCAACCTTGGGGCTCTTGGTAGCGTATTTGTGTGCGCATATACACTGGCTATTTAGCTTAAGCCAATGAACCTTTTGACTTAAGCAGACTGCGGCCAACAAAGAATGGTTCTCATGATAATGCTCATATATCTATCAAAAAAGGACAGTGGAATATGATTTGAGTCGCTGGTTCCATTATATTCAATGGTAATGTTATTTATAGCACAAGTATTTGCTTTACTTTCATGAGAAGTATCTGCATTTACAACAATATTAGAAAGACTGTTAAAAACGACATATGCTACGTAATACAGTGGTTTATTTTTTTACTACAAATCCAATACAGAATACCAAGTGGGAATTTTCCTTCCAAGTATCAGCCAGTTTTAATAAAGATCACTATTTACCAATTACTACCTAGCTGTCACAGAAGGAGTTCTTAATGCCTTGATAAAGAGACAATGAATATTTTACTAGTACAACATATTACACAATAAAAGGATTATATTCTAAAAAGTGTTTTGTTTTTCCAGTCCTAAAGGTGAATTCTTACATTTTTTTTTATTATTAGTATCAGAGAAATGTAGGCTTTCATATTGTGCCATTTCCATTATTTATAAGCAGTTCTAGTTTTTGGAGAATATGTTTTCAGACAGTTGCATATTTCATGTGTTGTTCTTATATCTTAAAGTAAACAACAAAATGGCTTAAGCCTGAGCCTGACTGATTAAAGTCTATGGAGGAATGGACTTTATTAGCATTGCCATAAAGAATCAGCTCAGTGTGGTGGCAGAGCAGGGAACAGCACTTAAAATATCTCAGTCATTGTCGACAGTGGCAGCTTCTTGGTATGCAGATAAAAAAGTTTATTGGAACAAAATTAGGTAAAACCAGGCTTTTGTCACACAAAAATACACCGTCCAGAGTAACTGACAATAGTGCAGCAATATAATATATATTTTCCATAAAAGCTTCCTCTTTAACCAATGCATGGTTACTTTAGGATCTTTCCTTCAAATCTGTATTTGGATGACATTGGTTTGACACATTTTATGGATACAGCTATGGTAACATTATTCCTTATTATATGGCATGATGCTTACCCGCACAAAAGGAAAAAGTGATACTATATCTTTTTGGGAGTTGTTTTTTACTTTTACAATTATTTATATAGGAGTGGTTATGTAGCGCTTTAAATCACTGAAATAAAACAGACAAAGCACAAGGTAATGCCCTTGTTTGCATTATTTGTTGTGGGTTTTGATCAAGTCTGATCATTCTTTTCTAATAGTAAGTTTATTTGTAGCACAATGTTCTATGGACGACATTAGGTGATAGTTTATAATCCTGATTTTCCACATTATATTGCACAGTTATATTGCAGAATGTTAAGCGGCATCCGTTCACATCATTAATCAGCAGAGAGTTGTCTGATTAATCCCACAGAACGATAAACAGGTAGTTGTTGAAGAAGGGCCATCTGCATTGTTTTGGGCTACATATTAAGTAAACCATATAAACGGATAAATTCCCATTAAAGTACTTTAACAAAGTATAGGCGGGGAGTTTATTTCAGAGGAGAAATGTTAGAACAAGAGGACATTACAGTAATCTAAAACTAGGGGGTCAGAGGCTGTGATATAAGAAAGTTGTACTTTCCTGATAGGATGGTAGATAAATATGACATCATTCCAATATAAGGGGTAGAGATTGAAACAACGAGGGAATTGGGAATTTTACCCCTTCAGCGCCAGGGGTTTTTCATAACCTAAGAACTAAAGGGTTTTAATTTGTCATTTTTACTACGTTTGTTAAGCTAAGATTCCCCTTTTCCATGTTTGATGAACCCACACACATTATACATTTCTTTATATTAGTTATATTTCTTTATTTTCCTCATTTTTCCTTCGTTTGGCCCTCTCCTCTCCATCTGCCTGTGCTGATCATCCAGTAGGGAAGCAATCATAAATCCCAGCAGGGTCCACAAAGACCCTGCCGAGTCTCTCCTGTCCTTGAGTGAACTTCCAGTGCGCATCATCATTGATAACCACAGGAAAGGAATGCCCGTGATTGGGTATTCCTTGTATAATGTTGTACTGGCGCTAGCGCCACGCGATGTTACACAAGATCAAAAGACAGCCCAATCTCCTGTGTAGCGGCAAGGAGATGCCCCTGCCTCTGCAGCAAAGTCATGCGTTATGTCCTAATGGGCATCACGACACAGCTTTTAAGGACCTACCTGTATGTCCTAAGAGGAGCAAAGCGGTTAAACACACATGGTATTGGCATAAAGCTATCACAAATCCTAACACCTAGGACTTAACGTCAGAGTCTTTTTATTATAAAAAAATGGGCCTGACGGGTTCATTTCAAGCCTCAAATTCTATCCCACCAATTAAATAAAGCTTCTACATTTGGTTACTCAGTTTTGAGGAACACCCTTTCTGGAGGCTACGTGCAAAATATTTACATTTTAATTATTTTCCTTTCACTAAAAAGGACAGCAAGAGCATTAGTCCTATTCTAAAATACTGTGTTTTCCCTTCAGGGTTATCCTACTTTAAATGAATTATTCCGTTCAGCTGATGAATTTTCATTTTTTTTTTGTTTCACTAAAAAAAAAAAAAAAAAAAAAAAAAAAAGAGAAAAAAAGTTTAATGTTCGAGAACAGAAAAGGGGGAGAATGGATGGCCCCACGGGCATTAATCATTTTAACAATACAGTTAGCAAATAGTGGGTATGTAGCCTGAGTCGGACAATATGAATTCACTTGGGGTGGGGTGAACGTGCATGACAAGCAGCTTAAAACACAAACATATCCCAAGGAAGGATTCAAGCTCTTGTCAATGGCCACAAAAATAATTTAATTGTTTTTCTGGTGAGGATATCTGCATGAAAAGGGTTACTGCTGCCAACAAAAGCTCAGACTGATAGTTTTATGTTTTTGGTATGTCACAAACTAGACCACATACTAACGTTTTATCTCCTACATTCAAAGGGCAATAGATCTGCAGGCAGACAGAGTCTGAATTAAAGTCTTAAATCTCATCCTAAAATAAACGAGTAAATAAAAATGAGTAAGACAAGACAACATAATCTGCAGACAATTTGCATTAAATCTTTCTCCATTCTTTCATTTTGATTTGTTTTATACCTGCAGCTAAAAAACAGACTTTTTCCTCCTTTTAAGTAGAACTCAAGGGAAGTATTTTCTGCCACAAAAAAAAAAAAAGTCATGGGCTTTAAATCTCAACATGATGAACCCGTTCCCAGCTGGAGGTGTGACCGGAGTTGTAGTCAACTGAATCTGCCATGTCCCAGTCTGCAGTAGCAGAATATTGCAGCAAGGAGCCAAAATGTGTTTGTTTTTCCCCATATTGTCAGAAAACTAAAATGTGTTTAGGAGAAACTGACAAATGGAGTGGAAGAATGTATCAGAGCCCCGGAATGATAAGAAAATAAACACCATAGCTAGAATATAAAAGAATATGTTTTGTCATGTTTGTTAAGCCAATCTGAATAAGTTTTAAGAAATTCAAGAACTTACCAATAGAAAATATTAATTAAATAACTTATGTTTTTTTGTATGAATTGATTCAAGTAAAAAATGTAAAAAATTAAGAATTCCTGATGTTATCCTCTCTTTGGCTTGTGTTAGAATAGCTGCCTATGACCGTCAGTGGATGATGGGAGTAACAGTACGTTGCATTTGGGTTGATGCCCATGAATATGAATGTTGCATATGAATGATGCCGGTCTCTGCAATGTTAATTAAGCGCTACGATAAAGCGTGTTTGTGTACCAGTACGACTGACCTTTGCCAATATTAGTAAGCCACACATCTGAGACCTGATCCATTAAATAACTACAATAAGAACTTGCATGAAACCAGAACAACTACAATGAAACACTTCACTTTCCATTTTCCGTTTCTCATTTACTAAATATTTGATTACATGGCAGGCTGTGCAGCACTTCCAATACATAGTAATGAGGAATGCAATTATGTCTGGATATAACCTGGTCCCAGAATAAACAGCTTTAGCCTGTAATTGGTTTTATGTTTGGATGGAATCAGAGATTTGAATTGGCCAGGTCTTCCCTTGTAATATAAGGGTTTTTTGAGGACAGACCGAGACAGTTTTGTCATACAAAACACTTTAATTTGAGACCAGGTGGTCACCCTACTCGCAACAAAAGCCAGCACACTGTGCAACTTGAAAGTGGCGCAAATGTTTTCTACGGCATCAGGATATTGTACTAAGAACAGACTTCACAGACGATGTGATTCCATAAAGGACAGATATAGGAGGCTATGAAAGCTCCATGCAAGGCACTATATTTCTCTTAAGGAGGCTTCCAGGCACATCACAATTTACAACCAATCTTCACTTGTCCAGCTCAAGGTAGCATAAAAGATAATGGAACAGAAGCAGAACGAGTGTAGTGAAGTGTCAGAGCCTGATGGAAGAGAGAGGCTGTTACTTTTTAATAAGGTGGGGGTGTTGGGGTTTGGAGATTAAGTCAGGTTGGCATAGAGGGCATTGATTTTACAGTAGTCCATACATTTAACCCCTTCGGGAGCAATGAGCGGCTAAAATTTGCTGTGCGGGACTCTATTGAGCTTTTGGTCCTGTGACAGCCCAGGCTTTTAAAAACTAAGTCCAAAAGCCAGGCGTTATAAGCAATTTTGCCGATTACGAATATCCGCATAGTGGAACTCACTCTGTCAATATGAAAAGGGAAGAGACTCAAGATGCAAAAATGATTGTATCCTGTAGGACATCAATTTAAAAAGGGCTACAATGTACAGCACATTTACTGTAACGTCCAATACATTCCATCCACAGAAAAGGGACATGAAATTATCCTATCTGGTTAACATGTACAACATATAGAAGGATTTCATATCTCTACCTTGAAGCTGTAGGTGAGGAAAAAAAATAAAAAAATGAATATATATATATATATATATATATATATATATATATAAAATTTTATATATCTTTATATTTCATTTTAAAGATTCCATGCCTAAAAACTATTCAGTAACCGTATAAACTTTCCTGTGGTCCATACAGGACTAAAACTAATAAATGCAAAAATATTCCAGTTCCATTTACATTTTTTTGTATAATAATATATTTATATAAATTTAAATGCCAGTAAGTGCTTTAGGGTTACGCGATCGCAACAACGAAGGTATCGGCCCACGCATCCCAAGTGAAATATTCTCCTTACAAAATAGAAACGAGCTGGGTTTTTAGGCAGAATACATCATCAAAAATACAGAGGGGCTTACTTACTTCACAGAGCAACGTAATGCTATGCCGTTACACTTCTGTGGCGCTGCCAATTCCTAGGACAATCCATACTTTTGTTCTGCGCATTTCTAAAACGCCATAATCTTTCTTCCCGTTAGAGTGACACACACGTCTTTCCTAAGGAGCTATCTTTCTGAAACTTGCTGAAGGCCTGCTGTTTTACCGGGACCAGGGCAGCTTTAGAGAAAGGACTATAAGCTTCACTTTAAAAGCTGGAATAACATATTTTCTTGTGAGTTCACTTTGACATTTTGTAACACAGAGCCATGAGGCCAGTAACCTTTCCATAAATTTCAGATGATGCACTGCATGTATGAACATGTAAAAAGCTTCTCTTCTAGAAGCCCAGTGCAGGAAATGCCAGATGGAAGAAATTAATATATTCTAGACAGGATTTTTATTCTTACAACATGAACTGTCTGTGAGTCTCAAAAAAAGACATCGACATAGAAGAGGCTTTAAATATAATTATTACTATAATAAAAAGCCACCCTTAACTTTCCTAGCTCGTAGATCAACTCTCTTTGTGTTATAATTTACTTTTTTTGTTCCACTGGAAGCAAGTTTTTCTGCTTACAAGCCAAGAAACTTCAGAATTTGCAAGACCACACAGAACTAACGCTTTCTATGTTTTAAAGGGCCAGTTGGCACTCATTCTACTAGTGCCCTAATACTTGAATTGAGCAAATCTGTAAGTGATATTTTCCAATCTCAGAGGAGACTATCCTCACGCAAACAGATTCTGGCTTGAATACCAACAAGTAGCAGCACTGATAGTAAGTAGTTAAGACAAGCCCTGATCCCACCATATAGGCAACCAAGAACATTGCGTGTTACACTCAGCCCCGCCAAAGTTTTGCTAGAACCCCTGGGGACATCAAGGGAGAAGTGAAGATAAAGGATCACAGATCATCAAAGAGGGGCAATATAGTAATTAGTATGAAACAAAGTATATACGTATGGCTGCCATTATACTTGGTTTCCAATGTCCTAGCTATCCATCTATGATAATAAAAAAATACTGCTTAATATACAGAAGGCATCTTAAAAAAACATTTAATTAACCCCTTAACGACAATCCCCGTACATGTACGGGGTTGCCGTGCAACGTGTTAACGACAATGCCCGTACATGTACGGGCTGCCGTTAAATAGCTGCATCGTCGCGATCGCGGCGTTTTTTAACAAAAAATCCCCATATTTTATCATTTTTTTATAGTAAATTAGATGATATGATAAAATGAATGGTATCTAAAGAAAGCCCTGTTTGTCCTGGAAAAAACAATATATAATATGTGTGGGAGCATGAAATGAGAGAGAAGAAAATCACAGCTAAACAGTAACACTGAAAAACGTTAAAAGAGACATTGTCCCGCAATATACTACGAGTAAAAACCCCTATTGTCCTTAAGGGGTTAAGAAATTACATTCCCACAACTCTATACTGTAGATAAAAAGAAAATCATCAGGGATGACTCTTGCACATGAAAAATTCACAAGTTCTGGCAACGTAACCACAACTAATCAATGTCCTGAGGAAAAGTCCGTTCAGAAATCAATGCTAAGAGCAAATTTCTCTTGTGTGACTAAGAGATGCTATTGGCAAATGTTATGTTAAAAAATGTTGTCTTCTTATTTACACATTTATTCTCAGCAAAAGCCAAAACAATTCTGCCTTTTTCAACTTTTCAAAACTTTGTTGTGTTTTTTTTTTTTTGTAAGCATTTCTAGGTATGTAGTATTTCCATTTTTTTGTCCTTTTCTAAATAATTTGAGCAGGCCCACTTGCTAATATGTCCTTGAGACTTGGCTGAAAAAGCAGCAGCAAACTCATATATTCACAAATGCTAGCGCACTTTCACACTTGCAAAGAAAAGAAAAAAAAAAGTCAACTTGACAACAACTGTGAAAGCTGAAAAGAGTAACCAACTCGTGTTGCTTGCAGTTCAGAATCAGAATCATTGATTACATTCATGGAAAAAAAAAATCTCCAAATAAATCTAAAAAAAAAAAATCATAAAGGAGTGTGTACATATACTCCAGTGCATCAGCGGCCCCAAGTGGATGGAGGAGGCATTTCCTTTCAAGCCAGTGGAGTATGCAGGGCATTCATTATTCACTTGGGGCCACTCGAGCAAAGAAGTATACATACACAATCCCGTGTTCAGTGGTCATTTTAGAATCTGCAGCCTTTGGGCTATGAAGCATCATTATCTTTTCTTTTTTTTCTGTTTAAACATCTTTTTTTTTTGTTTATCATCTCTGGAGAGTCCCTTAAATTAAGTGTTAATGTCCACCCCTCCCCCTACAGTGCCAAGAGAGTAGACAGTGATTTTTACTCCAAGAAACCGAACATAAATTGATAAAACAACCATGATAGCATTCAGAAGCTTGTTAGTAATGCTACTAGTCAGGTAGAGTAATACTCCAGGGAGCTCTTCTGAAAAGGACAGAGAATTATGACCCGTAATAACAGGTTGAATGCAAAGAGTAAAACAACATTTATAATTACATTCAACAGAATAATATCGTTTAACCACAATGGCAATATTGGACATTTGTGATTTTCATTTTTAATACGTACACATTTGGGGGGGGGGGGACAGGATAAGCCTCATAAAAAAGAGTAAAATAAAAACGCACTTGTATACACATATACGAACAGCTAAAACAAAGAAAGTGCAATCACTGCAGATAAGTTCTGACATGGAGTTTTACAGTGACTACTCATCATTGTGCAAACTGTCTGAGAACTTTAATCCTGCAGGTCCTGTAGCTGGCAGTGACAGACAGAGAGGAACCAAGAGTTGGAATTTTGAACAGGGCAGGATTTGCAGGCCAATTAAGTTGCAATTGGTAAATTGATTTTCGACAACTCCATTGTTTTCCCCAGACAGAAATTCCTTTTGCGCTTTATGACTCAGGAACATCAGGGACAACAATTAAAGAGCAAAACCAACTGCTAGAACTTCAGGGAATTAAAATGAAAGGATAAAAAGAAGCAGAACAGGTGTTATTTCTTTAACAACAGAAAACGCGGTTTATTGGAAGAACAGTAAAAACAAAAAAAAAATGAAACAATGGAGCATTTTCTTGTAACTCGTCCTAAATCGAATAAATCGAATAAATCAAAATATATTGATATTACATATATTATTTAGCTAGAGTTTATGATTGGCTCATTGTCATTTTCAAAAGTGACAGTAGTCAATCCACAAGACTATAAATAAATGTCTAATTTCTGGGATAAAAGAGAGGCTGAAAGAGTGAAGCACCAGTAAGAACATGTTAGGACACAACAAAGGACTCCGTTTTAAAGATGAGCAGATGGTACTATGTGTTATTCAAGAGGAAGTGAAGCCCTAAATATCTTGCATACCTTTTCACAAGCACTGAACAAGTTGTGTCTATAGAAACCTAAGCCGGGGTTAATTGTGGCAGAATACGAGCATAAGCCAAAATGAATGTTTTCAGTGTCGGGAACCATGTACGCTTTCAACTAAATGTTTGTAGCACCGCAGGAAAAGACCTCCTGTCATCTACTGCGACTCTCACAAAAGCAGGCAAGGGTGGCAAAACGTACACAAGTAATTTACTTCGCTGTACAGAATCCAACTCTATTCTCCACATTTTTTTTTTTTAGTATCCAAGGTACATAATAAAGCAAGTCTTGCGACATGATGGGAGCTCTATCAAGGGAAAATGACAGAGTGACTTTTATGGATGCTGAAATTGTTCTAATAAAAAAAAAACCAAAATACACTTCAGATGACAAATCATTTGGGAAACCAAATGCCTACCCCAACAGCAAAAAGGTACATTAATACTATACTGCGCAACAGCTAAGAAATAGGTCTCCGGATTAACCAGTAATCAATATAGATCTAAAAAACCACTTTATGTCTGTGCCATTTTGTATTTCTAACCTTTAAAATACGAGATTTCCTTTATATTTATTTGATACAAAAATTATAACAGTTAAGCATGCTAATAAATTCTGCATTAAAGTAGAAAGACAATAACAGATGCTGTCATGAATTATAAATAGATGAATGTCCCTGACACCAACAGACTTCTGGATTCAGATTCTTGTCAGGTATGATTACCTGAATTTACCCCCAAATGTCCTTGCTCCGATTGTTAGTAAATCAAGCTGTTCAGACACACACTGACTCACAGGAGGATTGTACTCACAGGGAAGCCATAAAAGACCTTACACAGGATTCTATTCAGCTGTCTTTTTGTTTGTTTTTTTAAGAAAAAAAACTGGTAACTGGGAAAAATATATATTTTTCAATATAACTTATGAAGCTCCAATGTAATATATATATATATATATATATATATATATATATATATATATATATATATATATACTGACCAATACTCCGATATAATATTTGTTGCCTTGCCCCAAGCCTCGCATGTACTTGTGATAATGGTCATGTGCATTAAGCCCACCAGGATCTACTCTGCACCCTTTAACTTTATCCTGGCTACCTAGACAGGCATTGTTCCCTACATAACAGGCATTCTATCAAGGCTAGAGAACACAAAGTAATGAACCCTTAGTGTTGATTTTCAGCAGAATAACACCAGGCTGACAACCTGGTTCCTTTTAGCATCAACCTGGAAAGCACTTCACTTGAAGGATATCAATGTCTTTCTCTGTATCCCTGCTAGAGATTACTGTGTACTATTCAGTTTGTGCAAGATTTTAGTACACGTGGTATCTCATGATCAAGCAGGGAAACTAAGACAATGGAACACTGTGTGGTGGCCTAAAATATTGTAACATGGTACCTTATACTGTATGTTGCAGAATATGCAATGTAAAATTAAATGTATTGGTTGTTAAGTAGAATATCATTATGATAATTAAAGATAATCACACAAGGGTAAGATTTGGTTCTGCAACTGATTTGTATGTTATATTCTAGTCTTGCTATATTGTGAGAGTTAACATTTTTGGGGAATTGGACTTTCTCTGTGCAGGATTAAAAGCACATTTAGTCAAGTTTTTCAAACCCTTCCTAAAATAACACATTCACAGAAGCCTTAGAAATCACCCTGTAGGGCTCCTTTCTAGTCAACAGATTACAAACCAGCAATTAGCATCTGTGAGAACTTTCACAGGTTATTGTTTACCCATGAACATTTCATGACTTGCCAATCTTGGAAAGAGGAAGAATTAATGATCTGAGACCAAGTAACTGAAGAACAATATTCTTGGCAGCTCCGTACCGCTGTTTGAAGTGCCTAGGATTGCCAGTGACAGTCTTTCGTTTTGAGTTTCATGTCCCTAATCTGTCTTTTCACCGGTTAAGAAGGTATGATCTCCACCAATATTGATCCTGTAAAGCTCTAAGATATAGAATTCTAAGCAGAGTACTGGCTGATCCAATTGATACTGATCAATTTTGTACATCAGCTCTATAAGATTTTGTATGGATTGAAATACCTGGAGACAACAGCCAAATTACATCCCTGATTAAGGTCAGTTTAGGGCATATCTTCCACTATTGCTAGTTAAAAGTTAATCCTTAACAGAAAATGCGAACAACTGATTTCTCAACAATTCAACAGCTCCTGTTCAGCTTTATCCGGCCCTGGAGACAAAGAAGAAAGTATCTGATGGTTGTCTCTTATATATATTTCTTATTTTTGTGTTATGCAGGCTATGATTAGCTCAGTTTTTTTAAAGTCATAACAATGGGGTAAATACAGTGCTGCTAAATATGATAGTGAGCATGTAGATTAAATAATGATAATAATGGAAGCTGTGAATTTCTTGACAAATGAAAGATCTAGGCAGTCGTCCAGAGACCGATTTAGTCCAAGAGTAGCACCATCAAAGGGCAGCACAGATCACTATGATTTGTTTACTCTGATGGTAGAAGTATTCTAGGTGATCATGTCTAAAACCTCTTAAATCTCTTCACTATTCATCTGAACAAGGGAGAAAATAACACATTGGTACTTCTTTGCTCTGGGGAAGGGGGCTTATAAAAAGGATTATATTGCTCGCTCCCTTGTTCAAGACACAGGTACACAGGATACATGCATTGCGGGAGACCCCACCATCGCCACAACCATTACAATTCTTTTAATATCGGATTTCAAGTTTGGAAATAAATGCATCCTTACCTCAACTATACTTAAATGGTTAAACTAAATGTTTGCTTTAGTGTGAAGAAACAAACCTAATGTTTCTAGGCAATAAAACTGCTTTCAAGAACAGCTCTACAGCAACTGAAAGAACACATCTTAATTAGTATTAATGTCACAGTTTAAAAGGCATACTACTGAGAAAGGACATTTTATTTAATCTGTGAAACTATGGCGAATATACAGTGATTAATCCCATTAGAGCTGCACAACTGTGTAAATACCAGCCAGATTTATCCAAATAAGCATTAGTATTCCACGTCATCAGTTTTAAAGATAAAAACGAAATACCCCACTTTCTAGCAGCTATATATTTCCAAATTCACAGATCCCATCTTGGAACGGCCAGTGTAAGTGCCAAAAGAAACTGCAAATTGATCTCCTTCTCAACAGATAACAATGAAAAGAACTTCAAGAACACGATCTTATGACTGGGGTATGCTCTTCATGCGTATATTTAGGTGTTTATCTTTTCATATATCTAATTAAGATGTTATAATACTGAATATTGCACGTGTAGCTTGTATATTGTAACTATTAAAGTGTACCGTGCCGCATGTACTGTAAGTCTTGTGCTTTAAGACCTGCAGAGTGAAATTATATATATATATATATATATATATATATATACACACATACACGCTAAATAAATAAGTCATATTACATGTTGAAATGTATAGCATTAGAAATGTTTCAAAGCACCATGAAAATATAAAAATAAAAAAAAAAATAAAAAAAGGCTGCTACCGAACATCAATAAACAAAACAAAACCAGTGTGTCATCTCTAGCACAGGAGATGGACAAGAGTAATATTTAACCTATTTCACAAAACTAGGTTTTCTAAATAACTTCTATGAGTTTCCTTGAGCAGTATGTCTGGGCTTGGTTAGGCTTCTGCTTTCTTCCTCTTGCGAGCCTGTAAATCTCCCAATCAATTACTTTTACAAGGTTCCTTGTTTGTAAAGAAATTTATGACAACCTAAGGCATAAAGCTTTATCACCATCAGATGGCATTTCTTAGAACTTTAACGGTAAACTGGATTAAATATAATTGGTTATAATAAGGTGAATATTTTGGTGGTAAGACGATGCCAGCAGATGAAAAAGTCATCAAAAACCACTTCCTAACCATAAGGCATTTTTCATCAAATATCTATATATTATTTCACCTCTAAACCTTTAAAAATAGTATCATTAGCCCTTTTTTAATAAACTGTCTTGAGCTTAAAAGTAAAGAGCTTCTCCATCTTGCCATGTGAACTGGTCTTTTTAATCGGAGGCCTTGCAATTCAGATAGTGTGTTCTAAAACATCCATGTCTCGTCACACTACCATGAGGTAACCTCTACACCCACATCTGTTCTGAGTTATGTTGTCAGGTCTGCAAAGTATCTGTCAAAGTGATTGGGAGAGATTATACTCCCCTGTCTACCATATGATTACACATACATATATAGTAACAGGAGCCAGGGGGTCTACCTTTCTCGTAGCAAAAGACAGCTACAAGGTTGGTAGCCGCTCTGCTTTTGAGACCAGAGAAAGGTATGCCAAAGAACCGCACCACTTGTCGCGACACGACAGTCAGGTTAAAAAAAAGAGAATACATTTTATTGGGACTGGGTATAGTTTATATAGTCACTTTCACCAGGGGAAGGGAAACTGACAAACACAGGAAACAGGGATGGTTTAACATAACGAATACATAACACAATGGCATGGATTATGCAGACAACACCAAACATATCTCCTCAGACATTCAACGATGGAGAATACACAACAGAGGTGAAGGGATTAGGAAAGTAACACTTGAACGTAGACTAGACAGTGACTCATTCTTAATTCACAGAGAAATGGAAACAAGAGGTGAATATAAAAATATTACAATTTAACCCCTGTAAGTCAATGTAAATTTGCAGTCCCAATACAGGGGTCCAGCATCTATAATACTGCATATACACACGTACATGTATATACATATATGCACACACAAGAAATCAGAGCACACGCAGCAAATACTCTGTCAGGTCTGATTACCTGAGGCATTACTATTTGCATAAAACACATTTCCTTTCCACCCCTGCAGACAAAGCATTGCATAGACTACTTTACAAAAGAAAGAATGGATATAGTGTATTTTTTGGTAGTAACCGGATACAAAATGCATTCAAACTAGTTATGTTCTGTGTATTGTTATCACTGCTTTGATTTGCTCTGTGTTAGGCCTCCAAGACAGGAGATATAATCGCACAACAGATGAAGGACAAATACAGAATGGAAGGTCTTTTAGTTTTATTTAAAAGGGAACAAACTTGTGACATCTGGCCATTAGGGAAATCATGGTGCCGGCATATACTCTATAATATAAAACAGGATTGGCTGGCGGATAAACATTTAGCCCGCATAGTCTGCCTATTTATTTTCCTGCTTTAAAAGCCTCAAAGCCTTCTTGGCCCTTGGTTTTCTCTTATAGTCAGATAATACAAATACATTGATAGTGACAGCAGAAAAGAACCAACGGACCCATCCAGCTTGTCCTTTTTTTTTTAATCCATCTTTAAAAACAACCAACTGAGCCCCTCCAGTCACCCCCTGAATCATCTTTTACTTTAACTCTTTAGCTCAAATGCACATTCCACGCTTTAGCTTCAAACGCTATAGAACATATTTTTATATTTATTTATTGATCTATATAAACTAGGGCTGCAACTAACGATTATTTTAATAATCGATTAGTTGGCCGATTATTTTTTCGATTAATCGATTAATCGGATAAAAAAATACATTATTTTAAATTGAAGAAAAATTGCAATAAAAAACGTACAATTTACACTTTCATCTCTTTATTGCAATGGCCTCTCTCTCTCTATTCACCTTCTTATTTTACTGACATAATAAAAGCTACAAGAACCCAAACACAGTGCTTCTCAAACTAGGTTTTAATACAAAGTTATTAGTAAATATTAATTCATATGTTAACTATTTTTCATATTTAATAAAAACTGAGAAAAAAGCCTTGTTTAAATTTTTTTATTTACCAAACTGCCCCCAGTTATGCACATCTGACCCCCAGCTTGCCACTCTGCCCCATATATGCCTTATACCTCTTATATGCCAGATTCCACTGTGCCCCCTGATATGCCACTGTGCCCCTGATATGCCTTATACTCCTTATATGCCAGTGATATGCAACTGAGCCCCCTGATATACCTTTTACCCCCAGATTTGTTTTATGCCCCCCTGATATGCCTAATATCGATGTCTTATACCCCCTATATGCCACTGAGCCCCCTGATATACCTTTTACCCCCCAGATATGTTTATGCCCCCTGATATGCCTAATATCCATATGCCTTATACCCCCTATATGCCCTAAAAATTCATAATACCCCCCATACACCACTATAACTCACCCATACACCACTCTGGCTCCTCCCCCTCCCATACACCACTCTGGCTCCTCCCCTCCCATACACCACTCTGGCTCCTCCCCCTCCCATACGCCACTCTGGCTCCTCCCCCGCCCATACACCACTCTGGCTCCTCCCCTCCCATACATCACTTTGCCTCCTCCCCCCATACATCACTCTGGCTCCTCCCATACTCCACTCTGCCTCCTCCCATACATCACGTTGGCTCCTCCCCCTCCCATACATCACTTTGCCTCCTCCCCCCTCCCATACTCCACTCTGCCTCCTGTGAACCTCCGTTTCTGACAAGACACCAGGGAGCCGGGTAGAGAGGCAGAGTGGCGTATGAGAGGGGGAGGAGCCAGAGTGGTGTATTGGAGGGTGGCTCCCATACACCCCTCTGACTCCTCCCCCCTCCCATACACCGCTCTGCCTCTCTACCCGGCTCCGTTACTGAAGGCACTTTCATTGCAGCTTCATAGAAGCCACAGTGTAAGTGAAGTGCAGTAACGGAGTCTGTCTGTGCGATGCAGACCCTCACCGGCCATCAGAGAGGATGATTCTCTGTTAGCCGGTGGGGGTCTGCATCGCACAGACAGACTCCGTCACTCACCTTCACTTACACTGAGGCTTCTATGAAGCTGCAGGGAAAGTGCCTTCAGTAACGGTGCCGGGTAGAGAGGCAGAGTGACGTATGGGAGGGGGGAGGAGTCAGAGGGGTCTATGGGAGGGGGGAGAGAGACGGAAGTGAGAGACCGGCCGACAGTGAGGGGAATCCAGGTCCCCTGCAGCGTTGCGGGGGATCTGGATTCCGGTGTTATAATCCGATCTCTGTTTGAGGTCGGATTATATAAAGAGAGGAGTTTTTCAGAGCATTTGCTCTGAAAAAAACCTCTTTTTATAATCGATAAAAATCGATCCGATTAATCGATGATGAAATTCGTTGACAACGATTTTCATAATCGATTATTATCGATTTTATCGATTAGTTGTTTCAGCCCTAATATAAACCAAATTATGCCATGCAGAAAAGAAGACTACCTGTGGCAAATCTGACTGTACTTAGATATAATTCCCATGGAAAACAGACGAGGAGGTAATTGTATTCAAGAGGAGTGTTCATGCTCAGTTTGATTACTCCCTCGGGTACTTTACGTAGGTGGTGAATTTTACAAATTTCCTGCAGAAAGGCAAGTTCAGTCTCAGACTCTCTTAGATGTGCCTCACCTCCAATCCTCAATCTGACAACTACAACCAGGAGAGGTGGACAAGGTTCAGCGAATAAATCTTATGATACATGTACCATCACTCACGTCAGCCCCAGAGAAATGTTGGCAAGCGACACATGCGTTCTAGGCAAACGTTAACAATAAAGGTTGTGCTGAACTTCCTTCCTAACTGCGATAGTATCTCAGAACGCACATGCTCCAGCACGTCTAGCATAAGGGGGGCAATTCTGCACAGTAGTCATAGACAGGCTGCTAATTCCAAAACCCACAAAGGCTAGTCTCAGTGTAAATTAAACAGTTCATTATTAAATAGACAACCGAACAGGGAAAAAAAATGTATCTAACGTGGGATGGCCAGGTGTCTTAGTTTTAAAACAGTAGGAGATAAATGTAAAAAGATCAAAACTATTTTTTTATTCTGTATTTCAACTGTTATAAAGAGCAAAAGAGCCAGAAGTGTTATAGGCACTGAATTGGGGGATATGTGTAGTAGGTGTGGTAATGGGTAGGGCCCGAGTGAGAAGGAGATGGGACCGATCACCTTAAACGAACAGCCATACAATCAGTCTATCTTTCCCATGACTATATATTATATAATAATGTGTGTATGTATACATATATATATATATATATATATATATATATAGAGAGAGAGAGAGAGATATGTGTGTGTGTGTATATATATATATATATATATATATATATATATACACACATACATACATACATATATATACATATACATATATATATATATATATATATATACACACACACACACACACATATATCTATATATACACACACATATACATACAGTATAGAGCAAGAGCATGCCGTATGGTGCACATGGAGGCAGTTTATCCAGATGTGTTAACAGATGTGACTTAATCTTAATTTTACTGATTGACAGATTTCAAAATGCTTAGAATCATTGTTAGGAAATACAATAGAATCTTTGTGACGAGCTATTAAAAAGTTAAAAAAAATCAGATTTATTTCAGGGTCAAACCACTAATTGAGCTCTCTGGCACATTAGGTTTATAAACATTACTGAATCGGTAATTTCATTGTTACACCTAAAGGTTCAGTTACACGAAATCACAAACCTATCAGTGGCTGTCAAATGACAACGACGCATTAGCTGAAAATTTATAAATGAAGCTTTATGAAATGCAAAAATTGTATGTGACAAAAAAATGTATTGTCACAAAGATTTGGACAGTACTAGATATGAAAGTGTTAAATTCAGCTAAGTAGGTGAATCAACACCTTCAACCCTTTTAGTTTTTAGAATAATGCACTCCTCAGTCATACTTACAAAAATTCTATGGAAAAACCATTCACTTTATGTTGAATGGAGTATGCAGCACCTGAATTTCTGAATATATATGTATTTAAAAAAAATTGCTGCATGCTTTGCAGCCGAAAATTAAACCCATTTCAATGTTGCTTCAACAACCCAAGCACAGCTCATGTAGAAAACGAGTTTACTATACTCAACAAAGCTCTTATCATTTTCTTTTCTCCATCAAACATGCTTCAATCACAACACATTTTCATATATGAATAAGCAATTCCTTTTAGTGCACACCATTAGACCGTTTTGGAGAATACAAAAGACTGCAAAGACCTACGTTTAAATAAAACCTTATTGATCTCGGATATAAACCTTTCAACCATGAAAGGTTTTAACTCAAAGAAACCAGAACCTGAAACAAATATGCATGAGAAACATATTTTGAGGTCTGAACTGGGTTAACATAGTTATTCAGAAATTGAATTGGGTAGAGTCCTTTACATTCTAATCTGACCATTCAATGAATTAAATGCATTTTAATGCATCAGTTTTTCTAACTTTAAGTCATGTTTATGCATCCAAAAATTGTCACATACTTAAGGATACTAGAACAAGAGGCTATAGTCTGAAACTAGACGGTTAGACGTGTAGATGTAACGTAAGGAAGTTTCACTTTACAGACCGTTGTAGATGAATGGAACCTCAAGTGGCGGGGCTAATACAACAAAGAAATATAAAAATACATGGGATAGGCATTGGTAATCTGAATGTAAGACAAGACCAAGAACTGATTAAGGTTTGAGTCTTTACATCAGGAAAAATGGGCGGACTAGAAGGGGCCAAATGGTTCTTTTGTGTTGTCAAATTCTACGTTATGTTTTTAATTCTATATAACGTAACATAGTTGAGAAATAAAAAAGACCTGTGTTTGCATTGTTTACCAAATAATGAAATGTTTAGATTTCTCTTTTAAGGAAAGAAACAGAAATTAAATTCAAACTTCCCAGGCCTAGCTGAAGGGATTGCTACCAGGCCTGAAATATTTCTCACACTAACTTATGATATAGAGAGACCTGGAATGCTCTATCTGATGTTTACCAGTTGGAAGGAAAAGAAGCAGAATGTTTTTTTTGTATATTTGTATGTTCTGTACGTGTGTGTTAAATAAAAAGGCCTTTCTTTCACATCTGGAAATACTCTATATTTGTAGAGGTCAAGATAATATAGCCTCAATCATTCATGTCAGATAGAGAACAAACAGCAACCATTACACAAAGCTTTCTTTGCAAAAGACAAGCTGATATTTTGCACACTTTCCACTGTGTACAAATGACATAAGTGACCTTTAAATTTGTGTGTTCATTGAGCACGTTTTCTAAACCTGGCTCTAGATTGTTCTGAAACATTTTACACTCCGGTACCCCTGTCAGGACTGTATAGAAAATCCATTCCTTCCTTTGATTGTACTTGTGCGACTTCCAACCTCCAAGCTCTTGCTTCTCATAAAGACAGCCTTAATGAAATCCCTTCTCAGAATCATTTATATTTATATATTTAAAAAAAACAAACAAAAAACATTTATCCGAAAATGAATTTCCAATCCAAATTCAAAGTAAATACCATATAAATTCTCTGAATGTTTACCTGACTAATTACATTACAGCTGGATACACTGGTGAGATAATGGGGTCAGCTAGGTCGGTTCATTTGTCTTTAATCATTTTTTACTTTGAGCATTTATTTAATATTTCCTCCGTGAGAAGTGGAAATTAAAATACTAAGAGAGAAAATCTCTGGTGCTAAGAAAAACAAAACTATACAAAAAATACTACAGGTCAGAAAATTCTATGTATTTTGAAGATGGGAACAGAATAATTAAAAGTTGTCAGCTTTTGTTTACATGACTGATCCATCACTGTTTTGCACTATTAGGCCCTTTTCTCTTTCATTAAAAACATCTACCCTAGCCATAAAAAAAACATCCTAATCAAAGGATGAATGCTTGTGTTAAAAAAAGTTCAGAGATACAGGGTAATAAATATCTCTCCACACTATTTTTACAACTGATATTTCGCAAAAAAAACCCCAAAAAACTATAATTTACTTCTTTTTTTTTTTACGGGTGTGATGATGCCAGCCAGCTCTAAGACAGGGATGGGATAACAAATGGAAAAACGTATTTAAGGATAACTGAAAACTGGATTCAGTATTTATTGCAATTATTATTATCCCCAGAATGGCTTGGGGTGAGGGGAGTCTCACTATCATAGAAGTAGGAGGGCTACAGTTTACCTTGCCTTGTGTTAAGGCATAAGGATGAGGTGTCAGTAAATAGCCAGCATTAAAAAGCACTCCGATTTTAAATGCATTCAGCAACCATGGAGTGTGCAAAGAATCATTTTTACAATCTGAATGGAATGCTGGTTTCTTTAAGCAGCAATTGCAGTTTTTACCACTTGTCACGTGGAGGACAAGTGGGATAGCATGAGAGCCACTCAAGCAGAAAAAAGGATTGAAAATTAATAGCTGGAGATATGCCATCTCCCTTATTACGGTATAGATTTTTCATTAAAATTAACACATGCACATTTTACATCCTGACATACCTGTCTTGGGATTTATTGCAAAGAATCCTTGCGGGTTACCACTTGAAATTCTGTAGGTTAGCTTGTCGTTGGAACTGGAGTCTGGATCAAAAGCTGTAATCTGCACAACAGATACATCCTTGGGTGAATTTTCCATAATTTCTGGATGGTACACGGGTTCGGTTGTCTGTGGAGCATTGTCATTAACATCTTCTATCTCTATGTATACTTCGATGAAAGATGAAAGGGGAACCACACCACGGTCTGTAGCATACACAGTCAACCAGTAGTGAGAAGTAGTTTCACGGTCCAGAACATCCACTGTCCGTATAGTACCTAAACCAAAAAAAGATAGAGTTTAGAGCAAAACTAAATTCATTTTAAATTACAATTCAATGAAATATAAAAAATCAGCTACCATCTATTTATTTAAATCAGCAAATGTAAGTATAGTGGGAAACAAAGTTACAGCATTATAGCATTGCTAAATAGCAGAATCACATTACAAATGACTAGAACGGGAAAAGTCATATCTTTTGGATCACGTTTAATAGATTATCAAACGAGCAAAGAATGTGAAATACGAAACCTGGTCACAGAGGTGGGGAGGGGGGGCTGCTGGGATACATATGCATACTTTTATAGTGTATGTGAATTTGGTGTACACTAATGAGTTAAATAGCTGCCAAAGCAAGAAAGAAGAAGCTGCATGGATTGATTTAAAAAAAAAAAAAACGGCCAAAAGCCATAATATTATGTCGTAAATGATAAAACACACAATCCACTGCCATTCGTATGGAAACATTATGTGATACATATACAGTAGGCAAACAATAACAGGCTTGCAAACATGTTCGCAGAATTCTTATTTCTCTATGTGTGATGGCTTTTTTAGTATTATATACATCAGTATCATCATTCGATTGATATAATAATCATAATATAATTCTAAATCCTCCAAATATGTAAAATGGCCTGTACAAACGATGTAAAAACAGAAGGTGAAGTACTGGGTTTATATCTCTAGATTATAAATTTGTTTGAGCAGGGCCCTCCTTACCTGTTGTTTCTGTAGTCAAATTTTATATTATAAGCTACTGTTTACCCATTGAACATTGCTGCGGAATATGATGGCGCTATATAATAATTAATAAGTAATAAAAACATATTTCAGCATGCTTGAAATTCTTCACCTAGGTTTTTACTATTTGTTCTGGATTGAACTGCAGTCAAGGAAACCCCCTGGTGTGTGAGTTGTATCGCCATACATACTGAAGGACACTTTCTGTATTTATGTAACTGGCTTTTTTTGAATTCTTGCCAAACAACTTAGTACATTAAGACCATTTTCTCCCTGGGATTTCTTGAAGCAAAAGGGGAAAGAGACTTATTCAAAAAACCGCAAAAAAAGTCACTTGGCTTTAAAAGGGACAATCAAGCCATCATATGCACGCTAATGCTTATGATACCTGCATGGTCCCTTTACATTTTCATGCTGTCTCTACAGAATCACTCCATCTGCATTTGGCCCTTTCCCAGCTGCTTTGATTGCGGGAGATTTGTTCTGCAGAACACTATTAGTCAGCTCTAGCGCTGGCACAATTATGGTTTGGGAGAAGATCTAACATGACCTCTGTATTCATGAGCGGAAAGCGATCTCTTTTCTGCCACTGATTGGCCGCTTCAAGCAGACGTTGCTGTGAAGAAAACAAGACCATTCAGAAGTTGTTGTGCTGCACATTATCCTACAAATAAATACTTTTTACCATTTTGAAGAGTTAATATTAGGCTACATCGCCCATTTATATGCATTATTTATTGAGGAGGGTGCCTGGGGCACCTCTCAGTCCACTCTGTTCTTTACTAGCTATTCTTTCTAACCAATCTGCATCCCATTCTAACTTCCATAAACATGACTGCACATGCTTATTTCCATGCGCAATTATGCAGAAATCTAGCTCTCCACCACATAACCCAGCAGCAGACACTTCTTAAAGAATTAGCACAAGCCTTAAGCCAGTGATGTTTCCTGGACATGTCATGCACAGTTATAAAGACATGCTTAAATCAAAGCGACAGCGGAAGACCAAATTTACTCAATACTTTCATAATTAAAGCATATTAAAGCTTATTTTCTGCGTGGGACGATTGTTGGCATTTCATTAATAGAAGTAATATTTTAGCAGACATTCTACAAACTAAAAAAAATAAAACAAAATTAGTTTAAAATTGTGTCCATAGAGTCAAATTATTTCCATTTTTTTCTTGAGCGCTATCACCACAAAACACACAATTTTCCAATTCATCAGGAATCTGTTAATGTGGATCTATCGGCACCACAGAATGACATTATATATAGCGTATGGCCTTATATAGCACCGTAATATTCTGCAGCATTGTACAATGGGTATTTAAAGTATATGTAAATTATTTTAATTCAATGTTAAAGCCCAATTGCGAGACATCAATCCTTGAAGAACATGCTTGTTCATTATGAAGCTGTTTTACTATAGAGATGCTCTCCTTTATGTCTACTCACTTTTCAACATAAACATGATGCGACGGTGTGTGTCGCAGTGTTCTCGTTCTGGCTAATTAAACTACGTCCAGCACTTTCAACGGGATCATATCTCTCAAACTATAAAACAACCTGATGGACTTCCAAAATTTCGCATCTGCATCGTTTAGCATATAAGTCGAAAGGTGTTTATTTAAAAGACAAAGCTGTAAAAAGCTTTTATCTGGAATGTGTCAACTGAAGGACTTTTGTAGAGATTTTTTTTTTTTAGGAGCGTTTATCTGTGTCTAACAAAAAGCAATTGTCCCTGGGTAAAGTAATGGCCAGTGTGCTTATGCTGCAGATAAATGAGATGAGATGATGCAATCAGAGGAGCTGTTCTCAATAGGATTCAGCATGTTACTTCCAGATCACAAAACCTTTTTTTCAGAAAGAGAAAAAAAAAACAGACAGTTTCCTTCATCATCCCCATTTATTCCTACTTTAATAGCCTGAGCTTATTTTGTTATCTTGCTGTATGTGTCAGAACGTTTGAATAAGTGCTGTAATTGGTGTACATTGGGTGAAAAAAAAAGAAATGAAAAGAAGAAGGTGTTAGATTGGCAACGCATTCCCGTGCTGGATTGCCTGTAATAGCTATGCATTGTGATTAACACGAGATGTGTTTAATTTTACTCCTTGAGCATTAGTGAAGTGCATTCTTATGTATTGTTTATCTAAAAGGGATTTTGTTTGTGAAGACTTCAGTAAATATGATTATTTAATGAAGGTTCTAGGGAGCCCATCAAGCCATTTCTAGATAATGACCAACGCCATCAATGGTCTGCTTTATTAATTATTTAATATCTGACACAAAAAATCTACTTGACATTTTTTCATGGTAAAAAAAAAAGCAGAGCAATGCAGAAAGGATGCGAAACTTCACTATTCTTATAACTATTTAAAAATACATATTAAAGACAGTCTTAGGCAAGGACACATGTAATATGCGAATAGTATGAACGTGGCTTTGTATACTGAATTTCATCCTCTTTCAATGCAATCCCACATAAATGAGGACTTCACACCCTGGCCCCTTTCAAATACTTTCAAAGGCTGTGCTCTGGAAATGATGTTACCACCTAACAATAGTCCAGACATGCAGAGACCTGTGCCAGCTAAAACACATAGACAGATCATTAAATTCTCTTGTCAACATTTCTACAAGTTTTTTGAACACCTAAATGTCTAAATAATCTGGAAATTCCTAGCCCAATAACAATTGTGTGCGTTATCCTCATTTTCCTGAACCAGTTTGAGTTCTAGGGCTCTAAATTTACAAATCTCCCTACGAGTGCCTATAAGCAAACATAATACACTTGAATGTACTCCAATAACACTATATGTAAGAGCAGAAACCAAAAAAAATCAAATTAGTTCCATCTAAATACTAAAATGTCTACGTATTTTGTCTGGCCTTGTTATGCACAGTATGGAAACGAATAGCTGAATTTTAAAGTAGCCATTTTTTAGGTGACAAACAGGTGACAGAGCCATTTGTTTCCAAATTACTATATAGTGTCCTGGAATTAATGTCAAATGAATACAAATCCACAGGGAGATCTTGCCAGACTAATCGAATAATTTTTTTTTGCCTGGAAATGAAAACAATAGACTAGAGTGGCAGTAGGTATAGAATATCTGATTTCAGTACCAACACTTGACACTGCCCATCATGGAAGTGCAGCTCCAAGGGACTTCAGTGGTTGTGCTACTGAACACGTGATGGGAACGTACTTAAGTATGCTTCCTGCTTGCACTTCCTGGTTTCAGTAGCAGCAGCCAGGGAGAGGAGCTAAATGAGACAGACGTCTAATATTCTAACCACAGTAACAAAAGAATGAGGCACCTGGTACACAGGGCAAATGCTCAGTGGCTGGTGGCCAGGAAGGATGTATATTTCCGAATACAACTAGCAGATCCTGCAATGTGATGCCGCTGGTTTGATACGTGCAGTCACATTTTGCACGTGTGTTAAAATGCATCATGCGGCCACCGGCCTTAAATTAAGATGACGCTTGGTCATCCCCAGTCCGGCCCTGGAGTCCATACAAAGCGGACTCTAATTGCATTACAAAACAAACACACTCTTAGCTCAACAGACTTGAGCTTTCTAAAAGTTTTGTAGGTGACAGGTCCACTTTAAGTGGTGACTTTTACAGCACTAAAAGTTAACAGGAAATACGCACCAAATTTGCTGTAAAATTAAAATACATATATATAAAAAATACATTGTGTTAATTTCAGGTATGAAACTACCTTAAAATAACATTTTACCAAACAGGCAGTCTGATAATTGTCCTGTGGACAAATAATTAAAATGGAGAAATTGAGAGATGCCAATGTACATTCTTTCGGACTATTAAAAAGAAACGTCTTTAAAAGAGCTGAACATTATGGATTTGTATTCTTTCAGCCTAATTAAACTATGTAACTACTCCTCCCAAAAGATCTGTTAAAAAAAAATTTAAAAGAAATGAACATTTTGTGTAACTATTTTAAGCCATATAGCGCAAATGACTTTGGCTGTGAGAAAGGTGTTAATCTGAAAATTCTCACCCACAAATCCACCACACAGGACTATAAACATTCCTTGGGTAACTAACTGAACATTTGTTAATCATTAGACAAACCCAGCGCGAGTATTCCTACCACGCAAATTAATTCAGAGCTGAACTGCCTTGCGGACAGCTATGTGAACACATATGAATAAAAAACAGAACATACATGGAATATATTATCGTATCTACGTCAGAAAATTAAAATGCCAACCTCGATTGCCATGGTAACCTTTCTTCCTCTAGAACAGTAACCAATCCAAGGTGTAAATCCAATGCAAGAACAATGCAACTTGTAAAATACATAAATTACTCAACCCTTTTAAAGAGGGTGAAAGGACAGCTCTTTTTATCTACCACCAATAATTCTAAAGATAGCATGGACATTCCAATCTTATCAGACAACATTGATTTAATAAAAACTACCCTTTTATTACAGGAAGGAGCCGGTATGGGCGTTGCTCAAACTATTTCAGATTTATCTTTGTACAGATTATACTCCTACATAAACTACAAAGCAACCTTACTTCCAGCTGTACAAGAAAATCCCAAGCATGGCTGAATTTACCTGTTTACAGTATGGGAAGGTTATCTTGCAACTGCGTCACCACAGAAACACTGCATTCCCTAAATACTAAACAACTTAAAAACATAGCAAAATAAAGCGCATGTGTTGTATATTCGCATATCTGGCTATGCAGGGCAAGATATCGGGATTAATACAGCACAAGCCCGAAACAGCACGATTTGTCAGCATCTGCCCAATATTTATGAGTAAGAGATTAGATAAGGATCTGGAAGACCAGTTAATATGTGGGTGGGCTACGGCTGGCCCAATGGCACAGCTAAGCACTACGGGCAGTCATTTGGTGCAACTCGGTTCTCTCCTACTTCCAGAGTATGCAGGGTTAAATAAAAACACACAAATGATTCAATTTCTCTTGCAACTGAGATGGTGTGTACATAAGCAAAATAAAGTAAAGGAAAAAAATGAAACATCATCTTTCATTTATATAGCGTCAACGATTTACGCAGTGCTTCTGTACATACATTCAAAGGATATGGCAAAACTAGAACTGACAGGCTGAGGCAAAACAAAACTGGTTAAGAGGGCTTGCAAGCAGACAAGCTTACAATCTAGAGGATGAAGTTAAAATTCTTAAAACACAGCAACCTCCGCGTAGTCCACCTACAGACTAAGAATGAGAAAGATGTTCCAACAGCACAACAAACTTTATACAGCCAAAGCATGTACCTATCTACCTATCGCAAAGCAGTATCGTTCCAGCCTTCTTCAGCTTGGGCTCCTCCGATGACCCTCATCCCCAAAGGACACCTACCATGATTTTAACGACAGGCACATCACATAGCATTCCATTTTTTTATTAAAAGGAAATAGAATCGGAATGTTTGTTCTGATGGCTAAGGGGGATTTGTCACTACGTCGGATCTAACAAGTTGCCATCTTGTATCAGCAGCCAGTTCTCGGCTGGGAGATGTTAGCTAGGCCAGCAGACTGATGTCATATTGTGGTCAAATACTTTGGAAGGTGGTGTGTACAAGATCTGATGTGCAAAAACAGTAATATAAGTAATGGGGAGTTAAAGTCAGGGTGCACTGGGAGTACTGATATTTTTGCAATGCAGAGGGGTACGGGCCAGGGATAAGAGGCATAATAAGTAGTCATGGGAGAATCCATTAATGATGGACATCTGTATCATTGTAACCTTTGCCAATCACCTTGAAAATGTTTCCCTCTTAATAGGCGTGTTAAATCTGTCTCTTTAAGCAGGTGAAGCAAACAGTGGAACTCAAACGAATATCCTCAATTTCATGTTGTAATCATTATGAGAGCTGACAGGTATGCGATGTCACCGCTACATCTTTCATAACGTGTTAGTTATCTCAACTCTCCTTGGCTCACACATGCACATGCGAACATCTTTAAAAAAGACTGCAGTGCAATTTCAGTTAAGGACCAATCATGAAAACATTTTATTTTATAGTTAAAAACAGACTGTCACATGGTCATTGTTACAAAAATACAATGATCCTTTTTTGTCTCTGAAATCGGAAATCACTAGGTGTAGGGAATCATTTTGTTTGTGTAAGAGCTCAGTCGAGGGCAGCTGTTATTTTCATATACAATTGTAAATCAGTTGTATTACTGCCACCTTTTACAACACAGCTGAAGACTTCCTCGAAAATGCTACAGAGAAAGGAATTTATGGACGCACAACTTGATTTCAAAGGTGGGGGAGAGAAAACCAAAACGTTATGCAAATTGGAACCTGCATTAGACAGAACATTACGGAAAATGACTCACAGATACAGTGTTGAGTAGAAAAGTGACTGACGTGCAAAACTACTCAATGGAAGGAGAAAAACATAATTTCGCATATTTTATATATATATATATATATATATATATATATATATATATATACACACACACACACACACACACACACACAACACTGAATAAAAAATCATCTCTAGCTATCCTATAGCAAAATGGCTTTAAAATTGGGACATTCATTTATAAAGTCCATCTACTCAATGCCACGGTAGAACAAAAGTATACTGTATAGCTCACTCTTAAGAACAAATCTTTCATGTTTTCGTTACATACGCACTGTTCAAGATTTTATATTTAGATCCCACTTCAATAGGAGACAAGGATGCTAAATGCATGCGTTATCTACAGCCAGGAAGTCATGATTTCGCTATCTGCTGATACAATGAAACTGGATTAACAGATAAACTGCTCTGGCCTGGAACCAATGCCTTAGACCAGGACGACCTCCCAGTTCCATCACCTGTAAAATACTTGTTTACTTGGCTAATCTGGTCCCATTACAGATTGAAACTTCAATAGAACCTTGATTTCAATTTAAAATAAGCGTAAGGGCCTAACTTCCCACCTCCCTCGGCATAGCAGCTGATTGAAAGTCATTAGTGTTCCAAACAGCTTTGTGTTTTTAATTAGACTGTTTTAATTTCCATACGAATACAAAAGCAGAATACATATGAGTGTCCGCTGCCCTTACATGTTGCTCAATGCTCATTGAAAGCTTGCTAGAGGCGGTTTGTCTATTAACTACTCAGTCACACACAAAAAAAGTAAAATCAATTTACTAGGATAGAAAGTTGTGCAGGACGGGACTGAATTACTACAGCAATTAAACTATCAACAGGTCACAGCACACTCACAAAGAGCATTAACATATTTAGCCTTATACAGATATAAAACAGTCAAAAAAGCCTATGAATATTTTAAATATTTTTCCAGGTAAAAAAACAATTAATTCCATTGCGCACTTAAGTCCAGAATTTTTAAAAAGGTCAAGTAAATTAGGTTATAAAATATGGAAAAAAAGTAAAACTATTGAATTAAATTGTGAAGTGTTTGGGTTTTTCCTTTACTTGCGGTTATAGATTTTTAGGACACACTAGGGGTTATTTGTAAAACTATGTGTTGCAAGTGATTTGAAATATGCTAAAATGTTTAATTTCACCAATTTAACTTCGCTTTCTAAAGAGCCTCAGCCCGGACAGATTCCTCTATAAAGTAGCCAAATTATAAGAAACGCAGATTACATTGTAACAAAAAGGCCATTTTTTTTTTAGTCCCCCCCTCAAAAAAAATAAAGTTATATTATGTTTCGAATGTCTCTTTTTTGCATTAATTGACAATAAATATTTATTATATATATAAAAAGAAAACAGTTATATGCCCGGCTACAAGCTGCGCAGGCATAAAACCATGGAGTGCAGCCTTGTACGCAGCTGTTGTCTGTGCCTTAAAGTGCCGGGACGCCTCGTCATAATAATACAAAGCCCTGGCTTTTGGATTATGCAAAACTTTTAAACTGGATTGTTTATGCCATAGAATATTATTATTTATAACAAAAAAGTATGTCAACTAAATTATGCATGCATTTTTATTCTTGGTTTCAAGAAGAAAAAAAAAAAAGCCCAGCTCCGAGAGATTCTTTGTTATACATCCGAATGCAGGTGGGATCAAAGCAAAGTGTAAACATTGTCTAATCATTTTCCAACTCTTCCCTTTGACCTCAGAAAGAACGTTTAAAACTCAGCAGATGTTCCAGATCTAAACAAAGGCAAAAAATGTGGACACACATAAGAGCTGTACCTGTTCCTTTTTTCTTTTCGTTAATGTACTTTTCTAATGTTGTTATACCAATAACAAAATAACAACAGCTCAAAAATATGCTCCAGACAGGTGACCTATTTTTATTCAGATTTTTTTTTTTCAAATATTATTATGACTTGTTATTTTACATTTTAAGGTATAATATATAAGCTTTGCAGCAGATGGCCTTTGGTTTCAAGACTTCTTGGCACCAAAGGGTTAAATGGTTCAATGAAATAGCTGACCCTAGCCTTAATGAAATGATGTCCTAGGGAAAGGGTTGGGGCAAATCTACATTTATTTACCTGTCAGCATGGCTCACTCAGCAGGATGTTACAAAGTGCTTAGGCTACTTCAGCAGATTCCCAACCCATAGCAAAACAAACATGTTTGCTTAAGATCACATTGGACTGAGTCATTAGAACAGCCTACTGGACTTAAAGGGACACGCCAGCCATCATATGCACTTTATATGATAGCCGAGAGGTCCCTTTAAATTAAATGAGAGTTCTTTCCTACCCCTGATTGGCTGCTTTCAATGGGGGGGGCAGGAGACTGCAGCTTCTCCTTAAGGTAAGTGATATGTTTTTATGTTTAATGAATCCATATAAAACAGAGTAACACTGAAAAAAAGAAAGCACCGCAGCAGCAGAGGAGGGGATTTAATGCTACACAGAGGAATCCCGTACTGGCGAGGGCCCCACTCATTGCCCTTCAAACTAGTGGGATTTAAATAAAATAGGCAACTGGGAAAAACAGAATTTTTGACAACATGCCAGATGAGACTGCTACATAATATGCAGAGTGTCATTCAAAACCACAATAGAATCTAGTACATAAACAGCAGCCCTACATATTTACTATTTACAAACATAATTTCCTGAATGCACTATTCCCAATATATCAATATTCCCAAAAAGGCAAAGCATGAGCAAACACCTCTTACTTAGAAATAGGCAGCGTTCAAAAATAAGCATTATTGCATAGTCCGCCTTCTGTGGATTTTCATACCTTCCACGGGAAGTCGGGAGTGTGTGTGTGTGTGTGTGTGTGTGTGTGTGTGTGTGTGTGTGTGTGTGTGTGTGTGTGTAACACTGACCTTTAGCTCTATTGACATCCATCAATTTTCAAGGATTCTGACCTGAGGACAACCTAATTATGGGCCTATGTAAGTTCACCACGCTGGAACAATACTAGAATTTAACCTTTTTATGTGGTAGCTGTTAATAACACTTACTTAGAAAGTACTTAAAGGGACCTTTTTGTTTATACAGCCATCTGGGGCCAAAGGGCCACAGTGTTTTATGCACCAATATACTCCGCAATTTAGATTTGTTTCTTCATCCGTAAACTCTAGTCTAATATTTACCAGTTAAGTTGAATTAGTTCATGGATTATGCTTATCATTTGAGTAAAACACTTGCTTAAGAAACCACTGACCCAGTAATTTAGGATATGGCTGATTTTATGTACATGTGGAAGAAATAGTCAATTTTTAGGGTGTGAAGCACAGTTGTGTTCTAAATTCAAATATCCTTTAATGAGAAGCAACCATTGAAAATGTATTTGGCTTTTATGTCCATACCCGGACCTAATCTACAGATGCCAGTTAAAGCAGAATTTACCGAAATTTGGAAAGCTGCACTAAGAAGGAGAAAAACTAAAGATTACATTTCCCAAAGTAACTGCATTTTCTAGGGATCATGCATGCAAGTAATGTTTTGCTTTTTTAAGCTTGACCTTTAAGATGAAAGGTAGAACATGAAAACTATTTTATACCTACATATAAAAACTAGCCAATCACCTACAGTGTCAAATGGCAGGGGGCCACGGAGAAGGCCAGTTGAAGAGATCTATGACCCCCCCCCCACGCATTATCTGTCCCTGAAGTAGAGAACTAAACAAAAAATGCTGGGGACTGAGAAGATGTGCATTCAAGACACCAGGGCTCCCTCAAGCTATGTGAACACTGGCGATGCTGGATACTGGATATCCCAATGGAAGCACCAATAAGAAGGCAACACAGGCCTCTTACTTTACCACCTTTTTGTTTAAATGCTGCAGGTTCAATAAGCAGACAGATCAACCCCCCATCGTGCTCCATGTGGCTCCCTAGAAGTGGCATCCCTAATGGATTCTGTATTAAGGGAAGATGAAACACTTACGCACCTGCTCTGATAGTAGATGAGTTGGGTGTCAAGGTTGATGAGTGGAGTTTGGCCCATCCTACTGAAACACTGATCTAGTTGAAGGAACTCTATCTTGAAATCTTTGGGTTTTTGAGTGTTTTCGCACATGAACATGTAAAGAACCTAGTAAAATAATTAAAGAGATGTCCCTAGATGAATTTATTGGTTTTGTTAAACTAGCTAATAGCCGATTCTGTAGCCCAAAACGTTAACTTTCTAAGTACGGCTCAGAACTCAGAATTCTTCTAAATTAGATAATCTGGCTTTGTTTAATAAATAAAAATATGGGGTATTTTTACAGAAAGAATCATGATCAAAGTTCTATTATTCATTTTTAAATCAATGAGTGTTGTATTTATTGATGAACATATTTTTGAAGATCTACATCAGACAGAATTTCAGATACTGCATTGTTTAAATTTAATTTAAAGGTAAAGCATATGCATTTAAAAAAAATGAACAGTTGAGCTGGAAATACATTGTTCTCTGGTGCATTCTAAATCATCAAGTAGATAAAATAATATTACTAATTTTGAACTCCATGTTTTAGTGCCTGTTGGTGACAGGTAAATGCAAATGGTACATTTATTTCACATAAAAGGTAATAAAAGTTAAAAAATAAAAAATACCATTATTTTAAATGCATGTAATACTGTGCAATATGTTTTGCTAAGATGAAGAAAGGTTTGTGCTGTATTACATTTCTCTTAGAACTTAGTCTCTCTGAAGCATGTAAAAAACACACACACACAAAAAAACAGTCCACAGTCTTACCTTTTTCTTCATTTATAGTGAAGACACCAAGTCCAGATCCATCCCTTATTGAATATCTGATTTCCCCATCCCGTCCTGTATCCTCATCGTGAGCTGACACCGTCAGCACTGGAGTTCCAATTGGGGCATCTTCTCTTACTAAAGCTTTCTGTACAAAGTTTGAAAACCTTGGCGTATACAAGTTCTCATTCACATCAATGACTTCAATTTCAATGTAACATGTAGAAGACAAGGAAGTGGGTTTGCCTCTGTCTTTTGCTCTTGCAGTCAGGTTGTAAATCTGTTTTTCCTCGAAATCTAGCTCATGTACTATACGTACAGCTCCACTCAGTTTATCTACTTCAAACTTTCCATCAGTATTTTCTAAAAGACTATAACGGACTTGACCAGAGAGACCTACATCTGGATCATAAGCTTCTAGCCAAGTAACAACTGTTCCCACTGGAAGATCCTCTCTCACTTTCACATGGTAGTTTGAGGGAATGAATACTGGATGGTTATCATTTGCATCTTCTACCAATATTTTTAAAACGATAGTAGAATACATCTGAGGCTCACTATCTGCTTGGTCCCTGGCTTCTATCTTGAGCAAATGCATTGGCTGTGTTTCTCGATCCAGTGGTGCTACAGCTTTTACCACCCCTGTTGTGCTATCAATGGTAAATAGATCAGTGTCAGTAATTATAGAATATTTCACTTCGCCATTCACTCCCAAGTCTTTGTCCATCGCTTCTATTTGAATTATTGCCTTGTTCTCTTCCTCGTTCTCCTTAACTTCAACCGAATAACTGTTCTGTAAAAACTCTGGGGGGTTGTCATTTACATCAAGAATACCAACGTCTATTAGACGCCACGCAGATTTTTGTGGTATTCCAAGGTCGTACACTGTAATATTCAAAGAGTACTGATCTTCAAGCTCTCGATCTAGCGGAGATAAAACCTTAAGCCAACCATTTTCCATATCTATGCTGAAACAGCTATCGTTGTTTCCTGAAGAGAGAGCATATACTAGTTTTCCACTGAAACCAGTGTCAAGGTCATTGGCCTCGATTTGAATGATGCTGCTTCCTACAGGTACATTTTCCTTAATTACAATTCTACTAGGAAGCATATTTTTAAACTGAGGAACATGAAAGTTTGCCAAGTGAGTGTCAAAATCAACCTCCTCTGGTGTCCCACGATGAAATAACTTATTTGCTTGTAGAAGTTTCTCTGCTAGCATTTTGGCAACTCCAGTTTCCTCACAGTCTAAGTGAACAGTTTTTCGGCTCGAAGTCACAGTAATATTGATATAAATTGAGTTGGCTACGTTTTCACCATCTGTAGCTGTAATCCTCAAACTGTGAAAAGACATTTTGCTCCCAAGGCCCTCTGAAAGAGGTTGTTTCAAAGAAAGCACTCCTGAATTAGGATTCAAGTTAAATAAATCAAACTCATTACCAGATTCTATTCTGTACCTTACCAACTGAAGTTCATCAGCATCAATAGCAGAAACGGTGGTTATTTGTTCCCCAACTCTAAGGTCTTTGGGGATTGTGCCTTCACAATTTATCTTCTCAAACAAAGGCGTGTTGTCATTTAAATTATTCAGTGTGATCGTGGCAGGAATTTCAACCTCTCTGCGATAAGGCAAACCCCAATCGGATGCTCTGACTTTTACAGTATATATTCTTGGCATCAACTCATAGTCTAATTCTTCAGCTGTGCTAATAACACCAGAGAAAGCATCAATGACAAAAGGCACTGGATTCAAGTTAGCAATGCTATAAGTTATATATCCATTCTCCCCTTCATCGTGATCAATAGCATTAACTCGTAGTACACTGGTGCCTAGTGGCACATTCTCGTCCACCACTGCTTTGTAGGAGGTCTTGGTAAACTCAGGGGCATTGCTGTTTGTACCGAGCACTTTGATCATCACTTTTGTAAAAGCCTTTTTGTCACTAGTCATGATGTCTAGTTCGATATGCGATGCTTGTTTTGCTTTGATGGGTAATAAAGTGCTAATCAGGCCTGTGTTAGCATTTAAGGTGAATCTGGTTTGGTCTGCGCCATTTTTAAAAATATATTTCAGGCGTGCCTGATTAGATATTGCTTTAACCATAACTATAGGTGTATTTGGAGGAGCAAATTCACTTATTTCAGCCCTGTAGACCTCTTTTTCAAATTTAACTGGACCCTGTTTAACTAGCGGAGATGTCAAATGTATGACTTTGGTTTGAGAGTACTGTGGAGGGGATCCTTTGTCTTTTGCCTGGAGAGTCAAATTGTAACCATATGGCTGTTTCTCCCAATCAATCTCTCCAAGAGCCACAATTTTATATTCCTTACTTCCAGGAGCAGTCCTGACTGTCTTAAAGAGCTGTAAAGGGTCGCCAGCAACAATGCTTAGAGAGGCGATTTCTCCATTGGATCCTTGGTCATAGTCATCTACTGATACAGTTGCATATGTTAAATCTTTATCATGTTCTGAAGGTGTCATTGTAATAGCGGAGATAACCGGTGCATGTTCATTTGCTTGTTCCACATAAACAGTAAGTCTTGCCATACTACTAATGCCACTGGTTCCGTACAATTTCATCCCGCGATCCACTGCAAGTATTTCCATATCATACTTATCAGTGTCGGAATAATCAAGTTTTCCAGTCAATATTATAGCACCACTGGTTGGATGAATAGCAAACATATCTGTTCTCTCTTTAAAACTGTAATAGAAATCACCATTGGTTCCAATGTCTGCATCTGTTGCTGTGACTTTTGCAATGCTGGTCCTTATTGCTTTGTTTTCCGGCAAGGAGACACTGTATGAGGTTGGTGAGAACAGTGGTCTCAGGTCATTTGTATCCAGTACTTGAACACTAATTTTTGTGCGGGCTTCAGAGTTTGAGTTCCTCTCAACTGCTTTAACATTGAGGAGATAGTGGTCTTTAACTTCTCTGTTAAGAATCGCTGTATTACCCCCCTTGGTTCTTATCCTCAGAAAGCAGAAATCTCCCAGGACGTACTCTTCAGCTTTGAAAATGTTCTCATTGTCACCAGAGACAATTTTGTACTTTATGTCCCATGCAGGGTTTTTTAAGAAAATACCCATTTTTGCTTGGTGTCCAACATAGGTTTTTGCGGCTGAATTTTCGTGTACAGTGGCATTATATTGGTGCTGAGTAAACTGCATTGACGCAGGAGTGTGCAGCCCATGGCTTTCTTCACAGTTCCCAAAATGCTGCACCAACAGCAATAAAAGCAGCATGGTCAAGTATTTTTCCATGGTGGTCAAAGAGCACGACATCACCTAAAGAAAGTGTGAAAAAAAGAAAAGGAGCTTATTAGTAACGATAATAATAGACATTACTGAACGTGTGAAATAGTAAGTAATAAAACACGGGATCTGCGTGTAAAATGAAAGAATTCAAGCTACCCTGACAATAAGCTACATACTAGTGTGTATAACGGTCTACATGTTATATTAACCCCTTAATGACAAAGCCCGTACATGTACGGGCTCAAAATGCATTTTTTTTCAATGGGTTTAGGGACCGCCTATTGTCCTTAAGGGGTTAATCAATGTTAAAAGGGTATTTTTGATTACACATGCTTAGTCACATTGTATCTATGAGCATGTGCCTGTTTCCATCAAGAATTTAAAAATGTATAACATGTTAAATGGAAGTTAAGGCTACAATACGTTATTTAAAATATAATTCCACTGCAAGATAGTTTTAAAGGGTCTGTAAGGCCTCATGAAAAAACATTCTATAAATGACATTTATGTGCTCTTATCTTAAGGCGTTTATTCTCTAAAATCCAAAGTACGCAAGTGAATTGTAATTTCAACTCACTGACTTTACTATGTATTGCTCCTCCAAGAAGTGCTGAACTGGATCTGTACGATAGTTTATTTGATGAATTGACTTTCAAGAAATCTGACTCCTTTAACTATGCATTGTATAGATTCACCCAGCTGGCAGGAGACACTTACAAGGGTCGTCCCTTTTAATGAGTAATGGAATTAATTAATGACGCAGTGATAAACCAACTTTAACTGTATCTTTGGGGTCTTTTCACTAAAAGGAGAGTTATCAGGAGACTTTGCTCTCGCGTCAACTGTCTCTTTAGTGAATAAACACTTTCATTTGTTAACGTCAAGTTTCCTTGAATGATGTAACATACGTCAGCATATGATACTAACCAACAGTAATGAATCCTGGTATTAAAATCGCAAAACTAGATTAAAAAAGGTATATGCAATTAAAATGTTTGTCAATTTGTATTGACTATGGCTCCCAATGACATTAGAAAAACAGAAAAATTCCCGGAAGAGCTTAGCACCTCCTATGTAGCATCTATTAACCCCTTAAGGACAATGGGCAGTCCCTAAACCCACTGAAAACAATGCATTTTGAGCCCGTACATGTACGGGCTTTGTCATTAAGGGGTTAAGAATCAATTTCAAAAGTCACAAGTAATAGCCTCTGAGCGCCAGACGCACAACCGAGAGCCATGCTGCAAATCAGCTAATATCATTAGGCCAATAACGTGCTAGCGCCTCAAAGGCAATCATTTAATTGCTGTACAATCCATTTGTGCTTATAGAATTCATTTTGCTACAAATTGCCAGCTAGCATAAGTACCAAGCTTTAAATATATGTCTTATATCTTGACACAAGTACACTACTATTAACCGTTTTCCAAAATCCATGCTTCAATTTGAGAATTAATTCTTCCGGTACAAACCAGCCGCTTAAAAAAAAAAAAAAAAATCCAAACTGCAAGTTTAAATATAAACAGCTTATTAAAAACATTCTTGGAGACTGCATGCAATATTATGCGGCTGTTTCCATACTGACAACGCAGACAAATTCTAGATTTCTGCCAACTGTATGTTTGCCAGGCTTGTAACAAATTATCACAATGCCAAAATTTGAAATGACATGCTCATTTCATGCAGAGCTGTCATAAGGCAGAAATCCTTTTGTGTTTTACGCGTTTGCGTTTAAATTAGATATTATAACTGTGCTCAGATAATCAGGATTTTTAGAAAAACATAGCTATTTGGCAGGGTTAAAGTTAAATTTTAATTTTTTTTGCCCTCAAGTCAAATTGGTTGCTTCTGCATGTTGCAATCAGGTGAAAAGAAATTTGAAATAACAAAATTTTGTAAAAGAAATACCGAATGCAACAAATAAAAGAGAAAAGTTTGCTCCGGGGGTGAATAAGGATGACATGTGTAGGCAAACATTGCGTTCACAATTATTTAGAGAAAGAATATCTCAAAAACCATGAAGCAATTCTTGATTCATGGTATATATTTATATGCACATTTCAGAGTCCCTTTCATTTTAATCAGTTTGTCCTTGTTCTTCACCATTTCCCTTTTATTTTCTTTCTTCCCTCTGCCAAAAGAAATTTTAAAATCTATAATATATTCCGTAACAGAGAGAAGGATATTAATATAAAAAGTTAAGTTGCACAGTGCACTTTTTATGTTTCTCAACAAAATCATAAAAGAAAAAAAAAATATAGCATTTAACTACATTTTGGGGAACCAATTTCAGCTTAAACTATTTAATGGTTCAGGTTCATGTCATTTTAAATATTTTTTATGAAACGGGCTTAGTTGATTAAATGTTAGCCACATTTAAGGGGTATTGACGCAAATCTGAGTACACTACATGTCTACAATGAGGCTAAGAAACTTTTGCACACCAGCCAGTTGCTAGTACAAGTTGAGAGGGCAAAGGTTGTGTTCAACTGAGCTAAATTTCCCCAGCATAAAAAGGTTTAGATACTATTTATATACAAAAAGGCATCTTTTGCACATGTGTACAAGCTGGAAGTAGACAAAAAAGAAAAAACTGGACGATTTACATACTTTCAAACTCATTTTAAGTTGGTGTTGATTTAAAGATTGGCAAACGGCTCTGTTGCAATGGTTTCCATCACTATAATAAATGTAAGCATTTTTCCAAAGTAGGTTTTGAAGGCATAATACCCTGTGTATACTTCTTCATTGGCAAGCAACACAGTTACTTCATATGTGAATCTGTTGCCCACCAACATTAAGAACCACCTCTACAGCAAGACATTAGTGCCAGGAGACATAGAGTAACCTGGAACAGTGAACTGCATGAGGCAGAATATCGAATCTCAGTATGATTCAGTGCAGTTTCAGTTGGTGCCGGGCACAAAACTTTCTTGCAATAAAGAACTTTTTACTACAATGCTGCATCTGTTCTAAAGCTATGACATTATCGCTCAATTTTTAAATGTTCCAAAAACGGTTTAATACAGGGGGAAAAAACAGATATAGCTGCATTACCCCAAGGGAATATGGAGTCTTTAGCCAAAGTTTATACCTTTTAGTGGGCCAACATAGAAAAAAGATGTAAAGTTCCATTCCACTCAAAAGCCTGAGGTCCCGAAAGCTAATTGTTAGCCCAATAAAAAGGTATCGACTTTCTCTAAAGACTTTAATGCAGGGAGTAACTAAAGGGAATTCTGTCTCAAATGGGTCCTATAAACTAATCTATACATTGCAAAACTGCTAGCAACTGTACTAATTGTGACAGTATTTAATAGTGTTATCTTCATATCTGCACTTAGCGCTGAAAACGTGATGTGGAAAGGCCTCATTCGGGATTTTCATACCGATGTACCCTGTGCAATGTATTAAGAAGAACCCACAGTGCATTACAAGGTGGGCAGTTGGCAAGCATCAGTAACTGTGGCACCAAACCAGAACGCATTGAATACACATTAAAAATGTATGTATTTGCTACAATGTATGGATAGAAAACAGCACGTTCCAGATAATGTGTCAGGAATCTAAAATTTAACTTGTGATTTTTGTTTTCATTGTTCTCTTCCTTTAGGGTGTTCTTTATGCAAACATAAAAAATAGAGCAGTGATATTCATCTTTGTTTGAGATGTACCTTTTGTATGTGAATCCAGGGCAACAACATGTTTAATAATACAAAAGCCCCATCAAATATACAAAGATTCATTTGCGAGATCTCTCGGGCAGAGATTTCTCTTTCTAAAGTACTATACGGAGAAACTTTAAGGCAGCTGGTGGTGATTATAGCCTCATATGCATGAGACATGAGAAACAAATTACAGGTAATGAACATTTTTGTACAGTGACATAGATTTAAGCTTTGGAAAGAACTCACAATGTGCCTCTACAAAAATATACATTTATTATCTTCTAGTTGTTCTTTAGCACAAAAAATATGCATAGTTTGGTGTCCTCATCAAATTGAACAGTATTTGTTTCCCATAAAATTAAAACAAATATAGTATAGATACCATGCAATGATTTTTAATCCTGTCTTCAAGGTATGCCAGTGAAAATCCCTGCTGTAACCTAATGGAGGAAAACCCTAATTCATAGACGGTTGGGAGTTCTGCGCCCTGAAGCTTAGTGCAGGAGCCAATGGACTAAAGACGATAGAGATGTATTATGATAAAATGTCAGCAGGACGGTATCTTCAGATAAATGTATACTATCACAAGACAGGGACATAAATGCAGTCTAAACATTCATTTAAGATTAAAAGGGCATCATGTTGGGGGCTTCCTGGAGAGACTTCAATCATTTCCTATCGCATAATGAATTGCACACTTTACACTTTCGGCACAATACTGTAGTGATTCTCTTTCAACAATAGCTTCCTACGACAGAAAGGCTACCTCTACAAAGTCCACGGCCCCTATGCGTCATTGTTTTAGTTTTTTTTAACATTAAAGTACTATGATTAAAGGCAAAGAAGAAACAAAGAGAAGCATCGATCTTCAGAACACTGCATTATCATTATTATTCTGACTGGACTGTTCCATTTCCACATAAACATTTAAATCTCATATGTACATTGTATGGGCAGATACTCAGAATAGTGAACTCATTGTAAACCATATTTAAAGACTTGTGGTGAAATCCCAGAATTCCTCCTAACAGCGAAAAACAACTAATTATGGAGGATTCAACATCTCGCGTACCTCTAAACCCAAAATGTACAACCAATTTGCTGAGATCACTTTTAGCCAGGTTAAAATTATGGTACTGAAACACATTGAGACACTAATTACCAGCTAAGCGGCTTCCAAACCAATATAAGAAAACATTATGAATATTCCGAAGTGTGTCTCCAGAAGCAAAGGCCCCAGCGTTATCTGTGCAAGTGATTAGCCTAAAAAAATAATACAATACTGAGGAATTTACAGTCGATGAGTTCCCAAGAAGCACACTGGGCCATTTTGCAGTAAAAAGAGTTGTCATTGTACAGCGCTGCAGAATGTGATGGCGCTATATAAAACAATTAATAACAACCATTGTTGCGTCCTAACGGCTGCATTAGATACGAATCTCAGCTGCTGAGGCTTTTTGGTTTTGAGCGTAGAGCCCCCAAAATGCGTACATTCAGAAAAGCTGCTGTTCCGCATTGGCAAATCATAAGGTTATATAAAAACAGTTCTTTTCAGTCTCTATGGCAACAACCTGCCAGTGCATGTGACTTCGTGACATGATAAATGTTTCTTGACAAAAATTATGAATAAGACAAGACATAACAAGATTAATAAAATATGAAGAGGCCTTGGGAATGGAACAGTATTAGGAAAGATGTTTGTAATGCCGACTTTAGTCCAGCAGCAACGGTGGAACTCCACCTTTAAATCAATGTATTTACAGCGTGAGGAACAAATAAGATAATATAACTGCAAGTACAAAATTTATTTTTCCCTACCTAACTTATTGCTAAACTGCACTACCAACAACGGGGGAAAAAAAAGTTTCTGTATGCTTCATATAAACAGATCAATAGCATAACACTCCTCAGGATGTGCGATCAATTATTTGTTTTCCCGGCAACAAGAAAACTATGTGTTCTCAAGACAGATGCAGCTTTACCTTATTTGGACAAAGTACAACAGAAAAATGTATTACAAGACTATAGTCAAAACAAATGTGGAGTCAAGACGGGGGGAAAATATGCACGTTTTATTATACTGGGTTTAAACTTTAACGTTTCTGGAAATGATGGGAAAAGATTTAAAGAAAGTGGCATGGCGATCCACAGACACAATTGGTTTTCAGGATGGCTGGCATATTTCTTGGAGATACAGTAGGGGGTATGTATAAAGAGCAGACCTGTCGCAAAGTGAGCAAAGAGGTGTAATTACCATAGCAACCAGTGGAATGTCCCTGCCGATTACTCTACTTTTATCACTTTATACCAGAAAAGCTCCTTTGGACATAATTCCCTTTTGTGTTAATTGGTTAATTATGTTAATTAGATGAATGCTATCCGGTTGTGCAACATTGCAGTAAATTCATATTTTAGCCTATACTTCAAAAATAGCTTAATTTGGCCAATGAAACCACTCCTCACTGAATAAAGTATTCTAAAATATGGCATTAGGGTCACATCACCTAAACAAAATAGCCTCCAAGTTGACCTAGGACATGCAGAGGTGCTGGTTTTTAAGCATTACAGTAGTAATTAAAAAAAAAAATTAAAAAGAAAATAAATACTATAGGCCCAGAGAGCAACAAAGCAAACTGAGATTGATCAACAAGGGCTTTAATATTAATTTTTCAGATCTCTGAGACGCATAACTACTACCACTATGCCACTTTGTGTTAACACTTTAAGTGGCAGAAGGGCTTCAAACAAAACAAAGAACTGCAGGCTCTTCTAGAGGGCACAGAAAATGATCCTTTCAACAGCTTAACCTCATGTTTTTTCAATAACACAACCGCCCTGTGCACTGAAAAGGTTAATGTTGCAATTAGGCTTCTGTCCCTTTACATTGTTCACAGAATCTTGGTAAGACAGAGATCGAGTAACAGCGATTGTGGTTTCTTTGTTAGCAGCAAAGCAAAGGTAATAAAATTTTTCTTCCCATCTACCCTAAAAGAGCCTCCTGTGCTTTTCCAAGCGCTCACTCCCCTCTGGCTGCCTATTCCCTGCCCCCATTCACTGGGATCACAGCCACCCCCTCCACTCTTATATACAGCTCTGTAGACCTGGCAATTTACTAGACCCTGCTAACCCCCCCTTTCTCCTTTCCTGGTCCAGCCTCACTTACTTTAAACATCACATATCCCAAAGGAATCCACCAACACTCACCCCGCAGTGCGTTAGCAGGGAGAGGGGGCCAGTGCCTGAGTCTTTATGGGACAATAACTTTCCAGCAGAGACTGTGTTATGTCTCTGCTGCAAACTCCAGCCACTTAACTCAGTCTGGAAAGTTTGTGGTGAGCCCAAGCTGTCCCTGATCTCTGGTCTACAGCCCATCCCTGTTTGAGGGAGAGATCTAGAAGAAGCCCATGGATTGTGGCTCTTGCATGGTGGTCTGGCATCCCCCTTCCTCCCTTTCCCAAACCGTCCAAACTCTATTGCCTCCCCTCCCCCAAGCCCTGGGATAGCCACATCACGCTCCTGTTGCTGCCTCCATGTGCTGGGGCCCAAGACAGGAGCTGTACAGGGAACTATTTTCTCTTGGCACAGTAAAAAATGTGAATCACAAGTTTAAAAAAATAGGAAAAATGGATGTTAAGGGAGCTTTGTGGCAGCTGGAGGATTATAGTCCCCTGAATACAAGCACAGGGATAAAATACTGCCAGGGGCAAAGAAACACAACTAACCCATGCATTAACCCCTTCATAACAAAACAACCTTACTTAAGGCTTACTTTTATCTTTCTTCTAAGGGAAGGTTAGCTCATTGACTTCGCTATAAATTATGAAGGGCCAAGACCAGTGAGCTTTTGCTGCAGGAAGAGCTTGGGGGGCCTGTATAATACTGAATTAGTGAGATTTACACAGTGAAGTATGCATTTTACAGGGCCAGCTCAATCCTTTACATTGGAGGAACTTGAAAGAGTTAAAAAACACAATGCTCCATTTAGCGAAGGAAAAAAAGCAGTTTCAAATTCAGAGACCTACTAGTTAGACTGTAAGTTCTGGGGGGCAGATAATAACATTATGTTTAACATAGTATTTCACAGGGCACAAACTGGGTTGACCTGTGCCAGTTAAATGACAGACTTGCAGACATGATCCATATGCAATGAGGTACTTTCCAGACTCTCAGTAATCACTCTGTGTCTGCTCATAGGTTTATTTTTCTTCTTCTCACTAATTAACAGACCTCTGCCATTGACTATACCACACTAATGTTCCCTTGGATATTTCTGTATACACAGGTGTGGCCTCCATGTAAACTAAATCAACAGCTAGGAGGAAAAAATATCATGTGCCCTGCAGCAAAGGACTCTCTAACCTCACCATTACTGGCTCATAAATCAGGGAGGGGGTAGGAAACAAAAAAAATAGTGGTTTAACATTGAGAGCTTGGAAACGGCACCATTTATCATACTGCTGTGTCGAATCTTCCAGGAAGGTCACTGGTATCTCCAGGACACCTCAGTATTATGGGGGCCCAAACAAAAATCCTAGGAAAGTAAGTGACCTGTCGGGTATCATTCTTGTGCTGGACTCACTTATTTAAACAGTCTATCCAATTCCCAGCTCTAGGGGATACACACAGCTGTGATTACTGTAGGCAGAGGCATTACTTCAAAATGTCACCTCTCTGTCCACAAGTACTACATCTCACCTATCTGCCTTTAATAAGAATAAATCAAAGGTTGGGAGATTATGTGGGGAGGGAGAGTTCCCAGCCCTTAGATTTCAGTAAAATGCCATGTAGCTACTTTATCAAGTCAATGGAGAACTAGATCTATACCACTTAACTATTTCAGTACCAATGGGAACCAGAGCAAACCTCTGGGTATTATTTTCCCCACCCAACATTTTGCATATTATATATATATCTATATCTATATCTATATCTATATATATATATATATATATAGATATAGATATATAGATATAGATATATATATATATATATATATATATATATATGTGTGTGTGTGAGTATATATGTCTCTGTGTGTGTGTCTTTATTCTGCAATAATCTTGCAACATTCACTTAATAAATCTGAACTTAAAATAACTATTCAACTAGACATTCTGAGAATTTCCCAAGCCAAAGAAGACCTTATCATCGTGGGAAAGCTGGATTTCTTGATATAAATATCCATGTGTGTTTAAAGCAGTGTTAACTGCCTTAAAAAAAATAGTGCTTTCAAGATGAGATCTGCCTCTCCCCCATGCATCAAAGCCTCGCAGCGAGAACAATGCTTGGTTGTGCGCAGAACACAAGGTCGCTTTCCACCACCTCCTGCTCCTTAGGGAACCTTCTCAAACCCAGGACACCTACCACTAAAATTATATATATATATATATATATATATATATATATATATATATATATATATATATATATATATATATATATATATATATATATATAGTTTTGGAGCGCCCTCCACCAGACACAAGGGGTTAAAATAACCTCTAATGCCACCATGCATTCTGGAAACATAGTATCACAATGTATTACAATGAAAAGACCTGTGAAACTTTTGTTTTCCAATTGTTTGTCATCTGTTTTTACACAACCCACTTGTTTAGTAATCATAACTTACTTTGTTTCTTTAGCAGTCCGCGCTCCTGTACTGATCCCCATGAGATTCGCCCCAGCCAAACTGTATCAACGTTTCGAGCTTCACCTCCTCCGTTTCTTTTTCAACATAGCCACAAAACGGTGAACCGACAACAGGACCCAATCGCCCAATCCAGTGTTCTAGCACCATCAAAGTGTTGGAAAGTAGATTTTTCGAGATAAAGTAACAAAAAAAGTTCCCGGACAGATAAAGGTGATGAAAATGTGGGAAATGAGCAAGTTGTCAGGACATGCCTAGGCAGGGCAGTCACAGAGGGGCGAGAGCTGCTCCGGAGGAGTGCATGGCTCTGCCTCTCCTCTCCAGCGCTGGAACACGGCTCACCGGAGGGGCGGGGACATTACTCGCCCCTCCCCCTCACTGTGGACTGGGGACAACTTCAGACTTGAAGGATTGTCTTCAGAAGTTAGTGCCTTGGCTTAGCAGGAGAGCACTGGCAAGGGAGACAATGATACTGGGCCAGTGCTGGAAGTTTTATAAATATACCATTTTATATATAATTCTATAACATATATTATTTATTTATTTCTTTTTCTGCACCTCTTATGGGTTCTCTATGCATTCCCTTTCTGGACGGGGTAGTGCACATGGAGGCTGACAGATGTGCTTTGGCCTGCTTTATTACTGGACCATTTAGTTGCCCCCCCCACACACACACACAAGTCCTCTCCTGTCTATTAACCCTTTAAATCTGTTTGCCAAGGTATCATATATACCGTGATTTGGGAAGTTGAATAAATCTCTGCCTGAAAAATAAAGTTGCTTTTTACACAGCAAAGAAAATGGATGGGTAGAAGGGCAAACTAACAATCATAAGCTTTGCTTAAAGTCCCCTGCAGACACAAGCACTGACCAATAACACTTAATACTTTGTGTGTTCTTCCTTTGCTTTGTTGTATTTGCTTGCCCCTGCACCCAGACAATTGTTTTTAACACAATACACACGATGTTACAGAAATCAGAGGTCCAAAGATCTTTTATAAGTTTACATCATTTTTCTTTGTTGGCCCAATAAATGTATCAACAGCGACAAAAAATGTTGATTTCTCTTGTGTTAATATTACAGCTATAACCATTCTTTACAAAAATAAATAAAAAGCAAAATGAGCCACATTTAGAAGTCTTCATAGAGGCCTTCTGTGTATATTGAAATGTGGAGCACTGTGTATTATTTAATTTATGTTGCACTAAGGTATTTGTTCAGCATTTCCTGTCATCCATGTGCCTAAAGAATACATACTGTGCAATCCTATCCAAAATACACATAACTTAGGACACAGGTGGAGCCTATCATATAAAAGTATACACTAAATTGCCTGTATTTAAAAAGTTTTTTGTTTTTAGTGTGTATTAAACAACTGTAAGTACTATACCTATGCTTTTAAATACAATATGTGACTATTATTTAATATAAAATCCCAGAAAAATGGAACCTCCTACCATGGAATGATCTAAGCCATCATACACATTTTGTTTTAGGATTCAAAATAATCAGGATATCTTTGGGTAGCGTTTTGTTTTTTCAAACAAGACCCCCTGTGTCCAAGCCTTACATTGTAGTCTAAACTGTAAGCAGGGTCTCTTCTCCGATATTTAACTTAGTGACATATGGAAGTTCTCAAAGTCACCCACAGGCTGCAAGTGTGACAGAACTCCAAATGTGCCCCCCTTCCCCCAGCCACACTAAAAAAACAAAGTCCTGCACCCTTAGGCAGCATGCTAGAGTCCACTAGAAACATACAATGCATACAAGAATCATGCTAGAGTGACAAAAGAAACATACAACGCATACAAGAATCACGCTAGAGTGACAAAAGAAACATACAACGCATACAAAAATCATGCATTATGGCCTACTTTACCCAAGCCTAGTTCCCCATGATTTACTTACAGTAGGTGTGCAGGGGTATCACTTAAGCAACATGTAACCTATTTTACAGGGCTCATGTATTTTTGATCCCTTTTTTAAAATATTTATATTATAAGACTACGACTGCATTTCTGAGAAAAGAAAGCACATTACTTATAGTTAATTATCCCTCGTGTTTATTTTGGATATAACTCAAATACAATACTTATTGTATTTACAGTGAAGATCTAACCATATTAAGTTGGATGCATATTTTTAACCACATAATTCACACCAAATATTGATTTGATTTAGATTTTTCTTCTGTTCACTTACTTTGCATTTTGTTAAATTATAAAAATAACTTTTTTTTTCACACCTGCCCAAAACTTTTGCTCAGGACAATCTATTAGCTATGTTGTGTTTTATCTGTGACTTTTTCATGGAGTTTGGTTATGTTTTAAACTCCTTATGGTTTGTTCGGTTTAGGCAGTCCTTTAAGTAACTTCCTAATTCATGTTCCCATCATCAATTAAAAAAGTTACAAATAATTTAAAAAAAAAAAAACTATTTAATGTTTTTTGCAAATATCTTGAAATCATTCACATGGCGTTTGAAATAAGGTTAACACAACATAAACTATATTACCTACATATTTTTTAGGGGATAAAAGTGTTTGCAAAATAGAGTAACCATATTTCTCTACATTAGTGTACATAAATTAACTTGAACACATGCACTGCATCAGATATACTCACAATAAGGCTTATTCGATGTGTGAATTGCATGTTAGTTATATATTTGTTTTTCCCATCTGAGTAAAGGAGAAGGTTGCAGGAATACCCCTCTAATCACGGGCGTAGGAACCGGGGGGGACGGGGGGGACAGATCCCCCCCAGGAAATCATGCGGGGGGGACCGATAATAGAGCAATCCCCCCCAGTGCCCTCGGTGCACAGCTGCCCGATCAGCAGCTGCAGCGTGCAGGACTGGTTGGGGATTTCCCTAACCAGTCCAACACTTACCGGTGTGCTGTCTGTCACTGAGTGCCGGGCGATGGGATATGATGTTTATATCCCAGCCCCGGCGCTCAGCAGAAACAGCTCTGCGCAGCTGCACTGCACTAGAGCGGCAAACCACCAGAAGGGGAGGAGGAAGAGCAAGCAGAAAGCAGAAGAGAAGAAGAGAAAGGTAAGAGATGTGCAAAACGAGGGGGGGGGGGTGTCTGATGTGCAAAACGAGGGGGGGGGTCTGATGTGCAAAACGAGGGGGGGGTCTGATGTGCAAAACGAGGGGGGGGTCTGATGTGCAAAACGAGGGGGGGGGGTCTGATGTGCAAAACGAGGGGGGGGGTCTGATGTGCAAAACGAGGGGGGGGGTCTGATGTGCAAAACGAGGGGGGGTCTGATGTGCAAAACGAGGGGGGGTCTGATGTGCAAAACGAGGGGGGGTCTGATGTGCAAAACGAGGGGGGGTCTGATGTGCAAAACGAGGGGGGGTCTGATGTGCAAGACGAGGGGGCGGTCTGATGTGCAAAACAGTGTATATGTGTATGGGCAGTGTATATGTGTACGTGTGTATGGGCAGTGTATATGTGTATGGGCAGTGTATATGTGTATGGGCAGTGTATATGTGTACGGGCAGTGTATATGTGTACGTGTGTATGGGCAGTGTATATGTGTATGGGCAGTGTATATGTGTACGTGTGTGTGGGCAGTGTATATGTGTATGGGCAGTGTATATGTGTATGGGCAGTGTATATGTGTACGTGTGTACGTGTGTATGGGCAGTGTATATGTGTACGTGTGTATGGGCAGTGTATATGTGTACGTGTGTGTGGACAGTGTATATGTGTATGGGCAGTGTATATGTGTACGTGTGTATGGGCAGTGTATATGTGTGTGGACAGTGTATATGTGTATGGGCAGTGTATATGTGTACGTGTGTATGGGCAGTGTATATGTGTATGGGCAGTGTATATGTGTACGTGTGTATGGGCAGTGTATATGTGTACGTGTGTGTGGACAGTGTATATGTGTATGGGCAGTGTATATGTGTACGTGTGTGTGGACAGTGTATATGTGTATGGGTAGTGTATATGTGTACGTGTGTATGGGCAGTGTATATGTGTATGGGCAGTGTATATGTGTATGGGCAGTGTATATGTGTACGTGTGTGTGGGCAGTGTATATGTGTATGGGCAGTGTACGTGTGTATGGGCAGTGTATATGTGTATGTGTGTGTATGGGCAGTGTATATGTGTATGTGTGTGTATGGGCAGTGTACCGTATTGGCTCGAATATAGGCCGCACTTTTTTCCCCCACTTTAAGTTTTTAAAGTGGGGGTGCGGCCTATATTCGGGGTCTAGCGCCCGGGCAGGCAGCGGGGTTAAGATACAGATCCCCCGCAGCGGTGCAGGGGACCTGCATCCTACTCCCCGATACGCTCAGACAGCCTCCCCTGCCAGCACTTCCCACGGGGGGGGGGTGCCGGCACGGGAGGTTATCTAAGCGTTTTACCTCTGCCCACCCCCGACTTACCGGAGCAGACTCCCGGGTGTCTTGCGGGGCCGGCGGGAGACATCTACGCAATACGCGCATGCAACTTCCGGTACCGGAAGTTGCATACGCGTATTGCGTAGATGTCCCTCGCCGGCCCCGCAAGACACCCGGGAGTCTGCTCCGGTAAGTCGAGGAGGGGGGGCAGAGGAGGACAGCGGCAGCGTATCGCGGGGAGGGAGGACAGCGGCAGCGTATCGCGGGGAGGGAGGACAGTGGCAGCGTATCTCGGGGAGGGAGGACAGCGGCAGCGTATCTCGGGGAGGGAGGACAGCGGCAGCGTATCTCGGGGAGGGAGGACAGTGGCAGCATATCTCGGGGGGGGGACAGAGTGGCAGCATGTTTTTTTTGGTGCTTTTTTAAAGAAAAAAAACTTTTTCTTTAAAAAAGCACCAAACTTTTAGGGTGCGGCCTATATACGGGGGCGGCCTATATCCGAGCCAATACGGTATATGTGTACGTGTGTATGGGCAGTGTATATGTGTATGTGTGTATGGGCAGTGTATGTGTGTATGGGCAGTGTATATGTGTACGTGTGTATGGGCAGTGTATATGTGTACGTGTGTATGGGCAGTGTATATGTGTACGTGTGTATGGGCAGTGTATATGTGTACGTCTGTATGGGCAGTGTATATGTGTACGTCTGTATGGGCAGTGTATATGTGTGTGTATATAAGGAGTGTATTTGTCTTATAGTGTATACGTCTGTGTAAGTATGTGCAAAGGCAGTGTATATTTATGGGGAGGCGTGTGTGTGTGTGAGCAGTTTATGTATGTTTGGGCAGGCGTGTATAAGGGTAGTGCATATGTGTGAGTACTGGCAAGTGTGTATGTGCAGGCAATTGCAGTGTATGTGTGTGTTTTTGTGGGCAGGCATGCGTAAGGGCAGTGCATATGTGTGTATGGATAGTGTATATGTGTGTATGGATAGTGTATATGTGTGTATGGATAGTGTATATGTGTGTATGGATAGTGTATATGTGTGTATGAGCAGGCATGTCGTACTTAAAGGGAAGATTATGATTCCCTGTAACACATGTTTAACTCAGGGGCACCTAGGGTTAAATCCAGGCCTATTTCTGGTTAAAATGAGTATGTGTGTCACTGTATGTCACAGCATTCGGACACAAGAGAATATTTCGGGGTGCTACTTGGTCTAGGGCATCACTAATACAAAGCACCACGAGTTAATCTAGGGGTAGGCAGAGTAAGTGAAGGATGTGTTTGCGTGTCTGGGTGTGATAGCGTATGTTTGTGGGTTTGTTATTGTGCACATCTGTTTTTATGGGTATGATAGTATGTTTCCAGGTGTGTTATGGTGGGCATGTGTCTAGGTATATTAGGGTGGGAATGTTTTGGGGTGTATTATTGTGTGCGTGTGTATGTTATTCAAGTGTTTAAGTGTGTGGATATGTTCCTGTGTGCATGACGTGTTAGGAGTCTTAGATGGATCCTTCAATACATCATAGTAGTCTCTGTGGCCGTGTCCAGTGGGGTCCATCTGTGGTTGTAAGATTTTTCTGTTTCTGTGGGAATTTTCTCCCATTCATCCAGTAGAACGTTTTATGAGCTGTAGGTGATATACCTTTTTGGACAGCACTATGCTTCTAACTTTGTGGGAACGGTTTTGGGGAAGGTCCTTTTCTATTCCATCATGACTGCCCCAGTGTACAAAACAAGGCCCATAAAGGCATGGCTGCAAAAATTCCCCACAGAAACTCTCCAAAATCTTGTGGAAATCGTTCCCAGATGAGTGAAAGCCGTTATAGCGGCAAAGGGGGACCAACTTCATATTAATGTCTATGTATTTATAATGTGATGTCATAAAGTCCCTGTTGGTGAAATGGTCAGGTATACCCTACCAGAAAAAATGCTATCCCCCCCAGATTTTTAGGGGTTCCTACGCCCATGCCTCTAATGATTTCAAGCATATTGTCCTATCCAGATCTTTGCTAATATAATGAGTTTTTAAGGAGCATGGGTTTAATTGGATCTGAGTGAAGATTCACTAAGAAAAGTTAATACAGCTTTGAGACTAAATTGTTTTGCATAAATTAAAGAGAAGAAGCCCACCTTTAATGAAGATTTCTTCTCTCTTAAAGGTGCTGTTCCTCTTAAACAAAACCAAACTCCTAGCATATTGAAGCAAATAACAGACCTGTCATTTAATTATTTCCTCATATTTTTAAGCACTTTAACTTTCATTATTTACCAGTACAAAAGTAAAAAAAAGGTGTTTATCTTGTGAAAGTAAGTACGCTGGTGCATACTGGTAAGGAGGCAATGTGTATTGTGTACATCCAAATGCAAAAAGGAGCTGGAAGGCAGGGATGCAAGAATGCAAGAAAATTGTATAAGGTGCATATGATGACTGGAGAGTCTCTTTAATGCTACATTTAGTTATTCAAATGTGAAAAGAAAAATGTGCTTTTAAATTTAATACATGATGGAGTCTCTTTCCCATGGTCTCCAATGTATTGTGCAGCAAGCAAATTAGTGCCTGCATTATTTAGTTACTGGGGTTAGAAAATGAGACTTCTGTATATTTTTCCCCCTCCTCTGGGCACTGCTGAAGCAAGGAAGCATTGGTATGTAAACTTCTTCCACATGTTAGGTAGCACTCCCAATCAAGCCACGAAAGCAGCACACAATCACACGTATGCTAGAAAAACATCAGTATTTATACAGCATGCATGCAATTGGCGCCTGCCTCTCTCATTGACTAGAATGGGAGGTCAACTGAGCTTGTGCAAAAAAGCATACCTTGGTTTGCTCCCTTTTCACTAGAGGACATTGAAGTATTAAATGATACAGAAGAACCCCCCAAAAAAAATAATACTAGGATCAATTTGCATGTAGTAAAATACATTTGTGCCTATGTGAAACAGATTCCAATATGTATTTAGCAAAAGAGGGCTCAAGTGGCCCTTTCAATTTAACAGATAAGTGGCATAGCATCTTTAAATAACATTTATTTTCTTATGATTTAAAAATACAATTCTCTATTAACATAGCCCAATGAGTTGAAAAAAATGCAGGTAATTTATAAATTAAAGGTAGTATTATTTAGTACCTTCATTGGTATAAGAAGTTTAAAATTACTGAACGCAGTATTATCAATATGTTGGACAAAAAAGTTGGTAATACTTTAATCTACAATGTAATGAGTAAAACCCTGTTTTTTTGCTCAAAACTTTGTTAATTCTAACAGCGGAATGTCTCTTGATTTTGGGAATACCCGTTTGTCCTTCCCCTGTTCATTTACCATATCATTTTATATGCTAGGGAAAAGGGTGTATCCATATAAAGTTCTGCAGTTTTAAAAGAATCACATTCCATTAGACTGTGATACAAACTGCCTTTGGGATGCGGCGCTTAATGTTTTGCAGACAGGATACCGGTAATGTAGATGAGCTCACAAGCAATTTGAGTTAATCCTTATAAGAAAGACAGAGTTGGTAAAGCAACAACATGTGCTTAACCAAATGATTCCTCTGTTTTAAGGCAGCATGGATTTTCTTTATATTTCCATGGTATGAAAACCCCCCCAGTTCACTTAATACATTAAACACTTCCCTAAAATGTTGCGTTTCTTTTATTTGGAGAAGTAGTGGTAGCACCCTCTCCAAATCTGAACCTAAGCCGCCTTAATTCAAATACTGGCCACAATGTACTCAAAGCCTTTCTTTATGTATTTGAGAGACCAAACTCTTTTGCCTGTCTTTGTTACAACTGTGCAGAATATATCCGAAATACTTTTTATTAAAAACATCTGATTGTGATGCTTTCCACACAGTTACAGATAAGCATAGCAGAGTAACAAAGAAAATCTGTTCTGAACACACATTCACCTATACAGAGGATAGATCGGATTGACTATAACATTTAAGTACATAATAAACAAAGAACATATTTTCTTGTAAAACAAACTGTCTAAAGATTAATTATACTACATGTCAAGTGTTTCCTTCCATGATACCTAAAAAAACACCTATACCTATATGACCTATATGACCTTATGACATAGTTCTACAAGTAGGAACTTATAACTATTCTCCTATAGCTCTTTAGTTATTGAGCTCTGATGCAAATTACATAGAGTGCTTAATTCCTTCACACACACACACTCACATACATCATATAATGCAAAGCGAATGAATACATTTGTAAAGCAGTGTTTTTATTTTTAAAAGATATTTTATTTTTCTCATCTATTTTTAATGTACTATTAGCATTGGTTCAAGTTTTAAGTTCACCTGGTAGACTTACTTTTCTGTAGATGGACTCACATAAAATCAACCTTTGTAGCCAATGGTTACTCATATTTGTCAAGGAAGCAGTAAAACAATTTGTATAAATACTAGACACAGTATATTGATTCTTGTTTTTTGATCCTGTACCAAAAGGTGTTAGTGGCAGTCTACTTAAGGAGACTAATAATAAAAATTACAGATAAAAAAGTAAATTTTTTTTACATAATATTACTTAATATATAAAATGACAGATGGGTAAGAAAAGCTCATATTTCTTTCAGCGTGAACGTTAACTGGCCATTCAGCAACAACCGGTAATACGGAAAGTGATACACAAAGAACTCTAAACAAACAATTGCATAAGGACACAATGACATACTCCATACTTCCTGAACTGCCTTCAACTACTTCCTATTACATTCGGAACAAGATATCTTGTATGTCTTTAGTGGAAAGTAAATGGATTGTTTCAGCCTGTTTTAATAGAAGCTTTTAGGTACAACAAAACCTGATCAAATTCTATTACCTCCGGCGTTAGTATACATTTTACCAAAAAAAAAAAAAAGTTTCTCATGGGGAAAAGAATAAGAAATGCTTAGACTTCACTTAAGTATGCATTACAAATGAAGGATTGCAAGTGGGTGGTAATTTTTAACATATTTGCTACTTAATATATTTCTAGAAGCAAAGCTGCAATGGTTACTACTCAGTACATACCTGAGAAACAGCTACATTTTTGAGATGGCAGGTGGCTTCCTCCAACCTGATATATTGAGTAGGCTTTCAATTCATTTTGATTTGACCCTAAAAGTGAAGTAATGTATTTATGGTAGTTGCTAGGCTAGGCTTGACCCAGGACAGCGTCCTCAGCCACCACTACAAAATGGTTCCAGCTCCTCCTTTGCGGGTCTTCTTTGTACAGAGCAATGATGTCATATCATAACTCTCCACATTAGTTACTACTATCTGCTGAGACCTCTCCAGTACAGATGGGCTGGTTTTATGATCTCCTCAACTGGCCCACCAAGAGATGCAATCCACTAGGCATGCCAATTGTCCAATATGGTAATCAGCCTATATTAATGCTGCCCAGACCAAAATATGCTACTGTAGCAATGTCCAAGTGCTAAGTATAGTGCATGGATAGGCCACAAAATAATAAGCAAATTGCCAGGGTTTTTCCTGCAAATTAAAAGTTTGTGTGAACAGCTCTGTGTGTGACGCACTATGACGCAGCTAAATAACTTGCATGCTGTAAATTATATTACATTTAGCCACAATGGTCTTTGAAGGCCAGCATGACATACGTATTTAATATTACATGAGTTATGAGATGAGAAAGAAAGAAAAAAACAGAAGATTTTAATGATTTGCACTAGTTCAATGTGCAATGTATTCCGAAGAATAAAGGTCACACACCCAGTAGATACATTACAGACCTATTGTAAAAGAGTCTTATCTAATGTTGCAAAAATAAACATGAAGCTATTGGATCAAAGTTCATTGCAAAAGTTAATCATATAGGGGTTTAAAAGCGGAAGCTTTAATATACAGCGGCAACTCTTCAATATAGGCAGACATCTAAGGTGATGAGCTGATACGGGATGACAATATAAGGTTCTTTCCTATCTTGGAGGGTGGCAATTAGAACACAGCAAATAGCTATTTATCTATCATATATCTGAAAACAAAGCATAACACACAAGTATATATATATATATATATATATATATATATATATATATATATATATATATATATATATATATATAAAATACATTGCTGCATTGACAAAGATTTCATCTTATCTCCTTTAGTCCCCATAAAATTCCTGCATTATCTGCCTTTTTTTTTCAGTCACAATATTTTGGATGACGTTCCTTTCTTAAACACCACACTAAGCTAATTTTGCATGGCAATGCTAATGAAGTTATTTTTGTACAATGAAGTCTGTTCCTCCATAGACTTTTATTAGACAGATTGTATAGCTGAGTGATTAAGACAGAGCACTTCTACTGTTTACCACAAGACAGTATGATAAGGAGTCAGTGTGCTTGTCTAGTAGATTGACAAACACACAGCTAGCAGACAACAAAGCTAGGACACATAAAATGACTATCTGAAAATGTAATGGTATGCAAAATCTAGGCCTGTTTAAAAAGGAAGCATGCTACTTTTGCTTTCTTTTCATCTGGTACTAGTAAATAATAATATTTTGGTCAGAGTTCACCTCTAATGATGATATTTTTTCTGAAATGGACAGATCTCCATGATCAGCTCCATAAATTAATTTGATACAGACACAGCAAAATCCTTTATGCTCAGAAAGAATTCAGGAAACATATGGCATTTAAGAGATTAAACACATTCTGGATAGAATCACCGGAATCTCTGCTATTACATATCACACCCATATGCATGCTGTAAGATTCTAAGATATGGAGAATCTAGAATGGAATTTTATAATAACCATAATAAAATGAACAAGAAAAAAATTAGAGCAAAAACAAACAACACCTAAAGCAATAAAAATAACAACAAAATACATCTATACAAGAGTAATCATAAAGTGGCAAGAACTGTACTAAATGCCTGTTCTCCAGGTGCCAATTTGCATACGTCTATGCGAACATTAAAATACTAGACCTATAAACACCAAGATTTCTGTCCAGCTTAATAAAAATCAAAGTGGTATATTTAATGCTGTATCTTCTAAAAATAATTTTGTCTGAAATATACAGTACTTAATTATCCACATATAGGTAAATACCATGACAGTTATGGCCCATTTCATTACTAGAAACGTTTAGCTCAAATGAGTACGCAATATATGACGGTAACTAACTGTAAATGTGAAGAGACAGGACAGTGGTCCAACATAATGAAGTCTCAGTAGCAGATAACCAGGGCCACCCGGTTTACAAGTACAGTTTAAGCAGGTGGAAAATTATAATGTTTAATGAGCAACAGAGCATCGTTAGGTTACTATAGGATGTTATAATCTGCTCATATTATATATCACAGTATAATTAATAGATATACGGTATTCTACGGTATATTTCAATGGCCTTGAGGTTGTCACTGGGTTAAAATGAAAAGGGTAATACCCGTACCAAAATGTTTCAATGGTCAAATTATATCATGACACAGAAAAGCCATCTATTTATATGACTTAACGCTAGGTATTTGAATGTTTTAATCAAATCACAGACTGTACTGAATAACATTTTATGTCAATACACATTTTGAAAGTGGTGTTGTATTACTCTGTTCTATTAACCAAAAGGACAGGTCTTCATGACACAATATCGGCCCTCCACACAATCTACTTATTTGCTTATTTTCAAAACATAAAAATCAGACAACTGAACCAACCTAATATGAATTATTTACTTATTTGCCAGGTCTTCCAGTATAATAGTTTAATTTTCTACATTTAACTAAAATTGTAATTGGATTGCTAATTCCTAGATCTAATAAAAACAAACAACTAGTATAAAAATAAGGTTCCAATTGCATGTTATTATGCCTCACAAAAAATAAATGTTAATAGCGTCTATTACTTTTTTATACAATACTTCAACCCCCTGCATTAAGGATTTTTGGCTGTAAGGTAGTAGTAATTTGGCAATGTGCATCCCATGCAATTGTATTTTCCTTGTAAACACAGCTGGGAATTATATGCAAACCAAGCAACTGCCAGCTAAGGGATAGAACTATCATATGCCCTGCAGCAATATGACTACTAAGCTCTACTTGACTGACTCTGGGATAAATCTGGGAGTGGAATGGCAAATCAGTTGCCTTCGATATGAAGATCCAAAACTTTTCTGTATTCGTTCTTCAGCTATTCTGTATCAGTCATCACCAGGGGTAAGCATCAACGTTCTTTGTTAAGGACGTTTAACTAAATGCCTCCAAAGCAACTCCTACATGGGTATAGCCACTGGTGTCTGGGTATGGACAATGGTGTCTGGCTATGGACACTTTGCCTACCCCTGGTCATCACACTAATGGGGTGGAGCAGCAAGACAAAATGGAACCTGTTAAGTATCAGTTGCCTAAAATGTCTTTCTAATATGGCTGCATCTGTAAAATTGCTAACACAAGTTGGTTAATGAGTAACTTTTTGCATTACATTTTTTAACAACATTAACATTCTTAGTCTATGAAGACTAGAGCTGAACACCCGCACAACCTTCTGACACTCCTGGTGTTGTGGACCACAATTCCTAGCACACTTAAAAGGCCAATGTGTACATGTAGCTCAAAAGAGGTGGCATCACTGAGATTGCCTATCCACATACAAGAGGTTAAAACCAAAGAGTAAGAAATGTGAAGGAAAAGCATTCCTATTAGGTGGTTTATTTGCCTGATGGGGTTCTAAATGCCACAAGGAAGTGTAGACCACCCTCAGTGTCACACTATCATTCAAATGGCAGGAGAGTTAGAATAACAAGGTGAAGTCTAGCCAAGTAATCATGTTTGTAGTTGACGGTGCTGAAAGTTGTACACGTACTGCCTGTTTTCACATCCCATTTGCTCTAAAGCAATTGACTTAAATAAGTTCTGTATCCGCTATAAAGCATTAGAGTTAATGTTATCTGAGCATCAATGGCTCCAGTGTTAGAGAGTGATATATTGTACTTAGCTTAATAACTGAATGCTTGTGGCCATATTGTGGCAAAGTTAAGGGAACAAGGGCAGCCATTTCAACCACATGATACATTTATCAAGCAAACAGTAATAGTGGCTTGGGCTAACAACCATTTAGAAAATGTGAAAAGAGGGACTTTTGTTTGTTAACTCCCTGCTTTAAAGAGATTCAACTGATTACTTTTTAACACACACACACATATATATATATATATATATATATATATATACACACACACTAAGAAAAGTTGGAAAATATTATTAGCAGAAATGTGTGCAGTCAAGGGTAAACAAAATGCATTTGTTTACTATTATATGTCTGAGGCCTTATATTATCATTATTATGCCAATTAATCATGCTAATTAGTCCTAGATTTTACCAGCAACAACAAAAATGGGTGCATATTTTTTAGTATATATCTCAGGCAATATATTATCAATATTAGGCCAATGAATTATGCTAATCAGTTCCAGATCTTTTTTTATCGTGTAATTAAACCAGCTTTTAATAGTCTTATTTAAGAAATTACCTACCAGCAACAGTAAACTTTAATCTTTATTTATATTTATATACAGCACAGACAATTATGGTAGGTTGCACAGGGTAAAGGTATACATTCCAAATCATCTAAGCAGTTTTTTTAGTTTTAGTTTCTTGTAAAGTGTTTATTTTATACCCATTGTACAGCGCTACAGAATATGATGGTGTTATATAAAACAATAATAATACTGAGGAAGAATACAGTGGTTTTCCACCATTTCCTGGGGAGTATTTAGAAGTCAAATTCTAATACACTTTAGATTTTAAAAAAAACATTCCATTTCACTGTAAATAGTGTAACACAGCAGATATTACATAGTAACACTGAATGTAAAAAACACCCATATACACATAACCTATAATCCTTATCTTACTTGATGCGCTTCATCTCAAAACTTAAAGAATCCTCCTGCAATTAACACACTACTTGATCATACTGTATGTCACACAACTATGCCTAAAAGCACAAAATATATATTTATATACATATATTTATTGCCATGGGATTTTTTTTTTACAAAGTTTTAAAACCTAACATTTATTGTAGAAATATAACTAAATGCAATCAAAGTAGTTACAACTAAAGGATCCTATACACATAATGAGGTTTCTGATATTGTAATTTTCCATGACTAAATCACTATTGATGTTATTAGTAAGTTTTGCATCTGGAACTGATTTCCTGAGAAAATACATTTCTGTAAAAGCGCAATGGTTAATTTTGAAGCGGCTGTTCTCGTCAGGACACCTAGAGGGCGCTATACCACAATACATCAACTTACCTGCAGCATCTTCAAAAAGAAGTTGGAAGCGGAAAAAATATATACTAATATGAAAAAATACAAACAAATAGATCTTTCTATTTCGTTTTTATTCACAATTTAATATTGGTTTAATAGGTTTCCCGGTAAAATAGCTTTGTGTGCCAGTCTAAGTGCATGTAGTGCAAGTGCAAGTGCAAGTGCAGTAATGTGTGTATATGTAAAATTAGCTTCTTATTTGCAATGTTTGCAGTAAATATTTATATATAAATAAACTTACCAGACCAGCTGGATCTATATTCTTTTTATGATGCTCCAGCTGTATTATTGACCCCCCATCACACGCAGCTAATTTAGCTCTGGAGAAGTGAGAACTTTCCCCTGCTTTTCAGCATAGCCACCAGAAAAAGTGCTCCAGACCCTGCCATGTAATCCACCATCCAGCTTTTACATCACAATCTACATCCTTCATCTCTGGATATTAAACACAATGAAGAAGGAAATAATAGCCCACAGTAAAAAAAATAAAATAAAATAAGAATAATAATAAAAAGGAAAGAGATCAGTCTTTACAGTAAAATCCAGGAATGAGAGGGAATTCCAAGTTATCAGGACATAGGCAGGGTAGTGATTGAAGTTGAGAAGCAAGCTGCTGTTACAGTGTGAGTCTCTCTCTCTGCTTCCTCCCAGTGCCTGCCTCTTCTGCAGCCACCACTGGGACAAGACTCACCGGAGGGGCGGTGACGTCACACGCCTATCCACCCCCTCACTCCATGGACAGGGACTTACTAAAGGTTTATATATATATATATATATATATATATATATATATATATATATATATATATATATATATATATATATATATATATATACAGCTAAACTGTACCCCGTGCTTCCAATCACTTCTTTCCAACGCAACATTTTATAGCAGATCGTGTGTATACGTAGTTTTCTGATTACTGCATGCTATTTCTTTCACAGTATTTCTTCCTCGTTAGGCATCTTTCAGTTCCACCTCTGCAACCCTTCTATTCATTCATTCTCTTATTGCCTTCCCTGCCCCCCCCTCTCCACATGTATTGATAGACACCTGAAATGAGGAAGGAGGGGGGTAGAGGTACAAAAGAGAAAGAAAAAAACAGAAGATTTTAATGATTTGCACTAGTTCAATGTGCAATGTATTCCGAAGAATAAAGGTCACACACCCAGTAGATACATTACAGACCTATTGTAAAAGAGTCTTATCTAATGTTGCAAAAATAAACATGAAGCTATTGGATCAAAGTTCATTGCAAAAGTTAATCATATAGGGGTTTAAAAGCGGAAGCTTTAATATACAGCGGCAACTCTTCAATATAGGCAGACATCTAAGGTGATGAGCTGATACGGGATGACAATATAAGGTTCTTTCCTATCTTGGAGGGTGGCAATTAGAACACAGCAAATAGCTATTTATCTATCATATATCTGAAAACAAAGCATAACACACAAGTATATATATATATATATATATATATATATATATATATATATATATATATATATATATATATATATATATATATATATATAAAATACATTGCTGCATTGACAAAGATTTCATCTTATCTCCTTTAGTCCCCATAAAATTCCTGCATTATCTGCCTTTTTTTTTCAGTCACAATATTTTGGATGACGTTCCTTTCTTAAACACCACACTAAGCTAATTTTGCATGGCAATGCTAATGAAGTTATTTTTGTACAATGAAGTCTGTTCCTCCATAGACTTTTATTAGACAGATTGTATAGCTGAGTGATTAAGACAGAGCACTTCTACTGTTTACCACAAGACAGTATGATAAGGAGTCAGTGTGCTTGTCTAGTAGATTGACAAACACACAGCTAGCAGACAACAAAGCTAGGACACATAAAATGACTATCTGAAAATGTAATGGTATGCAAAATCTAGGCCTGTTTAAAAAGGAAGCATGCTACTTTTGCTTTCTTTTCATCTGGTACTAGTAAATAATAATATTTTGGTCAGAGTTCACCTCTAATGATGATATTTTTTCTGAAATGGACAGATCTCCATGATCAGCTCCATAAATTAATTTGATACAGACACAGCAAAATCCTTTATGCTCAGAAAGAATTCAGGAAACATATGGCATTTAAGAGATTAAACACATTCTGGATAGAATCACCGGAATCTCTGCTATTACATATCACACCCATATGCATGCTGTAAGATTCTAAGATATGGAGAATCTAGAATGGAATTTTATAATAACCATAATAAAATGAACAAGAAAAAAATTAGAGCAAAAACAAACAACACCTAAAGCAATAAAAATAACAACAAAATACATCTATACAAGAGTAATCATAAAGTGGCAAGAACTGTACTAAATGCCTGTTCTCCAGGTGCCAATTTGCATACGTCTATGCGAACATTAAAATACTAGACCTATAAACACCAAGATTTCTGTCCAGCTTAATAAAAATCAAAGTGGTATATTTAATGCTGTATCTTCTAAAAATAATTTTGTCTGAAATATACAGTACTTAATTATCCACATATAGGTAAATACCATGACAGTTATGGCCCATTTCATTACTAGAAACGTTTAGCTCAAATGAGTACGCAATATATGACGGTAACTAACTGTAAATGTGAAGAGACAGGACAGTGGTCCAACATAATGAAGTCTCAGTAGCAGATAACCAGGGCCACCCGGTTTACAAGTACAGTTTAAGCAGGTGGAAAATTATAATGTTTAATGAGCAACAGAGCATCGTTAGGTTACTATAGGATGTTATAATCTGCTCATATTATATATCACAGTATAATTAATAGATATACGGTATTCTACGGTATATTTCAATGGCCTTGAGGTTGTCACTGGGTTAAAATGAAAAGGGTAATACCCGTACCAAAATGTTTCAATGGTCAAATTATATCATGACACAGAAAAGCCATCTATTTATATGACTTAACGCTAGGTATTTGAATGTTTTAATCAAATCACAGACTGTACTGAATAACATTTTATGTCAATACACATTTTGAAAGTGGTGTTGTATTACTCTGTTCTATTAACCAAAAGGACAGGTCTTCATGACACAATATCGGCCCTCCACACAATCTACTTATTTGCTTATTTTCAAAACATAAAAATCAGACAACTGAACCAACCTAATATGAATTATTTACTTATTTGCCAGGTCTTCCAGTATAATAGTTTAATTTTCTACATTTAACTAAAATTGTAATTGGATTGCTAATTCCTAGATCTAATAAAAACAAACAACTAGTATAAAAATAAGGTTCCAATTGCATGTTATTATGCCTCACAAAAAATAAATGTTAATAGCGTCTATTACTTTTTTATACAATACTTCAACCCCCTGCATTAAGGATTTTTGGCTGTAAGGTAGTAGTAATTTGGCAATGTGCATCCCATGCAATTGTATTTTCCTTGTAAACACAGCTGGGAATTATATGCAAACCAAGCAACTGCCAGCTAAGGGATAGAACTATCATATGCCCTGCAGCAATATGACTACTAAGCTCTACTTGACTGACTCTGGGATAAATCTGGGAGTGGAATGGCAAATCAGTTGCCTTCGATATGAAGATCCAAAACTTTTCTGTATTCGTTCTTCAGCTATTCTGTATCAGTCATCACCAGGGGTAAGCATCAACGTTCTTTGTTAAGGACGTTTAACTAAATGCCTCCAAAGCAACTCCTACATGGGTATAGCCACTGGTGTCTGGGTATGGACAATGGTGTCTGGCTATGGACACTTTGCCTACCCCTGGTCATCACACTAATGGGGTGGAGCAGCAAGACAAAATGGAACCTGTTAAGTATCAGTTGCCTAAAATGTCTTTCTAATATGGCTGCATCTGTAAAATTGCTAACACAAGTTGGTTAATGAGTAACTTTTTGCATTACATTTTTTAACAACATTAACATTCTTAGTCTATGAAGACTAGAGCTGAACACCCGCACAACCTTCTGACACTCCTGGTGTTGTGGACCACAATTCCTAGCACACTTAAAAGGCCAATGTGTACATGTAGCTCAAAAGAGGTGGCATCACTGAGATTGCCTATCCACATACAAGAGGTTAAAACCAAAGAGTAAGAAATGTGAAGGAAAAGCATTCCTATTAGGTGGTTTATTTGCCTGATGGGGTTCTAAATGCCACAAGGAAGTGTAGACCACCCTCAGTGTCACACTATCATTCAAATGGCAGGAGAGTTAGAATAACAAGGTGAAGTCTAGCCAAGTAATCATGTTTGTAGTTGACGGTGCTGAAAGTTGTACACGTACTGCCTGTTTTCACATCCCATTTGCTCTAAAGCAATTGACTTAAATAAGTTCTGTATCCGCTATAAAGCATTAGAGTTAATGTTATCTGAGCATCAATGGCTCCAGTGTTAGAGAGTGATATATTGTACTTAGCTTAATAACTGAATGCTTGTGGCCATATTGTGGCAAAGTTAAGGGAACAAGGGCAGCCATTTCAACCACATGATACATTTATCAAGCAAACAGTAATAGTGGCTTGGGCTAACAACCATTTAGAAAATGTGAAAAGAGGGACTTTTGTTTGTTAACTCCCTGCTTTAAAGAGATTCAACTGATTACTTTTTAACACACACACACATATATATATATATATATATATATATATATACACACACACTAAGAAAAGTTGGAAAATATTATTAGCAGAAATGTGTGCAGTCAAGGGTAAACAAAATGCATTTGTTTACTATTATATGTCTGAGGCCTTATATTATCATTATTATGCCAATTAATCATGCTAATTAGTCCTAGATTTTACCAGCAACAACAAAAATGGGTGCATATTTTTTAGTATATATCTCAGGCAATATATTATCAATATTAGGCCAATGAATTATGCTAATCAGTTCCAGATCTTTTTTTATCGTGTAATTAAACCAGCTTTTAATAGTCTTATTTAAGAAATTACCTACCAGCAACAGTAAACTTTAATCTTTATTTATATTTATATACAGCACAGACAATTATGGTAGGTTGCACAGGGTAAAGGTATACATTCCAAATCATCTAAGCAGTTTTTTTAGTTTTAGTTTCTTGTAAAGTGTTTATTTTATACCCATTGTACAGCGCTACAGAATATGATGGTGTTATATAAAACAATAATAATACTGAGGAAGAATACAGTGGTTTTCCACCATTTCCTGGGGAGTATTTAGAAGTCAAATTCTAATACACTTTAGATTTTAAAAAAAACATTCCATTTCACTGTAAATAGTGTAACACAGCAGATATTACATAGTAACACTGAATGTAAAAAACACCCATATACACATAACCTATAATCCTTATCTTACTTGATGCGCTTCATCTCAAAACTTAAAGAATCCTCCTGCAATTAACACACTACTTGATCATACTGTATGTCACACAACTATGCCTAAAAGCACAAAATATATATTTATATACATATATTTATTGCCATGGGATTTTTTTTTTACAAAGTTTTAAAACCTAACATTTATTGTAGAAATATAACTAAATGCAATCAAAGTAGTTACAACTAAAGGATCCTATACACATAATGAGGTTTCTGATATTGTAATTTTCCATGACTAAATCACTATTGATGTTATTAGTAAGTTTTGCATCTGGAACTGATTTCCTGAGAAAATACATTTCTGTAAAAGCGCAATGGTTAATTTTGAAGCGGCTGTTCTCGTCAGGACACCTAGAGGGCGCTATACCACAATACATCAACTTACCTGCAGCATCTTCAAAAAGAAGTTGGAAGCGGAAAAAATATATACTAATATGAAAAAATACAAACAAATAGATCTTTCTATTTCGTTTTTATTCACAATTTAATATTGGTTTAATAGGTTTCCCGGTAAAATAGCTTTGTGTGCCAGTCTAAGTGCATGTAGTGCAAGTGCAAGTGCAAGTGCAGTAATGTGTGTATATGTAAAATTAGCTTCTTATTTGCAATGTTTGCTGTAAATATTTATATATAAATAAACTTACCAGACCAGCTGGATCTATATTCTTTTTATGATGCTCCAGCTGTATTATTGACCCCCCATCACACGCAGCTAATTTAGCTCTGGAGAAGTGAGAACTTTCCCCTGCTTTTCAGCATAGCCACCAGAAAAAGTGCTCCAGACCCTGCCATGTAATCCACCATCCAGCTTTTACATCACAATCTACATCCTTCATCTCTGGATATTAAACACAATGAAGAAGGAAATAATAGCCCACAGTAAAAAAAATAAAATAAAATAAGAATAATAATAAAAAGGAAAGAGATCAGTCTTTACAGTAAAATCCAGGAATGAGAGGGAATTCCAAGTTATCAGGACATAGGCAGGGTAGTGATTGAAGTTGAGAAGCAAGCTGCTGTTACAGTGTGAGTCTCTCTCTCTGCTTCCTCCCAGTGCCTGCCTCTTCTGCAGCCACCACTGGGACAAGACTCACCGGAGGGGCGGTGACGTCACACGCCTATCCACCCCCTCACTCCATGGACAGGGACTTACTAAAGGTTTATATATATATATATATATATATATATATATATATATATATATATATATATATATATATATATATATATATATATATATATATATACAGCTAAACTGTACCCCGTGCTTCCAATCACTTCTTTCCAACGCAACATTTTATAGCAGATCGTGTGTATACGTAGTTTTCTGATTACTGCATGCTATTTCTTTCACAGTATTTCTTCCTCGTTAGGCATCTTTCAGTTCCACCTCTGCAACCCTTCTATTCATTCATTCTCTTATTGCCTTCCCTGCCCCCCCCTCTCCACATGTATTGATAGACACCTGAAATGAGGAAGGAGGGGGGTAGAGGTACAAAAGAGTGGTAAGATGTCCCTGAGCTAAATTTGAAAAGCACTGATCATTTGTCGCTATTGACTTGGAAAACCCTGCTGATCTCTGTGCTTGTAGCATTGCGATTGTAGATCCCACGAGGGACACTCATTCTCACACCTTGTTTCTATTCAAACCATACCATTTAATATAAATAATAATAAAATGCTTTTTAGTGCAGAATGCATTGCAGATCACAGTGAAGCGGAGTGGGTCATAGCCTGTTCTGATAAAAGAATTCTTGATCTGTTGTACAGGGTTAACGCTCGTGTGATGAGATTCCAGGCTTTGATATGTTTCTAATGGTTACAATCACAATTCACCTCTCTGTTCTATTCTGAGAGTTCCCTTTATTTTTTTGGCTCCCTTACAAGCCAGTTAAAATTAAACAATTTGATGGGAATCACACATTAGATGGTTAATAATCATTTGGTTTTGAGTTCTGACGCATGGATCCTTTTAAAAAAAAAACCCTAACCCTTCATGTGCCAGGAGTCATGTAACATAGATACATAGAATTTGACAGCAGGTACAAGCCATTTGGCTCCTCTGGTCTGCCCTTGTTTTCCTACTTTAAAGACTCAGACCTTAATCGGTCCTTGATCTAGTCATAGATTCAGGATAGCTGTATACATATCTCATATATGTTTAAATTACCTCACTGTATTAAAATCTACCACTTCCACTGGAAGGCTGTTTATCTACCACACTCTCAGTAAAACTTCCTTACATTACATTTAAGCCACTGACCCTCTAGTGTTATGTTATGACCTATAGATGGGATTTGGTGTTGTTTTTCTGTTATTGGGTTGTTATAAGATGATGTATTACATCTCACATATTTAACAATGTATTACACAGGACCAACTCAGCCTTCACAATTTGGAAACTCACCTGTTGGCCTTTCATAATTTCTAGTTAATAAGGTAATTAGAAATACATTATTGTATGAGATTTCAGTCACAACTCACTGGACATACATCAATAGTGGTAGCTATCAAAAGATTTTTCTCACATTGACAGTTAATGCTGCTATTTCCTTGTTTTCTTGGCCACTGCAGCCAACACTATGTTTTGTTGAGAAGTTTTACACATTAGCCTGTGAAATACTGGCATTTTCTTCTGGTTTGTTGTACTTAGAACTGTTGTATTTATTTATTATATGCATGGCAGGTATCTGTTGTTATGTTTTTAGTGTTTCCACATGCCATGTGATATATGCTGTATAATATAGAAAAACAAAAACCGAAAGCTATGTGCATCCTGGAAGAAGTGGTGGATATTGCGACCTGAGTTGGACCCCTGCATTCCACAGAGGCACAACCTGTAACTCATCCAAGAATTCTTACACAGTATTAAATATACCTTTATAAACCAAAAAAAAAACCCATAAGAAATAGAACTCACTTGTTACCATATCTTAAACATCCTTGTTGTAGTAGAAATTGGCTACTTAGAAGGTTACAATGACTTTAATATGTTGTGTGCGGAATGAAAAGCTCAAAGTGTCACAAACTGAAGAGCTGGCAACTGATAATAGGATAGTTTATTTAATAACAGCATGAACCAGGCACCAGATACAGGATATATGTAGCCAGAATTGACAAGTCACCAATTATAACATAGCTGTCACCATAGTTTGTCAAAAAACAAATTATGGAGGACCCTGTGCTGTGGGGGACAAAAGGTCAAAGCAAAGTCATCAGCTAATATTTGAAGGGTGCACAAGAGAGACTAAAATATCCTTGCCATCACTACAACATATTTAATATGTTTATTATGGTAACCAGATTGCAGATTATGCACTTTGCACCCTGGGAGACTGATCAAGCATCTTTGTATGTGATCACCACCCACATGCAGATAAAATTCTAGATTAAAATGCCTGTTCTATAGGTGTACCGACAAGCCCAGGGTATAGTTCAAAATCCAGTACTTACCCAATATGCTAGATACTGAAGTCTACCATCTTCTTCAACAGTGGGAAGATTAATCAGTTTAAAATAGTATTACCAAAGGTAGGGACCTAATTTAAAATCACGTCACTATTGGATTAAAACTCCAGGTACCCAAAGACACAGAGATCATTGGTAGGTCCACAACCTTAAATATATGGGGATTCTGACCTAGGCTGCGCTTTCGTTTTCGTATGGATGCGTTTTCCTGCTGGATTTTACCTTTTCATGCATTCATCCGAATAACGAACTAACAAATGTAATATCGGACAAAAAACGAAAAACAAATTTGCACAATACGAAAATCTTTGTTTAATAATTTGCCATTTTAACTACACTAAGAGGAGGATAATCTCGCCATTTGAATTCAGCTTCTTCTACATGTTTATTTCGTGTTTGCATGGCAATCAGACAGACAAATGGGATTTACTAAAACAAAAATGTTGGACGAATTTTGACAGAAGACGGAGATCTCAGAAATAACAGACTCAAAACAATTTCTCCGTATGAAGACTGTACTGTATGCCGCTTTTTGATTCCTTACCCATGCTTCCAGAGGCTGAGTCATTTGCATATGCCTGCCATTTCAAACATAGCCTTGATCATAGCACAGGGCTCAAATTGTTCGAGCCAGAGAGTACAGCTGTTGAATCTTGTTGGAGATCACTGGTGCAGGATAGGAACAGCTCTGACCCACGCAAATACATCTAAGAAAGGCGACATGCTCTGTTGAGAAATAACTATTTCTGAAAATATGGTTACTCTATATAAACATGCATAATACATGCCTTTCTGATGGAAGACAATATCTAGGACATGTTTGAGTCACCCAGGCATTGCACCGGGATACAGTGTCTTTTACTCCAATACAAGGGAAGAGTCCTATCTCTGCTGCTCGGTCTGATAACAAATCAAGACTCAAGTTGAAAATGAAAAGTCTTGTTTAACAGTGTAATAATTATTTCTATCTCTCGCATACCGATTTCTGTCTGTCACTGATTTTTCCTGTCACATTTTGATCAGGAAAAAGTTTTAAATCGTTTTTACTCTTGACCCATATATATTTCAACAGAATCCTGAACAGTGTATAAATTCATATGGATTACTGTCAAACACAGTTGAGACAATCAATTTATAAAAAATAGGTTCGGGCTTAATTACATTTAGATCAAGATAACAATTTAGTTTGACTTGTGGTATTTGTGGCTGTCACACCTCAAATAACTTCAAGTTGACTCACCTAAGAATATCTGTTTAAGCCAAAGTGAAACATATCAGATATTTAGATTCTAAACAGTAAAATGTGCCAGGACGTTAATGAAAATGCATAGTTTTGTGATATGGGCTTGGAGAGGGCTAGTTGTTGCATAATAGTCCCCTCAAGGGCAAATAAACAATATAATACATCTACCCAACTTCTAGTTTAAGAAAAATATAAAGATCACAATCATAGAACAATAAGATAAAGCAAAACACATATATTAAAGCCATCCTAACATACAATCCCTGATATAGAAAAGTTGAAAGGTAGTATTTTATTTTTCTTACCAGTGACGAAAGATACTAATAGAAACTAATAGCATCATTTCGGATAAATATTTGTTTAACTGTTGCTTAGGCTGAGTGAGCATGGCTAAACATGTGTTGAAAATAAGGGGGGGGGGTTTGTAGCCAAATCAAAAGTTGACCCTACAATTCTTCCTCTGACAGTAATTCTGTCTACAATGACAACCTGTGTCTCCAGAGGGTAATTGAACACATCTTGTGCCCAAGCGTTGTTGATTATGCTCCACAGACTATGTGGTGCAGAGCCAACTCTAATTGGTTTCTAAAAGTCCTAGTTGAACTTTCTTTTGTTGCCTGCTAATATAGACCCCACTCACCACATATCGGTGTGCTCCCCTGACAGTCACTTTCTTGCTAACATGGAAGGACCAGTATTTATGTTGTGCTGTAGGCAACTCATCCACCACTATGCATTGACTTAAAAATGGAAAAAATTAAAATGAAATCAAATAATAAGTCATAAAAGATACCAGTGATGTCACCACAACATCATAAGGGGTATCATTCAGTTCCAAGAGAAATCTCTGAGGTCTTTAAAGGCCTCCTAAAAGGGGAATCCAGTAAAACAAAATGTAAAAACTAAAAAAAAAAAAATTAAATAATATTAATAAAAATAAAACAAATAAATTAAATTACAAAAATGTAAAAATAAGTACCAACTCTTGCCCCTCCCACTAGACATTTAAACAAATGTAAATGTGGGTTATTATTTAACTCAGGAGATGTTATTGAACATAAATTGGGGGGGTATCAGTGGCACCTATTTTTTTCAATATCAATTCTGAATTTTTCTTTTTTACAATTTTGGTGTTTTTTGACATATTAGTAATACATTACAGACTATACAAAAAGCAGTATTAGGAAAAAGACTTATCTGTCCCTGCAAAAAACAATATATAATTTGAGTGGATACACTAAACATGGAAAAGGGAACTCATGGTTGAACAAATATATGCTAAATAAGGCAAATAAACTTGGGTCACTTAAGGGTGATATATATATATATATATATATATATATATATATATATATATATATATATCACTTTTTTTCTAAAAAAGAGTTATTATAATTGTATTCTATGTATCAGACACTTTGTTATGATGTAAAGTAAGTAAATGCATTGGTCATATCTCTAGCTGGATTAAAGAAGTCTATACACATTTTACACAGTCTCCAGTTAAATATAGCTACTTTTTCAATTGTCAATTATATAATCCATTGATTGTCAGGTAGAAGTGAACAATACATTTTCTTTGATTCTTAGAATGATCGCATCAACCATATTTTTTGCATTGCTTCTGTAAGTTGAAGTCTTGAGTTCTAATTTGGAGAAAAAAAATACTGATCACAGATAACTGTGACAAAAGCCAAGTCACAACTGATTTAGACAAATATCTAGCTATTTATTTGCTCTTAGCTGTGGTTGTAAACCACTTTGTAAGAGACGCACGGTATCTCACTGAAAGAAAAGGAAAAATAAATAGCAATTTGGGTTAACAGCAGTGGTTAAAATGTAGTCCTTGGATTTCTTTTGTGCATTTTCCATGATGAGGTATTATTATTATTTCTCAGAACTATAATTTTTAATGATCAATACATACTCCCGTATTACAGTGTCTCCTACGACTCTCTGTTTTTCAGTAACTGTAATGCTATGTAATAAAGTCTTTTAAAGTCATTTATAAGTGTTGGGAGAAGAGGTTTTTTTGTAAATAGGGGCAGAGGTGATTAAATGTATGCCATACTTTCACGAGTGATAAGCTCTGTGACAGCTTGGTAAATCTTTTAGAAACATGGTATTCTTTTTGTTACCTGGCTAATGTGTTTCATGAATACACCAGATTATAAGTGTTAAATTGCTGCCGCATGGTACCAATTAACATGACCCTGATATGAAATGAATATGAAATTAATATGTTAAGTCTACTTTTCAAACTTTGCACCTGAGTCACTTCCATAAATAACCCAGAGACAAGATGACTCCACGCAAACAGGGTACTCACAAGAATAGTTCTACATAAATGTTAAGTGTCTTTAAGACTTGCATGTAGACAATTAGTTTATTGTATGGGTCCGGTATACCACAGGTATCTTCTAAGGTAATTTTTAACATTTCTTAACAGATTTGTCTAGTTTATTTTTTAATCTCAATGGCCTAGAATTGTTGTTCCCTTTTTATTTCCTTTTAAAACTTCAGAGGGTCATACAGTCACTTTCCATTTAACTTTGTTCAGACTGTTTTTGGGGAAACATTTAAAGTCTAATCCTATAATATAGGAATATTACTTGGTCATCATCCTTGGAATTAAACTGCATTTGCAATCAATTGAGGGCCAAGCAGTGGTTTTATTATGACTTTTTCAAGTCTTAGAGATCTTGACTCTTGAGATCTAAAAATGAAATTCACACCTTCTTCAGCACAGTTAGAAACACCAGCTAGGATTGTTAGCATGTCACTGGTATTTTTAGCCTTTTGCAATATTTGTTACATAGAATTATAATTAATTATAAATAGGTTGAAATCTGGGCTGACATGGATAGAAAATGTCGGTCAAAGCTATTTCTTATTTTTTCTTTATATATTTCTTTTACATGTTTTTAACTTAACTGTACACGTCAAACAAGACTGGCATTGGTCTTTATCTTGCACATTTCAATATAATTCCAAGGACATTTATCAATTTGTTAATTCATGTTATAAAGAATATTTCCAAAGCAGTAATATTGCTGCCCTGGGGATGTATTGCCTGATTTGGGAACATTTCCTGCCTGTCCATGTCAATATCTGGTCCACTGCTCAGAATGATTACAGGCATAATATAACACAATGGCTTGGGAACCCAATAGAGGATTCCTTAAATCAACTTTTAAATGACACAGACAATGGTTGGGCCACTGTCCCTGCTGTGCCTGAAGCAAGTGGTGTCTTACAATAGGACTTCACTAGAGGAGGGAAGACTGATGCATATCATGAGGCGATGAGCTGATAACTGAGAACTTTCAGTAAATTGTTAAAACTCTTGTCCTGTGACAATGTTCAGGAGTTAGGGGTGGCTTCTGTCACAAGTATAAATCACAGTTCTAATACGTAGTTTACTTTATAGTATGTACGCAGAGCATAAGGTACTGGTATGCCCCTGATTTAAAATTAAGGGGATAACACACATCAGCCATAAATTCTAAACATGCAGTGCCACCACCACTGCAATGGATTCTGGTTAGCCATATGTACTGTAAATAAGGTTAGCAATGATCACCTTTTTGCCTCTATATCTACTTTATACATGGACCCCTTGGAGCAAATGTCTGCTGTACTTGACGGCATTTAAACAAAGCCTGGGACAGAGGTGCAGAAGCCAGATAATCACTCATGGACAGCTGTTTCGCCCTTAATGGGAGCTCATCAGCATAAGGTTGGTTACTAGATTACTGGATAGCCAGCTCTTCTGCTTCCTCAAGGTCCTCAAATTCTATATGAGACTCAGCGTGTTAGGCCTGAAGAAGCGTGACCCACAGCACTGGCCTAGCAGTGTGTGGTGGAGCTGGTGCTTGGGGCCCATGGGGACCTCCTTTACACCACTGTGGACAGGTAATGCACGTTACATGACCGTTCCCTGTGAGTACAGTACACGAGTACTGGCGGTCACACTCCCCTGATGGCGGCTCTGCGTGCCAAGTGGATTCCTAGCAGTGGCAGAACTACCGGGGTCGCAGGGGTCGCGACTGCGACCGGGCCCTGGTGTTCTGCCAGTCAGGGGGGCCCAGGTGGTGCCGAGCGCTCGGCTCTTGGGCCCCCCTGACTGACAGAATTCCAGGTCTCCTCTGCTCCCTGCCGCTGCTGCCGCCGCCGCCGGACTCAGCGCTGCCCACACTGCAGTCATATGCCGGCGTCATATGCCGGCATATGCCGGCGCTCACCAGTGAAGCCGTGCGCAGCGAGATAGAGGCCTCGCGCCCCCACCACAGGTAAGTGACCTACAAAGGGGGGTAGGTAGGGAGGGGGTGGATAGATCGTGAGAAGGGGGGTAGGGAGGGAGAGTGTAGATAATGAGAAGAGGGGTAGGGAGGGAGAGGGTAGATAATGAGAAGGGGGAGGTAGGGAGGGAGAGGGTAGATAATGAGAAGGGGGAGTAGGGAGGGAGAGGGTAGATAATGAGAAGGGGGGGTAGGGAGGGAGAGGGTAGATAATGAGAAGGGGGTAGGGAGGGAGAGGGTAGATAATGAGAAGGGGGGGTAGGGAGGGAGAGGGTAGATAATGAGAAGGGGGAGGGTAGGGAGGGAGAGGGTAGATAGTGAGAAGGGGGGCAGGGAGAGGGTAGATGGGTTGGAGGGGGCCCTTAACAGATTCTCGCACCGGGGCCCTGAGGTTTCTAGTTACGCCCCTGATTCCTAGGCTGACTTAGCATAAAAGCCTGCCCTGTATTTAAGTGCATATCTATTTATCTTTGCAAAAGTATACTTTTGTTATTACTATAACCATTATTTTCAACAGACATTGACGTTTATAATAAAAACATATTTCTACTTCTCTGCATATTTATCTGGTTCAAGGTTTAACATTAACCACTTTTGCCGTAAGCCTAATAACACTCTATGGAATTTGCACACTGACAGTGTACAAATACTCTCCACAGCACAAAGGCTAGTTCATTAATTAAACAATTGTTCCCCCAAGCAAGGGAAATGCATGTTTCACCATTTGAAAAACTGGCAGTAATGAATTCAGACTATTTGACCAGAAAAGACTCACAGCGGCACACATTCCCAAGTAAATATTTGGGGCATAAATGTTATAATCAATTAACTTACGCATGCTTCCAGCACATTGCACATGCAATAATAATTATTCTAATTGTTTTAAATTATTCTTAAGGTATTATCTTTGAACTCTATAAAAAGTTTAATTATAAAAATGTTGCAGACATCTTAAGGTATATATGTTATCTATTTTGATCTACAATATCCTAAAAGTAAAAAAAAAATGAAAAAAACAGAAATATTTTCATTAGCACGTCTGATGCTTGCTGTATTTGAGATAAACAAAGAAAGGTTGCAATTTGCATATTATGTTCCAAATCATGTAATCCTTAAGAATACTTCCGTTCTGAGAGATCACATGAAATGTTAAGGACTCAAAATGTCTCAAGGTTATCTGTTAAGGGAGCAATAGTGGCAAAATCCTGCTGTTTCCCAATGAAATGGTTGTTATTATTAGGCATGTGCCCGGATATATACATTTCAGAATAACACAATTCTGTGGCAAATTATAAATTACCGTAGTCTTAAACACAAATTCTATTTTTTTGTATCATGAGATAGCTGGCATCATTCATCACTCCTACTTAAGGAGTATGTCCGTTGAAGTGGCCGAGTAATAAAGTGATTTTTTTTGGTCAATATTCAGTTGTGTTTAAAATGCATTTACAAAAAATAATAATCCATAAAATGAGCACAGAAAGGATTCGGTCATCATGTAAATGCTACAAAACATCCCTGCTGCTCTAGTCATCCTGGCAATTTAATTACAAATAAAGCACACAGACTTCATGTAGTTTTCCAAAATATTTAAAGCAGAGTAGCTTATGCGATGACTGCTCCTTGCTCCCTTGCCAGTTATTTCCCGTTATGCATATATTCTAAGAAGCATCTTTAAAGTGCATTTGGTGCACTTATTTTATTAGTTTTATATATTGTAATCAACTATATTCTTTGTTAGAAACACTGCATTGACCTAATCATGCGTGTTGTAAAATGTTGGGAATTTGTAAGACAAGCCTTTCAACTGGATAGGCTAGAAGAATGGACGCTAATAGTAGCCATACTGAGTTCTGTCCATGCTGTATCCCAGTCATAATGAGGTTGAGTCAATGACCTGACTAAATTGTTATTTCAATAGCTTGCCTAAAGTGCACAGAACAACCATACATTTAACTGTACGAATGCACAGAAAATACTACATTCACACAGTATTGAAAACCTTGCCCTAAAGCTATTCATTCAGATGAGCAGTTTGAATGAGTACTTAGCCAACTCAATAAGTAGCCGCTTCTCAATTATTATTGAGTTGGCTAAGATCCCAGAAACATGAGTTTCTTCTGATTAATGTTGATCTCATTGATAGTTTTAGGGTTCCTACAGAGCATATTGTAGCATGATGAGGTGATACAGTTGTTTAGTGCTTATGGCTGAGAATGCTTATTGTTGTGCATTCAGTCTGGAGCATTGAATTGCTCCGCACGTACAAAGGTTCTGTATTTCTTTACTTCCGTAGTATTGAATCGCAAATTATAACTCGGAAATCTTTTATATATTTACTAGTATATAATATTAACACATATGAGTTGCTTGTAAGTTAATGAGAATGCCTGCAACTTGCATACAGTTCCTCATCTGCCACTCCAAAAATTCCCTGAACAAAAAATAAGGGATGACCTATTGACCTAGAGTGTAGGGCAATGTCCTGGGGGAAGCATAAAGTCTACCCATACCACCCAACTTAGTTCATATAGTGTGCATGACAGTGGGTTATATATAATTTAAACACCTACAGGGAAGCATGGAATCTGTGCATATCTCACACACATCTCATACCAATCCCATGACCAGTGGTATGGGGATTTACAGAAATCAACCCAATTAAAAGACATGGGGCCTCCTCTACCCATTCATCTCCTAATGCTCCCCTACATAACCCTTTGGAGAGGCATGGAGCAGCTGTCTAATTTTAATTAAACTGACCAACAGCACAAGTATGACAGTGATATTTTCTTTTTAATGACAATGATATCATACTCTCAGAAATGCCTATATTGCTTGGGGAGATAGTTGGGTTTTTCCTATGTAGCATGTAGAGTCCAACATCTGTGGAGATTATTGGTAGATATGGCATCTTTTCCAGAACTAGTGACCTGTATCCATCATGGTGATCTTACTGCTTCTAGACTGACAGAACAATGCCTCTTGGCAACAGAAACATATTTTCTTTGGCAATGTTGTTCAGGTATGTTCCACCTGCTTCCTCTGGGGAAACATTGCCACATATTTTTTGCAGTAATAATATCTGTCAGGCGATCACAGGTGCTCTGCAGCTTTGTAAGAATGAAACAACAGAAAAAAAAATGATGATTATCCAGCTATCCATCTAAACTGTTTATAACATTATATAAATTTGAAATATAAAGTGTCAGATCTAGGGACTGCTCAAATATAATAAGGGATTTCCTTGCAACAAAGCACACTATATACTTTTTGAAATGATTTTTATATTTTATTGTTTTGTAAAAATACTACATTTATCATTTTTATTGATCAAATGATTATGTCCATGAATAATGTAAAAAACCAACTGATGTGACAGGGATCTTTAGCAAATCAGCCAATTGGCCGTATCTACTAAACAGTAGTGATCCTTTGCAGCTTATGTTTATGCACAGGAATTAGGTAATGTAGAATTTGACAACAATGTGATATTTCAAGAGATCTCAAATAATTCTACAATTCTACAGCATTAAACTCTTCACCTCTGCTAACGACCAGAGAGACAGCAGAATAGCAAACTGTGGTGGGCACCTTTTCTTAGTGCATTTTAACCCCTTAAGGACAATAGGGGTTTTTACTCGTAGTATATTGTGGGACAATGGCTATTTTAACATTTTTCGGTGTTGCTGTTTAGCTGTGATTTTCTTCTTTCTCATTTTGTGCTCCCACACATATTATATATTGTTTTTTTCAGGACAAACAGGGCTTTCTTTAGATACCATTAATTTTATCATATCATCTAATTTACTATAAAAAAAAATGATAAAATATGGGGATTTTTTGTTAAAAAATTACTTTTTCTCACTTTTTAAACAAAAAACTTTTACTCATCTGCAAAAACGAATGAAAAAACCTGCTAAACAGATTCTACTATTTGTCCTGAGTTTAGAAATACCCAATGTTTTTATGTTTTTTTGCTTTTTTCTGCACGTTATGGGGCAATAAGTACAGGTAGCGTTTTGCTATTTCAAAACCTTTTTTTCCAAATCTGGTAATTCTTCCCCCCGTGTGCCATTTCGGGTATCTTTGAAGCCGGCCAATGCAATTTACCCCATCAAGTCATATATTTTTAAAAACTAGACACCCCAAGGTATTTCACATGCTGGTAATTTAACCCTTTCCATGCACTAATTTTACCACCAGCCTTTGTGAAACTTTATGGTAGTAAATTTTTTTGTATTTTTTTCACACACGTTGTACTTCAGGTATAAATTTATCGCTCCTGGTATATGTCCCTGTCAAACAACACCCCAATATGTGTTCAGTAACATCTCCTGAGCGCAGTGATACCCCACATGCATGGGTTTGTTGGGTTATTTGGGAGGTAAAAGGCCGCCTTTGTGAGGTGTGTATTTTTTGGCCATTTAGACATCTGATCCTACTGCCCCCATGTCCCATATTTGGGACACCTTTGAACCCGGCCAATTCAATTTATCCCATCCACTCATGCATTTTTTAATACGAGACACCCTATGGGCATTTGTAATGCCAATATTTTAACTCTTTCCATGCTGGAATTTTTGTAAAGATAAAGAATTTTAGGACTTGCTTATTAATTTTTTTTTTTTTTTTGGTGACAGTGGGGATTTTTATATGTTACCATATTATTTTTATTTTTTTAAACATTTTTTAAAAAATTTTTTTTAAAATTTTTTTAAATTTTTTTTACTAATCACTCATTAGTGAGCTGGGCTCCATTGACCTTGCATGGTTGGATGCAGTACCTGCATTCAACCTGCAGGAGGAGCTCGAGAGTTCACAAGAGGGTCTGGATAGACCCTCTGAACTCAGATCTATTGTTAATGCCATCCTGTGAATGACGGCAACGTCATTCACAGGATGGCACTTGTGGTTGCTCTTCGGAGCAATCACAAGGCGATCGGGGGTCGGGGGGTAGTGTTGCTACATGCCTCGATATCGAGGCATGTCAGTAACACCATTTATGCTTAGGAAGCGATTCAGATCGCTTCCTAAGCTGTTTTAGCCGGGCGCCGCCGCGATCTTTCATGATCGTTGCTGCGGCGGCCATTTTTCTTCCGGGGAGGGCTGCCGAGGGCTGCCCTCCCCGGATCCACGGTCAGCCTCACTTGTGAGGCTTCCGTGGATGCTGCGATCGCGGCGATGCAGCTATTTAACGGCAGCCCGTACATGTACGGGCATTGTCGTTAACCCGTTGCACGGCAACCCCGTACATGTACGGGGATTGTCGTTAAGGGGTTAAAGAGATCCCAGGTGCTGAGCACACCATCTTTAGTTCAGTTTAGTAGGGATGCTACACAGGTGTTTGTAATATATTATTCTTAAGTATTAGGATTTCTGTTATTTCTAATTGGGGAAACTGTTAAAGTCTAATTCACTTAAATTAGAACTGGCTCTAAAAATGAGAATCTAATAGCAGTATATCCCACCACCACTAGACTACTGCGTAGGTCCACTCTATAGGAGAGACAGGACTACTTTGGGTTTTTCCTTGATCATATGCAAGGACTAGTGTCCACTAAGGATTTGCCCTTCATTTGTTGCTTGCCTCATGAGATCTGACTGGATTTGTGATACAATTTTGCTCCCTTGACTGCAAATAGCAACCAACTAGTCTATTAGTGTATCTACTATTTTAGAAGATATTCAAACTTTGAACGTGTTTGCTTCTACTGCTTTAGCTGTAGTGTAATAACTGGTGTTAATAACTGGTGTTAAATTTACATTGTATCTTTGTTCCCCTAGGCCTAGACCAATGCCTCCAGCAGATCCCTTTATGGTTGCCATCCTTATTCTTCCTGTCAAGGACGAGCAATACCTAGGAACAACATGCTATGGCACAGTCCCCCATAGTGTCCATCAGCTGCCTGAGGACATCAGAGATCTCCCTTGTAACTGGCCCATTGAGCCGAAAAACCTGATCACCTAATGCAAATGGGCTGCAGTCTCCCTAACCTGCTGTACTAGGTGTACAACAAAGACTATGTTACTGCATCATCAATCCATTCATTAAAAATGTCCCTACTTAGAATTATGTACCAGATTGTTTTTTAAGCAATGCCAGTTTAAGGGGTTGTATAAGGTGTGTGTGTGTGTGTGTGTGTGTGGGGTTATTATTTCTACTCATTCTAAAAATGTAATCCATACTCTATTGTGCTGACAATGCATCTCTTAGTTCCAAGCATACACCCCGCAATCATTGCTTCTTTTTTGTTTTTTGGTTTTCAATGCAATACAATAAGGTGTTTATAATCATCAATATTTCAGTTAACTACACTTTCTAAAAGGCAAATTGCAGAAAGAGCTGGCTAAGAATGATCATCATTTATTTAGGTTTTGTTTCTAGGTATAACAATTCTGGTGTCTTTCTTTTGTATAGTAAAAAGTAGTGCATGTACAGAAGCTCCTCACATAGTTTAGGAATAAATGCTAACATTACAATGAATAATAACTTCTTTTCTAAAATGTATTGATTTTTAGTTCATTTGCTGCTTGAAAGAAAACAACAAAGAGGACATAGACTACAAATTATGATGATTGAAGGAATATTGCTTGACATTTATTCAGTTTTTAATGTAACTGAAAATAGAAATTGTCTATCTTTTATGTTTCCCTTAAACATACTATACTCAGGTAAGGTATATATTCCACCTACGGAAATCTTCTTATAATTTACATTTGTACATTAATTTTTGCATTGACAAAAATAGATAATAGTACATAACATATACACTGATCAGCCATAACATTAAGACCATCTGCCTGATATTATGTAGGTCAAAACAATGCCGCCAAAACAATCCTAACCTGTTGAGGTATGGACTCCACTAGACCTCTGAAGGTGTGCTGCAGTATCTGCCACCAAGATGTTAGCAACAGATCTTTTAAGTCCTGTAAGTTGTGAGGTGGGATCTCCATGGATGCATCCTGGTGCCATGTGCTCTCCAGGTAAGTGATGCACGCGACCATCCACGTGATGTATAAGAAAAGTGATAAATCAGGCCAGGCTACCTTCTTTCATTGCTGTTCTTATGCCCACTTGCCCATGTATGTGCTTCAGCAGTGGACAGAGGTCAACATGGGCTATGACTGGTCTGTGCAACAACCTGTGATGCACTGACACCTTTTTTTCAGAGCCAGCATTCATTTTTTCAGCAGTTTTTGCATGGGCCAGCCTTCTCCCTCCATGTGTATCAATGAGACTTGGCCTCTCATGACCCTGTCCCTGGTTTACTGCTTTTCCTTCCTTGTACCACTTTTGTGAGCAATGCAAATCGGGAATAACCCCAGAAGAGCTGCAGTTTTGCTCTGACCTAGTCATGTAGTCATCACAATTTGGCCCTTGTCAAAGCCGCTTTACATTTTTCCTGCTTCTAACACTTTCAACTTTAAGGACGAAATGTTCACCTGCTGCCTAATATATTCCACCCCTTCACCTGTCCTAATGTTATGGCTGATCGGTGTATAGTTGCAGGAAAAAGTATGTGAACCCTTTGCAGTTACTTGGATTTCTACATATATGGTACATTAAATTTGCTCTGATCTTCAACTTATATTGTCACAACAATAGACAGACATAGCCTGCTTCAACTAATAACACACAAACAGTTATATGTTGTAATGTCTATTGAAACATTCACATCACAGAGGGAGGGGGAGTATATGAACCCCTAGGGTAATGACTATTCCAAAATATAGTTTTAGCCAGCTATCCTGATGCTAACATGCTTTGTAGACAAGATGCTTTACTGGCACAGGGCTGGGTCAATTTGCTATTATTGATGGAGAAACAAATTTCCAAGTTTATTAAGACATTTTACAAAAAAATGTAATGCCATCTGTCATTCTACTGAAGCTCAACGGAAGTAAGGTGATGTAACAAGACAGCTACTCTCCGTGGTGCATGTTGAGGCTCTGCCCTGATGCGGAAGTTCTCCAGGAGGCCACGGTTACACAGTGGATCACTCGGAGATGCAGATCACCGAAGACAAATGAAGAATGAAGATGAGAACACGAAAAAGAAGGAGAAGAAGTGGAGAACAAGAGGGAACCTTGTGGAGACAAGAAGGCATTGAAAGAGAGTGTGAAAGAGAGAGCAAGAAAGAATGTGACAGAGCGTGAGTTAGTAAGCTTGAGTGACAACAAATTTTGTTTCCATAATTAAAAAGCCCTCCAAATTTTGTCCAAACCGAAAGAGCAGGTAACAAAATGAATTGTTCAAAAAGAAATGGACCAAAAAAAAATTCAAAATTGTTTTTTTGTCCATGTGTACATGTCTAACAGAGTACCACACTCAGCCCAGATACCTTCTTCCCGGCCATTTCTTGTCCCGGGAGCATAAGGATATTCCCTATCCTCTCAACAGTCTATACCAGTCTTTGGCTTGAGAAAGTTTAAATGTGTATTTCCTACACCTGTTGCAGGCTTCATCAAAGTCTTGGACTAAATCTTGTTTGGACTTTTTACTGTGAAGGGGAGTGGAGGATTGGCCCACCAATTTGTCTAAGTACTCCAATATTGTCAAGTACCATCTAATTATGACATGGCTTACTATGGGACTGAATCAATGGTTCTGCATTGTTTTTAATTCACAGAGAATCTCCTAAAATGTATAGCCCCCGCCACACACTATTAGGGAATTATTGGTGTGGTGTGAAGGGTGTTAAGCCAAAATACATAATACAAGATACACATAAAATACAAGACAAGAGGAAAGCACACACTAACATGTATATAAGTATAGATTTTGAGGGTGCTTCTGAACTGACCTATATGTACATACAACAAAGCAAGGTATAAACGTGAGCCCTGCAATTACTCTTCAGAAACCCCTTTTAAAAGCATAAACATTGGCATGTTGTCACACTCTATGGCCATATATTGTTTATACTATAATATATGTACTAGGCTTATGCTTCTTCTCAAATCTGTGCTTGCTTAGTCTTTAAGAGGGACAATGCAGTTATGTTATTAATAGAGGTCCCTATAGAACTTGGTATATCGTCGGTTAAATCATATGCATGTATACAGTCAGATGATGAAGGCAGTGGTCTTACTATAAGCAAGAGAGAGAGAGAGAGAGAGAGAGAGAAAACACAGTAAAAAGGAGTGATTCCTTATATATTTGTGTGGGTTCACTAAAATGGAGGGTTAAAAACTATAAACCATTAAAAAGTGATATTCTCTAGAAATGAGTAAAAACAATAACAAAATGTGTTCTTGGATTTATTGCAAAAATCTGCTTCTGTGGTAATTTCCACGAAATCATTGAAAAGGAAAGCATTTCCTGGAAAATAATGCTGCAGTTTTACTAAAAGGGTTTCCTCCTGTCAGAATAAATATATATAATCGTAGTCATACACAGTATATATATACACTAACATTTGGGGTCACAGAGATGCAGACATTGTTAATATTGTAAATGACTATTGTAGCTGGAAAACACTGATCTTTAATGGAATATTTTCATAGACGTACTTCTACAGGCCCTCTATTAGCAACCATCACTTCTCTTTAAGGTGGGGCAAAAGGGGCAGCTGCCCCAGGCCCTGTCATTCCTGGGGGGGCCATAACAGGTGCCCCTTAAGCCTGCAGCAGAGCAGGGGTCGCGATCACTTCCGTAGGGGCCCCCTGCTTACCCGCTTGCTTGCACACTGTGCGAACCATGTCTCTTAGACAGTAGAGCCGCACCCTGCTGTGTTCACGTCTCCCCTGGGCAGAGAACAGAAGTTGTTTGCACAGTGTGGCAGCAACCAAGACATAAGCAGTGGGCCCTTGCAGAAGTCTGCGAGCGGCACAGACAAATCTGCAGTTGAGGTAAGGGGATAAAGATGCAAAAGGCAGGCTGTTTGGGGGCAAATATTCCACAGGCAGGCTGTTTGGGGGCAAATATGCCACAGGCAGGCTGTTTGGGGGCAAATATGCCACAAAGAGGCTTTTTAAGGGCAAAGATGACATGTCCTATGCCTCCAATTTGGATGCAAGGCAGGTCCTGTGGATGCAACCTGGGTGCCAGGGCTGGCCTTTGGGGTGTGCGACCTGTGATCTATGTCTGCAATTTAGCGTTTACATGCATTATTTCTTTGAACTATACCTTCTATGTTGAGTTTGCTTGCTATTTTTAACTTGCCCTATATCAAGGCTGGGTTTGTATGTTATCTCCAATGCTATGTGTACCTCCAATGCTATGTTTCATCTGCTTGTTATTAATAACTGCAAATACATGGTATGTATGTTTAACTCAGTTGCTCTATACCTGCAATTCTGTGTTTCCAGATGTTATTTATTTGATCTATATCTATAACTACATGAGGAAGGAAAAGTAAAGTGTGGTACAGTGAAGGAGGGGTCAACGGGACTCTGGGGGTGATGACATTGGGGAGAGGGTCGCCTTCAAAGGGTACCTGAACACCTAAAGCCCTGATCAAGGCTCGCACATGCGTTTCTGGTCACTTGCTGGAACCGCACCATTCATTTGCTATGCAATTTGCATAGTATTGCGCACCTCTGCCCTGCTTGTGTGTGGGGTGGGGGGGCACACTGACAGTCTCCTCCTAATCTTTAAAGTCAGTGCGGCAAGTACTTGATTGTATGCCAAGGAGTTTGTGGGGGGCCCCAAGCAAATGCTTACCCAGGGTCCAATCAATATTAAAGACTGCCCTGTCACTCCTGTGTTCAGTTTGCATGTTGTGTTGGCTATTTGATCATTAGAAAATCCTAACACAGCTAGAAATTCTTTATTATCCATGAAAACAGCTAAGTGACCCTGAACCTTGAACTGTATATATATATATACATATACATATACATATGTACTATGTACTATATGTATACAGTTCAAGGTGCAGGGTCACTTAGCTGTTTTCATGGATAATAAGGAATTTCTAGCTGTGCCAGCACCTGTGCCACATTACCAGTGGCAAGCAATTGGGTTCCCCTGTGCACCTCTACTTACTGGGCACATTAAGGGAGATCAGAGCACAGACTTTGTAGCTCTCTTCCCTCAAGTAGAACATCCTTCAACAGAGGTTAGGCGAGGACAATAGGAGTCCCCATTTGAGGTAGGTCATTGGGGGTACTGTCCTGATTTGATCACCAAAATATAAACATCACAACTGTTAATATAATTATAGGCAGCACATCTGAACAGACATCTAAACTCTCTAGTGTTTGGTGGTGATGTCACATTGACTGAAGGTGACAATAAGATTAAAAAGCTACCACAGAATTGTACCCATTTTGACTATTAATGCACCGATGCAGCACTCTGAATAGCTATGCAGAAGACTGCAGTTTATAACTCATTATGTTACATTTGTAATTAACTTTCAGCTTTTGTGGATTGTCATATTCTTTTGGACTTTTAACTTTAAACAGGTCAATAAGCAAAAAAAAATGCCAAAGGCAAGCCTTCAGGCACTTTCAGTACACGATACAAGACTACAGAGCCCGGAGTTATTCACCCAGTCTGACCCTGTCACTGGAGCCGAGGAAGCCGTAGTCAAAGAGAAATCATTACCGTTACATAAACCCGATCCAGGTTTTTACAAATTCAGCTTATAGCAATAACAATGCTGAGTGTGATCCAAGCAGCTCAAAAACACTACTATTTGATTTACAGAGGAAAACAATACTAAGGCATAACTTAATGTATGGGAATTTATTTTTATTGACACATAGAAATATTGAATTTGACAGCAGATAAATACCATTTAGCTGACCTACTCTGCCAATGTTCCTGATGGTTTTAATCAATCCTTGGCCTTGTCTTAGTTTCAGGATAGCTTTATGCTTCTCTTACTGTTTTTTACTGTCTTTGATGGGAGGCTGTTTTAACACTTTCGGTAAGGTAAAACTTCCTTATATTAAATCTAAAATATGATCCATGCAATAAACTTAGGAAATCATACTTTTAACATATGCATCATGTCAAACGATCCATATGCTACAATCAAGCATCACCCTTTGTTGCTAATTTTCATTTATTATTTAGGTATAACCAGGATTACTTCACTTTTTCCAAGCATGAAAATACAATTCTCACATATAAGTGTAAAATACATTTCACAAATGAAAGTCATTATATAACTTATACATTCTACTTAATTTATATAGAACTAGTTTTAGATATAAAGCCCCTGTGGGTAAGCCAGATATAATGTATTGTTTTTTTTAGTGTAATTGAATTGTCACTTGACTGCTGACATATTGGCGGCTTCTAAATACAGAGTTCATCCCACATTCTATGTAACCTTAGCATCATGGGTTTGGGGAATGAGGTCCTATCCCAACATTCAACATCCCAAGGTAGCAGTGTTAGAGAAGCACATATGTCTTGTAAGGAATGTAGAGAAACATTTGGCTGATCGATTATTATTATTTATTATGTAAATGTAACAGTTTTAATCTTTGGTATTAACTTTGGTATTGAGTGTTTAATATAATGTTTATTGGAAACTGTAGCATAAGGTAGACCGCGCTGGTACTGTCTTTTATATTAATTATTTGTAAGATCATTTCCTGTTTACTCACAATATTAAGATTTGCTTAAGCTTATCATATACCCTTAGCTCGCCCTTTATACTTGGAAGCAGTGGAACTGACATATCTGAGATGGAACATGAATTGCTCCCAGCACTTAAACTCATCTATCACTGTTGTTTTTTATTTAATATTCTTTTTTAGTTAGTAACATGGGTAGTCTAGCGGTGACCAAGCAGCCTTGGCACTTTAAGGCTACAAACTGTCAATGACGTATATGTGTGCCCCTCAGATGGATACTCTCGTAGAGTGTGCCCATCCACTGCAGGTCATAATCTGCTGCTGGAGAGACAGAATCGGTATGTATACAGCCCTGTTGGACCCCGGCCCACCTGCATTTGCCTAATGTACCAGATGGCTAGTCCAGACTTACTGTAGTTGAGTAAGATTTGTATACTCAGACTCTGGCATTGCCTGGCTATTTAATGAAAAGTCCATCTGAACGCACATGGATCTTTAGTGCTTGAGAATATTGACAACCTTACAGTTTCTCTAAAATAACACGTATGTTAGGGTGAGGGAGCAATTTAATATATGCAATTCATGTGCTGTGGCAACAAAATGCAGATACCATAGACTGCACAGAAGACTGTTTTTATATTAGTTAACTAAAAGGAACAATATATAGGTGTAAGAGTTAGGCTTGTGATCGTTGCCGTTTAATTACAGAAATGCTAAATGCCAGCATTTAGGAAAAACTGGACCAACCAGAATTTTCCTGAATCTGAGTCTGCATGCCATGAGGACACTGCATCATCCATCTCTGAACATGCCATCTGTGTTCAATTGATCTGTCAGTATTGCAAGTCCTACAACATATACTTAAATGCATAATAACTGTAATATAAATAAATCGTAGTCAAAGAAAGAGAAATCATTGGGTCCATCTGACAGAGAAGAATAGTAAAAATAAATAAAGGACATCTCAAGTGTATTTTTAAAACCTGCCAGTTGGCATTGCATTAAGATAGTATTTTCCAAAAGAATTTTATTCTGCTCTTTATGGTTAACGCTTATTTTTAGTTGTAGAATAATTTGTCTTGTTGTTGTTAAAAGAAGATAATTTATTTTCAAGGTACACAGTCTAACAAATATTAATATTTATTAAAATGTATTTTATAACTATGAGTTCCAACATATGTTCTGTGAAATTTTAAGACTATTGGAAATGTTTAAAATGCGCTTATATGACTATATGGTTCCCAAAATACTACTTTATATTTTTCTTATAAATTACCATTAATGTGTTGGTTACAATATTTGTAAGAAAAATAGTATTTATTTTACAAAATGTTTAAGTTCAATTAATACCTATAATTTCATTCCATATATATAAAAAAAATCCTAAATCTTTGAGTGTCACAGGGATATTCAGTGCAATGAGTTAAACCAGACTAGGTACAAGTACAAGTGAGCAAAACTATGATCTCACAATAATATGATCTCAATCTCAATGTTTGCCCTGCAATTATGGTAATAAAACTATATGACATCACACTGATCACTTTTGGGGCACAGATCTAACTAAGGAGCCATGCTCCAGTCCTGCTATTTATGTATTTGGGCTAATATAATTAATATAAAATGGATTCCTTTTTCTGCTTCTGGCTCATAAGATGATTTATGCAAGCAAGGAGAAACTTTGCATAATTGTTCTTTTTTTTTCTTTAGCGGGTTCTAATCAGGCATTCTTATTGCTACTTTATCTTTAAAAAGAAAGCTGTTTCGTATATCATGGGCAAGCAATGGTTTGTACAAAGCGTCTGTAGAACTCTGATTGGCAGTCGTTCAAATATTTTAGTTGGAGCCTGTCACAAGCTCTATTGAGATTATTAAAATAGCATGTGCCTAAGTGGTATTGATGGAAGTGGCAAAGAGAATGGAGAGTGACATGAAGAACCAACTATACTTAAAGTGGACCTGTCACAAAAATAGTAACATAAACATTACTTATAATTAATATTTAACCGGCTCCCTATATTCTCCACCAACCTCTCCAGTATTCCAGTCTTCTTTCAAACAGCTCAGCTTCTTCCATTGTAACTTCTCATTCTTTGGTCTTCCTTCTTCTGCATTCTTTCTTCTATGTTTCTCCGTGAACCAGGCCTCCCGGAGCAGTTCTGCAAAATGGTGGAGTTATCTCTTATTTATCTATATATTAATGTGATTTATGCTGTAGCACATACATTCGTGAATCCACATTCACTCACACTTTCTCACACTCTCATTCTTGTTCACTCTCTCACACACTCTCCAAATATTTTCCTACCTTATTTGCTGATCACTTACACTTCTGTCAACCACTTCCACTTCTGTATCTTCCTCCGCATCTTCTTCTGCATTTACTTCCTCTTCAATTTCTTCTTGCACTTTTAGGTATAACATATTCCCAGTTAGTCCAACTTGCAACTATGTAAAACTCTGTTGTGTTTTACTGTGTTAAAAGCATTTAAATGCTGATTAACCTCTTCACGAACTTGTACTATTACATCCTAGAAAATAGTCCAAATGACCCCAAAAAATTCAAGAATAAAAATTATTTTCTGCTAACAACAAATTACGAAAAGTTGTATAGTTTGTGTGGTTAACAATAACAAAAAAGAGTGGAAGAGTGGAAGAAGTTTGAGCTTTACTAAAATAACGATTGTAAGCACTAAAGATGGTCTCATTAAATGACACCATGTTAGAATTGTTCAGTTTTTTGTTTCCTGTTATTCACAGTCATGTGCTAACAATTCTAATATCATCACTATAACACATCTGTTAATAAAATCTGAAAGAATATGTCTAAAATGATTAAGTGCTATTCTTATCATTAGAACTGATTTTAAGTGCTATTCTTATCATTAGAACTGATTTTAAGTGCTATTCTTATCATTAGAACTGATTTTATTTCTTATTTTCACATATAATTATCATATTTTGAATGCACATATGTTGCTGATTTTATCCAAGACAAATATCTAGTGGGTTCTGATAGAGAATACTTTTTTAAATATTGTATGTCATATCATAAGTACTTTCAGGATTAAAAAAGTAATTTGATTTTAAACAGTTATTTATTGTGCCCAAATTTAATGATATTTTTTATCAAAATTATTACGTGGTAAGAGATTGGAATATTGTGATATACAGTATGTTATTATTGTTTTTAACAGTTAAAATAAACAAAAAAACAAAATTAATATAAATGAAGGGGCTTATAAAAGTAAACATCCTTTTAATAAAAAATAATATATCATATAAATACAAATTAAATATACTTGCAAAAAACAGTCCAAAGAAAATCAAATAATAAAAACACCCCCCACAAAAATGCAGAAAAAGGAGGCACCCCTCCCCCCCGCAAAGTGACAGGTGAGCTGTTCTGTGGAGATACACCCAACGTTTTGGCTGCACGCCTTTCTCAAGAATGTTTACAGTGGTTGGTGTATCATTCGGATTTGACATGTTTGTCTGCTTTTGGTGATAGTGGCATCTCAACTTCAGTATAGTTGTACCTGTTGTAACTATAATGAAATAGTCAATTAACCCCACCTCATAATACCATTTATGTGCTGTCTGTTATAATGTACGTATCCTGGACCCCCAAAGATCATTTAGCGTATAGAAACATAATTACAAAGTGCAGCATATGAGTATTTACTTCATACATTGTCATTGCATATACTGTAATTGTAAATGTTCATAGCCTATAAATACCCCGCATACCCAGGTAGGCGGTGTATATATGTATATATATATATATATATATATATATATATATATATATATATATATATATAAACACTTATAACCACACAAAAATATTGATACTTCATAAGGAAGATCTCCAAAGAGTGTAATAAAAAGCAAGTCCATAAAGAAATACAAATGACAAGTGTTGGCTCTCCTTTAACTGGTTCTCTTGGAAACAAATGGTATTACTGTGCAGCCTTCATATATTCCTTCATATATTCCTTATTATATTAATTTTAATTAAATCACTCCTACCTCACGAAAAAAGGTAAAAGAACATACTGCACTCTTTAATAAATTAGATAATCCTCTGTCAAAGTCTTCCCTACATTCTTATCTCTTTAATCCACTCACAATATTGGTTCTATGTTAATCTGATCAGGGTTTAGCCTAATCTTTGAAGAGGTTAACTGCTCATCATTTTGCCATTTAAAGTTAAATGTAGAAGCAATGTCAAGTATCACATAGTTTCCCCTTTTTAGCTAGACTGTTGTTCCTTTTGAACAAAACAAGTAGATCAGTGGAAAAGGTATCTACTGTCACAGCCTTGTCCCGAACATCTAAAAAAAACTAGCCTGCTCCATCGTTTATTTGAAAATCTACATATTTTAACTCAAGTCATTTCACTGGAATTGTGGATAATGTGACACCTGTGATATGTGATATGAAAGCGGTAGTAAGTTAATTCACCAACATTAACAATTTTAGGTGGCTGCAACTGGAAATATCGTTAAGGGTAATTAGTCCATGTTTATTAAAGCAAGACATATAAATGAACATAGCAAGTTTAGAAACAAAAGTTTTTTTAGCGAGCTACCATATTTCTCCTTTTTTCCTATTTATCTTTGTTCCTGTTTCTTAAAAAAAAATTGGGGGTATGATCTGTTGAAAGTAAAATAAAATAAAAATCTATATATATATATGTATATGTATTTACATTATGTATATATATATATATATATATATATATATATATATATAGTCAACTTCCTTTAAAAATCAATGTTTTTTTAAGGAACAATACAATCATCAGAGTCACCACCACTCCATCCTGAATATCATTTAAATATATAACATTTTGCTTTTATTTTGCTTGGGTTATTTATAAAAATCTGGAAGACTTTAATACATTAATCTTACACGGGTGTATTTCTATTTCATAAACAGATTTAGATGTTTCATCAAATGTGCAAGACTAATGCACTTAATTTACTCCCAGAAACATTTTAGGTATTTTTTTTTAAAACTAAAGTTAATTGTGTAACTTCATAATTTATTTGTTGACTGACGATTTACAGCTTCAAGTAAGTTGTCAAACTTTAATTAGGATTCTTGCTTTGCTTGCCTGGAACCAAACATGTCGTGCTTGATAAATACACCTCTTGTGTTTGACACGTTCAAAAAAAGATACAGTAATAAGTCAGCGATGCACTACACTGTATTAAGCCAATTATTTACATATCCCCTACAACAGGAGAAATTTTAACGAGATTGAGCCGAAGGGATCACTAGTTCTTAACAGAGCCAAACTGCAGAGCATCACGAATCAAAAATTTGGCAAAGCTCTTGATGAAGTCACGTAACTAAAAATAAAATGTAGGCTTAAACATACTTGCTGTATCCTGCTCCTAACTCTGTAAAACCTTAAATTGAGTACATATCGAATATATTTTTTCATCTGTCAGCATATCTAAGAACGGAAATACTCAATAAGGAAACATAATAAGAATCCCTAGTCACTATTACTTTTATTATCTCCTACTGTCCATCACTTGTTAACCCAGGTCATGGCGACCAATGGGAAATGAGGTCAAGAAAGAATAGTGCACAAAAAGCATTCGATATAAAGTATAACTTAAAAAGTTAGCTCATTAAGGCCAATGTAAATAATGTATCTATGGTACCATATACTAGCTACAGATTTATACAGAAATGCAGGTGACAGCCCTAAGATGGAAAAAGGAATTCAGGGCCTGTAGATGGTCAGAAATAAGGGATCCTAAAAACAGAGGAAAAACCTGCTAGAGAGAAGTTTATGACCTACACAGAAGATACAAAGACAAACACATAGACATGGCAGCATTACATGGAGGTAGTTCCTCCCCTCTCACCTGTCAGGACACAGATGTGTTTTTTTATTACCTCAATTTTATCCTCATTGCTTCTTCACAGGCCACACAGAGGCATGCACGTTCGGAGTTCATGAGATCCTCCAAGAATACAGCTGGCTTTTGAATACAAACAAATTACATTTTATCCCAATACAACTCACCTTACTGGGAGTTTAGATTAAATCAGTCAACAGCTCAATGGCTATGTTACTTAAGTTGTAAAGTATTTTTAATGAGGAGCTGCTCTAGGGTTTACATAAATCTACGTAGGTTGTCTGGGCACTCTGTCATCTGCAATAAGCATGGTATGTTGACACAACAAAATAAACAAAGTGCACATCCTGCTAATACTATTTAAAAGCACATGAGGCATAAATATTGGGGATTCTGTCACACTTTATGACCATATATTGCTTAGCCCGCCACTACATCAAAGCACTCTAATTTTAGCGAGTCTTATCTAATTTTACATGGTTATATTGTTTACCAAAGAGCTGAATCAGTGAAACTGCTCTGCATTTTAAACATTCTCTGGACACCATTAATGAAGCACCTGTGTGGCAGATGGGATGCCTAAAGTTTGGTCCGAACCTACAAATAGGTATGTAGGCCCAATAGCATCTGTGTATTGCAGCAGAAGTCATGACTTACCTGTGTTCATGTGGGTGTTCGTATGTTAAATCAGATGTCACAGGTAGTATAGTTAGTCCACTGCTAGCATTTTACGGCAAATGTCCTGGAATTATGAGCTGTGTAAAAGGGCTTTCTTCATTTTCAACATGATATTATGGGCGAATGGGTACATCTCACATAAAGAATAAGGTAGCGGCATCACAAAAATCTAGCCTCTCTCCTTTGTGATACAGATACGCTTTTGCAAGGCTTAAAAGACATATACCTGACCTGGATTTTCTAAGCAGCTATCATGTGGATCAAGGAGAATGGTACTTTTTCCCTTGGAGATTATTGTCCCTGACAGCCCCAGTGGATAAGAATACACGTTAAAGTATGTTATGAATACTTTAATATGCATTATTTAAGAAATTGTAAAAAAAAAAAAAAAATCACTTATCTCGGATAGTTCCCCTCCTCCATGGTCTGAACATTTTTGGCACTGATTGGTTGCTTTAATTTCAGTGGTTGGTTAGCGTCATGAATTTCAGTGGCACCAAAATGGTCTGAACCAGAGCTGACTGGAGGTGGAAAAAAGGGGAAAATGCATATTTTTTTCAGAAAAGTTTAAGGGGGACCACACAGCTATCATGTGTATTAAAGTGCGTATGATGACTGGAGTATCCCTTTAACATGGGACAGTATGCATTAATTTCATATAGAGCGTACTTTAAAGTAAATAAAACAAAATTCAATTAAATAACAAAGAGCCCCTTTATATGTCTTTGATAGGCTGCTAAACCCTAAATAAATCTTTTTCTGCTGTTTCAGGAAGAATTGTTATAACTACCTATTTCCCATTTAAAAATGTGTTGTATGCAGCTCTGGCTGTATGTTGTGTGCACATTGTGCGGCAGGTTAAGTGAACAAAATTAATGTACTTTTGTCACTCGTTTTTTTTACTTCTGCAGCTGCTAAGCTTGTGGGTATTGTGTATCATTTTACAGCCAAAATGCAAATATTTAAAATACAGTTTTATGGTTTTAACATTATTTGGCATGCTGGTAGACAGTTTTTGTTGCTATGGTGCATCATATGAATGTCTGTTTCTCAGATATTTGCTAAGAATTTCCGGTTCACCCAAAACAAAGCAAGGCTTTATATTTTGATGACAAGTCTTTGCTTGCCAAAAAGTTGGGTGTGCCTGTATTTCTTTCCTGTGCAAATCTTTTTTATTCTGCTTGGTATGCATTTGCTATATTTTTCTGCATAATATTTCACAAAGTTGTTTTTAAATCTTATTAGATACACTAATATTATTTTCCTGTGGAACGTTTTTTCTAAATATTGGTAATAGATGTCATCATATCGTTTTGCACCAACACTTCAATGTCCAACATAGGAACATCAGCTTGATTGTGATTTCATCATATGCAGCGTCATATTCTGCCCTAGACCTCCTAGGCTGCCTAGGGAGGCAGGTCCAAGGTATGGCAGGTCCCCAGCTGCAGAACCAGGAGGCAGATCACTCCTTGGGCAGTCAAGCACCCCCAGTGTGTTGTTGCTCAATGGGCTGGTTACGAGGGAGATCTGCGATCTCCCCAACCGGTCCATTTACACTATGGAGGCTGTGCCACGCTGGTACAGCCCTCATAAAATGCTGTAACTGGCAAGATATGGCTTCAAGTAACGAAGCCTCATGAGGTCAGGTTTTTTATTTTATTGCGAGGAACAGGGGCTACATGAATGGACCCTTAAAATGTAAATTAGCTTTTTATTCTTTACATGTTTCACCCTTTAGATGCCAACCTCATGGCATGAAGTGGATGAAAATCCCCCTTCAAGGAGGACTTAGGGATGGGGTGATAATTCTGTTTTTTTCACTTTTTTATTTGAATTAATCTCATCCACTCCACAGGTCAAGGATAGAGGAGGGGGTAGATTGGGTCCATGTCCCTCCAAAAGGATTGTATTTATTGTACCCCTTATACCAATGGGCAGGGGGTGAAGGTAACAAAAAATGCCCCAAGAAGCATAACATTTTAAATCCCTATTCCACTGGGAATTGTATGGGGCTGAGGCACCTCTGGGGGTTCATGCCTCCCATAGGACTATTTAGATTATTTAACCCAATCACCATTAGCAGGGAATAGGGAGAGGGGGTACAAAGAGACATATATATCCCCAATGATTATTCAACTAGAAGGGGTGTAATTATCAGCATTGCTTTGGATAGTTGGTATCCTGACTCCTCAGTTGATAATCATCAATGTAATATGTCGGTTGAAATACATTCTTGTTCAACTGAAACAGAAACAGCTGTGTAGGCGGAATAAAACTAGATGAGGAACAGCCAAACTCATGGTTTAATGTCAAAAGTCATTCACCATGACAATGCTGAGCACAGCAACAAGTCACAAGTTTATACTACATCAGCAAGGTCTCTCCCAAGTAGAAATTTCAAGACAGACATGGGTTTCCAGATGGTCTGTCTAAGCTCTTTTGAAGAAGCATAAACAAACGGGCAATGTTGAAGACCATAGACACAGTGGTCAGCCAAGGTAACGCATCTTGATGGAACACATAATACTTACTATATTAGTTAAGCATTGGCAGAAAACAGTGTGACCCTGGTACACCCATCTACTGTCTGGAGAAGTCTGGTCAGAAGTGGTCTTCAAGAAAAACTTGCAGCCAAACATCCATGTGACGGGACACCTGTACCCCGACTAGATACTCCTGCCAAACTGCTCTTCCTTCTGCCTAGACACCAGCAGTTAACTCTTTCAGAGCTGGACGAGGCTAGTGCTGGTGATACAAAGCGGGACAGCTAGCCGGAGCCTAGCTAAACAGTGCTAATATTATCCTGAAAAAATTTGTCAAAATCAAAGTCAAAATTTTAAATATTTGTAAAGCGTAAAGAAGAACAAAGAGTCCTGGAGGTAATGGTATGGCTCCCACAGAGCTCTGATCTCAACATCATTGAGTCTGTCTGGGATTACTGTGGTTAGTTAATTTGCATATTGTTAAACAATAAAAAATAAATTATTAACATTTCTATTTGTGAAAGTATTCTTACTTTACAGCATTTTTTGTACACATGCCTAAAATATTTGCTGACTACTGTATATAATCCAATAAAGCTTTTTTTTCAAACCGCATGCACTCAAATCTCCTGCATGCGAATGTGAGTTAGTAGACCCCATTAAATTTACCCAGAGATTACTAAACTACAATAGGGCAGCCCTTTGCTAATGTTACTTACTGGCTCGTTCTGATGCAGACTCTTATTGAAGCTGAACTAGGAAGCTATATTGTAAGTTCTCCTGCCCTAAAACTAATAACCAGCTACATATATTTAATGACCATTCCATGCACCATCATGTAGCTTCTCTAATAATTATTTATTCCAGGGCTGTTCTAATTATTTATCTAATTTGGTAATTTCATAGCATTTTCCAAAAATAAAAATGTCTGCCAAAAATTGAGCTTAGATCAGCCCTTTTTTAATAGAAAAGCAACATGACCTTTGAAGCTATCAAGAAGATTAATTTGGATAAATTCTTCTATTTTCATTGTACTGTGTTACAAAAGAAATGACTGAAAACTGCATACTTACTGTACATTACAATCATCTATTGTACTCTGAATTTAAGACTTCAATACACAGAGAGATATTAGCAGCTTTGTACAGTGCAAATGGGAAAATTAAATCATTACTAACAATAAACAGAAACAGTTGTGTAGACATTTTTTTTCATATAGGTCAATCACTGCCTTTAATTCAAAGAAGGCTGAATGATAAACTTCTTGAAAACAGTGGTTAATTTACTGCTATCATTGTATTTTTGTTTATTTCAACATAAATATTATTTATTAGAAATACATTGTAATTGACTTTGTCCTCTAGGAACTTATGTACCACATTTAGGTAAAGAATAAACAACTGCATCTTACTTTGTTTCAAATACACTATTCAAATTGATTTTAATAAATACAAATGGAGGCTACAGTTAAAATGCGTTTACCACGCAAACATTTAGTGGTCTGTTCATTTAGTTAATTGGGCATCCTGCGTTAAACTGGAGGCAACATGAGTTAGGGTCCTTTGCAAATTCTCGTTTTTTTTAAATAAAACCTTTTTTTTTATTTTTATTTTTTTTTTAATTTATTTTATACAAAAATACAAAAGACTTAAACATAAATACATAAATACATAGGACAATTTAAAACGTACATACAGATTTTGGATTCCAATAACGAAATGTTGCCAAATAATAATACAAAAAAAGTACAAAATAGAAGGGCAATGCTTCTTCTTCATATCAGTGTGTTATTGACTCTATTGGCATAAGAAAACCTTATTTCCAGAAATCAAATACATCATATAAAGGAAGCATCATGTTTAGAAATAGGAGGTTGACTTACTGTATCTACTCATATAGAGTTTTAACTGGTTTGCTTCTGTTAATGACTCTTATTTAATAGGTAGGCTGTGAGAGAAGATCCCCTGTGAGCTCAATAATCTTCGCTTCAAGACCTAATTAAAATGTGTGTAAATGGCGTGAGATAGAAGACAACCTTGCCAGGTACCCTTCTGAAGCATGAAAAGTTGTAAACCAATGTTTTTTGCAGAGATAAAAGCTTGTGGGCAGCATTAAATCGGTTTGTATGGTTTTGAAAAGGACCACACTACTTGGTCAAATGCTTTGTCTATGTCCAAATTGACGAGCCTTGTTGGATTGGCACTGAAATCAACAGCTTTGATCAGTGCAGATACAAAGTATGTATGTTAAGTACTGTGTGCCTATCAGATATAAAGCTGGTTTGAGAGGGTGATATGATGCAAGATAGCATAAATTGATATGATACCATAAATTGATTAGCTAGTATGATAGATGAAGTTTGTTAGCTTTAGATTTGTGGGTCATCAAGAACTAAAATTAGAATGGAATAATAAAGGAACCTAAAGTGATGACAAAGTTTATATGTATTTTGGAAGTAATGTAAAAGTAATACTTAACCCACATCTGGCATTTGCTTTACCATCTCAGGTTGTCTCTGAGTGAAGTAAAATTAGTGATAGTATTACACAGGTGGAATCTCTAGTTTGTTTTAACAAACAATGAGCCGTCTTCCGGTTACTCAAACCAGTGAAGCAAATTTGACTTTTGTGAACGAGTGTGGTACAGAAAGGCCACGATGTTTCACAGTCACTGATGTGGAGTAACCTTGAAAAAGACCACAAGGCTCATCCTGGTATGTGGGGTTACTGATAGAGCGGTAGGCTGTGAGGAGTTTATGCTTGTCAGCAAAACTGAAAAGTTTAAATATTGTCTTTTACTTGAGATGGACCTACTCTATGAGCTTAATCAATGGTTGATTTTCATTCTGGTTGATCAGGAATCAGGAGATTCAATAGACTATTTTGGAGAATTTCCCAGATTTGTTATACCGAGAGTGATTCTGGGAGGCCTATTATTCAGAGGTTAATTCTCCTGCTCCTGTTTTCCAAGTCCTCTAGTTTACTCTCCAGAGCTTCTGCACGTTCCTGCCATTGAGTTAAGGTGTGGTGAGCTTTTTTATATCGGTTTCACATTTAATGCAGGATACTGCTTCTTCTGTTTTGTTTACCTGTGATTTTAATTTCAGGATCAGAGAGTCTACTGATCTTTGTACTTTGTCTATCTTTAAATCCATTATTGGTTTGAGGCATTCAACCACCTTATGAGCGCAAGACTCTGGGCCAGAGTTCGCGGTTAGTACCGGAGTGGAGGGACTTGAGTCTGACTGTCTTGGTATTAATTTTTCTTTTTTTTGTCAGACCCAATCCACCTCCAACAAAAAGAGAAATCAATATAATGTGGAAAATGCATTGGATTAATGCCTTATTTTCAAGAGTGTTTTAAATATCAACCCTTTCAGTACCAACCATCCTCAGTCACAGTAATTACAGAAATTCTCCCCAAAATAATTGTTGCATGTTTAAATCTCAGAGGGTGATACAGTGCCTTGCAAAAGTATTTAGCCCTCCATTTCCTTGGCATTTTTCCTATTTTGATGCATTACAACCTGGAATAAAAAGTGATTTTTTATTTGGATTTCATGTATACATGCACAAAATAGTCCAAATTGGTGAAACGAACTGAAGGAAATAAAGTCCACCTACGTGCAGTTTAAGTGTCACATGATCTGCCATTTAAATCAGTATATATACTCCTGTTCAGAAAGGCCCCAGAGCAACACCACTGAGCAAGGGGCAACACCAAGCAAGCGGCACCATGAAGACCAAGGAGCTCTCCAAACAGGTCAGGGACAAAGTTGTGGAGAAGAGATCAGGGTTGGGTTGTAAAAATACAACTTTGAACATCCCACGGAGCACCATTAAATCCATTATTAAGAAATGGAAAGAATATAGCACCACAACAAACCTACCAAGAGACGGCCGCCCACCAAAACTCACAGACCGGGCAAGGAGGGCATCAGAGAAGCAACAAAGAGACCAAAGATAACTCTAAAGATGCTGAAAAGCTCCACAGCGGAGATTGGAATATCTATCCATAGGTCTACTTTAAGCCATATACTCCACAGAGCTCGACTTTATGAAAGAGTGGCCATTGCTTAAAGAAAAAAAAAATAGGCAAATATGTTTGCTGTTTGCCAAAAGGCACGTGGGAGACTCCCTAAACATATGGTAGAAGGTATTCTGGTCAGATGAGACTAAAATTTTGCTTTTTGGCCAACAAAACTCTATGTCTGGCAAAAACCCAACTACTCTCATCACCTTACGGACACCATCATGCTGTGGGGATGTTTTTCATTGGCAGGGACTGGGAAACTGGTCAGGATTTAAGGACTGGGAAACTGGTCAGGATGGCGCTAAAAACAGGGAAATTCCTGAAGGAAACCTGTTTCAGTCTTACTGAGATTAGTGGTTTAATAGGAAATATTTAAATGTCTTGGAATGGCCTTGTCAAAGCTCAGACCTCAACCTATTTGAGAATCTGTAGTATGACTTAAAGATTGCTGTACACCAGCGGAACGCCTCCAACTTGAAGGAGCTGAAGCAGTTTTGCCTTGAAGAATAGGCAAATATCCCAGTGGCTAGATGTGCCAAGCTTATAGAGATGTACCCCCAAAGTCTTGCAGCTGTAATTGCTGCAAAGCATGGCTCTACAATGTATTGACTTTGGGGGGGGTGAATAGTTATGCACGCTCAGGTTTTCTGGTTTTTGTTTTGTCATTTCTTGTTTGTAAAACATACTTTGCATCTTCAAAGTGGTAGACAAGTCATGTAAATCAAATGAAACAAACTCCCAACAAATTCATTTTAATTCCAGGTTGCAATGCAACAAAATAAGAAAAAAGCCAAGAGGGTGCATACTTTTGCAAGACACTGTAAGTGCACAAGACAGGCAGCCTAATATACATACCTGGGAAATGGTGAGTGCTGCTCCTCCGGCTCTCCATGTCAAGACACGAATCCTCCGGGTCGCGTGGTCTTGACACGACCTGCTCCCCGCCCATTTTTTCCTTTAAATGGGGGTGTTTTTTCCGCTGCCGTCAGCAGGAACACCCCCGGCGTCAGCGGGAACTCCCCCTACGTCAGCGGGAACTCCCATTAATATCAGTTGAACTGCCCACCAACGTCAGCGAGACCGCCCTCAGACATCAGTGTGCTGTCCTGGCCGCATCCTGCAAGGGAAGGCTCCGGGTAGCCGGAGCCCAGAAGTTGTCAGGTATGCTAATATGCATGCTTAATACCATTGGCAATGGTTAATAAAACATGACGGTATTCTGAAAGTGCGTCTTTTATGAGATCAGCTGGCTAGCATACTGATAAAAATGTGTTATATCACACGTGTCCCCCACTCTAAAACCTCTACCTAATAAAAAAAAACAAACTATTTTTTGGCTTAAAAAAAATGAACTACAGCTCTTATAACCCTCACACCTGTATGAAGATAAAGGTGACAGAGATATATCCCTTTTAGCACTAGAGGTACAAAAAGTCAGAGAAGCTTGTGTAAATGTGTATTTTCTACCTATATTTTGATATACATTTTACTCCTTATGTGTGTATACACTGCAGTATATTGCACACTGTCACATGGGCTTCTTGTGCAATCTACATGTAGGTACTGCACAGCTACTGGGAACATTTTAAAAAAAGGTGGTGTTACTCATGTTATATTCTGTACTGGAAGAACATATTTTATTTACATTGTTCTCCATAAACTAATCACATCAACACCTTATGTTGATTGATTAGTTTCAAAAGAAAACATAATTTTATATTATGTATAAAAATAATGTATTTTCAAGTAGTTTGAAGATAATGAACCGGTAATTGTTTTGCAATTCCATTTTCTTCTCAAGACTAATGTTTTCTACATTATAGCTCTTAACCTTTTATTTCATTTCAAAAATGATTTTTTTTGTAGTATACTTGTTTTAACAAGATCTGTAATTCACTTTAAATTTAACTTATCAACTAAATATCAAACTAATTAAACAAACTGCAGCCACATTAAGTGATTGTTTATTGGTAACTAAGCCAAGTGAAATGTTCTTTAAATAACTGTAGGGCTATAATGATTATTACCAAAAAATGTGTATTTTAGACATGAATCATTAACCATACTTTCAATCATTTTTTGATATTTATTCAATAATCATATTTTCCTAAATAGGCACCATGGCACATTAGTTTTTATGTTTGTGCTGCTAGTCAAATGTTTTCAACATCATATAATGGTGCAGAGACTATTCAAGAATCATTTCCAGGAGATGTCACCTGAGTGAACTTATTAGAGGATTGTAGTCTATATTATTGATTCGTTCACAGCATTTAGATTGTACTGACATTTTCTACCACAACACTTTATTTATCCGTTCCACAGAATCAATTATGTGTGTAATAATGGCTTCTAGATCAAACAGATTTTGTCACTTCCTTTTATGTTAAGAATAGTTGTAAGTTTAAATAGGAATAATATACTGAAAAAATAGTAATAAAAAGGTTTTTCTGAAGTTTCTGAAGCTTCTCTTTGTTTCATTACGATAAAAAAGGAACAGTACAAAATATATTACTTTTTCTGCATCTATATTGCAATTACTGTAAAAATAATTTCTATGCCTACACAAAAAATGTATACCATTGGGTGTAAACATGGATACAGAATTGTTAAACCACGAAGAGTATTTCAAAGGTTTACAAAGGATTAAAAAGGAGTATTTCTCAGCAGAGTCACATGAATTTACGTCACATCACATGACCCTGCTCCGTTCTTGCTTCCTCTGGGCGGGACAATAGCAGTTGTTCGCACAGAGTGTGCGCAACCCAGAGGGAAGCAGCTGCCCCTGCGGAAGTCTGCAAGCAGCACAGGGAGCTATGCAGTTCAGGTAAGGGGTGTGGGGGAGGTTGTATGAACGAGTATGCGTGATTGAGTGAATGAATGAATTAATGAGTATCTGTGAATGAATATCTGTGAATAAGTGAATGAATGTTTGTGAAAGAATAAATTAATGAATATGTGTGTGATAGTATGGATGTGTAAGTGGGGAGGAAAGCATGGCACAGGGAGGCTGTTTGAAGCTAGGATGCCACAGGCAGGCTGTTTGGGGGCAAAGGTGGCAAGTCTTATGATTCCAATCTGGGTGTTGTGCAGAACCTGTGGATGCAATCAGGGTGCCAGGGCTGACATGATACTAAAAGGGAGGGGCACTAGTTCACAAGGGGGTGCTGGCTCGGAGCATCACATAAGTCAATACTAGAGGGGGGGCTGGGTGGTGGGATAAATATACAATGTGGGGCTAGCTGAGGGAAATACACAAAGGTGTGGGTGCATTAGGGTGACCACATCGGCCATGCTTTCCTGGACACATATAACGTTTACATAATGCTGACTAGCCCATATAAAATGCTGCCCTGCAGTATGGGGATGTATAGACTCATGGAAGGGAACCAGTTAGTCAGATAAACATACCCCATACTGTAGGGCAGCATTTTATCTGTGCTGGTGGTATACATACAGAAGGGGGCAGCTGGGACCATTGCATAAATGAATACTAAAGGGAAGGGGAGGATTTTTGCTCACCTTTGTCCCCAGGCTGCGGTGTCTGGGGGGCCTGCCGAGCCTGGTGGGTTTGAACCCGTGGAGGCAGGGGCTTGATGCCGGAGCAGGTTCACCATTAGGCCAGGGGCGGTTTAATTAATTTGTTCTTTTGTTTCATGTCCTGCTTTACTTCAGGTGTGGCTTGTGGGCAATTTGTTTATTTTCTGGGTGGAGAAGCAGGCGTTGGTGATCCTTCTTAGTTCCTTGGGGGATTTGATTAAGAGGGACTTGTCCCGTTTGTTAGTTTTGTTGCCAGGGGTGTGACTTGTGTGGTCGGAGGTGATTGCACAGAATTATTGGCAACATGCGCATTGTCAGCGGGCACTGGAACGGTCGTGGGTGAATTTGGATAGGTGGATTTTAAAGTTTATGTCCCACATTGGTGGAGCGTCAGTGCGGCATAGAATTTTTGAAACGGATGCGGCCAACCTTTTTCATAGTAATGGGATGCATTTGAATGAGGTTAGCCTGGACCTGTTTATTTTAACGTTGCAGGAAGCGGTGGAACAGGCCATGGCTATGGTGTGTGGGGGGCCCAGCTGATTTGAACGGTCAAACAATAAATTTTAATGATAGCATATTGGTATTTCAAAACCATTTTTTATCAAATCTGTTCATACTGCCCCATGTCCTATTTAGGACATCTTTGAAGCCGGTCAGTTCAATTTACCTCTATCAACATCTGGTATATGTCACTGACAAAACAGCACCCCTAAATGTGTTCAGTAACATCTCCGGAGTGCAGTGATACCACCCATGCTTGGGCTTGTGGGGTTGTTTGGGGTAAAAGGCCATATTTTGTGCATGCACAATTCAGTTTTTCAACTTGGAATTTTGACATGTTGAAATTTCTACCCCCCTCCTTATACAATTTGGGATATCTTTCAAGCCGGCCAAAACAATTTACCTTCATCAAATCATATGTTTTTTAAAACTAGACACCCCATAGTATTTAAAATGCTGGCATTTTAACCCTTTCCATGCACACATTTTACCACCAGCCTTCCTGTACTGATGATAAGTCTTCCTCTCCACCACCCCTCTTACAAAGACAGCCAGTACCTAGCAAGTTTCCATGATCCATCACATGAGGGGGAGTTAGTAACTGAAGTGACGAGCGAGCAAAACTGTTATGTCTTGATTAGGGACACTATGGGAAACAAATAAACACCATTAAACTGAACAAGCACTTCTGCATGACAGCTGGGTCTGTGGAGATGTTTGAGCCAGTGTTGCAAAACATAACTTGTTTAAACAAATGTAGTTACAAATTACGTTCAATTAAACTATATCATACTTTTAACTGATTGAATCAATGCTTTTTTAGAGGAGTTTTTTTTCTCCTAGAATCATCATTTCCAGCATTCCATTTAACTTCAATTTGCTTTTCTTTGCCTGCAGTCAATAGCCCGTTACTAAAACAACATTTTTTTTGCATGATCTAATTACTTTTGTAATATCTGTAACTATTCATAGATGGGAAATGTGGAGGCATATGATAACATGCGTATTTTTCATAGTGGGGTCCTAGTTCATTTGAAAATTGCAATCTCTGATACTAAACACACATGTTCTACCACACATCAAGAAATACTGATAGCTGAGATGTTTGTGGTCTGTATTGCCTGTATTATGTTCACATTATTGGATTTCATGTTTACTTATATACTGAATAGCTAAATACACAGGGTCAAGGATCCCGATGTAAAAAGCTGGGAATAATGGACTAAGAAAGAAATACTTTTTTAGAATACTTGAGAATGTTATTGATGTAGCTCCACTGAAATTCTTAACATATTACAAATGCTTATTGTATAACAATAATAGAACATTTATTTAGCAGAGGAGGGGGTGGTCTCCAGGTGTTATTCACCTCTCTCTCTCTGGCCTTTCAGATTACTTATGCAAATGGGCAGAGCCACTGGGACTGTCTCTTCCTTGTTCCTTCAATTGGGGGAGAGGGTTTACCAGAGGCTCCGCTCTTTTTCTACAAGATTTCCCTCGGGCTGCCCCATACCTCTGGAATCTACTTCCACCGAACCTTCAGGATTCACCCTCCCTCACAACATTCAAGAAACATCTCAAAACCCACTTCTTCAGAGAAGCTGCACCATCTTAGCTGCTAGAACTTCCCTGTCACTGATAGAACCACCACACTACCTCTCACCCTTTCTCTGTGCCTTATGTTTGTCCTCAACCCATTCCCTCAAAATTGTAAGCTTGCGAGCAGGGCCCTCTCCACTTAATGTATCGGTTTGTTTTAGTCTGTCAATTCTCGTCTTGTCATACCCCTTGATTATATGTATTCAACTGCCAACTGCACCTCTTTCCGGCTGCAACGGAAGTTGCCTATGCGAATTGCGTAGATGTCTACCCGCTGCCCCGACTACACACTAGAGTCAGAAGCACCGGTAAGTTTGGGGGGGAGTGTTAAATGGGGGACATAAAACAGGAGGATCCAGGTCCCCTGGATATGGAAATGGTTTACCTACATTGAAATTCACTGCAATTTTTTGGTATTATTGTTTTCATGTGTTCCTAGTAGTGCCTCAATTGGCTCCTATATCTTATAATGTTCACAATATTCTGTTCTCACAGTGCTATGAATACATTTTTTTTCTGAATCTTGTGGTAGATTCAATGTTTTTTAAACGTTTTTTTAAACTGTTTTGTCATCATTCTTTCTACTTGCTGCACTTGGTTACCTAGCAACAACACACTGCCCTGTTTTTTTGACCCTTTTGTTTTTCTGTTGTTTGGTCTAATGTTTTGGTTATGGTACATCTTGGATCTTAGTTTCGGCAGTTCTTTAGTTTCACTTGGTCTAATGTAATTTAATATTGTTGCACATGTGTTTTGTTTGTGTGTTTCTTTAAAACTTTCAATTTAAATATTTGCCCCCGGAAAGTAACATATTGTTACTTTAACAATATGTGACAGACACTTCAATATATCTTTAATATTTAATATTGCTTTTATTCCTCTAAGTGCCTAATTTTTTTGCCTTTTTAATGATTTTTTCAGTTTGCTGGCTTTTCTATTCTTCCTCTCTCTTCTCTCAAATGCTCTGAAAAATACCCCTCGTCTTATAATCGGGGTCGTCTTATAATCAGACCTCAAATAGGTCTGACTATGAGACTAAAATCCAGATCCCCCGTGCTTCTGAGTCCCTGGTGTGTAGCCGGGGCAGCGTGTAAACGTCTAGGTCGTCTTATAATCAGGTATATACGGTATATGTACACTATGTTACTGTTTATACTGCGGTGGAGTTGGGGGATGTTAAATTTTGTGAGTTTCAGCCTAAGATATGTGCTTGCCCCAAAATGTATAGTCTAAGTTTCATGTTAGTGAATGTACAAGCTATTTCATGAGTGCACATAAGCGCATGCAACTTCATTCTAATTAACTATAAACTCACGCAACCTACTAGTGAATTCACCCAAAAGCCTTCCCAGTAGCGTACCTAGCGGGGGGCGGGGGTTGGGGCGGTCCGCACTGGGTGACGCTCATCACGGGGGTGCCAACTTGCCGGCACCCCTCCAGAGACGGACAGTAATGTCCGCCGCTGGAGGAGAAGCCTCGCAAGGGAGCGGTATCGGAGGTCTTTAACAGACCTCCGGCTCCCTTGAGTGATTCTAAGCCGGCCACCGGATTGGTAAATGTGGATTGGTATGTGTGGATTGGTATGTGTGGAATCTGTGGATTGGTAAATGTGGATTGGTAAGTGTGGATTGGTATGTGTGGAATCTGTGGATTGGTAAATGTGTGAGAGTGATGGGTGTTATGCTGTACCATTTCCAATGTCTTTTTCGTTATATAATTATGCTCTAAAGTACATCATAACTCCCATCACTCTATGCTGTTCCATACAGTGGCAGAGCTGGGAGACAGAGGCCATGCACCCCCACCGCAGGACTCCTGAAAGGTAAGTGAACTTCAAAGGGGGAAGAGGGTAGATAGTTAGGAGGGGGTAGATAGGGAGAAGGGAGTGAGACGGGGGGATAGGGGTAGATAGGGAGCAGGGAGTGAAAAGGGGTAGATAGGGCAGAAGGGGGTGAGAATGAGTAAATAGGGAGAAAGGAGGGTAGCAAGAATATTGAAATAAAGAGTCAGAATGAGAGAGCAAAAATGAATGGATTAATATGTGGATGAATTGTCTGAATGAGTGAGAGAATTAATGAATTTGTGAGAATGCATCAATGAATATGTGTAAATAATTTGTGTAAGAATAAATTATTGTGTGAATTAGTGAGTGACTGTAAAAGTGTTTGTGTTAATCATAGGTGTATAGTTGATTTGTCAAAAAGGCAAAGATGGTATAAGCAGGGTGTTTATGGGACAAAGATGGCACAGGTAGCGTGTTTATGGGACAAAGATGGCGTACATTCGGCTGTTTGGGAACAATGCTGACTCATGCTGGGCTGTTTGGTGGCAAAGATGGCACGTCCTATGTGTGTGTAATTTGGGTGCCGGTCAGGTTCTATGTGGGCAATGTGGACGCTGTTTTTTTTGGAGGGTTATTAAAGAAAGCACTATTATATGTTCAGTAAATGTTATTTAAACGTGTTTATTTTACTTAAAAGTTATTAATTTATTTTTTCAGATTTCTTGTTGTTTACAGTTGACATACAGTTTACAAATTGGTGCAATAAATATTCTTGCCAACATCATTTTGTAGATGTCTTTACATTTGGGAGGGGGGTGCCACTTACAGGATCTGCCCCGGGTGCCAAATACTCTAGGTACGCCCCTGAGCCTTCCTAATATTGAGTTTGGCTAGTTTCACACTGTGAGGTGCACAAAAGGAAATAATTCAGGTAATACTGTAGTGTTGTTTGATGTGTTGACAACCTAAACCCTGGCAAGATTATAGCTGTTGCAGCGTTATTGACAGAATCAATTAATGTGAATGTGTAATGTTAAATTGGGTAAGAGACATGGGAAGATGATGAATTTACTTTAAGGGCTAATTCATTCTCTTTAAGCTTACTTCATTAGAAATCAGCAAAAACAATGAGTTCGGAAGGTAGCATTGCAAGAGCAACAAAAAATGGATAAAATCAGGAAGCATAGACATCAAAATTATAAACACACCAATCAAGAACAGAAAAGTGAAAAGAATTGTAATTTAAGGCCAGTATCGATATAACTAAAAGTAATTACAGTAATTAAAATTACACTAATTGGCAAATAAATGTACTTACTTGACATACAGGAACTCATAAAGCCTGTTACCGCAAGACTGTATTTATTAGTACATCACATATTACAGGAAATAAGAACATCATGTATCTGTTTTAAAACAATGTGAATGAATTACCAGAGTAATCACATAACGAGGCGATATCTTTTCAACTGTAACATTTTAAATCCTTTGTTGTGAATGTAATGAAAATCTGCTGATGTTGACTCCAATGAAGGAATATTTCTATGCCTGCCAAGTTTCTCACTACAGAATGGACAGCCCCTGTCTCTCATTCATCCTCTGATAATATGTTCTTTTTTTTAGGAGAACATATAATATACAAATTTCTAGATCATCTCCACTTAGTCTAGGCAATATCAAGTCTTGTCCTATGCTTTCTCTCATATTCCGTGTCACTCTTGCCCCATCATTAATCAGTTTACTTGTTATTAATATTACCTGTCTTTGACCTCATTTGACCTCAGCCTGCCCTGACCTGTCGCAGACGAAGGGTCCATCTATAGATGCTGACAGTTACAGTTTATACACAGTCCTAAAAGTTAAAACAAAAATATATCTAAAGTTAAATTATGCAAATAAAGTACATTACACGTCTTTTAAATGCCTTTATTACATAAATAGCTGTTAAAGGGTCATAATGTACATAAAACATTCTAATAAAGCCACATCGCTATCCTCTAAAATGAATGTGACCTTTTCAAATGTTGCAAAGTTTGATCTTTCTGGCAGTTTTTTTCTATAACTCAGTCTTTTATCGTGTTCTATCAGTTTAATCCCTCTCCCCTTGTTCCCTCAGTACCACAGCTTATTTTCCTATGGCTATAAATTTAGTCAGCACAGTGGGACTTATGCACCTAAGATTTAGCCTCAGTGTCCTGACAGTCTGACATGTACAAAGTGGACATAACACATAACAAATCTCCATGATATAAAGTGAGCTGAAAGTTATCTTACAACTTTTTACCTTGTCCTTTAGTGAAAAACATTGTCGTTCAGAGGGACAGAATGGTTGCTGCTGTACTTTCCTTCTTTAATTCTTCTTTTATTGCCCCATTTTTCTTTTTCACAAGTTTCTCACCATATATGTCAACTTTGCGTAGGCAACTTCCGCTGCAGCCGGAAGGAGGTGCGGTTAGCAGTGGGGGTTGTCTGCGTCCATCGCGCATACACCCTCCAGCTGTCAGAGAGAACTCTCCTCTCTGACAGTCAGGGAAGGTCTGCGTGATGGACGCAGACAACCCCTGCTGCTAACGACACCTCCTTCTGGCTGCAGCGGAAGTTGCCAATCGCGTAGACATCTACCCACTGCCATGACTACACACCAGGGAGTCAGAAGCACCGGTAAGTTTGGGGGGGGTGTTAAATGGGGTGCATAAGACAGGAGGATCCAGGTCCCCTGCGGCGCTGCGGGGGATCTGGATCTTAGTTGACCCCGATAATAAGACAAGGGGTATTTTTCAGAGCATTTGTTCTGGAAAAAACCTTGTCTTATAATCGAGCAAATACGGTTACACCCTGTAAACATTGGTGTATTTTGGCCTAGACCAACTAGTCATAGGCCTTGGGCAACTATTCTAGGGAAGCAGAAGCCCCTCTGACAAAAAACTAGGGGCCATTGCCCTATTAGGTCAGTTGAGACAATCAGCTTCCACAGCATGGGCTATGCGCAGTATGAGTCATTAAGAGGCAGAGTGCCAGGAAATTATATCACATAGGTGTGTGCGAACTGTGCTGTGACACAGGGGGCCATGGCAGCAGGGGCGCCAGGTGGCCGTCCTATCACCAAGGCCAGGGCTGCGCCAAGGCAGGAGCACGGCACCCAGGCAACAGAGAGCTGAGGAGAGGGGCGGCGAGCGAAAAAAGTTTTCAGCAACTGCTTTTCGCCCCTCTGTGTCCTCCGCTCCTTGCTGCCACTTGCCTCGGCCCTGCCCTGACTGTGGTGGTGGGAGCGCAAGGCCTCTGTCTTGGTCGCAGTTCAGGCATTTCATACTGAGCGCCAGTATATTACATTATACCCCAACGCTTAACAGTGAAGCAGCATGCACCACGACAGAGCAGCGAGACAGAGGCCCGCACATCCACCACAGGACATCAGCAGAGTAGGAGAGCTACAAAGAAGGGGGTGGATAGTGTGAAGGAAGTAAATAGTGAGAAGAGAGCGCGCGCCTTCATTAACTTTATGTGTTCACCGACACTCTTTCCGGGGAACGAGCTCGCATAGGGACACTGACTCAGTCAGTGCTCAGTTATTGTGCTGTATAGACGTGCTTCCTTTTGTGAACTCCTGTTAACCTCTAGTGTACCAGACCTGGCTATCCTGACTACGTTAACCTCTTGTGTACCAGACCTGGCTATCCTGACTACGTTAACCTCTTGTGTACCAGACTCGGCTATCCTGACTATGTTTACCGCTTGTGTACCAGACCCGGCTATCCTGACTACGTTAACCACCTGCATACCGGACTCTACCTATTTTTACCTGGCATTGTTGTACGCCTATAGCAGCTGCTGGCAAAGTGTTTCTTAGATGTATAAGTGATTTGGGGAAAGGCAAAGATGGCACAAGCAGGGTGTTTGAGCCTTGGGTACCAAGATGGCACAGGCAGGGTGCTTATGCGTCAGGCCCCATCCAGGCTGCAGAGCTGCATGTCTTTTGTTTCCCTGTGTTGCTGTGGTCCAATTCTGGATTTCCGTATGTTCTGTCCTGAACTTCTGATTCCTGGATTCTAGTTCTGCTATTTTCTTCAGCTCTGTTACCTTTATAAGGTGTGCTGCACCCTTGTGTTCTGTTTGTCTCAGTCAGCAGTCTACAGGTATGTCCTTCTTGGTTTTGTGTATAGATTCAATGTTCAGTTTATGAGCACTTCAGTAGGCAGGGTTTAGCGTTAGGACCCACCGAATATTGTAGTACGTTTGGCGTAGTGGTGCGCTAAGCATACTATGGCCATATGATGTGATGGAATCTCCAATTGTTATCTTGTAGTCCTGGGCTAGTTCCTGTGTTTTTGTGTGTCAGTGTCAGGACTCGGGTGATCAGGTCGGGTAGGAGCCCATGCGCAGGGGATACTTGGGGTTCAGTCTGTAACCCACGGTGCATGATTATGCAAACAAAGACACCACAAGCAGAAATCCAGGTAATGCAGTGTATTTTATGTATATAACAGGACCAGCAAATAAGGGTAATACAGTCTAAGCAAGAAACCGGACGCATGGCAAAATAAAGTACCGATAATAAGTCTTTTGGCAGGGAGCCCACTTGGAAGGGTACGAAAGGCAGACAGCCCGCTTGGAAGGGTACGAAAGGCAGACAGCCCGCTTGGAAGGGTACGAAAGGCAGACAGCCCGCTTGGAAGGGTACGAAAGGCACACAGCCCGCTTGGAAGGACACAAAGCAGGGAGTCCGCTTGGAAGGACACAAAGCAGGGAGTCCGCTTGGAAGGACACAAAGCAGGGAGTCCGCTTGGAAGGACACAAAGCAGGGAGTCCGCTTGGAAGGACACAAAGCAGGGAGTCCGCTTGGAAGGACACAAAGCAGGGAGTCCGCTTGGAAGGACACAAAGCAGGGAGTCCGCTTGGAAGGACACAAAGCAGGGAGTCCGCTTGGAAGGACACAAAGCAGGGAGTCCGCTTGGAAGGAAACAAAGCAGGGAGTCCACTTGGAAGGACACAAAGCAGGGAGTCCGCTTGGAAGGACACAAAGCAGGGAGTCCGCTTGGAAGGACACAAAGCAGGGAGTCCGCTTGGAAGGACACAAAGCAGGGAGTCCGCTTGGAAGGACACAAAGCAGGGAGTCCGCTTGGAAGGACACAAAGCAGGGAGTCCGCTTGGAAGGAAACAAAGCAGGGAGTCCGCTTGGAAGGACACAAAGCAGGGAGTCCGCTTGGAAGGACACAAAGCAGGGAGTCCGCTTGGAAGGACACAAAGCAGGGAGTCCGCTTGGAAGGACACAAAGCAGGGAGTCCGCTTGGAAGGACACAAAGCAGGGAGTCCGCTTGGAAGGACACAAAGCAGGGAGTCCGCTTGGAAGGACACAAAGCAGGGAGTCCGCTTGGAAGGACACAAAGCAGGGAGTCCGCTTGGAAGGACACAAAGCAGGGAGTCCGCTTGGAAGGACACAAAGCAGGGAGTCCGCTTGGAAGGACACAAAGCAGGGAGTCCGCTTGGAAGGAAACAAAGCAGGGAGTCCGCTTGGAAGGACACAAAGCAGGGAGTCCGCTTGGAAGGACACAAAGCAGGGAGTCCGCTTGGAAGGACACAAAGCAGGGAGTCCGCTTGGAAGGACACAAAGCAGGGAGTCCGCTTGGAAGGACACAAAGCAGGGAGTCCGCTTGGAAGGACACAAAGGAGGGAGTCCGCTTGGAAGGACACAAAGCAGGGAGTCCGCTTGGAAGGACACAAAGCAGGGAGTCCGCTTGGAAGGACACAAAGCAGGGAGTCCGCTTGGAAGGACACAAAGCAGGGAGTCCGCTTGGAAGGAAACAAAGCAGGGAGTCCGCTTGGAAGGACACAAAGCAGGGAGTCCGCTTGGAAGGACACAAAGCAGGGAGTCCGCTTGGAAGGACACAAAGCAGGGAGTCCGCTTGGAAGGACACAAAGCAGGGAGTCCGCTTGGAAGGACACAAAGCAGGGAGTCCGCTTGGAAGGAAACAAAGCAGGGAGTCCGCTTGGAAGGACACAAAGCAGGGAGTCCGCTTGGAAGGACACAAAGCAGGGAGTCCGATTGGAAGGACACAAAGCAGGGAGTCCGCTTGGAAGGACACAAAGCAGGGAGTCCGCTTGGAAGGACACAAAGCAGGGAGTCCGCTTGGAAGGACACAAAGCAGGGAGTCCGCTTGGAAGGACACAAAGCAGGGAGTCCGCTTGGAAGGACACAAAGCAGGGAGTCCGCTTGGAAGGACACAAAGCAGGGAGTCCGCTTGGAAGGACACAAAGCAGGGAGTCCACTTGGAAGGACACAAAGCAGGGAGTCCACTTGGAAGGACACAAAGCAGGGAACCAGGAACAGTACAGGTGCAGATCCACAGCAGGAAGGTCCATAGACTTCAATACAAAGGCCCTGACTGAAGGGCAGGGCAGGTTCATAAAGGCAGGGTAATCCAGGTAACAAGGCACACCTGAGTTCTGAGTGCTCCAGAGGACAGAGGGTGGCCACTACTGGTAGCAGATTTAAACACCACAGGTATAAAAAAGCCATGGTTCAGGCAGCGAAAAAGTGGTTCCTGACAGTCAGTTTGTGATGTAACCTGTATCCCTGGTAGAGTGGTGTCCTGTCCTGAAGCCCCGGTAGAGGGGTATCCTGTTCTAAAGCCCTGGTAGAGGGGTGTCCTGTTCTGAAGCCCCTTTAGAGGGGTGTCCTGTTCATGTCGGTTCTTGAGTATTCCTTGCCTTGTTCCATGTTGTGCCCTGTATTATGTATGTATAGTCTGGTTATGTTTCTTGCTTGCTCTGTCCCCATTGCTTGCTATGTTCTGCTGTTACTCTGCTTAGCTTCCCTACTCCCAGCCTGTAGCATCCTGCACATGATTCTAGTGCTATGTCTCATGCCTGCTCCAGAGTGCCTGCAGGACATCTCCAAGTTCTGGTTATCATCTGCTGCTGTGTCAGTGCCCTGGTATGTGGCCTCACTACCCTAGATGCCCACCCGGGAGAGTGCAGTCGCCCTGCACCAGGCCCTGTCCAACTCTGCTACTGCGTGACAACTCCTGAACTCCATCTTTGGGTGCTCTGGGTCACCACAGACGTCTGTATGGACCCAGTTCCTGACATTATGGGACACAGATGGCACAGGACAGGCTGTTTGGGGAGAAGGATTTATTATGTTGGGCTGTTTGGGGGCAAAAATGGCTCACGCTGGTCTGTTTGGAGAAAAATATGGCTCAGGCTGGGCTGTTTGGGGACAAAGATGGCAAGTCCTATGTGTGTAATCTGGGTGCTGGTCAGGAAAGTTTAGATTTCAGATGAGTCAGTTAGTTATTTTCTACTTTCTTCATATGTCTCTCTTTACTTGCTAAAAAGTTTAGTAATGTAAAGTTCTCAATCCTCATGCAGAAGACTATATAGGACAAGTACTGTGAAATGTTAGGCTCGATTTATTTTTGTTTTACACTGATAATAAAATCCTTCTCACGAATAGACACTCTTTTAATGTGTTTTTTTGCTTGGGCAGATAGATGGGCCAAATAGGCATTATCTGCTGACACATTCAATGTTTCTATGCTTAAAAAACATATATAATTTATATGGGCATATTGATGCATTGATTTTATAACAAAATAACTTCGTTTCCATGTTTAATATGCAGTGTTGGTACTTTGTGGTCTGCAACTTGAACAGAGTGCAGAAAATTGGGCACTCTGGCCCAAAAACATTTTCCATCACTGGTCTAGGCGCTGGTGCGGAGGTGGGTGTATGTGACAGGCTCAGACCATCTTAAGAATACCACTGTATATATAAGTGCAGTGTTATATTCCTTCATGTCTAAAACCTTCAGGTTGCTTCTGTATTAGCATCACAAGATGCAACTCACAGCTCATTCAAACTAAAAAAACCTATGCACATGAAAACTCGTCAATGTTTTCAGCAGATGGTGCTGGATTCTCCTGGGTAATGGTTACGCATGAGCATATTTGATGCCGATAACTCAACAATGCCCAGTTTCCGATTTGTTTCACTAAGGTTTAGTGAGTTCTAGAAGAGACAAAGAGACAAATAAGCTAATGGACATTTATCACGGATGTCCTATGGCTGATCTAAGCCTGGGCAAAGACAGAATAGTTAAAATTTATAAAGGTAGGAAGTTTGTTTCAAACGAGCTGGGACAAAAGGGCACTGTCTAAAATAAAATAGGAGATTATCAAAATACTAATATTTCCCCCAGGTCCAATCTGGATTATTGCAGATCTTTACTAATTAGCCTTCCCCTCCTCCTTTTTCACTACTGCAATCCATTTTGAAACTGCTGCCAGTTATTTTCTTTTAATATTGGCTGTACCTTAATAATATTTAACCCTATATCCTTGCTCTAATCTCCAGCTACTCTCCAAACCACCCTCTTCGCTTTTCCCACAAATTGCTTTTATCTTCTACTATTATCCCCTCCTGTCACTTGCATATTCTGGATTGTACCCATTAGCTGTACCTAAATATGTCAAACTCTACCCTGCTTTCTCTGTTTAGAATCAGCTCTACAAATACATGTAACATAAACGTAATGCAATGTGGCTAGGGGGTCAGATTATTTGATGTAATATAACAAAGTCCTGCAAAAAGGTGTCAGCCCACTGCTGATGAGTCTTGAGTCAATCAACTTAACTAGACTTTTGTAACATGTTTTATGTATCACAAAGAATATAGTATATAAAGAACTGAACAGAAGAAAATTGTGTTGGCAGCAGCATTAAGTATAATTTATTTTCACATAAACATTAGATTTTAGTGCACCAGCGTGTGAAGCTTATGAAGTGTTCAGGTATCTAAGCATTTAAAATAGCACAATTCTATTCATCTCAGCAGTTTTGGGAGATTATGTGCTAGAATAACAAGGCTGATGACTTACTCCATTAAAAGGTATCACAGCCTGTGAAGTAATTATCACATATTTAAATGTATGCACATATATATGAGTAACTTATTTAGTCTATTTGGAATGTTAGAATGGCATCTCTAAAAATTAAAATTGTAAATTTAAATGTAATAATGTTTCTGAAAACCTTTGATATTTCTTTATTATCTGTTTTTTATTTATCTGTGAGTTTTTTGTTATGATAAAGCACATTTGCACCGTATTTTAAAGGCATGTCTGTGAACTTGGAAATTTTATTTTTATTGAACCGTGGTGAAACATACAAAACTGAATAAAGTTTATTGGTAACAAAGTACATTAATCTCCTCTTTGTGATCTTTACAACACTACACAGAGAAATACAAGTATAGGCATAAATTGCTTGCAGGAAAACATGTTGAAAATAAATGGTACAACAAAAATAAGTAGCCGGAATCATAAATTGTGCAGTGTGTGCCAAAATGTAATAATAGATTATATATCAGTGAAAAATGTACAATCTGCTTCAGAAAATTACAAAAGTTAATATTAATAAAATCTAAGGGAGATATCAATTCTCACAGAGTTTATGTCTGAAGTAAACCACTTCAAACTTTTTTTTTTTGAATTTAGGAAGTTGGATTACTCTGTGCCCCTTGGTCTGAAAAATATATACTCTTGATAGGCTCAGCTCAAGGCAAAGATGCCTGGAATTTTCCCTGTGCTCTTGGTGCCAGCTCCAGACATATATAACTTTTATCAAAGACGTAACACATTCTCAAAATATTTTCCTTTTTCTTAGAGGAAGTTAGTTCCCAGATATCTAATCCAGAAGTCACATATACATGATAGAATTGTCTCATTATTGACTGCAGTGATTTTTTTTCTATGGGACTATGTAATATGCAGATATTACATACTGCACATAATTATTGGAGACCATTGAGCTGCATAGAATTTCATGATATTATAATATCTAATGCGTGAGATAGATATTTACCTTTGGTTATATGCTTTTTTTTACTGCCTTGCATGTAAATGTCGATCGTGTTGTATTCTTGTCTACAGTGTTTAAGCTTATAGCATTTTTGCAGACATTACTGGGAGTTGCTGACCAACCGGATCTAGCCAGTTCGAACAGATCATACCATTGTTTGTCTCAATTTCTAGTACCGCTGGCAATTGTTTCAGAACTAGAGTTGTGCAAATGGACCAAAAAGGATTTGGATTTTTTTTTCGGTTTTTTTTTTTTTTTTTTGGACCATTCGGTTTCAGACAATTTTTTTTAATCCTTTTAGTTCGGAATGCATTTGACATTCAGAAACAAAATTTGCTCTTTCACACTCTCTCACACTTTCACCTTCTGATTCTTGTTCTTCCATGCTCTCTCTGAATGTCTCCCTACCTTCTTTCGCCGACCACTTCCATTCCCCTGTCTTCTTGCCGCATAATCTCTTGCACCTTGTTGTTCTTTTTTCTTCATTTGTCCGCTGATCCCTTGTCTTCTTACCTAGTCCGCTTCTAATTGTATGTGAACATGAATGTGTATGTATAAGTGTGTGTTAACATGAATCTCTATGTGAAAGCATTTGTATGTATGAATGTATTTGTGTGTTAGCATTGATGTGTATGTGTGTTTGAGCATAGATATGTATGTGTACGTATTTGTGTGTGAGCTGTTTGGGGCAAATATGGCACATACAAGCTGTCTGGGGCAAATATGGCACAGACAAGCTGCGTGGGGCAAAGATGGCAGAATCAAGCTGTTTGCTGGCAAATATGACACAGTTAAGCCAAAGGTTGTAGTCTGGGGCATGTGAAGTTGGGGGGCCCATGGGTTCTATTTAAGCCATTTTGGCAAGCATGGAACAAGTACCTGTAAAATCCAATTGCTTCAGCCCCACGGTCCTCAGTAGGAATAATCCATTGGTTGCTATGGTTGCTATTCCAGTGTTTGTTTGTTTTTTTTAACTTTGTATCAGAATTGATCTCTGTACATCCCAAATACCTCAATATTTCCTCTTTTAAATTCATAAGTACCTTAATGGTTTGCTGATAAAGTACCTATCCCCATTTCTACATATCCTAGTTCATGTTTTATGTCAGTGCTGGATTAAGTGATTTATGGGCCTGGAGCTGAAAATTGTGCTGCAGCATTTACCTTATCGTGTAATGTTGACATCACACGTTGTAAGAAGGCACTTTATATAACAGGAGCCTGGAGTCTAGGCCTGGAACTTCAGCCCCCTCAAATGCTAAGTTATTCTGACTCTGATTAGCGTTTATATGACATTTTGATACCTCCTTATTTCTCTTTATTGTAAATACAATCTCTTTCCTAATGTAAGCCTTCATGAACTTTGTTCATTACAGCTGAAAAAAAGTCCTGTGCGGAAGATCATGAGCAGGGCCGGACTGGGACTGAAAAGCAGCCCTGGAAAAATTTGGAGACCAGCCCCATATAGTTTATCTCACGGTGAAGCTCTTATACCCACACGCACCCCTTATACACACCCGAGTCACACTATGTGCCATTCTTTTTATCTCATTATTTGTATTAAAATGCCAGAAAGCAAAAGTGTTAAAAGGCCCTAATAAATGAAATACATTACACAGAATGGGATCAAAACATTTACTACTGCAAACATTTTTAGATGAAAGAGTTCCATTTTATTCAGTGGAACAAAACACTGATCACATTATTCTTCACGATATTCTGGTAAGAAACTTTTATTTCTTTATTAATTCATGTAGACTATTTTTTTCCATATTTAATAAAAGCTATGATGGTTTTTATTTCCTTTCATTTGACAACCTACCCCCGAGTTATGCACCTCTGCCCCCAGGCTTGCCACTCTGCCCCCTGATATGCCTTCTAACCCCCTATATGCCACTCTGCCTCCAGAAATGCCTTATACCCCCTATATGCCACTCTGTTCCATGATATGCCTTCTAACCCCCTATATGCCACTCTGCCATATAGGGGATTAAAAGGCATATCATGGGACAGAGTGGCATATAGTGTGTATAAGGCATTCCTGGAGGCAGAGTGGCATGAAGGGGGTTAAAAGGCATATCATGGGGCACTCTGCCTCCAGAAAAGCCTTATGCCCCCCTATATGCCACTCTGCCTCCCTGATATGCTTTATACCCTCCTATATGCCACTCTGCCCCATAATATGCCTTTTAATCCCCTATATGCCACTCTGCCTCCAGAAATGCCTTTTACTCCCTATGTCACTCTGCCTTCAGAAATGCCTTATACCCCCCATATGCCACTCTCAGGGCCGGACTGGCCCACCGTGATACCGGGAAATTTCCCGGTGGGCCGGAAGGTCCGGGGGCTGGACGGCCATGAAGACAGCCGCTGAGCTGCCCCCCAGGCTGGCCGAAATCTAATCAAAGCGGCCGCTGGGTGCTGATGCGGCCGGCCGGCATCAGCACCCAGCAGCCGTGTGCGATGGCCGTCTAGTGATGGGAGCAGTGTGAGGGGTGAAAGCTCCGCCCCCTCGCACTGACCTTTCACCCCTCACGCTGCTCCCATCACTATGCGGCCATCAGATTGCTGGGAATGTAATCTGAACGGCCGATGCGTGCTGATGCCGCCGGCCGCCTCTGCTTTAATACTTTTTTTTTTACTTTATATGGCGAGCCGATCCAGCTTACCATATAAATAAATAAAAAAAAAAAGTGTTAAAGCAGAGCCGGCCGGCGGCATCAGCACGCATCGGCCGTTCAGATTACATTCCCAGCAGTCTGATGGCTGCATGGTGATGGGAGCAGCGTGAGGTGGAAGCCCCGCCCCCTCGCGCTCAGACTGCTGCAGCACCGGATGTCAGGTCAGTGGCATCCTGTCAGCATAGAGGAGAACAGTGTGCAGCTGCCAAGAAGTCAAGAGAAGTAGAAGGTGAGTAAAATAATGTATTTTTTGTACTGTATGTTTTTTTTGTATTTGTTAAAAACAAAAAAAATCGGCATGTGTGTGTATGTAAGTGTGTCCCCCTATATGCCACTCTGCCTCAGAAATGCCTTATACCCCCCTATATGCCACTCTGTCCCATGATATGCCTTTTAACCCCCTATATGCCAGAGTTGCATATAGGGGTATAAGGCATTTCTGGATGCAGAGTGACATATAGGGGGTCAAAAGGCATATCTGGAGGCAGAGTGGCATAAAGGGGGTTAAAAGGTATATCATGGGGCAGAGGAGCATATAGGAGGGTATAAAGCATATCGGGGAGGCAGAGTGGCATATAGGGGGCATAAGGCTTTTCTGGAGGCAGAGTGCCCCATGATATGCCTTTTAACCCCCTTCATGCCACTCTGCCTCCAGAAATGCCTTATACCCCCTATATGCCACTCTGTCCCATGATATGCCTTTTAACCCCCTATATGGCAGAGTGGCATATAGGGGGTTAGAAGGCATATCATGGGACAGAGTGGCATATAGGAGGGTTGAGGCATATCAGGGAGGCAGAGTGGCATATAGGGGGGGTATAAGGCTTTTCTGGAGGCAGAGTGCCCCATGATATGCCTTTTCACCCCCTTTATGCCACTCTGCCTCCAGAAATGCCTTATACCCCCCTATATGCCACTCTGTCCCATGATATGCCTTTTAACCCCCTATAAGGCATTTCTGGATGCAGAGTGACATATAGGGGGTCAACGGCATATCTGGAGGCAGAGTGGCATAAAGGGAGTTAAAAGGGATGTCATGGGGCAGAGGGGCATATAGGAGGGTATAAAGCATATTGGGGAGGCAGAGTGGCATATGGGGGGCATAAGGCTTTTCTGTAGGCAGAGTGCCCCATGATATACCTTTTAACCCCCTTTATGCCACTCTGCCTCCAGAAATGCCTTATACCCCCCTATATGCCACTCTGTCCCATGATATGCCTTTTAACCCCCTATATGGCAGAGTGGCATATAGGAGGTTAGAAGGCATATCATGGGACAGAGTGGCATATAGGGTATAAGGCATTTCTGGATGCAGAGTGACATATAGGGGATCAAAAGGCATATCTGGAGGTGGAGTGGCAAAAAGGGGGTTAAAAGGCATATCACGGGGCAGAGGGGCTTATAGGAGGGTTGAGGCATATCAGGGAGGCAGAGTGGCATATGGGGGGTATAAGGCATTTCTGGAGGCAGAGTGACATAGGGAGTAAAAGGCATTTCTGGAGGCAGAGTGGCATATAGGGGATTAAAAGGCATATTATGGGGCAGAGTGGCATATAGGAGGGTATAAAGCATATCAGGGAGGCAGAGTGGCATATAGGGGGGCATAAGGCTTTTCTGGAGGCAGAGTGCCCCATGATATGCCTTTTAACCCCCTTCATGCCACTCTGCCTCCATGAATGCCTTATACCCACTATATGCCACTCTGTCCCATGATATGCCTTTTAACCCCCTACACGTCTCAATCATAGCTTTTATTAAATATGGAAAAAAATAGTCTACATGAATTAATAAAGAAATAAAAGTTTCTTACCAGAATATCGTGAAGAATAATGTGATCAGTGTTTTGTTCCACTGAATAAAATGGAACTCTTTCATCTAAAAATGTTCGCAGTAGTAAATGTTTTGATCCCATTCTGTGTAATGTATTTCATTTATTAGGGCCTTTTAACACTTTTGCTTTCTGGCATTTTAATACAAATAATGAGATAAAAAGAATGGCACATAGTGTGACTCGGTTGTGTATAAGGGGTGCGTGTGGGTATAAGAGCTTCACCGTGAGATAAACTATATGGGGCTGGTCTCCAAATTTTTCCAGGGCTGCTTTTCAGTCCCAGTCCGGCCCTGGCCACTCTGCCTCCCTGACATGCCCCAACCCTCCTATATGCCCCTCTGCCCCTTGATATGCCTTTTAACCCCCTTTTTGCCACTCCACCTCCAGATATGCCTTTTGACCCCCTATATGTCACTCTGCATCCAGAAATGCCTTATACCCCTATATGCCACTCTGTCCCATGATATGCCTTCTAACCCCCTATATGCCACTCTGCCATATAGGGGGTTAAAAGGCATATCATGGGACAGAGTGGCATATAGGGGGGTATAAGGCATTTCTGGAGGCAGAGTGGCATAAAGGGGGTTAAAAGGCATATCATGGGGCACTCTGCCTACAGAAAAGCCTTATGCCCCCTATATGCCACTCTGCCTCCCCAATATGCTTTATACCCTCCTATATGCCCCTCTGCCCCATGACATCCCTTTTAACTCCCGTTATGCCACTCTGCCTCCAGATATGCTGTTGACCCCCTATATGTCACTCTGCATCCAGAAATGCCTTATACCCCTATATGCCACTCTGGCATATAGGGGGTTCAAAGGCATATCATGGGACAGAGTGGCATATAGGGGGTATAAGGCATTTTTGGAGGCAGAGTGGCATGAAGGGGGTTAAAAGGCATATCATGGGGCACTCTGCCTCCAGAAAAGCCTTATGCCCCCTATATGCCACTCTGCCTCCCCGATATGCTTTATACCCTCCTATATGCTCCTCTGCCCCATGATATACCTTTTAACCCCCTTTATGCCACTCTGCCTCCAGATATGCCTTTTGACCCCCTATATGTCACTCTGCATCCAGAAATGCCTTATACCCCTATATGCAACTCTGGCATATAGGGGGTTAAAAGGCATATCATGAGACAGAGTGGCATATAGGGGGGTATAAGGCATTTCTGGAGGCAGAGTGGCATATAGAGGGACACACTTACATACACACACATGCCGATTTTTTTTGTTTTTAACAAATACAAAAAACATTATACAGTACAAAAAATACATTATTTTACTCACCTTCTACTTCTCTTGACTTCCTGGTAGCTGCACACTGTTCTCCTCTATGCTGACAGGATGCCACTGACCTGACATCCGGTGCTGCAGCAGTGCGAGGGGGCGGAGCTTCCACCTCACGCGGCTCCCATCACTATGCAGCCATCAGACTGCCGAGAATGTAATCTGAACGGCCGATGCGTGCTGATGCCGCCGGCCGGAGCTACTTTAACACTTTTTTTTTATTATTTATATGGTAAGCTGGATCGGCTTGCCATATAAAGTAAAAAAAAAGTATTAAAGCAGAGGCGGCCGGCAGCATCAGCACGCATCGGCCGTTCAGATTACATTCCCAGCAATCTGATGGCCGCATAGTGATGGGAGCAGCGTGAGGGGTGAAAGGTCAGTGCGAGGGGGCGGAGCTTTCACCCCTCACACTGCTCCCGTCACTAGACGGCCATCGCACACGGCTGCTGGGTGCTGATGCCGGCCGGCCGGCCGCATTAGCACCCAGCGGCCACGGGCGTAGGAACCGGGGGGGACGGGGGGGACAGATCCCCCCCAGGAAATCATAAGGGGGGGACCGATAATATAGAAATCCCCCCCAGGGCTGTACGTGAGGCGAGTGCACTCGGGTGCAGCTGTGAGGGTGCTCACAGCTGCCCGATCAGCAGCTGCAGCCTGCAGGACTGGTTAGGGAAATCCGTGATCTCCCCAACCAGTCCTGCAGGCTGCAACTTCATTAAGGTCACACTCACCAGCGTGCTGTCTGTAACTGAGCGCCGGGGCGACGGGATATGACGTTTATATCCAGCCCCGGCGCTCAGCATAAACAGCTGTGCGCAGCCGCACTGCACAGACTGTGAGCGGCAAAAAGGAAAGTTGGAAGAGAAAGCAGAAAGGAGGAAGAGAAAGCAGAAAGGAGGAAGAGAAAGCAGAAAGGAGGAAGAGAAAGGTAAGAGATGTGGAAAACGAAGGTGGGTGGGTATGATGTGGAAAACGAAGGTGGGTGGGTATGATGTGGAAAACGAAGGTAGGTAGGTAGGTAGGTGGGTATGATGTGGAAAACGAAGGTAGGTAGGTAGGTAGGTAGGTGGGTATGATGTGGAAAACGAAGGTGGGTGGGTGGGTATGATGTGGAAAACGAAGGTGGGTGGGTGGGGGGTCTGATGTGGAAAACGAAGGTGGGGGGGGTCTGATGTGGAGAACAAAGGTTGTGGAGGGGGTTTGATGTGGAGGGGGGTCTGATGTGGAGAACAAAGGTTGTGGGGGGGTCTGATGTGGAGAACAAAGGTTGTGGAGGGGGGTCTGATGTGGAGAACAAAGGTTGTGGAGGGGGGGTCTGATGTGGAGAACAAAGGTTTGGGGGGGGTCTGATGTGGAGAACGAAGGTGGGGGGTCTGATGGTAGATTTGTGTGTGCATATACATATGGTGAGGCATGTGTATGGGTACTTGGGCAGGCATATGTGTTTGTGTATAGGGCAGCTGTGTATATGTGCATGTATGTGCATACGTGTGTATATGTGTACATCTGTATGGGCAGTGCATATGTGTACGTCTGTATGGGCAGTGCATATGTGTACGTCTGTATGGGCAGTGTATATGTGTACGTCTGTATGGGCAGTGCATTTGTGTACGTCTGTATGGGCAGTGCATATGTGTACGTCTGTATGGGCAGTGCATATGTGTACGTCTTTATGGGCAGTGTATATGTGTATGTGTGTATGAGCAGTGTATACGTGTACGTCTGTATGGGCAGTGTATACGTGTACGTCTGTATGGGCAGTGTATATGTGTACGTGTGTATGGGCAGTGTATATGTGTACGTGTGTATGGGCAGTGTATATGTGTATGTGTGTATGAGCAGTGTATATGTGTATGTGTGTATGGGCAGTGTATATGTGTACGTCTGTATGGGCAGTGTATATGTGTACGTCTGTATGGGCAGTGTATATGTGTACGTGTGTATGGGCAGTGTATATGTGTATGTGTGTATGAGCAGTGTATATGTGTATGTGTGTATGGGCAGTGTATATGTGTACGTCTGTATGGGCAGTGTATATGTGTATGTGTGTATGAGCAGTGTATATGTGTATGTGTGTATGGGCAGTGTATACGTGTACGTCTGTATGGGCAGTGTATATGTGTACGTCTGTATGGGCATTGTATACGTGTGTATATAAGGAGTGTATTTGTCTTATAGCGTATACGTCTGTGTAAGTATGCGCAAGGGCAGTGTATATTTATGGGGAGGCGTGTGTGTGTGAGCAGTTTATGTATGTTTGGGCAGGCGTGTATAAGGGTAGTGCATATGTGTGAGTACTGGCAAGTGTGTATGTGCAGGCAATTGCAGCGTATATGTGTGTTTTTGTGGGCAGGCATCCGTAAGAGCAGTGCATATGTGTGTGTATGAGCAGGCATGTCGTACTTAAAGGGAAGATAATGATTCCCTGTAACACATGTTTAACCCATTGTGTGTGTGTGTGTGTGTGCATGCGTGTGTATGTTATTCAAGTGTTTAAGCGTGTGGATATGTTCCTGTGTGCATGACGTGTTAGGAGTCTTAGATGGTTCCTTCAGTACATCATAGTAGTTTCTGTGGCCGTGTCCAGTGGGGTCCATCTGTGGTTGTAAGATTTTTCTTTTTTTGTGAGTTTCTGTGGGAATTTTCTCCCATTCATCCAGTAGAACGTTTTATGAGCTGAAGGTGATAAACCAAGATATTTTGGACAACACTATGCTTCTAACTTTGTGGGAACAGTTTTGGGGACGGTCCTTTTCTATTCCATCATGACTGTGCCCCAGTGTACAAAACAAGGTCCATAAAGGCATGGTTGCAAAAATTCCCCACAGAAACTCTCCAAAATCTTGTGGAAATCGTTCCCAGAAGAGTGGAAGCCGTTATAGCTGCAAAGGGGGACCAACGTCATATTAATCTCTATGTATTTATAATGCAATGTCATAAAAGTCCCTGTTGGTGAAATGGTCAGGTATACCCTACCAGTAAAAATGCTATCCCCCCCAGATTTTTAGGGGTTCCTACGCCCATGCCAGCGGCTGCTTTGATTAGTTTTCGGGCAGCCTGGGGGGCAGCACAGCGGCTGTCTTCATGGCCGCCCAGCCCACGGACCTTCCGGCCCACCGGGAAATTTCCCGGTATCCCGGTGGGCCAGTCCGGCCCTGATCATGAGGGATGGCATCAAGGCTGTTTATCCTAAGCTATTAGTGAGTGAATTATTTGCGTGCTATTCACTGTGTGTCATGATACACTCAGATAGGAAAGCTTATCATATTCTTTTCTGATTTATATTTCTACAGCTAAATGACTGTTTGATTTAATCAGATCTGATCAACTTTTTGGGAGGCCTCTTTAGTTTCCTTATTTTTCTATCAAAATTATTTTTCATTCTCTGTGAGACTTTATGTATTTTATAATGTAGGCTGTATAACATTCCTCATAGCTTGTATGCGCCCCATAAATAAAACTGTTTGTTCGCCTGTCTGTCACTTCTCACTCTTTCATCATTCGCATTCATTATCTCTCTTGTAAACTTGCCTTGTGATATACTGTCTCCTCACACAACTCACAGTGCTGCTAGATCGCCTGGTGATTCAAAAATGACTAATTCAGGGTTGTGTTGATTTCATGAATTATGAAATGATCAGGTCCATACTGTGATTTTCACATATAAGGCAAACCAGCTAGAAGGTGGTGAGGGAGAAAAAAGAAGAAGGAGGGAAAAGAAAGCTGAAGAATGAGGCAACAAGGTAGCCCCAAATCATGATCTACCCTAGATTGTAAGCTCGTAAGAGCAGGGCCCTCTTGTACTTTTTTGTTATTGTGTGTGATTTTAAATTATTCCACTGAGTGTAACAGCGCTGGTGGCCGTATTTTAATAAATGTAATGTACAGTTGGGATGAGGTTTTGATTGGTGTGCTATGCCTTTCTTTCTGCACACATGGGGTTGTGTGTTTCTTCCAAAGAACTTATGTTTGGTTTCATCTATCCACGTAATATTATGTCAGTAGTGCTGTGGTATGCTTTTGGGAACTTCAAATGTATGGCAATTATTTTCTTCTTGTGGTTTCCTCTATACTGCCCAACATGAACATAGTTCTTGTTCATTTTTTACCTATAGTAGACTTGTAAACAGTGATGTTTGTTACGTCGGGACCAGACAACACCAGTAGCGGACCCACAATGCAGAGACGGGCTGGATACAGCACTATACGGTCCAAGGTCGGGGCAGGCAGCACAGAAGCAAAGTCCAGTAAACAATCCAAGGTCGGGGCAGGCAGCAAGGTAGCGAGGTCCAGTAAACAATCCAAGGTCGGGGCAGGCAGCACGGTAGCGAAGTCCAGTAAACAATCCAAGGTCGGGGCAGGCAGCACGGTAGCGAAGTCCAGTAAACAATCCAAGGTCAGTACACGAAAAGGCAAGGCAAAGTAAACACACCCAGAGTACATATAGAGCTCAATGAACGGGCATTGATAGAAGCCAGGGGAGAGTTTAAATAGGAACAAGGGCGGGACAAAACGGACAGGGGACCAATGGGAGATGTAGTGACGTCACTGCGTCCGGCGCCAAATAATGGCGTCGGAAAAAACAAACAAAACACAAAACGAGTGCTAAACCCGCGAGTATCGCGGGTCTCGCACTACTTAGTAGATCGGGAGCGCCGCGAGCGTGCCGCAGCACTCGCTTATTACTCTGCGAGTGCAGCCGGCATGCCGCGGCAGCTCCCGCAACAGAGTCTTGTGAGCGACTCACGGCGGTTCGCATAGACGAATGCGTCCGCCGTGAGCGCGCTGCGTCTACACACACGCCCCTCCGTGTGCGTGTAGTACACACGTCACTCGGAGAGGGCGTGCGTCTGTAGACGCGAGCGCGCCGCCCACCCGCGATCGACCGTCGCGGGACAGCGACGGAACCGGTAAGCGCAACAATGTTAGCATGTTTCAGAATTTTTTGTAAGTCTTCATTTGCCACTCTAGGATTCTTCTTAACCTCATTGATCAATCTCCTATATGCTTTTAAAGTCATATATGAAGGATGCCAACTTCAGGGGTGAGTAGCGACAGTGCTAAATTGTTTCCATTTATTGACAGTTTGTGTTACTATGGACCGATAAACATTAAGGCTTTTAGAGGTACTTTTGTAACCTTTTCCAGCTTTATGGCTAATCTTAGATCAGAGATTTCTTTGTTCAAGGCATGGTTCACACCAGGCAATGCTTTTTCATACTAACAAACTCTGGCTTTGTTTCTTTTTTTATATAGTACATGGAAGTTCTAACCAACTATGCCTCCTTGCCTTATTGATTGCATCCTTGTCCTAGAGTACCCTAAACTCCACATGGAATGAATGAGCTACAGCTGCAGTGGGAATGTCCAACCAATCCAAGGTTGAAATTCCTATTGGGGGAGATTCAAAGATGGATATACCTGGCCAATCTTACACTGCATGAGTCAATCAACTATCTGTCTGTGTGCCGCTTCCAACCCTCTTGTTCTTGCTACAGCCCGTTACTCTACTAGAATTTGCTTGACCTTGTGAGATCTCCTAGCTGTTGACCTCTGGCTTGTTTCTGAACTCCTGCTCTACGACCATTGGCTTGTTAACCGTTTGGATCTTCTGCCCCTGCCAGGACTTCTGGGACTGATCATTGACTGTTCATTTTTTTGTACTGCTGGTTTCTGTGTTCCATACCCTCTGCCTTAAGCTTCCAAACCAGTCCTAACAGGAATTTAATTTAAAAAGGGGATTATTCTTTTAACTAGAAGATTCCCCATAATGATGCCATTATTTGATCATATTCATTATTAATTTGCCCCCATTCTTTTCTACATGTGTCAGTCCTGACACTGTAAGAAAGGAACACAAAACATCATATTATGTCCCTGGCTTGAAGTATTGACTGTAAGACTATGTAATATTATGACCATACCTGGGAACTCTCCGGTTTTTTCCCAGAGACTCAGGGAGTAGTGCCGCTTCTCCAGGTCCACACCTGGATCCTCCTGTTGTGGAATCCTGCCACACCCACTTCCTGCCCATTTTCCCTTTAAATGGAGGTGTGTCCTTCGACATCAATGGGGACCCCCACTGACATATGTGGGACTGCCTGCGACATCAGCGGGACCACTAACTGATGTCAGCAGGTAGTCCTGACCGCATTCTGCAATGGGCGGCTACAGGTAGCCAGAGCCTTAAAGTTCCCAGGTATGATTAAAAAACTCTACTCCTACAGGATTAAAAAATATTAATATGCATTAATTTGCAATAATCCAAGATATTTGTGTGCAGAAGGTTAGCCTTAATGTTCCCTCTTACTTTACCAACATCCTAAAAAGGTGTACTTCTTTACAGAAAATACAAAGTTATTTTATTTGTGTTAATTATATTAATCTGAGTTGGTACCCAACAGTTATTGATATCCATCAGGCTCGGGGAAGTGTAGGAGTACCATGCCAGAGGGATTCCTTGACAACTGAAGCTTAATATAGTGTAGCTTCATTCATAAAAAAAACACCTGATATTTCATACTAATTGTAGCTTCAGATAAGAGGGTTCTGTGGTGTAATATAAATGATCATACCTTGGAACTTTCTGGCTTTTACCATTGGTTCCAGATAAAACAATGCCAGTTCAGTTTCTCCATTCTCTGGGAAGGGCAGTTGCATTTGGTCACTAGACTAAAGGCTGAGGGCCAAGCCCAACCTCTTAAAGGAAGCTACTCCTTCAGAGAAGATTGAGCTCCAGTTACCCTATCCTGGGAAAACATGGAAAACTCAAAAGCTCTCAGGAAATTCCTTAAGAGAAGACCCACTCTTAAAAGAACTGCTAAGACATTCCAAGTATTAAAATAGCTCAAATATACACATGCACAAAAGCATTGCTTCTTTTCCCTCCTTGTCATTTCCATATTTCCTTACTATAAATGTGAATATGTTTTAAATTATATGTTTCAACCGTACAAACATGGTTAAGACGGGAGCCAAATAAGAGAGTCAGTCCTTCCAAGAAATCCACACAGATCCAGAGTCAAATTTATTACCACCTGCTACTTTGGATTCACATCACTTTTTGGTTCACTGCACATCTTAATTATATTTTTAATCAGCCTAGCTACACTGCAAATTAAAGTTTAAAGATCAATAACTAAAGGAACCATATGAAACACCCTGGACAGTATGTATAACATCCAAAAGGCATATTTTCAAAAGAGGGCTATGTCTGCACTGATATTATTAACTATCTATCACCAATTTATAATTATCAAATACAGTTCTAAAAAGTAATACAATTGATGTTAAATGAACTAGTGTAATTCTTTATTGTATATATGCAACATATACATAATCTACACTTGTATATCCCTCCTTCTTCTCTTGATTTCCCTCTTATCTAAAATCTCAGAACATTTGAGTAAATCATTGTGTACCACAGCCCTTAAACAAACAAAAATGTGAATATATATATATATATATATATATATATATATATAGAGAGAGAGAGGAAAAGTGTATCTAAATTAAATTGCATAACTTATGTACATTGCGTTTTATCAAAACAATTTAGTCGTTCCAAGTAGGTTCCAAGGTCACATACAATCTCCCAGCACATTCTAGCTCTATACCCATGGCTTAAACCACACAACTGAATTTAAAATGATTGTATCTTCAATCTGCATCAGTAAACCTTTTATTGTTTAACCCCTTTGTGACAATGGCTGATTTTGTTTTTTGTACCCTTCGTGACAATAACGGTTTCAACATTTCTGCTGTGCTCGTGTTGAGTTGTAATTTTCTTCTCTCTCATTTAGTGTACGTATGTTTTTTTTTCAGGACAAAAAGGAATTTCTTTTATTTCATATCATCTAATGTACCATAACAAAATTGTATAAAATATGGTGAAAAATGTAAAAAAAAAAGCACTTTTCTCAATTTTGTTTAAAAAAAAATGTTTACTCATCTACAAAAGCTAATGCAAAATGGATTCTCCTATTTGTCCTGAATTTGTTTTGTTTGTCTGTCTGTTAAAAAAAAAAAAAAAAAAAAATTTGGAAGAGGCACTTGAGTCACTTATAGACTAGTTAAATTAAGATTCTGACAATTTCTCTTTGCATTAATTATGCTGAGAAGTGCTGCACATTCATATCATGCAAAAGAGATATGTAACATGTATATGATGGAGAATATAAAGAGGTTTAGGAGAAAAATGTCAATTTTCTCACATTTTCTCATATTTTTAGAATTAGTGAATGTGATGTGTGCTTGTTTAAAGTTAAATTTTATTTAAAAAGAAATGTTTTTGCGTTTTTTTCCCCACACACTGTCATTTTGGTATGAATTTACATACGTCACTGGTATAACACCACAATATGTCTTCTGCAACATCTCCTGAGTACAGTGATACCACCCATGCATGGGTTTGTCAGGTTGTTTGGGAGGTAAAAGGCCACATTTGGGACATGCACAATTCAGTTTTTCAGCTTAAAATTTTGATATCTGGTCATTCTGCCTGCATGTCCTATTTGAGACATCTTTATCCCAGTTCAATTTACCTCATCAAACCGTACATGTTTAAAAAATAGAAGCACCCCAGGGTATTTAAAATGCTGGTATTTTAACTCTTTCCACACAGGAATTCTGCTACCAGCCTTTTTTAAACTTTGTGGTAATATTTTTTTTCCCACACACATAGTGGTTCAGGTATATACAGCTGCTGGTAAATGCCACTGTCAAACAACACCCCAATATGTGTCCTGCTATATCTTCTGAGTGCAGTGATACCGCTCATGCATAGGTTTGCCATACTGTTTGTGGGCCAAAGGAGGTACACATTTTTCAATGTTGAACAGTGACATTTGGTGATCCTGTGCCGATGCCCTATTTCGGACATCTTTGAACCCAGCCAATTCAATATACAAAATGAAACCATATTTCTTTTTAAAACTAGACACTGCAGGGTATTTCAAATGCTGGTATTTTAACTCTTTCCATGCACACATTCTACCACCAGCCTTTGTCAAAGTTTGCAGTAGAATTTCTTTTATGTGTGTTTTCCACACACATTGTACTCTAGGTATGAATTTGCAGCTCCTGGTATATGTCACTGTCAAACAACAAAAATAAAGCCAAAAAGGAGAAGTGTGAAAACTAAGTACACCTTATGATTCTATAGCTTGTAGAACTATCTTTAGCAACAATAACTTGAAGTAATCATTTTCTGTATGACTTTACACTCTTCTTTACAATGTTGCTTCAGTTCATTGAGGTTTGCGGGCATTTGTTTATGCACAGCTCTCAATCGGGTTGAGGTCTGGACTTTGACTGGGCTATTGCAAACCTTGATTATTTTCTTTTTCAACCATTCTGGTGTGCTTTGGATTATTGTCCTGTTGCATAACCCTATTTCTCTTGGTAACCCAAACAAACCATACTTTTTCAGTCTTTTTCTAATTACTGCCATGCCCATTACTAGGAAATGAGGAGAGCAGGATTTATAAAGGGATATAATCTCCAATTGTTATTTAATTATCCCTCACCACTCATGAAGTGGAGAGAGAGAAGTGGCACAAAGAACCAAAATAAGAACCCAAGCTCTCAGTTATTTTGTTGGTGGTGCAGTTTTTTAGTGTAATCCTCCAATTCACTATATTCATTGCTTGGATGCCCAGCACATCATATTTGGAGCACAAAACAGGTTACCCACTTACAGATGAGTCCTTAACTCTTATTCTACCAGTTATCCTTGGTGTTGTTGAAGGCCTATTGTAAGAAAATGTAACCATTCCATTAATGCAAAATACATGTAATTTTAGCGTATGTATTTATTTATCCGAGATTGTTTGCCTTAAAAACCAAGCATCTGCGATAAACCAAACTTGCACAAATTTCTTATTAATTGGAAAGCTTCAGCTAGCAGGTTTACTACTGGATTCTTGTATGTGTGAGTGATTTACAGCTCTGTGCTCTGCCGTGTATGGCTATAGCTCATATATCCTTGATTTTCAGAACGTTTTTATATGGTAGTTATAAGATTTTATGAACACTTTATAACATTTTATAGACAGCTTAATCATTAGTCAGGTTTCTCACTGTACCAGGTAATTCTATCAATAATATGAGCAAATCCAGCTGTTATCTATATTTTTCCAACAGAAAGTGAATAATAGTCTATGATCTTCTTTCTTGTCAAGTAGCAGTCATGTGAAATCTGGAAAAGTATCACCCAGATGTGTTATATATGAAAAAAATAAATAATAAAAAAAACAGTAGCTCTACCACAAACGTTCTTCACAGTGATGGATCACTAGTATCGTATATGATTCTATAAAATAAGATACAAAGTGTGGCAGTTAGTGGCATATTCTGCCTTGGTTGTCCAGAGAGTAGACCCTCTGTCGCATTACTTGGCATATCACTTGACCTCCACTTGGGTCCCAGTTGTAACTAGTCCATTTGCATGAATTTTTAGTGCTGCTTGGCATTATGTCTAAGGGACCACTACAGAACATGTGTGGCTTGAGGTGGGACCTAGCTGGGGATTTGCTACCTTCTTGAATAGTCCACTGGTAGTAGTTATGAGGAATAAACACCCAACTCCAAAATACGTACCCTAGGACATGAGATGCAAAGGAAGAATACAGAAGTTAGACTTCCACACAAGGAGGACAAACCCAGAAACATTATAAGGTACTATAATTGTGCTATCAAACCAGGGAAACTCAATGCAATTATGGAAAGGTTCAGCCATTTTTGGTTTTAAACAAAAAATATATATTAAAATATTTGCCATTTTTGTTTCGAGCTAGATAGGCTCACATGTTCATATCATTATGTTATACAAAAGTACAATTTGTCCTAAACAAAACCATCAGACAACACAAAAATATTTATAGGTTTGATGCATCTAGCTAACAATTATCCGACTATTTCATCCTATCTCCATACGCATTGCTGTTATATATCGCCCCCCTGGCCCAGCTAACATCTTTCTTGATCACTTTTCCTCATGACTTCCTCTCCTCTGATGTTCCTTCTGTTATCCTTGGGGATTTCAACATCCCAGTTGACACCCCATTGAGTCCCACGGCTTTAAAATGTTCCATCTTTCTATTGCCTCCACTTTTGATCTCCAACAACATATTAACTCCCCTACTCATGATGATGGTAACACCCTGGACTTTATTTTTTCAAGCATGTGCTAACCTTTCTAATTCCCCTTTCCCCTCTCTGACCACAACTTCCCTTCCTGCTCTCTAACCTTGCCTCATACTTGCTTCCTTGCACCCCAACCCTGCCTAACCAGAGACCTCAGCTCTATTAACCTTCAGAACTTCTCAATCAATTTACTCCCTCTCCTCTCTCCAATCTCAAACATGTCGTGCCCTAACAATGCTACCTCTGTCTATAATTCCACTCTCACATCTGTTCTTGAGCATGTAGCACCAGTTACTACTCGCTCCTCACGACGTTCATGTTTCCAACCCTGGCACACAACTGTAACCCATCACCTACGACGATGTTCCCGATGTTGGTGAAAGTCTCATTCCATATCTGACTTTCTGCACTATAAATTAATGCTACGTTCCTACTACTCTGCTCTCAACCTTGCTAAAGAAACATACTTCACCTCCCTCATCTCCTCCCTGTCTCACAACCCTAAACAACTCTTTAATACTTTCAATTCCCTGCTTCAACCGATCCCTACTACCCCTTCCACTTACCTTAATGCATCTGACTTTGCCACATTCTTCAATAATAAAATTCTAACTATCTAACTGATCTTCCTCTCACATCGCTTTACTAACGTCTCTCCCCTCTGTCAGTCTCTTCACTGGCTGGCTGTGCACTCCTCATCTCCGCACTCATCTCTAAATACACTCCTAACCGGTCTCTCCGCTTATCCAATGATCTCCTTCTATCCTCTCCTCTGATTTCTAGCTCCCATGCACGCTTACAAGATTTCTCAAGGGCTGCCCCTATCCTCTGGAATACTCTCCCCCGGCCTATCCGTCTTTCTCTGTGCCTTTATTCCTTCAAAAAATCCCTCAAGACCCAATTCTTTTAGGACGCTTACAACATAGCACATTAATGTCCTCCCATATTCCTTTAGTTCACCTTTCCTAGTCACTCTCCTGCAATACTTCTACTAGTGTGGCTGGTCCATCCCTAACAACAGCACTTTTACCTATTGTGTAATGCACCCTAACTCCCTCTAGATTGTAAGCTCGTTTGAGCAGGGCCCTCCTCACCTGTTGTCTCTGTAAGTCAATTTGTTACGTTACATACTACTTGTTATGTCCTGTCTACCCATTGTACAGCGCTACGGAATTTTATGGCGCTATATAAAACAATACATAATATATATATATATATATATATATATATATATATATATATATATATATATATATTCTTTTATAACAGCCTGTGTGTTTAGCATGATCACTGTATATTTTAAAGTCCACAGTTCAGTTGCCTTTGATTTGCAGTTTAACAGAGCAGAATTCAAAGCTCAAAACCCCTAGTATAATCCTTTTCTAGCACTGAAGCATAAACATTTATAAATGTAGGGAAAACATGAAAAGTTCATTTTTTGAACTGCAGGGAATGACCTTGTGCATGTTTCAACTAATTTTATTTTCAGGGGTGCTTTTCAATGGCAAATAAGAGGATCTGTTTTTCTCCTGGGAATTAGTAGTTAGCTCTGCATACATTCCAGTTATAGAATGATTTAATGTATTAATTAGATCTTAGGATATGTTGCCCTTTACCCTTTAGCTAGAGATTCAGTGAAGAATATTTTCCCAGTTGGATGGACATATATAGAATGGATATAAATATATATATATATATATACATTTCTATATACACCGATCAGCCAGAACATTATGCCCACTGACAGGTGAAGTAAATGACACTGATAATCTAGTTATCATGGAATCTGTCAGTGGGTGGCATATATTAGGCAGAAAGTGAACATTTTGTCCTCAAAGTTTATGTGTTAGAAGGATGCGTAAGGATCTGAGCAACTTTGACAAGGACCAAATTGTGATCAGAGCATCTTTAAAACTGCAGCTCTTGTGGGGTTTTCCTGGTTTGTAATGGTCAGTACCTATCAAAAGTGGTCCTAGGAAGGAAAAACTGGTGACAGGGTCATGGATGACCAAGGCTCACTCATGCATGTAGGGAGAGAAGGTTGGCCCATATGGTCAAATCCAACAGGCGAGCTACTGTTGCTCAAATTGCTGGTTCTGATAGAAAGGTGTCAGAACACACAGTGCATTGCAGTTTGTGGCATATGCCCATGCTGTCCACTGCTGAAAGCGCCAACAATGGGCACGTGAGTATAACAACTGGACCACGGAGCAATGGAAGAAGGGGGCCTGGTCTGCTGAATCACATTTTCTTTTACATCATGTGGATGGGTGTTTGTGCATCCCTTACCTGGAGAACACATGTCATCAAGATGCACTATGGGAAAGAGGCAAGCCGTCGGAGACAGTGTGATGCTTTGGGCAATGTTATTCTGGGAATCCTTGGGTCCTGCCAATCATGTGGATGTTACTTTGACACGTACCACCTATCTAAGCATTGTTGTAGACCATTTACACCCTTTTATGGACACGGTATTCCCTGATGGCATTGACTTCTTTCAGCAAGATAATGTGCCCGGCCACAAAGCAAAAATGGTTCAGGAATGGTTTGAGGAACACAACAACGAGTTCAAGGTGTTGACTTGGCCTCCAAATTCATCAGATCTCAATCCAATTGAGCATCTGTGCGATATGCTGGACAAACACGTTTGATCCATAGAGGCACCACCTCAGATTTTACAGGACTTAAAAGATCTGCAGCTAATGTCTTGGTGCCAGATACCACAGCACACCTGCAGAGGTCTAGTGGTGTCTATGCCTCGACTGTTTACGGATGTTTTGGCGGCAAAAAGGGGACGTACATAATATTAGGCAGGTGGTCATAATGTTGTGGCTGATCGGTACATATATATGAATATATAAAACCCGACATACGTATATTACTTGTGGAGTGAAATAAAGAAGTGAAGCCTATAATTTAAAAATATTTGAATAAACTTCCCCTACTTTGTCCTCCCTTTGTCCATTTGACAGTGCTATTTTTCAAACAAATTGCATCAATACTTAAAAATGCTCTTTCTTTCTAGAAAGTGATGAGGACACCATTTATTTTTTTGCGTCGAGGTGGCAGATGCGGTGCTGGTAGGGGTTTTCTCGTACGGAAGCAGAAAAGTAGATGCATGGACTAATGGGTTAAAAAACCTAGGGCTGGCCCAAATCACAGCAAATAAAAATAAAATCATTTATAGATTAATCACTATTCGAAACATATCTTGAGTTTCCTATACAACAGTTAGAACAGAACATTGTTTTTTTACTATATTAGAGCACTAACACTAGTTGAATAAATAATTTGAAATGCTTTCATTTTTGTTATATGCATATTTTTTTATTCTTTGCCTAAAGCAAGAAAGATGTGCTACACATCCCTGCATATGTTAAATATTTACCCTAAAACACACAAAAACTATGATCACAATCTCTAAAAGTATGTAATAGGATGTACATATATAGAAAATTAAGTATTTCCTTGTGTTTAGTAAACAATGTTGGTTTTATAAAATACTTTGCCGTTGCAATTTGAGTTTCAGACATTTTATAAAAAGAAATGTCAATGGGAAAAAAACCCTTTTAGTCGAGTTTGATATTTTTGATCCTGCTGTGGGAAAGCAAAGGACTTATTAAATATAGATTTGTGGGAATTCCAGCTGCTGTTCATGTGCTGAGTCTTTTCTTGAAAGATAATTGCATCCTCTGTGTTCTTCAGAATTTTACTGTTTCTAGCATGTGCCCTGGAAGTAGTGCAATATTTTTTTGAAACTGTCGAAATAGGAACCAATTGATTATTCTTACGGGAATTTATACACATTGTAGTTTAAGTCCTTCTGGAACATGTAACACATACTTCACTAACATTATCACAGACTATAGGGCGCCACAAATGAAATATTTCAGACTTTTAAAATTGTAAGCTGCACAATTTAATGATAAAACTTATGTCTAGAGCAGATGTGAACTCATTTGCAATGTAGATAGGTTGAAAAAAATAAAAGAAGATTTTAAAACCATTTCTTTACAAGTTTTTTTTCAGTCTGTGCTGTGTCAAAACATTACGGTTTTTAAAGGAGCACTGAACAATTTTCAGGGTCCTGCATAGTGGGAAGTCTGTTTAATGGACTTGCATTGTGTTATCATGTAGGAAGCCTGGTGAGTTTAATTATTTTAAGGTGGTGTATTCAGGTAGGACGCAGGAATAATGCATACGACTGGACATAAAGTAGAACTGTAAGGGTGCTCTTGTAAAGCAGATAAGAATACAGCAGAATTGACGGGAGTGGCAGACAAACACCAGGTATCGCAGCTGAGGAGCAGTAGACCAGGACAAGCCAAGCAGATGCTGTGACTCAACAATTACATTCCTTCAATCAGCATGTGGGGAGGATACAGCAGCCATGCATGCTTTGAATGGAACAGGTGATTGGAATAAAAAACATAGATCAGAACTGAAGGATGTACCTGTGAGGCAGACAATGAATGATCTTCAGGTATGTATCTTTCTAGTCTACCAGATACTCTTGCAGGCCCATTCAGATGAGAGATAAAAGAATGCCATTCACTTCTAGACCAGCAATTATGACAGGATCTGAGGGGGGCTAGATGCACCACTATGGAACCAATAAGGACCTAGAATATTAAGCATAGCGACATACAATATGACAGTTGATATGAACCATTCTGGCCATCTAGCCTGTCCATTTTTCCTGATGTAGGTACTCGGGTCTTGATCGGTCCTTGGTCTTGTCTTAAAGATATCTTTATGCCTATTCCATGCATGTTTAAATTCCCTCACTGTATTAGCCTCTACCAATTCTGCTGGGAGGCTGCTTACCTACCATCCTCTTAGTAAAGTAAAACCTCCCTAAATTACATATAAACCTCTGACTTTCCAGTCTAACTTTCCCTTCTTGTGAAATGCCTTTTAAATGTTTCTATCATATCATCCCTCCCTCTTCTTTTCTCCAAGCTAAACATATTAAGATATCCTAGTCTCTAGTGTGAAAGGTCTAGTGAAGTGTTGGGCCTATTTCTTTTATGGGAACTCCCTGATGGAGTGGTGAGTGATACTTTATCTCCTGCTTTATATGTCTATGTCTATGGTCTGCTTGCTTTTTATAAGAAGATAAGGCTTAGGAGACAACAGATCTAAGTGATTTAAATAATTGCTACATCCTCTTAATTCTTACACCTGGTACAAAGTAGGGGTTAGGCTGATAAGAAGCAATAGTGTCAGAACGGGGACAATCTTGTTGTATAACGAACATAATTATGTTTGAGGGTCATATTTATGCATTCCATAAACCATGCTGTGAACTGGGCCCCCATCTGAGATAATGGAAAATGACAAACCAGTTTAATACCTCCCTTAGAAAAAGCAAGGTAGTAGTTGGACTGCAAGGAAGCTCAGAGCAAGGAATAAAATAAGCAATCTTAGAAATTATGTCCACCATTACTAAGAGTATGTTGTGACCCTGAGGGGAAAATATAAATCCATGGGTGTGAAGGAACTGGCGATGGGTGAAATAGACTTCTAGGTCTCAAGTGTGAATCTTTAGAATCGGTAGAGATGGAACAGGCCTTGGTGTATTGAGTTACAGATCCGTAATAGAAAGCGTTAACAATGAGGCTAGCTTTATTCCTATACCAAGATTTATACATACGCCCTTCCCTAGCCTCATTATTAACAGTTTTGTATTATGTAGCTAATGGTGTATCCTTTTGAAGGGACCAGTATATCACATTTTTTGCTTTTCATTTTGTTTTCTTTATTTTTCTCTGCGGCAGTGTATATCCCCTGATTTTTTAATAGGACTTATTAAAAGTTATATTTTAGTTTAGTCTTTTTTTCCAGATATAGAACTGAATCTAGTGAGGAGTTGAGTCTCTTATGGAAGGAGAGGCCTGGAAAGGATAATTGAGAAGAGAAAGGGAGAGACTTTCCTCACCACTATAAGGACCCATTTGAGCTGATCATCTCCCTTTGAGCAACTCTACCTAGTAGGGTAGTAGCTGGCAAGCTTATAAGAAATCATATTTCTTATATTTTCCACTAGAAGCGGAACTTTAGCCTTGAGTTGAACAGCATAAGTGTGTGGGTCCCCATCTGCAAAGGAGCAGAAAAACTTGAAACAAGGGACTACTTACTATGATTACTATGATGAAGGACATTGAAAGATTTGCTAGTAGACATTTTCTACATTGTCAGGCAAAATCATACAAAGTTTTCTAAAATACTCTAAATATATAGAGTAAGCCAACATTTTTTTACAGTAAATGCTAAGACATAGTTTAAAGCCTGGAAGTTAATTACAGTCTGTCTCTCACCCTGTAATCCTTTAAGTTTGCATAACTGTCTACATTAAATATAGTATTCATTATCCCACAAACATTGTGTTTTGCTAATTTTATAACAATTAGGAACCAAACTAATTTGATAGAGTATGTTATTGCTACCTATAGTAAGCTAAATATTTGGCCCTGTTTCTAATCTGTGCTCCTATGATATTCAGTAATTATTGCTCAGCAAGTGTTCATTACAGTAAGTCATACTGTTTTCTAGCAAATCAAGACAATTGTGTTCATCCAGCCAATTACCACCCTCACAAAACACATATGCATTCAAATTTATATACGCAGTGCCAAAGAATTGTGACAAACCAGTAAATTACACAAGAGTCCTGCATGAGATCATACATATATAGTCAAAATACTCTTATGGGAACTAATAATTCTATGTCTCTGTAGATTCAAACTGGTCAAATTGGGTTTGGCATCTCTGCGGTAGATTGTAAAGCTAAAGGCAGTGCTATCTTTAACTTATGTATTAATTCTTTTCTGTCCAACAGTTTGAGTTTGTCATAACCATACTGCGTAAAATGCTATGCTGGTTGGTGCTACCTAAATAAATAATGCTTTCCATTCATTTCCCAGAAAAATGTATTGATATACACTGTGCCTCAATAATAGTAAATATTATTCCTTTGGGTCCTGCATCAGACACAGGTGCCTGGCATTAAAACCCTCTGGAGCCTGATGATCAGAGAGACTGACTTTTGCCCCAGGGAGCTAACAACCAATGTTCCCTCTAATTTTTCTTAGGTGGTGTGCGCAGAAAATTTCTCTTGTGCAAAAATTTTCCCAGAGCCAAAATTTTGTGCGCACAATATGCTTCTGCAAATGTTACATTTAAATTGTTATTCTATATTTTTGGTACAGCTCGCTCATGGTTAATAACACTACATTATAGTGTGGTAATGTAGTATTAGTTACACAACAGTATTACTTACTGTAATGTTTTTTTAAAGGTGAAATTCTCACTGCATAAGTAAATTATGAGCGAATCACGAGCGGAGGCTCCAGGCCGCATAAAGGATAAAAAAATTGGGAAAACTGTTGTGCGCAGGGGTGTACCTAGAGTATTTGGCACCTGGGGCGGATCCTGTACATGGGACCCCCACACACACACACTCTTCAAAACTGCATAGCTTCTATCATTAGGCAAACATTGACAGGGGTACAGCATAACTTATTATTTACTAAGGCAGACATTGACGGTGGTACAACATAACACCTATCACTATATACTGAAGCAGACATTGACCGTGTTACAGCATAACTGCTATCATTATATACTGAGGCAAACATTGACGGTGGTACAGCATAACTGCTATCATTATATACTAAGGCAAACATTGACGGTGGTACAGCATAACTGCTATCATTATATACTAAGGCAAACATTGACGGTGGTACAGCATAACTGCTAACATTATATAGTGAGGCAAACATTGACAGTGGTACAGCATCGCTGCTATCACTATATACTGAGGCAAACATTGAGGGTGGTACAGCATAACTGCTATCATTATATACTGAGGCAAACACTGACAGTGGTACAGCAGAACATCTATCACTATATACTGAGGCATGCACTGACGGTGGTACAGCATAACACCTATCACTATATCCAGAGGCACACATTGACCGTGGTACAACACAACACCTATCACTATACATTGAGCCAGACATTGACAATAATGCAGCATAACCCCAATCACTATATACTAAGCCAAACATTGATGTGGTGTAGGCCTACCACTTTAGTGTCTGGTCTAGTATCTATATATATATTTATATATATATATATATATATATATATATATATATATATATATATATATGCACTGAAATGAAAATTCTGGACCTGAAAATTTAGCATTCACTTGACTGAAACCGAAAATGACCCCCCACACACCTTTAAAAACAAAAACAAAAAAAAACACTTTTATTAAAAGTAACACACCAAAATTAGACAAAAAAATCAATAACATTGAGTGGGATTGCTGTTAGCAACCATATATATATATTAATATTGTTATCGAATTTTTCTGTCCAATTTTGGTGTGTTACTTACTTTTTATAAAGATGTGGTTAACACACCAAAATTGAACAAAAAAATAGAATTGCTAACAGCAATCTCACTCCTATCATGCTCAGGCAGCCAGTACATGCTGGAACCTGGAGCATGATAGGAATATGATTACAGCCTCCCTATGCCATGCTACCCCCCCACACACTTACACATCCATGCTATCACACACACACACACACACACACTCATTCACAAACATTCAGTTTAAACTACACCCATCACTCTCACACACTTACTTATTCACTCTGACAGAATGTTTTCCTACCTGTCACTTTTCCTCCTCTTCGTTCTTCCTCTTCTTCGTTCTTCCTCTTCTGTGTTCTCTTCTGTTTCTTCTTCTTCGTTCTTCCTCTTCTGTGTCCTCTTCTTTCAGTGCGGTGGAGGCGGTGGGCATGGCTTCAGTGCTGTGCGCCGGGATACGGCATCAAATCCCGACGCACAGCATCAGTTGCCGCGTGCATCACAAGGGAGCAGGATCGGAGGTCTGTATTAACCTCCGATCCTGATCTCCCTCTAACCGAGCCTGCACCTCTAGCGGCGGACATCACTGTCCGTCTCTGGAGGGGTGCCGTGCACACAACCAGTAGCGGACCGCCCCCCGTTCGGTGCGCTACTGGTTGTGCGCACAATTTTTGTTTGTGTGCGCTCCCTCTTAAAGCTATGTGCGTGCACACAGCTTAGAGGGAACACTGCTAACAACCCCCTGGTAATCTTCCTAATGTTTTGGTAGCCCCTGCTACTAGGATGGATTTATTCTACATATATATATATATATATATACCGTATTTGCTCGATTATAAGACGAGGTTTTTTTCAGAGCAAATGCTCTGAAAAATACCCCTCGTCTTATAATCGAGGTCGTCTACTAATCAGACCTCAAAATATCCGGTGGGGCCATGCTACTTACCGGGCTTTGGTCGCGAGCAGCAGGAGAACAAGAAGCTAGCTGCGTGTCACAAAACTCTGCCTCCCCCCTCCTTCCTCTGGGGGCGGGGCCAGAGAAGTTGCACGCACAGCGGGCCCCTGCAGAAGTCTTGAGTGAGAGATCAGCAGTTCAGGTAAGGGGGTGGGGGGCTGGGGGGTTTGAGCGTGTGTGTGTATATGTGATTAATGGAATGAATGAGTATTTAAATGTTTGTGAATGAGTGTGTGTTAGTATGGATGTGTAAGGGTGGTGGTGGTAGCATGGCATAGGGAGGCTGTACTCACACTCCTATCATCCTAGGTTCCAGCATGTACTGGCTGCCTTGGCTTGATAGGGGTGTGATTGCTGTTAGCAGTTATATATATATCTCCAGAAATGCCTTTTAACCCCCTATATGCCACTCTGCCCCATGATATGCATTTTAACCCCCTATATGCCACTCTGGCATATAGGGGATTAAAAGGCATATCATGGGGCAGAGTGGCAAATAGGGGGTATAAGGCATTTCTGGGGGCAGAGTGGCAACCCTGGGGGCAGATGTGCATAACTGGGGGGGCAGGTTGGCAAATAAAAGGAAATAAAAAAATATATATTTTTCTCAATCATAGCTTTTATTAAATATGAAAATATTGTTTACATGAATTAATATTTACTAGTAAAACTTTTTTTCCTATAGGGTAGTCTTATATTCAGGCTTTTTGTTTTTTTCCTAAATTAATATTTAGATTTTGGGGGGTCGTCTTATAATCAGGGTCGTCTTATAATCGAGCAAATACGGTATATACACATGTATATATATATATATATATATATACACACAATCCCTTACCTTCAACCATACTCAACGACAGCTGCCAACCATATTCCAGAGGTATGACGTAAGGTACATTATGGTGCACAAAAAGGTCACTTACACCACAAGCTTATTGGTGTACCTACCAGTATCCTCATTCTAAGAAACATGTTCATTGATTTGTAGCTCTAATATGCCTGGTCCATCATATTGTATGGGTTACCCAAATAAAGCAAATATGTTCACAATGAATAATATGCAACCAAAGCATATAAAATCAAGTACACGATTGATCATCCATAAATTGTAATCAGAAACTATACAATACATATATTATCTTAATAAATCACAACTCATATATCCAATAGCTCGATCAATGAAAAATATAAGCATGAAAATCCACAAAAATATAACTAAGTTTGTACCCATAAGTAACAAAGCAGGTTTCCATTTAGATTAGCCCCGTAATCTTGACAGAAAGTGAGAAGTGATACCTCAAAAAACGTCAAAAAAGTATCTCAAGAACTCTGTTGTAGAATGGCAATAATATATACAATGTATTTTCAACAAACGCCCAATAATGAAAAATTCTTTAGGATTGTCATCTCTTCTTTCTATATGTATTATGCTATATGACATTTGAGTCACAACCTTTATCTGATATCTATCTAATTGCCAGTATATAGGAAACACTATAGTTAATGCCAGTTTTAATTGTCACAATTTTACTTTCTTTTTTTAATTAAAATAACCAATTTGCTAAGATTAAATCTAAGATAGGATTCAATTGTATTATTCTTAAGCTTTCATGTTGGATGTCAGGAGATACTGTTGTATTACTCTGAAAATCTGTATTATCATTTCTTGCTGCATTGGCTAACGTTTTGTCACATTTTTCCAATCAACATTCTATTGCAATTCAAACTGTTTCCAAAAGACAAATTTCCCTTTTTCTAACTAATTCCATGACTGCAATTTCTATTAACATCTGGACACTGTTGTGTTTCAGTTTGAAGTCTCTAAAATTTTGCAACAATGCCCATTATCTCATAGAAAGCCATATGGATTTAATTTTCTACAGGATTTGTGGCATTGCTGTCTCTGCAGAATATTGGATAATTATATTGTCAGTCTCCGCTTTTGAAGATTTGATAATATTCACTTTCTTTACAAAAATATTTCGATATGTGTGCCCTAGACGGAAAAATTAGATAGATCTGAGCCTTATTAAAAAAACACTTTTTAGTAAAACATATGTGTGGTCTGCTTATTTAAATATTAATTCAATGGACTAAGAAGGACCTTGTCAAAAAATGATTAAAGCATAAACAAGTATAAACATTTAAAATAAAAAAGCATGACACCATTATTCTTATATGATGAAGAATGTTTACTGTTTTAGATGTACTCAATGATATCACTTGGAATTCCAACTTTTCTAAAATATAGCCTTAGTTTTAATTTACTGAGTGCTGGGACTATCTAGAGGACCAACCACACATTGGTCAAATACTATGAATAAAATGTTTTGAGCCTTGAATCATGGGCTATTTTGCTAAGAGTCTGTCATTTACAAAGTGTTCTACGGTATCCTACCCTATCCATGCAGGTTCCTGATTTTAAGCCAAATGTTACATTTAAAAAATGTAAAGATTCTTTTGGGCATTCAAAACCTATGACCTATTTTATATGCAGTGAATGCATTTGAGTGCCTTAGATCAAAAAGAAAAATCTTTGTCCTTCAATGCAAAACCACTGTATCTAAAGCTAATTAAAAGGATTTGATAAGATGTGAACACGAGGGCCAAAATGTTCCCAGTGTATGCTAAAATTCTTTTAATAGCACACTCTCACCTACCTAGCCCACAATGAACCAAAGCCAAAGTAGTTGTTGGCTGTTGACTCTCTGCTTTCTAAAGAGAATATTTAATATTTAATGCTTAGTATTACAAAAAATACGATGATGATAAATATAAGATATTTTGTCTATTTTGTGTCACCTAAATTAAAATCGGTTCTTTTTGATTAGTAGATGAAGAAAATGCTTAAGGCAGCTATTTTCTATATTTATATATTAATGTTTTGAAAAAAACATAATTATAAGTGATAAATATACACATTACTTGATACGTAAATTTCCTTTTTTCTTCTAGCCGTTAAATGCATTTAAATATGTACACATGTAATTACATTTTCATGTGGCTTTGGATTATTAAAATGTACTTGAATTCTGTAAAATCATCTACATCCAAGTAATAATTAGCAATTTAACACCTGTAACCAATTATTTGCCATTAAAGAAAAAAAAGCAGAAAGACGAAAGAATGACAACAGACAGCATATGTAGACTCTTGATGTATTAGGTTCCCCCATGATATAGAGTGTTTTAAATCTTTGAATGCCAGATACATATGAGGTACATTGTTGGCCAAGGAAACCTACCAAATATCTCATACGTGGTTGCAATGCATCCCCTTCCTCAAGTGGATTACTAAAAGTTATTGCTGAAAAGGTTATTCTGTGTGCAATGGGGCTGAGAGTTGCACGTTTTCCAGTTATCCTACAGCCAGCAGGAGGGAGAACAAAAAATGGTTGCACTGTAAAACCGATATCCTAATCTTCTGCCCATGCACTAGGTAAAAGGTCCATTTAACAATTTGACAGGACCAATAGAAAAGGTAAACTTTGCAAGTTTACTTAATGTGACCCAAAGGAGAACTGTGAATAGTGTAATATAAAAAATAATGCAGTTAAAGGGAGAAAGATGACCCATATATGTAAATAGCAATTGTGGTGCAATGTGGAAAACAAAGCATTCATTAGGGACGTTTCAATTCATCGCCATAGAGATTATAATACTGTGAATCAGAATTGTTATTTGCACATAACTTGTAATGGACTTGATTCCATAAAGATGACAAAATTAAGACAAACGTAAAAAAACAACCCTGAATCCTAGTAAGCGATCCAACTCTTAGTGCTTCTTATATGCCTAGAAACCCTAACTGTTCAACCACATATAAACATTTAGCATACATAAGTTTGAAACTCTTCACAATGAATGCTATTTTCAATTTAAAATCGCAGCTTGTCTAAGCAGATCAAAGACAACCTCTCGTTATCCAATTGAAATCAACGTAATTGAATGACTAAATTAATTTAGGGTAAACTAGCTGTAAAAATGTCCAGATCCCCTTGGTATGAACTGAAACTGCTGCCATGCAAATACCACTTTTGCATTTACATTTTAAACCCTACATGTAACCATCATATTTATATCACGGTAGTTTTGTATAAATGTATGAATAGTAATCATAATAGCAATAAAGAACCTCTAAGTAAAAAAAGGGGTATTAAGGAACAAAGCATTAAATAGCTTGATTTAACATCATCATCCACAAAGGAAGTGTTGTATGTATTGCTGGAAAAACAGATTGGAAAGCCAATATTCATAAGTAGTAGGATTTTTATTTAGGGATGGATTAGGCTGGATTTAATGTATTTAAATAGATAACAGCATCACATAATTGTCTGCTCAGCATTGCAATGGTCATTTTAAACCCCCCCTTTTATTGTGCACTATGCTTTTCTTAATTGTGTTTTGGTAGCCGCTTTTCATCCCAAGTGTATTCCTGCTTCCATGATCTGATCTTACCCATATTCTCCTCACTCCTGGTAAGTTTGTCAACAGACCCAAACTAGCCCTCTGGCACACCAGCCAAATGACCCATACTCACCTTATCTGCCCCTCAAGCGGCAACCAGGTGCATGGAGCGTGTGTAAAAAAACACAGTGTGCAGCCATACATATCCAGCCATTGGCTGCACCGACGTCATCTGGCGGCGTCTGAACTTGAAGGGTCAAGCCGACCCTGGTTGTCAACATCCACTTAAAGGCAAGAAGAGCTTTATGGAGTGAGAGTGAGAGTGAGAGTGGTCAAAACAGGCTGGTTCAAAAACAGTCCACCAAAATAGCTCTGGAACAGCACAGTAGTGTTACAGTAACTGAATGAAATCCGTTAATAAAGATATCAAATATGCTCAGCAGACCTAGGTAGTAAGGAAGCAACCTGTGGATCTGCTACCTCGGAGTAGGGCCCTGCCCGAGAGCTTTGTGATAATGCAGGTAAGTCCTGACCGTATCCTTAAAAAAAAATACTAGAACGTATCCTTTTCAGGTGCTACTGTTGCTGAATGATCTCACTTAACTACAAAGTGTCAATTTCCTGACTGGCATTCTCCATGATACGCAGCTCTAAACATCCATTTCCAATCATATTTCTTTTACTTCTTATTTAGGTTTTGTATAGATTGAAACGCATGGGTATATTCACTATCCACAACACTATCCTCTAGATTAGTCAATCAAGAGCTGCAGCATGTGCCTGGCAGCATTGATCAAAATCAAAGTTTAAACGTTACATTTCAAAATGCTGTATGTCATTATCTCCTCAGCAGGGACAAATCGTTCTAAGCTAGTATTGTTCCACAGATCCTGATCTAGCAATGGCAATGAGCGATTGTAACCAACTTTGGAACAATTTAGATATGGAAATTGTTACATCAAAAGCGATGAAAGCAGAAAGAATTGAAGACCAATTTATTTTTATTCATCTGTATCTTCACATTGAAAATATTCAATACAACGTAAAGCTATTAATATTTAGTTTAGATTCTGTTCAACACAAGGTATATTATGTTTTGTAAATATAAAAGCCATTGAAGAGCCTTAAATATTTTTCACATCACAGCTTTTAGAGTAACGCGCTTAAGCATGTTTTTGAATCCATACAATTGTTTTAATAATATTTAGTAAAGAAATAAGGGACTATTTTATCTCAAAGTATTAAGTATTGTATGAATATGCACCATGCAAAATATAAGTGACAAGACTGTCAACAAGTCGGGTGGCGTGTATAGTTATACAGAAAGTGTGGATGGTCAATATGTTTACATTACATTGAGATTTATCCGTTCCTAGAACATGCAAACTAATGAGCCTGATTATTCTGTAACGTATATAAATTAGATATGTTACAAAAATCCTACCGTGGGACAGACAACAGAAGCAACTACAGTAGCACTGGCGTATTTGCCGTCCAATAAAATGACTTTTTTCTTCTCCTTCTTCTCTATCTCGTTTTCTTTTTCTCTCTCTGCCCTCTTTCTTTTCAGAGAGGTTTTAAAAGATGCGTAGGAGGCAGAAAGTCTGATGGAACGGGGAAGGGGATTCTACAGCATAGTATAACCCCAAAAGAGTGACGTGAGGGGAAAATAGGCGACGCAGTTCTTATTGTCTTCCTAGCCGCCGCACAGATCTATGGAGCGTATGGAGCATTTCTATTCCCCATAGCAGGCTAGTCCATGGGAGTCTCGTTAGAGAAGACCAGACAGGGTTTTCCGGTAACCTTGTGCCCCCCAATGAGCACATTGGGCAGGCTGAGTCTTCCCAGAAATCCAACAGTATCCCCCTCCCAACTGAAATCGTCCCCCATGTATCCTCAGCCTCAGGGGGATACCGTGACAGCAAGGCTCAACAAACCTTTGGCGCCTGGAAAATAAAAACATGGGAAGAAAAAAAGAGCTGGCTCCTAGACTTAAACCACATTTGTTGACTGATTCACTTAATAGTATTCCCTAAAAAAAGACACATTTATTTCTTTATTGGAACAAATCAACAAATTGGGATCAAACATAATTCTAGGATCAAACATAATTCTAATTAGTGTTATGCTGACAGCACTATGAAAAAGTATTTGCCCCTTTTTTGCTTATTTGTCACATTAAAATGTTTTAGAAAATCCAGCTAATTTTAATATAAGACAATAGGGCTGAGCCTAGGGTCACTGACGCCCGGGTGCAAAAATATTTTTTGTGCCCACCAGGTGGGTGTGGCAATATTGCTAATCCCTCCCCTTAACAAATATAACCCCTCTAATCACACCTATTTTCTACTCCACACTTCTTTGGGCCCCTGGACTTCACCGTGTAACATGTCACTCACTTTCCATAGTGCCAGCTGTTTCCCCAAACAGCTTGTCAGTGTCATTTGGGGTCCAAACAGGTTGTCAGTGATACCTTTGCCCCCAAACAATATTACACTAAATGTGTCAGTGATATCCATCGCTTTAAAGAAGTAGCTGAGCAAGAGGTGCAAAAGCTAGATCTTTTTGCATGCAAGACAAGAACAGAAAATTGTGCCCCTCCCCCCACTATATTTATACAGAGGAAAAGTAGATAAATAAAGTTAGGAAAGTAGATAAATAAATAACAAGGGAATTTATATTAGACTTTTACAAAATAGTAAAGCAAATTTTCCCAAACCCAGTGATTTATTCACATTTTGACACTGAGGGTGATACAGCATAACTCCCATCAATATATACTGGTGGTTGAATCTCTTATCATTACAGCAAGATAGACACAGACGATGGTACAGCAAATCTCCCATCACTATTTACTAAGCCAGACACTGACAACGGTACAGCACAGTACAACTCCCAATATCACATCAGTTATTAATATCACTTTTTCATTTTGTGTGCCGGGCCATTGGTTCAAGCTTTCCTAGTGTTCACACCAAATAGCTGTATTGAGCCCAATAATGATACATTATTAAGGGTCAGGTTAAGTATATATAATGACTAGATTGTGCTCATAGGACTGGCCACAGCACCCAGGTTGCATGCACAGGACTTACTGCAGTACACAGGTTGCACTCACAGGACTTACCCAGTACCCAGAATTCACTCATAGGACTTGCAGCAGCACCAACATTGCACTCAGAGGACTTGCCTCAGCACCCAGACTGCACGCATGGCAACTGTCACCTTTCTCCTCCTCATTATATCTCCCCTATATGTTTCTCTTTATTTATTTCCATATCTTTATGACCCCTTTTCTTCTAAACTCCCCCCGCTTCTCACTGTCTATCCTTTCCCTTTCTTTACTTCAGCACTGTGACCGAGACAGAGGCCTCGCACTCCCACCACAGCAGTCAGGGAAGCGCCGAGCCAGGTGGCAGCAAGGAGCAGTGGAGAAAGAGGAGTACCAAGTGGTTGCTGAAAAGTTTTTCATGAACAACTGCTCAGCAGCCCCTTTCTCTCCTCTGATCCCTGCTGCCTGGGTGCCGTGCACCCCGTGCACCCACTTCGAGGCGGCCCTGTGTGACAACATGAGTAAACAGAAACTGAAGTTAAAGAGTTAATCAAAACATACCACCCATGTAAAAATTAATTACCCCCACCCCCCCAATCCTAAGAAATTGTTGTGTCACCCTTGCAGGGACAACTGCAATCAAGTGCAATGAGTCCTTTACATCGCTGTGGAGGAATTTTGGCCTTTTCTTCTTGGCGAAAAATTATAAATAGGGTAACCTAAGATATATGTGTGTATAAAATATGCTATTGTATAAGTATCTACTTTTAGTAGAACGGTTGTTAAAAAGGCCACAGTTCCATAAACTCGACTGTTGTGATTTTAGTGCATGGGGAGAATGTAAGTGTGAAGTGTGAAATGTGAACCCCATTGCAACTGTCGGATTACTCAATAAATGTTAACCTGCACATTGTTCTGTATTTGTGCTACATAATGGTATAAAACAAATTACATGATATTAATCCCCTTGACACATTATCGCTACATATTCAAAATGGAATTATACTGAAGTGGACAAGCCTCAGCAATGATTACAACTAAAAGTTCATAAACTATAATATATTTTAAGTTAATTTGCAAGACATTGAAAACAGTGAACTGTGGGTGTTAAATTCTGTGTCAGTTCCTGATTTTATGAATACTCTCTAACGTCGGTATTGTTCGGACTCTCTGTGAGCCTTTATATTTAAATCATTTGAAATTATTCCAAGTGGTAAGCGTACTGTAAACAGAAAACTCTTTCTACTGAGCATAATATGTATTTGAATGCCAGACACAAAGAACAGAAGACTTACATAAAAATATAACTTAAAGAACAATTAGTATTATAAAACAAAATATCCCTGGGTTGTTATTGAATAAAGAGTGGGTTAATGTGCATAAAATAAACTGTTACCTCATTATGACCTTTGTCAAATAATCATTCTTGTTTGGACATATTAGCACACAGTTTATAGATGCGTACATGAATATGATATATTTTTATATAAAATAATTTAGTGTTTTGGGTTTGTTTCAACAAAATAAACCCAGAGATGTTTTGTGAAGGATAAAATATCATGTTGTGTGCTGGGAGCATCTCAAGTTTCAGCTCCCTTGTACTATTACAGAGGAAAAATCTCCATTAGTATATCAGCCTAATCCTACCCCAAGGGCAACCAAGAACCAAATTTCCTCTGCACAAGGGAGCGAACAACACCAGACATACATTCTAGGAACTTGGGAGCAAGGACATGTCCATGTCTGTATTCACTCTTACACTTGGAGTGAGCCCCAAGAGATCCCAAAATGATAAAATATCACACAAAACAAATTTGAGACCCTCAACCAAGGACGGACAGCCGCCTGTTCTACGGTGTGTGAAAAGATTGTGAAAGATCACAAAAAATAGTAAAGGAAATGAGTAAAGCAAGAAAATATATTAAACCCACGGTGAATTATTTTTTCATGATTCAAAAAGAGTGTTGTATTTATGTCCCCTATGAGAATTGAATATATTTAACACTACATTTTTATTTTATGCTCAATTTATTATCTTAACAGTATCAGTATGTCCTGCGCTTGGCTCATCCCATGAACAGCAGAGTAGCTGGATATCAGAGGCCTGCTCATCAGCTATCCTCCCGTTACACAGTAAATGCTGTCTGAGGGAGATCAGTTCCATTATATTATTACATTTATTTATACAGCGCTAGCACATTCTGTAGCACTGACCACTGTTACAGGAAAAGTAAAAATTAGCAATACCATTAATATTTACAAGATACAGTTTAACAATAAGATTACTACACATTAAACCCTTTAGTCCCCTACGGACGTACCTGTACGTTCTAAAAAGGCATTCACATTAGGTACATTCCCTCACAGCAGCAATGGTCACTAAAATATCAGGGGTATTAGCCCCCATTAAATTCATTACTATTACTAATAAAGTTACAATCCTTTTCTGTGATTAGTACATTTCATTCTAGCACCATATACTGAAAATTGTATTTGTTTTTCACACACTAAGGTGACAAAATCATCTTAAGCTGTTTTGGCATATGGGAATATAAGGTACAAGAGTGACATTAAAATTTTCTTTCCCTGACTTTTAAATTAGAATAACTGAAGATAATATTGACCAATTGTCTAAAGCTTTTCCTTGGCTATAAACAAAACAAGTAAATAGCGCCTTAGTTGTCTGACGTATATAATTATATCTGCTTCCCAAGTCATGTTATGTAAAACAAGCGAGGTTCTGAATTTGATGCACCCTGACATACCATCAAGAAAGCTAGATACACATCCTCCAAAGTACTTTTATAGTAGCTTATCAAGAACACAATGCATCTTTCTTTTCATGTTTTTTTTTTAACTAAATCCTATGTACTGCTGGTATCAACTTGTACAATGATTGATGACACTAGCATTTTACCAACAGATTTATTCATGAGACGAATTGAATGTGCTTTTGCAAAAGTACAACCAGAGCTAAATTGAAGTATCATTTAATTTACATATACCAGCAAAAAATCCAAGTGATACTAATAAAAATGTCCAGAAAAACACATGGACTTGTATAACAAAAAAGTTAAAAATAAACCGGAAAGCAATGCCATAATAATAGTATCTGAAGTCACTTGGAAAGTATGAGGAATTTTAAGTGCCCTCTGTCACTGAGCAGACAGCCAGCCGAGCAGACAGCCAGCATATTGTGACTACATGTGATTTTTTTGGCATTCATGGATATAACACGGTATCGGCATACATGGGAACTTTTGGGCTCCGGCTACCCAGAGCCCTTGCAGCACACGACCAGCAATGCCCACTGACATCAGGAAACACTCCCATCTAAAGCGGAAATCGGTGGGGAGTGTAAACAGCGGGAGAACTGGAGAATCGGCGCTTCTCATGGCGTTCTGTGGGCCAAACCAGAGAGTTCCCAGGTATGCCTACCTGAGACCCAGAGGTCAATGAAAATGTATTAAAATCACCCCAAATTCACCTTATTAATAAATATTGTATTCTAAATACTAAATATACTGGTAATTAACAAATGTAAATCATATTTATTATTCTGTATGACCGGTTGAAAATGCGTAATGACATTCAATTCCAAAAGAGAACAGTTGTTTTGCAATGCTATGGAGTTTTTATATACTGACAAATGTTATGCTAATGATTAAAATTTCAAAATAAAGTCCAAGGACCATTACAATGTAAACAGTCGGAAAAAGAAATAGATAATATTTGGTACCTTCCCTCTAGATTGTAAGCTCATTTGAGCAGGGGCCTTCACACCTGTTGTTTATGTATGTCATCATGTTATGTTATATATTAATTGTTATGACCTGTCTGCCCTTTGAACAGCGCTGAGGTTTCTGATGGCGCTAAATAAAACAATAACTAATAATAATAATGAGGAACCAATTGACTGCAATATGCTGCCATGCTGATTAATCTAGGGCTAGATTTGACATTGTTTTGATTCATAAAGCATTTTTAACGTAACTGAGTGTTTGCTATTATAAGTTGATAATATAAATTTGTAGGACAAAGATAAACAGATTTAATTAAAGTCACACATTTTTTCATTTGAACATGTCAATGGGGTCTATAAATGATGGGGTATTATTAGATACCTCACCAATCATTCGCAGAAAGCTTTCTCAGTTATGTCAATTGAGGGACTTTCTTGCCAGTGATTGATTGCTCCTCCTAACTGTAAGTGACTTTTTTTCTATAGGTAAAGAATGTGTACTATAGTATTTACAGAGTACTTTATATTGTCCATTAGTAAGGCTGTTTTGTCAGTGAATCAGTGCCAACTGTATTGGCATTGATTGTCAGTGGAGAATCCATCCAAATTGCAGCCTCTTCCAGCAAAACCTGGCTCTCTATGGAGGGAGTCAGGATATAAAACAGTTTGACCTTTCAAAAAACGATTGAGCTGGGCAAATACCAGCCTCTTGGCAACCATAGTCCTACAACTGATGTACACAGGCTGCTTACCAAACTTGTGGGTCATGAAGCAGCAGAATTACATACCTAGGATTTATTATCAATGGAACCCCATTGTGAGTTAATAGATACTTAAGTTTATACCATACATCAATGAGGTAGAACCCCCCCACACACCCCCAAATCCTGATACAGTGTATTAGTGCATATGTCATTATATTTCTTTTGGGGGAAAAAAGTCACAAATAGACTACAGAACAGATTATTATTATTTAAAGTAAGTAGATCAAACATGACTTCCCAGTTCTTTGAAATTGGGAAATATGAAACTAAGATTGATTAACATCTCTATTAAGTGTACAACATACGCGGAAGCATTTTAAATGTAAATCTATTTCCTGAGACAGTAAACACTGAAGCACAAACATTTCTTGTAAATAAATGAGAGCATTAGAACAGTAAATGATAACACTGGGCAAATTATAAAAAGTGGAATTATTTGTGGCTAAATGCTATTTTCAAACAAGTTTAGATAGCAGGCTGCTCATGCACTACTATCCACATCCTTAGTCTATACCACAGCTGCCAGGAGTCCAGACTTTACTGGGTCCATCCTGCAACTGGACTAATGGCGAGATTGGAAGCTTTGCGAGCACAATGCCCAAAACCAGCTAATGTGGAAGCGTGAAAAAATTGATCCGTGAGTGTAAAAATCACCGACGCCACAATGCCCTCCCAGTTAATTTGGGTGGTCCTGCATGCTTATGCTTGCGACATAAGCTGATTGTTTCCTGAATAAACCATGAAGCAAATGGCTCACATTGTGTTTATTTATTGTAACCAATTAACTTCTTTAAGAAAACTTTGGCAATCATCAGGAGAAAAGTGGTGTCAGAAATCCGTGACAATATGATGGCTTCAGATACACCCTAGAATCTTTTTCCTGAGTTACATGTGGTGAATCGAAATGCATTTTTTAAAAAACACAGTTTAATGGCTGCTGCAAACTCAATTAAAATGAGCCCCATTCATGTCTGTGGATCCCATTCAAGTTCCATTGAAACACTGGGGGCTGGTGGTGAATGGTAGTTTTTTTACACATTGCTTCAACCAGTCGCCATTTTACATTTCTGTTGGGCAAAAAACAAGGATCAATGGCTTCCGATATTATTGCTGCATTTCCCACAAGTGCCGCTCTTTGAATGACAAGGTGGTAGACATTATGTGCCCCTTTCTCTGCGAAATCAGAAACGCTGCTTGGTTAATTACCTAAGCATTGCTTTCTGAAGACAGAACCAAAAAAAGGGATTGATTTAGCACCTCTGATCAGCATTTGTAATATCAATTTCCTACATATACAGAAAGGTTAGGGGGTGGGTATTTTTTACGTGAAATAAAATTAATGTTTAAAAATATGACCTTTCAAATATTTTCACAGACGCACTTGATGGTGCGTGTTTCCAATATTATTCCACTCTTGTTTTTCCTTTGTCAGAAGTGTGACATTGAGTCTGATTTAGGTAGTAATTAATTCATACATATGTTAATCTGGTCACAGCTGCACTTATATACATTACATCCCCTATCTGTCAGAACCTGGATGTTTTTAATTGATCCTGGCTATTAATGCATTAATGCAGTTAAAGTCATTCACTGTTGAATGCAACCACTGATGGTTTTGACTGCGATTTAGGGTGACAGCAATCATCTTTCAGGCACATTAAGGTTGAATATGGTTTCCTAGCTTTCTGTATTTTCTAAATTTGGAGCATTCAGTTATTTTCAAAGTAAAAAAATGACAATCAGAAAATTGGACAATGATCTAAGCTAAGCCTAAATAATCAAGCCAAAGACCTAAAATATCAAACAGAAGATGGAGTTCAAAGCCAGGGCTCCCTGTTCTCATCTGAAGCACAGGCAGGTCAAACATAATATTCATATTACTGTCTAAGTGATCACATGTGGTGTGCCTATATGCAATAGTTCTATGAGTCACGAGCAGAAAAAAATAAAAGCATATTGTTTGCCAGCTTTTACTTTTTAAAGTTTATCAGATGAAAACATGCTCCCAGTACCCTTTGGTTATCTCCACTAGTTTATGGGTCATGCAGTCAAATAAAATAGAACCACAAGAATAATTCTGTCACCACTGGAACTGCTGAAAATGCTTTCCTTTGTAGTTACTTTGATGCAATGACATTGGATATGACCATAAATCTCGAAAAGGTCACAACAATGCTGTTAACATGAATTAATGAGGCAGTGGAAAAAAAAAGCATGAGCTTATTAAAAATCTATACTATCTAGCTGCTGTGGCTTAAAGTCCTGTAGAATTAACGTTTGGGTAACACAATTACATTGGAAGATTTGGTATAAGTAGAGACAGTAATGTGACAGTTATCTAACATAAATGTGACACAGTGAGACAAAAGGTAAAATGTCTGCTGCTGGTGGCAATTTAAGGGAATAATTTATCTTTCTATTGTTTATCTTTTGTTAGAAACAACTACACGTCATATTTTTGTGATTTTTTTTAAATGGAAATCCACATTTGTTAAGTGCATTACAAAAATAATATTGCCATTGACCATGGGTCTGGGAGTGTATAATCAACCACCGACCGCAGTAATATTATGTCTAATTTAAAGTAAATTGGTAGCAAATACTCTGTAAATTGAAGGGTAATGACTCCTCCTTTCACAGCTCAATCAACTGATGGACAATAAATAACCTTATTCCCCCAATGCCAAGCTAAACATGTGTTCTATAGCTGGGCAAGCTGGTAAGGGGTCTGCGCCTAATGTTTGGCTTGGTCCAGTTCATCAGGAAGAGAGGACTATGAGCCACAGCCAAGTATTTTATCCTATTTATTAATATGGTGCTCAGTAGATCATTATAATACTGTTCATTTTTGTTTGAAATAACATTTTCAATGTATTATCTGGTTGTTCTGCTATCTTATCAAAACATTCAGTCATGTATATTAGCTTTTGCAAATCAGCAGACCTAAGTGAAATAATAAAACATTGCATTGTGTTCTTTAAAATAGCAAGATGCCAGTGTTTATAAACTGTGTTATATCACTGCCCAAAGCTGCTTATTTGCTTTTTCCCTGATTTTTTTTCAAGTTGGGTGAAATTAGATAAATCTTGCCAACATTCCAGACCTCAATCTCATAAACTGTCTTTCCCTTCTTTTATCTCCAGCCAACTTTACTCTAACTCACCATTCACACATGAAAAAATTGGCACAATGTTTGGGCATATGTAGACCAGAACTTTTGTTGTGTCAGGCGCTGGATAATCTTCCTTTTTAATGTGCAGTAAGCCTGATGGAAATGCAATGACCGCATTCAAAAGTAAATATGATTTATTATTCATTCTATGGCATATAGTCATTTGTCAGTGGATAGGGTGTCATTCACATATCACCCATAAATATTAAGGTTATTAACTAACGTATGAGAATTCAAGCAGCAGTTCCATCTTTAAAAGTAGTGAATCATAAGGAATTATTATTAGGAGCATACATATTTTAAATCTTGGTTTGAATTCTGCATCTTATATACTATAAAAGAAATTCTAAATTACCTAGTACTGATTTTGTGTCTGAACATAGTCTGAAAAGTGACAAGGTCATATAGCAAATGAGAGCACATAATATCTTATACTGTTCTTCCCTCATAATGATTGAAATATTGGGGAACATAGACTTACAGAACTGAGGCACTTCTGAAGAACTGCCTATGCAGTGCTTTCAAATTGCTTGTTTGTAAGAAACATTGGGTTTTTGGAAGCATTGATGTAAACAGACCGGGAGACATAAGCAGCAAAGGGAAGAGATTTAGCAGTTCTGTCGAGTGTTTCTAATAGAAATTCTCTACATTGAAAGGTTAGGGGATGGGTTATTTTTACATGAAATAAAATTAATATTAAAATGTATGACCTTATTATAGATTGCCCCTAAATAAAACACAAAAATATTGTGTTAGAGTGATAATGTTCACTAAAGTCCATGATAATCTAAGAACCCTGCTGGCAATATGCGGAATTATAATCAATACATGAAAATTCTTTGGATAGGAGCCCAAATGCTCCAAATCAGAGAAACACGGGACAATGCCTACCTGGTCTTCCATGGTAACCCTCAGACAAAGCATTAAGACTAATAAATGAAGTTTTCAGAGCTATTTTTCATGATGGCAACTGTGCTATGTTTCGGATTATTCTGCATTTAGTTATGTGCAAGACACTGCAAAACTAGGAAAACTAGACTTGCCGACCATTAACATAAGTCAAGCATACACATACTGTATATATTTATAAGTTGTATCCTTGCTTAATCATCAAGTAAGATGTCAAAAATGCACACCAATACCAAACACTCAAGAAGTGGCAGAAGGCACCAAAAATACTCCCAACACTTTGGCACAGACTTTATTGTCTTTCTTAATAAACCATAAATAAATTGTGCCATGGACACTATCTTTGGGTTCCTAATACAGTACATGATTATTACATTATTAATAACATACATGCACGTCTTATGTATGATGCCTAGGCTCGGTACACAAATATACACTAACTTAATCATTATCCAGTGGAGCAGAGAATCCATCTTCTGCTTCTTGTGCTAGAAGACACAACAATGTGCCCAAAGGCTCAAAAAGCTGATCCTGAGAACTGACCCTGTTATCATGTGATTCAATTTTGAGTTATTCTATTCATTTTCTTTTCAAATATAACCCTGTTGGCTTTAATTGAAGGTGTTACATCAGGCATGTGGTGAATAACATTTTGCTAGGACGATGTAGCCAGAAATGTATAACTTGAAATGACAAATGTTTATATTAACCCCTTCGCGACCTTTGCCGGTTCAGGACCGTCATGACAAGAAGGTCACTAAATGACCTTTGACGGTCCTGAACCGTCAAAAAGTTAAATAAGCTTAGAAAGTGATCAAGGATCACTTTCTTCGCTTAAACGGCCTTGCTGCAATGCCTCGATGTCGAGGCATTCAGCAAGGCCGAGATCGGCATCGGGGGCCATGTCTGGCCCCTCCCCGGGGCGTCAACAGCCGCCATACATTGTATGGCGGCGGACGCCCGTTTTAAAAGCGTTTAGGAGGCGATCAACGATCGCCTCCTAAACTTAAATGGTGTCGCTGGAATGCCTCGATCAGGAGGCATCCAGCGACACCAAACACTTACCTTTAGGTGGGCTGTGACCGCTCCGGAGAGCGGTCACAGCCGCAGCTGCTGGTGATCTTCGCCATCAAGTAAGATGGCCGCCGCTCTGTAAAAAAAACAAACAAGAAAAAGTTTGCTAGATGGTCTCCAGACCCTCTAGAGAACTGGCTCCACTTGCTGGTTGAATACAGGTACTGCATTCAACCATGCAAGTCAATGGAGCCCAGCTTTCTAATCACTATGTGATTAGTAAAATATTCAAAAAAAAATAATAAAAAAAAAAAATGGAAAAAAAAAAAAATGTGCTAACATTTAAAAATAATTATGCAGTGATGTCACTAGATGAACCATCCAGTACCAGCAAAATGTGTAAAAAAAAATATAAAAAAAGTATTAAAAAAATAAAAAAAATAAAAAAATAAAGTTTATTATTTTGAGCAAGTGCTAAAATTTCTCAAAAATCTCAGAGTTAAAATAAAAGCACTTCAAATACCCAAGGGGTGTCTAATATATAAAAAAAATGGCTGATGGGGTAAATTGGAGTGGCCTAGCTCACAGATAGGGCATAGGTACAGACTGACCAAAATGGAGAAAAAAAGCGCACTTCCCAAATGTGGCATTTTAAATCTGAAACAAGCCAACAAACCCATGCATGTCGGGTATCACTGCACTCAGGAGATGTTCCTGAACACATATTGGGGGGTTGTTTGACAGTGACATATACCAGAACCTGTATATCTATAACTAAAGTACAATTTGTGTGAAAAAAATTACTATTACAAAGTTTGACAAAGTGTAGTTCTTTAATTGGTGCATGGAAAGGGTTAAAATAACAGCATTCGGAATACCCTGGGGTGTCTAGTTTTCCAAAATATATGGTTTGAATGGGTTAAATTGAGTTAACCGGCTTCAAAGATATTCCAAAGAGGAGATGGAGGCAGAATGACCAAATGACCACCTGAATTACGCATGCCCCAAAAGTAGCCTTTTACCAGCCAAACAATCTGACAAACCCATGCATGTGGGGTATCGCTGTACTCAGGAGATGTTCCTGAACACACATTGGGGTGTTGTTTGATAGTGACATATACCAGAACCTGTATATCTATAACTAAAGTATAATTTGTGTGGGAAAAAAAATAAAAAAAATTACTATTACAAAGTTTGACAAAGTGTAGTTGTATAATTGGTGCATGGAAAGGGTTAAAATAACAGCATTTGGAATACCCTGGGGTGTCTAGTTTTCAAAAATATATGGTTTGAATGGGTTAAATTGAGTTAACTGGCTTCAAAGATGTTCCAAAGAGGAGATGTAGGCAGACTGACCAAATTTGTTAAAAAAGATTTGGAAATCATAAAACGCTGCTTGTACTTATTGCCCTATAACGTACAAAAAACAGCAAAAAAACATAAAAACATTGGGTATCTCTAAACTCAGGACAAGTAGTAGAATCTATTTAGCTAGTTTTTTTACTTGCTTTTTTAGGTGAGTAAAAGATTTTTCAAATAAAAGTCATAAAATGTCTTTTTTTTCAATTTTTCACCATGTTTTTTTTATTTTTTTTATAGTAAATAAGATGATACGATCAAAATAATGGTATCTGAAGAAATCCCATCTTGTCCTGAAAAAAACAATATATAACTTATGTGGGTACACTAAATGGGTGAGGAGAAAATTACACCTGAACACAAGCACCACAAAAGTGTCAAAACAGCCTCGGTCCCACAGGGTAGAAAACGAAAAATGAGCCCGGTCCTTAAGGGGTTAAATAATATATCTACTTTTCTGTTGGCTGGCAAACCATACCACTCTAAAAGAATTCATTGAGAAAGAAAATGACCAGAAATGTGAAATACTTGCGGTGCTGAAGTAAATAATATATAAAACATATTTTACCACACCATAGAAATACAGTTTAGAATAAGAAGATTGTGTTTATTATGATAATAAATTATTATAAAGGATTGCATGCCCTTTAGAATATGTATAATTACAAGAAGCTGTATTTAGGCACTTGTCCTAATATATGACCTCAATAAAATGCCATCTGTACATTTGACAACCACTAGATACAGGGTTCAGAATTTGTTGCGGATTTATCAGCATGTGCCTGACAATGACATCCAAATTAATGTTTTGGTTTCCGTTTAGATTCTACTCCAACTAATAGGTACTTCAGGATCTCTGTTTTTTTCCCTGTTAACTGTAATAGCCTAAGATTGATTGACACACAGAATATATACTTTTTAACTTAAAAATACAATTTTACTCAGAATACAAAGATGTAATAATAACCTTACGTATTACAAATGTAGGGTAATGTTTAAATACATACAATACATCTATTCAAAGGATATGACAGAACTACTCCACTGTAACCGCACTTTTAAACTTCATATCAAAAAAGTGGGAGCAATATACTTCATCTGATCAAATTCAGTCTTTTAATATATTATGTTCCAGCTTTAATAGTCTCAAACTTTACAATGATTGCAAAACACAAAACCATTACAATAACAAATGTATCTCTTGAAAGTTTACACAGATGTTGCAATTAAATAAATGACAGTTCTTTGAAACTGGCTGTGAGACAGGGTATTAGAAAGTGTTACTGTTCTTCCTTTTGTAATTTTATTCTTGTCTTTAATATTAATTTTAAACCATTAAATAGCAGATGCTTGTGTGTATAATAATATCTGTGTTCTAGTATCAATTAAGCAAGGCACCTATGTCCTCCTCAAAGAAAAGCAATTTTCTGTCACCCAAAAATGGGACATATTTATAAGGAGCAATCTAGGCGCTATGCAATAAAACGGTGAAAAATAGGGTGAAGCTTAATTGCAATAGAGTAAAATTATTTCCTATCAAAGTGGTTCAAAACAAATGTAAAAAACATACATAGAAAAAAGAAATGTAAGCAAAAGTAAAACAAAGAAAACACATCTATAACTATACATAATCAAGTGCAGTCCACAAAAAAACAGGATTAATCTCTCTGACATTTCATCTAATCCACACTGCAGGGGACCAACATTCATCAGTTAATTTGTCACAGAAGAGAAATCAGAATTGTACATTACACGTTGTCCATGTAATTACAATGTATGAAGCACCAGCAACTGGCATACTCATATTAGCTCATACCCAGTCCATTAGAACTCACAAATTCAAGGTGGAGTATAGTTTACTTAGTATTTAAATTGAAGATCACAGTCTGATATAAAATAAATCTGGTTCCTAGGTAGAAGTAAGAACCTTAATTGTGCATTCCGCTCTTTAGCCACCCAGGCTACACATTTGGTTGATGGTCCCTCGATGGCACCTACACTCCACCTTGGAAGTACTGGGTGACTTCTGATATGCTTATGACATTGGCTCATGCTTATATTCTGCATACGTTGAACTTATATTAAAGGTTAACTTTATATGACAGGTCTGTCCAAAAACATCTCTAGCCGTGGCCAAACTACACATCTTATAATAAACCTTTGAGTATCATGATTAGTGTAGCTCATGGTGAGCTAAGGTTTTGCCATCCAGACGCAAAAGGTAGAAAAGTGAAAAACATTGGGAAACACTAATATATCTGAACTGAAAGCTAAGGCCTAGCTTGAAAGGTAATATTGTAAAAATATTTCAGTATTATAATGCAATAGACTCCTAAACGGTTTACTGGTTTGAAACACTTTCAGCATGAAGCATGTGCAATATCTATTGCCCTGCGTCTTTTCTTCAAAAGTATTTCACTTAAAGGCTAGCTAATAATATCTATAGTTGACTAGAGGGAATGTCACAAAGATATACTGTAAATAGACTGAAGCATTCTCATCACTGACAGGTAATAAGAGATTAACAGGATCCCCTACTGTTTCCCTGCAGTAAATGTTGCTGAAACATTTATAATGGGAGTGGCTCAAATAAGGGTACAAGCATTATAATCTCATTCATGTGGAGTTATTCATTCTAATAGTGTAGCAGTCAAATGAAAAGCCTTCTATGCAAAATAATGTAACAGGGAGGGTAATGCTCCACTAAGTATGACTGCATATTTGCTACAAGATTCCATTTTTGTTACATTTTATTTAGTTGTTTGGTTTGGTCTACACGCTAACTTAATGAATCTTTTTTTCTGTGGTTGCAATTGACTTTGTCTAAGTCACAGATGTACTTAAATCAGAAAGTTTACGGTAACTGAGGCTTAACTGCTTACTTTTTTTTAATGTTAATTTGTACATAACATCTTCCTGGCTGGATGAGCTGCACTTGCAAGCCATCTCCATAGTTACTGCTGTGGTGCTTATTGGGAAATCCTGAGCCTCTGCAGTAAATCGAGAGATTAGGGTATCTGTCGGTACCCTCCACTTGGCTAGAAACCTAGACTGCAGGTTATGTCCTGTAACCAGGACCTTGTAACACAAGGCTGTGTCTCAGAGGTCCCTTTGCCACCAGGTAGCATGCTAACAGCTTCCCTCTGATTGGATGACCGGATCACTTCTCTCTCTTTAGCAGTGGTCAGCAGGCATTAAGCTCACAGCTGAGGGACCCAGCATATGTTCCACAGCTAATGGTATGACTTCTGGATCACTGACATGCCTCAGCTACAGGATATTCTCTCCACTTCAGGGTGCTCACAAATACTGTAAAGTGTGTTCCTGTAGCAATTGGGGACCTTATCCTATACTTTATTTCTCACTGTGCACAGCCTGCTCCCAAAAACCCCTTGAAGATTATCAATGCTCCTTTATTGGTGTATAAATGTTCACATGTCCCAGCAGGTGATGGTAGGGACAGCCAAGAGTTGCTGTTGGTTGGTAATAGAGGGGCTATATGTATAATGACAGATTGAAAAGGAGTGAACTCACTTTAAATGCAATGGAAGACAATCTCTGCAATGTAATTCTGCAGATTGAAGCATAACAGTGGTTATGTTTCCTATCATACCAGAGCTGGTAGCCCACTGATCTGCATAAGATACAATTTTGGCAGGTGAGGAAAAACTAGCTGTGATCCATGATAGAGATGTTTGAGCCAATCTCGGAACATAGTGAGATCAAAATAAATTTTGAGTGCAATCCTTATTCTATATCACCTGGAAAGATTTCAAATGAATCCCCATAACAACGAGATTAAGCACAAGAACAGTAAGCAGAAAGTTAAATTGCTAGCAGACATTGAAGCTTATTTACTGTAGTCTTATCAATTCTCTCCTCGGGCCTTAGCACATCTTATGGAGGGTCTTTACGATGTAATGTGCCCCTACAGCGGGAGCTTTGCAACCAATAAGGTGTAAGGGGTTTGAATGTTAATATGGATTCTGACATAACTATGGCTACGATCCTGCTAAGAAACTCTTCTGTGATTGACAAATCTTTGTGGAAACAGGCTTGGGGGAGGGGAAGAGGGAGATACTATAACAGATTCAGAAGTAAGCAATATGTAATCAGGATAGTTATGGGAAAGCATTGTTCACCAACTGCAAATACTATAAAGGTTATGGTATTCCATTTCTCTTGTTGGCAGTACCAAGGCATAGCAAAGCCTGTTAAAAGAAAATATATTCAACCCACACATGTTTCCTTACAGGGCTACTGAAATTGGTACAAACTTTATTTTTTTACCAAATATGCCAATATTGTTAAAGGTCATTCATTCATTTGCCATGTTTTGCTGCTGTGACAAGCTGTTTTGGGGGTACATGCTACCAGTGCCTATAAAGGCCATATGCCCTACAACTACTACTCCTGCTGCTGCTGCTGCTCCTCTGTCTCCTTCCTTACTCTGGGGATTAATATCAATTATTTTCATATATTGTGAAAATTCTGTCTTGTACCAAGTGTCTTGATGTGTCTGTGTACCAGTGCCTGCCCATGCCCAATTCTCTGCTGATGCTGCACTTCTAGGGGTTCAGTTATTTTATCAATGTTGAAAAATGGGGAAATTCAGTCCTGCACCAAGTAGCTGCATATATTTGTCTGCCAGTGCCTGGCCAGGTCCAGTGCTCTGCTGCTGCTCCTCTGTCTCCTGCCTTACTCATTTCTTAGATCATTTCTTTTTTTGAAATATTTTGGAAATTCAGTCCTGTACCAATTGTTAAGGCTATGAAATTATTAAGGCTATGAAAGGCAGTAAGACTATCCCTGTACCCAGTAGTGGGATTCTCAGAATATTTTGTAGCTACATTCACTAAGGGAAAATAAACTATGCATGTTACTTAAATAGCAGCAGCCACCAAGATTATATAGCTATTGGATGCAATATCAGAACAACAATGAATGTTTTTATTGTTTTATAGTTTTCTTTAGTATAATTTTTATATTTGTATTAAACTTTAGAGATCGTTAAGAACAGCAAACAAATATTGTTTTTGAAGATGACTAAAAAATGTGTTTAATATACTTGGTGAATTCTAACATAGGATCAAAAATAGTTTTGTATTATACCTGTTTTTATTTCTCAGTCTACTGAGTTTGTTGTTTAAACCAGGCCTTTGTATTGAAATAAACAAAATAAATAAGGCTGATAAGGTTAGATACAAAGCTATTTCACCATTGACCCTCTGAAATGTTCCTATGGTGACACCACATATGACAAAGTGATATGACAGATACTGAGAACATTATATTATACAGTGGGGCAAAAAAGTATTTAGTCAGCCACCAATTGTGCAAGTTCTTCCACTTACAAAGATGAGAGAGGCCTGTAATTTTCACCATAGGTACACTTCAACTATGAGAGACAGAATGAGACAACAAAGGCCATAATTGACTAGATGTGCCTTTCTGCCTTATGACCTTCCGTACTCAATTCAAAATTCAGTCCCTTAGCATGCTGCTGGGTGTGGGTATCCATTGGTAAAGTCTAGCTGTTGCTTGTGGTGGGGGTTCTGCAGTGCAAAATCAAGTCTGGATCTCCTCTGTAACCCTGAGATGGTGCTGCTTTAAGTGAAAGGTGAGTCCAGAATGGGTCAGGGACCTCTCTCTTTGGGAACAATCAAAAAGGGCCTCCAAATATCGTTCAAACCAAATGTAAAACACAATTTCTTGCCTTTAAAAGAATGTGGGAAAAACAAAATGAAAATTTTCCCGATTTTGCTTGCCGTGTCTATTGGCCAATATGCATTCATATTTCATGTAGATGATATAACTCAGGTCTATTTACCAAAGTAAGAGTAAGGAAACTGGCAAACGTGTGAATTTGCGTTGAAGTTGCCAATGCAGAGTTTCAACAGAGGCTTGCAGCAAGAGTTTATGGCAAGACTGAATCTTGTAGCGGGAATCTGGGGGAACACTGAACCTTGTAGCAAGAGTCTGAGGAAGGCAAAGGCTTGTAGCAAGAGTCCTGGGGTACAGCAGAGGCTTGAAACAAGAGGACATCTACACAATGATTGGAAAACCAGGTATCCAAAAGAAGATGTTCTATACACCCAACTACTCATGGCCAGGTTCATGCATACATAAGGGATTATATCTCAGATACTAAGGGATAACACAAAAACATGGTAAAACAACTTAACAAAGGAATCCTGAATCTAGAGGAAATAACTTCCTGGTAACCAAGTGGCCATGTGAACACCAAAGTCCCATGCAGGGCATGGCATTAATAATAAACAAAAAGGAAAGAAAAGAAATTAATAAGGCTATGAAAGGCAGTAAGACTATCCCTGTACCCAGTAGTGGGATTCAAATTTTTTAGTAACCACTTCTGAGCTTTTTTACTAAAAAACAACAACCTCACACACACAGAGACTCAGGCAGTCTCACACACGCACACAAACTCAGGCAGTCTCATACACACACACAGACTCAGGCAGTCTCTCTCTCACACACAGACTCAGGCAGTCTCTCTCTCACACACAGACTCAGGCAGCCTTACACACACACAGACTCAGGCAGTCTCTCTCTCACACACAGACTCAGGCAGTCTCTCTCTCACACACAGACTCAGGCAGTCTCACACATACTCACAGAGACTCAGGCAGTCTCTCTCACACACAGACTCAGGTAGCCTCACACACACACAGACTCGGGCAGTCTCTCTTTCTCTCTCACACACACACACACAGACTCAGGCAGTCTCTCACACACACAGACTCGGGCAATCTCTCTCACTCACACACACATACACACTTTCAAAAAGTATTATTTTTACAAATCTATGATGCCTGTTTTGATGTTTTATCAATTGCATTTGTTACATAAAAAAAAATCTCAATCAATAATCTAAAAAGCACCAGTGCATACTTTTAATTAATGCTAATTACCAATATACAAGTATTATATATTTATAATATATACAATTTATACATTTAACATTAATAATAAATGTTTATTCAATTAATATAAATAAAGAAAAAAACATAAGCAAATTATTACCAGAGTAATACCAGAGTCACATAACAAAAAAATCACAATCAATCTAAAAAACACCAGTGCATACTTTTAATTACCATTAATTAATTAATTATTTAATTAATGCTAACTACCATTATACCGTATTGGCTCGATTGTAAGCATCACCCGTAAAGTTTGGTGCTATTTTAAAGATACATTTATTTTTAAAGAAAAAATACACATTAGTGGAATGGTAAAACAGTATTTTATCTAATGAACAGGGATACATGTATTTTAACATTTTTTGGTATCTATTATGCAGCATAGTCAGCATAGGTTATATATAAACAGAAATTTGGAAAGCCAATAGCCATTTTAAGGCCCCCCCTTAATTCATAATGCACCTTACTTATAGATATGCCCCTCTACTCCCCTGATATGCCACTCTGTCCCCCTTGATATGCCATTCTGCCCCCCCTAGATATGCCTCTCTGCTCCCCTGATATGACACTCTGCCTCCTGAAATGCATTATGCCCCCCAGGTATGCCACTCTGCCCCCCGACTTAGCAATGCATCTCCAGACTCCCTGGTGTCTAGTGGGGACAGCGTAGACAACCTCTACTGCTGCTGCTGGTCACATCCGCTGTGGCTTCTATGCCGGCGCTCCGTCATAGAAGCCCCGGCGGAAGTGCCTGCAGCAGTGGAAGTTGTCTGCGTGTATCGTGCAGACGTTCCACAGCTGCCAGAGAGGAGGCTCCAGGTCCCCTTCAGCGGGGGATTGTCATCTCTAGCAGCCGGGAAACATCTGTGCGATGCGCTCAGACAACCTCCGCTGCTCCTGGCCAGTACTTTCACTGGTGGAGCACCAGAAGGTCATGTAATGCCGGCGCTCCTTCAAAGAAGGAGTGGGGTTGTCTGCATCACACAGACGTCCACCGGCTGCCAGAGAGGAGGAACCAGCTGAATCCAACCACTGTCTGTGCCCCCTTTTATGCCCCTATCGAGTGCCCAGTGGGATGGGTGTTAAACTGTCAACCTAACAAAGCAAGGAACTCGGAGCACACCCAGCAAAAAATGAAAGCACTTATCTAAGGCATAAACATTTGAAAAACTGTCACATTATATGGTCATATATTGCTTAACCCACCACTGTGTAAAGACGTAAAAAATATATAAAAATAAGGTTATTTTACTTTCAAAAATATATACCACTCTGGCATTCTCATTAATAGATCAATGTACTATGAGTATGTTGAATATGAGTATGTTGAATTGTTGTTGGTTTAAAAATATAGCTGATATTGTGTCATATTACAGCAACTAATATGTAACAAAGCCTCCTGAAATCTCTCTTAGAATTAATTTAGAATATATTTCTATAAGCATGTTTTTGATTTAGCTGCTGCATAATGGGATGGATTCAGTTCTACAGATAAATATATCAGAAATAAATGAATGGTAATCCTTGCAGAGATGCCAATGTAAAAACAGGTAAAACCGAGATATATTGCCCAGATTCATTAACCGAGAAACAAGGTACCTGTTGCGATTCAATTACTTGTGAAAGATGTATCCCCAGCATTGTATCCAGCACAATGTCTCCAGCACAGATGCTTTTTGAACAGCCAACAGTACAGTTTGCAGATTTGTAATTCAGTTGATTCACTCTCTTATTGTTTCACTCATATGTTTTTAAGAGCAAATATGTAAAAAAATATATAAAGGAAATGTTATTTTGCATAGAACTATATATTTTTACTTTCAGTATGCCCAACCTTTACTGTTGTTTGGCTGTGGATATAGAAATGGAAATATTCAAAGTAAATGTACTTTTTTTTAATAAAAAACAACAAAAAACGCGGATTCCTAAAAAAAATTATTTATAAAAAACATCCTCCTAGTTGATATTAGGAAAATTAATGAATTATAAGGAGTTTCATTAAAAAAAATAAATTAAGCTGTGCATATGTAAACGAAGTGGTATTACAACGAATACCCAAAGCATTTGTGATTACTGTGTAAATGACATTTTACACATCTCATGAAATGCTTCATCAGCAGCAGGGCCGGCCCGACAATGGAGCCGAGTGGGGCAACTCATACCTCATTTCCGGCGCTCAGCATTACAAGCCGGCACCGAGGCCGAAGAGGGAAAGGTAAGTACAAGCGGGGGTAAGGGTAGATGATTGGGAGGGAGAAAAAGGATAGATAATGGGGGGGGCGCAGGGACGGAGGGAGAGGACGGGTAGATAAGGGGGGGCATTTTAAAATTCGCCTCAGGTGGCATTTTGTCTTGGGCCGGCCCTGATCAGCAGTTAAAATATGGATATGAATATTATGACCAAGTTTGCTAAACATTTAACTAGCTAGTTGAAATTTCACTTTTTCAGGTACTAAGGTTTATTAAAGACTCTGTGGGAATTTTACATTGAAACATACACTCTTCAGCTCAGATAATGTTCTTGTCTGGTAAAGCTACTTTAGTACTAGCAACAGCACATTGCTGATTTTATTTTGAAAAAAAACAAAAGCGTTTAACCTTTTAAGTAAGAAGGCGGCCTAGGAATGGCCATCAGGCATTCATTGTATTCTGAAAGCTATAATTTTTGTTATGGTGGATTTTGTGAGTTTGACATATGTTTCAAAATTCCTCCACCGGAGAGAAAAAAAAATCATTCAGCTTGTTAGAAAAAAAATGTTCAGTTTGTGCCATATGAATGCTGATTCTACCTACATACTACATGAACAGTAAACAGAAATGAAAAGAATTATTTATGAAGTATGAATGTTTTGCAAAAAATCCCATACAAATATATCTAGTAGTTTGTTTTGCATAAAGAAGAGAAATACATATTAAATGCATCTGAGTGGAAGAAGTGCTGCTGTCTTGTATAAAACATTCCGTAGAGAGACTATTGAATACATAAATGCAAAATTGTAACTTTATTCTGAACTCAATGGGACGCCAAACACCTAATCACTATTATAGATATTTGCTTTATAAAGAAGAGGAGAATAAAAACAACAACATAATCTAGATTAGTTTTAACGAGAGGACAATCTTCTCAGAATATTTTGTAGCTACATTCACTAAGGGAAAATAAACTATGCATGTTACTTAAATAGCAGCAGCCACCAAGATTATATAGCCATTGGATGCAATATCAGAACAACAATGAATGTTTTTATTGTTTTATCGTTTTCTTTAGTATAATTTTTATATTTGTGTTAAACTTTAGAGATCGTTAAGAACAGCAAACAAATATTGTTTTTGAAGATGACTAAAAAATGGGTTTAATATACTTGGTGAATTCTAACATAGGATCAAATATAGTTTTGTATTATACCTGTTTTTATTTCTCAGTCTACTGAGTTTGTTGTTTAAACCAGGCCTTTGTATTGAAATAAACAAAATAAATAAGGCTGATAAGGTTAGATACAAAGCTATTTCACCATTGACCCTCTGAAATGTTCCTTTGGTGACACCACATATGACAAAGTGATATGACAGATACTGAGAACATTATATTATACAGTGGGGCAAAAAAGTATTTAGTCAGCCACCAATTGTGCAAGTTCTCCCACTGACAAAGACAAAAATTATGGTGGAAAATAAGTATTTGGTCAATAACAAAAGTTCATATCAATACTTTGTTATATACCCTTTGTTGGCAATGACAGAGGTGAAACATATTCTGTAAGTCTTCACAAGGTTTTCACACACTGTTGCTGGTATTTTGGACCATTCCTCCATGCAGATTTCCTCTAGAGCAGTGATGTTTTGGGGCTATCGCTGGGCAACACGGACGTTCAACTCCCTCCATAGGGTTTCTATGGGGTTGAGATCTGGAGACTGGCTAGGCCACTCCAGGACCTTGAAATGATTTTTATGAGGCCACTCCTTCGTTGCCCGGGATGTTTGGGATCATTGTCATGCTGAAAGACCCAGCCATGTTTCATCTTCAATGCCCTTGCTGATGGAAGGAGGTTTTCACTCAAAATCTCACGATACATGGCCCCATTCATTCTTTCCTTTACACGGATCAGTCGTCCTGGTCCCTTTGCAGAAAAACAGCCCCAAAGCATGATGTTTCCACCCCCATGCTTCACCGTAGGTATGGTGTTCTTTGGATGCAACTCAGCATTCTTTCTCCTCCAAACACGAAGAGTTGAGTTTCTACCAAAAAGTTCTACCTTGGTTTCACCTGACCATATGACATTCGCCCAATCCTCTTCAGGATCATTCAAATGCTCTCTAGCAAACTTCAGAGGGGCCTGGACATGTACTGGCTTAAGCAGGGGGACACGTCTGGCACTGCATGATTTGAGTCCCTGGCGGCGTAGTGTGTTACTGATGGTAGCCTTTGGTACTTTGGTCCCAGCTCTCTGCAGGTCATTCACTAGGTCCCCTGTGTGGTTCTGGGTTCTTGTGATCATTTTGACACCATGAGGTGAGATCTTGCGTGGAGCCCCAGATCGAAGGAGATTATCAGTGGTTTGTCTTCCATTTTCGAATAATTGCTCCCACAGTTGATTTCTTCACACCAAGCTTCTTGCCTATTGCAGATTCAGTCTTCCCAGCCTGGTGCAGGTCTACAATTTTGTTTCTGGTGTCCTTCGACAGCTCTTTGGTCTTGGCCATAGTGGGGTTTGGAGTGTGACTGTTTGAGGTGGTGGACAGGTGTCTTTTATACTGATAACAAGTTCAAACAGGTGCCATTAATACAGGTAACGAGTGGAGGACAGAGGAGACTCTTAAAGAAGATGTTACAGGTCTGTGAGAGCCAGATATCTTGCTTGTTTGTAGGTGACCAAATACTTATTTTACCGAGGAATTTACCAATTAATTCATTAGAAATCCTACAATGTGATTTCCTGTATTGAAGTGTTGAAGTGTACCTATGGTGAAAATTACAGGCCTCTCTCTTTTTTTTAAGAGGGAGAACTTGCACAATTGGTGGCTGACTAAATACCACCAATACTAAATACTTTTTTGCCCCATTGTACATGTTATCCATGAATATAATGATGATATGAAAGATATGATAGATTCATTTTCCATTACTTTAACCAGTGATGACCTATGATCCATATATAGTTCATATAGTTCCTTAAAATACAGATTTAAATGTGATTATGAATGGATGTGTTTATGATATTTTTAGACTTGTGCTTTCAGATTTGCACAAATTTAAAATTTACCAAATTTTAGTAAACTCAATTCAAATGAAGCCCTAAAAGCAAGACAGGACCCCCTATGAAAAAACAAAGCAAAAAGCTGAGAATTTTTGTCTGAAATTTGTGGGTCTACATTCACTCACACTCTTTCACACTTGCATTTGTTTAAGAGATTATTTGATTTAGTTGCCCATTTACACTACTAGCCAAACCTCCAATGTGTGGACACACTTCATGTGTCATCTACCAATGCTTGTCTGTACCCTACTACTACTGCTGGTTCTCTCTCACCTTCTTTACTTTGGGGAATGAATTGTTATTTTTTCTTATATGGGGTGGTTGGTCTTGTGACTGGATGTGTCTATCTGCTGGTGCCTGGCCTGGCCTGCTCTGTTCCTTGCCCATGGACCTCAGCACCAATTCTAACTCAGGAGAATACATTTTTATTGAGGGTCACAGTCTTGTGACAGGATGTGTCTGCTAGTGCCTGTGCCTTGCAATGTGCCACAACCCCCTTTATTACTTCAATGGATCAATAATTTTTTTATAATATGAATGAAGGATTGGTCTTGCTTCTGGATGTAACTCTCTGCCTGTGTGTAGCCTGTCCTGCTCTGTGCTCTGTCCTGTACTTTAATGCCCTTCATTACTGTGGTGGATCAATTATTTTTCTTGTTTGTAATATGAGGTGGGATTCAGTCTGTCTGTCAGTGCCTATCCTGGCAGTGCCTCCTCTGCCTCTGCTGCTGCAGCTCAGTGTCCTTCTTTATTCTAAGGGATAAATACTTTTCAATTTTTTGGGAAAATTCAGTGTCTTATACAGTAGGGCTGAATATGTGTTAATGTCTACCTACTCCCAGTGCCCGGTTGCTATTGCTGTCATATCACCTTCCTTATTCTGAGGGATCAATTAATCAAACTGGTCCAATTTTTGGGGCTGGGAAACAAAAGTTGTTGTTGAAAATCACGAAAGCCGCAAAAACAAAATGAAAATTTATCTGAATCGATTTAGCTTGCTGTGCACATATCTAGTTTTGACTGGTTGTTTAGCCCCCTACTTCTTCCTATCCTTCACTGCGCAACTTGTGTGCCCAGTCATAGGCTGGCCCCAGACAGCAAAGAATAGTCTTGAAAGTGGAAAAACCTAAAAAAGTACCTTAATCTGTGTTTTATTTTCGGTTCTTTCAGATGAAAAGGAAAAAGAATGGGTAGACGTGTTGAACTTGATTGACATAGGTCTTTTTTCAAGCTAAAATATTATGTTACTATGACCTAACACTTTGGCGTTAATATAGGTGTGCTGCACTTGCTCTGGATACAGTTTCCTAAAGAGAATGTTTGTGGCAGGTGCTGTAGCCCATTCATAGAAGCAATGTCTTGCCTCAGTCAGACCTGTTCAAAAATCATAATGGTTTCTGAGGCACCTTGATCACATTATAAAATCTATAGACGTGTTTACATGCTGCCAAAAATTAAAGGTGATGGCCATATAGAAGCAAGTGCATTTTTGCCAGGCTCCATTCCGGCTGCAGAGCTGCTTCTCTTGTTCCCCCTGTCTCGCTAGAACTTCCACTCCGTCTGGTTAGAGTTTCCCCTTTGCTGTAATCCATTCCTGGATTTCCATATGCTCTGTTCTGTGCTTCTGATTCCATGATTCTGGTTTTGTTCTTTGCTTCAGCTCTGTTTCCTTTATAATGTGTGTCCCACCCGTTTATTATGTTTGTCTCAGTCTGCAGTCTAAAGGTATGTCCTTCTTGGTTCTGTGTTTCAGTTCAATGTTTAGTTTTAGCTTATTCGTAATTCAGTAGGCAATGTTTAGTGTTAGGACCCACCGTGTATTGGAGTACTTTGGCGTAGTGGTGGGCTAAGCATACTATGGCCATAAGATGTGACTAAATCTCCAAGTGTTATCATATAGTCCTAGGCTAGTCCTGTATTTATGTGTGTGAGTCTTTTATGTGCCTAAATCTTTTCCCTAAATCCTCTGAGGATCTCGGTTCCTCTCTCCTCTCCCTATGTCCCCGTTTAGATATCCTATCCTTGCTTAAAGGAGAAGCGCCTGAGGATTCTGGCTCCTCAATCCATCCCTTGTGTTCCTTGTTCCCTGTCCTTTGTTGTGTCCTGTACTTTGTTTGTATTGTCTGGCTATGTTTCTTGCTTGGTCTCCCATTCCCTGTTCCTTGCCCTGTCCCTTGCCCGCTCTGTCCCCCTTGCTATGTTTCTGCTTTTGTACTCTGCTTAGCTTCTGTACACCCAGCCTGCAGCATCCTGCACATGATTCAGAAAATTTATCTGAATCGATTTTGCTTGCTGCGCACATATCTAGTTTTGACTAGTGCTATGTCTCATGCTTGCTCCAGGGTGCCTGCAGGATATCTCCAAGTTCCAGTTAACATCAGCTGCTATGTCAGGGCGCTGGTATGTGGCTGCACAACCCCAGATGCCCACCCAGGAGAGTGCTGTCACCCTGCACCAGGCCCTGTCCAACTCCGCTACTGCACCGTAACTCCTGAACACAGTTTTTGGTCTTTACAGTCATCTGTATGGACCCGGTTCGTGACACCCTTCCCATTCAGTCCAGAAGAAAATGGGGGGGGGGGTTTAATCTGGGAACGAAATTTGTTGCCTGGTGCCCATGTTCAATCATAATTAACTCTCACATGCTCATTCTCCTGTACTCAGTGTGCTTCAGGTTCTCTAAAAATGTCCCTTTCATCAGACCAGGCCACCTGCTTCAATTGCTCACGTGCCCATCATAGGTGCTTTTGGCAGTGCACAGGGGCCAGCATGGGCACCCTGACTTGTCGGCGCAGCCCACAACACAACAAACTGTGATACTGTGTGTTTCTATCAGAACCAGCATTAACTGTTTGAGCAATTTCAGCTACAGTAGCTTGTCTCTTGGATTTGACTACATGCACCAGCCTTCGTCCCCAACGTGCATCAGTGAGCTTTGGACCACTTTTGGTAGGTACTGACCACTGCAGACTGGGAACAGCCCACAAAAGCTGCAGTTTTGGAGATGCTTTGACACAGTTGTCTAGCCATCACAGTTTGGCCCTTGTCAAAGTTGCTCAGATCCTTACACTTGCCCATTTTTCCTGCTTTTAACACATCAACTAAAAATGTAACTAAGGATGAAGTGTTCACTTGCCGCCTACAATATTCCACCCACTGACCGGTGCCATGATAGCAAGATTATCAGTGTTATTCACTTCACCTGTCAGTGGTCATAATGTTATGGCTGATCGGTGAATATTGTTTATTCTAACACCATTACATTTTTAAAATGTTTAACTTAATGTAATTCTACTCTTTGAAACACTAAAATAATGGTTAAAACTTAAATATTTGTTAACAAGAGTCAAAGTTTAGTGTCTTGAGACCTGAACACTTGTTAAAAAGAATCAATCATGTATTTGTTCTAAGCTCATAAATTACATTTTACCATTCCAGTAGTAGAATGTGCATGTTACCAATCATTTTATAGCAACCCAGTTTAAGTGAGCGTTGGCAGAAATGCCATATGTTCTGCTTCATTTTGACCTCAATTTAATAATGGAAAACAACTTAAATAACTATGCTGAAGTAAATTATTTTAATAATGTAATTAATGAAGTGGAAACAAATAGGAACATAATACTTAAGTTAAATACGTTAGCTGCTATGTTTTGAACTAGTATGTGTCCTACATCTTAGTTCAATTTGAAATAAAAACTAAAATGAAGTTAAAAAAATGAAACCTACAAACTTTTTTGGAAATAATGTATACTTAGGGCGACTGGATGGCACTTTTAAACAGCGGTTCTTGTGAAAAATGTATATTAAAGGTCTGCATTAAAATGTATTGCTGTACTGCATGATATGGTTTACAAGCATCCTTGATTAAATGTAATCATGAGCTATTTTCAAATAAGATGTCTCTGGGGAATCCCCTTCATGCAGCAGGGATACCCAGATAGGGTATCCTGCCAACATATCACAGTGTGAGATCAGTTAGCATGTGTGTACGCAGCAGTCATAGTTAAAGGGCTCCCCATACATTTCTCCTAAGTGCTCCACAGGGGAAACCTACAGGGGAGTCCTACTGGTGAACGAGAAGGGAAACCCTTCTGGTTGTGTTAATAGTGACACTACAGGGTTTCCCCTGTGTCAATTAAGATCTCCGGGGTCATAAAAGTTCCATAGTTACATAGTTATATAGGCTGAAAAAAGACATGCGTCCATCAAGTTCAGCCTTTCCTATATCTGTTCATTTGTTGCTGTTGATCCAAACGAAGGCAGAAAAAACAAGTTTGGCTCTTTCCGATTTTGCACTAACCAGGGAAAAAATCCTTCTTGACCACAAAATGGATTTCTCCTTGGATCAATAAGCTGTTTTCCCATAATTAAAGATTATATCCCTGAATATTATGTTTTTCCAGGTATCCATCCAGTTGCAGTTTAAAAGTCTGTACAGACTCTGATAAAACTACCTCTGCAGGCAGAGAATTCCACATCCTTATTGTCCTTACTGTAAAAAAACCCTTTCCTCTGCTTTAGTCTAAATCTCCTTTCTTCCAGTCTAAACGCGTGATCATGTGTCCTATGCATTGTCCTGTTTATGAATAGATTTCCACACGATTGTTTTATATTGGCAATGAATATATTTATATAATGCTATTATAATCCCCTCTGAGGCGCCGTTTTTATAAACTAAATAGATTTAAATTTGTTTTCTTTGTTACGCAATTGAAACCAATTAATGTTTACTCAGGTCATTGAATCATGTCCAATTGTTTAGACATTTGTAAAACATAGCAATTTTGTGAATGGGTTACAGAGAGTTATATTATTAAACCTCAGATAATAAACAATTCTGAATGAAAACAACATGTGGTGCATTTATTCTTCTCATTTAATAATTTTTTATGATACTGTTCCCAAGTAACTTTGAAATCCCTCATTTATGTTAAACATAAGAAAAAATCACCTGTCAAGTGGCTTGATGATGTATAGTCTTTAATTGTATCAAATTATCCATGATTAATTCAATAAGAATGTTAATGAAATGCACTTTGTTACTGTTAATTACTGAAGGTGGTTTAGTAAAATGGCAACATTAAGGCTGCAAAAAGACCTTATGTAAAATTATGTCCTGTGAAAATGAATATTGTAGGGCAGTAAAAGGATTAGAATTTAAGTGGTTTATGTAAATTCCACAAATGGACCTCATCCATGAAGGTCAGAGAGTGAGAACTGATATTGTAAAAAGAAAGTAAAGATTGTAAATTTGTAAGGGCAGGGTTCTCCTCTTCGTCCTGACCAGTATGTCTTATGCTTGCTCATATTATTGTTAATTTTATGTTACAGTGCTGTAAGAAAATATTTGCCCCTTCCTGATTCTTCTATTTTTGCACATATCTCACACTTCAGATAATTAAACTAATGTAATATTAGACAAAGATAACCCGAGTCAACACAAAATGAATTATGATTTCATATATATAAAAGAAAAAAGCTATCCACCCTCACTTGGTCCTGTGTCAAAAAGTAATCACCCCTAGTAAACCAATCAACCATATTTAACCGGGTACAATTTCACCAGACACACTCAGGCATGATTGTTGCCACCCTTGTTGAATCTAAACATCAATTAAATAGAACATGTGTTGCAAAGTGAAGTAGGCTAAAAGGTCTCAAAGAGCAGCACACAATGATGCCACAATCTAAAGAAATTTGAGAACAGATGAGAAACAAAGTCATTGATGTCTATCAGTATTGAATTGTTACAAAGCCATTTCTAAGGCTCTAGGACTCCTGCGAACCTGTTGAAATTCCTCCAGGAAGCGCATCCACCACTTATCCAGGGTCACCAAAGGTTCCAGCCTAACGTGTAAAGGACTGCAGGTCTTACTTACCTCAGTTTAGGTTAGTGTTTAGGATTCCACAATAAGAAATGGCATCCATAGGAGAGTCACAAGGTAAAAATCACTGCTGACCAAAACTTAAACAAAGGCTCCCCTCATATTTGCCAAAAAATGTCTTGACCCCGAGACTTTAGGGATAATATTCTGTGGACTGATGAGTCAAAAGTGGAAGTAGTTCTTGGGTCCATATTGCTGTGGCAAGTGTGAGCAGGTGGCATCTCTGGAAGCTCAGATTGGAGCTCTGAAGAAGCATATTGAAACACTGAGAGAGATTGATAATCTTGATAGGAGTCTCTTGCTAGCAGTGAGGGAGGAGACCAGACAGAAAGGTACTAGGCACTTATTTGGGTGACTGTTAGATGTGGTTGCAATGTGGGATGGAAATGGCAAGCTAGACCTGAGTTTTTGCATTCCAACAAATTTGCCCATTAAAGTGAGCATTTTGGGAAAGCAGGCTCAGATGTGGGATTGCAGTGAAAAATTGTTCTCTGTAACAGCCCAAGACCAGCTAGAATAGAGGGGATCCAGAAGGAAGAGAAGGTTGCGCATGTTACAGACAGAGTGGATAGATTATTTAGAGGGGCTGGAGAGGATCCAGGTGTTTTGGTGCACATTGGCACCACTGACATAGTAAGAAGAATATGGAGAATCCTAAAAGGTAGTTTTAGAGATTTAAGGAGATGAGAAAAAGGACCCCTAAGCAGGGCCGGCCCTACAATGGAGCCGAGTGGGGCACTTTGCCGCCCTGCACGTTTTTTTTTAAAGCGGAGGAGAGAGAGGGGCGCCGAGTGGTTTTCGCTTACCCGCTCTGCGCCCCTCTCTCTCCTCTGCGAGCCCTCTAGCTCGGTCTCGGTGCCGGCTTGTAATGCTGAGCGCCGGAAGTGACATCAATTTCTGGCGCTCAGCATTACAAGCCGGCACCGTGGAAGAGCAGGGAGACTTGCCGCAGGACTGTTTAATGGTAAGTACAAAGGGGGGAGGGTAGATAATGGTGTCGGCGAAGTTTAAAATGCCGCCCCCCCAGCGTCAGCAGGGGGGGGCAGCATTTTAAACTTCGCCCCAGGCGGCATTAAGTCTTGGGCCATGCTCTACACCAGAAAAACAGTGGGAGATTATGTATCTTAATGCATGGCTAAGGTCTTGGTGTAAAATGGAGGGCTTTGGGATTGTAGAGCACTGGGCTGACTTTTCCTTTGGGATATGATCTCTATAGTTGTGATGGATTGCACCTAAATGGAGGAGGGTCCAATGTGTTGGGGGGGATGGCTAGAAAAGTGAAATATATTTTAAACTAGGAATGGGGGCATAAATGCTATACAGTGAATGTGTTTTAGTTAGTACCCAGGTGGGTGCATCTGGGGGTCTGGTTTGTAATAGGGAGAAACATATATTTTGCCCTTCTAACCTCAATATATAAGGAAGTGGATTTAGGGGTAATTAGAAGACATAATGGGTAGGCAGACAATGTAATAGAACAGCGGGAAATTCTAGCAGAATGCTTTGTTTTATAGTTAGATATATTAGCAGTAGAAAGAGGGAAGTGCTCATGCTACTGTACAGAGCATTGGTGAGACCTCAATTGGAATATTGTGTACAGTACTGGACGCTGTATTTTCAGAAGGATATAGATATGTTGGACAACATATCTATATCCTTTAAATACTTGAAGTGAATAAACATGGTAAAGGAAGGGCACTTAGGGAGCTAGAGAAGTTTAGTGAGAGGATAGTGGATACATGGAATGACCTTTCAACAGAAGCGGTAGAGGTTAATACAGTAAAGGAATTTAAGCAAGCATGGGATAAGGCTAAGCTAAATATAAAATAAGGCTTGGGGGCCAAAGAAAGTATTCAGAAGCTAGGCAGACTTGATGGGCCGAATGGTTCTTATCAACCGTCACTTTCTATGTTTCTATGTTTCTGTTACAGTGGGGCAAAAAAGTATTTAGTCAGCCACCAATTGTGCAAGTTCTCCCACTTACAAACTATGAGAGACAGAATGGGGGGAAAGAATACAGGAAATCATATTGTAGGATTTCTAATGAATTCATTGGTAAATTCCTCGGTTAAATAAGTATTTGGTCACCTACAAACAAGCAAGATATCTGGCTCTCACAGACCTGTAACATCTTCTTTAAGAGTCTCCACTGTCCTCCACTCATTACCTGTATTAATGGCACCTGTTTGAACTTGTTATCAGTATAAAAGACACCTGTCCACAACCTCAAACAGTCACACTCCAAACCCCACTATGGCCAAGACCAAAGAGCTGTCGAAGGACACCAGAAACAAAATTGTAGACCTGCACCAGGCTGGGAAGACTGAATCTGCAATAGGCAAGCAGCTTGGTGTGAAGAAATCAACTGTGGGAGCAATTATTCTAAAATGGAAGACATACAGGACCACTGATAATCTCCCTCGATCTGGGGTCCACGTAAGATCTCACCCCGTGGTGTCAAAATGATCACAAGAACGGTGAGCAAAAATCCCAGAACCACACGGGGAGACCTAGTGAATGACCTGCAGAGAGCTGGGACCAAAGTAACAAAGGCTACCATCAGTAACACACTACGCCGCCAGGGACTCAAATCATGCAGTGCCAGCATGGGGGTGGAAACATCATGCTTTGGGGCTGTTTTTCTGCAAAGGGACCAGGACGACTGATCCGTGTGAAGGAAAGAATGAATGGGGCCATGTATCGTGAGATTTTGAGTGAAAACCTCCTTCCATCAGCAAGGGCATTGAAGATGAAACGTGGCTGGGTCTTTCAGCGTGACAATGATCCCAAACACACTGCCCGGGCAACGAAGGAGTGGCTTCATAAGAAGCATTTCAAGGTCCTGGAATGGCCTAGCCAGTCTCCAGATCTCAACCCCATAGAAAACCTTTGGAGGGAGTTGAAGGTCCGTGTTGCCCAGCGACGGCCCCAAAACATCACTGCTCTAGAGGAAATCTGCATGGAGGAATGGTCCAAAATACCAGCAACAGTGTGTGAAAACCTTGTGAAGACTTACAGAAAACGTTTGACCTCTGTCATTGCCAACAAAGTGTATATAACAAAGTATTGATATGAACTTTTGTTATTGACCAAATACTTATTTTCCACCATAATTTGCAAATAAATTCTTTAAAAATCAGACAATGTGATTTATGGACTTTGTTGTCTCATTCTGTCTCTCATAGTTGAAGTGTACCTATGGTGAAAATCACAGACCTCTCTCATCTTTGTAAGTGGGAGAACTTGCACAATTGGTGGCTGACTAAATACTTTTTTGCCCCACTGTACATCTGAAGTAAAGCTAACACAGTATTCTACAATAAGAACATCATACCAACAGTCAAAAGTAGTGGTGGTAGTGTAATGGCCTAAGGCTGCTGTGCTACTTCAGGAGCTTGGCGACTTACAATAACTGAGTTCTGCTCTCTACTGGAAAATCCTGAAGGAGAATGTCCGGCCATCATTACAACTGAAGCTCAGTTGGACAATGCACACAAGCAAGTCCACTTCAAAATAAAATAAAGGTCTTGGAGTAGCCTAGTCAAAGTCCTATTATCACTATTAAAATTATTATGGTGTATGTATCTCTATTACTTTTAAAAGAAGGCTCTACTTCTCCTGAACAAAATGATGTATAAATTGTGTGAGTTCATCAAAAATGGAAAGAGGGAATAATGGTTTAAAAGAATATAGTAAAAATAACAAAGGTTCTGAAAACTTCTGGGACTGAAGGGGCTAAATTTTATAGTTGCTAACTTAGAAAAAAAACAAAAAAATGCATTTGTTAAAATGAAAACTTTCAATATTTAAATTTTAAACTACTATATTTTGTTTACAATTAATTTATTTAAAGTTACATTTTATCAGACACAATGTTCTACTTTTTGTTTATTTTTTATAGTTATTATTAACGCCTGTTTTGTTTTCCTTAAAAGTTGCCTCTACCTTATATATTTTTGTTGAAAATAATTTAAAGAATATTATTCACAGAACAGACTTCTAATTAAAATGCTTTCTGGAAAAATACAAGTGAAATAATTCTTCTAGATGAACATATTTTAAGGTTTTTGCCTGTTACATAAGTGTGACTGTATTTGATATTCACTATTAATTAACTGGTAAAAGATTGTAAAATCTAATGTTATCAGCTATGAGAAGTATAACAAATATTTTTTGTTTAAAAAAATAATTCAGGATTTAGATGCCACTGATCTTACTGTCACACTCACCCCTTCGTTGCCGCACGCACGCGTGCAGAAGACTACTCGTGCGCGGCGGCGGCTTCCTGGTACCCCTTCGGTGCCGCACGCGCGCGTGCAAAAAACTGCTCGCGCACGGCGGTTTCCTGGAGATCCCGTTAACCCCTCCGATGCGGGTGGTCGGGAGTCCGACCACCGGCATCGGAGGTCCGGAGCTGGGAGTCTTGCTTCTGCCGGGCATCGTACTGCCCGACGAAGCAGTGACTCCCATCATCTGGTACTTACCCGCGCTCGGTCTGCTGCTATTCCTCCTGCTTGTCCTGAAGGGGGAACGGCCAGTCTGCTTCAGAGGCGGGGCTCTGGGAGATCCTCCAGTGCTACTGGGTCACGGGCTGGGAGGCGAAGCTTGTAATTTTGGCGCCGGTTTTAAATACCCCGGATATGCTTTGTCTGGTACCCTGTTGTGGTCTTTGTTGCAGTTTGATTCCTGACGCTTGTGCTTTTCTTATCTCTGGATTTTTGACCTTTTGCTTGCCTGACCATCCTTTGCCTGCCGATTTTGTACCGTATCCCGCTCCATTGCTGACCCGGCTTGTTGGACTACCCGCTCCATTGCTGACCCGGCTTGTTGGACTACCCGCTCTGTTGCTGACCCGGCTTGTTGGACTACCCGCTCCGTTGCTGACCTGGTTTGTAGGACTTCCCTCCTCTGTGTTGTGACCCGGCTTCTCTGACCATCCTGTCCGTTACTACCTAGCGTTGCTGTATTGGCTCCTTCTTCTGTATCAGCTGTTCATACCCTTGCACCCAACTCATTCCTAATATTATCCGCTTACACCTGGCCTCCTCACTGTTGGGATCATCTAAGTCCCAGCTCCCTGTCACTAAGGGTTTCCTTTGGTGATTGGGTTCCAGGCAGAATAACTCCTGCGGTGTGCGCTATCGTGTTAGTGGTCGTGACACTTACCAGAAAAATAAAACAAATATGGTTTACTAGAAATCTTTTTTTTTTGGTCTGTTCCTGCCCTCTCTAACCAGCAAAATTCGGGGCGCATGTGTACATAGAAAAAAGAAATAATCTGATAGTGTAATATTGTCAAAAACAATAAGATATGTAGAAGGTGTAAAATGCACTCACAAACAGTGCCAGCACAACAGGCTCGTCTGAGGTATGAAGACTGTTCTTTATTCTTTAAAATCTCTAAGAGCATAAAATAAAGAAAACAACCATATGGTGCAGTATCTTTCTTAATAGTATGTGCGCAAGTTAAAAAAGCACTTACAGGATGGTTGAATTCAAGTCGCTATTCAAAATAAATGTCCATTGAAGTGGATCAGGAACATGCAGATTAAAAACTTCTCAACGCGTTTCGCCGTTCACTGGGCTTCCTCAGGAGAAATAAATATCAATTGATGTCATCCGCTATGATAATCCGCAATCGTGGTGAGTAAAAATAGAAACCTGCCCTCTCTAATGAATATTTTTATTATTATTATTAATACTATTAAATATACACAAAGTGCAGCCTTCAACTTCAACTTATTTTACAAACATTTATTTATGTATATGTTTATTCTACTTAGGCTGCTGATTTGAGTCTGGAAAAACATAATGTTTTTTTTTTTCCTATTTTATGGTATTATACAAACCTTCCAACATACCCCATTCTATTTTTATTTTCGTTTGATCTTACATTCTGATAATACAATAATGTGTACAAACACAGTGTGAGAAAACTTGGCATTATATCTGCTGCACTTAATCCATGTGTTTTCACACTGTCCAAAAAAATACCAACCCAACTAATGCCAACCTGACCAGATTTGAATAGGTACTTGTGATGAAAAGCTCAAAAACCAATTGAATGAGTGAGTTCAATGAGCATATCAAAGTTACCAGGCATATTTCAGCAACACAACAGTGCAATGAAGAGTTATTTTACTGTACTGCTTAACACGCCAGAATATATGAGTAAGAGCCGAATGAAACAAGAATAGCAAACGTTATCAGTAAGCAAAGTCTTAAATGGATTGATAAATGATCAACAATGTGTCTCTTACTGGTAATTATGTCTAAGTTGTTAATGATTATTGTATGTTACATTGTGTACTTTGATGCTATACCAACATCATCTCTTTAGTCATGTGGAACTATTAACTGGAACTATTGTCAGTATAAATAAAATGTATGAGCCTTCATTGGCAATCAGCTTTTTAACATGCCAATAAACTACTGATGCGGAGATATGCAGATGAGTAACACCTTGAAACATGATTATAAAAGCTAAATCGTCTTTGATATATGACATTACCACTTCTAAGGATCAAAGTTTAGCATAGGTTAATTTGTAGTTTACTTTGGGAGTTTATTTAATTTCATAACGTGCCAATCTTGCCAACATACGCTAATTAGTGTGATCTTTTGCATCAAAGTTAACTGGAAGTCTACTATATTTTTAACATTTTTTCTCATGTCCACCAGCATTTACTGCTAAACTGGTTCCATACACCTACTTGCATAGATATGCTACCATTCATTTACTCGTGAGTAGTAGCATTCTGTATACCTTTATTGAAGACCCCTCCCCCATTTAACATGCAATATTTACATATTTTATGAAGATCTCACATGTACATTAAAACAATTCAAGACCTCTGGCAGAAAAGGGTGCTTCTAAACGGTCAATCACCAGTCCCACTAAAACTAGTGAAGGGCCCCACTGCATTTAAGTAAGTAAAAATGTAATCTGACCAAAACATGCGCCTTTGTCTTATCTAGAACAGTAAGTTGAAATGATAAATTACACATTCACATTTAGAAGACTATTTTATTTTAATTTCTGGATGTTACAAATTCCTTTAGTTTATTTGGAAAAAAAATCACTTGTTCTGCTACACAAGTCATTGGGAGGAGCCTTGCTAGCATTTATAAGAATGTCAAACAATATGTTAGCCTACTATGAATAAGGGATTACATCACACAAGGTTCTAAAGCAAATGCCTGTATGAGCATTGCAACACAGTGTTAAGGCAAACAAGAAACACAGGTATAAAATATCTGTATGAGCAGAAAAAGTGGAGGAGCACATTCTGAATGTGTGAATCTTCCCTGGGACCCCCATGAGAATCTGGAGAGAAAGGGAGAGAGAGAGATTTAGAGAGAGATTTAGAACAAATATAGTTAAAAATACAAGTTTTTTGGTGAAAGATAAGTCAAGTTAACAACTCAACTTTTTAGTGAATAGTCTCAATTGTCTCTGTATTGTATGGTGATCCTTTGGGCCTTATTGCCTGATGGCTTCTCTGAGATGACCTCCTACACAAAACATAATGGAAGATGGAAACGAGTGGAGCATCAGCACTTTGTTCCCTTAAAGGCACACTGACCTGCAATAACCTACAAATGCAAAAGGGAGGGCCGCTAATCTACAGCCCAATAATTGTCGCACAAACCCTGAGGTCAGTGCTTATTTGTTCCAGCTGTGGTATCTGCTTCCCTGCAAATGCAATTCCCTGCTCCTCCTGTTTGTTTGTTACTCTTGACCTACCTGTTACTAAACCCGGCTTGCTTCCTGGACTACGCTACCTGCCTCTGGACTTGTGACTTGACAGCTACCAACCTTGGCTTGCTTACTGGACTACGCTTCTTGGATCTTGTCTCTACCCCGGCTCCATGGCTTCACTATCTGCGTGTATAACTTTTTTTGATCACAAATGCCCAAATAGTGGCCTTATTGCTTGATTTTATACAGATTTCCTTATACATGTTTAAAGATTTTTGGAAGAATTGATGGACATGTTTTTCTTAATGTTGCTATCTAACAAATTGTTTTTATCCAAAAGGAAGATTGTTTTCCATTATTTCCTGCAGACATTGATTAATTCACAGAAGGCTATGTTTTGTCACTACTATGGCTTCACATATTTAAATTAACTGACATTTGGAAAGACTGTTTCAATCCTGGGTAATGACAATTTTGAGAGTGCTTTGTATTTTTTGTCACCTTTTAGATATTTTGCTGCCATTTCACTTGTGGAAATGCCATTTGAACAGAGTGCATTATTGTATTGTTTAATTTTTTTCTAGTATCTAAGCCCTATTTCTGCAGAAGCAATTTGTTTCATTGGGGTTATCAGTTACAGTGTTGAATGCTTCATTCTTCACATTCTGAATTATCTGAGTTCCTCAGACTGAGTAATTTTATTTAAATCATATTTCATTCCACTGTGTATCTCTGAAAATACAGGAAAATGGCAAGACAACAAAAGAATTAAACTTAAAGTATTTTGGGGGGGAGGAATTGGTCATACATGTTAGAACTGACCACAAGGCAATTTTTAATGACAAGTAAAAACGACATGACACATTTAGTGGAAGCCCCCAATCCTATGGCTAAATACTATTTTTGTGTATTTGAATGCTATGTAGATGTTGCTCCAAACACAAACAAGCAGTGGAACATAACTTCTTTACTTTACTTCAGAAACCACATGCTCACATAAAGATATATACACAAGAGATCTAACACAACAGAACAAGTGCACATTTCCATTATGCTGCCACCTACTGGCAAAACAGACTGTATAATACCCCAATACATAACACTATTATTGGTATTAAACCAATCAATTTTGCCCCTAGTTAGATGGTGCACATGAGTTTGCTACCAATACTTGATTTATTTCAAGATATGTATAAGTGCGATAAGAGTGAAGGGACACTAAGGAGAATATTTTGGAGCAAGAACAGAGTTGTAGTTGTGTATTGTTAAGGGCTCTGTTGGTGAGGATTAAGGGTTTGCAAGAGAAGGGCGTGATCAGTTTCGAGAAGATAGTTACTGTCTCTGTAAAGTGCTGTATGTGAATGGAAACTGAATTGTGTAGGATTAGGCAGAGAGTTAAAGGAAAATAGGTAAGATGATTTTAGGTTCCAGTAGTCTGAAGGCCAGGGGGAAATGGGAAACAGGAGATCAGTTAGATGGGGATGCATGATCTAGGGAAGGTTTCTTTAAAATGAGAAGCATGAGGGCTTGTTGGAAGATGGATTAGACCATTTCAGTGGAAAACGTGAAATTAAGCAAATGGGTTACAGTAGGACATAAGGAACCAGGCAGGCAGCGGTCTAGCAAGGTCAAATACTAGCCAAGGTCAAAATTACAGAGAAAACACAAAAACTACGTATACTGTGGAGAAGCTCAATGACTGGGTACCATAGGATTGAAACAAGAGGTTTAAATGATCAAAATTGGCACCAAATGAGTGTCCGGGATGTCATACCAGAAAAATAACAAAATGGTGGTCACACCATAAGTCACTTACATTTTTGTTGCTTCAGCAAAATATTCGGCTGAGAACCGCCGCACCACGGGGCGGACTCAGCGTTTGGAGAAGGTAAATGGGTAGAAGGTAAGTGGAACTTTAATCAATTTACCAATGAATAATAGGGTTATTAGCTTAGTAAAAAAAAATACAATATTTAAATTTCAAATGATAGAGGAAGAATGATAGGTCTACATGGCTTTGCGGTAGGTGTATATATCTATCAAAAAAGTCTAACATGTGGAAAGAGAAATCTGGATTAGGTTAACATTTACATTTTTGTATAAGTCATTTTTTAATGAATTTTGTTGTGGTAAAAACTGACAGCTTTTAAAGGAAGCCTGCTCACTTATAATTAAATACCAACTTTCTTTTTTTTTTTTCCAATAAACTAAAACGAGAAAGGAGGAAATGTTTGTGACACGTTGAAAATGTCTTGTTAGAAAATGAAAATGAGCTTCCTGTAGAAAACAAATTCAGCCTTTCATATGCAGCATACTTTTTCATTTACAGTGCCTTTAAGCATTTCATATTCTTTAGCTAAAAGACTGATAGCTCAAATTAACGCATCAAGGCTATTAAATCTTTATGGCTCATAGTTATAATTTCCTGTAAACTCATACAGTGCTAAGAATTTTTACTTTGATTTGTATTTTAAAGTAAGGACAGGATGCAATTTTGACCACAGACCCTAAGCCAGCAAAAACAATTTCTAGTTATACCAGTAATTAAACACTCCAATGTGATCATATGTTTTATTTGATTTTTTTTTTATACAATATGGTTATGATGATGCAGAAGTCTTTAAGTATTAAATAACCAAGAGAAAATGGTGGGGGCGCCAAATGTACTCTTTGTGAAAGTAGTTCTAAACTGTTTATCAAATGTTTTATTTAAACTCAATAAAATTCACAACTGTCTATCATAAATCCACTGAAATTTCAGCTTTCAGGCAGTGTAGAGTGTGGCAAGTCACTTCAACCGCTCTCACTTTAAATCTTGTTACAGAAGTTAATAATGTTGTGTAGTTTCTGTTTCAAAGCATTGTTACATTTTGTTACCTATAGTATACTTAATATTGTATAATTGGCATTATGAGTGTTAAGCTAAAGAAAATACCAGTGTTTTAACATAGTCCATTATGTTATCAATGGAAACCTAGAGTATTTGGCAAACTGACAATTTTTTAGATGAATTGTGATGTTTTTCAACATGTTATTTTATGTGGTCAGTGATATGTGTGAGGAAATAGATATTTTTAATCTCATTCCATATACTTTTTTGGACACAACAAAGGGTTGTTATTTTATTAATATTGCCGAGTAGGTAGTGTTCACGTTTGGTAAAATTGGGAATGCTAAAGTGACTGACTGATTTTGGGTCATTACATTAATTTGTAACTTTAGTTTTTGTTAGCCATTGAATTAGGTAGTAATATCTTTTAGGTATACATAAAAGTAATGTTTCAGTTGGAGATGACATTCTCCTATTGGTATTTGGTTAAGGCTCCTCTCTGCCCCTTCTATGTGCAAGTTGCTAAGTCTCACATTCTGGCACATTAACTAAATCCTAGATGCCAAGTATCCATCTCAACCCAGTCCCTGGTTCTGAAAACACAAACCTTTGAAGCCCATACACGGATATGCAGCATTGTGAACATAGTTGACTGATAGTAATTTAGGTTGAAAAAAGACCATCAGGTTCAGCATTGCTGTTGCTCCAGAAGACTCTGTATCGCTCTATGACAAAAGACAGGACGCACTCACCAGGATAGTAAAGACGCAGAATCTTTAAGTGAATTGTCATTAACTTACTAAAATAAATGCAGCTACCAATCTACCCAATGCTAAAAATTCCATTCAATAATCTAACAATAAATTGGGAAAACACAGTGACCTGCTATATTTCACATATAGGCACCAGACTAGCAAGTGGTCTTAGATCCTGCCAGACACTGTACTTTTTATTTACATTTTTTAGTGTGTAATACTGTTAAGAACAGAGAAATTCTAAATCTTTAAGATGCTTGCCAGTAATATGTCTGTGTGCCCCTCCATTTATCTCTCTCACTTATGTGCCACATACTTCTCTTTCTATTTGTGTCCTGTGCTTTTTTTTCTCAATAGTTCAACTCCCTGATTATAACTATAAATTGTAGAAGGCAAATCCCCATGAGCTTCTCACCATTGGCCATTGACATAGAGACGGCCTAAGCAATACATAGTTATACAGTGTGAAGGAATCCCTAATGTTTATGCCTCAGACAGGTGCTTTTCAATAGAATTTGCTGGGTGTGTGCTGACTCCTCTGATTTGTTGGACATGCATATATGTTATTTAAGCAGATCTTATTTCACCATAGTTATGTCTAGACAAATTGCTTTGTACTAGACTTGTGCAAATGGACCAAAGGTGATTCAGACATATTTTTAGTTTTATCTCTGGTCCATACATTTTCAGACAACAAATTTTGCTTCCTGCCCTTTTGGTTCAGATAAAAATCAGAAGACTTTTTATATCAGGAAACCAAATTAATTGTCACTCATCCTCATTAACTTTCTCATGCTCTTTCACACTTTCATTCACACACTCTTGCGCTCTTTCTGTATGTCCCCCTAGCTTCCCTGTCGACCGCTCCAATGCCCCATTGCCTCGCCATACAACTCCACTTCTTCTTTTGTACCTTCTTGTTCTTCTGTCTTCTTGCTTTTTTCTTCATCCGCTGATCCAAAAAAGTCTTCTTTCTTTGTCCGCTTGTCCGTGAACAACTGGACAGGCTTCCCGGTGAACTTATGCAAAGGGTGGAGCTTCTAGGCACACACACACTCTCCCCCAATTGGCAGAATGGGTGAAAGGCTGTTCCTGTGTCTCCTTCCTTTTGTGTAAGTCCACAGAGAGGCCAGAATCATATAACTTTGTGGAGAAAGTGAGGTGCAGAAATGCTTCTCAATGCATGTGTCTTCATTATTCTGGCCTCCCAACGAACTTCGACAAAAGGGAGAAGCCTCTGGGCACACCCTCTCCCCGGTTCCTCCAATTGACCCTTCTGTCTGTTATACTGTATGGTCTTCAAGTGAGAGAGCGTGAAAGAGCATGAGAGAGTGAATAAGGGTGAGTGGAAAAAACAACAAAATTCATTGGGGTCTCTCCTCGTTTCAGACAGCTTTATGAAATAGGAACATTTTGTTAAAATTTTAATTTGTGCGAATATGAATGCGCAAGTCTGTTAACACCTATTATACAACTGATATCTAATACAAAACATTGGATATTAATCACAATTCAACACTATCTTTTTTTCTTCACTGTTAGCAAGTGTTTATTATGAGACTTTTATTGCTTGCAGGGATGTTTGAAAAGTGTGAAGAAGTAATAAAACCTTGTCAGTTTTAATTTATGCATATATTAAAGAAATTGATAGCTACCAGTGTGGTAATGACTAATGAGGTTTTTGTATACTTCTGAGTCATTCACTTACATTTAAATAAGCCAGTCAAAAATGTAAGTTATTGTAAGTGGGCAGTATAGTGTGCCAAATTTTAGCATCCCATGGTAAATTTTAGATTATACAGAAAAATAACATTACATTATTGTTACCGTTTCTTCCATTATTTTATAGTAATCTGACTCTTTTTGACTTCGCTGTATGATATAGTGAGGGTACCTGATAGGTGTGAATACCTGAATTGATTTTGCTATTTCATTAATATAGATTACTATTTCTTCAAACAGAGGATGGATTTTGGTGCTTTTGTGTTACTCTCTTAATCAAATATCTTTCAGGTTTCGAAAGCTTACATTCAAAATGCCTAACCTCATGATGCCATAGGAGCGAGAAAATAGTCCCTGACCCACAAAACACGATTGCCCCCTCTTTCCTAACCTGTTGTGTGGAACCCTAATGTAACCCCTCACTCCCATCCCCTGCTCAGAGGGATGGAGGCTTTAATTATGCTATGGGAGTTACAGGCCCCAAGGTGATTCTTCTTCTCAACCCCTATCCCATTCCTGGTGGAATGTGGTTAAAATACATTAAAATCCCTTTGAGGGCATCTTTGCCCCTTGCCCCCTTTCCCATGTGCAAGACAACATTCTATTTCATTCAGATTCCAGTGCATATTAAATAAAATTTCCTATGATAAAAGTCCTGTTATATCTATAAACATTTTACATTTGTAATTAAATTGTTTAAAAAGTTCCAATTGAATTGTTATAATTGATAGTCTTTTTCTTCCAGTGTAAATTTCAAATTCTAAGGTTATGATTAATATGGATCCATTTATTTTATGCATATACTATCCACTTAGAAGCAGATATAATGTGTTAAGTACTAATCCTTTTTTTCTGTTAGTCCTATCACTATGAAATTGATTTTTATGAGATTGATTTAACTAACTAGCTTTATGGTAATATTTTATTTCTTTAGAATCTCCCCAAGCCCTAGGGCGCAAAATATTATTTTAAAATAGCTATGCCTCCCAAATAAATAGCATTTGCATTTTGTGCAGGGTGTCTAATAATCTAAAATTTTTTAATCATATTTGTAATGGTGCCTATAATATCTGAATTAAAATAAGAAACACACTTTAATGAAAAAGAAATTAGGAAAGAGATTATCAGAAGCTACCAGCTCTTTGCTTAATAGCAATATTATAAGATGGGAAATAAAGAAACTGGAGGATTTTTAATATGCAGAAATGTTATATTTGAAATTACATACTGTTAATCCTCAAATAGGCAGAAATAAAAGGAAGCCATTTACTTGCAAATAGTCTTATTAAACTAATAGGCTTTTTGATACACTTTGTCATGGTTTGTTAGGTCATAGTAAACGAGACATGATTTCCATGGAAAATAATTATACACTACGTAGCTCAATTTCTTGCTCTATAACTATAAAACAGTTCATGTCAGGTGCATTTATATGTAAAGTTTACACTTTAAAGTGTTCTTTAAATATAAAGCTTACCTCAGCAACTCTATGTGATTTTAATTACAATAGGTCTAATGAATGGTTCAGAATTGCAAGGAAGAACCATTAGACATTGCTTCATATCAGCTTTAAGACCTTTATTCTTAGTGTACCTAGTCTTTGGCGTTGTGCGATGTTTATGTCCCATATACCATGCCACAAAATAAATACTTTGTTAAATTACATATAAGTATCTGACCCTATACTTTTAGACTATGACCTCTTCTCCTAGCACTTCCTCATCTTTCTAACAAACTTTGATTCTGTACTATATTTAACCCCTTTGTATATTTTAAATGGTTTTATTTTATCTATTTCTATTTTAACCTTCAGTCTACAATAATTCTCAACAAATATTTTAATCTGTAAACCACGTAGCATGCTAATCACTTTTTTTGGACTCTCTCCATAATATTTAATGATATTTTAAGAATTCTTCTAAACGTCGGAACTCCAGTAATGTAGAGTACTCACATTATGGTTAACCTAACGATCTGTAAAAAGTATTAACAATTCCATATTAGTGTACATATTGTATATAGTATAGTATGTCATGCTTTTCCATAGTTTGATGGGCTTCCAAAATATATTAGCAATAACAGAACTATGTCTATATATTTGTATATGTCTGGACAGATAGAAACCATAACATACAAAGAGGTTAAAATATACTATTCAAATTTGTTGCAGAAAGGAACAAACTAGGTATATTTTTATAACTATTAGGATTTCAAAATGTTGACTATGATAAACTGTATATCATTATTCTTCACACTGTATAAATAAACAAATATAGTATATAAAGGATCTCTGTGGAATTTCTCAGCTTACTCTGTCATTTCATTTTTGCAGACTAGCAGTCTAATTTGCATACACATTTCACTATCATCATAACATTATAACTTTAGATAAAATAAAGCTGTGATGACTTTTACCATGGGGTATTTGCGCTTCTCTAGCTTCTAACATTATTCATATGGACAATAAGGCAGTTGAACCACCTCGCCTACAATTAAATAGTGATTTATAAATAAAAAAATATTTTTCTCATGGCAGAAAGTATTATCATGATTCTGCCACATTTAACTAAAAAGCAAAGGTTAGCAAAGTAGTGCAAAAAAAGCTCACATAAATGTAGCTAAGAAAATCTAAAAAATAATTTTGTACATTAACACTGATAATTGTTGAGGATTCCTAAATATTTTGAAAGTGCATGATCCTTTGTTGATGAGTAGGTATAGTCACTAAAGTATGAGTGTTTGCAACCTGTGAGTTGCCTGCTACTTTTAAGTGGAAATTGGATTTTTTGTTCCAAATCGCAAACTTCACCTCTCAACTCCAGAAGTGTACAAAATTAACTTTGGGGGATTTTTGCCCCTCCCAAACCCTATTCATTGGGATGAGGAGGGTTAAAAATATGTAAAAACATCTTTGGACAGACATGGACCCATCCCTAGAGGAGCAACCTGCAGGGAAAAATAAAACCTTAACTTTTAAGAACCCATACAGGGATAGTCCACAAAGCCCTCATTTTTCAATTTTCTGACCAAGAACCTGCTCAAGAAATAAAACTGAAAACAAAACACCAATAATAGAAAAGCAATCCATCTTTGCTCAATGGTAGTCCTGTGCACCAATGTTTAAAGGTTGTATTGCATCCTCATTGATTTGAATGGGCTTCATAGACTTAAATATTGAGTCTCTGTGACTGGAGTAGCGTCTGGTCAGTCGACTTTTTAGTGAATAGACTCAAAAGAGTGATAGGAAAACTGCATAATAAAGGTATATTGGTTATAATTGTTATTGTTAATGCTCCCTCTTTATTGGTCCTGTTGGTCATAGTTGCCTTGGTTTCATTGAATGGAAAGACCTAAGGCATAAATCTCTAGTTAGGTAAACATATCTGAGACGTTCCTGGGTTACTGACCCAGTAGTCTCCCTCTTGTTCTCTATGTCATATATCTTCTTTCTAAAAAAAAAAAAAAAATACTCTTTTTAACCTAAATCACTTTGCATGACATCCCTGTTTTCTAGCAACTAGAAATGACTGCTGGGTGCATCCAAATATTCTACAGTACTAAATGTCACAATAATATTTTATCAATATCAAAACATGTGTTTATAGAACAACTTGTAGAAAATATGCTGGATGGGATGCTTGGTAATCAGTTGTGATAGCTAGAACACCTAGGGCAAATCCAAAGAGTCCCAAGTATAAACCTCCAGTAACTCTCACCTACAGCCCCATATACTTTTACACATGGATTTGTAATTACAATGTATCCCACCTTCCTTAAAACAAGAAGCTATGGAGTGTTTCATGCATCTGCTCATTCAGTTCTCCCCTCTCTTTGAGATTACTTTTGGAAGTCTGTATATATTCATCATGAGACTACTTTAGCGCATGAAGTTTCTCCTTCAATAACATTTGTCTCCTAGTGTTTCTATGACTTTACTAATGTAATAAAGATAATAAAATTAAAAGCTGTCATAACTATACACAAAAAAAATCTATCAAGGGCAAATAAGCTATGTTATTAAATTCATACAATACTTTATTATATTACTTTCATGACAGCAGTATAAGCTTTTGATATGTGAAGCATTCTTTAAGTTGCCATAAAATTATTATTACAGTTTATAGTAAAAATTAATTACAATTATTCATTTCTTGTTACTTATTATGATAATATCATTGGTAACATAAATTAGATATGAGTTTAGAAAGCTCTAGCAGTTCATGTCTCATCCTAGTATATGCCAGTAGGAATTATAGGAACATAAGTAACACAAGTAATTAAACATGTCAGATTTCTACAATGCTAACGAGTGAGACTGATGAGCACTAACATTTTCCATGTCAACTAATGTACCTTGAACAGTAAGCTGCCTTATGAGTCAGCTGTTCTTTTGAACTTATTATATCAGTATATTAATTAATGCCAACAAATACAAAAGACTAAAGAAAGGAATACAAGACTAAAATCATTCAGGATAGACAAGTTTTATCTAAGACTCAAAGGTGCATGAACAAAGACTCTGCAATTCTAAAGACTAGTATTTTCTTTTCAAAATGTGGAATTTTGAAACTTAACCTGCTAATATTATTATTCTTGTGCTATCTTGAAGAGGTAGAAAATGGATGAGATACTAAACTTATATATGTACATTAATAGAGTTTCAAGATTGTAAATTTATTTTAGCAGGGCCCTTTCTATAGGTGTGCATGGATATGTGATGTACTACTTCTTATGTCTTATTTACTGATTATACATCACTGTGGAAGATTATGGCAGAGCAACATTATGCCTATCATTTTTCTGTTTCTGACAGTCTCAGTATAGAAGATTTTTAAGCATTTTAAGTACTCTGTGAGTACTTTCATATACCTTTTTCAAAAATGGGTGTGGGGAGGCAATGACCTGAGGTAGGAAGTGTGACGTGAGTAGCTTCGCCATAGAGATCTTCCTTGCTGCTGAAAGCTCAATTGCTCAAGGGATTAACCCTTTATATTTACCCAAGCACTAGCCGAGACTTAGTGTAGGGTACAAACAGGACTGAGTTTATTGGGAACAGCACAGGTATTTATACACAAAACATAATTGGATTAGGAATATAAACCCATCAACCACCAGACAGTCTGGTGCCTCCATACAGTTCTATGGCCAGCATAGCCCACACGAAAAAGAGTCACAAGGTGATCTCGAGGGAGCAGCACCAGTCCCGGGGTACCAAGGGAGAACTCAGGGTCCAAGGATGTTATGCAATGCATTTCCAATTGTCGGCGGGCATCAGTGCGGTTCCTACCCCCCCATTCAGTTTCACAAATTCGCTGCTAAGTGGGATTCGACCTGCACAAGGGGAACACAGGGTCCATGAGCCCTTAATCTTTGGGAAAGTCAGTGACTATACTCCTTTGAATAAGGGGGTAAAACACAGGGAGGGTGGTGCAATACATGAAAACAGGAATGGGGTCAAAATAACATATGGGACAAACAGATGGGCTGTCACAGGAACTGCACTTGCTCTCTTCTGCTGGACAAGATTTTGTCTTGATTGACTGCTTGAAGCAGCTGATTTGTGGCAGGAAAACACTCCTATTCAAACCAATAAGTATTTCTGTGCACATCAGACTCCCACCTGCAACGCTCGCTGAGCCATCACTGGAGTTGACTAGTAGAAAGTATGGAGATGTGTTCTGCACTGAAAAGAGGTAGAGAAAGGGGCAAATGCATATGGGGTGATTCTGTATTGGCACCATGAAATTTTAAAGGGACGATGCAGCTTTCATATGCATTAAATTTCTACTCTAGCCTAGTTCCAGCCAAAATATCTATATCAAAAATAATCAAGTGATGTACAAGCTACATCACGTTACTTGTTCCATATCCATATGATCTCCATATTCATCACACAAGCTGTGATGCAGTCTACAGGGGCTGGCACCTTGTCATTTCTGGGGAAGTTCTGTTAAAATTTTATTACTGAATGCAGCAAAGGAGAAGAGTATCTGGATGATCAATCACACAAGTTTGTACTACACTAACAGGCTCTCTTAGTTGTAATGCACTTAACATATTTTATCACATTCCATAAAGGGATACTACAGTCATCATGGGCTTTGTGTGCCCCATTCCCCACAAGAGCAGCCAATTAGTGGTATGAAACTTTGGGACACGGAGGAGCTGCAACGTTTTTTTTTTTTATTGCTTTAGTGAATGCATATTAAAGTACTCATAAACTCCTAATATGCATTGTTTGTTAAGAATCCTTTCTAAGACACTGGAATTGTGGTAGGGGAATATGCAATGCTGTATTATCAGTCAGCCACAATTGTTATTTTACAAAGTTGCAAGTAAAATGTGTTTAATTACTTCTGGCATCCCAGTAATGTTAATATTTCCAAATCTCCCTTCACCTCTGCGAAAGGATCAGGACTCCTTGCCTGTTCCTACTCATGCAGTGGTCAGTGGTCATACAGTGGTCCGTGGGCCGGTCGGCTGGCAGACCAACCTTCAAAACAGCTGCTGAGCGGCTGCAAGCGGGATTGAAAGCGGCACTCAGGCCACCTACTCCCACCTCTTAATGAAGTTAATGAAGTTAAAGGGGCCGGTGTGCACACTGCGCTGCCCAATGGCAGTGCCTCAGCACTTCGTCCCACGTCTTAAAAGGGGTTTGACGAAGAGCTGAGGCACGGCCATTGGTAACTTCATGAATGCCGGCCTCCAGCTGCTGCCCTCACCAGACATATACAAGGGGATAAGGTATATCAGGGAGGCAGAGTGGCATATAGGGGGGTATAAGACATTTCTGGGGGAAGAGTGGCAAGCCTGGGGCCAGATGTGCATAACTGCAGGGGCAGGTTGGCAAATAAAAGGAAAATAGTTTACATGAATAAATAAAGAAATAAAAGTTTCTTACAAGAATATCGTGAAGAATAATGTGATCACTGTTTTGTTCCACTGAATAAAATGGACCTTTTTCATCTAATTTTTTTTTGCAGTAGCAAATGTTTTGATTCCATTATGTCTAATCTATTTAATTTATTAGGGCCTTTTAACACTTGTCCTTTCTGGCATTTTAATACAAATAATGTGATAAAAAGAATATTGTATAGTTATTTGTATACAAGGGGTGTGTGTGGGTACAAGAGCTCAACCACGAGATAAACTATATAGGGCTGGTCTCCAAATGTTTCCAGGGCTGCTTTTCATTCCCAATCCGGCCGTGGCAGTGGTCCCTGAGTTTACAAGGCTATTGCCTAGCACAGATGAAAAAGGGGCTACAGAAAGAAAGCCCTGGATAAGATAGTATAAGAGGAAGGGCGCCATGATCAGGCCTGAATTTTGGTATTGGACGCAGGCTGCCCTTTGGGTGACCCCAGATGGGAGGGGGAGTTATTTTGTCCTTTACTTGACCCTAGGGGGACAGTGTGGATGACAACAAGGGTGGAGTCAGATTCTTGATAGGCGAACTTACGGTAGCAACAGAGGTAGATAAAACAAATAAGGCTATATTTACAACTGTTGCCTGACGGTGATGTGCAGTTTTTAACAAACTTATAGGAAGCTGAGAAGGTCTGTTTAGGGAAAAATTCCTGCCCTCCCTCCCCAAAGAATTTGTTTTATTAAAAAAAAAAAAAAACTATTTACATTATCATTGATGTTTTTAGTATGTTGGCATGCTTATTGGGAATTATTGGACAGTTTGTTGTTCAAGTTGGTTGTATATTGCGGGATACCCATCTCAGGTATGGGTCGGCGTTGGTTCAAGTGTACGGTGTGGGTCTTTCCTGCGGGCAGGGTCCCAAGGGGAAGCTGTTTCGTAGTACTGACAAAGCCCACCTGCTGGTGCAGTTTACGGCTGGTGGGAGGAGCGCAGTACATGGTAACAAAGTAAATGGTGTTCCTCAAGTGGGACTGTTTATTGTTGATTAAGCAAATGCAGGGCTCAATGATGTTTGGAAGAAATAGCCCCGTAGTGTACTTGTTGTAAACATGTTAATGTATTTATACAATTGTTACATTGTTTGATATTCAATAAAGGTGTGTCACAGTTTGTTGCTGAAAAATAAAATAAACGCTGTGGCCTTTACACATTCCAAAAGAAAAAGTTGTTATGGTCATTTGTTTTATGAATTAAGAAAAATGTATGCGTGTGTATGGGTGTGAGCACTGAGTCGTACCAATAAGCAGTGCCTGGATCAAGTTCCTTTAAATGCAGGCCTGGCCTGGGAAATAAGATATGAGAGATAAAAAAATGAAAACCCCCTTTTGATATACATATGGTATGATAAATTTGCACAAAATGTGGTTTCAGGTTTTTTTAGTTGTGCAGCCCCAACAGAAGCATCTGACAAATGTAGCATAAGCCAAAGTTCACACTTATGTTATAAATCAAACTGAAGAAATGGCCTTCAGTTTGGCAGGGGGAAAATTATTGTAAGCTGTAGTGAGTTTTTTTTTATTGAAAGTACTCAAGAATGTTACCAAACTAATTAGAAATGTGCAAGTAATGAATTACCAGTAAGGCAAGAAACCCACAACGAATTTAAATAGGAATATTTACAGTCACTCAATCTAGTGCTTTAAAAATAACAATTTTAATTCTAAGGGAAGACTGCATTTTCACCAAAAAATAAAAAAGGTCTAGCAGTTTAACCCTTTGAGTTCCACATTTCCTCCCTTGAGTAGAACGGATAGATTTTCAGTGCTTTCTTATAGTTAAATTTTGGGGACCACTTTATAAACAGCATATACTATGTCTAAAGAGACCTATTCATATACCTCTCGTTTAACAAATGAACTTTATCACAGGGTTTAACGGTAAAAATACAAGAAAAAAATGTCCCCATATACCAAACTGAAATGTAAAAGTAATGAAAACTACATATTTTTCACGAAAACACCCCACTTCCTTTAGTAAATTTATATAATAGATCATACCCTTACATACATGAAGATTGCATATGGTGTCCATGTTGGTAGCCGCACACAATACAACACATGGCAGCCATATAGTAACATTGTAATTTAGGTTGGAAAAAAAGACAAGCCCACCAAGTTCAACCTTACAGTTGATCCAAACAAAGGAAAAGAACTATATTCTCAAAATGGGAACAGCTACTTCCTAGCTACAAAATAGCAATCTAATTTCTCACTGGATCAACAAGCTATAACTAATCATGACCAGTTATATCTGTGTATATTTTTGTTTGCTCAAACAACAATTCAGCCCATATTAAAAGGCATCTATTGAATATGATGGCAAAACATCCATGCACAATTCAGAATTTTTTTTGTTTAGTTTTTTGGCTCATTTATCTGTTCCCCATGCCCTCTTCTGCCAGCTTTCTCTGTGTGCCCTGCACTTCTCCCCTATTCCTCTCTGTACCCTCTGTCCTAGCCCTTAAGTGCCCCTTTCCTATCTACCCAGACCCCAGCTCTTTTCTATGCCCTAGCCCTCTTGGTGCACTCTGCCTTTCATGTCTCTAGTCTTCTCTGTACCCTCTCCCCTAGTCTTCTCTGTGCCCCATGTCACCTCCACCCAGCCCTTTCTATATCCTTTTATATGCTGCTTGTCCTCTCAGTGCCCCTGGCCCTCTATGAGTCCTTGCCTACTTCCCTAACTGGTATCTGCCCTCTACTCATTTACCCTTTCTGGCTGCCTCTGAACATGCCTGTGGCCAAGCCCTGGTCTTAGCCATTGCTCTTACCTCCCAGGGGATCCAGCAATGAGGAGAACCGGCCCTGCCAAGGTGCCCAGAACCAAACCTCACGATAACAAAGGCACCCAGTGTGGTCACATAATGCACGTTGCATGACTCTATGGTAGTAGGCTGGTGCAAAGGAGAGGGTGCAGATAGTATAGAAAAACTATGCACAGTTGCACTGTGCTGTTGTGTGCATTCTGCCAAAGTGCTAAAGTTATTTAAAAAATGGTTAACTAAAGCCACTAAATGGTGTTATTAACTCAAGTTTAATACACGAACTAGTAAAAACCACTACAGCAGTATTTTTATTTGAAAATTACACGGGCCTAAGAGCGAGACTGCTCACGCGCGGCAGTTACCGAGTATCACTGGCACCCCTTCGGTGCCGCACGTGCGCGTGCAGAAGACTGCTCGTGCGGGCCGGTTACCGAGGGCATCGGTTAACCCCTCCGATGTGGGTGGTCGGGGGTCCGACCGCCGGCATTGAGGTTGGAAGTCTGGAGTCTTGCTACCGACGGGCATCATATTACATAGTTACATAGTTACATAGGCTGAAAAAAGACATGCATCCATCAAGTTCAGCCTTTCCTATATCTGTTAATTTATTGCTGTTTGATCCAAAAGAAGGCAAAAAACCCCGGCTTCGCTCTTTCCAATTTTGCACTAACCAGGGAAAAAAATTCCTTCTTGACCCCAAAATGGCAGTCAGATTTCTCCTTGGATCAATAAGCTGTTTCCCCATAATTAAAGATTATATCCCCGAATATTATGTTTTTCCAGGTATCTATCCAGTTGTAGTTTAAACGTCTGTACAGACTCTGATAAAACTACCTTTTGCAGGCAGAGAATTCCACATCCTTATTGTCCTTACTGTAAAAAACCCTTTCCTCTGCTTTAGTCTAAATCTCCTTTCTTCCAGTCTAAATGCATGACCACGTGTCCTATGCATAGTCCTGTTTATGAACAGATTTCCACACAATGGTTTGTATTGGCCCCGAATATATTTATATAACGTTATCATATCCCCTCTGAGGCGACGTTTTTCTAAACTAAACAGATTTAAATTAGTTAACCTTTCTTCATAACTATAGTGCTCCATTCCTTTTATTAATTTTGCAGCCCGCCTCTGCACCCTTTCTAGTGCTATGATATCCTTCTTTAGAAAAGGTGCCCAAAATTGCACAGCATACTCAAGGTGCGGCCTTACCATTGATTTATACAGAGGCAAAATTATATCTTTATTCCGCGACTTGATGCCCCTTTTTATACACGACAATACCTTACTGGCCTTAGCAACCGCAGACTGACACTGCACATTGTTGCCTAGTTTGTTGTCTATAACAATTCCCAAATCCTTCTCATTTGTCATTACCCCTAATTCACTACCGTTTAGGGTGTAGGTTGCTTGTGCATTCGCTACCCCGAAGTGCATAACTTTACATTTATCTACATTGAATTTCATCTGCCATTTGAGTGCCCAGTCCCCCAGTCTGTCTAGATCCCTCTGCAGCACAGTAATATCCTGCTCGCCCTGTATAACTTTACCTAGTTTTGTGTCATCTGCAAACACAGAAACATGACTTTCAATGCCTCATTTATAAATATGTTGAATAAAATTGGTCCCAGAACAGAACCCTGTGGGACACCACTTACCACTTTTGACCAGCTTGAAAATTTACCATTTATAACAACTCTCTGTTCTCTATCTCTAAGCCAATGTTCTACCCAAGAACAAGAATTTGCATCTAGGCCAATTTCTTTCAGTTTGAATACTAACCTATTGTGTGGAACCGTGTCAAACGCCTTGGCAAAATCCAAGTAGATTACATCCACTGCAACACCCTGATCTACACTTCTACTTACTTCTTCGTAGAACGCAATTAAATTAGTTTGACATGACCTATGTTTCATAAAACCATGCTGATTTATGCTAATAATACTATTCTTCCCAAGGAATTCTTGAATATTATCCCTAAACAGCCCTTCAAATACTTTCCCAGCAACGGAAGTTAGGCTCACAGGTCTATAATTTCCGGGCACAGAGTTGGAACCCTTTTTGAAAATAGGAACCACATCTGCCTTCCTCCAATCCTCTGGTACAATTCCTGAAAGAAAAGAATCCCGAAAGATTAGAAACAGAGGTTCACTTATTTCCTGACACAGCTCCTTAAGTACTCGTGGGTGAATACCGTCAGGCCCTGGGGCCTTGTTAACATTAATTTTCTTTAGTTGCTGCAGCACCTTGTCCTGGGCCATCCACTCACAGTTTGACTGAAAATGTTTCTCAGTGGTCCTATGTATCTCCATTGCCATAGGTTCCTTCATAACATATACTGAGGAAAAATACTTATTTAAAGTTTCTGCTTTTTCCTGGTCCTCCTTAACCAACACTCCCCTCTCTGTTATTAATGAACCTACGTTTTCATTCTTCGTTTTTTTAGAATTTATGTACTTAAAGAATTTTTTGGGGTTAGTTTTGCTCTCTTTGGCAATCACCCTCTCGTTTTCTAGTTTAGCCCATCTAATCACTTTTTTGCATGCTTTATTGGCTTCCTTATATCTTATATAGGATGCCTCTGATTCGTCTGATTTAAATGCTGTAAAAGCCATTTTCTTATTTTTAATTTCCTGCTTAACGACCCCACTAAGCCACATCGGTTTCAATTTGTTTCTTTTATATTTGTTTCCTAGTGGTACATACTGAGAAGTGTACCCTGCTAATATTTGTTTGAAAATACTCCATTTTTCCTTAGTATTTTTATCCCTGAAGAGTTTTTGCCAGTCAATAAGTTGTAAAGCTGCTCTTATCTTATTGCCCAACGAAGCAGTGACTCACAGTATTCTGTACTTACCCGCGCATCAGTCCGGCAGCATTCCTCCTGGCAGTAATGAAGGGGGTGCGGCTGGTCTGCTTCAGAGGCGGGGTTCTGGGAGAGCTACTGTGACACATTCAGGGGGCGGAGCTTGTGATTTAGAACCGGATTTAAATACCCCGGAAATGCTTTGGCTGGTACCCTGTTGTGGTCTTCGTTGCTGTTTGGATCCTGTTGTCTAGTTTGCTGAGTTTCTCCAGATTTTTGACCCTTTACTTGCCTGACCATTCTTTGCCTTGTGATTTTGTACCGTGTCCTGTGTCCACCAGTTTCCAGTTTTGGCTCGTCTGATTACCCGCTCTGTTACCGACCCGGCTTTCCTGACCTTCCTGTTCGTTGGTTCTCTGGCATTGCTGTTCTGGTTCCTGGTTCCTGGTTCCTGCGTTTGCATCCAACTCATTCCTATATTTATCCGCTTGCACCTGGCCTCCTCACTGTTGGGATCATCTAAGTCCCAGCTCCCTGCCACAAAGGGTCTCCTTTAGTGGTGGGCTTCTGGGCAGAAGAACTTCTGTGGTGTGTGCCTTAGTGTAAGCGTTCGTCACAAAAGCTAAATTTCCTTCCTATTCTAAGTCTACCTCTAGGCAAGGGCAGACACTCTCAAGCCCACTAAGCTAAAGGGAGGTTATATCAGTATATTATATTAATTATTAATTAATATTATTAATTTATATAATATTAATAGATTTTAAATTATAATTATTATATTATGGGGGTTCAACAATTTTTACTTTAAATCAGAAAACTTTTTTCTTTTTTACTAGTACTACAGCTCAGTTGAAGCTTTGCTTAATGATATTAAGAAGAAAAATTGACTTTGTCTCTTGCTGTTGCTAACACAAAGCAGCACCAGTACTAGTAAGATTAGCTTAACTTTAAGACTAAATGTATTAACTAAATTATTAACTAAGTAAGTAATTAATTATTAGGGATTTCTTATATTAATATAAATAATAATAAAATTATTATCAACTTCTAGCTTAAGTTTAAGGGTAGTAGTGGACTTGTTAATCTTTATGTGGGATAAATGAACTCTTCTACCTCAGCTCTTATAAAAGCAATTTCCTATTTTAAAAAAAAGCAGCACAGACATTGGACAAGCCCTTGGCATGATGTCACAAGAGTGAGGTGATTTCGTGCCGCGAAAACTAACACGAAGAAACGAAGATTCTTAGTTTTCTGTGTCTGCGTCTTCGTGTACGTTTTGCCGCCGCCACCATCGTTTCTTCGTTTTTCACACTATTCATTTTCATGGTCACCCGAAAATGAATGCACAAGTCTAGTAAGTATGAACAACAGGTCATCTGTAAATCCCAATATCTTATTATGGGTGTCACCCACTCCCAATCACCCATATGTCTGGGTCATGCCAAACAGCCTCCAGGAGGGGTTAAAAAAAAAAAAAGGATGAAGAGCAATGGGGAACTAGACAACCCTGCCACACGTCATTGGAAATGTTAAAAGCCTCAGAGAGTGCTCCATTGACCCTGACTGTAGCCCAGGGCAGGGAATACAGGGAGGTAAGCCAGGCTAACATCCCATGTGTCTAAGAACCACCTTCAAGAAAGTTGAATGCCTTCTTGGCATCTGTTAATAGACAAAGAACCAGAAACGCAGGCCTGATGTTATGAGGTCTAAAGCTTGGATCGTGTAGTCCATGGATTCCCAGCCCAGAGCAAAACCCACCTGGGAAGCAATGAGTTGATCTGTGCAGCCAACATTTTTGAGAAGAGTTTTAGTTCCAAATTAAGCAGTGAGATCGCTCTGTAGTTAATACATTGCTCCATGCCCTCAGAGTTTGAAAAAAGGACCGGATTAGGTGGGGCGCCATGGGATTGAAGATTTACTTACTTAATAGACTAGAAGGTGACACTGTTGGTTACAGTATCATGGATACCATCTTAACTGATGATGAGCAGGAAAAAGCTGATTTTTTCAGAGGAGTTTTTATTAAATACATTGTCACCATCAGGCATGTCTCTGCATAAATTACGTATGAAAGTTTGTGCAATAATAATGTTGCTCAGAACTAAACAAGGCTTACAAAATGAAATGCGGCTACAGGTAAAAATGTCATATACGCGGAGACAGTACTAAAGGAAATGCTATTTCTATTCTTCATATTGAGTTGGCACACTCAAATAGTGATTTTACTTTCATTTTGAAACAAAAGAAATTTCCATTACATTTATGTTTTGCAATGAGTATGAACAAAAACCAGCCATACTTCAAGTAAGTTTGGAATATATTTTAGGGCTGCAACTAACGATTATTTTAATAATCGATTAGTTGGCCGATTATTTTTTCCATTAATCGATTAATCGGATAAAAAAAAATGAATGTAAATTTTTCATTTATTTAAAATAATTTACTAAACAAATGATGTTAAATACAAACAGCAGAATAAAAAAACTTTGATAATACATTTCTTGTCTTTATTTCCCAACCAGCCCCCCAATATATGCACATTTGAGCCCAGGCTTGCTACGCTGCCTCCCAGACATGCCATGCTGCCCCCCCACATATGCCACGCGGCCTACCACAGCACTCCACGCTGCCTCCCACATATACCACACCACGCTGCCTCCCACATCTGCCACTCCACGCTGCCTCCCACATCTGCCACTCCACTCTACCCCCCACATGCCACTGTGCCTGATACGCCTTATACCCCCTGAAACACCACTCCATCCTCCCCAGACATGCCACCCTGCCCTCCCCACATATGCCACGCCATGCTGCCTCCCACATCTGCCACTCCACAATGCCTCCCACATATGCCACGCTGCCTCCCACATCTGCCACTCCACGCTGCCTCCCACATCTGCCACTGTGCCTGATACGCTTTATATCCCCTGATACCCCACTCCATCCTCCCCAGACATGCCACCCTGCCTCCCAGACATGCCACTTCTCTACCCCCAGATATGCCACTCTATCCCCAGATATGCCTTATACACCCTGATACACCACTCCGTCCTCCCCAGACATGCCACACTGCCCTCCCCACATATGCCTTATATACTGTATATGCCTTATACCCCCAGATATGTCACTTCACTGCCCCCAGGATTTAGATTCCCCTAAATTAACCCTAAACTCCCCATTAACCATAACTGCCCCTAAATTAACCCTTAACACCCCCTTAACCACAGCATCCCCTAAATTAACCCTAAAGACCCCATCAACCACAGCATCCCCTAAATTAACCCTAAACACACCATTAACCACAACTGCCTCAAATTAACCCCAAACACCCCATTAACCACAGCTGCTCCTAAATTAACCCTAAACACCCTATTAACATAACTGCCCCTAAATTAACCCTAAACACCCAATTAACCATAACTGCCCCTAAATTAACCCTAAACACCCCACTAACCATAACTGCCCCTAAATTAACCCCCACCTCCCCTAACTTTCAGTAGCCCAAATATATATATATATATATATATATATATATATATACACATATTATATATATATATATATATATATATATATATATATATATATATATATACACATATACTTACAGTTAGATGAGTGTCACAGCCATGTGGTTCTGGCCTGGAGAAGGAAGGGGCGGGGCCAGTTGTCACAGTGATTACAGGGAGGGGGAGTAAGTAGGAGCTGCTGCTGTGAGACGGTGAGTCAGACTAAACGGATTATATAATGAGGGGGATTTTTCAGAGCGTTTGCTCTGAAAAAACCCTCATTTTATAATCAATAATAATCGATTCAACTAATCGATAATGAAATTCGTTGGCAACGAATAATATCGATTATTATCGATTTTATCGATTAGTTGTTGCAGCCCTAATATATTTGTCCCAAACCCATTTTTAGTCATGGAAAATTGTACACCAGTTTTTCTAGAGCTACAGCTGAAAAGATTTTTATACTCTGACTCATGGTTGTCTGGTTCCCTCAAGCAACAGTTTATGTATTTACAAAGAGATTTTTGAGATATAAGAATTATCTTTCCATCCACTTTGTCCATGGTACCGCAAGCTTTAAAATATATATTTTTTTAGGATATATTAGGTTTATATTAAATTATATTTAAAATATGCTGTATGCAATGGTAACATCATTCAACAATCAAGTTCTATACAATTTCAACAATTGTTAAACTGCTTTGTGTCTATTCCTTAAGGGTTAACCTGACCAGACTTGCATTGCTTACATTTGTTAAACTTGCAACTTTAAATTTGGTTTGTTACAGACAAGGACATGCAAGTTAATGTGATCTTATGTGAGGATGCCTGAAATTTACAATTATTACACACCTACACAATAAATGTTAAGAATTCATTCAGAATTAAAAATAAATATAAAACAACAGGGGTTCCCAGGACTTACTATTAACCAAGAGGTAGGATGTATTTTGCAAGCTGGCAACTCGCAGGTTAATGGATTTTCATGTTATCTGCTTTTTAAACTTGCATACATTTGCATTTCTTGCATGCAAGTGTATGTGAGTTGTGTTTTTTATGAATGTAAAAATGCATTCGCACAACTTGGCCAACTTGCAAGCATCTGCAGTTTAGTAAACAGACCTCCTTACATTTTGAAATCATGAGGAGATGAAGGATGGTATCACAAGACTTCTGTCATGAGGCCAGAGAAGGTTCATTGGAGCTGGAGCATCTGTGCTATCTTACCAGGGGCTGGTGTCGCTCTATTCATTAAATCTAGAAAATATGACTTGAAGGATATCATAAAAAGTATTCTGCCATAAGACCAGATAGAGTGGTGTATTCTGGCCTAGGCCAACTAATGTTAAGCAAGAAGGGTTGGGAAACTAACAACAAAGCAAATGAAAGAAAGGATGGAACTAAGATCTTTCTAAATACTAGACACCCCTACCACATTTAGCTGACTTTAACACATGACAAACATTGCTAAATTGTTTAGAAAACTGCATTAATAGGTTAGAAATGTTGGTAAAAACTAAAAAAGGCTTCATTGTTACTAATGGCTTGGTGTCTTTGACAACTGTCATCTTATGTGAATGTCCATTTGTAAGTAACTACACCAATGAAATACACCAAGTGCCCAAGCAATCATGACCATACAATGGAATGTCCTATGGTTTGCCACATTGAGGTCCCCATTTTCTGTTTGTTATAGGAGGCAGAAGGGGTGGGTGATTAACCCCTTCGCGACCTTTGCCGGTTCAGGACCGTCATGACAAGAAGGTCACTAAATGACCTTTGACGGTCCTGAACCGTCAAAAAGTTAAATAAGCTTAGAAAGTGATCAAGGATCACTTTCTTCGCTTAAACGGCCTTGCTGCAATGCCTCGATGTCGAGGCATTCAGCAAGGCCGAGATCGGCATCGGGGGCCATGTCTGGCCCCTCCCCGGGGCGTCAACAGCCGCCATACATTGTATGGCGGCGGACGCCCGTTTTAAAAGCGTTAAATGGTGTCGCTGGAATGCCTCGATCAGGAGGCATCCAGCGACACCAAACACTTACCTTTAGGTGGGCTGTGACCGCTCCGGAGAGCGGTCACAGCCGCAGCTGCCGGTGATCTTCGCCATCAAGTAAGATGGCCGCCGCTCTGTAAAAAAAACAAACAAGAAAAAGTTTGCTAGATGGTCTCCAGACCCTCTAGAGAACTGGCTCCACTTGCTGGTTGAATACAGGTACTGCATTCAACCATGCAAGTCAATGGAGCCCAGCTTTCTAATCACTATGTGATTAGTAAAATATTCAAAAAAAAATTAAAAAAAAAAAAAACTGGAAAAAAAAAAATGTGCTAACATTTAAAAATAATTATGCAGTGATGTCACTAGATGAACCATCCAGTACCAGCAAAATGTGTAAAAAAATATAAAAAAAGTATTAAAAAAATAAAAAAAAAATAAAAAAATAAAGTTTATTATTTTGAGCTAGTGCTAAAATTTCTCACAAATCTCAAAGAGTTAAAATAAAAGCACTTCAAATACCCAAGGGGTGTCTAATATATAAAAAAAATGGCTGATGGGGTAAATTGGAGTGGCCTAGCTCACAGATAGGGCATAGGTACAGACTGACCAAAATGGAGAAAAAAAGCGCACTTCCCAAATGTGGCATTTTAAATCTGAAACAACCCAACAAACCCATGCATGTCGGGTATCACTGCACTCATGAGATGTTCCTGAACACATATTGGGGGGTTGTTTGACAGTGACATATACCAGAACCTGTATATCTATAACTAAAGTACAATTTGTGTGAAAAAAATTACTATTACAAAGTTTGACAAAGTGTAGTTCTATAATTGGTGCATGGAAAGGGTTAAAATAACAGCATTCGGAATACCCTGGGGTGTCTAGTTTTCCAAAATATATGGTTTGAATGGGTTAAATTGAGTTAACCGGCTTCAAAGATATTCCAAAGAGGAGATGGAGGCAGAATGACCAAATGACCACCTGAATTACGCATGCCCCAAAAGTAGCCTTTTACCAGCCAAACAATCTGACAAACCCATGCATGTGGGGTATCGCTGTACTCAGGAGATGTTCCTGAACACACATTGGGGTGTTGTTTGATAGTGACATATACCAGAACCTGTATATCTATAACTAAAGTACAATTTGTGTGGAAAAAAAAATAAAAAAAATTACTATTACAAAGTTTGACAAAGTATAGTTGTATAATTGGTGCATGGAAAGGGTTAAAATAACAGCATTTGGAATACCCTGGGGTGTCTAGTTTTCAAAAATATATGGTTTGAATGGGTTAAATTGAGTTAACCGGCTTCAAAGATGTTCCAAAGAGGAGATGTAGGCAGACTGACCAGATTTGTTAAAAAAGATTTGGAAATCATAAAACGCTGCTTGTACTTATTGCCCTATAACGTACAAAAAACAGCAAAAAAACATAAAAACATTGGGTATCTCTAAACTCAGGACAAGTAGTAGAATCTATTTAGCTAGTTTTTTTACTTGCTTTTTTAGGTGAGTAAAAGATTTTTCAAATAAAAGTCATAAAATGTCTTTTTTTTCAATTTTTCACCATGTTTTTTTTATTTTTTTTATAGTAAATAAGATGATACGATCAAAATAATGGTATCTGAAGAAAGCCCATCTTGTCCTGAAAAAAACAATATATAACTTATGTGGGTACACTAAATGGGTGAGGAGAAAATTACACCTGAACACAAGCACCACAAAAGTGTCAAAACAGCCTCGGTCCCACAGGGTAGAAAACGAAAAATGAGCCCGGTCCTTAAGGGGTTAAGAAGTGGGGCTAGCCACACATGGAGGTAGGCTTAGTATCAGCATACGACAGGACAGGTAAAAGACTGTGCAGAGCCTGAGTGGTAAGTGGAGATAATCAATGGCCCTCACTTGTCAAGATATTTTACCCAGCATCCCAAGTTTTAAAGTATGTTTATGACTGGTTGACATAAAGTAATTATATGCTTATTTTTGCAGCTTTGGGTTAAATTTCCTTTCTTCAAATCTGAATAGACGACCTCTTGTTTTGAACTATTGCCTTATCAGTTTTGTAGCCACTGCTTTCAGTTTAGACTGTATTACCTTGTAATTGTGTGGCATCTGCAAACACTGAGATGTGGCTTTCAAGGTCTGCTGCCAGATCATTAATAAAAACATTAAATAGAGGTGGGCCTGGTACTGAACCCTGAATGACTCTGCTTACCACCTTTATCCAGTAGGAGAATATTCTATTAACAACAACTGTACATTAAAGCCAGTTTTCATTCCAGGTCCAACCACTACTGGTTAAGCCTATCTGTTTCAAATTTGAGATTTATCTTTCTATGTGTAACAGTTTTTTGCAAATGCTTTTACAAAACCTCTAAAAATTATATCCACTGAAACACTCTGATGTATATTTTGATCATCTCTTCACAGAATACAATAAAACTAGTCTGATATAATCTGTTTTTTATAAAACCTTGTTGATGCATATTAATGATATGCAAAACATGCAGGCAAACATATTTTGTTTATAAAGCAGAGTTTCTAACGTCTCTCATTGAAAACCAGGATACTTAAATACGATGGGGAAAACTAAGGTGCCACCAGTTATTCTCAAGTTTGTCAACCCAGACCCCATTAAATGTGCAAAAACTGATGATTCTTCCTATAGGTAGAAACTTGTTCCATTGACAAGCTGTTTATTTCTCTTTCTTAAAAAACGTTTGTGATGTCACCAAAAGGTACAACCTCATTGCCATGCCACCTTAAAAGCACTTTTCATCAAATGAACACAGCAGCGCTAATTAACACAGCAGCGCTAATCTTATTTTTTTTATAGTCGTTTCCCTTTGAGGAGCAACTGTAACTTGTTCACAGTCATGGACAGCGGCAAGTTTTGTAACCGTTACAAACATAGTTAATTCACTTATGTGCAATTTACTGTGAAATCAAATATTTTGTCTCCCTATATCATTATGATGGACCACTTTTTGTAACTCTGTGCAAATGCTGATAAAAAAATATTAATTATTTCTGTGTTTAAATGTTTTAAAACCAATACCAATACCATTATTAACATTATTATACATTTTTTTTCAGAAGCAATTAGAAATGTATGTACACAAGATTATTAATCCAATGCCCAAACATCCCTTATAGCATACCCCTTGTTTCTAAAAGTACTCTGGAACACAGTGCTGCAGAAAGATATGCAAATTTACCTTCAACATATGCTTGTCTACCTGTTACTTGATAAATGATCCCTTAATCATTTAAAGGAAATTAACAAATGGTTGGTTGAAGATGGAGCCTCAATCTGCCTTCAATAAATAATTTGCATTCAACAAATCACTTGCTGGTAACATTCTACAAACTTAGGGACACTTAGCATGTTTCAAAAAAGGCCTCAAGCAGAAAAAATGTAATTAACGTGAAAAATTGCATACATTTGTAAAAGTCAATTTACCCCTGTTATTTATATAATTTTGTATGCAAGGGTGCATAGCACTATGCTGGAGGTGATATCATTTGGTATTAAGAATGGAGATATAGATGTTCATATAATTTTCAAGGTCATCTTCTAAGTTGCAATTGAACTAGAAGAATAGAATCATTGTCAGTTGTTGTTTTTAATGTTGGTATGTCAATAAAAACAAATATTGGATGGCAAAATAAATAAGGGGGGTATAAAACCATAAATGTAAACATTATATAAAGAAAAGGTTTTACCAGACTTTTTGTGTGACATTGTGACCTGTTGATAAATGTTGATAAATAATAAAACTAATTATTGAATTTAGTAGATGAATCATGTATTTTAATTTCAACATTTTAAAGACATATTTCCTCCTGTTTTATACACTGTAGCTGTTAGGGTTATGAAACACTGTGAAACTCTCATACTCAGCAACCAATTAGAGCTGGGATATCGTTAGGAGGGAATAGAGGAAAAGGCATTTAGGTCCCAAAGGGAGAAAGTCCATCCTAAACCGCGTCACTTGGGAGGCATGGAGTGTTACACGTATATATAATCTTGCAAGGAACTCACACCATTATCATTCAAAAACACAACCCTAAACTTTGATCAGATGTGATTACAGACACCTCGAGTAAAACATGTAGCGTTCAACAGCGGTCTGCCTACTAAATCTTGCAAGACAGAAATGTTAAGGACTTCATGCAAGAGTTGTCTTTTTACCCTATTCCATAGTTAACCTTTAAATAGCCCATTACAAAGATATCATTGTATTGACTTGCTGTACCTGGGGAACTGATACCTTTCATGGACAAATCTATATTTAAATGTATATGCTTTTGATCGTACACTGTGGAATAGCTTATCATGTTCTAATTTTTTTAAAGTATATAATTTACATTGAAAAAGCTGCTGCAAGGTAAAGATTGAGGGGAGGGAGGTAGTATGTATATATGTTTGCGTGAATGTGTGTAAGCATGAGTGTGTATGTGTAAGTGTATTTAGTATGAGTACGTACTGTATGTGCACATGTGTGTGTAGCATGAATTTTGGGACACCCATCTTAATTATTGAATGTAGGTGTTTCAGCCACAACCATTCTTATCAGGTGTGTAGCCCCCAGATTGTATCCTGCTGTACCTCTGGGACTTTGAGCTCTGGCTGGGTGCTCATGTGACTAATTGAGCCAATAGGGAAAGCCCCGAGCTGGATTTCTGTATACAGTACCTGTATTCAACCTGCAAATGGAGCCAGATTCTCAGGAGGGTCTGGAGAGACTCTCCTGAGAACTCCTTTCAACTTCATTGTTTTTTTAAAAGACAAGTGGCAAAATCAGTCGCAGTGGCGGTTGTGATGACACTCCAGAGCGGTCATGACGTGTCTTGGGGTGGGTGTTTGGTGTCGCTGAATGCCTCGCTATCGAGGCATTTCAGCGACACCATTGAAGTTTAGGAGGTGATCGTTGATCGCCTCCTAAACTCTTTTAAAACGGGCGTCCGCGCCATAGAGTGTATGGCGGATGTTGATGCCCCGGGGAGGGGCCTGACCCCCCTGATGCCGATCTCAGTGTTACTGAATGCCTCGACATTGAGGCATTACAGCAACGTCGTTTAAGCGAGGAAAGTGAACATTGATCACTTTCTAAGCTTTTTAAATTTAATGGCGGTTCAGGACCGTCAAAGGTCATTAACAGACCGTTTTTGCATGACGGCCCTGAACCGTCAAGGGTCATTAAGGGGTTAATACATGCTCATATTGTTTTTACTGTTATTACTGTGTGCTCTAGTCATTTATTATGTTCCCATCCATGTCCTGGATGCCCAGTCAGGTGGAGGCACTGCAAATACTATGTACCCCAACTCCAGTATAGTGGAGGCTCAGGATTTCCATGTAAAGCAGAAAGATGTAACCGAGGAAGAGGGGCAGGGGGGAATCAGCCCCCTGGGGCAAAAGTCTGTTACAGGTGTATAAAATCAAGCATATTGGCATGCTTTCTCTATAGACATCCTGAATAACTTAGTGACATTAAACATGGCAGTGGCATAGGATGCCATCTTTGCCACAGGCCAGTTTGTGAAATTTCTGCCCTGCTATTATTTTAAAGTGGAAATATCTAGTAGTAGCAACAGCTAACTCACAAGGAGGTAGACCACGCACACTCGCATAGTGTCCTCTGTAGCATCACTCACTACAGAGTTCCAAACTGCCTCTGGAAGCAACATCAGCACAAGCACTGTGCATCCGAAGCTTCATGAACTGAGTTTCCATGGCTCAGCAGCTGCACACAAGCATTGTTGCATGGGTTTGGTTTGAAAGAATTTGACTGGGCCGCATAAAGCCCTGACCTCAACCCCATCGAAGGCCTTTGGGATGAACTGGAAAAGAGATTGCCACACAGGCTTTCTCTTCCAACATCAGTGTCTGACCTTACAAATGCTCTACTAGATGAATGGTCCAAAATTCCCACAGATAAAAAACTTACAGAAAGCCTTCCCAGAAGAGTGGAGGCTGTTATAGCTGCAAAGGGGGGACCAACCAGTAATGTAATGTCATAAAAAGTCCCTGTCAGTGTAATGGTCAGGTGTTCTAATACTTTTGTCCATATAGTGTGTATATACATGCCCCCCTCTCTTGTGTATTGATGCCCCCTTTTGTACTGGTTAATGTACCCATGTGTATTGCCCCCACCCACCCACCCACCCCCCTTTGTGTATTGATTTATGTGATTCCCTAATCACCCGGTTGTGTTTAATTGTCCCAAGACAGCCCCCCCTTTGAATATGGGTCCCCTTCCACCTATCACCCAAACAATTTTTTTATTTTTATTTAATACTTACTTTTTTGCTGCCTTCTGTCCCTGCAGACTGCTCTCCTCCGACGTGTTCTTCTCCGTGGAACTGTTCGTGTGAGCCCGCTTCCTTGAGCGACATGTCACGTCTTCAAAGGGGCGGGACACAGCGCTTCACTGAGGTACTGGGCGGCATGGTGCAGTTGCACTTCATTGGTTGATGGCAGACGCGCCCCCTGCTGGTGACCAGTAGAGTCGCTCGTACAGACTTTTAAAATCCTGGTGCAGAAACTCGGGCCTGGGGAGACCATTGGTCTCCCCGGTCCAAGAGTTAAAGGTCAATAGACCATAGAGTCGCTCGTATAACTCCTGGAGCGGGGAGAATACCCTTTGCGTTCATTTTCATGTTCGCCCGAAAATAAGTGCACAAGTCAAATATATATATATATATATATATATATATATATATATATATATATATATATATATATATACAGGTTTAGGTATAGAAGAAGAATGTAACATTCATGGATTTTGCTTTGAGAAATGGGAAGCTTGCAAGCAGGATTTTCTATATCTTTATATCTTATGTATAGTTGCTGTGTGTCAATCCTGACATTCTCTATGTGCTGTGTAAATTGTTGGTGCAATATAAATGATAATATAATAATATACATGCAAATTGCCTGAAATGCTAATGTATGAAGTTGTCATGGTGATAGATCATGATCTGAAAAGGACATTTTTTATTTCATGAACAAGGGTATTATTGGGTGCACGCGTGCTTTAGAATGCAATTATTCTTCAGTTGTGCATGTACATTGATACAATGGAATGCATTGAAAGATGTATTATTACTGAACATGCCACTTCATTGGATGAAATGAACAATGTAAAATAAAACAAAATACTCAGAGAGCACTGTACCAAAACGGTAAAACTGGACAGGTCTATTCACTGAAGTGCTAATGCTTGCAAGCTGGCAAAAATGTGAGGTCCAAATTCACTAAAGCCAACTAAAGCTCACATAGGCAACTTCCATACACTACCATGCAGGAGATGAGAGTGTTTATAAGTTGAAAAAGCAGGCAACTTACTAACCTGCATTAACCTGCATGTTGGCTGAGACTTTAAAATGCAAGTTGGAGCATTTGGAACTTGCTGATTGCTTAAGTTAGGAGTATTTTGTGGTCTCGAGTACCATCCCAAGCAGGCCCGGACTGGGACAAAAAATAGGCCCGGGCATTTCAGACTGAGCAGCCCATTTTTTATGAAAAAACATATATGTAAATACATATACATAATACTTGGTCATTCAACATGGGAAGCCTGAAGCCACAATTTAGTGCGACTAATCCTTTTAAATAAATATTATAGAGTAAATAACACAATACCTTATCTTTTCCACTAAATGATTTCAGGGCCTTGAATGTTTTGTCCCCTGAAGCCACTACAAATTCAGGAGGGCGTTTTATCTCTGGATAAGTAAAAATGAAATAGTTCCTACTGTAAATTAAGGACACAGATAACCACACACACACACACCAGGACAGGCTTTTCCACACCGACACCAAGACACACACACCAGGACAGGCTCTGCCACACCGACACCCAAACACACACCAGGACAGGCTCTGCCACACTGACATCCAAACACACACACACACCAGGACAGGCTCTGCCACACCGACATCCAAACACACACCAGGACAATTAAAGAAAGAAGAAATGGTTCAGCAGTCAACTCCCAGGAAGCTGGGGGCTAGCAGGAAAAAGGGCAAAACAAAAACAGAAAGCATAACAAAAATAGCAACGTTTCGGCCAAACAGGGCCTTTTGAGCGAAACGTTGCTTTTTGTTTTGCTTTCTTTGAATAAAGTAACCTAAGGATTGGAAGCTGATTGGAGTGCTGGGGTTCTTTTCTGTGTTCGTACACACACCAGGACAGGCTCTGCCACACCAACACCCGAACACACACATCAGGACAGGCTCTGCCACACTGACACCCAGACACACACACCAGGACAGGCTCTGGACAGGCACACCGACACCCAAACACACACACACCAGGACAGGCTCTGTCACACCGACACCCAAACACACACACACCAGGACAGGCTCTGCCACACCGACACACACACGCACACACCAGGACAGGCTCTGCCACACCGACACCCAAACACACACACACACAACAGGACAGGCTCTGCCACACTGACACCCAATCACAAACACCAGGACAGGCTATGCCACACTGACACCCGCATCCGGAGGGTTTCCATGGACGGTTTCACTCAGCCTGCCTGTGGCATCTTTGCCCCATAACAGCCTGCCTGTGGCAACTTTGCCACCAAAACAGCCTGCCTGTGGCAACTTTGCCACCAAAACAGCCTGCCTGTGGCAACTTTGCCACCAAAACAGCCTGCCTGTGGCATCTTTGCCACCAAAACAGCCTGCCTGTGGCAACTTTGCCACCAAAACAGCCTGCCTGTGGCAACTTTGCCACCAAAACAGCCTGCCTGTGGCAACTTTGCCACCAAAACAGCCTGCCTGTGGCATCTTTGCCCCCCCTTACACATCCATGCTATCACACACACACATATTCATTCACTCGTTCACAAATATTTATTAACTGATTCACAGATAATCATTCACTCATTCAGATATTCATTCATACATTGATACTCATTAATTCCCTCATTCAGATACTCATTTACATATACTCATTCACATTCATTCACTCACTCCTTCACAGATACTCATTAATTCACTCTTTCATTCAATCTCACATACTCCATACAGCCTCCCTCACCCCCTTACCTGGACTGATGATGTACGCGCCGCTCGCAGACTTCCGCGGATCTGCACAGGGGAAGCAGGGGCACAGCAGGATCATGTGATGTACGTGACGTACATCATATGGCTCCGTGGGATTCCTGCGTCCCCTGGTGGAAGGGACGCTGCTCGCGCGCATCTGCCAGGTAAGTAACGGGCCCGGTCGTGGTTGCTGCGGGCTTAAGGGGCAGGTGCCCCTTTTGCCCTGCGTTAAGGACGGCCGCATAGGCCCAGTCAGTCCGGTCCTGACTAGGCCTATTTTAAGGTAGGGGACTTTAAAATTAGCCCCTAAGTCAATCCGGCCCGGCCGTGGCCCTGTCCTGGCCCGGCCCACCGGGCAAATGCCCGGTGTGCCCGATGGCCAGTCCGGGCCTGATCCCAAGTACGTCTGACCTTCTCCAAAATATGAGGCATATGTGGTTGCCAGTATGCAATGCCTGTAATGTCACCGAGGGGGCAATAACAACTGAGAACATTAGGTCTGCACATGGAGTAAGATTGCCCTTTATCATTTAGGATAAGTCAAAATCATGACTACTGAAGTACCCTTGATCTCTGGGCCAGGCCCCCACCCAATTTACCTTAACCCAATAACGACATACACAAGAAAATTGGGTTGAAAAGGGCACAGGCAATTTTATTTATCAACCAAGTCATTGCCACGCAACCTTAGGCCCGACACCTTGTTGCGTTTACAGGGCAAAGACCACCAAACCGAACATATAAATATAATAAATAACATCAATAAACATAAATAATTAACAAAACCCATAAAGCCTACCAGGCAAACTAAGACCCACCACACTTTTAATTATTGTTAAAAGGTGAGGATGGATCTGTAGAAAATGTCTAGGACGCATACCAGGTGTGTGACTCCTTATGACATTGAGTGAAGAGGGGGCTGGCCTTACAATTCTGAGACTAGGGTTTGTAAAGGTGGAAAGATTGAATACCTTCAGAAATCTAAGAGCATGGAAAAAACAGTCTGCCTTAATGCCTTAGTGACTTAGAGTACACAAGTAGATTCTCTAAGGCAATCTAAGCTACATTAAAGAGATATAAGGACAGTTTGTGCTTTGTGTACCTGCTATGGTTACATTAAATTATTCTGATTATTATAAATCTATATTCTGAGAGTTTTTCTTGCACTCGCTTTATTTTCATCCATAGACAATGTTTGTCCTGGATTAACACCAAAGCAACTACCTTATTGTTGCATCAGACAGTGCAGGGTCCTAGACAAATTTATGGATAAAAAACATGATTCAAAAGTAATTTCTAGATTAATGTCTTTACAACAAAGCCATTATTCTGACAAATTAGGTGTGTGTCAATTAAGAAACGGGACATAGACATGGACAGATTTTCCTCACCTGATATATGGTACGAGACATGGGTAATATTTAGGAGGTCGATTCACTGTATAAATCTCCAATAATACTTTAATAAGCCACTCTTACGATTTTACATCTAACAAATGTTGGAGGTGTCATAGGTCTATTGGATCTTTGTATCATATTTGGTACATATTTCTGATTTACTTAAACGTCTATTTCATAAAGATATTGACATCTGTTTACAGCTTTTTTTTTGTTCCATCTTGACTTTTCTCTGGAAAATAACTCCTCTCTTTCCTTCATGCTTTGAATTATGAGAATCTACCCATGACAATATTATTTAACATACGATACTTTAATTTAGTGAAAATCCTCTTGTATAGACAGACTCAACCTTATCTGACTAAGCTAACACAAATCGGCCCTAGCCAGAGGTCAGATCTGACTATTAGATACCTCATGGGAACTTGTTCCTCCAGCACTGGTCGCATTGTGTTTTTTTTTTCTTTTCCCAAAGCTCCTTGTTACGATTGTTATATAATGTCTGCTTTTCCACATCACGTGGGATCCATGGTATATTTCTCTGGTTGATTAGTTTTGGGGTGTCCTATAATGTAATTGTGAAATGTTGTTTTTTTCCCAGTATGTTTTAATATATTTTCTAATGAAAAATACAGTACAGGGTCCAGTAAAGGCATTTACATTTTCACAATCCTCCATCCATGCATGTAGCACACTGCCAGCCTCAACCACCCTTAGCAGACAGGCTCCAAAAAACAGTAATGACTTACTGTAAAGCTTATGGATTGGTAGCAATGTATTTTTTCATTATATTCTTTCACTTTCTTTTAGATGACATCTAAAAAAAATTATATTGTTTATAAAGGAATATTGACATGCAAATAATGCAACATGGATTTTTAAGGGAAAAGCAACCTGTAGTTTTAGTATTTATAAAATACTGCAAATTTTCACTGGACTGAAGTAAATGGAATGCTGCAAAAAACGTTATCTATTAAGGTTTTTACAGCTAAAAGCAGAAGCAGTGCACACTTACTTAAATTGAGTTAATTTGTATGCTAATTACTAATTAATCAGCTCAACAGCCCAAGCCAAAATCGGATTTCTAATAGATTAAGGATGTGGTTGTTGTTAACAAAAGTAATTGGTTAATGGGTTTTACTATTTCAGTTCTCTTACATTTAAGTCTCAAAAAAAATGAACTGGCATCCCTGTCATTCAGAGGGTAAAGTTACCTTCATTCTGGATTGAACTGTAACAAACAATGGATTATCCTTCTAAAATACTACTAAACATTCTAAATATCCATTTAAAGAAGATTTAAGGGTATAAGTAGGAAGGATGTAACACACTGACCTCAGTTATATGGAGGAACTGTTTTTTCTTCAGCTGCTGTAATATAATCATACATCTAAAAAAGGTCTAGGTTCTACAAGCACCAGTTGAAGCTGGGACCATAATAGAAACATATTCATATAAAGGTTACACCATATATTTTGATGGCTTGATCTCTTTTACCATTTTTATACTGACTCTTAAATTACCCAGCCTTGCTGTTGGCAGTGAGACTCATTCCAGCAATACTATAGAGAGAGAATCTGTAAGATTTTTTTTGTTCCCATGCTCCACAACCGTCACCCATAATAAGATAACGCAAAGCTATGGGGTTCTAAGTAACATCTTTAAATGTAAATTATATACTCACAGCGTATTTTTAGAAAATAAAAATATTTTGAAAATTTTATGAACACAGTGTCATTTAAAATAATCAGTGTAATTATATTGTTAGAAATGTAAAGTTCCCCATGTTGTGTTTGCCATGTATGGCAATAAATAGTAAATTACTCATATGCCTAAATGACTTGGAATATTGTGAGTTTGCCATTAGAAATAAAAGCAAAATTGATATTTTTTTGAAATCATTTTTCACAAATACCAATCTTATACATTTTCAACAAGTCTACCCTAACGTGTTTTATATATTTTTTTTAATGAATGCATATTTAATGGTGAAAGACATTGGGGTTTATTGGAATTAACCTCTTCTGTTTAAGATGATGTAATGATCTCTAAATGAAAATTACTATATCATTTGATACACTACACATGTATGAGTCTAGTTGTGGAATCAGCATAAAATGTGTTGTTATTAACCTCTACATATTGTAAAACGTTTACATTTTGCATCGGGGATGTATATCCAGGGAGATAATTAAGTTAGAGGAGATTCTGGTTTTAATCTACCTTTGGATTCTTAAAACTCAAAAACAGCTGAATATACCTTTTAGTCTTTCTAAGCAGTATGTCTGTCACCTCTACTGATTGCCAAGATTTGTGGCTGTGATCACCAATTTGAAGAAAAAAGTGGCTAATAGATTTTATATGATTTGGTGTTAGTGGTAAATCTTCCGGTTCCCTTGTATTACTGAAAAACTGGAATGAACACTAAATGGAAATGGGTATAATGGGTATGTATCAGATGGATAAGATTGATCTACATAATCAGAGGTTCAGTGTAAAATCATATCCTGATGAAAAGCTGTTTCAACTTAATTAGAATACGTCTAAAAACTCTTGGACTTCTTTGTTCCCAGTAGTTATTGGAATAATGCAAACAACATTGCATCAGACCATGCAGTAGACTTGATTACAATACGTTTTTGTTTGACCTCTATAACAGTTTCCTTCTTTAAAAGTTCCTATTCTAATCTCACAAGTTGAAAACTTTATCTAAAAGTATTTGGGAAATTACTTTAATCTCAATACAACCAGTGATTTGTCTCCATTTGTAATCTTAAAAGCTGAAAAGGCAGTAATAGAATGAAATTTATTGGCAATGCTACAGATATAAAAAAGAGAGAAGAACACTAAAAACATTAAATTGCTATCAGATCAACTTTAGGCTTTGGGATTTTTAAGAAAGTGTCTCTTTGTCACAACGTACTCTTTTTCCTGTTAATGTGCACGTGTATTTGCCAATACTAGCTGCTACTATTTTAAGAAAATGGCTTTATCAAAGCCATGCAAGAGTAGTCATCCATCAATAAATCCTATCAATAAAAATGAAAGATTATTTTCATATTTAATCTTCTGCCAAAATTTCAGGGAACTTCCGACAAAATGTCAGCACTTGCGGTGACATCCCCTCCCGATCCTCTAATCGGGGGAGAGGAGGTCAACGAAAACACCTTCCCCTTAATGAGAACTATGGGCAATATGGTAGCGCGTCTGGCAAAGTCCCCTGCCCAATCCTCCAATATGGGGAGAGGACGCCACCAAAAGCGCTGTCATTTTGCCCTATTTTTTTTTACTTTTTTGGGACAGCATATAGAAAAGTCTCATTTTAATTTTTCGCCTTCTTCTGGTTCCATAGATATGAGTACTTGATGAAGTTTATTTCTTCTGAACAATGTATGTAATTAGTGCTCTACAGCTTCCAAAAGGAAAAGCCAATTGTACTACTCTGCTGGATGAAGATTTGTAGCTCAGTAGGTCTCAGACAGTGAGCCTCCACTCCATATATATCCATGCTGTATCCAAACATACAAAACATATGTGCTAACAGAACATTCGTATTACATCTTGAAGCTTGCTTACATACAGTATTTACCAAATGAGTAGTGACAAATCATATTGTCAGCTTGACTGCATCATTACAAAAATAATTACTATCATTTACATATACCTTATTAATATAACAAACAACAGCAATATAGAAAATATGTTGGGTAGCAAGGTGTCACTACAAACAAGACTATATTTCTAGAAAATTAAATGAAATTACACTTGTTAGTCCTTACAAATGTAGTCTTTTGTTTGCTGCATATTTGTAATTATAAGTAATTAAAAAGCATATTCAACAAATTAAAATTGATTACTTTTAAAATAGTATCTGTTTCTTCCAAGTCAAGTCATCAGCCTTTATTTTTACAAATGCCCTTGTTAAGTCTCTTCTTATACTCATTAAATTTATATTCCCTCAGCTGAGCATTGTGCAATATATTTTGATTGTTATATGCTTTTGAATATGTTTGCGATGATACCTACACAAATGGCTTTTTAATATGTTAACCCTCAAACTTAAACAGCCTAAGCCATTTGTCCTAGCATGAGTAGCAAAGATGCCTAACTTTTCTCCACCTCAAAACAAGTACATTACAAAAACATGTAAAACAAATGGAAAAATATAGCTGTATCCTAAGCATATTCAAAAAGATGAAAATATATAAAAGTACCTGGAGGCTCTAACAAGAAGAAAATGTAGTATGAATTGTACAGGCGACAGAATTGTAAGAATAATAAACCGACGAGAGAATCTTAAAAAAGATTTAATGTGCTAACTTACATTTTTAGTCAACTCACAAACACTTGCAGTTTAGTGAATAGACCTGGCTGAATTACCTGTTGCTTCCTACCACATATCTGTGACATGAGAGAGAGGTTTATTCACTAAACAAATTTGCAGATGCAAGCTCATTAACTCACTTAAGCCAACTCACATCTCAATTCAAATACACTCACCTGCAGGAAAGTCAAATATATGCAAGTATACCTGAGTTGAAAAAGCAGACAACATATTGGGAGATGTGTTGATTCTAGAGAAAAACCTTGCTGAGGAGACACTGTAATTACACAGATCACAACTCTTGCAAATAACTGTAATGAACTTCGTTCCCCAATCAAAAATGCCCCCAAATTTTCTGCCAAACATTTGCACATGTCTAATTGGTATAGTTTAGTACTGACAAAATAATGTTTTTATATCATGTTGTTCAATAAACTTACTTTACATACAGGCCTGGAGGGTGGCATCTGTCATAGTTTTTAAACTTACATATTCATGTTAAGGGATGGAGTGTGAAGTGCATGTGGTGAAACCGATGTGTAAAATTCAGCAGGGTAACCATCCTGTCCTGGACATCTTTCTGTGATACGCGAGTCAAGAGCTTAAGTCATCAACATGTTCTATGTTGTCATCTATAAAATTGTGCTAGGTCGCTAGTAGGAAATGTTGAAAACCATTTGACTTGGTGGGATAAGTTGGGAACAACTGTCTAGTGTAGTGAATGTTCAAGTGCAAATCAAACACCAAGGTCACAAGAGCGTGGTCAGAGATTTGTATCAGAGATTGTATTTGAACTCCAGAGACAAATGTAAATTTTTTTCCCTGTTCCAGGAGACCAAGCTGAGAGATAGAGAAACCATGTGTTACTATCCGTGAGACAGAAAGGGAACCAATGTTATACAATACCTGTCTTGTGGTGTGGCAAAGACAAAGGTATGCACTTCACATTGGGGTTCCCCATGTCTCAAGGCTCAGGGAAAGTCTCCAGATACATATCAGAGAGAAGGACACACCTGGGTGGGATGACTACCGCAAACCAAACAATAAAAATTGTAACAGCAACAGGCCTAAAGGGACAACAAAATTTGTAAACAGTAGGAAGCAAAGGAGAGCACCAGATACCTTCCAAGTCCTTAAGTTCCACGCATAAGTCAAGTACTCGAACATGGGAGGCAGTCGACTCTCAACTTAGCAGGATAAAGAAGTATTATACATATTTTCCTTTCAAACAAAGCTTTGCAGAACGGAGCAAATTCCCGGTGCCTTACTGACAATTGTGTCTTGAAAGATCAGTATTTTGGACTGGTCATAATGCAAGTCCGTAACTGAGCCATATGCTGTCAACATTTTCTGAGTTGAAAAGAATTAACAGACTCTGGAAGACCAATTATGCAAAGATTATTCCACCTAGTTCAAATTCTCCATATGTTTTACCTTGTCCTGAAGAGTTTGAATGATAGTAGTTTTGGATTCCAAGTTCTCACAATGTTTAGGAACTGTATCCTCTAGGTCGCTGTGGCGCTGTTCCAGTTCAGTTATTTGTTAGTATTGGTGGTTAACTGTTGGAGAGTGTTGTCCACTGATGATTTCATCTTATTAAATTTGCCCTCACACATGGGCCAGAGGGCCTGTAGGACTTCCTGTATAGGTTTAGGAATAGCACAGATTGTGGAGGACTAGAGGATATCTGGTGTTGGTGGTGGAGAGGTTTGTTGTTTGGCTGGTTGGGACAACTTAGATGTTTTTGAGGATTTTGCAGAACACTTATTCATCAGTATAAGTACTCCAGGAGAACTGGCAGTCAGCATCGGCAAGCAGATAAGTCTACTCTGTAAGCCACCTGAGGCTATAGGAAGAAGAAACTTTTACTTAAAAAAGATGTTTAATACGAGGATATAAATATGAAAAAGATATATATCCAATATTGCAATTGTTTGATTGAATATATGTAACACTCCTATATGTACATACAGTTATATCATCATGGATGATATTTGGGAATGCAGTGCCACCTGTCCTCAGCTCTGTGGTAGTGTGTGGGGACATGTGTGCTCCATCAAGCTGTCTAGGGATTCCATTATGTTCAGTACTTTGCTCCGCAACCAATTTTCCCAAGGTACGGTTGCAAGTCTGGCAGAAGGCTCCTTTGGTCCTGACTTCAGGTAATCTTCTGGACTGATGGTATCAATGGAGTAGGCACCTTGTCCAGCACCCTATCCCCCCACTGCAACAGCCCAGGTATGCCTATTTCCTTGTGATTGTGAGGCAGATGGCTATGGATGAGTGCCATGGAGGATAAAATGTGGCTACCGCTGTTTGTCTCACCCCTGGAAGTCCAACCACCGAGTAACTTTCAAAACCATGACTTAATTAATTGGTCAGACAGCATGGAGATAGTTATAGTTATTTTACTGGGAGAATATTATACAGGTTCAAAGTATTAATGTCCCTAGATCCTTTTGACTTGTTTATGACAAGTTATTCTATAATTTTTATACATCTCACAAGCTATGGTCACCACGCTAGTTGTACCATGTGACATATGCTTTGGGTATCAGACTCTACTTTCTTGTTTCTTTTTGTGTTTTCTATGTTCTTTTGCATTTCAGTTGTAAATTATTTTCCATTACTTATCTATTATTACTTATCTAATTTATTTTGTAATTATATGACAACATGATTAAATTACAATAACATCTAAGCCCTCAGTATATATGTCCAAAATACTATAATAAGTAAAATGGAAGTCATGTAAATCAATATTCTATGAAAATGTGATAAAAAAATTGATTTATAATAATAAAAAAATAAAGAAAATGGCTATGAAATATTTACATTTACAGGTGTAGGTAATGTAGCAAAAACCACTGAGATAGATGGCATTTCAGTGGCCCAAGAGGGACACTTTTGTGTGTGTATAATTTAAAACACATGTTCCCGCTGGTTATATATATATATTAGGGCGAAATCACATAAAACATAATATAACAAAACAAAAAAAAAAAAAACAGAAAAAAATAGTGTCAAAAACAGGGGTACTAAACTGTCCGTGTATAAAATTGTTCTTGGGAGAATTGTGATAGACTTGAAAATACAGACTCTAAAATGCAGATTTTATGGATGTGACAGTCGTTAGTACTCTAGCTACTGCTTCTCCTACAATGAATTACAATTTATTATAACTATTTCACCACTGCATCAGCTGAAGAGCTTGTCTATGAATATACTCTCAATATATTTAACATTGAATAAAACAGATTCAATATTTAAGTAAGCGGAAGCATATGAATGGGATATAATAACTTTGGGAATGCAGCCATCTTATATAAGTGACATCTATCTGTAAACGAGAGGGGAAGCCCAGGTCTTGAACAAACTGTCCACTTGTCTAAAAAGCAGAGGGATGTTTAATTTATAAAGCTGGGAAAGATTGGAGGGGATCCAAAGACCCAAATATCTAAGGCATGGAGTAGGGGCCCACCTAAAAGGGAACTGATCACCCCAACCACCCCTGGCTTGCGGGAATATTTGGAGTGGCTCCGTTTTGGAATGGATTGTTTTGGATTAGAGAGAAACAAGAGGAGGTCATCTCAATTCTGACCCCCCCCACCCAGGAAGGCCCTCCAGCTGTCTCGAGCAGCTGATCAGACAGATCAGCGGCTCGATAGCCAAACTAAACAGTAGTGGCGATAAAGGGCAGCCCTGGTGGGTGCCTCTACCTAGCATAAATCTTGGCGAGTTCCATCCGTTCATCAGGAGTTGAGCCAGAGGAGAATCATACAATGTCTGAAACAGACAGGTAAAACGAAGGCCAAAGTGATGAAATTTAAAAAAGGATGTTAAATATTGCCACGAAATACGGTCAAAGGCTTTGTCAACGTCGCAACTAACGATAATGGCAGATTTAGTTTTCGTCAACTTGGTGGCAACAATGGCCGAGATCAGACACCAAATGTTCTGAGTAGAGTGCCTACCCTGTTTGAGAGGGAGCGATCAGTCTCGTCAGGATGGATTGTAGACACTGGGGGTGGAGGTAGGAGCCATGAACCCACACCCCTCAGGGAATAAGAGACCTACTAAAGTCATTGCCCCAGACTCGCCCGTCAACAAGATTTATCTTCTTAATTTTTTCCCACATTTTACCCCAAACAGTGGTGCAGAAACATATACACCATAAAACCCCCCAAAAACAGAGAACCCAGAAATGGTACAGTGGAAACAGGTGTACTTCATTGGTTGATAGCGGAGGAGGCCACTGCAGGCGACCAATAGAGTTGCTTGTACGGACATTTAAAATCCTGCCGCCAAAGCTGCTGTGTAGTACGTACCGTGTTAACCCCATATTAACCCCTTCTACAAAAAACGGCAAAAAAAGACGAAGAATGTACACGAATATTTACCTGAACCGAACACAGGAACGGGCGAATATTTGTGGAATACAAAGATTTTTTCCCCCACGAAGACGAGCACAAAGAGTTGACCGGCGCCCAAGTCTAGTAGGAACAAACAAGATAATGAAAATTCAATGGAAATAATACATGTAAAATTATATTAATTGATATAAGGAAAACCAATAATGGATTGAAGATTGAGCCTACCAGGAAAAAAAGCTTTAAAAATTAAAAGTTATCTCATTTCTTTTCTCTCCAGAGGAACCTAATCATTATCGAGATTTAAAGCCTTCACAATATATTGGTGACGATTCATTGTGGGAGTCACATTCTGGTGAAAATCCCCCCATGTAACACCCACTATCACATTTGGGAAAGAGCTTTAAAAACCGCATTAAAGACAGCACAATGCATAATTAAAATATGCTGTACAGTACTGAATTTATACAGGTAGAAATCAATGTCACCAATAAGGTATCTGTATTCTAGGCATTTTTATATTCCAGAGGCCTCCAACCACAGCAGCACTGGATATATAAAGCACAAATATGCATACCAAGCCAATGTGTGCATGCTAACGGGTGTTATACATTATACAGTATATAATGAGGTACAGCTGGGCCTGTGTGTATAATGTGGGATAGTAACAGCACATCTTTCCTTATATGTGTACCTTAGGGCACAATACCCTATATATATAACATTTATATATGCAATTACAATTTGACAGTAAGATTAATACATGTATATGTTAGCTGTCTGGGGACCATGACCCTGCCACCATTTCACCGCTTTTCCTTCCTTGGACCACTTTTGTACTGACCACTGCAGACCAGGAACACCCCGCAAGAGCTGCAGTTTTAAAGATGCTCTGATCACAACTTGGCCCTTGTCAAAGTCGCTCAGATCCTTACCCTTTCCCATTTTGCCTGCTTCTAACATATCAACTTTTAGGACAAAATGTTCACTTGCTGGCTAATATATCTAATTTACTGACAGGTGCCATGATAGCAAGATTATCAGTGTTATTCACTTCCCCTGTCAGTTGTCATAATGTTATAGCCGATCGGTATATATATAGGTGATATGAAAGGTATGGATATGATGTGAACATAAATTGCTGCTGTGGCACTTACATCTGTGGCATTTACAGCTGTGGCATTTATAGTGTAGAAGAAATTTTAGTTAAAATTGAATTTTTTCTTGTTTTAGTATAGTTTTCTTTTTTTTTTTTACATATTATCACTAATCATTTTGTATTTCATATTTCTGTGTTTTTAAAAGAAGGTCCTACTTGTTCTGAACAAAACCAAGTATTATGAATGTGGGTACATCAAATGTGGAAAAGAGGAATCTTGATTTACCAAACATACGGTAGAAATACACTGGGTCCTGAAACGCTTCACCTCACACAGGGAAGGGGAAGAAGGGAGAAATTGCATTTACAAACCAAAGTTTGAAAATTCAGACCATTGAATACAATGAAAAAAAACTAGCAACTTGGAGAAGACAAAATAAATAATTCACTGTGAATAAAGCAACACATATTGCAATGTTGTTAATAACACTTCCAAATCATCAGCAATAAGTTAAAAACAAACAAAAAAAGAATTAGAGATATTAAGATTTTGGCTTGGCTGCTAATGCCTTTTCATTCCTCATTCTATTTTGTTTTCAGCTTCTTCTAAGAGAGTCTTTTGCTAAATCCTCTTTCTATACAAGCGAGAAAACTGTTATCTACTCCATTGATGTATTGTTTTCATATAATTAAGCCAACAAAATAATACTTATGCTTGTTATGCTTGTTCTTTTTGTTTTCACCAATGTATTTTTGTTAACTATTCTTATTCCAGTCGTTTATGAAAATTAAACAAATTCCCGTGTTCGCCAGTGTAATTGGATTGTTGCACTTTAAACCCAACCCTTAGAACAGATCACTGTTCCTATTCCTACATGTTTAGTTCTGTTCTGAATGAACCTATACTATTGTGTTTACAGAGTAGAATAAAAAATATATATGTATTGGAAATCCACCCTTTGTGTATACCATAGAAGAAGCCATTTTAAAGATCTATATACAGTACTATGAAGTTTAAGCAAGTGTAAAAAATACTGTAAAGAAAGAATGCTTTAAACATAGGCATTTTAATAGTTTATTATTATCATTTAACAAAATAAAAGTGAAAATCTAAATATCAAATCAATATTTGGCGTGGGAACCCTCTGCCTTCAAACCAGCATCAATTCTTCTAGGTACACCTGCACAAAGTCAAGGGTATTGTAGGCATATAGTTTGGTGTATGATTAAACAATTATACCAAGCAGGTGCTAATGACCATCAATTAATATGTAGGTTGAAACACAACCATTAACGGAAACAGAAACAGTTATGAAGAATACAATTGACTGAGGAACTGCCAAAGGTGAGGTTGCTCAAAAGTCGAAAGTCATCAACCATGGCAAGACTGAGCACAGCAACAAGACACAAGGTAGTCATACTGCATCAGCGAGGTCTCTTCCAGGCAGACATTTCAAGGCAAACAGGGATTTTTAGGTGTTCTGTCAAATCTCTGTGAAAAGTATAATGTTTACGTTTGAAAAGCATCCATGGAAACTATGAATTCAGATATATGCAATTTTTATTTTTAAGCAAAATTATTTGCTCAGTACGGGGGACAGTCAGTCCATAATGTTACTTTAGGGAAAAAAAACACATTACTTACACTGTACATTTTTTTTCATGAAAAACATCCAGCTACAAAAAGTGAGCAACATGCAATTATATGTTATTTAAAGTAGAACAATTGCATAGTATAATACATTAACATAAGATTGCTGTAGCAGTTGTTTGTAATTGGTTTCCAATGTCTGATATGTATTATCTGTTAATTGGGTTCTTTCTGTTCCCACTAAGAATCTCCACGTCAAGTAATATTGTCACATTCCACACAGAGGTTCTATGTTATTTAGAAAATCCATTTGCACTGTTCTTATTAAACCAGACAATAAATGTTTGATTCTTTGATAATATTATGCTTTTTTGAAACTTGTGTGAGAACTGTTGCCATAAAACATGTCGCTTTGTTTTTTGGCCAATGTGTACCCAGAGACTGGATATGCCCGTCCACACGCTTCATGAGCATAAAAACATAGCTAGTGGCCTCAAATTATCAGTTTGTCAGCCACTTTTACACCATACGGCGGATGCTAGCCGGATCCGCCGTATGATGGGCTCTCATTGTCTCCAATGCTCTCTGCTTAGGTAGGTGATGCTAAATGTATATTTTCTTTGCGATATAGGTTTTTACATAATCATTTTAGAATTTTAACTGAATGCCTAAGTAACTGAACACCTCACAAGAAGCTTTTTAGTGTTAGTTCTAAACACAAGGCATGTTCACATGCCACAAACAGATGTGAAATAGTTCCCTAACACAACTGTTGAATGTACCCAGTGTAATTTCCTGTCCACTATTTGCTAAAATGTATGTACTGAATATTTACACTTCCAATGCTATTTTCCAGTTTTCCATTCCAGAAAAGTATTGCATTTGACATTTACTAGGTAAAAAAAATAAAAAATGTTGTCTACTTGTCTTTAAGTCTATGAAAATGTCAAACTAAAATGCAATTTTGACTCAATGAGTACCCCAAAAGATGGCAGACCTATGCTTGTGATGCATTGATGTACTGTGGTGATATTGCCAAACATTAAATAGTTTTCATTATGCAATTGCTTATTTCCTGGACAAGAGATACAAAGAAAATGAAATACAAAAAAAAATGAAAACCACACAACAAAAAAATACCACAACATTGGATGGGTAATGATGAAATTTCTGACTGAAAAGTGTCAAAATAGTCCTATTAAAATACCATTGGTTGCCTTCTCTTCAGTAGCATATACTGTTATGTGGTGGTTCCAAGATCTGTTACTGATAATGAGTCCAAACATGCTACATTTGAAAAAAAATAATGTACCTTACAATATCTGCCATGTAACTGCCAAGTAGATGAAAATCCTGGGCACACAGGGTTTTTGCCAAATCAGGACAAGTTCTTTTTTCAATTGTATTCATACTAAATTATTTTTTACATATGCAAATATGGTCTTAAAAGAAGCCTTAGTTATTAATAACAAAAGGAAATATATCATTTGTGCGGGTACACTAACTGACAGAAAGAAATTACAGCTGAACAGAATAGCAAGAAAATTACTCTAGTTCTGTAAAGTAGTGTAAAATAGATCTGGTCTTGAAGGGGTTTATTCATAAACAAGGACAGTCAACTTAAGTTCCTAAACTATTTTTATTATTTTGAGGCTACATTTTTTTTTTACATAAGGTCAGAATCAGACATTACTTTTTGGAGTTCGTTTTATTCGTGATGAATATCGAAGAGCAATTTCTACACATTTTCTAGAATATTTCCCCTTATGATATGGTATAAAAGCTGTTCATTTTGACACTTTATATTTTTATCAACATATCAATTTCACTTCTTAATCACAAAAGGAGCAGGAGATGAGAAAGTAATAAAGCAACTGGCGGAAGAGCTAGAAAGCACGAGATACATTTTCAATGTGTTAATGTGTTACAGGCTACAGAAACATTGAAACAATTTAAATGTATCAGACAATCTTCATTTACAAAAAAAATTCAACTCATTATCCAGGAATCTAGTTCAATTACGTCTTGTTACAACCCTGCTCATCGTCATATATTCTATTATAAATAGTTTTAATGTAAATTCATCTCCAAGGCACATAATATAAATCTGCATCTCATTTCAGTATGGCTATTCGGAAAATATGCTCATAAAAGCCTCAATGCATATTTTATCAGAAAGGTACATTGCATATAAAATTCTGATAGTACATTCATCTGTGAGTTATAAAAAAATACAGCCTTTCTGTTAAAAATTCCAGTAACCTTTTCTAATGGTAAAGATATATAAAGAGTCAAAAAAGCGATGTAAGCTTTTTGAGGGTACCAGGCTAATGCCTGATTAAGAATGTCTCATGATAACAGGAGGAGCTATGTTTTTGCAAGGGTTTTACAGAAATATTGTGAACCAATTTACATTTAAACATAAAAAACTTTTTACAATAGCTTTTTGGCCATGCAGGATAATCATGGTAAGAATGTTGAGGCTCAAGTAACATTAAACTTTCACTAGTAACATTGCCGATTTCTGAAAGCATTTTTGAAGGACAATAACAATCTAAACTAAAAGGTTTGCATGCATTGTAAATTTTAAGATGCCAGCCCAAACTGGCCATTGGCCAAAGTAGACAAATGCATCTTCCGTGTATCTTTATAGCCGCACATGTGACAGGTTCCGTCTGTATATGGCTGCTGCCTCGGTACCAGCAGCTACACAATGCAAAGGTGTTAGGGGCATAGAGTGCAGGCAAGTGTATCCAGAAGGTGGCGCACTTTAACCTTAACGCTTTAATCATCAGTCTGACTCTGTAAATATGTCAAACTATTTTTCAATCAACAATTACAAAGCTGGGATTGAGTGGTTCTCATAAAGAAATCCACAAAATACAGGCTACAACGATAACAATTCAGGGTAAAATGTAAACATATTACCTTCAGATTTTGTGACTCTAAGAATAATATAAGACTATAAGAAGAATCTTACACTGAAAGAGTTAAACCAGGTCAAAGTGTTAGTCGCAGTATATTACTGCTGGTCATTAATCTTATTTTACTGGCTCTCAATATTAGGAATAAATTGAGATAAGTAACCTGACCTTAATTAATCTACACCTTTGCAAGTCAGTTATTGTCACTTCTAATATACTTAAAAGAACATTAAAATATAAGTTACTGCATACATTTATATCTAGGTATTCATTTACATTTTACCATTCATATTACATTTAAAATTCCACTTACAAATGTTACCGCAAAAAGTGACCAAAGGCAATGCATTGCACACTCTGCTAATGTGAAGTGATATTGTACAATTAATGTGAAGGGCATTGCTGACAAGTGAATCATAGACAGTCATTTATCCATTACCTTAATCAAGTGTTAAAACGAAGGGTGTGTAGTAAAATAGTTCTCTCATCAACTAATGAAAAAATACAGAATAATCAGTACAGTAAATTTAATAAAAGGGCATGTAAGTGAATTCCAGGTATTTTTGGACTTTTACTTTCTAAATATTAAAATATGAAGTCATATTACAACAATAGGTATATTGCATTATTTGTAAATCCAACTAGACATTATAATTAATGGGTTTGGCTATGTTTAATTCACTTTTTGCATATTGTGCCTGGCTAAATGCAATCACAAAAAAGATTGATAGGTGTTTTTTTTTTTTTAATGTGGTTCCAAGTCTAAACCCATTGGACATAGTTATATAAAAAGTAATGGGGTAGACAGTGCTTACATGTGGCCTTGCAAGGGGTTCTGTTTTGGGGGAGGTGTTTACAGGGGGCTCCATTTGGACTACTTCTAACCCCTGGTACAGAGTGCCACGTTTCCCCAAGTACCAGAGACTCTGAAGGCTGTGGAACTCGGACACAGATTTGCGGCACTTGCATTTTGGGAGAGGGTTTATGTGTGGTTTTACTCTCGGGTCAAGACTTACAGGACAGAGAGCTCTATGGCCTGTATTTGCACCAGGATCTGATATCCAGCAGATTCCAGCCAGAAGTCAGGGAACCGTGCATGTTTACTATCCTCCCCAGAGACGAAAATATTGACCCCCTACTGGGCTGAGTGCAAATACTGAGCCATGTGCAAAGGAGGGCTGTATGGATTGCTGTGTCTATTGTATGTACATTATCCCCTTGTACTGTTTGAATACTGGTGTGTTTCCACATAAAATGAGTCCTGTTTTCCCCTCAACATGAGTGATGTCTGTTGCTATGGTGCCTTAGTGGAATAAAAGGTGAAGATTATTGGTAAGCTATTCTTTGATAAATCACAGGACCAGTGATGGCAGTGCCACCACTACTGCAAGCACTGCCATCTTTATCCCGCCTCTTACACTCTCTCCCATACTCTTTCTACCTTTTCTGTCAACTGCTTCCGTGTCCCATCTTCTTTTCCACAGCTCCGCTTCATGTTGTTCTGTCTCTTGGTCTACTTCTCCCCATTGTCCGCTCAGGCAACCTCGCCACCTGGAGCGTTTCTGCAACAAGGCAGAGCCTTGAAACACCTAACAAGGTATTGAGTCCCAGGCTAAGAGGACAGGACTGAGGAGTGTTATAGGCAAAGTACTAGAGAAGTTGGAAACCTCTATAAGTAATCTATAGGAAAGAATCCTGAGCAGGAGATTCAGGATGCCAGGGGTTAATGTGGGACGGATAGTTTTGTAAATTTATTGCTGGGCCTTTTGATGTGATTAATAGTTATATTTTTTGCCTTGAATTTGACATTTCTGTGTCATTTCTCAACCTTTATTTTTACTTTATGTTATAGTTGAACCTTTAGTTTCATTACAATACTTATCAGTCCTCACTGATCTTTTATAGCACTGAACATAAATTTACCACATAGTCATTCAAGTACTCATATTCAATTATATCTAGGGTTGCAAGGGAATTCTCTCAAATGACTGTATTAAAAAGCTACAAATATACTCATTGGTGTGATACATAAAAACAAAATTCTAGGTCTTGCTGCTCTTCTAGGAGTTTTCAGGAGATTACAATCATAAATTACCAGAATTTATGGTAAATATATTTTTGCATGGATATATAAGATGAAAGAGGGAGAGAAGGAGGAGCCTTAGTGAGTAAGTGTGTGTATGCATGTATGTGTAAGTATATGGTGCTAGAGACTGTGTAAGTGTATATTTTTACAGTGAGTGTTACTATGGTGTTAGTGTGTATGTTAGTGTGAATGTATGATGTTAACATTTGTGTGCATGTTACTGTATGTGTTACAGTGTGTGTTATTGTACAATGTTAGTGTGAGTGTATCAGTATATGATGTTTAAGTGGAGGTCTCAGAGGGGAGAGTTACACCTGGCACAGAGGAAGAAAAGGGGAGAGGTAAAAAGAGTATGTGTGTATATGATGTTAGAGTGAGTGGATATTAGCGAGTAAACTGAACCCAGCCAAGGCTGACCCTACCATATAGGAGAACTAAGGAGACAAATACTCCTGGTTATAGCACTAATTCTCAATATATTCTAGTTTTTTAAATACATTTAAACATTAAATAGCACAATATAACCCAAGAATGTTATTAAAAAAGTAAATTTACTTTAATGCAATGGTGCTTTAAAATAATAACCTAATCATTAAAGTAGTTTAGAGAAAGTATAACTTAATTTCCAAGAATTTTGAAGTTCCAGTATTCCGTATGATTTTAAATTGTATAAAATGTCAGTGGCAAGAAAAAAAATCTTTAAAAGACAAGAGGAATATATTAACATTTAAGCTTGCATAATTCAGATTGAAATATTCACCATTAACAGACCCTGAGAGAATTACATCAAGGTCAAAGTTTGTATATTATTTTATGTTAGAAATGTACGCTGTACTCATACGCCATTGTGTAGAATAAGCTGTGGTTTGTATATAGAACTTTTCACATTATTTTAACTCTGAGCTTTCCCTTTGTTATGTACAACGCTACAGTACTCAGGGTCTGTTAATCAAACCTGTAACTCAATATATAGCAGGGCAAAAATCATTTGTACATATCAACCAGAATCAGGTAATGATCTGTACTTGATAAATAAGCCCGTAAAGAAGTTTGTGAAAAAAGTGCTTATAAATATACAATTTCACTTATTGTGTCCTTTCTTTGCACCAAGTTCCCAGGCAATGTCTAAAAAAACAGCATATTGTTCAATTAATGTAGTCTTTCCCTCAAGTTCCAATAGCAAATCAATAAACATAAAAATGCATTCCTTTATGACCTGAAAATGCCACTTGCTCAAATTATCACAGTGATACAACAGTACCATTATAGGCATGCAACATGCCACATATGTGAATATATGGATTAACTGAAATGGACCAACACCTTAACCCCTTGACTGCTAACGACGGCATGGTGCCGTCGCTAGCAGTCCCAGTCAGGTGCTAACGACGGGACCATGCCGTCGCTAGCACTATCTTACCTTGATGGAGGTCTGTGGACCCCCATCACCAGCTACCCCGGCGATCTGCCCCTCATTTTGAAGGGCATCACTGGGACCACCCGATCCTGCCGGTAATGACGCGATGACGTCACCGCGCAACTTTATTGAAAACTGACAATGGTCAGTTAAAGAGGTATGGGGGCATGCTGCTTAGATGCCTGTATCTCAGGCATCTAAGCAGCTACAGACCCCCAACATATACCTTTGGAAAGGTAATCGCCTCACCTTTCCAACGGTAAAAAAATAATAAAAAAATCTTAAGTTAAAAAAATAAAAATGTACAAAAAATGTAAAAAAAATGATTTGGGGGTCTCTAAAGGCAGATAAAAAAAGATCAAAATTGCCTAGAGACCCCCAAATTAAATTATCTAAACATAAACTAGTTTAACTTTAAAAAAAAAAAAAAGTTTAAGTATTCTAACTAAATGATCACTGTGGTAGCCAATGTTATCACGGTGATCATAAAGCTATGAAAAAGTCACATTCCCTTTTTAAAAATGGCCGATACAAAATTTTAACCCCCATGATCCCTTTGATTAATTTTAGCCAACGGTAGAGGGAGGCAATTTTTGAAATCCTGATGAACTGCAAATATTAATAAAATCATCCATTTCGCCTGTGCGGTACGTGAGTAACCATCTCATCCCTGGAGCGCCTTGCATTTTTACTGCAAAACTTATTTTTGCTGTAAAAGTGATTTTTTTTCTCCCTTTACCATCATTTCTTTGGGATTGTAAGTGGAAAGAATGGTGTGTGCTTCTGTGAGTGAATGTATGGAAAGTATGGTGTGTGCTTCTGCGAGTGAATGGAGATATGAAAGGTGTGTGAATGATCAGTAATTAGGGTTGAAGCCTTGACGTGGCATTACTGCTCATGTAGGAAGTTAAATTATGGCACAAAAAGTACATATTTGCAAAAACTACACCCCTTGGCGCATCAAATGAGGGGCTGTATGTGTTTCTAGTACAAACCTGGAGTGCGCAAGACACAAATGAAGATGCCGCTATGGTTAGGAAAAACATATTTTCTAGCCAAAGCGACATATTCCATCATTATTTGTGCACTCAACTTTTGTCTTAGAAATACATGTAACCCCTCATTTGAAGCTCCAAGGGGTGTAGTTTCTTGAAATATGTACTTTATGTACCCTAATTTAACTTCCCAGATGTTTAGACCACTTTAACTTCAGCTATGGCAGATTGGAGAATATTGTTAAAAAACTGTCTTAAAACATTTAGGGGTGATGCCTGCATTTAGACAGCTCTAGACAGCTGGAAAGTTAAATTATGGTACATAAAGTATATATTTTCAGAAACTACACCCCTTGGCGCATCAAATGAGGGGCTGCATGTATTCGTAGCACAAGACTGGAGTGCGCAAGACATAAATGAACTTGTCACTTTTATTTTTTTTTTATTTTTTTTTTTATAAGTGTGATATTCACTTATTTGTTGTGCACGTCAGATTTGTGAAACAAATACAACTAAGACCTCATTTGCTGCAGCTGGGGGTGTAGTTTCTAAAAATATATAGTTTTGTTAGCATATTTTAACATCCCGGGCAGCTAGAGCTGTTTAATTGACGGCAGCCGTGCATTAAATTTAAAGATGTCTTTTGTGATAGTCTAATAAATTTAACTTTTAGCTATAAAATATTAGAAAAACACAGTCTACTGTTCTCAATTTCTGTTTATTTTAGACCGGTTACCTGCTACAAATATCTAGCAACACAGCTTTTGATATTAGAGTTTAGAAAAATAACATTACGAACTAGTTTTTATTGAGTCGGAAGTGAAAAATTACACTTTTTTCCCATTTTTGGCTTTATTTTGCAAACCTAATGAGACATACACATATAACAATTTTATATTTGGAATCTGCTGGGTGTGCTGAAAAAAACAATATATGGTTTGTATAGTTTATTCCCAAGAAATGTACTTCTAAACACGTTTAAACGTGAGATGCACCAAAATACCGAAAACCAGCTTAGCACCAGGGTGGGAAATGGCTTAGCAGCCAAGGGGTTAAAGAAGTAGCAGTCTGTATTGCAAATAATGTTACCAAATTAACTAAAGTGTGCATATTAAAACACTATAAATCTGTCACAGTTGTATGCTGATTTCAAATGAGAACCCTTTCTTCCCTGTGGCAGGCTGACTTAGCTGATTGCTAACGAGTAGTCTTACATTCACTGTGTCAAGGCTGACTCAGCTAACTGACTGCCTCACAATTGCCGAACCCGGCTTGTCTTTTGATTATGTTTTGGACTACGATTCTGTACTTTGCATTTGCCTTATTAAAAGTGTTATTATATTTTACCTTTTGTGTCTGTCTCATTCCTGGTTCCTTACAAAATCAAAGAATTTGACCTATACACCATAAACTGTATTTAGTAGGGAAAAAGTATCTATTTTTACTGTTTGACTTCCATAAAAACAAAACAAAACAAAAACTATAAAAGTGTTACCAAATACCTTGTATACTTAATACTACAAAAAAAGGGAAAACTCCATGGATCAGACTTTTTGTCTAGCACATCCCATCTGTGCTTGACTGGATTGAGATCTGGGGAATTTGGGGGCCAAGTCAACACCTTGAACCCGTTGTGTTCCTCAAACCATTCCTGAACCATTTATGCTTTGTGGCAGTGCGCATTAAGGGTATACATGGTCTGCAACAATGCTTAGGTAGGTGGTACATGTCAAAGTAACACCAACATGAATGGCAGGACCCAAGTTTCCCAATAGAACATTGTCCAAAGCATCACACTGCCTCCACAGGCTTGCCTTGTTCCGATCCTGGTGCCATGTGTTCTCTAGGTAAGTGGGCACATGCACCCGGCCATCCACAAGATGTAAAAGAAAAAATGATTTATCAGACTAGGCCAATTTCTTTCATTGGCCTGTGGTCCAGTTTTTATGCTCATGGGCACCCTGACTGGTATGCAGCTACACTGCCCCATATGCAACAAACTACGATGCACTGTGTGTTCTGACAGCTTTTATTAGAACCAGCATTAACTATTTCAGCAATTTAAGCTACAGTAGCTCATCTGTTAGATTTGACTACAGGGGCCTTTGACCCCTTCATGAATCAATGTGCCTTGGCCACCCATGACCTTGCCACCAGTTCACCGCTTTTCCTTCCTAAGAACACTTTTGATAGGTGCTGAACCACTGCAGACCTGGGAACACCTCACAAGTGTTCTGCAGTTTTGGAGATCATCTGACCTGGTCATCTAGCCGTCACAATTTGGCTCTTGTCAAAGTCACAGAGATTGTTATTCATTTTTCTTCCTTCTAACATATAAACTTTACGGATAAAATGTTCACTTGCTGCCTGATATATCCCATCCACTGACAGGTGCCATGCTAACTGGATTATCAGTGTTATTCACTTTACCTGTCAGTGGTCATAATATTATGGCTGATCAGTGTATATGTATGTATGTATGTATGGGTGTGTCTACGGACTATACTGCATGGTGCTAGAGAAACAGGGCCATATCTCCCTCTAACTGGCCTAAAATCAAAGGAGCGAGAGGTCTGTTCATACAGACCTCCATATCCTACTCTCATGTGATGCTCGCTGGCTATTGATGCTGAACACCACCCTTATTCATCGAGACCGGAAAACAGACGAAGACAGGAGAAGAGAAGGAAGAAGAAAATGGGCTGCAGGAAAGGAGACACGGACGCAAAATAGTTGTGGAGACATTGTGAGAGTATAAGAAAGCATTCAGTGGCTCAGTATAAAGTTATGGGACTTATGATGTACAACCCTCAATGTCTGGCTCAGTATATAATGATGAGAGTTATGCTGTATTAAGAACATCACGTGCATATAAATAGCTGGGGATGGGTACAGAGGCATATGGAGAGTGGGATTCTTCAGATATATAAGGGGGGGGCACCACAAAAAAGTAAGTAGACTCTGGAGTGTCCCTTTAAAAATTGTTTTTTGAAAAACAATTGCATGCAAAGTTCATACTCACTAGTGTGGGATTAAACTCTGACCACAGATCTTAATAATGAGCAGTAACAGCTCGGTCATACACACATCTTTGTAAATTATATATGAAAGAATTGCTAAAGATAGAGAAGCCATAAATTTCAAATTCAGGGACAGTACATGAGACAAACGATGGTATAGATATATACAGAAAAAAATACACTATGTATTTATATTAGATCTGTATTTGCAGCAGGCCACATAGAAAGGTATTTAAAAGCTTATATGATGTGCTTTCAGTTAATGTATAGTTTGTGGGGTTAAGGGGTAGTTTTACCCCCAAAAGCATGGGGTACACCTTCCTGGTTCAACTGTAAAGAGCCTTGTTTGGCTGAAATGTTGCTTTTGTTTGCTCTCGCTTAATAAAGTATCCTAAAGACTGGAAGCTGTTTGGAGTGCTGGGATTCCTTTCTTTCTTTGTGTTCTCACCCTCTCATTCACTTTCCCCCTCACACTCTCTCAATGTTTCTCTACCCTCTTTGCCAACCCCTTCCACTTCTGCTGATCACTTCCACATCTTCTTCTTCAACTTCTTTTATCTTTTCCCCTTCTTCTTACAAGTGGTAATTTGTGCATGTTATACTCAAGAGTTGACGATTATACACCATTGTATATAAACCAAAGACTACATCCATAAATATTAAGAAACAATTACCTTTTACACAATTACACATTTGAAATCTAATCACATTTTATCTAAAAGCTATTGAATCATACGATGTAATTAGTTTTTCACAAATGGCTTCTTCATTTTGGCTTTATTTTTGTTGAATAAATAATGACACTGTGTAATATGTTGTGTTGTCGTTCATCTGAGGTCTAATTTAAAGACCTGCTCAGGAACAGATGATTGTTGTTATGTCCTGATATGTAAAACCATAGAATTCAAAGAGGGCGTACTTTCTTTTTCACACGACACCTAAACACAAGCACTGCAAAAATTTTAAATCAGCCTTGGTCACAAAAGGCACAAACCCCCCCCAAAAGAGCTTGGTCCTTAATGGTGTATACATTTAGTTTAGTCAAGTCTAGTGGCAACTACACTAAAGAATTGATGTTCTGAAATGTACAGGCAAAAGTGTAACATACATAAAAAACATAACACACCTCATTGAATAGATTTAATGGAAAGGTTTTCTATTGTGTTTCTATTGTGTTCTATAGCATTTTCTGTGCGTTTGTACTATCGAATGTACTATCATTCTATGAGGTTTAGTCAGACTGTTGAATTGCTTTTTTTCACAGTTGAGGCCAATTAAGGTTTGGACAGGTCTTTGAATTCAGCCCATTACTTCTGCATTCAGTCCAAATTTGCTTGGCAGTTGAAATATAGCTTGACACTGTCTCAAGATGTATTGGGATTACAACTCCCATAATGTAACTGTTAGTCACCCACAGACACATCCTTTTTCTTTTATGATGCTGGCAGAGAAAATAGAAAAAGTTTTAGCTCTACAACCGTCTAACAGAACATTTTTGGTATAAACATATCAAGCAATGCGATAATTTCCCAGAACTGTAAATCTGCTTTCATCACGGCCTCACACAAAAAGTTCTTGATCTGGAATAGCTTTTTCTTAAAAATTAAACATAGTGTAGTTACATTTAAAGTTGACTAGAATTAGTTGGGATACCATAAATTTAGTGATTATGTGAACTTGAAATACAATGCAATCCTATTACATTAAGAAGCTTGTGTACTGACAAAGATTACAGAAAGCCAGAACCAGAAATCCACTTTTGGACATCTGTCTTTATCCTCTGGTTTGACACTTTTAATAATGACAAGGTTATTCTGATGGAAGAAAGCGAAACATAGCTTGGGTCATTTAGCATGTGAAACATATTAAAATATTATTATACATTTACATAATACTACACGTTTTGAGCATCTCAAGTGTCCCCCATGATTGATAAAAGTTTGGGAGAATGACATTTTGTCTAAAATGGTTATACTTCTGGATGTTAAATGATGTATGCCAAAACTACCTGATTGCTTGTTAGACTACCATTTTTGGAACTGATGCTTTAAAAACTCTCACCTCTATTACCCTTAAAAATACAGTATGGAATACATTTCACCAAATTGTATATGATTGACCAATATTAAACCTTTAACCTCCATGCAAATATCAAAACAACATAATGATTCCCATGGGGGCCAGCATGGGCTATAGTGGGCCCTGACTGTTGTGCAGAGGAGGGGTAGTCTTTTGGTGGGTATTTAGGGGGTGGAGTTGGGGGATAGATTATTTAAGTGGATGTTTTTCCCTGGCTTGGGAACCATTTTGTGAGTAGCTTATCTGGTTGTGTGTGTATCACCTTCACTGACCTTATGTTTGTATTCTAACTTTGGGTTTGTGGTATTTGTCATAGTCTGTGGGGCGGCAGCTTGCCAGGTATCCAGGGGGCTAATGTAGTGGTAAGAGAATTGTTGGTAGCAACTGGTGGTAGGTTCTTGGCTGTCAGTGCTGGGAACCTCAGGTTTGGGGCATCCGGGTATGTCCCTTCCTTATGTAGTATTTAGCTATGGTGCCTGGATTACTTGGCAAGCTTTGTGTGTTTATTGTATATATTTACATGTTTGTGTTTTGAGTCATTGTCCTTGTTAACGCACCTTTGTTTATTGTTTTAGGTTTTGGTGTGACAATTACTCTAATAAATAAAATTTATACATATTCAATGGTGTGTGGTGTCATTATTGGGGTTAATGGGGGGGGGTCAAGCCTAGCCTGGAAGTCAAGGCTACAACAGTAAAGCCAAAGATTACCATCTTTTTGTAAATGCCCATCTAGTCTGCTTACTTTTTCTAATGTAAAGGCTCAGTCCTTGGTCTTGGATTAGGTTCATGACAGCTTTATGCCTATCCCATGAAAGCTTAAATTCCTTCACTCTACCACTTCTGATGAGAGGCTCTTTCCATTTATCTACCACCCTCTCTTTAAAGTAAAACATTATATCTGAACCACTGACCTTTCAGTTTTAGACCATGACCTCTTGACCTTCTCCTGTGAAGTAACCTTCCCTTCTGTACTTTGTTGAATACCTTTATTATCTATCACATCTCCTCTCTTTCTTCAGTCATCCAAGCTATACATATTATGATCACTTTGTTTTTCCTGATATTTTAGAAGATCAGAGCTCTTTGAAGTAGCAGAACCACCTCCCTCTCTCTGCTAAAACCCACCAACCTGCTTGCCTTTTCCAAAACTTTATAGCATTGTCAGCTTACCTTGGTCCACAGACATAATTACTCCCAAGTCCCTCTCTTCTGTTGTCATTAAGTGCATTTTACATTGATCAACATTAAACTGCAGCTGCTACAATCTTGATAATTTACTTAAATCACTTGCCATTTGGCTTGTTCTATCAGGAAAATCTAACCATCTCCAAAAAGATACACCTTACCATTATGACCTTTTGTAATATTGCTAATATAATATCAAAAAGCATGGATCACAATACCGTTCCTTGAGGTACACCACTGCTAATAAGGCCTTAAATAAACATAATTAACTATAACCTTCTGTCTCCTGTCACTCGCTGTTGTATTATCCCTGATGCTAGTTTAACATCCAAACCCAAATACTGCAATTTATTTGCGAGTCTTCACTGAGGGACAGCGTCAAATATATAGGACTTAACTCTAGATAGGCTATATCTACTGCTCCTCCCATGTCTATTATTTTATTTAGCCAGTCCAAAAATAAATGATGTAAGTTTGACAAGATCTCCTTGTAGTAAATTCATGCTGTTCCAGATCTTGCAAACTGTATACATCCAGATATTCAACAATCTTTCCATTATCATGGTTTCCATTGATTTAAAACTGATGTAAGACTTACTGTAATTGGCAGTCTTCCCTGCCAGGGCCGGACTGGCCCACCGGGATACCGGGAAATTTCCCGGTGGGCCGGAAGGTCCGGGGGCTGGGCGGCCATGAAGACAGCCGCTGAGCTGCCCCCAGGCTGCCCGAAATCTAATCAAAGCGGCCGCTGGGTGCTGATGCGGTCGGCCGGCATCAGCACCCAGCAGCCGTGTGCGATGGCCGTCTAGTGATGGGAGCAGTGTGAGGGGTGAAAGCTCCGCCCCCTCGCACTGACCTTTCACCCCTCACGCTGCTCCCATCACTATGCGGCCATCAGATTGCTGGGAATGTAATCTGTACGGCCGATGCGTGCTGATGCCGCCGGCCGCCTCTGCTTTAATACTTTTTTTTTTTTACTTTATATGGCGAGCCGATCCAGCTTACCATATAAATAATAAAAAAAAAGTGTTAAAGTAGCTCCGGCCGGCGGCATCAGCACGCACCGGCCGTTTAGATTACATTCCCAGCAGCCTGATGGCTGCATAGTGATGGGAGCAGCGTGAGGTGGAAGCTCCGCCCCCTCGCGCTCAGACTGCTGCAGCACCGGATGTCAGGTCAGTGGCATCCTGTCAGCATAGAGAACAGTGTGCAGCTGCCAAGAAGTCAAGAGAAGTAGAAGGTGAGTAAAATAATGTATTTTCTGTACTGTATGTTTTTTGTATTTGTTAAGAACAAAAAAAAATCGGCATGTGTGTGTATGTAAGTGTGTCCCCCTATATGCCACTCTGCCTCAGAAATGCCTTATACCCCCCTATATGCCACTCTGTCCCATGATATGCCTTTTAACCCCCTATATGCCAGAGTTGCATATAGGGGTATAAGGCATTTCTGGATGCAGAGTGACATAGGGGGTCAAAAGGCATATCTGGAGGCAGAGTGGCATAAAGGGGGTTAAAAGGTATATCATGGGGCAGAGGAGCATATAGGAGGGTATAAAGCATATCGGGGAGGCAGAGTGGCATATAGGGGGCATAAGGCTTTTCTGGAGGCAGAGTGCCCCATGATATGCCTTTTAACCCCCTTCATGCCACTGTGCCTCCAGAAATGCCTTATACCCCCTATATGCCACTCTGTCCCATGATATGCCTTTTAACCCCCTATATGGCAGAGTGGCATATAGGGGGTTAGAAGGCATATCATGGGACAGAGTGGCATATATTATTTTTTAATTAATATGGCAAGCTGGATCGGCTTGCCATATAAAGTAAACAAAAATGTCCCATGATATGCCTTTTAACCTCCTATATGGCAGAGTGGCATATAGGGGGTTAGAAGGCATATCATGGGACAGAGTGGCATATAGGAGGGTTGAGGCATATCAGGGAGGCAGGGTGGCATATAGGGTATAAGGCATTTCTGGATGCAGAGTGACATATAGGGGGTCAAAAGGCATATCTGGAGGTGGAGTGGCAAAAAGGGGGTTAAAAGGCATATCACGGGGCAGAGGGGCATATAGGAGGGTTGAGGCATATCAGGGAGGCAGAGTGGCATATGGGGGGTATAAGGCATTTCTGGAGGCAGAGTGACATAGGGAGTAAAAGGCATTTCTGGAGGCAGAGTGGCATATAGGGGATTAAAAGGCATATTACGGGGCAGAGTGGCATATAGGAGGGTATAAAGCATATCAGGGAGGCAGAGTGGCATATAGGGGGCATAAGGCTTTTCTGGAGGCAGAGTGCCCCATGATATGCCTTTTAACCCCCTTCATGCCACTCTGCCTCCATGAATGCCTTATACCCACTATATGCCACTCTGTCCCATGATATGCCTTTTAACCCCCTACATGTCTCAATCATAGCTTTTATTAAATATGGAAAAAAATAGTCTACATGAATTAATAAAGAAATAAAAGTTTCTTACCAGAATATCGTGAAGAATAATGTGATCAGTGTTTTGTTCCACTGAATAAAATGGAACTCTTTCATCTAAAAATGTTCGCAGTAGTAAATGTTTTGATCCCATTATGTGTAATGTATTTCATTTATTAGGGCCTTTTAACACTTTTGCTTTCTGGCATTTTAATACAAATAATGAGATAAAAAGAATGGCAAATAGTGTGACTCGGGTGTGTATAAGGGGTGCGTGTGGGTATAAGAGCTTCACCGTGAGATAAACTATATGGGGCTGGTCTCCAAATTTTTCCAGGGCTGCTTTTCAGTCCCAGTCCGGCCCTGTTCCCTGCTACCTTTTTGTGATGTGGTACTACAATTGCCAACATCCAATCTTCTAGAGCTACGCTTGTCAATAGTAAGTGGTTAAATAAGTCTGCCAATAGGTTTCCAATGACACACATTCTTTTGATAACTTTGGATATATCCCCACCAGCTTTTATTTATTTGTCTGTTTTTAGATTGGATAGTTGAAGTAAAACCTCTTACTCATTTTTCTAACTGAGGTCCCTTTCCTTTACCTTTCTGCAAAAACTTAAGAAAAGTATTAATTTGGGAAAATGTTATCCTCATTTATATAACTCACTTTATCTCTTATTTAATTATCCCTTGTTTACATGTTCTCATTTTAACTATATATAGCTAAAAAAAATGTTGTATCACCCTTTTTTGAATTGGCACCAAATCCCTCAGCTTAACTTTATATTTGCTCTCATCTTCCTCATTCTGAGTCTACTTATGTCAGGTGCCATAGGGATTTGAATCAGCGATCAGGCCTTTGGTATATAGTTCACTTAACCAATATAGAGTTAATACATTTAGCGTTTAGGAGTTAATAAGTTAAAGAATGAGGGTGTGGTGCGGTTGTCCAATCAATGCTTTTAAAGCTGTTTGGAGGCCCCCATTTCCACAATCCCCTGACAAAAATGTAGTGAACAGTATGTAGAAATGGTTTTGGGTTTTATTTATTTATTTCCTTCTCCGTCACTTTCTGTGGGCTGCTGGCTAGTCCCCATTTTGGGGGAGAATTTTTCATTTGGACTAGATGTGATACAGACCTGCAGTCTATGGAGGAGGAGTTTTACATTTGAACTGCCATTGATAGCCTTACAGACTTACAGCTTACAGACTGCTACAATTTAGACACAGTTTATTACATTGTGCTTTTTTAATAACAACAACATTAAAAGTTGTTTTAATGGCAGGATTGCAGTTCTGTTGTATGGGTGTAGTTAATACTTGGGGTTGATTACCTTGGAGAATCCTGCAACTATTTGGATTAATTTGGAGCCTTCCCTATATTTTTTTTTTAGTTATTGTGTATACAAACCGGTTGTTACAGTTCTCATTCATTCCAACTTGGCGCTGTGACCGAGGTGCCAAAGTTAAGTCTCCCAGAATCTATGATCAAAACTATTGGGAGATGGGAGTTCTACAATTTTAAATCTTATGTGTGACCTCACTTGCTCTTATGTGGGTTTAATCTGTTCCCTTTTCTTTTAGGTGGTGTTCAAGCCGACATTCCTTCATCTATTGGGCAGCATGGAGAGAGAAGGTTCATCCCAGCTGTAGGCAATTGGGGATTCCCAGGTCTAGAAGGTGGTGGTCAGACAGAGGGAATGGGGAGATGGAGAAATCTGAAAGGTAGCATGATCTGGAGAAAACCAGATCAAGTAAGTGTCCCTCAGTGTGTGTAGGGGAATTAGTCCATTGAGAGAGACCAGAAGAGGATGTCAGGGAGAGGAGTTTGGCGCTAGCAGAGTATGTGTTAGTATCTGCTGTCAGCATTTGTGTATGTTAACAACATGTGTGTGTGTGTATAGTGTTAGCATAAGCATTTGTCTATGTGGTGTCGTTATGTGTGTGTGTGTGTGTAGTGTTAGCATAAGCATGTGTCTATGTGGTGTCATTATGTGTGTGTAGGGTACCCAAAGAAAGGTAACTTACGCAAGGTTATTGATTTGATGTAACTTTCTAGAGGCAAATAACATTGAGTATGATACTTCATCCAATGAAATGGAGAAAACAGAAGCTTTAGTTCCTTTGTTATATCATATTCAAAATATATGATTATAAATAAAAATCCTGCTTTCCCTAGAATATATAAAATGTTATATTTAAAGTAAATCATAATAATTGTATGTATTAAAAGACCAAATAGTGTAAGGGAATATTAAAATAAACAACTAAAAATTATGTTACATTTTAAATTTTATTTTGTTTAGAATGACATAAGTATATTACACATGTAATTACGTTGATGACAATATTATCAGATTTTGTTAAAAATATTAGTTATTTTAATCTTCTACAGTATAGGGTTGAATAGTTCATAGTCTTTGGTTGCCCTAAATTAGTAATAATAACACTGAGTGTCGCACTGTGGTAAATGTTATCCTTACAAACCTTGTGCATACTTAGATTGAGTATGCTGTATATGTATTTATCTGCATTACGTGTGTACTCTATATGTATTACTGCTTTATAATCTATTGTAAAATGCACATGAAAACAAATGATACAAAAGTCCAGATTCATTTTTAATTAGGCACTTTTTCATGAACAATTAAATATTCATGACTCAGTAACAGTTAACGTAAAGCTTGAAAACCATCACTGCTACATTTTCATTTGAATATCATTGTTTGCGTACTTTCAAAGCTTATACGATATATATATATATATATATATATATATATATATATATTGAGCTTCTCATCTATCATTGTGCTCCATGATGATTGTATGCTCTGTAATGTGCAGTTGTTATCCTTTTAATAAGTAATGTAAGTATGGCTGTGATAATGCTATTTGTTTTTTAATGTTTTACATTTGAGATATTGTTTTGAAAGCTAATGCATTTAATTTTGTACTATCATCCATCTCACCCTTAATAATATGTCTCAATGCTGTAATGATCAGCTAGGTTCTGTGTATACATAATTTTATTTTGAAAACTATACTTTTTAAATAAACTTTAAAAAAAAAGCAAATTGCTATGTATTTTTTTATTATATAATATTGCGAAAATCTCTAGTGGAGAGTAAGGAATATATGCATACTGGTATGCAGTAGAAGTGTTCATCCAAAAACAGTGCAAATCAATAGGTTGAATCACTCCGTGAATTTCCACAGGAACAAAAATAATAATTTAAAGAGGGTATTCAGCTATCATGTACATTAACATATATATGAAATATAATGTAATGCAAATGTAATATATAATGAAATACCAACCTTTGTAACACTCTCCCACACCTGTATTGCCACCTTGTGGGCCCTCCAGAACGTGCAGAGACCCAGTCTCCTATACTGCAAACGGAGGAACGGATTTACCCATGGCCACCTGTCTAAGATTGAGAGACAGGCATACTAATAATCTATGCATATACTGTGGAAAACCATCTTATCCACTTGTGCCCACAAAGTCCTCCTATGCCTGAAGGTAAGAACCCTGAGATATGCTTCATTTCCCCTCCCACATATGTTTTCAGTGGGCCAATAAATCTGTAAGATTACCCACCATAGTAGATTCCAGAGCCAGTTGCTGCTTCTTTGACCTTACTCTTTCCAAGGGACTACACCTGCCAATTCGAACTAAAGAAAATCCAATTCATACAGTATACAAGTAGTGGATGGTAACCCTCTGAAGTCTGTGCCTGTTACTAAAGTGACTGAACCATTACAAGTTCACATAGGAACCCGTAATCTAGAGACTATATGTTTTGTTGTGGTTCCATCAACACTTTTGAGGCAGGCTCTCTTTTAATTCACCTATATGTCTAACTAAGGAGCCCTTTCCGGCAACCAATAGATTTGTTCTTAGGGACCTAAATTTAAATCCTGGCGCTGAAACCCTTTGCCACGGGGATGAAAATCCCTGTTCCTCCCAAGCCAAGTTGTTCAGAGTGGTTATAGGAGACTTGGGCTGGGGAGATCAATGGCTTTGGCATCAGAAGTTGAAGGGCCATAAAAGCGACTATATTGTTCGGCACCAGGTGCTCGTCTGGCTCAACCAATGACCAGATCTTTAAAACGGATCTTTAACATTTAAAATCTTTAATCTTTAATGTTTTTTTCACGAAGAAGAACACGAAGACTTGGTGGGCGCCCAAGTGTAATAATTACCACCCAGTAGACCATATGATTGCCCCATAAATCTCCTACCTTTACCCTTTGGCAGAATCTATCCATTATCTGAATCGCACTTAAAACATCTAAAAGCATACATTCAGGAAAATCTGGAAAAGGGATTTATCCGCCCGTCCACATCCCCTGCAGGTGCAAGAATATTTTTCGGTGAAAAGGACAGACACCTCCAACTTTGTGTGGACTACTGCGACCTTAACAAGATTTACCACAAACCGTTATCTGTTACCCCTGATTTAAAAACTATTGGATAAAATAAAGACAGCCTCTATAAAGACAAATGGAAGACTGCATTCTGAAGCTGATATGGACACTATGAGTATGAGTTTTGATGCCCTTCAGTTTGTGTAACACACCCGCTACCTTCCAACATTTTTTAAATGATGTATTTTGTGACTTCCTGGAAACCATATACTGAAAATTGTATTTGTTTTTCACACACTAAGGTGACAAAATCAGTTTAAGCTGTTTTGGCATATGGGAATATAAGGTACAGGAGTGACATTAAAATTTTCTTTCCCTGACTTTTAAATTAGAATAACTGAAGATAATATTGACCAATTGTCTAAAGCTTTTCCTTGGCTATAAACAAATCCATAAGTAAATAACGCCTGTTGTTGTCTGATGTATATAATTATATCTGCTTCCTAAGTCATGTTATGTAAAACAAACCTTTGCACACATCATCTGTATGCCAAATTTGAGAAATGTACCTTTGAATCATCTACAGTAGAATTCCTTGGATTTATTCTATCACCCGGAAAAACATAGAAGTGGATCCCAAGAAGATCTCTGCTGCTCTTGATTGGCCAGTCCCTCATGACAAGAAAGCTATACAACACTTTATTGGATTTGCTGATTTCTACAGGAGATTTATAAGAGGATTCTCCCAAATAATGGCACCTATCAATAAACTTCCCCGCCAATCTATTCAATTCCTGTGGGCTGTACTGTGTCTTTCATAGGCAAGAATACAGTATGACATTGATCATGAGTATCTACCATATGGATTAAAATGAATTCTAATTAAATTCCTCTTCCGAAAGGACATAATCTAAGACATGACCTTAACTATCACAGCTGCGCTCTACCTTTCTTGCTCTCTAGGCCCAGGCATAGAATTACTTCACTAAGTATCAATCAGAATTTCAAGGGTACCTAAAAGCAAAATATTTATCCTTGGTAATCAAGATTTAAGTTTTTTTTGAATAGTAGGGTGGTCTTCTCACCCTTCATTTCACCCAATACACATTTCCTTAATACACACGTTTTTCACTTAATATATACTAACTTCTTTTTACATATACAAGTAATAACAGCGCTGTATTTTCTGTTTTCTTCTTTTAATCAAGATTTATGTCAGGTCCCACTCTTGGTCACATAACTAATTTTTCAGAAAAACTAAGTTTACTTACACTAGTTACACTAGTAACTGCAAATCACTGCAACTGAAGATGCAGGAAGTCTTGACCTTTATTGGATGCAGTGTGATAAATAAAGTGTTTTCCCTGAGCATAAACTACGTGTCCCAGATTAAATGCTGGCTATAACGCCAACATTTGCTACTCAGTCACACATTAATAATCACTACCTTTGTTAGAGTCAAATTAATGATGTACTGTTTATATTGCGCTTATGAGTGAGTTGGACAATCATATGATTTTATGTCTAGGAATTTATAATATTTGATAATTTGATTAAATTGATCAACTTCTTAGTAGCAGGGGTATGCAAGCATTCTACATATATTGTACATGGAATAATATATTGTTGCTGTAAAAACAATTGAGTTCAACAACAGTAAGAAGAGGGTTTCTTTAAAACAGTGTTGCTCAACACCAATCCTTAGAGATAACTATAAAATAACGTTTGAATTGTATGTCTACAATTAATGGATGTAATAGTTAGCTGAATCAACCACTAATTAGTCCAACTGTGCTCAGTTAGGGGCATATGACCTGTAAGTGGTCCTTGAAGAATGGAGTTAAGAAACTACTGTGAAGGGACATCTCTGCTCATGATTTTTTATTATTATTTTGTCTTTAAAGACAACTTTAAGTAGAACTGAAACTGTGACAACTAATCGCTACCACAAACTAGGCCAAAAGGCCAAAAACTGTGAGCCACATAATCAATTCTCAACCTAGTGCTAGGATTAAATGTATGTGAAGACATTAAATAAATATATACAAAACAGAAATTGATCACATGAAATCATTTGAACATATTTCCATTGTCAGCCAAAAAATTATTTAAAATAATATACTTCCACTCTTCTGGGAAGACTTTCCACAAGATTTTGGAGTGTTTCACCCAGTAGAGCATTTGTGAAGTCTTGTGAGTTTGGTATAGAAGAATTTGATTGTAAAATATTGCCAGGGACTTGCAATGTTTGTGAATGAGTGTAGAATGGCATAGGGAGGCTGTAATCACATTCTTATTTATCATGCCCAGGTTCCAGCATGTATTGGCTGTCTGAGCATGAAAGGAGTGTGATTGCTGTAAGGAATTATATATATATATATATATATATATATATATATATATATATATATATATATATATATATATATATATATACTGAAATCTGGGTATGTAATTTCAGTGCATCTAAGCCAGATACTGAAGTGGTAGGCCTACACCACATCAATGTTTGGCTTAGTATTTAGTGATAGGGGTTATGCTGCATTATTGTCAATGTCTGGCTTAATGTATAGTGATAGGGATTACGCTATACTACCGTCGATGTGTGCCTCAGTATATAGTGATAGGTGTTATGCTGTACCCCCGCCAATGTTTGCCTCAGTATATAGTGATAGGTGTTATGCTGTACCCCCGTCAATGTCTGCCTCAGTATATAGTGATAAGTGTTATGCTGTACCACTGTCAGTGCATGCCTCAGTATATAATGAAAACAGTTCTGTTCTAGCGCCCTGCCGTGTGGCTGAATGCTTCTAGCCCTATGCCCTGTTTGAGGGCTTCCAGCCATGTGTCCAGTGCCCTGCCTGTGTCCAACGCCCTGCCGTGTGTCCAATACCCTGCCGTGTGTCCAGTGCCCTGCCATGTGCCCTGTCTGAGGGCTTCCAGCTATGTGCCCTGTCTGAGGGCTTCCAGCCATGTGCCCTGTCTGAGGGCTTCCAACTGTGTGTCCAGCCGTGTGCCCCGTCTGAGGGCTTTCAGCCGTGTTTCAGAAAGCGGGCCCCGCCGGTCCAGCTGTACATCTGCCTTTGTGCCTGTGCTCTGTTTGGTCATGTCTACAGCCTGTACTTACCTGTCTTGCTAGCTTCTTCAATACAGACCATCTCATATTAAGGTTCAGCCTGCTGTGTTCCATTTAGCCTGCCTGTACCTTCATTCTGTTGATGAGGCATCATTGGGTACAAACTGAGCCTCTGGTATCCCCTGCAACTGGGCTCCTACCTGACCTGCTTATCCGAGCCCTGACACTCTAGGTGGGCTTACCAGGTCCCCTTTAAGAACAAAATTTATACGTAAATCTATTTACCCCGCAGGCCCCAGTTTTTTCTTTGTTAAAAAGAAAGGGGGCAAATTTAGGCCCTATATAGATTACAGAGGTCTGAATAAGATTACGATAAAAAATGCATATCCAATACTGATGATCACTGAGCTTTTTGATCGGTAAAAGGTACCAACCTATTCATGGTGGATTCTCATCTTCTGTCACTGTATCTTCTGACAGCAGCAAGTGTAGCAGTAAACAGTATTTAATACACACTATGTGCACAGTCAAATGCCTAAATTTGTGTCACAAATGTTTCTTTTCAAGTTGACAAAAAAACTAGAGCTTTTTCCCTAAAATAAATTGGGAAAAATGTCTGATGCGGTCCCTATAAGTGGTATATATAAATTACGTACATACACTACAGTAATACACTACAGCTTCTCCAATCCATCCCACACCAGTACATTTTCTGCACTAAAATAAACTATTATTACTTTATAAATTAACTTGCTGTATTGTAAGGAAATCAATCTCAGCCTCTGCTAAGCTGTTACTCATACACTTCAACTCTCAGTCTGTAACTGCTGCTACTGACAGGTTAAATGGTATCAGCATACTTATATCTAATGCGTGCCCCTTGTAAATGAGTGAAAAAAGTAAGGACAATCTCCCACAGTTTGTTGGACCCATAATCACAGCCATAACCATCAATGAGACTATTTCTCTGGGGAACTCATGACACCAGAATGCACTATGGGAAGAAGACAAGCCATCAAGTGTGATGCTTTAGGTAATGTTCTGCTGGGAAACTTTGAGTCCTTACAATTATGTGGATGACATGTACCAACTACCTAAGCCTTGTATCAGACCATGTACACCCTTTTTATTGACACTGTATTGCCTGATGACATTGGTGTCTTTTAGCAGGATAATGCATCAGTGATTCAGGAATGGTTTGAGGAGCACAACAACGAGTTCAAGGTATTGACTTGGCCTCCAAATTCCCCAGATCTCAATCCAATCACACATCTGTGGGATGTGCTGTACAAACAAGTCTGATCCCACCTTGCCATTTACAGGACTTGTATCTGCTGCTTACGTCTTGATACCAGATACCACAAAACACCTTCAGAGGTCTAGTGGACCATACCTCAACTATAAGGGTTGTTTTGGTGGCAAAATGGGGACCTAAACAATATTAGGCAGGGTCATAATGCTAGTCTGTGTATATCCTGGAAAGAGTTCAGAGCATGGCTACTATAAATTACTAAAATGGAGAAAATAAAAATGATAAGGAAAAATTGCAGGATCTTGATATGGATAGCCTGGAGGAGAGAACAGTGAAAGTGGATCAAATGGACACTTTTAAATACATAAAGAGAGATAAGTATATTTTAAACTAGATGTTAGATATAACATAAGGATGTTTTACTTCACTGTAAGTATAGTAAATAAATTGAACAGCCTTCACGCAAAAGTAGTTGAGGTTAATACAGGGAGATAAACACACATGGGATATTTGGAACGAAACACAAGACTACACAATACATACAAATAACTAATTTTTTAGCAATTTCAGACAGTAGACAATTAGTGATTGTGGGAAGACTTAAACAGGCTACAGTGGTAACACCGTTAGCTTCTATCCAAAGAACCTGAATTGCATGCTGCATGAAAAACAATTAGTGAAATAAAATATATTCAAAGATGTCTGTTTCCACCTTATTTGATAACAGCTGTGTAATATCAATTTTGACTAAGCCATAGCTTACTGGGATACTATTCAAACAAACCAGATCTTAAAATGACTGATACGTTCTGCACTGTGTTTATCGATGGATAGTAAAAGTAGAATGTATGCATTTTCCATTATCTGAGGATTTAACCTGTTTTATTTACCTGTCCCTAAGTAATCATGACACTGTGCCTCGTTATGGATGCAAGGCTTGTGAAATGTGACCTTGACATTCATTAGCTTCTATGCATTCATCCCAAATGCCTGAAATTTACATTCACTCAAGCATAGCATTGCAATGTTTTTGTTTGCAGGTTGTTTTATATTCCATATTTGCTGTGGGCATTTATTTTCTGTAAACATTAGATTTAAATGTTTATGAGTGATTATGAGCAGTATTTCTATAACCATAGTCATATTGTGTTTGTTTTTATATTTATGCTACTCATCAACATTTAATTGAAGCACAAAAACTCATAGGAAAAGTGCCATTACTTTCTAAACCTTACGATAGGAAATGCAGTTTTAATAGAAAATGTATTTGATGTGAAAAAGATAAGGTTGTGTAGTGTTTATTGTCTACATGCCAGTAAAAATGTAGGTTTGCAATGATCACATAGAAAACACAAAAAAATACCCCTAAGGCTAGGTTTCCACTTGGGTTTTTGTCCTGCGTTTTTTTCTTGATGAAAAACGCCAGGAAAAACGCCAAGAAAACTGCCACTGCATTCTCCTGCATTTTGGCGTTTTTTCTGGAGTTTTTTCTGGCATTTAGCCTTTCTGTGGAAATTGCTTTTTTGACCATAGGCAGTTTTTCCAGCCTTTACAAGTTAGAAGTTTCACCCAGCTAAAAGGGATTAGGTTAAATGGCAAGTATCTGCCCTCTCCTGATGTCATTTACTTGGTAGAGTTCTAGTTAAACTCGCCCCGGCGGACCCTTTTGTCTCTTTTCTGTGGTTTGTAAGGCATGCTTTATTCCGAATGTCTGCTTCTCTAGGAAGATTGGCCCCAAATGATGGTGCAAATTGTTTGCTGTTGCTTTTGGCACGCAGGATCCAGTTGATGTGTCGGGTATGTTTGTTTGTAATGGCATGTTTGTTCCAAATGGTGTAAAATTCAATATGAACTTTGTTTTGTGTGAAACTGTTTGTTTCCAGCCTATTTCTCGTAGGACACACAGATACTGGGTCCATCCTCTGCATTGTAACTGTGGGAAAAAAAGCCATAAAAAACGCCAAGGCAAAACCCACATGGCTTTTTCATGGCGTTTTTTCTCTCCCATAGACTTCTATTGGAGAAAAACGCCAAGATTTCCTTGCAAAAAACGCCAGAGTGTCAACATGCTGCGATTTTGAAAAACTGCCACAGGGCCCAAAAAAGCAGAAAAACGCCAAAGAGGACTGAAAAAAACGCCAAACAGAAAAACGCCAAGTGGATATGGCATTGTGCGATTCCCTATTGAAGAACAGCTAACATCTGGCTGCAGCGTTTTTTCACAAAAAAAACGCCATTTGGCTGAATTGAGGTTTTTAGCAAAAAATAAAACAAGTGGAAACCTAGCCTAAGAAGTGTAGCTTTGTATAGACCACAATAACCAGATGTGGATGTGGCTTTCTGTATTACAAAAAAGAGGTTATACATAACTGCTATATCAGCCACAGGTTAAAAAAGGCCATGATTTACAGATAGAGTTAATTTGCTTTTTAGTAGCAGGGTGTATATCGGAAGTGTCAGTTTTAGCCATATGGCTGATTAAGTGTTAGTCACATGCCTTTGTAACCAAATTGCTCCCCAAAATAGAAACATTTTAATTTGTCTGTTTCAACAAAACAATGACCTTAGAATTACATCTGTAAAGTTTTATTAACACTATGTTGATTTTCTAACAGCCTGTGAATAGAATACCGACATGTTGGTAATTGCCGTGATTTACCAAATATTTTACTTGTTACAGGGAAGGGGCAATAAATACTGCACCCAGGAGTCGCTAACACAAGGCTTAGCCCTGGGTGGAATGAAACCACTGTTTCAAAAGTTTAGGGTCCACTGAGCTGTTTTCATGGAAAACAAGGAAAGTCCTGGTTGTGCTAATATAATTGCAAAAGGGTATTCTAATGATTAATTAGCCTTTTGAACTTAAACGTGGATTAACACAGAATTACTTCCTTGCTTCCTCAAACTTTAAGCATGTCTAGAACAAGACTTTACATTCACCAATTTCCCCAGATTCTAACGATTGCTCCTAAATGCAATGTTTCTTAAGGCATATTCTTTCTTTTTACTATGATGTATGGTGATCATCAGTTAAAACTGCAAGCATCACTGTAATTCTAGACTCTATTTCCATTCAATTTGATGAGAACTGAATTATCAACTGCAGAATTGCTAGCGATGTTAATATACAAATATGACTAAGGACATTTTCAGGGGAAAGCCTGACAGCATCCAGCTCGGAAGGCAATTGGCCCAGTAAAATCTTTGCAAACGTTTGCCAGACAATATGCACAAGGTTGCATATCATCTCTTTTCTACACACACACATTAAAAACATTCAGAATTCATGGAAGGACAGTAAGGGAGCATAGAAAGGGTCCAGTTATGTTTTAAATGTTTCCTATAATTCTTTACACTGTAAACACCCATGTTACTTTAGGTGGTTACTTTATCTGAAATCTGGCTTTGAAAAAAATCGGCTGGTTTAAAACGCAAATCTGGCTTATTTCTTATGAACTGAGAGAAAACAGCCAAAACATTTTTTTTGGTAAAAGTATTAGGTCTGTTGTTATATTTATAGTTGTGAAGTATTAGGCACTTGCGTTTTTCTCTCGATACCGAGTCTCCTCCTCAGGCCACACCAATCGCTGCACGAATTGTTATCGAGTTTGTAATCCTCTATTCTATTTTCACACAGTGATGTCACACGGTGCTTTGAGAACCTCGTATAGAGACTAGCACATTGTTGCCAATAACCTGTTAATTATGTGAAAAAAGGGATAATTTAAATTAAGGTGTCCGAGCTTTATTTTCTAAACCTGTTGAATATCTCACCAATTTAGCTTCAGGGCCATCTTTAACACAGGGCAAAAGGGCAGGCTGCCCTGGGTCCAGGCACACTACAGGGGCCCAGTGAAGCTGCTTTTGCAGCCTTATAGCTTCTGCCTCTTTTACTTCAAATTTTCACTTGCAAGAGAGGATGACAGTATACTTGGTTTACAATATTATTCATTTTATTCTTTCTCTCACTTCCAACTACACCCCTTTTATTATGGTATTGCCAAGGTTCCCTTAGCTTCTTCCAAATACTCTACTATTTTTTCTCTTTCACCCTATTGGCCTGGCCAGCTTCCCTTAGATGGTATCTAAGGGAAGCTGACCAATAGGGTAAAATATAAACAAATCTAATAGATCCCTCCTATTGGCCTCTCTCCCATTCACTCTGACTCTGTTTTGATAATCTACCATTTCAGCACTTATTATCATCAGAAATCATTGATGAACTTGAATCCAGTTCATTGACTGGAGACATCAGTCAGTGTTTGCAAGGGAAACTTCAAATGATGTTGTTGAATTTGGGGCAGGAATTCTTCAGTATCAAAATGTAGCGGGGGGACGTGTATTTCGTTGGCGTTGGCTTTGCATTGTATGCCTTGACGTGCATGTCGCCTGGCTTTCTTGCCTTTTTTAACAATGTGACTGGCTTAATTCAATTTCTTCTATCTGGCAACTCTGAGCAGCGAGGAGAAAATAATGGAAATAGATGACTGGCTCCTTATAAAGAATCTTTTCTCATGGTACAATGTACCACTGACCACATATATGAGCAATAAATAAACCAGTACCATGCACTCCAATGCAAATGGTGCACTTGTAACATCATATTTATTTGTAGCAAATTTTCAAACCTCTCAGGACTTCATCCATCTACCCGATTAACCAAGGTGTGATTACCCTTCTATCCCCTTGTTAGCCCTGGGAATCCTTTAATGCATGACCACCTGGCATTGAAAATAATGGTGTTTCAACCTAAAGCCATTTAGTATTCTTTGCACCAAAGGTGCTGCCAGAATTCATGAATGTCTCCTCTAGTAGGAGTGGGTGGCATGGTGGCAATGTTGCATGGTTATAGATGGCACATTGTGTGTATCACTAAAATTTTATTTTCAATAAAAACATGAGACTGTCAGCAGCAGCTTAGTGGGTATCAAAGCTAAGTTGACCTTGAATATGGAGTGACGAAAGATGTCCTATTTTGCTGAAGAACGGCTAGTCTAAAAGGACAGCAAAGCATGAACAGAAGTGAGGATTTAACAAAGAAACATTAAACCAATGCAATTGGGTTAAAAATAAGTGGATAGATGGAAGAGAGTTTACATAAAGGATGCCTCAACAGGTCTTTTCAGGAACACATCTCCTAATGTTAGGTATTGAATCTGTGTTTTTTCAGGCATATTAAACTTAGTAGAAATGACCTGAAAGTTTGCAAGTTTAAAATTAATTAGTCACTGAAAGTATCCCTTTTATTTCCTTTGGTTTAATGTACCCTTCGGGAATACCCATTGAAGCTCTGCCTATTTGAAAGCATAAAATGCTGGTTTTATTACAGTTCTATACTATAAAAAAAATCAAGCTATAATACTTTCCAACTCAAAAGCTAAAATAGCTTTAAAAGTTTCACAGGAAAAAAAACAAATATGCTTCATGTGAAAGATTATTTGCTTTTAGAGATTAAATCATAAAACATGTTATAAACCTACTGAAGAAACTTGCATAAATAGCTGAAGAGTTACACAATGAATTGATATTGCAGTGAGATGAAAGAAAAGTACACCGTTGCTTTGAAAGTGATAACTTTCACAGCTTCATCTTAAGGAAAAAAATTAAATCTAGCCACACTATTATCAAAAATAGGTCTTAACACTTCCCCCCAAGCATTTTATTAGACACAACAAAGTGTTATGTACTGTGGTCTACAGAAAGTGTATTTGATATATAGAATCTGTTGCAATAATCAAAATGGTAAACATAACGCACAGAGAAGCATTAGCATTTAAAGATATAAGAAACAATGGCATTTCTAGATTCAGTTCCAACACGTGGTTGTCAGCAATGTTCATAAAGTAATTGTTGAATGAGTTTGGTGTGGAAGAGCTTGAATGTCCCGCACAGTGCCCTGTCCTCAACCCTATCAAACACCTTTGGGATGAACTGGAAAAGAGATTGTGAGCTGTGCCTTCTCATCCAATATCCGTACCTGAACTCACAAGTGTACTACTGGGTGAATGGGCAGAAAATCACACAAAAACACTCCAAAATCTTGCAGAAAGCTTTCCCAGAAAAGCAGAAGCCGCAAAACAGGGACCAACTGCATATTAATGTCTATGTATTTAGAATGCAATGTCATAAATGTCCCTGGTCAGTTATCCTAATACTTTTGTCCATATAGTACATGTACCTGAATATATTGAAAGAGAGATATGATGAGGTTAGGGAAATGCTCAGGATAAGAGATTGGTTTTTGGTGGCTTTATGTAGAAAACTATCAATCGTGCACATACCAAGAGGTATGACCCCGAATCTCCTGAGAATTTGGGCTGCCCAACCAGGAGAGATAGGAAGACTACCGTCAGAGAAATTTTCAGTCTCAACTGCTTTCAGCCTTTGATAGTTGTAAAAAAAACCAAATACAGATTGTAATTACGGTATAAATATATAAAGAATTTAAAGGGTTACTAAGGAACCCCAATAGATGTTCAGCTTCAGTGATGCCACCAGTGCATAGGTTTGTAGGGTTGTTTGGGGTGGGGGTTAAAAGGCTACATTTTGGACATGCACATTTCAGTGTTTCAACTTGAAATTGCGATGTTTGGTCCTGTGCTCATGTCCTATTTGGGACATCATTGAAGCTGCCAATGCAATTTTACCCCATCAAATCATATATTTTTGAGAACTAGACACCATAGGGTATTTGAACACTTTTCATTCACTAATTCTACCACTAGCTTTTGTCAAAGTTTGTGGCAGAACATTTCTGGCCAACAGAGGAACTCACAAACGTTCCAATGTCCCAGGCAGTATCATAAACTAAGAATACATAGTAAAGTACTTTTTAAATACTTGAATATGCTTTCCTTTAATCTAAAAAAATAAAGAGGTTACTTACCAGTTCCAGAGCTAGAACAAAATGCCTCTTCCGAAGTCCAAGGTTTCATGCCACTGATTGTTGAACCAGTTGAACTGACCTCCTGAAAAATAAATAGATGGGGGCCAGAAAAAGAGGCAAATACATATGAGGGTGAGCATTTCTGCAAAATACCTCATGCATATGCAAGGGGAACAACCATGAAAATGTAAAGGGACTCATCAGCTGTAAAAGTGTATACGGTGCTGGAGTGTTCCTTCGCATTTCAGTGTTAGTCATACGTTTTAGTGTAACATTTTTTGTTGGTCTTAATGCATGCCCCATCCATGATGCATGGGAGCTACTAGTTGTATAAAATGTCTGGGAGAAGAAAAATTGAAGTGCGTTTAATAAAAAGTGCATGTAGACTTCACTTAAAAGGCAGGTATAGCTCTTCTTGTGGGAAGGAGTGAGGCATTTTTATTCACTAGGCTGTATTTTTCTGCACTATTGACACTGATAATGTATATTAGAAGACAAAAAGAATGTGGATACCCCTTCTAATTATTTGGCTTAGGTGTTTCAGCCACACACTATTCTAATAATAATATATAAAATCAAGCATGTAGAAGTCCCCTAAAAAAACTTTGGAAGTCATTCTGAATGCACTCATAGGGCAGGGGTTCTCATCTGTCTCTTGTAGCATCACTCACTACAGAGTTCTAAACTGCCTCTGGAAGCAACATCAGCACAAGCACTGAGCTTCATGAAATGAAATAGTTTGGGAGTGACTCATCTGCAGTGTACAGAAAGGGGATAGTTAGTGAGATGAAAGAAAAATGTGAGAAAGGGGAGAAGCAATGTGTTTGTGTTGTGAAAGTGTTTGAATGTAAGAGCAAGTATGTGGATGCAAGGAAAGTATACGCCACGATGTTTACGCGTAGGGCCAAGTGTGAATGTGCATGTGTTTATGGGCAAACATTTGTAAGTGTAGTGTATATATGTGTGTTCTGCCAGTCGATCCATTACTGTTCCTGTTCTGGGCCTAAAGGGTATAGAATGATTAAAGGATGCATGTGAGCCAGACTAAAAGGAGACCAGAGACTCTGAGAGGAGGTCATTTTGGGTACAATCTAGGTGTTGGATAAGTCCTGTGAATGCAATCTGGGAAAATCCCGTGTCTGTGTGTAATTGGGCTGCTATTGCAAGTTATATGGGTACTAGGACAAGTCCTTATATGTCTAATCTGGGTGCTGCAGCAAGTTCTATACATGCTAACCTGTGATCAATGCTTGCAGTTTAGAGTTTTCATACATTTTTTTTTTATTTGATCAATACCTTCAGTACTGAGTTAGCTTTTGATTTTTCCGTTGAGCTATACCTGCAATGCTGTGTTTCTATGTGATTTTATTTGATCTATACCTAAACTACATGGAGGGAGAGGTAGAGCACAGTAAAGAAAGGGACAAAGGGCAGGTCAGTTGTATCATGTGCTTACATAGGTTTTGCTTAAAGTGGCAAAAATCTATACAGCAGCCCTGCCCCGACCTGTTGGCACTGGGAAGGTGTTTCGGGACAAAAATCACACTAAGTTTTGTAGGGACAAAGATATCAGAGACAAGCTGTTTGGGGAAAAGGATAACACTGTTAAACTGAATGGACACAAAAATGGCATGTTAAGCTGTTTGGCCACATATATGGCACTGATAAGCTATTTGAGGGCAATGGTGGCACTGTTAAGCTGCCTGGGCACTGAGATGGTACTGTTAAGCTGCTTGGGCACACAGGTGGCAGAGACACGTTGTTTGGAGGCAAATACGGCACTAAAAAGCAGGTGGCAGAGACACGTTGTTTGGAGGCAAATACGGCACTAATAAGCTGTGTGAGTGTAAATATGGCATTGTTAAGCTGTTTGTAGACAAAGATAGCACTTGCAAGTGACAACTGTGTGGTCACTTTGGGGGTAAAGTTAGCACCAACTGCCACCCATGCACAGTGCTATGCACAAGCCGTATTGCGTTTTAAACTATGTATGTTTACACACACTGTCTAAACTGGCAAGAATTGAGCTCCAGACACCTGTTACCTGTAACAAGGAGGCTGCAGCTCAATCTTGAGGGGAAACTTAATGTTGAGTGACTCTGCCCCTTTTTGAGTCCACCCTTGCAGACTGTTCATCAGCCCTGATCGGTATTTTTTTAAGAAAAGGTGGACTAAGAATGGGGGCGAGACCAAAAGAGGAAGGGGTGTTTTTCCAATGGAATGGGTGGATCATGAACAGGAAGAGGTACGGACAGGGCAGAAATGGTGGAGCAAATTAAGATTATAGGGTGAGTTAAGGCAGCACAAAACCTAAATGCAACACTCTTAGGTCTGATGCATGTGTGAACTATTGGAGGGTGAACTTGAGCTACATTATAGATCCATTAATAAGTCTTAACAAAAAATCTACTGACATAAATGCCCATACATAAAATATCTGTATTGTCGGTTTAAAAAATTAATTATTTTAGAGGTTTAAGGTAGACTTGTGCATTCAGATTCGTACAAACTGCTAATTTACGAAGCTACAAAACCAAAGACCAGACCTCCCACAAATCAGACTAAAGTGAAGCAAAAAGCTCAAAAGTCAGAGGGTCAGATTCCCTCACACTCTCACTCTCTCCTACTCCTTATTCTCTATCAATCTCTTTCTCATGCTCCCTAAATGTTTTCCTACCTTCTATGCTGACCAATACTGCTTTCATATTGTCTTCTTCTATCTTTTATCTTCTCCCTTCCCCTTCTATCTTTTATCTTGCTCCACATCTCCGCAGACATAAAGCTGCAGGTACTTGCAGCATTTTGGTGGAAGTCCCTCCCAGGTTATGGATGAATAAACAAGATAGAAAAGAAGATGTAAAAGGTAAATTATATAAAACAAAGAAGATGCGGAAGCAGAAGTAATCGGCATAGAAGGTAGGAAAACAGTTATAGAGCGTGAGAGAGAGTAAACAAGAGCGTGAGAGTGAATGTGTGCACCAGGCAACATATTTCACGCCTGAATTTCAAATGCCCCTGGAATTTTGGCCAAACCAAATGGGCAGAGAATGAAATTTGTTGCTTGAAAACAAATGGGCTAAAAACAAACCAAAAAAATTGTCTGAATCTTTTTTGGCCCATTTGCACATGTATACTTTACTTTAAAGCCATTTTCTAAAGTGCAAGTATCCATTAACTGACTGGGTACTATTTTTATGCAATCTGATGCTCTTCACTGCTGACTTTATTATTTGTATTATTGTCAGTACATGAAGCAAAGAAGACTACATTAAGAGCAACAGGCGCACGATACTTTAAAAGACATTACCTTTTACTTTAACAAAGACTGCATCTAGTTAATGTCAAAGAAACCAACTGACACCAATTTGACTAGTACTTTTACTCTTAAGCTCTTTGTCAATGAATGCATTAAAGAGAGAAGGTAATTGTATACAGAAAGCTTACCAGGCATCATCAATTAGGGATTATACAGGTGTGTCAGGGGATGTTTTCAAGTTGGGAAAAGACCCAATACCCCTGGCAAGCTATTATTGACAGTATGAACTGAAGGGAAAAAAGGTGAGAATAAGCATTAAAGAATTGATCCATGACCAAACGATTCATCCAAAAGCCTAGGAAAGAAATGGAAACTTAAAACATTTTCAGGAATATATGACATTAACCACATGAGCACAAAGTGAAAATAAATGTAAAATGTTTTACTCTGGGCCCTTATTATCAGGAGGAAGGTAGTCATTCCCCTGATCTCAATATCTAGAGAACAACCAGGACTAGCAGTGTTTACATTTTATACAATTACTATAATTCTTCCTATCAGAAACAGCAATAGGTAAAATTCGCAGGACCAGGAAACAGTAATAGTAAAACTGTTGATTAAATATTGTTAAATCCCCTTCTAATATCTTGAAAAACATCACCAAATACCACATTCTGTAGCGTAGCAGTTGCAAAGTTGAGTAATCAAAACTACACTGCCGCAAGTCACTTGTTGCAAAAGTAACTACTCTTTTTTTGATGTTTTGGGACCAACTTTTTCTTTTCTTAAACCTAACTTTTAGTTAAGACTAAAGTTAAAAGAATAGTGCATGTAGCAATACTAATGTAATCCATTTGAAATTATTGAATACCACCAATGTAGAACAGTGAGACCATGAGTAACACTGTTTCAATTTGTAATGCTTGAATACCACCTACACATATATCTATTTTTTAATTCTTTTCATCTGAAGCAAAGCATCGCAGAGGCATGTCAGTAAATTCTGGAGGAATAATCTTCATCTGTCTACACAATGGGGGACAGTTTTTCTCCTATGGTTCCAGACTTATTGGACACCATGTATTGTCTCCAGAGCAACCATTAGGATAATTTGGGAACAAAAGTCTGTTTTTGCTTGTAGAGTTCTAATGAATCCAGCATGAATACTGTGATGTGTGACTGTTATACAGATTTATTTAAACATTCAAGTATTCAGTACTGTAGCACATTTATTTTTTCCATTTCTTGATTCTATAGAATTAGAGTCTCAATGTTTTTTAAAAAAGTGTCCGGCAAAGTTGAGAAATATCTTCAGGCACACAGTTAGTCAATTTCCTCTTCCAAATAATGATTAATGATCTACAAAATATGTGTGGACAGACCATTTAGATGACCCAACTCTCTTTTGGCATCCCAATACAAAGATTAATGACAAACAATTTCCAGAGACTACAGACATCGGGCTTTCTAGATAAAATACAGTCAAAATGAAGTAGTTTGGAACAAAAATACAGGAAATCATTTTGAATAAGAAGACTGACAGTGGCAATACAGAGCCGCAATGTGTATAGTGTACGGTGAACTTTTATTTATCTAAAATAAGGTCATAAATTTGTGAATCATTTGTATGGCTCTATTTTCAAACATTTTTAAAAGAAGCAAATGTTTTTTATACAATTAAGAAATTGCAGTCTAGGGTGAGCTTGGTAGCAGTATTTAGCTTTGAATGCACATAAACAAATAAAATAATGGGAATGGGGACCACAAAGTACTTTACGAAGGACAAAATAAGTGTTTTTCAGGAATGTTGGACAAAGAAAAAGGAGCTGCATGCAGTTAGATGTAGTAGAAATCAGGTCCTGTTGAAAGATTTAAAATAACAGATGTAGTCAGATTTACACTCAAAGGAGAAAAGAGAATTTTTGTTTGATAGTAAAGATGAATTTGCATAGTGTATGAAATAGAAAAGTGCAAATAATTAGGTATGTTTTCTAAAGACAGAGTGTAAGGTATTTTCAAACATAAAAAATAGACAAAAGGCAGCTGGTGGTATGGGACATTAATAGGGAGGATAGTAAGAGCTGGGTAATACTGGCAATACCTTGGTTTCTAGTTGTGCTAAAATGTGTCAAAAAAACTGCCAAAATGGAGGTAATCTTAGTGATCATTGACAGATCAAAAGACAACATCAAACCAGCTATCATCTTGCATAAAGTTTTTCTAACCATCCCAACTTTGCAAACAGAGAATTTGCAGTAGCCCACAAATAATTATGAACCCTGTCAGCTTTAATGTTTCTTTTTCTTGGTATTGCAGGTAATGCATTTTGCTTCCTATACTAATAACTTTTCATCCACTGCAGAAGGATGGGTAATTATATGAACCTGTGCGTATAGCCCTCCAAGCAAAGGATGAAGCTGTTAAACTATCTAAAATTAACCTATGAGAGACACATACCCCAAACCACCCCAATCTAATTTATGATGGGGGTCTAAACTCTGCTCTCGCTCTCCACTGAGGGGTTAACTAACTGAAAAGTAACTAATTGGAAGATGCCCTCAATCCATGCCCTGTTGTGGAATGGAGGGAGTTACCTACAAAAAATATTAAAAAATAAAAGATGTTCATTGATTTGAGCGGGGTCCATTGAAGTCAATGGTGCATGCATGGTAAATGCATCTTCCAAACATTGGGTACATAGGAGCATGGATGAAAGCTCCTACACAACTAGCAGCCATATTTCAATCAGCTGCCAAATGTTAACTATGGACTTATGAAACATAAGGTCCCTATAATCTTGGTAATAAAAGGGAAGTGAGTCTAGCTAGATACAATGTTCCACACTAAACATAAATTGATAGAAATTTGAAATAAATTCAGTAATACATAGGCTATAGATTTGTGCAGTAGAAGAACATAAAGTGCTTTTTGCTGCTTACTTGCTGCTTACTTAATGTCATTGCATTTTTATCTGTGTCTATCAGGTATTTCTTTGATTTCTTACATTGTATTTCCATATGTGTACTCATTAGATCTTCACTTCAGCTGGCAAAGACTCATGGCTCTCAGTGTTTTTAAGCCCATTATCCCCTTGAAAGGTTGAGCTGAAAGGACTAGTACATGTTGAATCATTCAATAAATTCAACTAAATGTAAGACTTTTTATACTTACAGGTAACAACCTTGCACTGAATACATTTACATCTAGAACTAGAACAGGATACACAGATAAAAAGAATATGATGAGGTTATGATTTGCCAGAAATAAAATTGGGGCAATGTAGGCAAAGTTTAAGATGGTTATATTAGAAACACAATAAGGCAATATAAGATAAAACAATCAATGTATGTGTATATTAAGCTTAATTTCCAAAGACATGTATCTTAATTTCTAGTTAAATTAATGCAATGCCATTTTAGTAGGTATATATGCAATACAAATGTTTTTGATACTGCCACATATGGAATGGTGATGGATTGATCAGTCGTTATTGATCAGTACAATACACTAACCCGTATACAGTATAGTTTTTGTATTTCCTCTATGGGAATATGGGAATTTTAATACATAAAGTGGTTTAACAAATTATAGGTGATACAAGTATTTTAAATGACAAAATAGACTACAATAGAAATAAATAATTTCTTGGTACAAACTTATAGATACTGGATGTGGGCTAAGTAATGAAAGCATAGGCAGATAAATGAGTTTTAAATGTAAAAAAAATATTTTAAGTCCACTAAAAATAATATCTAAAATAAAAAGAAAGTAAAAAATGGAACACAAAGAAAAATAATTAAGCTTGGTTAGTTAATTGATTTGTAAAACTAAACACATTTTGGCTCTTTTTGCAGCACTTGGGGATTTCTTTTTTTTAATGGGCACTATTTCCCATTTGGATTTGAATGAATTCTACTTCTGTCGCCTTCATGATCTAGATTTTCAATTAATGAAATATTATTCTTTTGATACCAGAGTTGAATGATTAGCTGAAAATTTAGAATGAGAAATTTAGTAAAAACTAGCGAAAATTAGAAAAAGTGATGGAAAGCCTCTCCAAGTTTATCAATTCAGGTGTCCTGATTTCAGAAATACCTAATTTATATAGATTTTCCATACTTTCCCAGCACTTATAGTGCTATAAGGTGTACATTTTTTGTAGAATTTCTATGCTTATGGCTTAACAGGTTTGGGGGTTGTGAACAGGGGCAGGAGGGTTATACTGGGTAGATGTTGTGCTAGAGGAGTGGGATGTAAGGTTTTTTAAATTATTTTATTATTTTTATCTTTTTTATATATTTTTTTAATTTTTTAATTTAAAAAATGGTTAGAGGTCCTCTTAGGGACCTCTTGAACATGTTATTAATGCCAGTAATGTCACAATGACATCACTTAGCTCACTTTATTGTTTTTTTTAATTATTATTTATTGTATTATTTTAATGATTTTTTTAAAAAAAAAAAAATTTAAAATACCGGTACGTCCATAGGGGACTGAAGGGGTTAAACATGAAAAAATATAGTTTGTATGAATTAATATTTACAAGTAAAACTTTTTTCCTATAGGGCAGTCTTATATTCAGGCTTTTTCTTTTTTCCTAAATTAATATTCAGATTTTGGGGAGTCGTCTTATAATGAGGGTCATCTTATAATCAAGCAAATACGGTACTTTCATTACAAATTCATTGTTAGTGTTATTAAACATATTTTTACATTATTCTTGCACAAATTGTTTTAACTGTTTGTTAGAGGGATATTAAGACTTCAATACCTGATGAAAAAAATATAAGAAGAAGCGCTGTAATTACATGCCATGATGTTGCTTGTTCTTTTAACATAATATTTACAAAGTATGTAACTGGTATAACTGTCATAGAGCTTTATCAGATGTTACCTTTCAATTGGAATTCAAAGGAGCATGACACGAGTAAGAGAATAAAATCAAGGTAGTCTAGACTTAGATGTACACTATAATGGCAAGCCATTTGAAACCAGTCCTTTTTAAAACTGCTGAGCGAATGCACTTGGAGACAAAGTTTCATTTCTCCACTTGGATGACCTTCTCTTTTCTCAGAGGATATTTTATTCAACTGCAGGAAATGCCAGTACTGTTTGACACTTAAAGAAGAAGAAAAAAAATAGATAAAATTACAATAATAATCAAAGATAGAGATAGAGATAGAAAAAATACAACTGTAAAAAAATGACTGTAATTAAGAGCTCTTAACAACCTTTTGTATTAATATTTTAACACAAGGTATAGCAGTTGTTTAAGATATCTGTGACAAATTATTTCGGCGTATGTTATGGCATTGGTGATTTTAATAGTCTTACCTAAATATATTAGTTTTTCTGCAGACAAAATACTATTCAATAAACACGTACATACATAAATATTAGACCACTAGCTAGTATTTTTAGTGTACTAAAACTTCACAAAAAAGTTATATGCCTCGGTTACCAGTACACTGTATCAAGATTAATCTCTTTTTTATTTCCTTGGGTAAGACTGCAACTTCAGCACATTTTAACATTGTGTCAAGGTATATTCCTGAGATTTCCTTACCCTCACAAAAGTGCTACTACACTTATTAAAGAACTTCCAACATGAATTTACAGTGAAATATTCAGTTAGAAATCATAAGAAGGAAGAAGCATGAACGATCCAAATGTTTTGGACGCCTAGAGGCAGGTAAATGGTGGGTCTCCTATATCAGAACTGATTGCGATACCGGTATAATCACGTTGATACCAGTGAAAAATGCCAGTGTGAATGTTGTGCAAAAGCAATATGCAGGATAAAATAAGTACAGCCTTTTTCTTAGCTATCACTTCGAAACAATATGTGTTCTTAAAGATGTAGGCTTTATATTTTATATCATTCAACAAATTATCATACATAATTAGTCAATGCAGAACAGCAAAGTTTACCATATATAATAAGACCTAGCATATACGTTATACAACAATATTTGTCTAGCAAATGTATGTTGGACTTGTGAACCACAGCATACATATTAAAATAATATATGGAGCAAAGGATGCACAAATAAAGTGTCAAGTAAATTCAAAGGTTTTCAGTTTTACTTTAATAATTTTTCTAGCATTTTTAAGGTTGGGGATTATTAAGTATATAGTTGATATATTAATAATATGTCAGTTCTGTATACTTCTGAAGGGTCAAAAGTGACAAAAGCCCTCCGTTGTACACAGCACAGGAAGCAAAATAAAATACACGTTATTATGGTCAAATCTAAGAAACAAACACAAAACCACAACGTATATTTCTTTTTGATTCCTTACCCATGGCTACATGGGTTCCTTCAGCTATATGCTATTTAATATTGCAAAAGCTAGAGTCGGGGCCAGAATAACCAAGGGGCACATGGAGCGAATGGTTTCAGGGCACCAGAGTGGTAGTGGCATTCAGCCAACCATTCTGTAGTAGACTTAACTGATTTATAGTAGCCTGAGCTGCTCGACTGCTGTCATAAACAGCGCTGCCTGTGAAATCTGGTTTAAGGAGTGGGAATAGCAGAGCCGTCTTTATATTACATGATTAACCCAGAGAAGAACCACTCCTCTCTCAGTGTCCATCTGCACCAAGACAGAAAGAGTGGGAGGGCTTTAGGTCACAAATTGTTTTTCCCTGCTTCACTGCCCTTCATTTCTTTTCCCTCCATATTACACAGTCATGTGTGCTAAGTAACAGGCTTGTAGGATCTCGCACCCTGCTGAGGAAAGGACTGCAGCCCAGACAACAAGTAAGCGTACTGAAGTGCAATGGCTGAAAGCAACTCTAGGTCCGTTTAGAGGAGTTTCCCACCCATGTGTTGTGTGGTATATGTAAATATTATGGTGTGCCCAACAACAGAGTTGACTTGTGTGTAAAAAAGGGATGGAATCCTTTTTGTATAGGTGCTCCAAGTGTATTTAATTTTGTTTGTGATCTTTGGGTGTGCTTCTCAGTTGTTTTGTGTCTCTTGTTTTTTACGGTATTCCTTGGCTTTGATGACTTTTTGTCTGTCCCAACCCTTCTGTCTATTCATGTCCGAGAGAAGAAACAGTTTTGGCCATAGGTTCTGTTTGCTTGATAGAAGCACCTAAGTCCTAGCAATAAAGGTACCAGGAGGCTCAACCAAAAGTGAATGCAAGGCTGCCGTCAGGAGGTACAGCTATTACAGTTGTAAGGGCTCATCTGTCCTAAGGGGCTGTTCTGGGGATAAAGTCATCCTCTGTTTTTTTTCTTAAAAAATGTTGGGGGGGCAGCAATGACAGAGGAGTGCCAAGTATACAGTTGACTGCTGATGCAGTCTTCTTCTTGTATGCCAGCCTCCAGAACAATCATTTGAGTAGGTGTGCGACTCATTTAATACAGACTTGCTCTAATTTGGGTTCTGCTCCATGCTCTGCAAATGAAAAGGAGTGAGGGGATGTGAAATCATATCCCTGCCTCCGCACTACACACGGCATCAAGCAGAGAATAGGGAACAGGTCTGTACTCGGCAACAACTCCCAAAACAGCTGCAATCACTGGAGCCATCAAACAAGCAACCATTCGACACCAAGGTAGGGAGCTTGGGGGGGCAATTTTAAACCTCTTTAATAAATACTAAACAGCTTTTCAGTGCTATCGTAGCTCCCAAACAGCTGACCAGTTCCATCCTGCCACAAACATCTTGTATGTACAATCTTTGCCCCAAACAGCTTGCCTGTGTCATTTTTGTCCCCAAACAGCCTGTCAGTGCCCCCAAACAGCTTATATGTTCCATCTTTGTCCGCAAACAGCATATCAGTGCCCCAAAGAGCTTGTCTGTACCATGTTTGTTCAGCCTGAGATGTGCTATCAATACAAGGGGAGACTGCAATGCATGTCTGTGTCAGTCTATGTGTGCGATAAGGGAGTTCCCTAACTCATGGAACTTACCTTGTCACAACATTTTATTGAGGTGGTTTCCAAAGAAGCTGCAATTTTAATAAAGACACAAGGCATAATAGCACCAAGTAATATTAAGATGCACATACACAACATACTAGTGTACTATTTAGAAGAGTTTTAAACTATTAATTCTTGGCATAATTGTTAATGTTATATAAATATATAAATTAGATGCCTGCACCCTTGGGCAAGTAGTCATTTGTCTATATTATGGTTCAATAAGCTAGTATTAAACAATAAAGAATTATCATAATTTGTAACAGATGCTTCGCTCTCTTGTGATTACTTGAAAAACACTCATTAAAAAATCTGCAAAATATTTGTGGCATACTGAGCAATACTGCACTGCCTTATTGTTCCCTTATGATGTTTTTTGTTTAATATCTTGTTATTGATTTTAGAGCATATTGAGATTGGCATGTCACAGCATCATGGCGAACAAAATTGACAATAATTGGAAAGGCCAGCATTATATTTGTCTTGGGTCCCCAATGTATTTTTTTTCACACAAATTGTACTTCAGGTATAAATATTTAGCTCCAGGTATGCGTCACTATCAAACAACACCCGAACAATATGTGTTCAGCAACATCTCCCGAGTACAGTGATACCACCCATGCATGGGTTTGTCTGGTGTGCTGTTTCCCCCTACTTTGGTCAGTCTGTGCCTATGCCCTATCTTTGAGCCTGGCCACTCCAATTTACCCCATCAAACCATTCATTTTTTTTTTTAATTAGACACCCCTTTGGTATTTGAAATGCTTTTACTTAATTCTTTCCGTGTCAAGATTTTTGGGACGATACAGCACTAATTTTAGCACTTGCTCATAATAATATACTTTATTTTTTTTTATTTTATTCTTTTTGGACTTTGTTTTACAGTTTGCTGGAACTGGATGGTTCCTCTGATGCATAATTGTTTTTAAATGTTACCACTTTTTTTTTCCATATTTTTTTTTATTATTATTTTTTAAATATTTTACTGATCACATTGTGATTAGAAAGCTGGAGACCCTCTTGCGAACTTTTCCACCTTTATTTTTTAAGGGACGCGTCGCCATCGTTAATCGCCTCCTAAACTCTTTTAAAACAGACGTCCGTCGCCATACACTGTATGGCAGATGTTGATAGCCCCTGATGCAGATCTCGGTTTTGCTCAACAGCAACACTGTTTAAGTGAAGAAAGTGATTGTAGATTGGTCGTTACCTGACTGTTTTTGTGTGACGTGCCTGGCCCGTCAATGGACATTAAGGGGCTAAACATTGGTAATAAATCTCATAATACAATACTTGTGTGAAGTTTGGAAAGACTGTATACTTGTATGCATTATGTTTCAAAATGGCCCTCTCTCATGCACCCCACCTCCACTCCCAGAGCCATTCAGATTATGTAGGACAGTGCTTAAGTGTTAAGTATTTGTCCAGAGTTTAGATATTGCACCACTCTGCGAAGTATATTTTCCATTATCTTTATTCGATTTAGTGCTTCCACGCATTCCTCAATAGCTTTTGTTGCATTGAGCAGGTGGATTGTTAAAGGTCTTTTGTATGGCCCTATGGCCCTGGAGGGTGATGGCACAATACAGATGCTGGAGTTGCCTCAAAGTTTTAATCCAGTAGGGTTGGAGTTTCTGGCAGCACCACCATATGTGTAAGTATGACACAAAACGTAATGTGCCAAACACCTTTATTGTAATAACCAAGCAAAAAAAGCTAAGGAGGAGATCGTTACCAGACAAGTGAGTAACCCTGACATGTTGTTAATTAGCCTTCAGCTGTGTATCTCTGGCAGTGAGCCGAAAAGCAGCCAGACCATAACACCTCCTGTCCCTCCAGGCCTCTCACACACCTATAAGGTCTTTCTGGGTAAATTCTGAATATATCTAGAGGGACTTTGTACCACCTGGTAGGCAGCTTGTAAACTGTTTCCTGAATAGCCACTTACCGTATTTGCTCGATTATAAGACGAGGTTTTTTCAGAGCAAATGCTCAAATAGGTCTGACTATGAGACGACTAAGATCCAGATCCCCCGCAGCTGCAGGGGACCTGGATCCTCCTGTCCCCCCCCCCGCCCCACTTACCGGTACTTCTGAGTCCCCGATGTGTAGCTGGGGCAGCGTGTAGATGTCTACGCGATTTGCGTAGACAACTTCCGCTGCAGCAGGAAGGAGGTGTGGCTAGCAGCGGGGTTTGTCTGTGTCCATCGCGCAGACCTTCCCCGGCTGTCAGAGATCAGAGTTCCCCGCACCCCGCAGGCTTTTTCTTTTTTTCCCTAAATTAATATTCAGATTTGGGGGGTCGTCTTATAATCAGGGTCGTCTTATAATCAAGCAAATACGGTATATGGAACACCTCTGAGTCAACACATGAACACAACAGTGTCTGCAAAAAAACAAACAAAAACTAGCAAATGTTATTAAAAAAAAGTTAACAATTTCAATCAAGTCTTTCGATTATAGCGTGCTTGCAAGTTTTTTTTTCTTATGTTTTATTAGTCTCTTTTACCCGTTTTGTTTTTAGTGTACACACACAAATTATATATTTTTAAGGACATATAAGGCTTCATACCATTTTATATGTATAATCTAGCCCCTAGTATTAATCATATATTAAAACATATACTGTAAAGAAAAAAACAGATTTTTGTAAATCCCTTTAGTACAGTAATAACCCAGATACATAGGTATTTTATGATTTGGAGGGGCAAAATTTTCTGGAGGTGTCTTTGAGTTTTAGACCTCGGAGATCTCACTTATAATCCGAAAGTGTCCTGCATTATGCCATAATCACCAGAGTCTGTTTAGGTATTTATTTTTTTATTTATTTTTACAAAGAAATCTATTTTTTTTTATATTTTTATAAGAGAGAGCAACATTGCTTTATCTCTTCTAACTTTGATCCCCACTGCAGCTGGTCCCAGAGCAGGGTTCTATAACCCTGCATTCCTAATGGTTACTGTTATCAACCAGCATGGGGTCATTAGACACATTACAATTCATCTGTCGGCATGGAACCAGTGATGATGGCTCCTACTGACAGAGTACACTCCGTGCTTTCTTGATCATATCCCAACAGTGTAGTGTGCAAGATAGTTAGCACATATGTTTGTTTAGGACACTTCTTATAAAACATAATAGTATACACACAAAGTTCAAATCAGGCTGTAAAACTAAAATAATAAATGGTTAGAAATGCCTCTGGAAATAAACCCAAAATATATAAAAAATGTCTACTTGTTCAAAAATATGAATGAAATCTAATTGGACATGAAAGGCTTAATTTCAACAAGTTCATTAATCTAATTAAAATATCAGAATTATATTTCTAAAATATTTCCCCGCTGCCCATTTTTGATCTATGACCCATTTTTATATCTTCTATGCTATTAGTTTTAAATGTAGAAATTGAAAGTGATATAAAATATGCTTAATAATTGCCTTCTTTTCTTTTTTGTAAAATAAATACTGAGAATGTTGATAATGTTGCCTGCATAGTAAGGTGTATCAAATACTTGTGTGTGTATTTGCAACTTATTTTCAGTGTTTGGCTATATTATAACTTTTTTTTAATTGTTAGTAAAATAACTTAAATGTATGAGAGTCACGGTCTTTACGAATTAGAAATACTGATGAAAACAAGATTACATGTATGTGCAGCTATTTAAATTATTTAGCACTTAAACTTAAAAGTCGTGAAATGTACCTTTGCCAAGGATCTTAGAGCTAAAGATAGGAACTGTATCTTAACTTTGTTTGTCCAAGATCTCAATGATTATTCATCTCCATTAAATTATCTCTGCCTTGATGTTAAGTTGCTGGATACTGTTAATTAGTTTAGGTAACTTTAGTAAAGGTGAGAGTAGAGAATGAAGGTTGAATTATTTGAAATTTTATTTCTGCACAACAAAAGGCTGGTGTTGCTACAGTTCCCCTTTAATAATACATAAGTTAAAAAAACTGGTATAAAGGAACATCTGTTTATTTTTGGAACATAATTACATATGCTTTCTTGACATGGATTGATATGAACCATATTAAAGAAGGCTAAATAAGTATTAGCAATTGAGCACATGTGTACATTTGTTTCAAAAAGAAAGTACACCCTCTTTGAATGTTATGGTTTTACATATCAGGATATAATCATCTTTTCCTTAGCTGGTCTGAAAATTAGATGGCCAACAGCACATGACATATTACATAGTGTCATGATTTATTCAACAAAAATAGAGCCTAAATGGAAAAGCTATACGTGAAAAACTGAGTACATCCTTACTGCTTCCATAGGAATTAAAATGATAATCAAATGCCTTTGGTTAATTGATCATCAGTAACTGTGACCACCTCTATAAAAGCTGATGTTTTAGCAGTTTTCTGGTCTGGAGCATTTAGGTGTTTCTTAATGCCAAGGAGGAAAGACATAAACAATGATCCTAGAGAAGCAATTGTTGCTGCCCATCGATCTGTGAGGGGTTATAAGGCCATTTCCCAACAATTTCAAGTCTATCATTCTACAATAAGAAAGATTATTCAAAAGTGGAAAACATTCAATACAGTTCCAATCTTCCCAGTAGTGGACATCCCAGCAAATCCACCCCAAGGGCAGACCGTGTAATTCTCAGAAAAATTGCAAAAAAGCATTACATCTCAGACTATACAGGTCTCGGTTACTATGATAAATGTTAAGTTCATGACAATTAGAAAAAGACTGAACAAGTATGGTTTGTTTGAAAGGGTTGCCAGGAAAAATCCTCTTCACTCTAAAAAGGACATGGGACCATGGCTTATGTTTACAAAATTGCATCTGAACAAACCACAAGACCTCCAGAACAATGTCCTTTGGACAGACAAGACAAAAGTAAAGATGTTTGACCATAATGCACAGAGCCACATTTGGTGAAAACAAACCTCACCTCACACCAACTGTCAGGCACAGTGGTGGAGGGGTCATGATTTGGGATTCACCTCAGCCACAGGACCTGGGAACCTTGCAGCCATTGAGTCAACCATGTACTCCTCTGTATACCCCCCCACCCCCCCCTTCCCCTCCCCTTTCCCCAGGTTATGTTCCACTAAGTGCTAACCATATGTGTCACGTCTGGGAATGTAATTGTACACTGCTTCTACTGAGCTTTCCGTAAACTGAAGTCGTACTGTAACGTGTATTGCCCTGCGCTGCGTCGCAGTACTGCTTATCGTCTATCTGTACCAATATTACTGACCTTTGTATTCCTGCTAAAACAGGTTGATGTCTGTTTTATCATAAGCAGTTTTGTATAATAAACTTAAATACAAAAATGTACTCCTCTGTATACCAAAGCATTCTAGAGTAAAATGTGAGGCCATCTGTCCAACAGCTAAAGCTAGGCTGAAATTGGGCCAAGATCCCAAACACACCAGCAAATCTACAACAGAATTGCTAAAAAAAGAAAATAATCAAGGTATTGCAATAGTAGTCATTTTAGTAGGGAACTAAAAAAACTTTTAAACTGCTGACAGGGTTAATTCTATTTTTTAGCTGCTTGTTGACAAGATCTGTGTGGGTAGCTATGGAAACATAATTCTGAAATAATACAACTGCATCTATTAGGTTAAGTCAATTTGAAATCTTGTAAGGCTAATTCAATTAAAACTCATATTAAATGAAGCAAAACATACAGTGCACTTCAACACTACTGCCAGCTTTCATCCAGTTACAATAAAAAGAACATCAACTTCACTATTCACAGAAACTCTTAATAAATCAGGCTAACAACGCAATTGCAAACTTAATTAACAACCTGTAACTTCCAACTTCACAGTACAATATTTAGCTTATCTTATCTTTAGGTTGCGCCTTATTGTAGGTGATATCAGGAGGAACAGTTGGAAAATTTCATTCCCAACTGTTTTGTTACTAACCTGGAACATAATACCTTTATACACCCAAGGAGAGTGTTGGATAAATGTCAACACATAAAACCAGCACTTCTTGCACTGGTGACAATATAATTAACTACGTTAATCACCTCAGTGTGCATTCCATCACCACTATGACCTATATGCACTATTCTGTAGCTTGTAAAACTAAAAAGCACTTATCCATTCAATTAAAACTTCCTGTAATGTGCAGAAAACATTGCGAGCTGACACAAACCGCAAATAAAATGTGTTGTTAAAAAAAGATACAGAAATTTATACCATAGTTATAAAAACCAAGTTCTAAAAATCACAAAGGGGATGTTACTATTATCAATAGTAAGCCCAGCTTTGGAAGATGTCTATGATAGTAGCATAAAACACAAAACTAAACTAAACTAAAACATATTTTTCAGATAACCTACAGATACATAATACATTAATACATAATTGCTTTTAGATTCAGGGTTAAAGATTATATAACAAAATATAGAAATAAATATGATATATCCATACACATTAAATCCTTAAAAAAATAAAAAAACAACTATATTCTTATAAGGAGGGAAGGTGTTTTTTTTTTTTACTAGTTTACTTAAAAAGCATATTGCAGGGCTGTTTACCTAAAGTAAATTTGCAGTACGTCTTGTTACTTACCTCTCATTATAGCAGAAATATAGCAAACCTACTATACATTAAAACTATAGCACACACAGTTACACTGAAATATGCATCCTGCAGTTCATTTGGCTGTTTTTTCCATAATATAAAAAATAATGAATGTTTTGATTCATATTATACACTGAAATTATCCTTTTATAAATTTAACATTTCTGCTTTTAACTATCAATTATCAACTTTATATTTTGTTATGTAATTATTACTCCTACTTTAATATTCTGTTTGATGATTTTTCTCCTTTCTTCTCTAAAGTATAACTAAATATTTCTGACACTAAACTACACCATTATTGCAAAAGATACGGTCCTACAATTGATATACCTGAAATCACATTTAATAGGGCTCTGGAGACACTCTGCAGGCTAATTACCTACGGTACATAATAAATTTTGTCTTTGATTTTTATACCCAAAATATGCTCAAGCTCCTTCACGGTTGGTAAAAAGTAAAAACCTAAGCTTTAATAAACTGTAAACCATAGATATATATATATATATTTAAAATCATTATAAGATGCCTAAATCATTTGAATGTTCTTAGAGACTTTTGAAAAACATGTCAATATTTTACAGAATATATGGATACGTTATATCTGGATTACAGGGTTATGTAGAAGAATAGAAGTACATAGGACCCAGAATTATGCACAGTTTTTTCCCTATGAAATTAGGGGCCAGACCATTTGTTTTGTAAGGGGCCCCAACCTCACATGGCAGCCGTGAGTGGTTCTACTAAGAGCAGGAGCAAATCCTGTGAAAAATGGTGATATTGTGTTCTTTATATGAGTTTTTCTTTGCACCCTTAAACACTGGGTAGGTATTGAAATCCCAGAGAGTGGAGATTTTGCCTCTAGCAAGATGGTTGCGCCCTTTAAAAAAATAAACATGTTTCCATGAGGGTCTCTGCAGACCCTCCTAATAACTCTGGGCTTTCCCTGCAGGCTAACCACAGGTACACAGCACTGCCACTTTGGGCCAGGTCATCCTCTTACTTTCTTACCTTGAACAAATGCTGGAACAAAATTAGGTATTTTCAGGCATAATAAGTGGTGATTGCTAAGCTGATCATTAGGAGCTGAAAGGTTGCATGCAAGCCATCAATGACGCCTCAGGGTACATACTGGCCACCCTCTGTGACCCAAGGGTTAAGGGCAAGTTGGCCCTCAAAAATGATTGCAAAAGTTGGAGAGATATGATTGTCCATTGGGTGCGTGAGGTGGAGCCCAAAAGAGACATGCTAAGCAGAGATATGCTTGAATTGGAAATGGAAATGCCCTGCAGCAGTGGCAGTAGTGCCAGCCACATGTCCCATTCCCAATTGTTTGCACCCATGCAGAGCAGCCGCACTAGACCCACTGGAGAATCACCCATTAGGGCAGCAGCCCTTGATACTTTGGTGGGTACTAGTACCACCCAAGCTCCCCAAAGTAATGTCTCTGAAATGGTGAGGAATTGCCACTACCTCTTGTTGCTGACCCGCTACATTATTGGTACCGGAAAGCTATTGTTGCTTTCATGCCGACCCACCAGTTTTCAAAGCCAGGGGTTTTTCTTTCTGACAGGTAACATACTCAACCCCGAGAGAATACAGCTCTCCCCATAGCTTGTTGAACAGATGGCTTTCTTGAATGTTAAACTTCCCAAATTAGGCTACCCAGCACACTATCTCCTTCCTTACTCTGTGATCGTTTTTTATTAATTTTGTTAAATTCAGCCCTGCTCCATGGGGCTGCAAGTTCTGATCATCTGCCAGTATCTGCCTGTCCGGGCCCAGTGCTCTACTACTGCTGTTGCTGTTGCAACTCTTTGACCGTCCTTACTCTGGGGTAACTTTTATTTTTAAATGTCTATAATATTGTGGTGGAAATTCATCTGCAAGTGCCTGCCTGCCCAGGCCTGGTGCCCTACTACTGTTGCACCTCTTTGACTGTCCTTACTCTGGGGAACCTTTTTTTAAATTTATATAATGAAAAGTGAGTCCAGAAGGTGTCAGGGGCCTCCCCCATTGGGAACACCCACCGAATATTGTTCTCAATCAAAAAGGCCCCAAATTTCATCTAAGCTGAAAGGCGGGAAACAAAATTTGTTTCTCTACAATGAGTGTGCCGAAAAGGTAATGAGAATTTTAATCACCATGCACAAGGCTGAAAATTAGGACAGATCGACAGAGAAAAAGAGGCAGAAACGCTACTATTTGCAAAATCCGCAAATCCATTTTCATTATTCAGGCCTCTCAGAATACTTCAACAAAAGGGCAGAGACAGCCTTTCCTTGTTCCACCAATTCGGGAAAGGGTGTGCCCAGAGGTAGAGGACTGCACTGGGATGCGGCTCCTGCCAAAAAACTTGCGGGTGGTTTTTCGGGTGTTGCAGGCATTCAGACAATGTACCTGCGGGTCCCATTAATCCCGCAAGGCTGCCTTCACGTTGCTCCCTCACAGTGTCTCTTTTTCTGCCCAGGAACCCAGCGGAGACACGCGAAGTGATGTAAATTCATGTGACTCCACTCGGTACCTGGGCAGAACAAGAGAAGCTGTGAGGGGACAACGTGAAGGCAGCCTTGCGGGAGTGCGTGGGAAACCTGCAGTTCAGGTAAGGGGTGGGATTGACAACATATGTGGCGGGAGCGGGCGGTAGTTGAGCACACCGGGAGTGGGCGGTAATGGTCACAAAGTCAGTGGGAGTGGGAGGAAGCAGGATTAAAAAAAAACAGTCCCACACAGGGCTCTTCCCAGAGGCTTCACCCTTTTGTGGAAGTGCTTCAGGAGGCCTGTTAGCACAGCCTTTATTAGGAAGGAGTAGACATGAGAATAAGCCTAACTTGCATTAATGTTGCTCTTGGCTGGCTTGCTGGATTACAGAATTGTAACTGTGTTAGGCTGCAGATGATATTTTTCTAAAAACTAACCATCTGTATGTGCCCGTTTTAATGTTAGGGTCTTTAAACCTGCAGGCCCACTAACCAGTATGCAAGTTGCTGGTCTGTACTTGCTTTGTCGATCTGACTTTTGGCTTCTGCTACATTCAATCTGCTTTTCAGCTGTTTATTACATAACCCCCACTGGGCCATCTGTATCATTCTCTACTTAACATCCGGTCTGATTTGCTAATTATTCCCTGGCTGTGATGGTATTTAAAATATGTGCACTCTCTTTGGTCATGCATTCAATATTACATTTGATTGTAGTAACACTAACCATATTTGACTCGCTAATATATTAAATAATGCAGTTTTATTCAATTCCTGAATCTAAGGAATTTTGCTCTGGTTACAGATGCCCATTCAAACCTCAGTTGTAAGAAAGTCTCAATAACAGTGCAAAGTGCAACTAAAAAAGTGCATAGTCAATCTGATTATTATTTATGAGGATTTAGTGATTACCTTAGTGTCTATATAGTGTTTTTCCCCTTTTCTGTGAAAGAATTCCCAGCCAAAAGTCCACAATAAATTGGATTAATGCCTGCACATATCCAGAGTCTTGGTGCCAAGTCAGATGGAACCTTTTTAAATGGAAAAGTACTCCCTTAGCGTCCTTATAATGTCAAATATTTCTTTGAGGCAAACCAATATTTCCCCTTTTATCTATAGTTAACCCTTTAAGTGCCTCATTGTAAACAATAGGTTGAAATCCTTACAATTCTCAGGCAACAACATTTAATTTGATATAAAGTAATTTAAAATTATAGTAAATGTGTTGATACAATTGAAAAAAAAAATAACAACATTTTCTGTTGAAAATATAATACGTGGCCTGTTTTGTATCTTTAGAAATAGCATTTTGGTCACAATTGAAATCGTTTGTTTTTGGTAATGCAGTCCTTTTTATAATACGGCAATCAGCTTTGAATGGAAGTATAAAGAACATTTATTAGCATATAATTTAAGTGTTGATGTCAGAATAATTATCTTAATAGAACCAATTTAAGTTGTGCATCATACTACAGCCTTTTCAATAGGAACTTCCTTTCTTTCAGATTAATGCATTTTTGTCACTATGCCTTTGTTTATTGATTTACAATCTGTCTCAATCTAACCACATTAATGCACTAAAGAGTGTTAACATCCTCATTAAATCAATTAATCATCAGGATATGTGTATATGTTCAAGACAAAATGTGATATACATATGAAAGTGGTATAACAGTTCTTAATATGATTATAAACAAAACATAATTGAAGTGATGCTATTTGTTTATAAGTGTATTATAACAACTCACGTACATGATGTGACATAATCAGGTAATAAGATGTCCTCCATGAAGCATGGTGTTTTCATAGTAAGAACAAAGTGTTGAAAATTATAACCGATTCTACATTTTGTTTAATAAATTATCTAAACTGGCATATATTGAACATTAACTTTCTCAGTCACTATTTATAAATAAAAAACATGAAAATGCCTTGAAGAGATGCTGCACTGGCAATAATAAAACAGTAAGGGTGCCAGTATTCAGTTTTTCTGGTACTATCACCAGGAGTAAAATAATTCTGCTAACATGTGGGTTTAAGGTGGTTGACAAAAGTCATAAAATAAAGTAATGATATCCCTACAGTGACATCTATCTTCAGTTACCCTAGACCTAATTAAGGTTATCGACACCAACTGTCCCTTTTACGCCCGTCGTTATTGTTGGGGTCAACATATAAAGTCATATAGCCCTCTATAGTGGTAATATATTATATTAAAACTATTTGGACACATTTTTTGTTTAATTTTTGGTACAATCTTTTTTGGACAATGAATTCTATTTCCTGCCCATTTGTTTCAGATGAAAATCGGGGGCCTATTTATATTTGGAAACAAAATTCTTCAGAAGAAGAAAGAAGAAGATGTAGGATCAGAAGTGGAGCTTTGTGACATGGATACAGACAAGGAAGAGGTTGGCAGAGAATGTAGGGAGACATTCTGAGACAGCATGAGAAAGAGTGAAGGAGAATGTGAGAGCGTGAATGAGAGAGTGGCTGAGTATGTGAGTGAGAATGAAAGAACCAACTAAATTGAAACATAAATTCTAAGCTCCTTGCCTTGTTTTTGAAAATTCATACGAATTGCTGAAATATTCAATTTTTTTGGGGCAATGAACTCCTTTAAAACACAAAAAATTCCAGTGCCATAAAATTCGGAACATTATTACCGTATTTGCTCGATTATAAGACGACCCCGATTATAAGACGACCCCCCAAAATCAAAATATTAATTTAGGAAAAAAACAAAAAGCCTGAATATAAGACTACCCTATAGGGAAAAAGTTTTACCAGTAAATATTAATTAATGTAAATTATTTTCATGTTTAATAAAAGCTATGATTGAGAAAAATATATTTTTTAAATTTCCTTTTATTTGCCAACCTGCCCCCCCCAGTTATGCCACTCTGCCCCCAGAAATGCTTTATACCCCCCTATTTGCCACTCTGCCCCATGATATGCCTTATACCCCTGTATGCCACTCTGGCATATAGGGGGTTAAAAGGCATATCATGGGGCTGAGTGGCATATAGGGGGGTATAAAGCATTTCTGGAGGTATATAGGCATATCATGGGGCTGAGTGGCATATAGGGGGTTAAAATGCATTTCTGGAGGTCCAGAAATGCATTTTAACCCCCTATATGCCACTCAGCCCCATGATATGCCTTTTAACCCAGCATGTACTGGCTGCCTTGGCTTGATAGGAGTGTGATTGCTGTTAGCAGTTTGATATATATATATATATATCAAACTGCTAACAGCAATCACACTCCTATCAAGCCAAGGCAGCCAGTACATGCTGGAACCTGGGGATGATAGCAGTGGGATTACAGCCTCCATATGCCATGCTACAACCCCCACCCCCCTTACACATCCATGCTATCACACACACACTCACACTCATTCACAAACATTTAAATACTCATTCATTCCCTTAATCACACACACTTCACACATACTCAAAAACCCTCCCCCACCCCCTCACCTGAACTGCAGATCTCCCACTCGCAGACTTCTGCAGGGGACCGGCTGTAGCAACTTCTCTGGCCCCGCCCTCAGAGGAGGGAGGGGGGAGATAGAGTTCTGTGAGGACGCTGCAAGCTTCCTGCCCTGCTTCTAACAGAAGAGACGCTGCTCGCGACCGGTAAGCAGCATGGCGCCAGCATTTTTTTGGGGTCTGATTAGAAGACGACCCCGATTATAAGACGAGGGGTATTTTTCAGAGCATTTGCTCTGGAAAAAACCTCGTCTTATAATCGAGCAAATACGGTAATATGTACTATAATAGGTGGACATGTTATTAGCAGTTCTTTGAGCAGAAGACTTGCCTTTTTATAGTAAATCATATGTTAGCTAGAATGTCTAATAATTCAGAAACAACTTTGTAGGAGTAACAACATTAAAACAGTAATGACTGTGATGCAATGAGTCAATAAACATAAAGTTACAATAAGAGTGGCGCATCAGATGAGAAGTCAGTTTTAGTAAAAAATATATTTTTGATGAGGGTTAATGCGTTTTACAAGGTTTAATGTATGCAATAATGCGAAAAAAAGGTATCAACCCATGTCTTTCCCTAAAATTCATCATATCAGAAAATATTAAATAATCATGAAAATTTGAATTTTATGAGTGGACACAAGCTATTTTTAGTGGGGAAGTGGGGCATGCTGCAACACCGTTCTCACAACCTTAGTTTCCCCTTACTGACCCAGAGAAGCGTTGCTTCACCCAGAGTCTCCAGGCAAAACCCAAAGAGTAGGTAGGCACATTTCTAATTATTTCTGAAGATATTATATATAATGTACAACATCTTCAAGGGTGCCAATAATGATGACTATTTCTACCACTCCCTCAACAAACTTTGTTACATTACATCTAAGCCTCAGATCCTTTAGTTTTAGACCATGAAATCTTGTTCTACTTTTTCTCTCCTTTAAAATATATTCCCCTCCTATACTGTTTCCATCATATCCTCTCTCTCCCCAAGCCATACATAATCACATATCTTAATCTTTGGTGATAATTTTTAATCTTAGGATGTAATGATAAGCACTGTGAAAGAAAACCAGACATTTTTTAAACTAATTTCTCTCATAAACATTTTCCTACTATTATTATAACAGTTTCCCCAACCTATGTTCTTTTTCTAAACCCTGTATCGCTGGAAATGTTCGTGGACTGTAGGGAAAATATACCTAGAAATAAAGGTAAATGAAACGTTTAATATCAACTGTATATTACAGACTATTTTTCTATCAACAGCCATAATACCTTCATAATTTAAATGTGGTTAAAATAAAACGATTAATGAGAAAACAAGTAAAATACATTAACAGTATGCTATGAGGTTAAGGGCAAGTCACATTCATGGCAGCAAATTTCAAGCTCATAGGAGCAAAGTTCATTAAGAAGATTTATTAATTAAGACCCATGACACTAAAAATAATTGCTTGGCTTTTTTTTTTTTAATCCAAGCATTTTTTGGGAGTAAGGCACATGATAGACAGTTGCACCACAATGCTATGTACTGTATAAACAGATTAACCAACCTTTACGTGTATTTCTGTTGGACAAGTAGGTTAATTTGTGTTTTTTTGGAGCAACAATATGTCAAATATTTATCAATGAGCAGCATCAATTTTGTGTGCATCTTTTGTCAACATGTATACCTTTTGGTGTTACGGATGAATTCCCCAAATCAAATTATTATTATTTGTTGTGCAATGAGCATATCTGGGAACTCTTCGGGTTTGACCGGGTGAAGCACCACTTCTCTGGTTCTCCGGGTAAAGAACCACGCTCCCAGCCCATTTTCTCTTTAAATGAGGGTGTTTCCCCCTGCCGTCAGTGGGACTGCCACCAACGTCAGCGGGACCGCCACTGACGTCAGTGGTAACGCCATCAGTGGGCAGTCCTGGCCGCATCCCGCAAGGGAAGGCTCCGGGTAGCCGGAGCCCAGAAGTTCCCAGGTATGGTAAAGAGTTTTAAGCATACTAGGATCATTTTTTGCACCCAATATTTTTTAAATCACTCTAATTTTCTTTGAGGTGAGATATCTTTTATACACTGTGGAATTGCAAGTATCCAAATCTTTTCATCTATGGTATATAGTTAGGTTGATAAGGAATCTATTAGATTTTAATGAAATATAAACTATGGCAGCTAAAGTTTATGTACATCACATTTAATATTAGTTATCCATATAGTACACCTTTAGTAAATTTGAGCTGAAGATGAATTCTTTATTTTCTTTAACTGGTAGATTTTGTTTAGCCCTAATATATAGTACTTCCACTAAGAATGCTTGAATGATATATCTGTTTCAAATTATTGTGCTGTGTGGGTTTATCACACATGGGAAGGCAAATAAAATGAGTATGCTTCTATCTGGATGCATTTCAGGAGACTGGGCGTGGTGTCAAATACAATGGAATAAAGTGAAGAAATTACATTGACAAGATGATTTGATCATCATAGATTCTATGTTTATAGAAATATTATTGTGATATATAAAGGTCTCTTTGGTTGTTGTTTGTCAGTTTTTCAAATAAAATGCACAATAAAGAATGTAATCTGTATTGGCTTTTTTAGAGATGGTCACGATGGACTTACTATATCTGTAGGGTAACATACTTACGCACACTAACATACATACACACATATTTTAACATACACATACAGTAACATACTTACAGAGACTAACATCCTTATTCACCCATACAGAAACATATTTATACACGCTAACATATTTATTTGCACTTACACACACACACAACCTACCTTTGTTGGGTCAGGAGGCCGATGCCAGATCTTCTGCTCCCTCAAGGTCCTCACCCACTATGTCTGAGAGCTAGAACATGTCATATTCCTATCGGTATGTCCAGGGAAGTTTGTGTGTAGCTGGTTCTAGGGGTCCATAGGGGCCTTACTTCCCTGTGGCCAAACAGTACCAGTTGAACACCCCTGATGGCAGCCAGTCTACAGGTCAGCATATCCTCATTTTAGGTAACTGCTTTGGACAGATAAAAAGGTAAATTCATGCACAGATACACTATCCGGACAAAAGTAAAAAGGCTAACCTTTTTAAGTTTTTTTAACTCAGCTTGTCCTTCCATCTTGCACAAACTCACTGATGTTGAGCTCTAAGGACAAACAGAAATATTTAGATTACTCACCTGTTATAATAAATTGTATTGTATTATGTAATGGAATATCTGGTTCAGATGTTCTAACTCAGTAAATTTAGATAAATATTTATTTTTAGAATTTATGATTCCTAATTTTCCAGTGAGAAATCTAATAATGTATAATAATAAGACCCCATGAATATGGCTGTGCTACATCTGATAATTATAATAACAAATATATTATAAAGGCAGAAATAAATAATCCATAAACCTCATCATAACATTGATTTAAGATGTGACATATAGCACTTAAAATAGCATACACTATATTCAAAAATCTAACACAATGCATGTCTTATGCTAGAAAAAAATACCCCTTGACATGCCAAATGATGTCATGTTATTTTTCAGCATTTCTGTTAATATTTCTTCTGCCTATTTTTTTAATGCTCTTACCATTAGCTGGTATAATTTTGCCATGCATAGCAAGATTTATTTCCCTCAAGCATTTTACAATATCTTTATAAATCTGTACAAATAACTGCATCATTTAGCACTGACACAGATATGTACACCTTATAATAATAGTAGGAAGGCAGAATATGGAAAAAACGTGAATTTCTATTTTTTTTCCTTTCGGATTTTAACAAATATCCTTTTGCTGTGGCAACCTTAGCATTATTATTATTATGAAATTATTATATTTTATTTATAAATATAATACAGAAAAGCAGATTCTGTGGCGCTGTACAAGATGAAACTTTTACAGATAATGACAAGTACAATACAGCAATTGACATACAGATACAAGAGGAATGAAGGCCCTCTTCCCGCAGCAACTTACAATCTAGCATTACAAAAATAGTGCTATGATTGTGTAACATATTCAGATATTATAAATATAAATGCCACACAAGTATTGAAATAAAAACACAATACAGACAGCAGAGAAAATAAATAATGTAATATGTACTATGTGCATTTAGAGGTAACATTTTCAGTAGATGGCAGGGTAATCATTATTAGAATCCAGAGTTCAAAAGAGCAGTGTATACAACTTTAGTTGTATTAAGGGATGTTTGAATTCTTTATAAATTAGTACAAATTTAGCACCTCTGTGCCTTATTTTCTTTTCTCACCACACCATGAAGAATATATCTAGAAAATTAGAAATAAGGTGCTATATGGTTTATACATTACTTATAAACCAACTCTAATGGTAGTAGAGGAAAAATATACTTTCAAACCGTTTTTTCGGTATTTCTTTTAACCTCATATTTTAACATCTTGAAGCCGATATGGGTAGTAATGATAACATTTAAGAGACATGAAACACAATTATCATAGATTAAAAACATAGTGCATAATTCATGTCTGCCTAGCTAAAGGCAGTTAGACAAGGTATTTCTAAATATCACTCCAGCTCTGATCCTTGTGCTTGATTCTGTGCATTCTGAAGGTTGTATGGATGTTATTGAAACCTCTATAGATAACTTCACACATTATGAAATAGAGTGTAATTTCGTACCTGGGCGAATCTTCTCCACAATGGGTGGAACAGCGAGAAGCTGCCCCCATGGCTCTGCCCTTTTGTAGAAATTCACCGGGAGGCAAGAATACTGAACACAGATTCTCTAAGAAAGAGAAGCATTTCCGCACCTTTCTTTCTCAGCCAATCTTTTTGCATTATTCTGGCCTCTTTATGCACGGAGCCACGGGGACAACTTCTCCTTTTATTCTCCCAATGGACGTAGAGAATGTTACAGGAGGCTCTGTCGTTTTATGGAAATTCACGGGCGTAAATGTCCAAGAAGAAGTGATGTAGATAGAAGGAAGAAAACAGAAGGCCGAAGAACAAGAAGATGGAAGAGAAGAAGCACAGCAAGGAGACAGAGACACAGAAGTGGTCGGGGGAGGAGGTAGGGACATTAGGAGAGACATTAAGAGAGAGCGTGATAGAGAGTGAATGAGAGTGTGATAGAACGTGAATAAGAGTGGATGAGAGTGTGAAAGAGAATGAGAGAGCGAATGAGGGTGAGTGGCAATTAATTTAGTTTCTGAATATAAAAGCCCCTGATATTGGCCTGAACCAAAAGGGCAGGAAACAAATTAGTTGCCCATTTGCAATATATAATGTGTAATGAAATTTTAATATTAGAATTACAAATTATATAAACCTATTTGTTTAATAACTTGTCTCTACTTTTCACTAGTCTTGTTTATTTGGTTTTAGATAAATGAAATAGATATAACTAGGAAGTGTATGAATTTAAAATAAAATACTACATTTTAATTTTTCATTTTCTCAAAAACAAAAAATGTGCTCAATAGTAATACATTTCAGGGAAATAACAAAAATCCTAATCTATATAATATGTTCTTGAAGTTCACCCTTCTAAGAGTGGATTCAATAAAAGAACAGTACAACATCCAATAGGCATGTGCCTAAACCGGTATATATTATATACTGTATGTCCAGCTGCCAACTAAAGAAATTGTAGTACTGATTTATTTTATTCTTATTCCATCATTGCTCTGTTTTACAATCCAGGGCATGACATCTGCGTTTGTGACAATGTCGGGTTAAAATTATGGCCTTTCTTTAATGCTAGCTATATTGACAGACTTTGCCATTACCCGACTTCTGTCCTATTACAATAAAGCCCAAATCCCTTTGTGTAACATTTCTGAATGACTTGTGGATATTTTCAATGGCAATTTTTTTTCACTTAATTATAACTTTGACTTTTTGTACAGTATGACTTTGAGCCAATTGTATTTCAAAGATCCCAGGATTAGATATTATAAGAATTTAAAGAACTGAATCCACTTGAAATTGAAGTTTTATCTGTCAATTGTTATTGAGAATTTAAGACTTACAATAATGATAGCTGAATTGAAACACAGGATTTATGTCCTTTTAACTTGGTACATAGTATTGATTTCAGTGGCGTCTCCAGCTTTCATATTTAGGGGGGCACCAAAAAAAACATGCTGCACCAAAAAAGCACCAAAAAAAACATGCTGCCACTCTGTCCCCCCCCCGAGATATGCTGCCACTGTCCTCCCTCCCCGAGATATGCTGCCGCTGTCCTCCCTCCCCGAGATATGCTGCCACTGTCCTCCCTCCCCGAGATATGCTGCCGCTGTCCTCCCTCCCCGAGATATGCTGCCGCTGTCCTCCCTCCCCGCGATACGCTGCCGCTGTCCTCCCTCCCCGAGATACGCTGCCGCTGTCCTCCCTCCCCGAGATCCGCTGCCGCTGTCCTCCCTCCCCGAGATCCGCTGCCGCTGTCCTCCCTCCCCGCGATACGCTGCCGCTGTCCTCCCTCCCCGCGATACGCTGCCGCTGTCCTCCCTCCCCGCGATACGCTGCCGCTGTCCTCCCTCCCCGAGATACGCTGCCGCTGTCCTCCCTCCCCGAGATACGCTGCCGCTGTCCTCCCTCCCCGCGATACGCTGCCGCTGTCCTCCCTCCCCGAGATCCGCTGCCGCTGTCCTCCCTCCCCGAGATCCGCTGCCGCTGTCCTCCCTCCCCGAGATCCGCTGCCGCTGTCCTCCCTCCCCGCGATACGCTGCCGCTGTCCTCCTCGACTTACCGGAGCAGACTCCCGGGTGTCTTGCGGGGCCGGCGAGGGACATCTACGCAATACGCGTATGCAACTTCCGGTACCGGAAGTTGCATGCGCGTATTGCGTAAATGTCTCCCGCCGGCCCCGCAAGACACCCGGGAGTCTGCTCCGGTAAGTCGGGGGTGGGCAGAGGTAAAACGCTTAGATAACCTCCCGTGCCGGCACCCCCCCCCCCGTGGGAAGTGCTGGCAGGGGAGGCTGTCTGAGCGTATCGGGGAGAAGGATGCAGGTCCCCTGCACCGCTGCGGGGGATCTGTATCTTAACCCCGCTGCCTGCCCGGCGCCCGGGACTGCATGTCCCGGGCGTCGGGCGCTAGACCCCGAATATAGGCCGCACCCCCACTTTAAAGACTTAAAGTGGGGGAAAAAAGTGCGGCCTATATTCGAGCCAATACGGTATATATATATATATATATATATATACATACATATATACAGTATCTCACAAAAGTGAGTATTCCCCTCATATTTTTGTAAATATTTTATCTTTTCATGTGACAACATTGAAGAAATGACACTCTGCTACAAGTAGTGAGTGTACAGTCTGTTTAACGGTGAAAATTTGGTTTTTCCCATCAAACTAGCTCAACACACAGCCATTAATGTATAAACCTTGGCAACAAAAGTGAGTACACCCATAAGTGGAAATGTCCAAATTGGGCCCAATTAGCCATTTCCCCTCCCCAGTGTCATGTGACTTGTTAGTGTTACAAGCTCTCAGGTGTGAATGGGGAGCAGGTGTTAAATTTGGTGTTATCGCTCTCACTCTCTCTCTCATACTGGTCACTGGAAGTTCAACATGGCACCTCATGGCAAAAAACTCTCTGAGGATCTGAAAAAAAGAATTGTCGCTCTACATAAAGATGGGCAAGGCTATAAAAAGTTTGCCAAGACCCTGAAACTAAGCTGCAGCACGGTGGGCAAGACCATACAGCAATTTCACATGACAGGTTCCACTCAGAACAGGCCTCACCATGGTCGACCAAAGAAGTTGAGTGCACATGCTCATTGTCATATCCAGAGGTTGTCTATGAGTGCTGCCAGCATTGCTGCAGAGGTTGAAGGGGTGGGGGGGTCAGTCTGTCAGTGCTCAGACCATACACCGCACACTGCATCAAATTGGTCTGCATGGCCAGAAGGAAGCCTCTTCTAAAGATGACGCAGAAGAAAGCATGCAAACAATTTGTTGAGGACAAGCAGACGAAGAACATGGATTATTGGAACCAGATAAACTTATTTGGTTCAGATGGTGTCAAGCGTGTGTGGCAGCAACCAGGTGAGGAGTACAAAGACAAGTGTGTTGCCTTCAAGATTTATGGCTGCTTTGTTGGAAAGGACAGCTTTCTGTCATCGAGGAGAAAAATAATTATCAAGGTATCATACAGGAAAATGTAAGGGTGGCGGTCTGTTAGCTGAAGCTCAATAGAAGTTTTGTAATGAAGCAGGACAGTGACCCTAACCATCAAAATAACTCTACTACAGAATAGTTTCAGAAAATCTGCCTTTTGAAGTGGCCCAATCAGAGACCAGAGAGCGCATCAAGAGAGCCGTTGACACTCGACGTCCTGTAAGGAATAATAGACTAAAATCCTCCTGATTGTTGGACAGGCCTGATCTGCTATTGGAAGCATTATTTTTGGAAGCCTGCTAAATGAGGTTCAGCCATTTATTAAATCCAAGGGTTCACTCAATTTTTAATGAGTGTGTTCAATAAAGACATGTAAAATGATCATTGTTTGTGTGTTTTTGATTTAAGCTCATTGTGTTTGTCTTTTCTTGTGACTTAGATCAAATCACATTTTATAAACAATTAATGCAGAAAACAAGGTGATTCCAAAGTGTTCATTAACTTTTTCTTTCCATTGTATGTAACAGCTAGTGTGGAAGATCAGCAGCCCATGCAAGTAAAAAAAACATGAAGTCTCTATGTGGCCACACTTAAAGTCTGAAAAGGGGAAACTTGAGTATAATGTGAAGCTGCTTTTTCCGAATAGTTTTTTTCTGAAAAAAAGCTTGCCATAAATGCACAAGTCTAGAAGTTGGGTGGGTCACTATATTCAAACATTTGCAAACTTGCAATTGAACTTACTAGGACAGGTGCTGTATGAAAATATGTTTCGCATATAAAAGAGCTTGCTAAAATACCTTATTAGTATAAATCCCCATAACTGTAAATTATTTTATGATCTTTAAATGCAATCTGAATGCATAACACAGTTTGCATGAGTATTCTGTTCCATTACTAACATAGTGTACCTTTTTTCCTTTTTTAAATTTCATATTTTCTGTATAGCTTACTCTCATTTCTACCTGTCATTTTTCAAACAAGATTCATAGACACGTTCTGACACTAATGTACTGATGCAATTTATTATTTGATTTATAACTGTCTCCTAGCCTTCTCCTCAACTACCAAGAACCAGCCAAGATTATATGATTATATTTGCACAGGTGAATTGGTCTATTTAACTAGGTCAAAAATTAGCCCACTTGTATTTCCGAACTTAAAACTGACTCTACTAGAGGTATTTTATGTGAATTCAAACAATCCAAATGTAATTAAAGCTAATGCAACTTTTATTAAAGTCATTAAAACACTTGTTCCACAAAAGTCAGCCTTATTATTCTAAACAAGAAAATTAGACAAAAAAAATTAAATAACAAGTAGGAAATTGGGGTATATTTGCTGTAAGTAGATCATTACTCAAATATTTTTGTCCTTGAGTAAGCTAACCTCTTAATAGTATAGCATTCCAAGAGTTCAAATAGATAGTTGGTGTACTCATGACAGCAACAAAAATACATAAGTTCAATGACTATCAATGTTGGTTCAATTCCTGTGAAACAAAAATGTTCTCCTAAAAAAATTGGAATATCATGTCTTATTAGACATCAATTATATAAAAACAATCACTACTGGAACATAGAATCTTCAAATATACTGTATCATTCGTCACTAGAGCTGGCATTTAAACAATAAAATTCAAGTACTGTATTTACTGCACCCTAGTGCAATAATGAATTCTCTAAAACATATGCTGGTTGTAAGTATAGATAGGCTCACATTTAAAAAAAAACCTGATCCTGCTTAAAAAAAGTGTAGAAAAGGCAGTTTTGGGAAGAAAACTATGTATCACTGTGTCGTGGCCACAAGTTTTGAGAATGACACAAGTATTGGTTTTCACAAAGTTTGCTGCCTCAGTTTAGATGATATCAATTTGCATATACTCCAGAACATTATGAATAGTGATCAGATGAATTGTAATCAATTGCAAAGTCCCTCTTTGCCATGAAAATTAACTTAATCCCAGAAAAACATTTCCACTGCATTTCAGCCCTGCCCCAAAAGGACCAGCTGACATCATGTCAGTGAATTTTCTCATTAATACAGGTGAGAGTGTTGACGTGGACAAGGCTGGAGATCATTCTGTTATGCTGATTGAGTTGGAATAACAGACTGGATGCTTTAAGCCCCTTCAATCCCCTATAGAAGTACCGGGACGTCCAAAAAACGCCCACTAAGAAACCCCTATGGAGGTACCGGTACGCCTAGCCCTTCGTGCAGTGTCAGGGACACATCCCTGCCGCTGCACGGGAGACCAGGCTGTCGTTTGGCAGCCTGGACTCCCCCCCAGGCAGCAGAAGCAAAATGTGAAAATTTCACGTTTGGAATCTATAACGTGCATGGTCCCGTTTGTGCCCTGTAATGTCCAGAAAACCACAAAAGGCATGTGGGGTATTTCCGTAACCAGGAGAGGCGGCTGAACAATTTAGGTTAGATTTACATAGAATACTACAAAATACTAAGACGCGTTGGTGAAAAAAGTGCAGGAACTAATTTCTGTGGCCACCTTTGACAGTGATTGGTGGCCAAATACCTGCATGTAGAGTGCCCAAGTACCCCTGATAGGATAGCCTGGATTGTCTGCTTTACAGAAATATATACCTTTGTGGGTGTTTTTGTTTTATGTGTTTAAAATTAGAGTTGCAGTCCCATCATACCTAATGTAAAAATTTAACGGCTTTGTATAAAGTAATGTACACCTTATAGTATGTTGCCTATATGTGCTGGGAAAATATGGAAAATCTATATAAATTAGGTATTTCTGAAATCAGAACACCTGAATTGATCAATCTGGATGGAATTTTCTGTCTCTTTACCTAATTTTGTGAGGATTCAGAGGGAAAATGTAAAAAAACTTAGATTTTTTTTCAAATTTTTGCTAGTTTTTACTAAATTTCTAATTCTAAATTTTCAGCTAATCATCCAACTATGATATCAAAAGAAAGCTCTATCTCTCCTTCAAAAAACAATATATAATTTATATGGGTACACTATTCACAGCAAAAGAGAATCATCGCTGAACCGACATAGCGCAAAAATTGCTCCGGGCTTTGAGGTACCAAAAATGGCTTCACAGGCAAGGATATTGCTGCTAGTAAGATTGCACCTAAATCAACCATTTATCAGATCATCACGAACTTTAAGGAAAGAGTTTCAATTGTTGTGAAGAATTCGTCAGGGCGCCCAAGAAAGTCCAGCAAGATATTGACTCTTTGCATAAATCTAATGTAATTGTCAATAAAAGCCTTTGACACTTATGCTTATAGTTATATTTCAGTATACCATAGTAACATCTGACAAAAATATCTGAGGCGGCAAACTTTGTGAAGACCATTACTAGTGTCATTCTCAAAACTTTTGGCCACGACTACAGTTTAGTGTTCCATGCAACTCAATACAAATATTATTCAAAATATAGGTATAGAAATAGTACATGTTTTGTAATAAAATGTATGTAGTTACATCTACTTTTACTTTCTATATTATGTATTTATTATTATCATTACTATTTTGAAAATGTAGGCTACCAATACATAAGCATGAAAAGTTATTCTCCACATGGTTTATTTACACTGTCTTGTGAACATAATATTTGTATTATTTCAGACAAAATCATTTCAGACAATATGTATGTGCTACCTCACTAACTACTGATAAACAAATGCATTAGTAATGGTAATGCAATGCCTTTTTAGCGACTATGGCAAGGTTAAGTGTATTGTGGCTGTCTCCAAATTGTCTTTATTTGGCTAGAGTAGTTTCCTGGTTACAATCCATCATGGAGCTCTGTGCACACAGGAGTAATTCGTACTGACTCCACAAAGGACATTTACAGTTTGTTACATTACAATGTTTGGGTCTGATTCAATTACCTATGTAAACCTTAATGGTTTTTATGGAGGTTATTAAAGCATTGTTTGTTCAAGAGTTCTTTAATATGCATTATTCCTTGTAGATGTGTCAGGGATATTAAATTGTCTCTTTAATTGTCTTGTTACTGTTATTTGTTAACTTGTTATGATGTTGGAAAGTTTAAGTAGGTGTTTCACCAGTGAAGATTGTCATATTTTGTTGAAATAACGCCCTGAGGCAATTGAGAAAAAACTCAATTAAAAAGAAGGTTTAAAATATAACCCTTGCAATACCGGCACAGAATGAAAAGGTTGGTTTTTTTTAGAGTAAGAACAACGAGGCGCAGCAGCAGCAGTAGTAGTAGGGCACTGGGCTTGGGCAGGCAGACAATGGCCCCCGGGGAGCAGGACTGAATTTCCACCACAATATTATAGAAATTAAAAAAAAAGGCTTCCCTAAAGTATGGCTGGTCAAAGAGGTGCAGCAGCAGTAGTAGTGGGGCACTAGGCTTGGGCAGACAGAGACTGGCACATGCAGCAAGTTATATTATCACTGATATTTGTTGTCACCAATATTATGAACACTAATAGATGATATAATCAAAGATAATAAAAAATAACATGTGCACAAATTAGAGGTTTGGCTAGTAGCATCAATGGTCAACTGTGTTATTCAACTAAACGCTACCCAAGAACAGGGGGAAAATGTTTGCTGCAGTCCCTGTAATACACTAAAGTAACCACTACAGCTTCTCCACTCCACAACAGTATATTTTCTGCATTTATTAATTTGGTGAAATGAGCATTAATCTCAGCCTCTGCTAAGTTAACTGTCACAGTCTCACACTCCAACTCTCATTAGTCCGTAACTGCTGCGACTGAAAAGTTAAAATGGTGTCTGCATATTTATAGATCTAATGCTTGTCCCTTGCTCTTGTAAATTCTGATTGTCCAGAGGGAAAAAAGTAAGGAAAAAAATCCCACAGTTGGTTGGACCAATCAATCCCAGCCATTACCATCAATGAGACCACCCTCCGTTTTTTGGCTACTTCTACCTATCATTTGTCATTTGATATGTAATGTCCTATACACAGTCCCACTTTACCTCAATGAGCCAAAATGGCTTGTAGTGGTGAAAAAACAGCTTGCTACACGTGGCGATGAATGGACAAATGACACATTTTCGGAATTTCTGCAGTTTGGTTACAGCAATGCTGTCAGCGACAGCCCTCATATTTGTTAATCTGAACGAATGCATGAAAAAGCCAATATTCGTTAAAAATAAAGTTTGTACAAAAATAAATGCACAATCAGACCTTTTCCTGCAGGTATACAATCAAGCACCTAACCATGCAGTCTGCAGTTACAAACATGAAAAAAACTAAGGAACTCATTGAATTTAAGCATGGTACTGTGATAAGATGGCACATTTGTAATATGCCTTTTTGTGGATTTCATCCCTGCAGGATATTCCACGGTCAACTGTAAGTGCTATTATTAAAAAGTGGAAGCATTGAGGAACAGCAGCAACTCGGCCATGATGCAAAAGGCCACATAAAGTCACATAGCGGGGTCACCGAGTGCTGAGGGGCATGGTGCCTAAAAGTCACCAGCGCTCTGCTGATTCCATAGCTAAACTTCCACTGGCAATAATATTATATGAATACAATGCCAACCGTTGGATCGAGTGGTGTAAAGCATAGCGGCACTGGACTCATGTGGAAACATGTTCTGTGGAGTGAAGAATCACGCTTCTGTGTGGTAAAATAACAATAAACAGACTTTAAACTTGTTTTTTTATAATTAACATTAAAAGTACATATACAAAGCTAATTTATATGAAACTAATACAATTTAACTAGCAGAAATGTATTGTAATCAGTGTTCCCTCTAATCTGTCCGCTTGTGCGCGCGCACATAGCTTTCAGAGGGAGCGCACACAAACAAAAATTGTGGGCACAACCAGTAGCGTACCGAAGGGGGGCGGTCCGCTACTGGTTGTGTGCACGGCACCCCTCCAGAGACGGACAGTAATGTCCGCCGCTAGAGGAGCAAGCTCGGTTGGGGAGATCAAGGATCTCCCTCTAACCGTCTTTAAAAAAAATCAAGGTTTTCCTGCTCCCTTTCGATGCGCACGGCAACAGATGTTGTGCGTCGGGATTTGTTGTCATATCCCGGCGCGCAGCACTGAAGCCACGCCCACCGCTTCCACTGCAAAGGAAGGAGAGGACACAGAAGAGGGAAGAACAAAGAGGAGGAAAAGTGACAGGTAGGAAAACATTCTGTGAGAGTGAATTAGTAAGTGTGTGAGAGTGATGGGTGTTATGCTGTAGTTTAAACTGAATGTTTGTAGCAAAATGAAGAAGGGCACTTTTTAGAATTATCTATACACCCTCCCACTGAATGCTCAGTCTTTTCATCTAATTTAAAGTCCAATTTCAGGTTACCAATAGGGTTAACCAGGGAATGAGACAGGTCCCCCTGTCTTCTTCACCTAGTTCAAACAGTTCTCTTCACTGTGTGGCCACAATTGTACTTGGATGGACCAACCAAATCGTTTGGGGGCAAATTTTCTGAAATATGACTATACATCCATACTGCCCTAAAAGGTTTATCCTAATTGTAAAAGAAGAGCAGCCTACCTCCCCAAACTCTGCCCATTGTGATGAAGCATTTAAAGTCCAATTAACGCTTTGAGAGCCACATCCTATGGGATAGAAGTGATTCAGTGAATTAAAACCAAAACAAAATTTGAAACGATCCTTAACTACCTACTACCTCTAAATCTATGATATGTCCATCCAATGCACCATTTGGACGCCAAGAGGATGGATAGTGAAAATTACCTTTGATGACTACTAGCAATGACCATTGGAGCCATTGGTCCTCATCTTTAGCCCAAGGAAAATGACTACACCAAAACAAACAAAAAAAGAAAAGCCAACACAAAATGAAATAAATCTGAAGCAGAAAAAAAATCCAGATGATTTTAAAAATTGCAAAAGAGTGTGTTTATGTACTCTAGTGCAAACAGTAGCCCAATATAGTGAGAGGATGACTCAAATGGTCTGATTCCTTTATAAATAAAATAATGGAGATTACTTGTCACCTCTCAACAAAATGGTTATGATTAGCGCCTCTATTTTCCTCTCCTTCACGTAAGGTAGAGGACAATGAAAGAAAAACATACTAGTATTAATCTTTTTTTTTATTTTTTATTTATTAATAAAACGGAGGGAGGGGGAAGGGATAAGTATAATGTGGGCATCCCCTAGGGGTTTACACCTTTGAATTTATTGCATTTTACCTTTACATCTTACAAGACAAAGGATACAGGAAATGGGTATAAGTGGGTTCTATACACCTTGAGCTATTTTTCATTAACTCTTAACCCCATAAGGGGTAGGGAAAAAAGCAAACCAGAGACCAGTAATGTTTTTATTTGAATATTTAACGTTTATTTTTTGTTTTACTAGCTGAACTTTTGTCGCTGTTACTTATTTTAGAGTTTAGTTTTTTGTATTTTATAATCTCCAAGAAAAATTTAGTATTTCTGTATATTCTCATGGATTGGGTAGCTATACCTGTGTTACTTGAAAACAAGCTGATTTAAATAGTTCCAAGTAAAGTACCTATTTAAATCCAGTTCCTTAATTACATTAGTCCTTTCATTTTTAGAATCTGATAGTATGTACTTTTTTGCATTTATACTAAATGCCTAAACTGTTAGTGGAATTTATTTGTAATTGCCGACATTCCTAAAATAAATATATGCAGAGAAAATATGCCATAATATTTATATTCTTAACACTTGATTTAGTGAAAACAGATGTAGAATGATTTGATGCAACTTTTTCAAAGAACATTTTCTGTTAGATTTTATGCATATCTGTGAAGCAAATGTTAAGGCAAAATGCTAATTTAAAGCATATAACAAAATACTTTCGTTACAGCAAAAAAAATGATGATATATATGTCATATAGTAATGTGCAGATAATACTTGATGTTACCTTTATGAATTAAAAATACACATGTTAATATTTGTTTTACCAACAGGATAACGCGATTATTTTCTTAACCATATAATTTTCATCATGCTCTAGAATCACAATGTAAACTTATTTCCAGGGCAAAAACAAACTAAAAAAAATGTTCCATTGCAAGAATTGAAAAGGAGAAAATCACATAAAGCCCCCTCCATCAAGCATCAAATATTTGAAACATTATGAAAATAAAAAACTTATTTGGAGGCCCACTGAAATACAATCTTAATATGTTAGCCCCTCTCCCACCTCGCTGCACAAGATGAGATGTTAATATATAAAACACGTGATTCGACATTCATCTGTACCCCCCCCCCATGCCTCCATCCCCTAAAAAGTTAGATGGCTGGAAACATATAATACACTCTTGAAGAGAAATGGAGCCCAGCCATACCCTCTATTTTCTGCATATTAAAACAATTAATTAAAAAAAATCAATGCTACCTATATATGGACAAAAACACAGATTAAAAACAAATTGATAGAAATGGTTAATATGTTTGATGGTAGAGTCAAACTGAGGAAAAGCCAGAGGCCAGGTTTGGCTTGAAAAGCAGCACACGACATAACACAGCTCTTTGTGAGGACCAAAATGCTACACAATAGCAAAGATTGAGCTCACTTGATTTGGACCCATCCACTTCTATCAACAAATGCCAAGTCAGGCGTTCTCTCAAGCTAGGCCAGTACCATCTCATAAATATACAGCATAAAATCTAAAAAGAAGAGGGGCATATGAATGCAGTAGTTGGTGTGTATTAGCTTTCTTGTGGGAATACTAAAGGGATACTAACTAAAATTATCAACAGCTTGTACTTGACCCTTAGTTTATTTATTTTTTTAGTCTAAAAGCTCAGTGACATAATGACAGTGACATAATAGGAGGTATGAAATTGCAGCCTCCGAGAACAGTTTGAGTTTTATTATAGTAAGGGTACTATATTAAGTATATGTAAATGTAGTTTACTTAGACAGCAGTTTACTTAGTATAAAACTAGGATGATTTGATGCGGCTTTCAAAGCTTACGTAGACTTGTGTAAATATCATGTAGATAGATAAAGGCTCCAAGTTCAACTTGAAAAAGACCTCATTGTGAGGTCGAAACATTGTGTCTTGTCTCAATAAATCTGCCTGATGTTGGAACTCTTGAGTGCCTGGAACCTTTATCTATCAATTGAATTTAATGGGGAACTGGCCCTTCCTGGCACAGTTAAGAGTTCTCTTGGAGTGTGCAGATTCCTCATTCTGGTAATTTATTACATAAATATCATGTCATATACCAGGCGCACAGTGCCTTTTATTGTCTGAGGGATGTGGAGGGAATCGGGGAGACTTCCATAAGTAAGAGTAAGAGTAAAGGTAAATATTTTACTTTTACCATAATTTAAAACTAGAATTTCAGATGTAATTTAAGGAAACTATACTTTACTGAGGTGGGTGGTAGATTAATAGAACAGCCTTCCAGCAAAAGGGAACAGTGAGGGAATTTAAGCAAGTATGGGCTAGACATAAGGCTATTGTAAACTTAAGATGAAACTTAAAGGGCTAATTAAGGTTTGAATCTTCACAGCAGGAAAAAATCTCAAATTCTGTTTCTATATTTCCATGGCAAACTCTCATTAGCATTCTCAAATATTCACTCAAATCATATACAGTGGAGTTGACAAGAGGGGTTAGGGGTGTACTTATAATAACAAACTATGGGAGATACAGACTCCATCTTGTGCCACTGCCTATCTCATGCTAGGTATGATAGAAGGTTTAAAATACTTTCAAGATCTTCTACCCGTGGGCATTGGAAGGCTCAATCATATGGAATAGAGGTAATAGTGTTATAAGTAAATAAATAACTACTCCCTCTACCTCTAAAGTCCCCCAGGTGGGGGTGAAGTCCATCAAAGGGTGCAACTTTCCTATAAAGGGTCCATCCATCATTGTCAATTTATGCTTGCAAATCCTCATATTCAGCTTAGAGGAAGGCATCCATTACAAACAAAAAAGTAAAAGCCAGATATTTGACCATTAAAAACCCAACACAAAAAAAACCCAAAACCTCACTGACTTAGGTTAGCAGTCCTTGAAACCCATACTATAGAAGAATTCATATTAAAATAGTCTGTGAGTAACTCTAACCTTTTGTGAGTACTTTAATATGCATTCTTTCAAAATAGAAAAATACAAATCTTACGTGATGATCTGCAGCCATTCAAAAAGATCTCCCTTTTCCCTCAATGGTCTAAAATATCTTGCCACTGATTATCTACTTAAGGTGTCAATCAGTGGCATAAGGTATGAAAACAATGGGAGTATTTCTGTCACTGGTTGGTGGTTTAAGCAGCCAATCAGTGGAAGGAAAGTGCTACCATTGAAAACCATGGAAATACTTCAAACATGCACCCTGGGGTTTAAGCAGACCCCTGCTTGCAGTTTTCATCAGAGTCAATGCAGTAGCGGACTGAACAGAGGATGTCATGTGCAGGGAGATGCATTAGGCTGCATGCATCTCCTGCATGGCATTAATCAAGGGTATAAGTAAAGGGGCAAATGCATTTGGGGGGATTCTGCCAAAAAGGACTACAAGAAAATGTAAAGGGACCACTGACCAATTCTATGCATTAAAGTGCATTTGATGGCCAGAGTGTTCCTTTAAACTAAAGTTCATGCTTCCCCCTTTTTACTTATTTACCTTTATTGTCTATCTTTCAAAAAAAAATAATTAAAACAATCTCCAGATAGACATCAAAGCAATGGCAAATCCTAAATTTACTTCAGTTAGTTCTAACAAATATCTTGGCATTTGCTGTGACCCAACCTCTGATTTAATGTCAAAATTGATAAAATAATATCCAACTCCATCCTAAAATAATTAGCCTGTTCAGAAAAAAACTTGTTTAGATCCCCTGGTAATAAAATAGATTGTGCAACAAATGATACTGATTCTTCTTGTCTATACGCTTTACATTTCTGCACCACAAATCAACCCTGATAAACACTCAGTACAAAATTCATCTGCTACTGTGTTCTCTAATCACTTTGATATGCTTTAAGTAAACTGACAATTGTTCCGAATCCAGATATACCCTTCACTTTTTTTGCCTAGTGTTCAACCACTCCACTGAGCAGCATGCTTAGCACATCTCTCCACAACTCCTAGAACCCAAGTCCATTTCCACCAACTTACTTATGATGCCACTTGGCAAAAAGGAAGCAAGTTGATCTACCTTCTCCTACATTACTCTACAAATTACGAGTGTCTGTTTCTTTGTATTTAGTGCCAATATACCACTGCAATAAATTTTATTTTATTGGTTTATAAATATTTTATTTTTCGTGTAAGAGTCGTAACTGTATTGCTGTATTTGTAAGTGCAAGGGTTACTTGAAAGCAAGAGAAATCTCAATGAATTATTCATGGTAAAACATTTTCTAAATTAATAAAAGAAATCAATATTCCCAAAAGACATTCTGAAAACTTGCTAGGGATGTTAAAGTAGTCCCTGAGTGCCACAGACACACCAGGATATCAGGATAATACATATTTCTAAATGATTCACATCATGAGCACATCACTACTAGCAGTTTCTTTGAGCTCCTGAAGTGTTTAAAGTTCTTATCCAAACCGTTCCGCATCCATTCAAAGTAAAACAGTAATAGTATTTCCAGTTGAGATGCCATTCATTTATTTCCCCTTTTCAAATAAAATTAGTTTATTTGCTTAACTGTTCTTGTAACATTTACACACATGACACACATGACATGCACACTACTTATTTGAAGTGGGGGTGTAAATAGATGGAGCTTATGTTTTTCTAAATGGATTTCACACATAGAATGGCATGGAGTGGTTACTGATCATTGAATCTGTACAGTGTTTTCTGGAACTGAATTACACCCTTAAGCTAAACTGTAAGTGAAGTTTTGGTAACTGGACTGTCATTTCAAAAGTTGCAGCTAAGAATGTATGTGGCTCAACTGGAAAGCCACGGGCAAAGTTTTAAGTAGCCACAGCCAGGGCCGGACTGGCCCACCGGGATACCGGGAAATTTCCCGGTGGGCCGGAAGGTCCGTGGGCTGGGCGGCCATGAAGACAGCCGCTGAGCTGCCCCCCAGGCTGCCCGAAATATAATCAAATCGGCCGCTGGGTGCTGATGCGGCCGGCCGGCATCAGCACCCAGCAGCCGTGTGCGATGGCCGTCTAGCGATGGGAGCAGTGTGAGGGGTGAAAGCTCCGCCCCCTCGCACTGACCTTTCACCCCTCACGCTGCTCCCATTACTATGCGGCCATCAGATTGCTGGGAATGTAAACTAAACGGCCGGTGCGTGCTGATGCCGCCGGCCGGCGCTGCTTTAATACTTTTTTTTTACTTTATATGGCAAGCCGATCCAGCTTACCATATAAATAAAAAAAAAGTGTTAAAGCAGCTCCGGCCGGCGGCATCAGCACGCACCGGCCGTTTAGTTTACATTCCCAGCAGTCTGATGGCTGCATAGTGATGGGAGCCGCGTGAGGTGGAAGCTCCGCCCCCTCGCACTGCTGCAGCACCGGAGAACAGTGTGCAGCTACCAGGAAGTCAAGAGAAGTAGAAGGTGAGTAAAATAATGTATTTTTTGTACTGTATAATGTTTTTTGTATTTGTTAAAATACAGGCATGTGTGTGTATGTAAGTGTGTCCCCCTATATGCCACTCTGCCTCCAGAAATGCCTTATACCCCCCTATATGCCACTCTGTCCCATGATATGCCTTTTAACCTCCTATATGCCAGAGTTGCATATAGGGGTATAAGGCTTTTCTGGATGCAGAGTGACATATAGGGGGTCAAAAGGCATATCTGGAGGCAGAGTGGCATAAAGGGGGTTAAAAGGTATATCATGGGGCAGAGGAGCATATAGGAGGGTATAAAGCCTATCGGGGAGGCAGAGTGGCATATAGGGGGCATAAGGCTTTTCTGGAGGCAGAGTGCCCCATGATATGCCTTTTAACCCCCTTCATGCCACTCTGCCTCCAGAAATGCCTTATACCCCCTATATGCCACTCTGTCCCATGATATGCCTTTTAACCCCCTATATGGCAGAGTGGCATATAGGGGGTTAGAAGGCATATCATGGGACAGAGTGGCATATATTATTTTTTATTTAATATGGCAAGCTGGATCGGCTTGCCATATAAAGTAAACAAAAATGTCCCATGATATGCCTTTTAACCTCCTATATGGCAGAGTGGCATATAGGGGGTTAGAAGGCATATCATGGGACAGAGTGGCATATAGGAGGGTTGAGGCATATCAGGGAGGCAGAGTGGCATATAGGGGGGTATAAGGCTTTTCTGGAGGCAGAGTGCCCCATGATATGCCTTTTCACCCCCTTTATGCCACTCTGCCTCCAGAAATGCCTTATACCCCCCTATATGCCACTCTGTCCCATGATATGCCTTTTAACCCCCTATATGCCAGAGTGGCATATAGGGGTATAAGGCATTTCTGGATGCAGAGTGACATATAGGGGGTCAACGGCACATCTGGAGGCAGAGTGGCATAAAGGGAGTTAAAAGGGATGTCATGGGGCAGAGGGGCATATAGGAGGACATAAAGCATATTGGGGAGGCAGAGTGGCATATAGGGGGCATAAGGCTTTTCTGTAGGCAGAGTGCCCCATGATATGCCTTTTAACCCCCTTTATGCCACTCTGCCTCCAGAAATGCCTTATACCCCCCTATATGCCACTCTGTCCCATGATATGCCTTTTTAACCCCCTATATGGCAGAGTGGCATATAGGAGGTTAGAAGGCATATCATGGGACAGAGTGGCATATAGGGTATAAGGCATTTCTGGATGCAGAGTGACATATAGGGGGTCAAAAGGCATATCTGGAGGTGGAGTGGCAAAAAGGGGGTTAAAAGGCATATCACGGGGCAGAGGGGCATATAGGAGGGTTGAGGCATATCAGGGAGGCAGAGTGGCATATGGGGGGTATAAGGCATTTCTGGAGGCAGAGTGACATAGGGAGTAAAAGGCATTTCTGGAGGCAGAGTGGCATATAGGGGATTAAAAGGCATATTATGGGGCAGAGTGGAACACAGTGTGTTTCTCGGGTGTGTATAAGGGGTGCGTGTGGGTATAAGAGCTTCACCGTGAGATAAACTATATGGGGCTGGTCTCCAAATTTTTCCAGGGCTGCTTCTCAGTCCCAGTCCGGCCCTGGCCACAGCTTCTCTTATGCTTTCATTTCTGTAAGTGAAAACATTTTAACATACTCTATTATAAATATATTTTAGTTTTGTGTCTGTGTTTTCCATTTTGTTTTTTTTTACACATTCATAACACAACAGCCTCGGTGCTTCTCTATTTCTAGCTTTGTCATTGGTTAATATTTGTTAAGTGATTTATCTCTTTGCAAAGTAGTTACTATGTTTTTGAACTGTGTGTAGAATCAGTGTTGTGTATGCTGCTGATTTTCGTATAGAAGAAAACCTTAGCTTCATTTGTGATTTTCTAGAATTCCAAAGAATTTTTTTTAGAAATCAGTTTAAATGACTAATTGTGATTCAAAAGTCAAAGAAAAACTAGACAGCATGTGGATCAAAATCAAGACTGACAGTGTTAAAAAAAAAATAAATGTAATTTTGATTCTGGCATGCTTTGAATTCTGTTATAGCACCATGATTATTATCTTCACCATCCAACTAATACATATACACTGCATATCTCTTCATTATCTTTACATGCAATTAGTGTTTCCATTATTTTACGTTCACAATAGTCGCAAAATAACTGTAGTCTAAAACATGATAACTTTACAATGGTTATCATAAAGAAAAGTAATATTTGGGCAAGTTGCTGCAAAGTGGCTTTGAGAAACTGCTGTCTTGCTTGTCCTGATTTTGACCCTTGGCTTGGACTTTTACATTTAACCTGGTTTGCCCCTTGGTACTACGATTCCGTTTGATCATCAGAACTTTTACCTATAGGCATGGACTTTGATTTCTCTTCTGGATTATCTACATACTACATACACCCTGACAAGTCTGCCTATCCTACAGACCCCTGATCAGTCTATTTCCCCTACAGACCACCTGGTCAGTCTGCTTGTCCTACAGACCCCCTTGTCATCTGGCAGCAACTGCCTGCTCTACAGAACCTGTTGCTGTGAGCCTGTGAGACTCCTAGTGTTTTCCAGTTGTATCAACAGATGGTGCCAAAGAAAAAGCCAAAGGAGACAGCTGTCTGCAACTCAACACAGCAACAACGTCTGCCTCCAGCCAAGGTTAAAGCTTAATCCTGCCCTGCACAGGGCCTCCAACCTGACCCAGCACTCTGTGCCCCTTACAGAATGCTCTAGCTTTACTATGGAGTCCGCAGGGACTAACTTGGCCTTATCCCTCCTGCAGCAGATCATCCTTTTGACAACTTATATATGGTAGCTTCTGAGGGCGTTATACGCAGGGAGGCCTCAGCTAAGGATCTTCTACATAACAAAACAGCAGCCACCAAGCCAAAAGTCATGACCTCTATAAATTCAGGGCTACGACTACATCCTCTCCCTGCCTTTGTACTGTGCTGTTGAGGAATGGGCCAAAATAAGGAACCCAAGTCTTTGTTTTTTTATGGGGTACCAGGACACTATATCAGCTTTTGTAACATCCGCCCCAATGAGTTCCTCTTGACCTCAATGAAAGGAGACCCTTGGCTCCAAAACATATGGCCTATTCACCCAGCAGGATGAACATGATCCCCACACCATCCTTATCTCACCCTCCCTCCTCCCATCACCTATGCTTGCTTTGCTTGCTTCGCATGATCTGCTATGTTTCCTTAGAAACCTTTCTCCTTTTACTACCAAAACCACCCGCTCCTTTAAGTCCTACTCCCACAATCTCTCACTCCTACTAATGCTTGCTGCCGGAGACATCAATCCAAACCCCAGTCCCCTAACAAACACCACAGGTCCCGCACTACCATAGCTGTCATCCTCATTCTTTTCCTGTGCCCTCTGGAATGCTCACTCTGTCTGTAACAAATTCACAGCCGTGCACAACCTATTTGTCGCAAACTCTTTCTACCACCTAGCCATTACTGAAACCTGGCATTCCTCTTCTGACACCACTTCCATTGCTGCTGTCACATATGGTGGCCTCCACTTTAGCCACACTCCTAGGCCAGACAAGACACATGGAGGCGGTGTTGGAATCCTGCTCTCCCCCTCCTGCTCCTATCAACACCTGCCTCCCCTTCCCTCTCTGTCATTCTCCTCCTTTGAAGTTCACTCCATGTTCAGAGTGGCAGTCATATATTGCCATCCTGGACCTACTTCACAGTTCCTGGATAACTTTGCTGCCTGGCTATCCCGCTTTCTCTCTCCAAACATCCCAACCATAATCCTCTGTGATTTCAATATCCCCATCGATAACCCACCTTCCCCTGCTGCCTCTAAACTTCTTTCTCTCACATCCTCCTTTGGTCTCCTACAATCATCTCTATCCCCTACTCATCGTGATGGACACTGTATTGACCTGGTATTTTCTAATCTTCTCCATATCAGAGTTCACCTGTCGCCCCTTCCCCATTTCCGATCACCATCTCCTCACCTACAATCTTAAACTAACAACTAAACCTACTTCCCCTCCTCCTCACCTCTGCACCTGTAGAAATCTGCGTTGATCCTCTCCAATTTTCTAATCTAATTCAACTTGGCATTTCCCAGACTTCTACTATAACCTGTCCTCTCTCCTCCTCTTCAATGCCTCTGTCTGTTGGAGTACCTCAGGGTTCTGTCCTGGGTCCTCTACTATTCTCCATCTATACTTCCTCACTTGGAAAACTTATCGACAGCTTTGGCTTCAAATACCACCTCTATGCAGACGACACGCAAATCTATCTCTCCACCCCAATCTCTCTGCATCTGGCATCTCTTCCTGGATGGCCTCTCAGATAAATACGTCTAAGACTGAGCTCCTTCTAATCCCTCTCTCTAACTCTATCTCCCTCTCTTACCTTTCTATCACTGTAGACGGTACCACTATCTCTCCTTCACCACAAGTCCGCTGCCTCTGAGTGACCCTAGACTCAAACCTATATTTTATCCCTGACATCAAATCACTCTCTAAATCCTGCCACAACCAACTATGCAAGATTTCCCAAATTAATCCATTCCTGACTTCCTGCACCACAAAACAACTAATCCACTCCCTTGTAATCTCCTGCCTAGACTACTACAACTGCGCCACAAAACAACAAATCCACTCACTTGTAATCTACAGCCTAGACTACTGCAACAACCTACTTACCAGCCTCCCTCTCTCCCGACTATCCCCCTCCAGTCTGTCCTCAATGCCTGCATCTGCCGTATCTCCCTGTGAATCCCTCCACTGGCTCCCCATACATTGCAGAAGTAAATTCAAAATACTCACTCTATCCTACAAAGCTGTCACTAACGCCACTCCCCTCTACCTATCCTTCCTCATCAGCAAATATACTCCAGCCCGCTCCATGCATCTTCACTCATCACCTCCTACCATGCCTGCCTACAGGACTTCTCTTGCACAGCACTAACCCTCTGGAACTCTCTTCCTCGTGCTGTCCGACTCTCACAAACTCTACCCTCATTCAAACACTCCCTACAAACTTTTCTCTTCAGGGAAGCCTAACACTGACATAAACATCAAAACTTCTCTCTCACCCACTTACAAGCCTTATCCCGCCCTACATTAGCGCCATTCACTACACAGTCCTCACCTCCTGTTTCTCACCCCTTATCCACCTAGATTGTAAGTTCCTGTGGGAACAGGGCCCTTCATTCCTCTTGTATCTGTATGTCAATTGCTGTACTGTACCAGTCGTTATCTGTAACATTTTCTTATTTGTACAGCGCTGCGGAATCTGTTGGCGCTATATAAATAAAGAATAATAATAATAATACCTTCTAGTATGGAATGCTTTCTCACACAATGTGCGGGCCCCACAGCGGTAAGACATCAGCGTTGCCCCAGTAATGCGCGACCAGCGCCCAAACCAGTAAAAACTGCAGGAGAGGTAAGAGAGTGCAGAAGGCTGAATGGGTGCATGAATGAATAAGTGAGTGTTTAGTGGCAAAAATTGGACAGGCAGAATGTTTAGGGGGTTGACATGGCACAGGAAGGCTGTTTAGAGGGCAGAGGTGGCACAGGCAGGCTGTTAAGCGTACAGAGGTAGCACAGGCAGACTGTTAAGGGGGGGTGGAGGTAGCACAGGCAGACTGTTAAGGGGGGTGGAGGTGGCACAGGCAGGATGCTAAAGAGGCAGAGGTGGTACAGGCAGGCTATTTTAGGGGCAGAGGCCCACCACATTAATGTTTGGCTCAGTGTACAGTGATGGGAGTTATGCTGTACCACCATCAATATCTGACTCAGTATATAGCAATGGGAGTCATACTGTACCATATCTTTTCAGTTAATATTTAAACTTATATGATCAATTTATAAGTTAATAATTTATTTTTTCAGATTTTTACAGTTTCCAAATTTGTGAAATAAATATTCTTGCCAACATTTTTGTAGATGTCTTAACTTTTTAAGGTGTGGGTGGGTGCTACATACAGGATTCACCTCAGGTACCAAATACTCTAGGTATCCCCCTGGTTATAAAACAAATGTCTGATGATCTGGTCAATATGGCCAATAACGCATTTCCTTCAACCTCCTACATTGACAAACTCATACAACACACCATTGACTACACAACACATACATAAAAGAAGGAATTGCGGGTTGGTTAAGATACACCCAACATTTCTTTAGAAATCATATTGACAAATTTCACTAGGCATTCAAGAAGTCACATTCTTTTCATATTTCAAGGATCAATTGCACAAACTATTGCATAGAATTCAATTGTAGCAAGACATTTTGGGTCTGGCAGCCATAGCTATTTTGGCATATGTTTTTTTTTAGCTTTGTTGAAAGGTGAATAGGACATTATATCCCCAGAATTTATTCTTGGGAGTTATAATGCTATTAACTAGACTTGTGTAGTTTCGTACATATTGCAAACGTACTGAATTTTGGTAAATACAGCTATTCATACAAAACCTCCAAAACCAAGCACCCTACAAATCTGATAAAAATGAAGCAAAAAGTTCCAAATTTTGGTTCGAAATTCATGGGTTCACATTCACGCCCTCTGAATGCTCCTCTACCTTCTTTGCCAACCACTTCCACTTCTGCCGACCACTTCAGCATCGTCTATCTTCTCCCTTCTGCTATTCTGCTATTGTCTTCTTCGTCCGCATCTCCATAGACATAACCCATAACCCGGCATGAATTCGATTGGAGGAGGGAGAGAGAGGACATCACCCCAGTGCCGACATTTTGCCCTCAGTTGGTGCTTTTGGTGACATCCTCTTCCCCGATTGCAACAAATTTAATTCCCGAATTAAAAGCGCGCCCAGACCAGACCAAATGGGCAGGGATCAAAGTTCATTGCTCATAAACGAATGGTCCAAAAACAAACCAAAAATGTGTGCGAATCGTGTATGGCCCATTTGGATATGTCGTCTACTACTAACATGATTGGTCAGGTTGCTGAAGGCCCCAGAAAAGTGGAAGCTGTCTATGGATATCTATGCATTTAGAATGCAATGTCATAAAAGTCCCTGTTGGTGTAACGGTCAGGTGTCTCAATATAGTGTGCAGACTCAACATAGCCGCAATATAGTGTATACAGCAAACAAAATTGCTTTGGAATACATTTTTGCAGCATTCGTTTTTGGGCAACACATTTTGATTCTGGTAAAAAAAAAAAAATCCTGACAGGGGCCTTTTTTCTGGTTCAGGAAATACATTCGGGAGCATTCCCAACTTTTAAAAATAAAGTTCCTATGAAAATGAATGCACAAGTCTAACGTACATATACATGCATACAAGTGTTTGGAATTTTTATAACATCCCAAAACCAAAGCCTTTTTGGCATAAAAATTGTCAACAAAGCAGAATTCTAGAATAATTAAAACAATGCTTATTATAAGACCTGAATTGTGTACATACAATTGCTTGATTTAAAGAAGTCTTTGAAATCATAGTGCCTATGAAAAAAGAAATGAAGGAACACTTTAATTTGTTTCTGGCATTCATGCACTGTTTATTGACTTAAGACCCTGATTTAGTTCCAAAATTCATTTTTAATATTCTCATTATTCTCCCACATTTTTATAAATAATACATGTCTTGGCATTATTTCCTCTACTCTGAAATAAAATACTCCATAAGCCCAGAAGGTCTTTAACATTTTCATTTCCCAAAAGTACTTTAGTCACTAGAAATATGTCTCATCTGTTTAAATGAGAACATAACTGCCATATAACATTTTACTGTATGTAAACAAAATCAACATTTCTGATGCTTGCTTAAGTTATTTTTAGACAACATTGCAATATTCATGTAGAAATGAAAAGAGCAAGTTGCTATTCTTATAACCGTTAAAGGCATCTAGTCTCACTACAAAACAAATTTGCAGAATTAGTTTGCTTTAACTTATTTCCTGGAGGATTTCATTATACACGGTATGGTATACATACATCAATATAAACAAATATGGTAAATATGGCCCTCTTCACTTCTCTGGACAAACTTGTTGCCCCATATGTGGATAGGCGATACATGTCCATGCAAATAACGAGAACTCAATCCAGACATGATAGCAACACATCCCTAATAATTTAGCCAACTTGTAGTTTAGTTAATAGACCCCAATATTTTACTGTGATTACATGTTAGGCATGTTTCTACAAGACTATATTTATTGTTAGATTGAATATTTTTATGTGTAACCATAGATTAATTTGCTTTTCTTGTGTTAATAATGCAACATTTGTAGCAGAGTCTCATTATTTTTGCAAAACTTTATGCCACTTCTGAATAGGTAATGTTTCTGAGATCTTCAGAATGAATTGTCAATGTTTAAAATGCCCTAGTGTTCATGCATCAGTTATTTAAGTTATTTTGATCCTCTGGGTACTACTGCAACCTACAGACATGATTATGTGTTCCCAAGAATTCTTCTCACAGGAAACATAGGCTCCTCTGGTTTGTAATTTATAAGCACTTATTACTGACAGCTGATTTCACAAATAGTATTCTCAAAACCAGTTAACAGAAACAAGTTGTTAGAGAAAACAGATAAAAGAAACTTCTAATCTAGTAAAGGTTCCACACTGTACAAAATCAGTCCCCAAGGCAGAGAGAAGGCAATAAATATGGAAATATATGGGAATGTTTAGATGCTATAAAGTGCCTTCTTCAGGTTTACAAACAACAGAAGTTCATTTCTGCAGCTTCTGTAGGTAAGTTTGCTGAAATGTTTTCACATTGTTTTTGTAACTCAAAGTTTATGTATTTAAAAGGCTAACATGGAAAGAAGAAATGAGGAAAAGTTATGGGACCATAACAAAGTAACTAACCAAGTAAAATTTTAATCACAGAAATTGACAATTTGCATCTGAAGGTACATAGACGCAAAATCACAAGATCCTACCATCCCCGGGGTGAACGAAAGTTTCACATGTCTCATGCTCATAGAACACTGATTGGAAATGGTGGGTCTCAAGAACAGAGAAAAAGGGAGGCAGTAGGAGGAAATAATCCTCTAGAGATGAGCCACCTGTATTTCCCGAAGTTGGAAAGAACCATCTTTATGTTTTCACATTTTAGTCTCTTTCTAATTATAAACTAACTGTCATGACCCAGGCAAGGATGTCAGGGAGGAGTCTAGATGCGTGGGATACTAAGGACTATGTCAGGACAGAGCGCTGTGGCTGGATAGCCCTCAGATAGAGTGCTGTGGCTGGATAGGAAACTCTGACTTTCCTTAACAATAATCTAGGTTGAAAGTATGCAACATATCGAAATAGTCAAAATACATAAAATAGGTTCATATTAGACTAGCATTCAGTTTCACTTAAATTTTAACAAATTTCAATAATTTCATTATTTCGTATGAATGTCTGAAAACAAGGCGTGGCCACAACAAAACAAATGAAAATGAAGCAGAGTGCTACACATTATTATTTGTGTTTGTTGTTTTTTCCACTCACACACTCTCTCACATCCTCTTACTTTCACATGCACTCTTGCACTTTCTGTCAACATCTTTCTACTTTCTCCTAGCCTCCGCTTCCCCTCCACCCTGCTTCTTGTTCTTTGTTTTGTCTGCCTTCTCTGGTGGTCCACTTGTGCGGGCTCTCCACAGTGTTATTCCAGTTAGAGATATTAGTTCCACTATAGGGCGGAACACTTCTCTTTCTCCATGAATCTATCTGAATTATTCTGCCCTAGTGAAGTACTTCGGCAACAGGGGAGGCCTCGGCCAAGAGCCTCTCCCCTATTCTTCCAATTGGGGAGAGCGTGAGTGCTGGGGCTCTGACCTGTTGTGGAAGTAGATGGAAGAGTCCAGAGAGTGTATAAGAGTGAGTGGCAACAGATTTTGTTTCCCAATCAAAAAATCCAGAATTTCATCCAAACCGCAAGGGCAGGAAAAGTTGTTTTTCGTCCATTTATAAAAGTATAGTTGAAATGATGTCAAGGAACATAATCTAAGCAAAATACAGATCCATGGGGAGCAAGGTAGGCATAGTAGGTATAACGAGGTTCTGTAACATTAAGCTGCGTGAACCCCCTGCAATTAGCTCAACAGCAAGCTGTATTAATAGCACACTGAACTCTCCAACACCTAAGTTACACCCCCGTTCGGCAAGATGCCATCTTGTGGTTGACACTCGTGGATGTGTGTGAAGATGACACTCCTAGTAGATGTGGAGACCCACTGAATCAGGCCTTGGAGGTAGTTCCTGATGGTCCTCCTCCCCCCTCTGAAGGCAGACCTCTTGAGGAGCTCTGAAGCCTGTTTGCTGGGGTAGGTACTGTGAAAACATTGAATCAGAGCTATGGTGTGAATATTAGATTAGGGTTCCCAGGAATGTTCTTCAGGGGAACATCCTTTCCACTGCACAAAATACTTGAGTGTCCCCCTCAAGCAGCTTTTCTACACTGAACTCTTCTTCGTTACGAATCAGAATAGGAGTAGGTGGCAGTTGAGATCTCCCTGGGAAGGTATTAGATCTCCAGGGTATCAGGAAGGAAATTAAATGAAAATGAAGGATGCAGATTTAGATGTGGAGGTAGTTAGAGTTCAATTGTTGCATGAGAAATTATCTTAGTTATAGAAAAGAGATCAGTTTTATGGCTGGCACTGGAATTTTAATATGAGTAGTGGACAGCCAGACTTTATCTCCAATTGTTTAGTTGGGAAAATCAGGACGGTGACCTGCATATTTCTTGAAAGGTTGTTGAGCTTTTTCCATATGTTCTTGAAGAGTTTAAAAACCTTGGCACAGCAACTGGAGTCTGTCAGTCACCTCTGGAACAGAGCACAACTGAGGGGAATGAAAAACATAATTAGCAAAAAAGGGGGCCATTCCAGAACATGTACTAAGAACATGGTGATTCTAAATCATTAGACAGTAATGATACCCAATTGTCTTGAAAATAGGAGCTATAGCATCGTAAAAATTGTTCTATTGTTTGATTGGTGTGTTCGGTCTGACCATTGGTTTGCGAGTGGAAGGGAGTGGATAGGATAAGTGGGAAGTAAACTGGGAACCTCTATCAGATGTAACGTTTTGAGGTAGACCCAAGGTTTGGTTCAACCAAAAATTTGAAGACATTTTTAAATTTGTGAAAGAAATTTGTTGCATGTTGCCCTCATTCATTCCCTCACACTTGCTCTCTCTCTGTCTTGAAATGTTTCCCTTCCATCCCCGATGATCACTTCCGCTTCTGCTGACCACTTCCACTTCTTCATCTTCTATCTTTTATCGTCTCTTCTCTATCTTCAATCTGCTATCCAGTAGGAACTTCCAACAAAATGGCGGCATTTGCGGGACCATCATATTGCCTTCAGTTCAAGTTGTGGTAAATTTGCAGTGTTTTCAGTGATGTCCTCTCCCACAATTGGAGAATCGGGGAGATGACGTCACTAAACACGTCACTTTATTGCTCTCAGTTCAAATAAGGACAAAATGACGGTGTTTTCAGTGATGTCCTCTCCGACGATTAGAAAATCGAGGAGAAGACACCACTGCAATCGCCACCATATTAACGGAAATTCCCACTGGGCTATGGCCATAGAGACGAAGATAGCAGATTAAAGAGAGAAGACAAAAGGCAGAAATGCTGCCTTACTGCTGAATACTACTTCAGAAATTCCAAATCCAGCAAAGACTTTACTCACTACAAATTCATGATTTGCGTCTACCACTCTTCCCTTTTTCTCGCTAAACAACTCTACTTCTCTACTCTCATATACTCCCTTCTCTGTACCTCCATACCCACACCACAAGCCTCTCTCACTGCTCAAGATCTTGCTACCTACTTCAAAGACAAGATAGAAACTATTAGACACCACCACCTACACCACCCACCATCACCCCCCACTTATCCCATACCAACTGCCTTTTCCCCTACAACTGAAGAAGAGCTCACCACTCTTCTTTCTTCCTTGCACTCAACAACCTATCCACTTGACCCATCACATCTCACAAAGTCTTTATCCTTATCCCTTTGTCCATCACTTACCCACCTACTTAATCTTTCTCTATGATCTGGAATTGTACCAACAACCTTCAAGCATGCACTAATCACACCCATTCTAAAAAATCCTTCCTTGGATCCTGTCTGACTAACTACCGCCTTATCTATCTGCTTTCTTTTACCTCTTGTTGTTTGAACAGATTGTGCCTTACTAACTTCCTCTAATCTAATTCCATCCTTGACCCTCTACAGTCTGGTTTCAAAGCCCTTCACAAAAGGAAGGACAAACTTACACAGTGTTTTGGACCCATCAATCACAGCCATTACATTCAATGAGACCACCCCATTTTTTTCTACTTCTACCTATCAGTAACAGCCCCTACCCCTTTACCTCATCAACAAGAGCCAAAACGGCTTGCAATAGAGGCTACATGTGATGATGAATCATGACGAATTTCTGTTAAAATAAACGTTTGTACAAAAACGAATGCAATATATATATATATATATATATATATATATATATATGGACACAACAAACACACACTTACATACATCCAATGATAAGTAAAAATTAGAATACAGTATATATATATATATATATATATGTGTGTGTGTGTGTATATATACACACTCATGTTTACTTATCATGAGAGGTCATCTACGGTTTGCTTCAGTCAAGAAAATGGTTAAGATTGCACTTTTTGGCTTTTTGCAACGCCTGTTATGTAATACTGTGATAGATACTGTCATGAAACATGAGAGTAAAATTTGATTTGTGAAGCTATTTCAAAGTTATCAAACCAAATAAATTGAATACAGCAAACATATATAATTCAGAAACAGGTAAAATAAAAAATGAACTGTGTTCCAAACATTTATCCAAGCATAACAGGTTAGATTGGGTGAAAACTATAACCAACAAAAGAACCATAACAACATACAAAAATAGTGCAAAATGGAACAATGAAATAACTATAGTTCTTTGGGATATCTTTGATCCCTGTACAAGAAAATCGGCATGCAGGATAAAATAAAAAACATTGGGGAAATGGACAATAAGGTGAGTGGACCTAGACGGTGTGGATAATATGTAGGCTGGCAATAGCAGGACCATCTTATTTGTATTTTCCAGAATGTCCCATTTGTTACTATTTAATTTATAGTATTTGTTTCCTGGCTAACTAACTAACTTCATAGTTTAAATAACCAATGAAGCCACTAAATATTAAGCTCTCAATTTCTTACTGGCACAAGACACACACACCCTCAATTCTAAATTTTTATCTTGTTCATTTCAAAGACAAATCTGCATGTTTTGTATATGTGTGTCAGGACTCGGGTGATCAGGTCGGGTAGGAGCCCATGTGCAGGGGATGCTTGGGGTTCGGTCTGTGCATGATTATGCAAACAAAGACACCACAAGCAGAAATCCAGGTAATGCAGTGTATTTTATGTATATAACAGGACCAGCAAATAAGGGTAATACAGTCTAAGCAAGAAACCGGACATATGGCAAAATAAAATACCGGTAATAAGTCTTTTGACAGGGAGCCCGCTTGGAAGGGCACAAAAGGCAGAGAGCCCGCTTGGAAGGGCACGAAAGGCAGAGAGCCCACTTGGAAGGGCACAAAAGACAGAGAGCCCACTTGGAAGGGCACGAAAGGCACACAGCCCACTTAGAAGGGTATGAAAGGCACACAGCCCGCTTGGAAGGACACAAAGCAGGGAATCTACTTGGAAGGACACAAAGCAGGGAATCCACTTGATCTGGACACAAAGCAGGGAATCCACTTAATCAGGACACAAAGCAGGGAACCAGGAACAGTACAGGTGCAGAGCCACAGCAGAAAGGTCCATAGACTTCAATACAAAGGCCCTGACTGAAGGGCAGGGCAGGTTCATAAAAGCAGGGTAATCCAGGTAACAAGGCCCAGCTGGATGTATTCACTCGGGCTCAACCCAGGTAACAAGGCACACCTGAGTTCTGAGTGCTCCAGAGGGCGAAGGGTGGCCACTAGTAGTAGCAGATTTAAACGCCACAGGTATAAAAAAGCCATGGTTCAGGCAGCGAAAAAGCGGTTCCTGACAATGTGTTACCTGCCTTCAAGCACTGGCAATTACGTAAGTAACAATATTTGTGTTGAAATATCAACTAGATAGATCTCTACTGTATGTATAAGTCTGTGTGAGTTTGGATGTGTAAGTGTGTGAGCATGGATGTGTCAGTGTATGTGAGAGTATGGATGTGTAAGTGTTTGTCTGTATGCATGTATGTGTAAGTGGTGTGAGATGGAGTGTCTGTGTAATATGTGTAAGTGTGTTTACATACTACAGAGTGTATTGGAGGGGAGAGCAAGGGGCAAAAGGTCATAGACAAGTAGTCTGGGGGAAATTATGACTAAGAACAGCAGTTTAAGGGGAAAGATGGCACAGACCAGCTGTTTGAGAGTTAGGATGGAACTGATAAGCTGCTAGGGCAAAGGCACTCACAAGTTTGGGGAAAATGGGGCACTCTAAAGCTTTGTCCTAAAGTTGTTTAGGACAAAGGTGCCAGTGTGTTGCTCGGTGAAGTTGCAGGCCTGGGGGCAATTTTCGCACCAGGGCTCTGTGGTTTCTAGTTATGCCCTATCTACCTCCACGGCTCCGCTCTTGATAAGGGCATTTGTTCACACCGAAACTGGCCAGTGTTTCCAGAAATAAAGAGAAGAACTGTTTTTGACAATTATCCTGGCTGAGTTTTCTGCTTTTCTTCATATTAATTGCAGTGAGTACCTACTCCTCTGTTTACCCTGTCTCTCTCATCGAGAGCTTTTTGAATATTTATTGTTGCTACCTACAGAGTAGTCGTTCACATTTATAAGCAGCTCCTGTGATCCTTTGTTATATTGTATGCTGTTTCATTAATTTATATAAATTAAACTTTTTTGTGCATATGTTTTTTGTTTTAGCTTCATTCAAAACTACTGTTTTTTAGAAATAATATTTTTATATAAATTCCAATGTATGGCAGATGTGTATTTACCTGAAGCAACAGAAATTCATTTTTATGCCTACAGGTGACCGGATAAATTATAAAACATATGTTTGGTAAATCGTATTAGAGAATGTGAATAATAATGAATCTGTGGCTACAAAAACATACAGAAAATTTAAAAGTTTTACAATTCTGTGAAATGCAGACATGTACCACAGGGTTTTAATTTTTACTTACATTTTATGCAAGTGTATATAAATAAAAGCTGTGTTGGAGCTCTGTGTCTGTAACACTGATGCGGCAGCCCCACAGCCTTAGAAAAAGGCAGTTGGTGCAGTGATGGGTTGCAGGCCAGGATCTCATTTTGTGCTTCATTGGCTTGGGTTCTTCCAAGGACTCCCTGTCCATGCTGCTATAAAAGTGGGTGGGACACTTTGCGGTGGATATTATCATTATTATATTGATCTATATAGCACTAATAATTTACATGGGGGGGGCGGGGCCGGCGCCGATCCAAGATGGCTGCATAAGACCGTAGCTCCGTCCACCGTCTTGGGGCTTTCCGCATTTAGCTTACGCCGCTGCAGTCATGGGGAAGTCAAACCGCTCGGTCGGCACCCCTAAAGCCCCCAGCACTCGGGAGAGACCTGTGGCTCCTTCGGTGAGGCACTTTTTCCGGGGTTCTCAGGACTCCGAATTTCGGGGCCATGCGGCCAAGATGGCGCCCTCTCCTTCGAGTCGCGCGAGCGAAGGTTCCGACGACGCCTCGCTAGACCAGGATGCCGTGCTTCCTGATCCTCCGGCAGAGTCACTTACCTGGCAGGACGCCCTGAAGCAGCTCCCCACGAAGGCGGATTTGGTCTCGGTGATTGATACCGCTTTAGATCACGCCTTGCAGGGTGTTCGGGCAGACCTCTCTGCGATCCGGCAAGACGTCCAGCATATCGGCGACCGTGTTGCTACGCTGGAGGAAGACCATATCAAAACCTGTGAGGCGGTTGATGCCTTGTCTGCAGTGCACCGGGACCACTCGGAACTTTTTACAGCCCTGTGCAGGCAGCTGGAGGACCTGGACAACCGGGGAAGGCGCAACAACCTCCGCGTCAGAGGCCTACCCGAATCGGTCCCAGCCGCTGACGTCCGCAAGACGCTGCATACTTTATTCAACAAGCTTCTCCAGCAACCCGACGACACCCCGATACTGTTTGACAGGGCCCACCGGGCACTCCGTCCGAGGGGACCCCCTTCAGCTCCACCGAGAGACGTGGTGTGCTGTTTGCACGAATACTCCGTCAAGGAGGCTGTGCTGAAGGCCTGTCGCCTCTCGGGCGACTTGGATTTTGAGGGGGAACAGATCAAGATCTTTCAAGACCTCTCTCCGATCACCCTGCAGAAGCGTCGAGCCCTTCGGCCTGTTACGGCAGCGCTTCGGGCGGCGAGTATTCCATACCAGTGGGGCTTTCCTTTCGTCCTTATTGCCCGCAAGGACAAGGATGTCGTTACCCTTCGTCACCACGGCGACCTGGAGTTTTTCCTCACCCACCTGGATCTTCCACCTGTTCGCATTCCGGACTGGGAACTTACCTCTGAGGCTCCGCAACAGCTCACCGAGCCGTCCAAGTCCTGGACAACTCCGGTACACCGCAGGAAGAGGTCTCGACGAGCCACCACTGCAGCGGAGCCGGCCGCCGGGGACCCTTGAGGGTCTCGTTCGTCCCGGTCGTCCGTCGTACTCGCGCCGTCGTTCGTACATTATAGTACATTCCTCGCCACTGCCCCACTAGGTCTGGGTGGTTGCTTTTTTCCCTGCCAGGCTGGGCCCCCGGTGTTTAATGGGGGTCCGACTCTCCCCGGCACCTGTAATACTTTCTGCCACACCGCATGGGTTTTTCTTTTGTTTGTTTTTTCCCACATCTCTGTTTCTGGCCAGCGGGTCGTCTAGCGCTCCTAGGCCGTTGCTTCGGCTCCCCGGTTTTCCTCCCCACAGTGGCTATTTAACTTTGTTTTCGTCCCGTAGCGGGGACGTTTCCAGACTGGGAACTTACCTCTGAGGCTCCGCAACAGCTCACCGAGCCGTCCAAGTCCTGGACAACTCCGGTACACCGCAGGAAGAGGTCTCGACGAGCCACCACTGCAGCGGAGCCGGCCGCCGGGGACCCTTGAGGGTCTCGTTTCATTCCCGGATTTTCGTTCCTGCTTCCTGGCCGGCCGACGATTTTCATCTGGTGTTCCCTGCCGGTCCGGGTGGTGAGTCGGTGTCATCTCCTGTTTCCGCGCCTGTGTTCTCCAGCACCCTGTGTGTGTGGTGCTTTGGACATTGGTTCATTGACTTTTCGGACTTCGGCACTTTTCTCTTGTTTCTCTTTGTATTTTTTTGTTTTTCGCCCGTTCGTCCCGGTCGTCCGTCGTACTCGCGCCGTCGTTCGTACATTATAGTACATTCCTCGCCACTGCCCCACTAGGTCTGGGTGGTTGCTTTTTTCCCTGCCAGGCTGGGCCCCCGGTGTTTAATGGGGGTCCGACTCTCCCCGGCACCTGTAATACTTTCTGCCACACCGCATGGGTTTTTCTTTTGTTTGTTTTTTCCCACATCTCTGTTTCTGGCCAGCGGGTCGTCTAGCGCTCCTAGGCCGTTGCTTCGGCTCCCCGGTTTTCCTCCCCACAGCGGCTATTTAACTTTGTTTTCGTCCCGTAGCGGGGACGTTTCGTACTTCCCTGTCACCCTTGATTTTAGGGCCCGTTCTGGTCCTTTCTTTCCTTGCCCTCTTCGGCAAACCCCCCCCAGAGCCTTCCTGTCCCTATGTGGACGGTTGATTTGGGCCTGCTTGCAGTCAGGGCTTTCTCAGGGCTTTCTCATTTTTCTGTATGGCTCCTCAATCTCTTAACTTGGTTTCGCTGAATATGCGAGGCCTTAATAAACCGCAGCAGCGTTCTAAACTTTTGGCGTTTCTCCACTCCTTTAAGACACACATCGCTTTTGTACAAGAAACGCATTATGCTGCTAACGGGGAATTCCCTCTCTTAAATAGACACTTCATTCACTCCTTTCTGTCTAGCTCCCCTTCCTCCAAGACCAAGGGGGTGGCTATACTCATTCATAAGTGCATTCGTTTCCGGCCCTCTGAGACGTGGAGGGATGCTGAGGGACGAGCTATTTTTGTTAAGGGTTTTGTGGGCTCCCATAAGGTCACTCTGGCGAATGTATATGCCCCTAATAGTAATCAAGCCCGTTTCGTTACCTCGATCCTGTCCAAATTGGCTGATTTCCAGGAGGGACTTACCATCTTGGGGGGGACTTCAACATGGTGTTGGACCCTAAGATTGACACTTCCTCGGGGAGCTCCCACATCCCCTTTTCTATGATCCGTAAAGTGCTCCACCAACTGCGTCTGAACCAGATGGTGGACGCGTGGAGAGCCCTCCACCCTACAGTGAGGGATTATACCTATTTTTCACCTAGTCACTGTAAATATTCGCGCATAGACGCCTTTTTTTTTGTCCCACTTCCATTTGTCGCTCCTGCGTTCGGCTAGCATCGGTGTGGCTACGATTAGTGATCATGCCCCGGTTTTCATGAAGCTTGCTCTCTCGGGCCTCCCCAGGACCAGTTGGCATTGGCGTCTTAATGAGAATCTCTTGAGCGATCCCCACCATGTTTCTCAATTGTCCTCTCACATTAACAATTATTTTGCAGAAAACGTCACCCCTGACGTTTCGCGCCCGACGATCTGGGAGGCTCATAAAGCCGTCTTGCGGGGCCACCTGATTAAGTTGGGCGCTTCCGTTAAGCAGAACCGCGCGGCCGCTCTCCTGGATCTTACGCAACAAATAGCACGTCTGGAGGCCCGCCACAAATTAACCCTCCATCCTTCCACCCAGGTGGAGCTTTCGGCCTTACGTACGCGGTTGGCGGCCCTCCTGGATGATAGGACTAAGCGCAACTATCTCTTAGTTCGGCGTCAGTTCTACGAATTTGGGGACAAACCTGGCAGGCTCCTGGCTCGGGCGCTGAGGGCGAAGAGGGCGCAAACCTATGTCCCTCGTATTAGGGACCCAGCGGGTCGGCTCCGTTTCCGTTCGGAGGAGGTTGCCGACTGTTTCCGACAGTATTATACCTCCTTGTATAACTTGCCGCGCCCGGGGACTCTCCCCTCTGAGTCGGAGGAGGCTCTCTCAGCTTATTTATCGGAATTTATCACCAAAACTCTGCCTCCGGACGCCAGGGCCCTCCTTGACCAGCCGATCTCCTTGGCTGAGGTGGCTGAGGTCGTGCGATCTTCCCCGGCCGGTAAGAGCCCCGGACCGGATGGCTTCACCATTACCTATTATAAAAAGTTCCTCTCCGTCCTTGGCCCCCACATGGTCTCCTTTTTTAATGCCATCGCCCAAGGTGCTCCATTTGCCCCGCAGGCCCTGTCCGCGCACATTGTAGTCATCCCTAAGCCGGACAAAAACTTGGACTTATGTAGTAGTTTTCGCCCGATCTCTTTGATCAATGTTGATTTGAAGCTTTTCTCCAAAATTTTAGCGAATCGTCTGTTGCCCTTTTTGCCCCATCTCATACATTCGGATCAGGTGGGGTTTGTCCCCGGGCGCGAGGCTAGGGACAACACTATTAAAGTAGTTAACATAATAGCACATGCCCAGTCTCGTCGCCTTCCGTTGATCGTGGCCTCAATGGACGCCGAGAAGGCGTTTGACCGGGTGTCCTGGTCCTTCCTTTTTGGGGTGCTCTCGAAAATTGGTGTTGGTTTTCGCTTCCTTTCCTGTGTGAAAGCTTTGTATGACTCCTCGACCGCGCGGGTGGCCGTTAATGGCTTGTTGTCTGACCCATTCACATTGGCGAACGGTACGCGGCAGGGATGCCCCCTTTCCCCCTTGTTATTTCTTTTGGTCCTCGAACCCTTTGCGAATGCTATCCGGGCCCATCCGGATATAGCGGGTGTCCGGATCGGTCCCCGTTCTTACGCCCTCTCGTTGTTTGCGGACGACATTCTTTTGACTCTCACTGACCCGGTCCGGTCTCTCTCGGCTGTCTTGTCGGAGCTTGCCAGGTTCCAATGATAAAATTAATTTATCAAAATCGGAGATCCTGGGATTTCACATCCCGGAGCAGCTTTGTAATCGAATTCGGTCTGGGTTCCCCTTCAGATGGAGGGACGACTTTATTAAGTATCTGGGTCTGCTTATCCCTACGGATCTCTCGATGTTGCGTACTCTTAATTTTGAGCCCTTGCTGTCTACCTTAGAATCGGACCTGCGTAAATGGGCATATCCTCATATATCCTGGTTTGGGAGGGTGGGGGTCATAAAGATGAATCTTCTCCCCAGATTCCTGTACCTCTTTCAGACGTTGCCTATAGCTCTCCCACAGGCTTTTTCCATAGGTGCCGGAGGGCCTTTTTGCGTTATGTCTGGAGAGGCAGGCCGTCGCGCTTGGCGTTTTCCTACCTGATTCGGCAGCGTTTGCAGGGGGGGGTGAACCTCCCGAGTTTGGAGCTTTATTGGCAGGCGTCTCACTTGCGCCGCGTTATCGAATGGTCCGTCGACTCAATTAAGCAATGGGTGTCTGTGGAGGGGTCCTTCCTGACGTGCCCGGTGTCTACGCTACCGTGGACTCGCGACCCTGTGGGTTGCGTCACTGTTCCTACCCACCCTTTCCTTCTCCCTACCTTGCGGGTCTTCCGTAGACTGCTGCGAGTTGGTTCGGTGGCAAGGGTTCCCGGCCCACTGACTTCCTTGATGGGGAACCCGGACTTTCCTCCGGGTCGTTCGGGTGGTGGCTTACGGGCTTTTCTCCCGCCGGGAGTGCGCACATTGCGCCTCTGCCATGTGGTTTCTGGGACGGCCCTGAAGCCCTTAGAGGCCTTGTTCGGCCCGGGACCCTGCCCCTTTTCCCTCCAGTTTCTCTACCATCAACTGAGGCATTTCGTATCTTCCTTGGCGGTTCTGCCGCATATGGAATGACCGCTTTCGCAATTGGAGAGGTTCTGCCTCGAACTGACGGAGCCGCCCCATCTCTTGTCTAAGTTATATGCGCTATTGCTTTCCCCTGAGCCGGTCGCCAAGCCATATTACTTTGGCCTCTGGGAGAGGGACCTGGCATGCTCGTTTGAGCCGGAGGATTGGTCTAAGATCCTCCTTATCGTCCACAAGGGATCGGTGTCTAGTCGAATGCAGGAGACGTCTTTCAAGATTCTTACACGATGGTACAGGGTTCCCCTAGACATTCATAGATTTGTCCCCCAGGTACCTCCGACATGTTGGAGGTGTGATGCCCATCCTGGTTCCCTGTTGCATATTTGGTGGTCCTGCCCTGCTATTAAGCCCTACTGGGATTCCGTCGTGTCGGCGATCCGTGATGTTGCTGATCCTGATTTCCAGGCTTCTCCTGAGGCCATTCTGCTTCATCACACGCAGTCTTCTTTTTCTAGCTATAAGCGGTCCTTGAGGTTTCACCTGATTAATGCGGCCAACGCGGTCCTCCCCCGCCACTGGAAGTCAGCCACCCCTCCCTCCTTCATGGCCTGGGTTAATCAGGTCGAATTCATTTACCAGATGGAGGTCCTGGTGTGGTCAGCTAGGGGTGCGGGGCATAAAGTTGAACTTAAGTGGTTCCATTGGAGGTTGTTCATCACGTCTCTGGAACATCGTCCCATTTCTGTCTCCCTCTAGGGGTCCGCTGTTACTCTCCTACTGAGTGTTCGCCCTCTTCCCGCGCATTTTTTTATTGGTGTCTATTTCTATGGTCTCGCCGTGGGTCGTAATGATTCTGTGGTGGAGCTATTCCCTGGACCCTGGGACACACTTGTTTCTCATTGTTTTTATTTCTTTTTGTTTTACATATTGTTTTCTGACACTGTACTATTGGGTACCTCTCTACTTATCCGCCTTGTTTGGGCCTCCCTCTACGGGGGTGGCTCTAGTACTTTATGTGCCCGATTTGTTCTGATATATGCTCTCATTGTCTCATGTGCTCTTTGCCATTCCGGTACGTGTGCTGTATACCCTCCTGCTGTGTATGTATATGCTCCAGTGTTAACATATGTTGCCGGTATTTTGTACCATGTATTTTTTACCATACGTGCAATAAACTGAGAATTGAGAAAAAAAAATAATTTACATAGTGCTTCTTGCGATAAGTATATTCAAGGAGTATGACAAAATGAGAATAGACAGACTAAGACAAACCAATACATTAGGTAATGTTGACCCTGCTCATTTTTATAATATTCACATCAGCCCTTTGAGTACCTATAAAGTATAACTTCACATCAGCAAGTGTGATTGCTGTGTTTTCATTTAAAAAGCCCTTTGAGTACCTATAAAGCATAACTTCACATCAGCAAGTGTGATTATATTCTATGAACGTACTGTAAACAATTAAAATAGTTACAGTGGAAAGGGGAAAAAAATCACAATTTATTGTTAGGCATAAAAATAGCAACTTACCATCTTTTGTCAGTGTTGCTTGCTCTTTTACTCAAAATGTGGCTTTTATCAAAAACCACAAGCGTAAGGATATGGTAATGTAACTATTTTTTGTCCTTGCAGCTCTAAGTAGTTCTTTTGTGTCTGAAGCCCATCCATTTATTTTGTGTGAAACAGGTTGAAATGGTGCATGATCAGAAAGAATGAAATGAGTGAGGATAAGTGATGGAATAGTTGAGGGACTAAATGTATTGAGGTCTCTCAGTAGTTCCAACTACAACCATATATCTTAGTTATCATTTGTATAACATTAACTGTGTTAAAAAAAGGCACCAATACACGTCATTCAATTTACAAAACATTAAAGTTGCTGTGATTTCACTAGATGTTGCCATCAATATTGCTGACATGGCGTTCTGGTTGCTTCTGCAATAATATCTCCAAAAGAGAGTAGAAGTATAAAGTTTTCTACCCAATGATGTCAAGCCATATGTAACATTTACTGAAATGTCACATATAGTATATCATAAGTTTACATTTATGTATATGATAGTGGGGATAATTCTCTTTTTTAATAACTTATACCCATTTACTGAGAAGGTTTTTTCCCAAACAACTCTACTTGTAATTCCCTAATAAGGAGCATTTAAAACATGAGGCATTACAAGAGATTTTAAACTAGTTCACAACACTTTTTGTTGATTCTAATGTAACTCAGGGTTAGCTCCCATGGACTCTAGAGAAATTTGCATACTTTTATTTATTGTAAAAAAAATTTTTTAAACCATTTTTTATATGTTTTCTGGGAGGTTGCTCCTTTTATAATGGGTTCTTACCTGTGAAAAATCTACTTATGGTATTTGAAATACAAATAGTGGGAACAAATCATCAGCTACTTCAGTGTGACTGCAACTCTTAGTCTATATATGTTATCATGGGGGTCCTAGGTCATGTTTCTTATTTAATAATAGCAACAACCATAAAAAGAGGAGAATTTGTGCTTGTGGCAGTTGTGGTTGCATATATTTATTATTATTATTAGCATTACTGGATACTAAATGTACTCTGAAGGTAAGCAAGGTCGCAATAAAAAAAAGCAATGCAAACTGGCACATGTGTTTGTCTAAGAAGTCCCATTTTAACAAAAATGTGGTCCAATACAACTCAATGTTAGAGGAATGTTATTTAATTCAAGACATTTTTTTAAATTAAAACCCCAATCACTAGCCTGCAACCAAAGAAAAAAAATTAAGGGCCAGAGTACTCAATGAGCGGAGGAGTTGAGGTGTTAATTTTGGCCCACACTTTTTCAGTCTTGTGGCTTTAACCAATGCCAGTTTTTACAAGTTCAGCCAGGGCCGGACTGGCCCACCGGGATACCGGGAAATTTCCCGGTGGGCCGGAAGGTCCGTGGGCTGGGCGGCCATGAAGACAGCCGCTGAGCTGCCCCCCAGGCTGCCCGAAAACTAATCAAAGCGGCCGCTGGGTGCTAATGCGGCCGGCATCAGCACCCAGCAGCCGTGTGCGATGGCCGTCTAGTGATGGGAGCAGTGTGAGGGGTGAAAGCTCCGCCCCCTCGCACTGACCTTTCACCCCTCACGCTGCTCCCATCACTATGCGGCATCAGCACGCACCGGCCGTTTAGATTACATTCCCAGCAGCCTGATGGCTGCATAGTGATGGGAGCCGCGTGAGGTGGAAGCTCCGCCCCCTCGCACTGCTGCAGCACCGGATGTCAGGTCAGTGGCATCCTGGCTGTCAGTATAGAGGAGAACAGTGTGCAGCTGCCAAGAAGTCAAGAGAAGTAGAAGGTGAGTAAAATAATGTATTTTTTGTACTGTATAATGTTTTTTGTATTTGTTAAAAACAAAAAAAAATCGGCATGTGTGTGTATGTAAGTGTGTCCCCCTATATGCCACTCTGCCTTCAGAAATGCCTTATATCCCCCTATATGCCACTCTGTCCCATGATATGCCTTTTAACCCCCTATATGCCAGAGTTGCATATAGGGGTATAAGGCATTTCTGGATGCAGAGTGACATATAGGGGGTCAAAAGGCATATCTGGAGGCAGAGTGGCATAAAGGGGGTTAAAGGGTATATCATGGGGCAGAGGAGCATATAGGAGGGTATAAAGCATATCGGGTGGCAGAGTGGCATATAGGGGGCATAAGGCTTTTCTGGAGGCAGAGTGCCCCATGATATGCCTTTTAACCCCCTTCATGCCACTCTGCCTCCAGAAATGCCTTATACCCCCTATATGCCACTCTGTCCCATGATATGCCTTTGAACCCCCTATATGCCAGAGTGGCATATAGGGGTATAAGGCATTTCTGGATGCAGAGTGACATATAGGGGGTCAACAGCATATCTGGAGGCAGAGTGGCATAACTGGAGTTAAAAGGGATGTCATGGGGCAGAGGGGCATATAGGAGGGTATAAAGCATATAGGGGGCATAAGGCTTTTCTGTAGGCAGAGTGCCCCATGATATGCCTTTTAACCCCCTTTATGCCACTCTGCCTCCAGAAATGCCTTATATCCCCCTATATGCCACTCTGTCCCATGATATGCCTTTTAACCCCCTATATGGCAGAGTGGCATATAGGGGGTTAGAAGGCATATCATGGGACAGAGTGGCATATAGGGGTATAAGGCATTTCTGGATGCAGAGTGACATATAGGGGGTCAAAAGGCATATCTGGAGGTGGAGTGGCAAAAAGGGGGTTAAAAGGCATATCACGGGGCAGAGGGGCATATAGGAGGGTTGGGGCATGTCAGGGAGGCAGAGTGGCATATGGGGGGTATAAGGCATTTCTGGAGGCAGAGTGACATAGGGAGTAAAAGGCATTTCTGGAGGCAGAGTGGCATATAGGGGATTAAAAGGCATATTATGGGGCAGAGTGGCATATAGGAGGGTATAAAGCATATCAGGGAGGCAGAGTGGCATATAGGGGGGCATAAGGCTTTTCTGGAGGCAGAGTGCCCCATGATATGCCTTTTAATCCCCTTCATGCCACTCTGCCTCCAGGAATGCCTTATACCCACTATATGCCACTCTGTCCCATGATATGCCTTTTAACCCCCTATATGGCAGAGTGGCATATAGGGGGTTAGAAGGCATATCATGGGACAGAGTGGCATATAGGGGGTATAAGGCGTTTCTGGAGGCAGATTGGCATATAGGGGGTTAGAAGGCATATCAGGGGGGCAGAGTGGCAAGCCTGGGGGAAGAGGTGCATAACTCGGGGTAGGTTGTCAAATGAAAGGAAATAAAAACCAAACATGTCTCAATCATAGCTTTTATTAAATATGGAAAAAAATAGTCTACATGAATTAATAAAGAAATAAAAGTTTCTTACCAGAATATCGTGAAGAATAATGTGATCAGTGTTTTGTTCCACTGAATAAAATGGAACTCTTTCATCTAAAAATGTTCACAGTAGTAAATGTTTTGATCCCATTATGTGTAATGTATTTCGTTTATTAGGGCCTTTTAACACTTTTGCTTTCTGGCATTTTAATACAAATAATGAGATAAAAAGAATGGCACATAGTGTGACTCGGGTGTGTATAAGGGGTGCGTGTGGGTATAAGAGCTTCACCGTGAGAAACTATATGGGGCTGGTCTCCAAATTTTTCCAGGGCTGCTTTTCAGTCCCAGTCCGGCCCTGAGTTCAGCACACAAATGTTCAAGGAAAAAATGAGAAATGAATAACAGTAAGCATGGCTACATCTGTACATTTTGCTTAACCTTCAAATTAATTAAATGTGAGCAAAATGTGTTTAATAGAAATTAATTCCAATAATATTTTCTGGTTTCCTGTTTTATCCCAAACAGGGAGGAAATGCAAGGTGAGGAAATGTGACTTCTAACTTCCCTGAAACTCACAGGCTCTCGCAGTCCCTTGCAAATACATAACATATTATAGAATATATATTGCTTATTTTACATTGAAGTTGCATGTTTGTTTTGTGTATTGAACTATAAAATCTAGTATTTGAAATATGCTGCAAAGTATTTCAAAGTGAGCTACTAGCAACTGTTATTTTTGTATAATGGCAATACTGTTAGCTTGTACGCAATGAAGGCCAAGAAACGGAAAGCTGATTTCTATTTTGAATGTAATAGAAAAAGGAAAATTGGACAAAAATGTTTCATGTTTGTACTACCCATGAAAAATGAAAGATATTTCTAATAAAATAAACTTCATTAACATGATAGTATAAATACAAGCATTATTTAAACAGTTCTTTAAATAATTGTATTAAACTATAAATGTTAAATACTTATTTTTTCTACCCTTTGAGTACCTATAAAGCATAACTTCTACATGCTCCCAAGTCAAATGAAATCCCACTAAAAGGCATACGTTAGTATATTTGTGTCTCTATTGACGACACAAATACTTGTGGTTGCATGGTAAGTCTTCCTGTAATAAGAGTCAATGCTGACTATAGAAGTTGCTTATTACAGTGCTTTAAATAGTTGAAATAAACACTGTCTAAATGTATTGACTCCTTGTTGCTAGCATTTCAATAGCTAAATTAGTATGCACACATTTTGTGGTTGATATAATGTTAGGTTCCTAAACTAGAATGGCAAATCTCATCTTTAAAACAGAGCTCTCTAGATTTAATTGTGGAGTCGCCAAACATAAAGTTCTTATTTGGGGCATTCTGTGAATTTTCTGTTGCTTCTAAATTGTATGGTATTGATTTCTTTTGACTCATCACTGAAATATAGTAAAAAAATGAAAGGTCAATGTAGATTTGAGAAATGAGTTGTTTTCCTATTACATTATAAGAAGACATATAATATATCACTGATAATTCCAGTTGGATTTTGAGTACTGGGAAAATATTATTTGAAGACTGTAGTCTCCCAGATTCTTACATTTGTTATCAGCAACACTGCTGAAGTTGGGAAAACTATTTTCTTCTTCACAATGTTTACAGCCCAGTGGGTACATTCAGGGCTGGGAGAAACTACAGCAAAGGTCTAGTTACAATAATCTGTTGTCTGGGGTCTGTTCTATGGGCAGTGGCTATTGATTAATGCACATGGTGAATTTGAAAACATATTAAAGCAAGAATGTCATGCTGAAGTTGTCAAGCTGAACTAATGCTCTATTATTAATGGTTAAAAACAGTCAACATTTATCTATAAATGCCCATTTCAAACCTTTTTTGCAACAAATATGTCTTGGGCTTTGGCAACATAAATAAATGCAATAGACACTAAATCGTTGTGCATTAAAATGTAAAACTAATAGCAACACTTGTACAGTGAGACCAGAAAGGGTGTGTGGTCACAGGCAGGCCAAGGTCAGAAACATTAATCACAGTAGTAAGTGTGTGACCATGTGTCTTTGGGTATGTTAGTGTGAGTGCCTGGGTATATTATTGTGTGTGTCCGGGTAGATTAGTTAAAGTGTGTTTCTGGGTATGTTAGTATGTGTGTGTCTCAGTATGTTTGTGAGTGTGTGTGAGCAGGGCCGGCCGAAGACTTAACGCCGCCTGGGGCGAAGTTTAAAACGCCGCCCCCCCGCCGGCGCCGGGGGGGCGGCATTTTAAACTTCGCCGACGCCATAATCTAGGATCCCCCCCCGGTACTTACCTTTAAACAGTCCTGCGGCGAGTCTCCCTGCTCTGCCACGGTGCCGGCTTGTAATGCTGAGCGCCGGAAATTGACGTCACTTCCGGCGCTCTGCATTACAAGCCGGCACCGGGGCCGAACAGGGAGACTCGCCGCAGAGGAGAGAGAGGGGCGCCGAGCGGGTAAGCGAAAACCACTCGGTGCCCCTCTCTCTCTCTCTCTCTCCTCCGCTTCAAAAAAAAAAAAAAAAAAAAAAAGCGCTTGGGGCGGCAAAGTGCCGCCCCTTCTAAAGTGCCGCCTGGGGCAATTGCCCCAGTCTGCCCCATTATAGGGCCGGCCCTGTGTGTGAGGGTATATTTGTGTGTGAACTTGTGTCTTTGGGTATATTAGTGTTGTGTCTGGATATGTTAGTTTGTGAACATGTGTCTTTGTCTGGGTATGTTAGTGTGTGGGGTTATGTTAGTGCCTGTGTCTGGGTATGTTGAGTGTCAGTGTTGAGTGCCTGTGTGTGTGTGTGTGTGTGTGTGTAAGCATCTGAATATGTGTTTCTGGGTGGTTGTTAATGTGAGTGCCCTTCTTGAAGTCAGGCTCTGGATCTGCCCCTGTTTTTTTCCTGAGCCCCCCTCCATTACACAGTTTAGTCAAGGAGTGTGTTGTCGGCACCATGATTCCTAAAAGGGTTAGCTTACATTTTATTAGGATGAGGGTGGTATATGTAGAAGCCCTACTATCCTTTAAGGTTGTTTTGCTATTATGTTTAACGGGATGTAAGTAATGTGAAAGCTTTTAGGCACATGTAAGAATCACATTTAAACAATTGCACGTACTGTGTGTCATCTTCAATTACGTACTTGGGTTTCTAATAAATCTTTGAGGCCTTTTGGAGGTATTTCCTAAATGTTTTAAAGGACATGGCTAAACAGCATTTACTTTATGGTAAAACAGACAGTGACATAACATTGGAAAGCATAGCAATTGACTTTGAATCCACAAGAGGAAAGCTCAATAGCAAAACTAGTTGGATGATTACAAAGCTCTTGGATGATCCCAAAAGCCATTACATTGCAGAACTCACCAAGGGACTTTTTGACGTCTCCCACAATATTTTAGAATGCACAAGTACAAACCATGTTTTTATTCAAGCGCATACTGGGAAAATAGCTAATAGGAGATTCTACTTTTTCATGATATTGTATTAGGAAATTTAGCTTGTTAATAATCATACATAAGCATCAAATGAAGTAATATGTAACTGAAGAAACATATTTCCTGTGGCAAGCAAAATATATTTTTTTAAATAACCAGCTAGCAATACAAGTTTACCTTGAGAGCCAAAAATAAACATTTATAACCTCACAACACCCTGCATTACCTGGATTTCAAGCATTAAATATATTTTAAATAGTAAAAGCCAAAAAAAGATGAACAATTGGCAGTGAATTTTGGCTGGAGAAATCATGTACACAATATCATAGTGGAACATCAGAACTGTAAAAATAGCTTAGTTATTCCCTTGTAGTTGCCAGAAGGGATGATGAATTAAAGTTATTGCTTCAGGAAATATCATCTGCCTTTCTGAACAATAAAAAAATGTGATAACATAGATTAGTAGACATATAGCCAGTTATCCATCTTAGATAAAATAATTGAAGCAAACAATTTGAAACTCAATGGTTTTAATGAAATAAAGTACATATGCACTGCTATTTTCTGGAGAGAAACAAGGCATAGGGCACCTATTATGGTATTTGTTTCCCTCTCAGTCTTGCCTTCTTACCTGGATGTTCTACAACACATTTGACTTCTTGAAAGGTATCTCCCTACAACAATGAAAATGTCCTTTCACATAGAAAGCCACATGTTTGTTGTGTAAAGAAATGCTCTAGCTTCTTAAGGAATACAAAATTAAAAGCAGTATAACTCACCAAATACAATGTGAATACAGTGTTTTGAAGAATGCATTAAAGAATGAAACACTAAAAAATCTGTAGAAGAGCCTTGTAGCTCAGTATCATGTGGTTGCATTGTATCATGAACAAAATGTTTCTGCCCTTTGTTTCTCTTCTGAGAAAGTAACATGACTGCAAGTCATAAGAGGACTTACAAAACATGTACATGCATGTACTAGTATCTGTACAGAAACAGAATATGGTTACACCAACGTTTCCAGAAAAGCTGAGGATTTCTGTATTAACATGTTAAAAACAGGCCCATTTCACAAATGTATCAAATGTATGAAGAAAAACAGATGCTTATTTGGGGGTGTGGTTTCTTGCTAAAGAAGATGGTTATCTTAGAAATATCCAACCACAACTGACACACAGTGCAAAGAAAAAACACCTTGGAGTTATTGAAGTTATTCTTGGCATCACCTTTTTCTTAAGCAGCAATATATATATAATGGGGCTGGTCACTTAGAGGTTTCCCTGGAATACTTAATGACCGTAGACAACCTGACCATCTTGCTTCTTGATATAGAGATAAGAGAACACCTTACGCCAATACCTGCAGGTATTAATAAGTCTTGAGGCACTTGAAAAAACTACCTCAGTACAGGATTCACCACCCACAGAGATGGATTTTACAACTTGTCGGTTGATTTATGGAAGCTATAGGCAACAGAAATAGCCATAGGTCAATGGGCTACTACAGATTGAGAAATCAGAAGATTGTGATCTTTTAAAATATTTTTTACTGGTTTGATTGAATAACCTGTTGATTTCCCGATCAAGATAGTCATTGTGGCTTCAGTTGGTATGTGCAAGGGGATGAAGGGAAATCCTAATAACTTGCTCAAGGGTCAGATACCAATCAGGCAATTTGATGGTTTGAAGATCCAAAGTAAGGTCTTCCTTAGTGAGCAGTATATCTGTGGTGTCACCTTTATTATCGATTAATTTAAAAGTGAAGTTCCATCAATATACCTGCCTTTTTTGGGGTTGAATTAAAGGAGTTAGCACTCTTCTAAGTTGTAGCAGGATCCAGGAAAGGATAGACACTTGGTATTCTCGAAGTCACCGGTTATACTTTCTGTTTCCTGAGCAGTCATATGCTTAAAGAAAAGATCATACAAAATGCTAGAGGCTGGGGGAGTGCTAACTCATTTTATAAATAAAGATAATAAAGGTGACACCACAGCCACAAAGAAGACCTAACTTTAGATCTTTAAACCATCAAATTACCTGATTGGTATCTGACCCATGAGCAAGTTATTAGGATTTCCCTTCATCCCTTTGCACGCCTCAACTGACATTGCAACAAGTAAAGACTGCCAGATTGTCAGAGTACGCCAGCATTAGGCTTGTGTCTGTCTGTACGCCAACATTTGATTTTATTACCCAAGATGATGAAGCTTGGCATTATTAGAGTATTGTTACCAGCAGTTAGTTGAGTGGTTAGATGAGTTGATATCATGACCCTCTCACCCTTACCGGCTCTCTCCCGCTGTCATCCATCACTGCAGGCCATCCAAAAGCTCCGTGAGTAGGCCGAAAACACGGTCTGTAGTAGCTACATCTACCCGCGGTAGTGCGGTAGGCCAAAACCGTAGCCTAATGTTAAAGCAAACCCCAGGTGTTGCCCAGACATCAGCATACTGTTGCACACCTGTGGAGGGATGGTGAAGCCTGCCTTCACCATCAACTATCCACCAATAGTGTTTACACACATAAACAGTGAACCAGGTGCTGTGGAATCACTCCTCTCTTATAACCAATGCAGTGAGGAGCTTGTTCAACACAGCACTACAAAACCCCTCAGACTGTGACCACTTTACTTTACTTTGGTTCCTGTATGTCCATAGACTTCAGCTTCCTGTTCTCCTCTGCTCGCTCTGCTACAGACCCTCTATTGGATTCTCCATTACTTGACCCTTGCCTGGATTGCCGTTTACTCTGGTTGCCGCCTACCCCTGACCTATTGAACTGTTTACTGACACCGTTTTGGGCTATCCTCTGCTCTTACGCTCCCAGCCCAATCCTGACAGTTGAGGGTTAACTCAAATGACCAGACAGTACTGAGTTTGCACTGCCTTGCATGCTAACACTCGCAAAACAACTCAAATAACTTGCTAAAAAGTTTGCAAAGTCCTACAGCTATAATATTTACAAGTTTCAAGCAAGGGCAAGAAAGTTTAATACACCATTTTGAAACTAAAGTGGAGATATCCAGTTTACCTACCGATATGGCACAACCCTCACTTCCCAGAAGCCACATTCCTACAATGGCACAAGAAGGACCTACAAAGAGTCTCTTCTTTTATCACCAACCAATGTGTTTTCACGTTGCAACAATGCAAAAATAAATACCATGGTTGGCATATCAGCAATTAAATATCTTACCAATGTAACAAGACTTTCTCAAGACTAGACATATCATATTCTTACTGATAGGGGTAAGTTTGAGGTGAAGATAATAGTGTTCTTGGGGTACAAAATTAGTCCTGAGGGCTTCAACTTGGCATTCTGTGACAGAATGGGCATTGCACTTTCTTCTTCCTACCGTCCACTGTTGAAAGAGCTAATCGGTGCATTGAGTCATATCTTCCTATACTCACCAACGACAACCAAGATGATCAGTCTGATCTCGTCCCTCTAGCCAAGTTTGCTAAAAACACAAGAAAAGCAAACACACTCCACTGGTGTAAATGAATAGATAATACTTTCCCTAATTAGGCAGCAGCACCCAAATAAGCATTCCTCCAACACTTAATAATCTATACAACTCTATAAACTATTCACCCCAAAACAATTAATACATGCCCTAATAGTATACTCCTTCAGTCCTTATGTCCTGTCACTGTGGACCTAAACATATTGTGTTTATTCACATGTTACAGATTTACATCTGCTAGAACACTGACAGATTATAGGCACATGCAGCCCCATGGAGCAGGACTGGATTCCCCAATATTATATATTGTAATGCCTGGTTTTGTCAACAATATTTATCTATAACTGAAGAATAATAGATGATATGAAACAGGCAATTTTCATTAAAAATAAAGTCTAATTGTCAACCCGAAATATCAGCCTGATGTCCTGAAGCTGCTTCAAATGCAGAAGTCTTTATGGAGAACAAGAGAGATGATTGAGTGTGACAGAGAGTGAGGAAAAATAAATTCACATGAAAATTCTAAATCCAAATGCACAAGTCTAGTAAGGACTGCATGAACATCCTGAAAATCAGCACTAAAAAAACAGCCCATGGGACTTATATGTTACCCATATAACTCTCAAGGTTAGAAAAACCTCTTGCTGTTTTAATAGTGGTGTTGAGTAGAAAAGATAATCTATTTGTGCATTGAACCAGAATAACTAAGGTTGTTAACAAAGTAAACTGGCAACCATCACAACAATTTCAGTCCTAAATCTTTTGGAAGCAGAATAGCAGTTGCTTGAGTAACAAATGAAGGCGACTGATATATTCAAACACATTTGTCACAAACATATACGAAAAATATGCTAATTCAGTGTTTACAAGTTTGCCCTAATCATTTACTGCCAATGTTTGCTCTTCCTTACATGATACATCATTGTTGGCTTTTTCAGGCTCTGGTGAGCAGCTGCTGATGACTCAGGACACCACTTGTACAGTTTCACTCAAAAGAGTAACTGACATAATTATTATTTTATTATTCCTTTTTATTATTCCTTGACACATAGAACCAGTTAAGTTATTTTTTTTGTTGCTAAAGAGTTTTACCATTTCAGATTAGTATTTTCTCTTTTTCTGAAAAATTTGCATCAAGGCCATCACCATGTACAAAGTGCTTTTTTAATAACAGTGTAGATAGAAGATCCAGCTCCACAAATAAGGGTTTAAAAATTCAATTAGACCAGCTAAAATATGATAGACAAAAAAGAGAAAAAAAGAGATGTGCTCAAGTGATTGAGAAAAAATACGCCAACGCGTTTCAAACCTTACGGTTCTTAATCATGGCTTATACCGAGGATATGGCTTGGCCTTCTATCCCTTGCTCCCTGCAGTTTGAAGCGTCTCTTCGAAACATCTAAATGGTGAGCTGGAGTTATCTTTGTTTTACGTGCTTTTTTTCTTTCCTTTAATAGCTGGACATCATTGCATGAGCTCTGACCATAATACAGTTAAATGACAGAATCAACTTGTGTACCGACCTTGGGTTTGTTTTTGACTATGCTGCTCTCCATGAACCCGAACCCGGCTTGTATACTGGACTATGCTGCTCTCCGTGAACCCGAACCCGGCTTGTATACTGGACTACGCTGTTCTCCGTTAACCGATCCCGGCTCCGTGTACAGTTCTCACTGCTTTCAGTTCACTTGTTCCTGTTGCATCTCGCCTCTGTGTTTTTTCTGCATACCGGACTCCTTCATCTCCCCCAGCCTTACACACACATGCTAACACCATACACTAACACACAAGCTAAAAAGTACACTAAAACATGCAGACTTTCCAGCCATACAGTACTATGCAGATCCATGCAAACATAATATGCTGACACACACTCAAACACCATTCAGGAACACACACGCTAACACCATACACTGACACAAACTCACGCTAACACCCTACACTCATACACACTCCATCCTCCTACCTCTTACCTCAGAAAGAGTCCTCTCTGCTGCAGTGGTGGCATCCTACTACCACAAGACCACCGAAAATGCATTCTGTGACCTCCCTCCCAGGGTGCCTGGGTCAGCTTTGCTGACTGAGGTCACATTGGCAGGGCTGTTCTTTCTTCTTGCTGATAGAGTTAAAGCTCCAGGCCCACATCTCATCAAGAGGCCTATAGCCCACTGTCAAGTGCATTGTGTGCCTGTCTAGCATTCTTTTTAATAATGTGCCCAATCCATCTGTCTTTGAAAAGGAGCTAGTCTACCTAGTTGTAATAACAATTAGGACCATATATGTTGTTCTTTTTTTGTTGGACCAAATATGAACTCCGAGTTATTGTGTAAGTGAAAAAGCTGTAGAATTGTTTTTATTTTTCTGTTTTTTTTTTTGTTTTAACTTTATACACTGTAGGCTGTTCCTGGAGCAATATGCAAAAAATGCAGAGACATCCAGTAGTTAGACATTTTGCATGCAGAAATTATTCATTAAAGTAGGATTAACCTATGATGATTCTGTTGGCTGATTTAGTCTATAAAACATTATACAGTACAAAACAATAAATGAGGTAACAAAAAAGGTTAACAGGCAAGATTTTTTTTGCCCTTGATGCAAAACTGAAATTTTTTTTTTAATGTTTAAGATTAAGATATTTATTTTGTAATGATATAGCATTGTTTTATTTAATGCTCATTTATGGTCAAACAATTTAATACTTTTTTATATTTATTTATATTTAAATAATTAATATAATTATTTTTTTATATTTAACAGCAGACATCATAAGGAAATAATATCTTGTATAATAACTGCCATTTGACTATTATGGCAGTGTTATAAATCCTGATAGTATGCATCCTTTTCATAATAATTTTCTGAGCTGAACACTAAGTCAGTGTATGATGCATTTAGCCAATGGGCAATTATAAGAAGTTGGGAAATGTGATGTGTCCTTAGTCTGCCAGGGATAAATGCTAATAAGTAAATAAAAGGATATGATCTTTCCCTAAAGTGAAAAAGTTGTACCAATGCAGTATGACATTAAGGAACCAAGATTAAATGAAAATATATGTCAAATGTCACTGAACTAGTGATTTCAGTGATTTTGATGTGAAAAGAATTCTACAGTTAAACTGATTTGGCCTTAAATATGATAAAGTGTTTTTTATATTTCTCTAGGAAAAGAATACAAGTCTAAGGTTAAACCAATGATATTTCCCATAATCTGGTTACTGTTATACTATGCTCCCCAACTGTCCCGATTTAGACGGGACAGTCCCGATTTTGGGTCTCTGCCCTGCCATCCCACCTATACCTTCCTTTGCAGGGGCAGAGGAAGGGTGAGACCAGGGCCGGACTGGCCCACCAGGATACCTGGAAATTTCCTGGTGGGCCAGCTGGCATACCGACATTCAAAACAGCCGCTTAGCGGCTGCGAGCGGGATTGAAAGCCTCTTCCGGCCTCCGGTGCCTAATTAAATTAAAGGGGCTGGCATGCACGCACTGCGCCACCCATGGCCGTGCCGCAGCTCTTCTTCCCACCCCTTTCAAAGTGCTGAGGCATGATATGCCATTTAACCCCCTATATGCCACTCTGGTATAAGGCATTTCTGGAGGCAGAGTGGCATATACGGGGTTAAAAGGCATATCATGGGGCAGAGTGGCATATAGGAGGGTATAAGGCATATCAAGAAGGCAGAGTGTCATATAGGGGGGTTAAAAGGCATTTCTGGGGGCAGATGTGCAGAACTGGGGGGTGCAGGTTGGCAAATATAAGGAAATAAAAACAAAGACACAAACATTTCTCAATCATAGCTTTTATTAAATATGAAAAATAGTTAACAGTTTAAAGAAAATCTTGAAGAATAATGTGATCGCTCTTTTGTTCCACTGAATAAAATTGAACTTTTTCATCTAAGAATTTTTGCAGTAGCAAATGTTTTGATTCCAAAATCAAAGGGCAGTGTACATGTTTATGTGTGTGTGTAAGGGCAGTGCATATGTGTGTGTAAGGGCTGTGTACATGTATATGTGTATGTGTAAGGGCAGTGTATATGTGTGTATGTAAGGGCAGTGTATATGTGTGTGTGTGAGGGCAGCGTATATGTGTGTGTGTGTGTGTGTGTAAGGGCAGTATATGTGTATATGTGTGTGTGTAAAGGCAGTGAAGGACAGAGAAGGACATAGACTGCAGACTGAGACAAACAAAACAAACCGGTGGAGCAAACCTTATAAAGGAAACAGGAGCTGAAGCTAAGAGCAAGACTGGAATCAAAGAATCAGAAGTACAGGGCAGAGCATAAGGAAATCCAGGAATGGATTACAGCAAAGAATTACTAATAAACAAACTAAACATTGAATCTAAACACATATCAGAGAAAGACATACCTGCAGACTGAGACAAACATAACGGGTGGGGCACACCTTATAAAGAACAGAAGCTGAAGCTAAAGGCAGGACCGGAATCTAAGAATCAAAAGTTCAGGACAGAGCATAAGGAAATCCATGAATTGATTGTATTGAGACAGGGGAACTGTAGCAAAACAGAGGAAACCAGAGATAGGCAGCTCCGCAGCCTGGATGGGGCACGACAACAATTCAATGTCTGCTATCCAATTTTGTCCAAAAACAGCTACAGAAAGGCAGGGGTGGGACCAAGTTTAGTGACACTTGGGTGCAGAATTCCTTCTGCACTTCCCCCTGTACTAGAACGCACCTACTTGTTTAAACACAGAATCACTTTAAAACCTATTCAAACACCATACACGCACACATAAGTACACTTCCTGTTAACCTCTTATTTGCATCACTAACCCTAGGCTCACCTCACCATTTATTGAAACACACACTCAAGCTAACTCTATATATTAGCACCCACACCAAATATTTTTTTTTTATTTTTTTTTAGATCGCAACAACAGAATTCATGAAGATATGCTTACATACATGGAATAGCATGTAAATTCACATACATATTCACCATTTCGATAGATTTGCAATACATAGAACAGCATATACATTTCCATACTTATTCACAGATTCACATATATAATGATGCGTCTAGGAGTACAAATAATATAAAACACAATTAGACTAGGATTTCAACAAACTTCCTAGCCTAATCCCCACAAAAACCTTGACATGCGGGCATACCAAGAAGAGAAAAAGAAAAAAGGAAAGAGAAACCCACACCAAATATTAACACACACTCATGAAAACACTGTATACTAACAAAGATACTTTCTACTAGACTTGCATTCTTCATGAATTCATACAAATTGCAAATTTATCCAGTTTTGGTGATTTCAGTGATTCATACAAAGGCACGAAATCAAGATCAGACCCACAAATCGGATGAATTTTTATCCAAAATATGTGGGTCCACATTCACTCACACCTCATTCTTGTCTACTCTCTCACGCTCGCTGTTTCCTTACCTTCTCTGCTGCCCACTTCTGTTTCTGCTAACCATTTCAGCTTTTTCTATCTTTTATATTCTCCCTTCTTTTCTCTTCTCTCTTCTTTAATCTTCAATCTTTGTCCATGGACATAACCCAGTGGGAAAGAACATCCTCTCTTTGATCCTCCAATCAAGGGAGGGGATGTCAAAGTGCCAAAATCGCTGCCATATTGCCCAACTTGATCTCAGGGCAATATGATAGGTTTTCTGTTTTAATGAAATAAATATGTGTATTAATGTGAGGATATCTTAACTGTCTGCATGCTTATCTGTCAGATCTGTAGCTATGCGGAGTTATTTTGAGAAGAAATGAAACTCTAAATTTGCAGGTGAGTCATTTGTGGAATTATCTCATACATTTTATTGTTGGTTACATTTTAAATAACTAGCCTACAACATAAAAGAGTTATATTAGTTTGATATTAAGTGACATGATAAAACCAAAAAAATGGATGCTAGCTACCACCTTTATTGCATTTTGAAACTTAGGGACGCATAAACAAAATTATACCTACGCTGCTAGAAGGATGTGAAAGATGTGTTTTGTGAAGTCAGTTAGCATCTAGAATTTCAGATAAACAGGCTTTTTAAACCTGCTTGATTAGGCAGCTGTGCTTGCCTCAGCAGGCAGATCAATCAAAAGAACCGAGCAATTGATTGGCTCACCTGTGCTGAAGCAGAGACATTAAAAAATAAGACCTGCTAGTGGCACTTGAAGACTTGAGTTGCCTACCTCTTACATAATTGCACGGAATTACAGTTTGTATCTTAAACCATTAAATGTTCAATATTAGTAACATTTTAGGTTTTAAGCATTGTAAATTGGCATTGACTGATTAAAACTGGGGCACTGAAAAAAATCTTTGGTGCAATTTTAGTGACAAGTTTGTGTTCAAATGCTTTTTAAATACAATTAGTTATTCAAATGCAGTACAACATTTCTACATTTTGTTTTAAAACACTGTCACAACGTAAGCTTTATTTGACAGATCTCTTTTGGTCCTTTTTTTCTTGTGTGCTTCTAATGCGTACTGTGTTAAGGAAAATGACTTCTCTGTGTATTAAAATGTCACTTGCAAAACAAAATCTTTTTTTCTAATACTGCACACAAAGCACATGAGTAAATTGCACTTATGAAACATTTAAGACAAAATGCACCCTGTAGAATTCCTTGCTTTCTTGGTAACTATCCTTTTGATGCTCGAGAACCCAGCTGTGCTTTTCATGGTTATCTAGTAAATATTCCTGTAACATCATAAAAATTTTGGTTTTACTGTAAACTGTATAGTTTAAATATGTAATTTATTTTTAATTGATTGAAAATACAATAATAATAACAATTCCATAAAGCAGTAAAATCATAGAGGATATATTAATATTTTACTTGTGGGAAGGCTAACATTATTTTTTTAGCAATGCAGTCTGTCAACCCTCCAGTGATATAAGATATGCCCTCTGTCTGAAGAGAAAACTGAAGCCTTGTATAACTATATAAACATAAAGTCTTAACCCCTTCAGGACCGGGATTTTTAAGCTAGGGTGTCGCTAAAGGACCAGAGCCGTTTTTGTGTTTTTGCCATGTCTTTCTTCAACTGTAATTTTTCTCTTATCAAGTGGTGCACCCACACAAATCATATATTGTTTTTTTCAGCACAAGTAGGGCTTTCATTTGAAACCATATTAAGCTGGGTAGTACATTGTTTTATTTGAAATAAACTGGAAAAAGTGGGGAAAAAATGAAAAAAAACGCATTTTTTTACAGTTTTGTATACATACAAATTGTACACACATTGAACCAATGGGAAAAAATTATCCCAAATATATTCATTAAGTTGTCCTGATTTGGAAACCACCCAACATGGCCAGGATTTTTATCTATTTTGACCAGTATAGGGCAAATATTGCAAGGCATGCATTACGTTTTTGAAATGTAATTTTTTTCACATTTGGCATGGTAGTCTAATAACTGCAATAGTTGTCACAGATACTGATTATCCCCCCAAAATTATATGTTTATGAACAGTAGATAAGTCAAGGTGTACAACTAGGGTCATTTTGACACTTTTCAAACAGGGATTTTATGGCCAATTGCTGCCAAATTTTGAGGTATTTTTATATTTTTTTGGTTTTTTTGCATATGTTGCAATGTTGCTTTAGATTTTATATTATATTTTGTATAGAATATGTGCAACTGCAGAAAAAAACACCAAATTGTGTTCACCAACATCCCCCGGTTCCAACAAGGCCTCACATGCATGGTTCATGCAATTTTTGAGGAAGCTATGAGGGCAAAACCGGAACATGCGCATTTTCGTTTTCACATTTGGAATTTTCAGAAATTGGTTTCCTGGGCCCATATCCCATTTGGGACATTTTGGAAGCCCCCCAATGTAAATTACCCCATAAAAGTATATATTTATGAACAGTAGACAAGTCAAGGTGTTCAACTAGGGTAGTTTTGACAGTTTTCAGCTAGCCATTTCTTCACTGATGTCTGCCAAACTTCACAGGGAAATTATTTTATTGCGTTTTTAACGCATACATTTCAATGTTGCACTGAATTTCTTGCACACCATAAGCGCAACAGTGGAAGAAAGCACCACATTTTGTTCACCAACATCCCATGAGTCCAACAAGGCCTCACATGCATGGTTCATGCATTATTTGAGGAAGCTATGAGGGCAAAACTGGAACATGTGCATTTACATTTTTTTAAATATTTTTTTTTATCAGATTGCTTGTAAGTGACAGGTTTAGGCCGCTGACATCAATCAGGGAGATCGATCAATAATCAGCCACTTAAAATGTCACCGACAAGTGATCAGGTAATAATTATGATTATTTCATTTATTAATAATTTGTGTTTTTCATAATTACCCTAGATGACCCCTCTCTCTTTGTAGAGCAGGGTCATCCGTGGGCTGCCATAATGATCCGATCACTCCTATTGGCCAGGAGCGATCTGATCAGCCCAGTATTTGACCTGGAAGCACCCTGGACTTTCAGGTCAGTGCTGTTATTTTTTTTATTATTATTATTATTTTATTAATTTTTTTTAAATTAATTAATTTTTTTATTTTTTTTTATTATTATTATTTTTTACATTTTTTTAACTCTTTCAATGCTGATGCTCCATTGAAGCACAGCATTGACTGGTATTTAGTCCCCACAAGCTTGTGGGGACTAATATTAACCCTTGCAATGCTGCGATGGGGGTCATACACAATCGCAGCATTGAAGGGGTTAATTGAGGAAGAGGGGGGTAGGGGTTAACTGAGGGAGGGTGAAGGTGGGGGGGGCTTGTCTCCACACTCATGTGGAGACCAAAGAACCCTGTCTCCCTGTCCCTGAAGCTGCCTCTGGCAGCTGGGACACAATCTCCAACAGACTGAAGATTGTAGGGGAGGAGTCTCTCTGATCAGTCCTACAGGACTGATCAGAGGACTTCTGGGGGCTCGTTTTTGCTGTTGCTGGTCTGCCTGGGTTTCCAGGCAGACCACCAGCAGCAGAGCCCCCTACAAAACGGGAATTAACCCCTTCAATGCCGCGATCGCGGCATTGAAGGGGTTAACGCTGCACTGACGCTCTCATGGAGCGATCAGGCAGCTGGGGGGTGTTGTGTCAGGTCCCCACACTTGTGTGGGGACCCATTCAACACCCCCCCCTTCCCTGAAGCTGCCTGTGGCAGCTGAAACCGCGATTGCAGATCTTTCTGCAATCGCTGTTTCTGCCTACAAAATCACTCCGTGGGAGTGATCGTAGGCTTGGGGGCGGGTTTAGAGAGGCTGTGCTGTCTGCCCAGGACTCCTGGGCAGACAGTAGCAGCTGCGCCTCCACGATCGCCGCGATCGTGGTGATGTGGGGGCGTTTTTTGGAGGAGACGTGCCTGGTACGTCCCGGTCTACCGGTGACCAGTAACCAGGAAGTACCAGGTACGTCCCGGTGCTGAAGGGGTTAATCAAAGTAATAATCATCAAATAGTTTTATTATTTTTTATGTTTTGGTAGCCATCAGGGATACTAATAACCTAACAGTGAATGTATTTTCATGATAATTTCTGACCTTTACCGCCTTCTCCCGCGATGTGTGTGTTCCACTCCCGCCCGCTCCCGCAACATATGTGTCCCATCCCACCCACTCCCGCCACATATGTGGTCAATTACGCCCACCTCCTTACCTGAATTGCAGATTTCCCACACAGTCCCGCAAGGCTGCCTTCGTGTTGCTCCCTTACAGCGTCTCTTCTCTTGTTCCGCCCAGGAGTCACGGGAAGTGATGTCACATCACGGGACTCCGCTGTGTTCCTGGGCGGAGCAAGAGAAGAGATGCTGTGAGGGAGCAGCGCGAAGGCAGCCTTGCAGGACTGTGCAGGATTACCGGGACCTGCAGGTACAGTGTCTGACCGCCCGCTCCTGCCCGCAACACCAGCAAGACCGCCTGCGCCCGCATCCCAATGCAGTCCTCTACTTTGGTCCTGGCCATGGGACTGCCATTTAAGTTTGTGTCAGAGTAACATGCCACAGATGCCAAATGCCCAAATTCAAAAGGACAGTCTCAAGTATGGAATTAATGTCTCTACTAATTCCCCCAAAGTATATCATTTGGCTGTTTCACAGTAACATTGGCTTTGTACCCGCATAATGTGAGATGTTTGAGAGCCTATATTTTATTATTATTATATCTGTTATGTCACTTAATACTTTGTATGCAAGATCAAAGTCTCCCTTAAAATAGGAAAAGGAAATTTCTTAAGACCAATTTTTTACCACATTAAGGTGAAAATTTTTAATTTATGACTAATAATATTAATCTAAATTTCACAGTCTGTACCAAATGACTCATTGTGTATCAGTATAACTGTCCAAAATATGTTCTGACAGATTTTATATTACAAATTATCAAACATCAAAGAAAAAGTTTAATATTAAATGTAAATGAAATTATGCATATGTAAATTTGACATATATCAAAAGTAATGTAAAAAGGATAAAGGGCATATTTAAAAGAAGGTCATTTTAAAAGATGCATATCTTTATATTATTGCTGCCAATTCAGTGGCATTACTACAGTGGTCGCGCCTGTGCCTCTAGGAGGCCCGGTGTGACCCATTGTTACTGTCTCCTCCTATCTGTTCAAAATTGTTTAGAAAGAGACCTTCTGACCTGGACCACACCATTTCTAAACTTTTTAATTTTTTTTTTTAATTTTATAAATTTTGTAGCAAAACATAGTGCAAAATACATAAGTGTGTATATGTATATATATATACATATATATATACACCAATATTTGAATGCTAAATATACAGAACCATTCTTCTAAAAACATATATAAACAACATTAAAACCATCAATCGGGAGTCGCCATACTCCTATCATGAATCCAGGGGCATTCAACGCTGTCTTGTTGCCAAGATACAGTGTTATCTACTGAAGATCTTATCTAACTCTACTCTATACTGATTAGTCCATTATTCCATTACAAACACGTATTTGCATTGCTTTAGAGCTTCTTCTGCAATATGCTTGTGTTTACCTGTTAGTAAGCCCCTTTCCATTTGTAATTGATGTTGTATTTGAGCTTTAAATACCACCCAATAGGGTACTTCTTGTTCCTTGTAACACCTTCTATCTTAAAAAACTCCCATTACACTCACAATATATCTGTGATGTTCTGGCCCTTCAAAATCTGTGTGTGGCTTGCATGTAAAAAACACAAACAAGAACAACCTCTGCATCAATAGCCAGCACATAGTGATGAGGGAGCACTAAAGCAGAAACAGACCTCTCGCTCCCATCGCTGGTGGATGGAAGATGAGAAATATGTATATACTGTATGTGTGTGTTTGTAAGCTGGAGTGTGTAAGAGCAGTATAGGTATTTGTGTGTTTGTAAGCTGTGTATGTGTATATGTGTGTGTAAAGGCAGTGGTGTATGTGAGGGCAGTGTATGTTCATGGACAGGTGTGTGTTAGGGCAGTGTATGTGTATATGTGTGCTTATGGTCAGGGGTGTGTAAGGGCAGTGTATGTGTGTTTATGGACAGGTGTTTGTAAATGGCAGTGTGTGTGTGTGTGTGTGTGGGCAGCCATATATATATATATATATATATATATATATATATATATATAAATATATATATATATATATATATATTAATATTTAATTTTCCAGTGGTGTCAGGAACCACTTTTTCGCTGCCTGAACCATGGCTTTTTCATACCTGTGGTATATAAATCTGCTACCACTAGTGGCCACCCTCCGCCCTCTGGAGCACTCAGAACTCAATTACTAGGATCAGGTGTGCCTTCTTACCTGGGTTGAGCCCTAGTCAATACATCCAGCTGGGCATTATCTGGATTATCCTGCCTTTATGAACCTGCACTGCCTTTCAGTCAGGGCCTTTGTATTGAAGTCTGGGGACCTTTCTGCTGTGACTCTGCACCTGTACCGTTCCTGGTTACCTGCTTTGTGTCCTGATCAAGTGGATTCCCTGCTTTGTGTCCTTCCAAGCGGGCTCTGTGCCTTTTGTATCCTTCCAAGCGGGCTCTGTGCCTTTTGTACCCTTCCAAGCGGGCTCTGTGCCTTTTGTACCCTTCCAAGCGGGCTCCATGCCTTTTGTACCCTTCCAAGCGGGCTCCGTGCCTGTTGTACCCTTCCAAGCGGGCTCTCTCCCTTTCGTGCCCTTCCAAGCGGGCTCTCTCCCTTTCGTGCCCTTCCAAGCGGGCTCTCTCCCTTTCGTGCCCTTCCAATCGGGCTCTTTGCTTGTCCTGTCATATACATACAATACATTGCATTACCTAGATTTCTGCTTGTGGTGTCTTTGTTTATATAATCATGCATCGTGGGTTACAGACCGAACCCCAAGTATCCCCTGCACATGGGCTCCTACCCAACCTGATTACCCGAGTCCTGACAAGTGGCATGAATTAGTGGTGGAACTTATCAGTGCTCCCCCAGTTTTGACTCTGGTATCTCATGTGCCCCCTATATATTGTTCCTAGAGTCGCTACTGGCATGTATGTGTTAGTGAGTATGAATGTATAATTGTGAGTATGGATGTGTAAGTGGGGTGAGGTGGAGTGTGTGTTAGAATGAATGTGTCTATGTGTCTGTGGGTGTCAGTGAATATGAATGTCTGTGTATAATTTGTGTAAGTGTGTTAACATGTGTGTGCCACAGTGTATTTTGGAAGGGGGCAAGGGGCAATGATGGCACAGAATAGCTGTTGAAGTTGGGGGGCCCCGGGGCATTTTTCACTCCAGGGACCTGTGGTTTCTTGTCTTCCCCCCAAAGGGCTGCCATAAGCCCTTTGAAAAACAGATTGGGTTATTCCTTATAAAACGTTTAAATATGCATTTAAAAATATCTCTGCGTCGTCTCCTCCAGTCAGTTGCCTGTTGAGGCATCGGGTGTTGAAGTGCTTCTGTACTTAGTATTAATAAAAAGATTGCTGACTCCTTGTCTCTCCAACAGTGGGTCCGTTTCCCCCAAACTGGCTCCAGGTTCAAGGAGGGAGGGCCGCCACTGCCCGGATTGGATTTGTAATCTGGGTAATGTCAAGCTCTGACTTTTTTATGGAGATCTATGGTTCCAGCTGCATGGAGCCCCTATGCTGGTGTTTGGTAGGAGCGGCTTGAGCTGATTTACAGGGCTGGCAGTCCTTCCTCTTACTCTGGTATGGTTGCGGTCTAACTTTGGTATGTAAACAGCTTGGCTTCCCTCAGGATGAGGTCCAGTTTCATTTGCTAGGTTTTAGAGGCGTCTGGTGAGAGCAAGTTTGGAGTGAAGTTCTGGGTCATGTCAGACTGTATGGTGTGTCAGACACTGATTTGTGTAAGCTCCTATGAGGGTATCCTGATCATTTGGTTAGGGATTATTCCCGCTTTATGTGGAGGGGGCTATGTCAGTTAGGGGGATTGATAGAGCTAGGAGAAGGCTAATAAAGCCATTGCCCATGTTAACTGGGTATGGCAAAGCCTGAGGTTCAAGGCTACTCCTGTCAAAGGCCAGGGGAAAGTATTCAGAAATTTGGTAGACTAGATGGGCTGAATGGTTCTTATTTTATCGCAAAAAGGTGCATGTTATGTAATGGTTATTTTTTTAAAACTCTTTTTCCACTGTGATTCATTTTCTTTTAACTTTTGCCTTTTAAGTGTTTCTTAAAGGCACATTCCAGACCACTTCCAAAAGAAAGAATGTGTTTTAAAATAGTCCCTACGTAATTTAATATGCATCTTTATAACTTAACAATAAACTTACTAGAAGCTGCACCTGCAGTCCTCCTCTGGGTTCGCACCACAAATTGGCTGCTTGGAGCATGCATTTAGTAGAGGAACACCTCAACAATGTAAAGGTATCACACATCTATTATATGCATTCAAGAGAAGATACAAGACAAAGAACAACAAGATGCAGAAGCGGTTCCTAGAGAAGATAGGGAAACGAGAATGAGAGTCTAAGAGAGTGAGTGAGAGTGTGAGTGAAAGGCTCATCACTTGTTTTCATCCTCTTCGTGTGGGGTCTGACCTGTTTTTCATGGCTTTACCAAAGGCAGAACTTAATAAAGGAATATTTATTATGAAACAAATATTATGAAAAAAAACAGATGATTATTTACACTAAACAGATAAAATGTAATTGGAGAAATTAACAAAAAACATAACTTCTAGCTCACCTAGAGGTTAAAGTAACAGTTTTTCTGTTCATAAGGCCTCCGGCAAGCAAAGATGGCAACTTACTCAAAATTAGATCTTGACCCCTAGTAAGCATGCTAGACATTTTTACCATCATTAGATTTATACCTTCTCAGTTCATCTCAAGTTTCCTAGCCGACCCAGAGGTGGCATTGGCTGAGGGATGGAGTACCTCTAGGAACCATAAGTGACCTCCCCCACGTGTTCTGGAACAATATCAGTCAAAATAGAGAGTTTAGTTTTTTTGTCTCTTGTGCTCACCACATAGATAATTCTCACATCTATTATTTTTTGGCAATTTATGAAGTACAGAGATATGTAACACTTGCTACTTATGACTCAGTACCATAAACTTCACAATTCCTTCCAAGCGGCTTAAGTTGTTTATTAATCTGTGAGTTACTATTGACCCTGGAAGAAATGACCACTACTTATGAGAGGATACAGGCATATGGTCTGCCAGTTTACAATGAAGTTAGACTTCGAGGCAACTCACCTGTATCATATCACACCTTGCAGAGGGCACTGAGTCCCAGTTTCAAAAGTGGAATTCATGTTGTAAAAACTTGGCACCACATGTACTGTACTGTAATTAACCCCTATCATGCTGAAATTGGCCATACTATCTCTACCAGGTATTAAATAAAGGTATGCACTATAAAATCAGGGAGAGATGGCATCACTGAGAGTGCCTTCTTTTTGCCCTAAATTGAACTCGGGGTAATACGGGGCGCATCCAGTGACATCCTCTACTCAACCCTCCAATCCAGGAAGCTGAAGTGGTTGGCAGAAGCAGAAGTGGTCTGCAGAGAAGGCAGGGAAACATTTAGAGAGCATGAGAGAGTGAACGAGAGTGTGTAAGACAGTGTAAGTGAATGTGGACCCACAAAGAGATTCTTGGGGGTTCTGGCATCATTTTCGTGGCTTCTTAGGAATCGCCGAAGTTGCAATTTTTTAAAAAAATTTGTACGAATCCGAATGCACTAGTCTAGTGGGCACCATGGCTCCTCTCTGATCCGGATGTTCTCTAGGAGGCAATGGTAATACAGCAGATCACAGGGAGAAGAGGATTACTGGAGAAGAAACAGGAGTGAAGAATGAAAAATCAGAGAACAGGAACAGAGCGATGGAGAAGGTAGGGAGACATTAAGAGAGAGAAAGTGAGAGAGAGATTGAGACTGAGTGAAAGCAAGTGACAGTGAATAAAAATAACCCCTCTGAATTTCCCTGGAACCGAAACGGCAGGAAACAAAATTTGTTGTCCAAAAACCAATAGGACAAAAACTAAATGAAAAAATAAGAACTCACTATTATATCGTTTTTTTTACAAGCAATTAATACTTCAGAGAACAAAATACTGTATTTGCTCGATTATAAGACGAGGTTTTTTTCAGAGCAAATGCTGTGAAAAATACCCCTCGTCTTATAATCGGGGTCGTCTTATAATCAGACCTCAAATAGGTCTGATTATGAGACGACTAAGATCCAGATCCCCCACAGCTGCAGGGGACCTGGATCCTCCTGTCCCCCCCCCGCCCCACTTACCGGTACTTCTGAGTCCCCGGTGTGTAGCTGGGGCAGCGTGTAGATGTCTACGCGATTCGCGTAGACAACTTCCGCTGCAGCAGGAAGGAGGTGTGGCTAGCAGCGGGGGTTGTCTGTGTCCATCGCAGATCAGAGTTCCCCGTGCCGCACCGGTGCGGGGAACTCTGATCTCTGACAGTCGGGGAAGGTCTGTGCGATGGACGCAGACAACCCCCGCTGCTAGCCACGCCTCCTTCCGGCAGCAGCGTAAGTGCGTGGGATCTACACGCTGCCCCGGCTACATGACAGGGAAGTTAGAAGCACCAGTAAGGTTGGGGGGGGGCGGGGGAGTGTTAAATGGGGGGGCATAAGGCATTTCTGGAGGCAGAGTGCTCTGTGAAATGCCTTTTAACCCCCTTAATGCCACTCTGCCTCCAGAAATGCCTTTTTAACCCTCTATACGCCACTCTGCCTCCTGAATGCCTTAAACCTCCCTATATGCCACTCTTCCCCATAATATGCCTTTTAACCCTCTAAATGCCAGAGTGGCATATAGGGGTATAAGGCATTTCTGGAGGCAGAGTGGCACATAGGGGTCAAAAGGCATATCATGGGGCACAGTGGCATATAGGGTTAAAAGGCATATCATGGGGCACAGTGGCATTTAGAGGGTTAAAAGGCATATCATGGGGCACAGTGGCATATAGGGGGTATAAGGCATTTCTGGGGCATAACTGGGGGGCAGGTTGGAAAATAGAAGGAAATAAAACCAAAATATGTTTCTCAATCATAGCTTTTATTAAAAAAAATAGTTTACATGAATTAACATTTACTGGTAAAACATTTTTCCTATAGGGTCGTCTTATATTCAGGCTTTTTCTTTTTTTCCTAAATTAATATTCAGATTTGGGGGGGTCGTCTTATAATCAGGGTCGTCTTATAATCGAGCAAATACGGTATAAAGGCAAATATGTTAAAGCTTATTTGCTCAGAATGTTATATGGGACAGTTAATGTTTTGTCTAAGTGACAAAAACATTTTGAAGTACCTCTGTTCGTCGCTAAAATTATATACAATCCCCAATTCTTGTACCATATTACACATTTCCTAACATATAAGTACTTTTATGTATGGCATAGCATCAACTAGCAGGGCATAAAAAGTTGGGAAAATGTAGAAACCCTCTTGTTGTGGTATAAAATAAACTTTGTGGATTACATTGCTTGACATAACAGAAATACATGCATAGAGAAATGCTGCAAATTAAACACATTCAAAAATGACACTGAATAAGTGATTTAATAAAAACTGTCAAGTTTTTTCTATGTAGCTTTACATTAATTAAGTTTGTTTCTATTCTGCTATCATTCTTTTCCTTGTATCTTGTCAGACTATTTAATCTTGTCCATAAAGGTTTAAAAAGCATTGTTTTGTTACATGCTTTTTATGCATACGTTCAATATACTCTTGTCACCCCTTTAATCAGTCTTTTTACTTTGTTCATTCAGCTGAAACAGAATTTTGCACTCAAGAAAATGATCTGTCCTCAAAACTCTGTTTAAGAATTATACATTTTATTATTTAACATCAGACCGCAAATTCAAGAGAAACAACCAAGACAGCTGTATCAAGAGATAAAAAGGTAGGACTAGTATTTGGAAGACATTTTAGACAAGAGACATCACATCTGTCAATTTTTTAAATACTACAACAGAGTAATCAGTTAAACTAAAATATTTTCTGTAAAATAAATAGGGGGGGGGAGTAAAAATATGATTACAAAAATAAGCATCCAAAACCTAGCTCTCACCATAGAGACTAAACAAATCTGTCACTGACTAATACAGGGTGGCTAAATCCCCTTACCGGCAAAACAAACCAAATACAAAATGTAGATAAGCTTGTGGTAAAGGGTTAGCTGCAGATGTATGGCACCCAGGTGCCCAAGTAACTAAGGCAACCAGTGGGGGTGCACTTAATGCATATTACATTATCCTGTGGTAATAGGGCACAAGCTGCCATGGAGACAGAGTTCCATGCAAGATAAGGGGTAGGGGGATATGATCATATGAGAGGGAGATAATGAGGATATTGTGGCAAGGTAACGGTGTCTGTCTATATCAGTGGGCAGGTTGGAGCGCTCTATATTCCCAGCATTGGGGAGTTAATTGTTGGAAGTCAGCAGGTGGATCCAATTAACCTGCACTGAGATGTTTAAAGGCCGGCCGTTAGAGGCATTAGTTGTCTGAAAACAGGGAGAGAGGCAGTTAAGCCAGAGCCCCTAAGACTTTTTGAAAAAGGTACGGTCCAAACAAACTTGTGCTGTAACTACTTTATGACTGGGACTGGATTAGCTGGCCAGTTGGTTAGTGAGAGAATGTTTTTGTATAGGTAGTCTCCAAGATGGAGTAGGATTTATTTTTTGTTTTGTGTACTTACACTCTGAAGTGCAACACTGTGGACCTTAAAGAAAGCTACAATAAACCACATTTTGCTTTTATTCTGCTGGTGTTTGGAGTTTCTTGTTTGTAACCAGGCCATCCTTCCACAGTATAAAAATGTGTATAATAGAGTGAATGTGTGGGTGATACCATTTAGTGTTGGATAGTGTGTGTGTATATGCTTATGGTGTCAGACTGAGTGTGCTTCTGTATAGCATTGGAGTTTGCCTTTTTTAGTATATGGCGTTAGCCTGTGTGAGTGTATGCTATTAAGTGTCTGTATGTGTGTGGGGATGATAGCGACTATCAAATGATGTAAGTATGGCTGCACATTACATGTTTTATACTCAGATAGTATGGAGCCACTAGAGCAAATCGATAAGCTTGAATCCCTTACCAACCACCGACCCACTGGCATCTAAACAGCATATGCTGGGTGTGTTATCTACGTATATACAGTATTAAGACCAGTTTAGATGTTATTTTACTCTCAGGACAGTAGATGGTGCAGGTACTTTCAGTAGGGTAAAATACAGGTTTGGCCATAGTTTAGTATAAGAAATTGTCAATATAAAATGCAACTCTAATTCTGTGCTGTCTCCTGTTATTTTGGGTGGGTTTAAAACAATGCTTATAGGTAAATAGATTATAAACTGTTATGTATAATGCAGTTAAGTGGATATGTTGCATTTAAAAAAAAATATTTACTTATTCTGGTTCTTGAACCAATAACATAGTGGATTAATCACATCTAACACAGTTGTCTAGTACCCTTGCTAATTTAGTTTATATATATTTTTCTCAATTAAAAGTTTTATTGACATGCATAAGAGAATGTACATGACATTGTGACAGCATGAGTCAAATTTTAAACCGAACATCATTCTCTGGATAATACTGTCAAGCCATGTAAAAAATTATTTGGATTATATTTATAACATTTACTAGCGCAAAATGAGGTGAATTATGCTCAGTGGGGGATAACAAAAATAAGTGTTTGCCGTTATATGTATGACATATACTGTATATACTACAGCTATTCTAAGATGGTTGCCACAGCCTGGAAATGTGATATAAGTAACTGTATAGTTTGCAATAATAAGGCTGGTAAAATGTATTGCAAATATTACCTATGTCAGAGGTGTTGGTTATTTGGTTATGTAATGAACGTTGATGAAACTGAACAGAGTTTAGTATAAGAAACTGTCAATATTAAATTAAACCCTACCTGTGTGCTGTATGCAGTTATTTTAAATAGAGATATCTTGTACCAGACCCAAGTTTTCCATAAGGTATTCTTCACTTCCTGGGCATCTTATTGTACAATATGTCATTTAAAATGTTGTCCATAAAATAATTCTATGCCCTTCGGATGTGTTTGAACACATGCAAATTTTTTGTGATTCACTATTTGATTCTACATCCTTAACAAAATACTCTTCTTATCTTTCAGAACCTTGTTCTTTAATGCATCACACATTTAATATGTTACTGTACTGCTGCTCATTCTCCATGCTATCCATTTATTTTCTCAAAACACCATGTCAACAGTACTCTAATATGTCTACAACCTTTTTCCCCGTGCTGTTATCTTTGAAAGTCCCAGAACCTCTGTATATCTGAAGTTGTTAATCTTCACACTGTCAAATGCTTTCTAAAATGACATTTGATCAGAACTGTGTTCAAATGAGACTTTGAACCACCTTCTAGTTCACAGATACATGCTGTTAAATTTTTTTCAGTTTATATTTATCATTGTATTAACTGAAATATACAGTTTCTTGGTAACAGCACTTTAATGTATTAAACAGAAATCAAATCATATTTATTGTCAAGATTTGACCATAAACAGTGCTGCTCAATGTTGGCAATTTCTAAATAAATAGCAATGCTAATGGTTTCTCTCTGATTCTGATTTACACTAAATAAAAACAATTATTCTAACAGAGAATGCTTTCTTAAGAGACAGCAGTAGCTTTAATTTGTTGACAACTATTCTAGCACCTATTTTAGATATTCATTAAGATACAAGTATATGTAGAGCTAGCTGGGCAAAAATAATTTTATACCTAATATCTTATGTAATATACCTTATCTCTTTATGTTTAACAAACACCTATCACACATTTTACTAACTCATTTAGTGCACCCCCACAAATTGTATATTGTTTTTTAGACTTGTGTTTTCGGATTTATAGAAACTGCAAATTTACCGAAATTTGGTAAATTCTGCAATTCATAAGAAGCCACCAAAACAAGACAGACCCCCTTCTCCTCACAAATAGGAGGAAAAGCAAGCAAAAAGCTCTACATTTTAATCCAAAATACATGGGGCCCACATTCAGTCACAGACTCATTCCCTTACATTCTCATTCTCGTTTTCTTTCTCTCACACTCTCTAAATATTTCCCTACCTTCTCTGCCAACCACTTCCGCTTCTGCTGACCACTTCTGCGTCTTCTTTTATCGCTTCCCTTTTCTTCTCCGTTCTTTTCTCTTTTCTGTCTTTAATCTGCTTTATTCAATCTTCTATCTTTTCAAAATCGTGTTATTTCTTCCAAACCGTTGATCAATACTCTTTCCGTATTTAGTAAATATAGTTTGCATTGTTGAAATCTAGATACAATTTTTCACTCTGATATATTCAAATTATTATTACAAATTTACAATCAAAAAGGATTGGTTTGGCATTTTCACATGCCTAATCATTACTGCCACATTTACAAACATTGAATCCCTAGATGCTTGTATTTTCCATACTGTAGCTGATATATTATTTTGTAGTACTGTACCTGGTTCAATAAAATAATACCAAATTTGTTCCATATGTAATACCTTCGTTTTAATTTCTGCATCTCTAGTTACTACAATGCTTGGAGTATTTAGATCTAAATCTCCAGACCAATTTACATTCTCATCACTATTTGTAACTATACTCAAGAAAGCTATTTCAAGAAAGATGTTCCCAGGACCCAAATTTATCATCATCTCGTGTGTAGGTTCCTTTACTCAAGCTAAATAAATGTTTAGGTTCTATTGTAACACTTAACCTAACTTTACTTTGTCCCTTAAAGTTATTTTTTACAATAAGTAGCGTTTCTTTGTATCAATACACACATAGTCATTGAAAACTCTGGGAACCCTTGAGTATCATTAGACTTGTTATGCGTTTGTGTAGCTGTCTGTGTATCTTCGTTAGAATATTCAATCATCAATATCTGTCAGGACCAGGGCAAGCAGGTCGGGTAGGAGTCCAGGGGCAGGGGATACTAGGGGTTCTGTATGTACCCCTTGATGCATACTGATGGGTAGGTATGTACAGACAGGCAAACAACAGATTACATTGGTTGCAATGGACCATAATATTATTATTACTAATATTTAAGCCACTTTAATCAAAGTGTCTTTTCCAAAGTGTTGACATTCACTCAAGAAGCATAAATACAAAACTATGTCCTGCAGCTTTTTAGAATTTCTACTACGCTTCATCAGTAAACCATGTGCTAATCCAAAGAAAATCATTCTCAAATATGACAGGTTTAATATGTCTACTCTTCTAGAAGAACAAGATAGCATCAAAGTCTCCAGAATCTCATACAGAAATGCATGGGAATGTATTCCTTAGGTTTTTTTGCTTTCTATTTTAGTTATATTGCTCTTTTACTTGTCAGCTCAATATCTAAATTGTGATACACCTCTAATTGTACCCTTATTCTAGAACTGTCAGGTTCACAACAAAATAACTAATTCTAATATTAATATTATTATTACTACTAATAATAGTAAAACAACAATAATATATAGGCTATAGGCCACTTTTCCTGAAAATCTCTTATCCCAAATACATTTTTGCACCTTAAACAATTAAAGTTAATTAAATCTTTTCAGGACTAACATTGTGCTAAATTCTTGCCCATATGCCATACTACTGATAATTTCCAGAATTATGGTTTTAGCTCCCTGAATTTACAATGCCTTATAAAGTGTAATATCTAGCAAATTGCTCCTGAAAAAGGACTTGCCAGACATGAATATATCTATGTCCTCTATTGGCTTGTCCCACAGACCTGAATAGTGTTCGTTGACTTGAATTACATCTATTCAAGTCCATGGAGGATGCAATTCAACTTCCAAACACTGGGATTCTTTTCTTTCAGGAATTGTACCAGAGGATTGGAGGAAGGCGAATGTGGTTCCTATATTCAAAAAGGGTTCAAACTCTGTGCCCGGAAATTATAGACCTGTGAGCTTAACATCTGTGGTTGGGAAATTATTTAATATAATAATATTCAGGAATTCATTGGGAAGAACAGTATTATTAGCAAAAATCTGCATGGTTTTACATGGTGTTGAAAGTCATGTTTCTGTGTTTGCAGATGACACTAAACTAGGTAAAGTAATACAGTGCGAACAGGATATTACTGTGCTGCAGAGGGATCTAGATAGACTGGGGGACTGGGCACACAAATGGCAGATGAAATTTAATGTAGATAACTCTAAAGTTTTGTGCTTCGGGGTAGGGAATGCACAAGCAACCTACACCCTAAACGGTAGTGAATTAGGGATAACGACAAATGAGAAAGATTTGGGAATTGTTATAGACAACAAACTAGGCAACAATGTGCAATGTCAGTCAGCAGTTGCTAAGGCCAGTAAGGTATTGTCGTGTATAAATCAATGGTAAGCCCACACCTTGAATATGCTGTGCAATTTTGGGCACCTATTCTAAAGAAGGATATCATAGCACTAGAAAGGGTGCAGAGGCAGGCTACAAAATTAATAAAAAGAAATGGAGCACTATAGTTATGAAGAAAGCTTAACTAATTTAAATCTGTTTAGTTTAGAAAAACGGCGCCTCAGCGGCCATATGATAGCATTATATAAATATATTCGGGGCCAATACAAACCATTGTGTGGAAAGCTTTTCATAAACACGACTATGCATAGGACACGTGGTCATGAGTTTAGACTGGAAGAAAGGTTTTTGTTACAGTAAGGACAATAAGGATGTGGAATTCCCTGCCTGCAGAGGTGGTTTTATCGGAGTATGTACAGACATTTAAACAGCAACTGGATGAACTGGAAAAACTGGAAAAACATAATATTCAGGGATATAATCTTTAACCCCTTAAGGACAATAGGGGTTCTTACTCGTAGTATATTGTGGGACAATGGCTCTTTTAAAATTTTTCAGTGTTATTGTTTAGCTGTGATTTTCTTCTTTCTCATTTCATGCTCCAACACATATTATATATTGTTTTTCTTTAGATACCATTCATTTTATCATATCATCTAATTTACTATAAAAAATTATAAAATATGGGTATCTTTTGTTAAAAAATTACCTTTTCTCACTTTTTAAACAACAAACTTTTACTCATCTGCAAACACTAATGAAAAAACCTGCTAAATAGATTTTGCTATTTGTCCTGAGTTTAGAAATACCCAATGTTTTTATGTTTTTTTTGCTTTTTTCTGCACATTATGGGGCAATAAGTACAGGTAGTGTTTTGCTATTTCAAAACCATTTTTTTCAAATCTGGTAATTCTTCCCCCCATGTACCATTTCGGGTATCTTTGAAGCCGGCCAATTCAATTTACCCCATCAAATCATACATTTCATACTAGACACCCTATGGGCATTTATAATGCCAATATTTTAACTCTTTCCATGCTGGAATTTTTGTGAAGATAAAGAATTATAGGACTTGCTTATTAAAAACGTTAACATTTTTGAACAATAATTTATTTTTACATTTTTGAATTTTTTTTTTATTAATCACTCTGATTAGTAAGCTGGGCTCCGTTGACCTTGCATGGTTGGATGCAGTACCTGCATTCAACCTGCAGGAGGAGCTTGAGAGTTCTCAAGAGGGTCTGGATAGTCCCTCTGTGGACTCATTTTCTATTGTTAATGCCATCCTGTGAATGATGGCAACGTCATTTACAGGATGGCACTTGTGGTTGCTCTTTGGAGCAATCACAAGGCTATCGGGGTAGGGGGTTGTGTTGCTGCATGGCTCGATATCGAGGCATGTCAGCAACACAGTTTATGCTTAGGAAGTGATTCCAATCGCCTTGCTGTAAGCCTGCCCCCTCCTCTTTGGGAACTCCACTCTCCCACGACAACAGGGTGATCAAAAAATTAAATGGTAGAGGTGGCGAATGAAGGCAGATGTGAGAGTAGCGACAGCTCTTTCCCCTTCCGGATTGATGTACGATGATCAGGCTGTGAGGTATTTGGGTAATATACACCCAAGTTTATTTATTATCCCTACCCAACCATACACAGGATGCTAAAAGAGCATGGGCAGTTACTTCTTTTGATTCATAGGCTTCCTGGGGACACCATTTTTGTTTACTTATTCATTTAGATGTATATATATATATATATATATATATATATATATATATATATATATATATATATATAATTTCATCTGCAAGTTGTTTGGCTAGTGTTAGAATGTAGGGGTATGTAATCTGAGTTGGGTATGGTCAGTTGCATTAACCCTTAACAGATCACTTGACTTGTTATTGAATGCTAAACAACAGAACAGATACCTAGTTTAAGGCAAACTCTGCATAATATTACAAGATATAGTGATAAACATATGTAATTGTTTTCTATTTTTTCCAAATTAAAGTAGTAACAATTCTTTAGTAACCGTATGTAATTATCTGGCTGTGCATACATGTTGACATGCACATGCAGCCAATGTAGGTCACAGAATACAAGAGAAAACCGCGGTGTCATCAAAAGGTGAAAATATATTTGTTTTGCCATATACATTTTTGGCTTTTCCTTATGTGTGCATACAAATACATATTATATTGTATAGTGTGACAAACCCTGAAGAAGGTTGTAAATGTCACTTGTAAGGATCTTAAGCAACGTCTTCTAGGGCATTAAGCCTTATGAAAACCAATTTCCAGCAAACTGCAAATGATTTAATTGCAAGCGCAAACATCAAACACCCTGCAACAAAATCATAGCAAAATGCATAAAAGTAAAGTCTAGCTCCCAATTGGAGCCCTCTCTAGCTATACTTTGCTGGCCTGTACTGACCAGCTTAACTACTGACTTTACATCCCTGTCCGACCCAGCTAAACCTCCCCCAGACAGCACACACAGGTCAAGGCAGGTCTGCCACACTTGACTTAGTGATCCTCTTCAGGGCCCCTACTTGCCCTGGGAGCAAATGGGGAACTTTATCTTCCCACAGCAGTATCCCTGATTGTCAGGTTCCCAGGGTTTTTAATGCTGAACACCTGTGTCTGATGTAGGCTTCCTCAAAGCCCTTTGCTGGATCCTGCAAACTCATCTTGGTAATCCAGTCTGCTACAATATTGAAGCTGGCGCATTTGCCCACCCTGCTCTCCAAATGCTCCACCCCAGGAACCCATATACAAGATTTGCACATTATCTGTGCACAAAATACACACACAGCATCCGCCTGGGTCTGTACAGTGTCACAATTGTTATATGATCTATCTCTACACATTTTTTACTGTAAGCCTGTAATTGGCCTTTTTACTTTAAACACATTCAAATATGGTTTAATCATTCCAAACACATTCAAATATAAATTATATTTAATGAGCACTAATTGGATTGAAAGAATTAAATTCAAAGTTATGCATGGGAGTATTTTACATTCATAAGGGATAACTGTAACATTTCTTTAATAAAACTTTGAAAGACATTGGCATGAAAATTAGTAAAGTAACTTGAGTTTGATTGAAGATTTTTCAAGCATGTGTGAGCATCAGCCTTGCTTGAGATGAAGTACATAGGAAAGTGAATTTGTTCATAGTTAAATAAAATGTACCAAATGCTTTTCTTCTTTACCCCATTGATAATGGTTACATTTGAATTGTAAAGCTTTTCAAAAGGGTCAAAGAGTATATCATTTATTATGCTTTCAACTGAACATACTGTCTAGAATTTCAATAGTTATACATTCTTTTTCTTTTTTGTTTTCTATTTTAAGAGTATTGTCTTTCTACTATGACAAGGTATTTCATCTGGCATCTAATACATTATCAGCCTCATTGCTAAGTGCAGACTTAGACTGTGAATGTGTTCATTATCTGGGCCAGGTTTTGGAGGAGGCCCATCATTCAGCTAGTTGCAGCAATCATCTGCTCATAAGATTACTTACTTGCAAATGTACCACACTCCATCAGTTCAGACCAACTTGTGTAATTAGCATCATTTAGCTTTGCCTAGTTCTTATGTTGCAGATTATATCACCAAGTTCCCACCAACCTCACTATAGATTCATGGTATGCAGTAGAAGAACTACTTGTAGTATATTTGCAGCCCAGCATCAGGAGAATGTTATCAACTTTTAGGTGCGTTGTATATCAGTGGTAACACTGTTAGCATAAGTACAAATATAGTAGTAGTAGTATAGTGAGGGTGGTGCAGCATAAGTCCCATCATTATATACTGAGCCTGATTGTGGTACAGTATAACTCTCATCAATATATATTGATCCTGACAGTGGTACAGCATAACTCTCATTATTATATAATGATCCAGGCATTAACAGGGGTAATGTATAACTCCTATCATTATGTAGCAATCCAGACACAGACAGTGGTACAGCATGACTCCTAACATTACATAGTCCAGACACAGACAGAAAGAAATGAGTGCAAAAAAAAAATTTTAAATTCTTATAAACAATACAATATAAGAGTCTTGATAGTAGAGTCAAAGAGTATAATAACAAAAAAATTTATTAATGTATACATTTCTTGTCTTTGATAGTTGCTTGTAATTCTTGTGCGTTAAACAGTTTAACTGAAAAAATGAAAACATATATATATATATATATATATATATATATATATATATATATATATATATATAAATTCCAAGGGTAGTTGCCGGCACTCGTGGGACTTGTTTTCAAATAAATTCAAAAGACTCTGTATTGTCTCAGTATTCAGTCTTTTATTTTCAGACTTTCATCAGGACATCATCGCCAATCTAATCAGGGGAAAAACATTTCTTTCCCCTCTGCCTGTCTCCATTTCTCTGAATATTTAAGCATTTACATCCCAAGGTGAAAGTCAAGAAAGGTGTACATTCAACACCAAGGCCTAGATAGGCCGCGAGGCACAATGGTCAAGCTCCCAGCAGCCCTGTGCCCAATAACTCCTCTTACCCAGAAGAATATTTAGGACGTGGTTTTTGGACTGGTATTTGGTGGGTGTGCGCTGAATTCTTGGTTTGTTTTGTGTACATATTGGTCATTATTGTTCTAGCAGCAACCAGGGAATTTGAATGTTTATGCCTTTTATGCTTTTTAGGTTGTGCACTCACCCATTTTTGTATATATTTGACGTGGTTTAAACGGTCAATAAAACACTTTAATGAGCATCTGGATATGTATAGCTGCACACTACACTTATTCATTTGGTATAGGTGTCTGATATAAAAGTGTAGCACACAGCTATGTGTATTCAGCTGGCAAATACATGGGGTAGGATTTTATTGACAGCTGGCTTTAAAGTGCCAGAGCTTATATTTGTTCCTATACATTTTGATGCCTAAAAGGAATAGACTTGCCACTAGTTTTGGTTTCACCTTGACAACATTGGTAGTAAGTCCCAGGTCCTGCATTAACTCCTTTTTTTTCTTTTTATTTATGTAATCATGTAATCATGTAAGCTATCTTGAAATGAAGGTAGAAGAGTTGTTATATTCATATTAGAATTAATGAAATTGTATATTCAGTAGCACATATACCAGTAGAAAATGAGTGACTTAAAAAAAAAAGCAAGACACAAACATTTAATCAGAACTAGGAATAATAGTTAGGTTTTTTTGTGAAAAGCAATTTTGATCCAAAGTGGTATATGTAGTACACTCACCTAGGGAATAACTGCTAAATCTTCTACTTTTACCAATTTTAAAAAGGGTAAAGTATTTTTAAACACAGTGTTTTTTGTTTTTAAAACAGATAAATGTGTGTTGTAAGAAAGAAGTCAAACAACAAATTCAGTAATGTGTGTCCTCTATTTTACATATGAGAAATACATATTGTAATTTTTGTTTACATTTGTCAAAGTATGCTGTAATTTTTAGAGTTCTGCAGGTTTTGAAAAATATATAGGATATCACCAAAGAACATTTTTGTACTTTTCAACTTAAATAATTGTTTTTCAGAAGAATGTCATCTGAAAGACCTGCAGACATGTATTAGCTATAAGGACAAGTCTGAACAAGAATTTTTTTTTTGTCCACCTCACTAAAACATACACATTAAATCACACATTTCCCAAACTGTGTGATGAGTTCCCTCAAGTACATTAATTAATTAAAACACTCCAGCTGATAATATATTATAATACTATAGTGTGCAATTAATGTAGTATACTCCAAATAATTCCGCACTAGTCATCCAGAATTACACGATAATAATTGTGTAATTAGAAATTAACCAAATTCAGATGTAATTCAAAGTCCTAATATAATATGATGATATCTGATTCTTCATAAATGAGAATATAATATTCACTGTAGTGACTTTTAGCATGTTTCTTACTACATCAATCTAGTCCTATGATTTTGAGATAGTTTCCAGTAAATAGATCATTTTTTCAAGTCTCAATGTGCTTTTTTAGCTCTGAAATTATTAGGCTGTTGTTAAATCAGGGGTGCAATAGGATAGCATTTGGGACAATATCTGTCATGTACCCAGTCATCATATCTCACAGCATGGGCCTCACCAGTATAGTCACGGTGAGTGCCCATGGGAGGTCATTGCCGGAGGTAATGTAACTGTCCATCCTGTTTACCAGGCTCCTGTATGCATAATATCGGCTCTCGTACGGTTTCCACTTTCACCCTGTAGTGCCTAGTCTATAAAAATTTGGAATTCTTGCTTTACTCTAATGGTGTCAACCGGGCCTCATTATCTTGTGCAGTCTTGCCCTTTAAATACCTGATGCTTATTGGAAACAAGGCATTTGTATTTGGGTTTCTGCCTTGTGGCTGTGACCTGCTTGGTCTGGCTCCCTGTTTGGCAGTTTCTCCTGCTGCTGCTTTTCCTGACTGGTGTTTCCTGCCAAGCATCCTATCCGAGGGGTATTCTGCCAAAATCCCTGTCCGAAGGCTTACTAAGCATCCTATGCGAAGGCTATCATGCCAAGCATCCTGACTGAAGGCTATCCTGCCACGTGTCCTGTCTGAGGGCTATCCTGCCTGGTGCCTTGTCTTGGGAACTATCCAACTCCTGCCCTGTCTATGAGCTTCCAGTCTGTTCTGCCCATTTGACTAAGCCTCAGCCCTGCCTCAGATGGTGATCTGCCCTGCTTGTGTGCTCAGCCTTGTCTGTGTCACAGTCACAGCCCTGCGTTGGTGTTCAGCCCTGTCTCGGTAGCTACCAGCCTAGGCTGTACCTACCAGCCCTGTATGTACTTACTAGTCTTACCCTGTATCTTCCAATGATTTGTCATGCATCGTGGGGTACAGACAGTCCATCCTATAACCTGCAGTGTGGCTTCTCCCAGACCTCCTTGCCTAGATTGTGATAATAACAGTCACTGGGTTCAAATCAGAGGTAGGAATGTTTAGCAGAGTAGCCAAAGGCAGGCAAAGGTAAAACCAGAAGATCAGATGGCTGGCAAGCGGAATCAGAATCCAAATATCTAAGGCAGGAGCAAGATGAGCTCAAACCAGGTAATTATATGGATCCAGACAGGGTCAAATCCAAACAAGCTGGATACACTAAGGCAATGATCTTTGGAGCAGAATCAGGAACTGATCCAAGACAGGTTTAGAGGCACAAGCCAGGTCAGTAACTGGTATCAAGAATCATAGTGATACGGAGTGCGCAGGCAACAATATACCTGAGCGCATACTGAGTGCAACTGGAGAGGTTTTATACTTGAGCTGTACATGCTGCACCCATTGGAAGTCTTTGTCGAACAGTCACCTCCAATTTTTACAGCTGTAATGTTAGCTACAGTGTCCAGGCTGTTTGTCATGTGAACATGTTCTCCCCAACTTCTTTCGCATATGCTCCTGTCATGTAAGATGCGTATGTAATAAGGGCATCGTAGGAGTGCATCTGCAACCTCCCATGGACACTTGCTGTGAACTTATTGGTAACTGTAAAGGAGGCCCATAGAGCTAGATATCATGACTAGGTACATGAAAATGTATAAGCGTGAGTGAGTTAGGTATATGAAGAGCTAATAGGGGTGGTGAGGACCCCAAACATGTTACTTCAGCAATTCAATAGCCAAACAACAGAATATATTCATTAGCTTTAAATTATATCTCCATTCAATAACAAATGTTTTACAGGAATAACATTCCAAGAAGCCAAGTTCCAAATGTTTTTCTCATCTATTCATCACCATTTGTCACAATCCAGTTTATACTGCCTTATTGAAACATAAGCCATATCTTCCAAAGTAAATGTGCCTCAAGGGATCTTAGGTACAGAAAGCAATGGAAACATCTTAATATATCATTTTAATGTGGATTTACATTTGTTAAAATTTTAACTAGCATTTTTATTTTATTAGTTAGGTACTCTTACTGTGTTTACTATTTAAGATAAAATAGACTTGAAGGAAATGTTATTTAGACATTTAGTTTTGAAAATCTGTAAGCCAGATGTCTCAACCTTTCTTTTTTTTCTGTTATAAGCATACCCTAGATTATATGACTGACTCTCATGAGAAAGTAATTTAAAGGTTTAATTTAATAGATCTTGCATCTGCATAAATGGTATGAATTCAAATCAAATCCCAGTGATACACCATGAAATAGAACGATGTATGTAATACATTTTCATGGTTTTTCTTTCTAAACAGTTGGGATTTTTTTTACATATATGCAACAGCTTTTTGCCATTATTAGCTAATCGATTGCCATTGTCAGTTGTTCTAATTAGGCCATTTATTGAGGTTATATAAGGATCCAAAACCAGGGGCGTACCTAGAGTATTTGGCACCTGGGGCGGATCCTGTATTTGGCACCCCCCCTTACAAAAAAAAATACTGCAGTTTTTCTGAAGTAATACTGCAGTTTTTTGGACATGAAAAACTGCAATACTGCACTTTTACTGCAGTATTACTGCACATTTACTGCAGTTTTGATGTGGTGTAGGCCTACCACTTCATTGTCTGGCTTAGTAGTAGGGATGCACCAAAATTAATTCTGGACTGAAACCGAATATGACCCCCCCCACATAAAAAAAAATCTACCACTTTTATTTAAAGTAAGTAACACACCAAAATAGGACAAAAAAATTAAATAACAATATTAAGATATATATATATATTAATATTGTACAAGGGTGAAGCCTTATTAGTCCAGTAGACACAATGTCAAAAAATAGAGTATTGCAGAGTATGCGGTGATACCTTTTTTATTGGACTAACATAATATTAAAAAGACAAGCTTTCGAGAGTTATCCTCCCTTCATCAGGCCTCGACGCCTGTAGCCGCTGGCAGGTTTCCTGAACACAGAATGCATGGACTCTGGCTCTGTGTACACGCGCGCCATCGTGCGGCCTCTTATAGGCACTACCCTTGTGCGTTCCAAGCCTCCGTTTCATGCGGGGCAGGAAATGAAATAACACCCATCACTCTCACACACTTACCAATCCACACTTACCAATCCACATTTACCAATCCACATTTACCAATCCATACTTACCAATCCACACATACCAATCCACACATACCAATTCACTCTCACTGTCACTCTCACTGAAACTGAATTCTTTCCTACCTTTCCTCTTTTTCCCTTACAGCAGTCAGCTCCTTTTCCTCCTCTTCGCTCCTCTTCTTCAGTTCTTCTGTCTTCTTCCGGTTCAGAGGGCACAGATGGTGGTGGGCGCGGCTTCAGTGTTGTGCGCCGGGATCGCAAGGGAGCGGTATCGGAGGTCTTTAACAGACCTCCGGCTCCCTTGAGTGATTTTAAGCCGGGTTCAAGGGAGATCCCTTGCGAGCCTGCTCCTCCAGCGGCGGACATTACTGTCCGTCTCTGGAGGGGTGTCGGGTGCTGGCAAGTTGTCACCCCCATGATGAGCAGCACCCGGTGCGGACCGCCCCCCCCTTTTGTAGGAATTGAGTCCCATGTCATCCTGCTGGATGCATTGATACAATGCTGCTGTTGCTGGTTGTGGTCCTGCAGTGCAAAACTGGATCTCTTCCTTGAAATGGAGCTGCTGTAGGTATAAGGCGAGTCTGGAAGGCCTCCAAGTTGTCAGGTGAAGACACGGATCCTCATGTTCTGCTCAAGGACAACCGCAAAAATAAAATAAAAAATAGCCTGATGCAAACTGAACATGAAACCTCCCACAAAAAAAAATATATATATATATATATATATATATGTTTTTTTGTGCTACTTATATAAAATTGAAACACAAAATATGGCTTGTAATAAATGAAAAATAATTTGTGACATAAAAAGAAAGTCTAAAGTATAATTAATCACGCAATAAGACTCAACTCTTCCATTCTCTAAAATAGCTTTAATAATTTGATGTAGGGAGTTACAACATGTCTTAAGAAAGTGAAAGAAACATCATATTATAATTTCACTTTCTCCTGGATGAAAGTAATAATCATTTACATCCTAAAATTGCTTTCAATAAAAAATTAAGACATGTCAGTTTATTTCCTTTTTGACAGATAACCTTCCAAAGGGTCATTGTTAAAAAAAAGAAATAGCTTTACAGCAAGTGTGTACAGTATATACTAAACTTGGGCAACTCTTCGTGTTCGTCTTCCTGTTCATCTTTGTGGGGGGGGGGAAAATCTTCGTATTCCACGAATATTCGCCCATTCCTGTGTTCGAATCAGGCGAATATTCATGTACATTCTTTGTGTTCGTTTTTTTTCTTTGTTTCTTGTACAAGGGGTTACTACGGGGTTAACGTGGTACACACTATGCAGCAGGTTTGGTGGCAGGATTTTAAATGTCCATAGGAGCAACTCTATTGGTCGCCTGCAGGGGCCTCCTCTGCCATCAGCCAATGAAGTACACCTGCTTGTGACCAATAGAGTCCCTCGTACAGACTTTTAAAATCCTGGTGCCATAAATTGGCCGGGAGAGACCTCTGGGCTCCCCACTCCAAGTGTTAAATGTCTGTACGAACAGCCAATAGAGTCGCTTGTATGGAATTTCTGCATATGCACTAATACTGCAATGATTTTGTTTATGACCCTCATATGTATATGACCTTTACACAGCATCATCATAAATTGTAATGTGGTGCGGAGTGTTGGGCAATTGCCCATTAGCAGATTTATGGTCTATTCACTAAATTGTTAACTGCAGCTGAATTGAGTTGAGATGACATAGGTTATTCAGTGAGGTGAAATGTTCTTTCACCTATATCTAAGGCATAGGCTGCGAGCTGGCTTGAAAGTGGCCATCTTGCAGCAGTCAGTCCGCCTCCACCAGTCGCCGGCGCCTAATGAAATTAAAACATCTTAAAAAAGTGTTTTAAATAATAATGTATCTGGAATGAGGTATTCATTGGATGATGCAGTGCTAGAACAGTTGTGGTGGTATTTATAGCCAAAAGTTTCTTACAAGAATATCATGAAGAATAATGTGATCACTGTTTTGTTCCACTGAATAAAATAGAACTTTTTAATCTAAAAATGTTTGCAGCAGCAAGTGTTTTGATTCCATTATGTCTAATGTATTTAATTTATTTGGACCTTTTAACACTTGTGCTTTCTGGCATTTTAAAACAAATAATGTGATAAAAAGAATGTTTTATAGTTTTTTGTATGGCAACTAGTGTGACTCGGGTATGTATAAGAGGTACGTGTGGGTATAAGAGCTCGACCCCGAGATAAACTATATGGGGCTGGTCTCTAAATGGTTCCGGGGCTGGTCTCTAAATGGTTCCAGGGCTGCTTTTCATTCCCAGTCCGGCCCTGGTTTCCGTATCTGTTTATTTGTGTGTAACTTGGGTACGTTTTAGGAATTGATTTCATTGATAGGCAAAGTATTCACACCTGGATAGATAGATTTGATTGATAAAATTAATATTTGTGGGAATGTCTTTTTTTAAACAGTTCCTTAGATTTATTTGTATCATGAAAAAAACATTTGGGACTTTGTATGCCATATTTAAATATCTTTGGGTTATCACTTAGACTCAATTTACAGAGATGGATGTGCCGAATATTGGGGTAAAAAAGGCTACACAGAACTGAGGAAACAGAGAACAAGCTAAATATTACCTAATAGTATTCGGTTTAGGAAATAGCTCACATTTATCTTCTAAGTGTGATAAAACATATTTTCTCATTTTCTCCTTCCAGTTTTTAATTATTTTCACTTTTTCTTACACCAAGTTTAACAGGGACCCAGTTAATAAAACATGACAGTCTGCACATTGCACAAACACAAGTTTTTTTCACTGCAGTTGTAAACAGAGAAAGCTAATATGATGTATGTGAGGAGCTCTAATTTGCATTCCAACAGTCACGCTTCCATGTCTCACACATAAGCATCTTACAATGATTGAATGATTGGAAGGGAGTTGAGTATTTTGTTCACAGTCATGGGTGGGCTTTTCACTCTTCTGATCTGTTTTTTTTGTTTTTTGTTTTTTAAACTTTCCATGCATATACAACTATGGTATTTTCCAAATAAAAATATCTAAATGCAAATTTTATAACTTTACTTCCAGGTTAATTTCTAGACTTTGCCTTTTGTATATAAATTAGTAGAAAACCACTTAAGAACAAACAGTTATTTCAGTCCTTCAACTGACCACAAAGAGACAGCATATTATGATTTAGTGCATCAAAGGCAATCATTTTTGTTAAATTATTTATATTTAAAGCAATACATACTACAACTAAGTGTGGAGTACACACTGATGTTTCATCAAAGTGTATTTTGACCAGTATTGAGTATATTTTTGTGTTGACAGTTCTATGTCATCTGAATGCTGTCTGGGCTATGGTTTACTTTTTTAAATAAAACTGTCAATTGAAGTTAGTAGTAAGTAGAGAACATTGGGGGGCATTAATACACAAGGTTCAAAAATCTAAAATGGGGGTTAATGACAAAGTAGTGTAGAAAATAAAAAAATTTTATACTTCGTTGAAGCTTGTGACATGTATGCTTGTGTCGGTGTGGCAGAGCCTGTCCTGGTGTGTGTTTGGCTGTTGGTGTGGCAGAGTGCGTCCCTGGTGTGTGTGTTTTTGTGTGTCGGTGTGGCAGAGCCTACCCTGGTGCGTGTGTTTCGGTGTCTGTGTGGCAGAGCCTGTCATGGCATGTGTGTTTGGGTATCGGTGTGGGAGACCCTGTCCTGGTGTGTATGTTTGGGTATCGGTGGGGGAGACCCTGTCCTGGTGTGTGTGTTTGGGTTTCGGTGTGGCAGAACCTGTCTTGGTATGTGTGTTTGAGTGTCGGTGTGGCATAGCCTGTCCTGGTGTGTGTGTTTGGGTGTTGGTGTGGCAGAGCCTGTCCTGGTGTGTGTGTTTTGGTGTCGGTGTGGGAGAGTCTTTCCTGGTGTGTGTATTTGGGTGTCGGTGTGGCAGAGTCTGTCCTGGTGTGTGTGTTTCGTCATCTATTTCCTAGCACTTAACTTTCTGTAGGAATAAAATTACCTATTTAATTTTTACTTATCCAGAGATAAAATGTCCCCCTGAATTTATAGTCACTTCAGAGGACAAAACTTTCTAGGCCCAGAAATCAGCGAGAGGAAAAGTAAAGGTATTGTGTTATTTACTGTATTTCAATATGCAGATCTTATCACAAAGGTATAGTCGCAGAAACTTGGATGGTGGTTTGGATCTTCAGAGTCTGTGAAACCCAATTTAATTGTAAGTCCTGATTTCATTATTATCTACAGGGGAGAATTCCCTGTCCTTCCCCCTGTGTGTGGGTACAAGAAAAGCTCATCCACGAGATAAAATATATGGCGCTGGTGTCCAAATGCTTTCAGGGTTGCTTTTCATTCCCAGTCTGGCCCTGGTGTGCGGCATTATTTATGTCCCATACACACAGACTCAAAGGTTATTGAAAGACAGTGATATTTTCCAACTACTGGTCACCAAATGGACCATGAACATCCATGACCTGGCTCAAAATCAATATTGCCATTTATTTGTCTTGAACACACGGTTTGTGATATAAAGTCGTGTTCTCTGTTAATAAGTTTATGTCAAACTAGACACACAATTAAAAAGTTCACAACACCTGCTCTTCATCATTAAGACAGAGGGAAATCTAGAAACCTAACTTAAAAACAATATTTTTGTTCTGATTGTTCATGAGGGCCAAATACATCCATGTGCATACTTTTAGATTATACATTTACATAAAACAACATATATGGCTATATGTGTGAATACACAGTACATATATTATAGGAGAGGTAATGTATGAAAGGAAATTCTGGTATTCCGTTTGAAAAGTAACCAATGGAATTGTCCAGTGCGCTATAATGACTATTTTTACAAACTTACAATCACACACACAAAATAGAAGTTCATTTGAGTGACTTATCAAAGTTTTCTAACTGCATTCTTTAAAAAGTAAAGTCTATACATCTTTGTATGGGAATAATTCTTATGACAGCTAAGCTACTAAAGCAATTTACAAAATATCCTCTCCTGCTTTATCTTTTCTTTTGTTGGCAAAAAAAATTAGTTCATAATAGATATGTCAGAACTTACTTTATATATGATGGAGATTAAACCATTTTACTCTTTAAAAAATCTTCAGGAAGCTTTCTTATTTCTTTTTTTCCGGGTTTGTGGAAACAAAGGGAGTTTTATAATGATTAGGGATTTATGACGATATGTTGAGCCTATTTGGACAAACATATTGTAAATAGAAGTAGTACAAAATCCATTTCAAGTAAAAGTCCTTATCTTTTCCTTTGTTATTGAAAATAGACATGGTAATTTTGCAACAACTGTGGAGTAAGAAGAAAAGCCTGAAAGAGCTTTATTATGTCTGAAGAAGGTCTAAAGGCTATCGTATATATTTTGGCAAACTGCATTTTTTAATATTTAATGAGCTGTCAGAAAAACACTGTAATATACAGCTTAAACCTAAGCAGCCTTCTGCAAAGTAATATTCCTGATGACATAATAAGCAGATTCCAGTGCAATCAAAAGCTTTTCCATTGACATAAGTGTTAAATTGAAACTTTTCTATAATGAAACTTTTCTGTAACATTAATCATAGACTGAGCACATTCGTTTGCAATTTACTAAATGTAGTATGACAAATGCACATTACACATTTTTCATAAATAAAACAAAAAATATGACATTAACTAGATTATTGCAAGTTCATCTGAATACTTTACATATTCAAGTTGTAGTATATTAATTTCTCTTTGTGATAGTATATAATACTATTAGTAAATAACATTTACAATATCCATCTTATGTGCATAACTGAATAAGATAAAGTTTTGCAGTGCAATATGTAACAATTGTGTTTAATTTGCATGTATAATGTGAGTTCACTTGGGTAAATTGAAATATGTGTATATTACACACATGTAAATCTAGCAACTTTGATAATTTCTTTTTTTCATTAACTAAAGGGCGTTGCTATTTAATAGGGGAAAACTTAGAAAAAAAGGTAACAATTAGCCCTGAATATATCTTAATACAATTTGGGACCATATATTCTTCTTAAGTGCCACACAGGCCTTAGATCTGCAGAATAGGACTTGGCAAATACATTCTACAGGTGTTAAGAGGTGTAGCCAGATCAGAGGATCTCCACTTACCAATCCATCAAGGTGCAAAACAAAATGGAGCATAGGATATGTGCCTTTGTGAGGCCTTTTGTCAATATTTGTTGCTTTATGCACTACCAGATTACACAAAGCACCAGGATGTTATGCTATATCACAATCACTTGCTGTCAGGCTAAAGTAGCATGATGTAGCGCCTCCAGGCAATGTGTTCAGTCAACAGAACCACCAAGGAACCACCACCCTGTTCCCACCTTGCATTATCTGGGAACCTAAAGTCTGGGGTTCATATAGTACCCTATAGGGTAGTATTTTTTATACTTATGGCTTAATGGGTTTGGGGGTTGTGAATGGGGGCAGGGGGTTTGACCTTTTAGATGTTGTGTTAGGGCAATGGGATGTAAAGGTTTTTTCTTTTTTACTATTATTATTATCTTTTTTATAATTTTTTTATTTTTTGTATTTTTTTTTAAATTGCACTGTTATCAGTGCGGTATGGTTAGAGGTCTCTTAGGGACCTCTTGAACATGTTATTAATGCCAGTGATGTCACAATGGCAATGTTTTTTAAAAAAAATATTTATTGTATTATTTTAGTGATTTTTTTTTTTATTGTTAAAAAAAACACTAACACTTTTTGTTGGTTTGTGTTTCAGCATGTGAGAAGAGTAAGAAACCATATTTCCTCCCTGCGACCCCCCCTGCACTGATCACACTGTGATCTCCATGCAAGTCCCCATAGGCTTGCATAGAGATCACAGTGTCTGTGATCAGTGCCTCATCGAAGGGATCGGATATCCCAGCAGGGTCTAGACAGAGATATCCTGCAGGCACCCTGGAGCAGGCATGAGACATAGCTCTCCAGACGAATGCGCAGGATGCTGCAGGCTGGTAGTAGGGAAGTTAAGCAGAGTAACAGCAGAAACATAGCAAGCAAGGGAGACAGAACAAGGAACAGGGAGACGAGCAAGAAACATAGCCAGACAAGACACGACACAACAGAGGACAGGGAAACAAGGCACACAAGGGATGGAGTGAGGAGCCGGGATCCTCAGACACTTCTCCTTTAAGCAAGGATAGGATATCTTAACTGGGACATGGGGACAGGAGAGAGGAACCAAAATCCTCAGATGATTCAGGGAAAAGAGGGCAAAGGCACATAAAAGACTAACACACATAAATACAGGACTAGCCTAGGACTATATGATAATAATTTGAGATTTAGTCGCATCGTATGGCCATAGTATGCTTAGCCCACCACTAACCACCACTAACCACTGTTAGTGTGAGTGTATGGATATCTGTATGTGTCTGGGTATCTTAGTGTGTGTTAATCTGAGTGGTCGTGTTGGTTTAAATGTCTGGTTATGTTAGTGTTAGTGTCTGGGTGTGCTTATGTTAGTGTGTGTTAGTGTTGAATGTCCAGTTGTGCTAATGTGAGTGTTAGATTTGCGTGTTATTCTCAGAGTACATACGTTTGTGTAAGTGAGTTTGTGGGAGTCTGTGTACATGTGTGTTAGCATTAGTGTCTGGTTGTGTGTGTGTGTGTTTGTGCACCTGGGTGTGTGTTGGTGTAAGTATCTGTGTGTTAATAAGTATGTGTGTACCGCGGAAGCTTGCACTGTGTTTGTATTTGTCTTTGTAAAAATCTCCTAGCTAATCTCCTTGGTCCCTTCTCCCCCCATACAAGTCACTGCCTCTGGCCTACCTTAAGTTTTCATAGCATCGCAAGGGTTTACAGGAGCAGGAATCCATAGAATCGCGCCAGGGCAACTGCCCTTCATTGGTTGATGCCAGAAGAGGTCCCTGCCGGCGTCCATTAGAGTAGCTCTTTCAGACCTTTAACTCCTGGCACCGAAGCCAAGAGTCTCCCCAGGCCAAGTATCGTCGTCAGGAGTTAAAAGGTCCGTAATAGCGACTCCATTGGTCGCTAGCAGGGAGCTCCCCTGGCATTAACCAATGAAAAGCAGCTGCCCTTCATTGGTTGATACCAGAGGAGACCCCTGACATCAACCAAAAGAGTCGCTCTTATGGACCTTTAACTCCTAGTGCTGAAGCCCATGGTCTCCCCAGGCCAAGTTTTGGCTTTTACGGACCTTTAAAATTTAAATCCTGGTGCCAAAGCCATTGGTCTCCCAAGGCCAAGTTGCTCTGAGGTGTACCTTACCCTGCCCTTTGCAAGGGGGACTAAAATCTCTTTGCTTTTACAGACTTTTAAAATCCTGGTGCCAAAGCTGCTGCGTGCTGTTACCATGTTAACGTTGTATTAACCCCTGCTAGAAAACTGGAAGAAAACAAAGAGAAAAACGAACACAAAGAACAGACACAAATATTCTCCCTGAAAATAAATCAAGAACCGGTGAATATTCATGGAATATGAAGGGGTTCATTCACAAAGACGAACACGAAGACTTGGCCGGCACCCAAGTCTTGTAAAGGCATTGCTGTAAATGAAGTTCTAACTTTTGTTGTGCATTAGAAAAGGTCTATGTGGCATTATTTTTTTTCATCATAACCCATATTTTCTCAACATATTATTCTGCTTTTGTTGCATGAACAAATAAAACTTCCTGTTGAAGTCAACATTTCAAAACCAAGCTTTAGAATATTTACTGAAATAAACTAGGACGTGTTTCTGTTTATTTTGTACATGTTTTTGCTTTACAAAACAACCTGCTTATCAAGAGGTTAATGTTTTAACATACAATTTGATTGTATATTCTAATTGAATGGCTTAAAATGTAAATGGATCCCCGTTGCTTATGAATGACCCAAAATGAGAAGCAGTGAAGTTTTTGCAAGAACAAAAGAAAAGTGTATCTCAATAGGATCTTTTATAGTAGTCTGCATAGCTCTAGATTTGAAACACCAGTATACACTATGTAACACTCTATGATCGCCAGTTAAGTAATAGAGTGATCAATAATTTGTATGTGGTGCATTACATTTCATAAATAAGCAACATATTTATAACTCTATGGAAACCCTATGCACATCTGCTTACGCAATCCATGTCACTTGTAACGGGAGGCATTTAGATTGGATTCATCTTGAGTGATTTTTGATCCATGACTTGTTTTGGCAAATTCCAGTGGACCTTGTATCTAAATATAAAGGTTTGTTGATTACTGGGCTAAGTTTCCTAAGTACCTGAGGCTGAATCCCATCTGATCCAGGAGCATTGACCATTAGAGTATTTAATAGACTTGTGCAGGGCAAGCAAAATCGATGTGGTGGAATTTTCCTTAACCCCTTAAGGACAATAGGGGTTATTACTCGTAGTATATTGCGGGACAATGACACTTTTAACGTTTTTCAGTGTTAGTGTTTAGCTGTGATTTTCTTCTTTCTCATTTCGTGCTCCCACACATATTATATATTGTTTTTTCAGGACAAACAGGGCTTTATTTAGATACCATTAATTTTATCATATCATCTAATTTACTATAAAAAAAAAATGATAAAACGTGGATTTTTTGTTAAAAAATTACTTTTTCCTCACTTTTTAAACAAAAAACTTTTACTCATCTGCAAAAAGAACGAAAAAACCTGCTAAATAGATTCTACTATTTGTCCTGAATTTTGAAATACCCAATGTTTTTATGTTTTTTTGCTTTTTTCTGCACGTTATGGGGCAATAAGTACAGGTAGCGTTTTGCTATTTCAAAACCTTTTTTTCCAAATCTGGTAATTCTTCCCCCCATGTGCCATTTCGGGTATCTTTGAAGCCGGCCAATTCAATTTACCCCATCCACTCATGCATTTTTTAATACGAGACACCCTATGGGCATTTGTAATGCCAATATTTTAACTCTTTCCATGCTGGAATTTTTGTAAAGATAAAGAATTTTAGGACTTGCTTATTATTTTTTTTTTTATTTTTTTTTTTGGTGACAGTGGGGCTTTTTACATGTTACCATATTTTTTTTATTTTTTTTTAAAAAACCATTTTTGAACAATAATACTAATATTTTTTATTTTATTTTTTTTTTTATATTTTTTTTTACTCTCATTAGTGAGCTGGGCTCCATTGACCTTGCATGGTTGGATGCAGTACCTACATTCAACCTGCAGGAGGAGCTCGAGAGTTCTCAAGAGGGTCTGGATAGACCCTCTGTGAACTAATTTTCTATTGTTAATTCCATCCTGTGAATGACGGCAACGTCATTTACAGGATGGCACTTGTGGTTGCTCTTCGGAGCAATCACAAGGCGATCGGGGTAGGGGGTTAGTGTTACTGACATGCCTCGATATCGAGGCATGTCAGCAACACAGTTTATGCTTAGGAAGCGATTCCGATCGCTTCCTAAGCTGTTTTAGCCGCCGTGATCTTTGATGATCGGTGCGGGGGCGGCCATTTTTCTTCAGGGGAGGGCTTTCCTCCCTGGATCCACGGTCAGCCTCACTTGTGAGGCTTCCTTGGATGCTGCAAAGCAGCTATTTAACGGCAGCCCGTACATGTACGGGCATTATCGTTATCTCGTTGCACGGCAACCCCGTACATGTACGTGGATTGTCGTTAAGGGGTTAATTGATACCACCTTCTTGGCAATGGCTGTTTTAACATTTCTGTGGTGCTCATGTTTACCTGTAATTTTCTTCTTTCCCATTTACTGAACCCACACAAGTTATATATTGTTTTTTTCAGGGCAAGAAGGGCTTGTATCATAAAATTTAATATAGAACAAAAGTATAAAATATGGTGAAAATTTGAGAAAAAGGGACTTTTTCTTATTTTTACTAGAAAAAAATAATAAAAGCAGTCTACTCTTTGTTTAGAAATACCCAATGTTTTATGTATTTTTTTTTCTTTTTTCTGCATGTTATGGGGGCAATAATTACAAGTCGCGTTTTGCTATTTCAAAACCATTTTTTCCAAATCTGGTAATTCTGCCCACACAGATCTTACTTACAGGTCCTGGTATATGTCATTGTCACACAACACCCCAAAATGTGTCCAGGAACATCTCCCAAGTACATGGGTTTGCCTGGCTGTTTTTCTTACATGCATTGTACTTTAGGTATGAATTTACAGCTACTGGCATATGTCTCTGTCAAACAACACCCCAATATGTGTTCAGCAATATCTCCTGTGATACAGTGATACCTCCCATGCATAGGTGTGTTGGGTTGTTTGGGGTCTAAATGGCCACATTTGGGATGTGTGCATTTTTCAAATTAGAAATTTGATATGTGGTCATCCTGCCCCTGGGTTTATTGGGACATTCAGTGTACCCCATTAAATCATACCCCATGTGTATTTAACATGCCAGTATTTTAATTGTTTGAAGATATGGCACTAATTGTAGGACTTGATCATAAAACATAAACGATTATATATATATATATATATATATATATATATATATATATATATATATATATATATATATATATATATATATATATATATATATATGATGTGACAGGCATGGGCATAGGATGCCCATAAAATCTGGGGGGGATATCATTTTCCCCCATCAGATACCCCACTTTCTCCCCATCTCTTTTTTTGCAAACACGTACAATAATATATAACTTGAAACACTGGTAAAAATAATGTATGTTTAATACATTAAATATAGGAAAAAAAGCTAATTTTTTTAATTGAAAAATTGGACACTATGCAAGCATTTCCTTGGGCCCCCCTCCACGCTCCCTAGCATGCAATCACTCCCTCCACTACCACACAAAAAATATATTTGCCACAATGACTGCAGATTAGGGAAGACTGCACCGTGACATTGAGGCATAGATCACAGGTTGCACACCCCAAAGCCAGCCCTGGCGTCCACATTCCCCACATAGAACCTGACCAGCACTCAGATTACACAAACAAATTACAGCCCAGCGTGAGCCATCTTCGTCACATAAACACCCTGTCTGTGCCATCTTGGTCCCCAAGGCTCAAACACCCTGCTTGAGCCATCTTTGCCTTTCCCTAAATCACATCCATGATACACATATCCATTAATGCATTCTCACTAATAATTCAAGCAATTCATCCACACATTAATTCATTCTCTTACTCATTCACACAATTCATCCACATAGTAATTCATTCATGCTCACTCTTTATTTCAATAATCTTACTGCCCCCCTTTCTTACTTTCTATCCCTCCATCTCCCCCCTTCCCAGGCTATCTACCTCCTCCCCCCTTCTCAAACTATGTAGCCCCTTTCCCACTTCTCACACTATCTACCCCCTCTCCCCCCTTCTCACACTATCTACCCCCTCTCCCCCCTTCTCACACTATCTACCACCTCTCCCCCTTATCACACTATCTCCCCCCTCTCCCCCCTTCTCACACTATCTATCCCCTCTTCCCCCTTCTCACACTATCTACCCCCTCTCCCCCTGATATTCCGGCGCTCAGCGTGAAGCGCCGGCACCGAGACAGACGCCTCACGCTCCCACCACTGCAGTAGGGCAGCGCTGAGGCGGGTGGCGGCAAGGAGCAGAGGAGACAGAAGGGCACCAAGCGGTTGCTGAAAACGACCGCTCGGCAACCCTCTCTCTCCTCCTGGGTGCCATATAGCATTTCGATTGGGGGGTTCCTACGGCCCGGGGGGGGGTTTCTTCATTATCGGTCCCGCCCACCTGATTTACTGGGGGGATCTGTCCCACCCGTCCCCCCGGTTCCCATGCCCATGGTGACAGAGTGACAGATGGCGTCTATGTAAGCAGATGGTGTCTACTGTCCCTGCTGCTCTAGAAGTGTCTTAAGAGGTTCCTTACCATATATATATATATATATATATATATATATATATATATATATTTTTTTTTTTTTCTTTTTTTTTTTTTTTTTTTTTTGGTGTTTTCTATATTTTCTTGGAACTGGAAGGTCCCCCCTGATGGTGACGTCAGTGGAGAATTATTTTTACATGTTACCATTATTTTTATTTTTTTCTACTTCTTATTTTTTTTTATTTATTTTACTAATCCCATTGTGATTAGAAAGCTGGGCTACATTTACTTGCATGGTTGAATGCAGAGTTCTCAGGAGGGTCTGGAGTGACCATCTTGGAAACTTTGGAATTTCTTGCAGTGGCGGTTGTGACTGTAGATCGCTTTCTACACCCGTTTAAAGTCATGACGGTCCTGGAGTGGTGATACTGTAGCCAAGGTAAAAGTACAGGCAAGAGCAAGGCAAATAGAACGGTCAAGACAGTCCAGAGGATTGAGTCAGTACAAGCGGTATGGTAAACAAGCGGAAGGTCGGGACTGGCAGAGTTCATGCAGAAGTGGGCTAGCAATAAGTAAGGGAAATCCAATAAACAAGCCAAAGGTCAAAGCCAGAGGAATCAAGAAACAGGGAGGCATGGGAAAAAAACAAACAGAGACTGCACAAGGCAAGTACACCACAGCTTGTATAACGATCAAGCACTGTTGAGTGTGAGAGCCGTGTTTTTATAGTGTTCCTGGATTGATGAGCTGGATTCTGGTGTGCAAGCACTTTCCCTGGGACGGTTTACACTATGAGGATGAATCGGAGAAACCTCTCCCCTGAGTCCAGTGCAGTTGACTTGCCCCCCTATGATGTTTCTGGAGGTTTGGCTTGCCAACCCCCTGCCGTACTGTGCTCGATATATACGCCACATGGGCTGCAAGAACTATGCGAGCCCGGGGATGCGGCTTAGCATGGCATTACGTAGTAGGCTTAAGGCGCGCAGAGTATCCCGAGGATCTGGATGGAGGTAAGGGACGCCTGGGCTCCAAGAGTGCCGGTCTGGGGGCCTGACACACTGATTGCAGCACTGCCCCAATGAATACATATATCTAGCAGTTATGCTATGAGTCTGTATTTCTCCAGAAATTGAACCATATTGATGAATTGATGTCTCTAAGTAAGGAAGGTACTATGGCAGCAGCAGCAGTAGTAGTAGGGCACTGGGTAGATGCTGGCCCAGATAAAACATGCAGCACCACTGTACAGAAGACTGAATTGCCCCCAACATTTGAAAAATATTTAAATAATTGATCCTTCAGACTGCAGTAAAAGTGGCTGGGAACCTCAGTGCTGCCATGATTGCGGGGGTGGGAGTGCGTGGCCTCTGTCTCAGTCACTGTGCCGGTGTCAGAATATGACGTCATATGCCGGTGCTCAGCAGTGAAGCCATGCGCATCGCAGCAGAACAGCGTGTGTTCCCACCGCAGGACTTCAGCAAGGTAAGTGAATTAGAAAGGGGGGGGGTAGATAATGATAAAGAGAGGGAAAGGTAGACAGTGATAAAGGAGGGAGAGATAGATAGTGAGAAAGAGGGGGTGGTAAGAATATTTAAATAAGGAGAAAAATACAGATAATGAGAAGGAGGAGAAAGAAAGGTAGTAGTTTCCATGTGTGTAATCTGGGTGTTGGAGTGCATCTAGGTGCTGGGGCAAGTCCCCTGAGTGCAACCGGGATGCTGGGACAAGTCCTTTGAGTGCATCCTGGGTGTTGGGACAAGTCCTTTGAGTGCACTGTGGGTGCTGGGGCTAGTCATTTGAGTGAATCATGGGTTCTGGGGCAAGTCCTTTGTGCGCAAACTGAGTACTGCAGCATGTCCTATGTGTGCCATTTTGGTGCTGAGGCAAGTCCTTGTGTGTGCAGTCTGGGTGCTGGGTGAAGTCCCATGAGTGTGATCTGGGTGCTGTGGTAAGTCCTATGAGTCCTATGAGTGCTATCTGTGTGCTGGCCGAGGCCTGTGAGTGCAATCTAGGTGCAGGGGCAAATCATGTAGATGCAATCTAGGTGCTGGGCAAGTCCTGTGGATGCAATCTGGTTGCCACCACTGGCTTTGGGTGTGCAACCATGAATACTAATGTGCATTTTTCACTTGATCGCGCTTTGGTAGTTTTCTGTTGAGTCTACCTTTGTTAACACTGTAAAAATTTAATTTGTTGACTTGTGATGAATCAATGTTCATATTCTTAATTGTGCATTCTGATGGGCCAACTTTTCATAGTTTATTCTAATTTGTCCTTTTATATACTTAAACTGGCCCTTAATAATGTGTCATTATTGGACACAATACAGCTACTTGGTGTAAAAACTATGAAAGCTTGAACCAATGGCCCAGCACATACAACTAAAAAGTGATATTGATATAGTGATATGATATTGGGAGTTATGCTGTATCACTCTCCATGTCTGGCTCAGTATATAGTGATGGGAGTTACGGTATATCACCATCAATGTCTGGCACAGTATATAGCAGGGATGGCGAACCTATACCACAAAGCCTTCAGTTGTGGCATGCGGCCATCCTCATATTCATCAACATCATATGCGGGGGCTCAGCAGTGAAGCAGTGTGCACTGCAGCACAGCAGCAAGGCAGAGGCCTTGTGCACCCACTGCAGGACTTTAGCAGGGAAAGTGAACTACAAAAGTGGGGGTAGATAGTGAGAAGGGGGGAGATCGATGGTGAGAAGGGGGATAGTAAAAATAGTGAAATAAAGAGTGAGAATGAGTGAGAGAATGAATAATTAATGTGTGGATGAATTGTGTGAATGAGTGAGAGAATGAATAATTAATGTGTGGATGAATTGTGTGAATGAGTGAGAATGAATTATGTGAACGGATTAATGTGTGAATGAATTGTGCATGAATGAGGGAATAAATGAATTAATGTGTGGATGAATTGCTTCTATGATTTTTGAAAATGCATTCATGAATATGTGTAAATGATTTGTGTGAATGAGTGAGAGAATTAATGACTGTGAGAATGAAAGAGTGAATGAGTGAGTCACTCCATTTATTTTGTTATACACTGATATTATTTCAGTGCAAATGCTAATGTTATTTAATAAAATCTCTTTCACGAATAGAACCTCTTTTCATGTGTTGTTTTTGCTTGGGCAGATAGACAGTGGCGTCTCCAGCTTTCATATTTAGGGGGGGCATATGGGGGGCCAGGGACCAAAGTAGGGGGGCCAATTATAAAACGGTACATATACACTATATATATATATATATATATATATATATATATACACACACACGTTAGACGTGCATTTTTAACTACATAATATGCACTTATCTCTTTGAAGTTAGCCCCTGCTGACAATATATATAAATATTAGACCCTGCTGCCGATATATAGAAATATTACACCCTGCTTCTGATATATATTAATATTAACCCCTGCTGGGGATATATGTTGATATTAGCCCCTGCTGCGGATATATACTTATATTATACCCTGCTGCTGATATACATAAAAATTATACCCTGCTGCTGATATATATAAATATTTGACCCTGCTACCAGTATATATTAATATTAGCCCCTACTGCCAATATATATTAGTCCCTGCAGCCAATATATATAATTAGCCCCTGCAGCCAATATATATTAATATTAACCCCTGCTGCCGATATATATATAAATATTAGACCCTGCTGCCAATATGAATATAAATACTAGACCCTGCTGCCAATATATGTTAATATTAGCTCCTGCTGCCAATATATATTAGCCCCTGCTGCCGATATATATTAATATTAGCCCCTGCTGCTGGTATATATTAATATTGGACCCTGCTGCCGATATATATTAATATTAGACCCTGCTGCCGATATATATAGTATTGGTCCCTGCTTCCTATATATATTAATATTAGCCCCTGCAGCCAATATATATATTAATATTAGACCCTGTTGCCAATATATAAATATTAGCCCCTGCTGCCAAAACATATATAAATATTTGCCCCTGCTGCCAATATATTTTATAGTGAAAAAATTGGACCCTATCCAAGCATTTCCTTGGGCTCCGCTCAACGCTTCCTTCCATGCAATCACTCCCTCTGCTACCACAACAAAAAAAAGAAATATTTCCCACACTGACTGCAGATCAGGGAAAGACCGTGAGAGTCAGTCCTGCACCGTGACATTGAGAGGTCCTCTCCCCTGTAATCATCCCCAGAGTCCCTTTATCCCCTCATTCACTAAACCATACCGCTCTTTTACTTACACCCTGTAGTTCAGGTATAGATCAAATAAACAACACATGGAAACAGCACATGCAACTAAATGAGATATAAAAAAAAAAACTTGTATTTGCAGGTATACATAAATAATGTATGGAAACATAGCATTGCAGTTATAAACCAACAGAACACACAAACCCAGCATTGCAGGTATAGATCAACTGGAAATCACATGTACACTCAGCACTGAAGGTATAGATCAAATAAACAACACATGGAAACAGCACTCCAGGTATTGATCAACTGAATAAGACATACAAATCCTATATTTGCAGGAAAACATAAATAATGTATGGAAATATAGCCGATACAGATGAACAGAATGACACAAAACCCAGCTTTGCAGGTATATATCAATTGGAAATTACATATAAACTCTGCATTAAAGGTATAGATAAAACACCCTAAATTACAGGCATAGATCACTGGTCACACACCCCAAAGCCAACCCTGGTGTCCACACTGCCCACATAAAACCCGACCAGCACCCAAATTACATATTGTGTCAACTTTGTCCCCAAACAGCTGAACGTGCGCCAAGTTTGTCCCATAAACACCTCTCTCTCCTAATCTATCCTATCTACCCCCTCTCCCTCCCAATCTATCCCATCTACCCCCTCTCCCTCCCTATCTATCCCATCTACCCCCATCTCCCTCCCTATCTATCATATCTATCCCATCTACCCCCTCTCCCTCCCAATCTATCCTATCTATCCCCTATCCCTCCCAATCTATACCTATCTACCCCTTCTCACTTCCTATCTACCTCTTCTGACTCTCTAACCCCCTCCTAACTTTCTACCCCCCCTTTGAAGTTCACTTACCTTGGGCTTGTCCAGCGGTGAGATCGCGAGGTCTCTGTATCCCTGGTTCTGCAGTGTGCGCGACTTCACGGCCGGGCGCCGGATATGACGACATATACCGGCGGTCGGCTTGAAATGCCGGCACTGCGACCAAGGCAGAGGCCTCGCGGTCACGGAGAAGAGTGAGAGGTGCCGAATGGTTGCTGAGAACTTAATCCTCAGCGACCGCTCGGCGCCTCTCTTTCTCTCCTCCGGGTCTATTAAAAAAAAAGCCGGCGTTTCAATTGGGGGGGCACACCGGGGGGCACAGTATGATGTTGGGGGGGCCATGGCCCCCTCTGGCCCCCCCTGCCGACACCACTGCAGATAGATGGGCCAAATAGTAATTATCTGCTGACACATTCTATGTTTTAATGCTTAAAAAATAAACATAGTTTATGTGGGCAAATTGATTCACACTGTTGTGTATAGTGATTTTGTACCGAAAACACGTCCTCTCCGTGTTAAATATCCAGTGTTGGCACTTTGAGGTCTGCAACTTGGTTTCATGCAGAAAATTGGCCACTCGGGCCCAAAAAGTTATCCTGTACCACCAGCAGGTACTTTCCTCAAAATAAGCTGTAAATAGATAAAGTGGGGGGCACAATTTTCTGTCCTTGCCTCAGGTGCAAAAAGAGCTACAGCTTTGCCCCTCTGGCTCCGCTACTTCAGTATTGCCACACCCACCTCAGGGGCGCCTACATTTTTTTTTTTTGCACTCAAGCATTAGTGACACTAGGCTCAGCCCTGCTCTGCCATGGCTCAGCCCGGAGGTGGGAGGATCTCTAGTCGAAGCCACACTCTTTCTGGTGAAAGGTAAAAGACAGAAGATGAAGAACAAGAAGATGCGGAAGTGATAGAAAGAAGCGGAAGCGGTCAGCACAGAAGGTAGGGAAATATTTACAAAGCTTGAGAGTAAACGAGAATGAGAGTGTGACAGAGTGTGACGGAGAGAATAAAGGAGAGTGAGAGATTTGACAAAGTGTGACCGAGAGTGAGTGAGAAAAAAAGAAAATGTTCTGCTTTCTGCTTCATTTTTGTTTGTTTCATTGGGTCCCTCTCATTTTCTGACATTTGTACAAATTAATAAAATTGTCAAATTTTGTTAAAATCCAAATTCGTAAAAAAGGGAATGCACACGTCTAAAAAAAAAAAACCCACCATGTATGTGCTTATTGGTAAAATACAACAAACACAATTAACACCAGATTAGGTCAAGTTTCAGAGTGCCCACTTCTGTACCAAGATGGGCATTGGTGCATTGCGGGGCTGCTGGGGCCTATATTACACCCACCACGTCCACCATCACAAAAATGCTTATTGTTGCAGAAAGTCTTTATCAAGTTTGTGTATGTGGAAGTGACATACAGAAAATGGCATGTGACAGAAAGAGACAGAAAGAGGAAATACTTATTAGACTTGTGCATTCGTCTTCGGGCGAACATGGAAACGAACACGAAGAGTGCGTTTTCGTGTTCGTTCCGAAGACACGCCGAAGAGAAGACGGCGGCGGTAAAACGTAGGCGAAGACGAAGACACACACCACGAAGATCTTCGTGATTGTCTCCGTCTTCGTCTACCATTCCCCCCCTTCTAACTTACCTTGTCTTCGCGGCATCGCGGCAGTTCCCGGAAGTGGAAATCCGCAGGTTCGCCGTCACGGGTTACAGGGCAGTGCGAATGAGCCTATTGGTCGCCTACAGGGACCTCGTCTGGCATCAACCAATTGGTTGATGCCAGAGGAAGACCCTGCAGGTGACCAATAGGCTCACTCACATGGTCTTTGTAACCCCTGACAGCGAACCTATGGATTTCCGCTCCCGTTAACCCCTTCGATGCTGTGTTATCTAACACAGCATCGAAGGGGTTAAAGGGAGCGGAAATCCATAGGTTAAAGGGCCGTGCAAGCGACCAATAGGCTCACTTGCACGGCCCCTTAACCCTTTAAAAAAAAAGTTAACCCCTAACTAATTGAACAGGGAGGGAGACCAGTGGCATCGGCAGGGTAAGTTGCAGCATTGGGGTTTTAAAACTTTATTGGTCGCTCGTACGGACATTTAACCCGGCACAGACTAACTAATTGAACAGGGAGGGAGACCAGTGGCATCGGTCTCCCTGTCTCCCTCCCTGTTCAATTAGTTAAAGACCAGTGGCATCGGCAGGGCAAGTTGCAGCATTGGGGTTTTAAAACCCCAATGCTGCAACTTACCCTGCCGATGCCACTGGTCTCCCTCCCTGTTCAATTAGTTACATGTCCATACGAGCGACTTTATTGTTCGCTCGTACGGACATTTAATTAATTGAACAGGGAGGGAGACCAGTGGGATCTGCCGGGTAAGTTGTAGCATTGGGGTTTTAAAAGTCTACACGAGCGACCAACAGAGTCGCTCGTGCAGACTTTTAAAACCCCAATGCTGCAACTTACCAGGCACATCCCACTGGTCTCCCTGTTCTATCAGTTAAATGTCCGTACGAACGACTTTATTGGTCGCTCGTACGGACATTTAACTGATAGAACAGGGAGACCAGTGGGATGTGCCGGGTAAGTTACAGCACCAGGAGCCTAAAAGTCTGTACGAGCAACCAACAGAGTCGCTCGTACAGACTTTTAAAATCCCAATGCTGCAACTTACCCGGCAGATCCCACTGGTCTCCCTGTTCTATCAGTTAATAAATGATAGAACAGGGAGACTAGCGGGATCTGCCGGACAATTACGGCACCAGGAGTATAACAGTCTGTACGAGCGACCCTATTGGTCGCCAGCAGGGGGCTCGTCTGCCATCAACCAATGGCAGATGAGCCCCCTGCTGACGACCAATAGAGTTGCTCATACGGACATTTAAACTCCTGGCGCCAGAGCGGCTTTAACCCCGTATTAACCCCTTAACCGGGGAAAACGAAGAAAACCCGAACACGAAGAATGTCCGCGAATATTCGCCCGAAGAGAAGACAGGACCAGGCGAATATTCGCGGAATACGAAGTTTTTTTTTTTGACGAGCACGAAGACGAACACGAAGAGCCCCCTGGTGCCCAAGTCTAATACTTATCACATCCTCATCATATGTCAGGAAATAGGTAAAACACAATTTACATATGTTCTTGTTAAAATGTGATATTATGATGGGGCCATAGTATCTGCAGCTGAGAAAATATGTTGCATGCACACTTCTAAACTTGTTTAGCACTGGATACCAATACTGTGAATTGAATTTGTATTTGTCAAAAACACTTTTGGATATATATTTATACATAAATGTGATATATATATATATATATATATATATATATATATATATATATATATACATAGACAATTATTTTTATTGAATTTGTTTTGAATTAGTCATATACTTAAGACAAAATAAAAAGGTCCACATATTTGAAGTCAATTTGCAACAGTTCTTTCAAATCACTGAACTTGAAAATTAAGTTGTAGTCAAAGAACAGAATAAATTACTTTTATAATTAGGACTGAGGAGCACTACTCCATAAGGATTCATATTCTTACAATGATTAGTAACCTGTAAGAAAATATGGTGCAACTTTTAGGCTGCTACACATTTGATTATTTTAGAATTTGCATTGTTTGGTTTCATAAAATCTATTTTCTCCCAGAAGCTCTTGAAAAGTATTTCTGCTTCAACTAGACAATAAAATCAAATAAGTTGTTAGAAGCAGCATCTGCTTGTAGCTATAGCTACTGTCAACCTCAATGTCTTCAATATATATTGGATGAGGTCTCCTGGACCCACTATAAACCAGGGGGAAAGTATGAAAAAAGTAATCCTCCCACCGTTTTCCAAATAGAAACATAGAATCTGAAGGCGGATAAGAAACACTCGGGCCATCTAGTCTGAAATTTTTTCCAGATGTAAGGGGTTTAAACTACTATCATTCCTTGGTGAGGTCCTATAGTGAAAATAGCTTTATGTCTATTATATGCCTGTTTAAACTCTCAATGTATTAGGCTCCACCACTTCTGCTGGGAGACTGTTCCATTTATCTATTATGTCCTCTTGTGTTTTAACATTGCTCCTCCTGTCAAATAAGCTTGCCTCTTCTAGTTTGTTAAATCCCTTTAGGTATTTAAATGTTCTGTTGCCTCTCCCTCTCTCTTCTTTCTATATTTAATATGTATATTAATATTTCCTGATTATTGCTGTCCTACAAACCACTTACCATTTTTGTAACTCTCCTTTAAACTCTCTCTAATGTATCAATATCCTTTTGGAGTTGGGGTCTCCAGAACTGTACGCAATACAATAGGTTAGAGGACTGCATAGGAACAAGAACCCAGCGGAGTCATATTAATTTACAGCACGTCATATGACTCTATTTCATTCCGGCGGGACAAGAGAAGAAACGTTGTGTGCGAGCAACAGGAAGGCAGCCTTTATGGAGTGCGCAGGAAATCTGCAGTCCAGGATGGGGGAGTTTACATGAACGAGTATGCATTTTTGAGGGAATGAATGAGTATATGAATGAGTGAATGAATGTTTGTGAATGATGTTTGCAGGATATGTTGCGGGAGCTGGCAGTAATGGTCAGAAATTCAGCGGGAGCAGGCAGGAGCGTGATTAAGAAAACAGTCCTGTGCAGGGCTCCAATCTAGGTGAGGCCTGATCAGATCTGTAAAGTAATATAATTACCCTCTCTTCCTGCTAATAATGCCTCTCCCTATGTATCCCAACCTCCTGCTTGCTTTTTCTGATGCTTTATTTATACTTACTTTTAAGTCATCAAAAATAATTACTCCTAAGAACAGTGCCCCCAAAGTTATATTCTGCCTTGGGACTTTTATATTTCAAGTGCATTACTTTACATTTATCAAGATAAATGCGGCTGCTACACTCTTTACCATTCTTGTAATTTACTTAAATAATTTCCCATTTGAGTTCTTCCACCCAGAATGTCTAACTCGCAAACCTTTGTATCATCTGCAAAAAGACATTCCATACCATTAAGACCTTCTTTAATATTACTTTTTTTTTTTTTTTTTTTTTTTTTTTTTTAAGTACGGTTCCCAATACTGATCCCTAATACACCCGCTAGTAACAAGTCTTTCCTCTGAATATACACCATCAGCTACAACCTTCTGCCTCACCATTGTCTTATTGCAATTTATTTATGTTTTCTATGGAGAACAGTGCTGCATGCCTTACTGAAATCTTAGATAGGCGATATCAGCTGCTCATCACTGGTTTATTATCTTACCTAGTAAAAAGAAGTTAATTTGGCAGGATCTTCCTGCAGTAAATCAGTGCTGTTTCTGATCATACAAGCCATTTACTTCCAGATATTTAACAATCCTACCCTTTATTAGCATGGTTTCAATTAATTTATCAACTACTGACATAAGACTTACTGGTCTATAATTGGCAGACCTACTACCTTTGTTGTGTAGTGGCACAACAGTTGTCAACTTCCAGTCTTCTGGAGCTAGTCCAGGCCTTAGTGTCTAGTTAAAATAGTCTACATGCAGTTTTGCCAGGGCACTTGGAAACGCTTTTAATAATTTTGGGTGTATCCCATCAGGTCCCATATATTTGTCTGTTTTTTTTCTTTGGAGAGTTCAAGTAAAACGTCTTCTTCTGTAAACACAGCTGTTTTACATGTCACACTATTACTCTTTTGCTAACAAGAGTCCCTCATTTTCATCTTCCTCTGTAAAAACAAAACAGAAGTATTTGTTTAGGCAGTCGGCAATATCTTTATCCTAATTTATATGTTGGGTTTACTTTTTTCTTTCCTTTTTAGACATTCTTTAGGCCAATGATGAGCAGGAGCAATAACCAAGATGCACATGGGGCGTTACTCTAGGCCCCATAGTGGTAAGGACCTATAAGCACCTATTAGATAGTAAATTTATTTGATTTGTAGTAGCCTGAGCTGTTCCACTGTGGTCATGAACTGTGCTACTTGTGAAATCTGGATTAATATGAAAGACTGTCAGGCAATAACAGAGAGGGACCAACTCTTCAGCAGGCATGTGTGTTACCTGATTAATGCAATGCAGAGCTAGCTTCCTCTCAACCAAGGCAGGAAGAGTGGGAAGCCTTTAAGTCACAGACAGGGCAAGGGGCGAGGGGGGCACTTGCCCACTGGGGAGGTGTAAACTTCTTCAAAAAGGGCCTATGTACAGAGGCAGGAACACTGATATGAGGAAGGGAGTAAGAGAGTAAGAGAGTAAGAGGGTAAGGGAGTTAGAAAGGGAGTGAGTAGATATATGTGTGTCTGTATGTTTGTGCTAGCCTGAGAGTGTATGTGTAAATCTGTGTGTTAATATAAATGTATTGCATTCTTTGTTTTTGTTTCTATGGTACTTGCTCATACCCTGTTGGGGAGAGGACTGTAGCCCCCAGATAACAATTCAAAGAAGTGTTTTGAACTGCAATGACTGGTAGCAAATCTAGGTCATTTAAGAGAAACTTAAATGCCTATTTTTTTACACCCCTGTGTTGTGTGGTAATATTATGTTGTCTTCTACCTTATATTAGTCATACCATATTATTAAGAAATGTAATAGAATCTGCAGTAAACTGTATTTATTTTACATTAATTACCATATTTATAAGATGACCCTGATTATAAGATGACCCCCCCAAATCTGAAAATTAATTTAGGAAAAAAAGAAAAAGCCTAATTATAAGTCGACCCTAAAAGAAAAAAGTTTTACTAGTTAATAATAATTAATGTAAACTATTTTTCATATTTAATAAAAGCTATGATTGAGAATTTTTTGTTGTGGTTTTTATGTCCTTTTATTTGCCGACCTGCCCCCAGTTATGCACATCTGCCCCCCCAGTTATGCACATCTTCCCCCAGGCTTGCCACTTTGCCCCCAGAAATGCCTTATACTCCCTATATGCCACTCTGCCTCCCTGATATGCCTTTTACCCTCCTTTATGCCACTCTGCCCCATGTAATACCTTTCAACCCCCTATATGCCACTCCTCCAGAAATGCCTTATAGGGGGTTAAAAGGCATATCATGGGACAGAGTGGCATATAGGGGGTTAAAAGGCATAACAGAGTGGCATATAGGGGGACACCTACACACCCAGACACTAATATACCCACTTACATACCCACTCCGACACTAACATACCCACTCTGACACTTACGTACCCACTCAATGATCAACATCAATGATCTCCCAAACCAGCTCTGCTTTCCCAGCAGGGGGCGGGCTATCCCGGCAGGAGGCACCCCCCCATGCAGAGGGCACGCTAGGCCGGAGAAGGTACGCACATAGACAACCTCCACTGCTGCCAAAGAGAGGACATTTGTTTTTTTTAGGCTACCCACTCTCTCCAGAGGGTTAAATCTATCTTCACTTCCCCATACCAACAGCATTGTTATAATTTTTAACCCAATAGTCCACATGGTATATGAGGTACAAGGTGAGCCTCCCATGGGGTTTTTTATATAACTTTTAACCCCCTATACCCATCCAAGGTTATTTTGTTTTTCCACACAACTCACTACAAATGGGTAGGGGATGAGGGAGGGCAAACAACCTCTCCATCATAGTTGGTGGGGGGCCCACGGGACACCATTGTATTCTTTCTTTTTGTTTCTAACAATAGTATAATGCTACTACACACATTCTAAGATAGACACAATTTGTCTAGCTGTTCCACTCTCCTTATTCACTGTTGTTACATTTTAGATGAGAGGTTAATTCCTCATTGCTCTGGCAAACTATGTCTAAGCACGTATAGTACCCAGCTGCACAAAGGATAACAAGGTTACTTAGCTGCAGTTTAGACAATTGGTGCAAAGTAAGTTAAGATTAAAAACCTAATTTCACAGTGCCCTAAAGAATCAGTTTATGTATTAAGAATCATTATTTTATTAAAAAAATCAATGCATACAATAAATTCATTACCCTAAAGCCAACATGAAATGGCTCTGGCTGATTGGAGTGAAAATAGTAAACATGTATCAAGTGTGATGGCAATTCTCCTTACGGCTGTGTGTAGTAAATGATAATGTGCTGTTCTTGTACTGAACAGTTTTATAGCACACAGAAGTTAAATGTGGATTTACAACTGTAATATTAATATACAGTATCTCACAAAAGTGAGTACACCCCTCACATTTTTGTAAATATTTTCATGTGACAACACTGAAGAAATGACACTCTGCTACAATTTAAAGTAGTGAGTGTACAGCGTGTATAACAGTGTAAATTTGCTGTCCCCTCAAAATAACTCAACACACAGCTATTAATATCTAAACCTTGGCCATTAATATCTAAACAAAAGTGAGTACACTCAAATTGTTCAAAATGTTCAAATTGGGCCCAATTAGCCATTTCCCCTCCCCGGTGTCATGTGACTCGTTAGTGTTACAAGGTCTCAGGTGTGAATGGGGAGCAGGTGTGTTAAATTTGGTGTTATCGCTCTCACACGCTCTCATACTGGTCACTGGAAGTTCAACATGGCACCTCATGGCAACTCTCTGAGGATCTGGAAAAAAAGAATTGTTGCTCTACATAAAGCTGGCCTATAAGAAGATTGCCAAGACCCTGAAACTGAGCTGCAGCACGGTGGGCAAGACCATTAAGCGGTTTCACAGGACAGGTTCCAAAGGCCTCTCCATGGCTGACCAAAGACGTTGAGTACACATGCTCAGCGTCATATCCAGAGGTTGTCTTTGGGAAATAGATGTATGAGTGCTGCCAGCATTGATGCAGAGGTTGAAGGCGTGGGGGGTCAGCCTCTCAGTGCCCAGACCATACGTCACACACTGCATCAGATTGGTCTACATGGCGGTCATCCCAAATAGAAGCCTCTTCTAAAGATGATGCACAAGAAAGCCCACAAACAGTTTGCTGAAGACAAGCGGACTAAGGACATGGATTACTGGAACCATGTCCTGTGGTCTGATGAGATAAACTTATTTGGTTCAGATGGTGTCTTGTGTGGTGGCAACCAGGTGAGGAGTACAAAGTGTGTCTTGCCTACAGTCAAGCATGGTGGTGGGAGTGTCATGGTCTGCATTGGGGAGCTACAGTTCATTGAGGGAACCATGAATGCCAACATGTACCGTGACATACTGAAGCAGATCCCCTTCCTTCAGAGACTGGGCCGCAGGGCAGTGTTCCAACATGATAACGACCCCAAACACACCTCCAAGATGTATTCCATAAATATTCGTCCATTCCAGTGTTCTTTCCGGGTTAATTTTTGTGTATGTTTTTCGTTTTTCAACGGTTTTCTAGCAGGGGTTGATACAGTAACCGTACGCAGCAGCTTTGGAGCCAGGATTTAAAAGATCTATTGGTCGCCGGCCGGTGCCTCCTCTGGCATCAACATCAACTTGGCCTGGATAGACCAATGGCTTCGGTGCCAGGACTGCAATTTTAAAAGGTCCATAAGAGTGAGTCTGTTGGTCACCGGCAGGGGGCTCCTCTAGCATCAACCAATGAAGGGCAGCTGCTCTTCATTGGTTGATGCCAGAGGAGCTCCCTGCCGGCAACCAATGAACTCGCTCTTACAGAGCTATATGTCCTGATGCCGAAACTTGGCGTGAGTAGACCTTTGGTGTCCCGGCTCCATTAGTTTAAAGTCTGTAAGCACGATTCTATTTGTCGCCAGCAGGGGCCTCCTCTGGCATCAACCACAGAAGGGCAGCTGCCCAGCCAACGACCAATAGAGTCTCTTGTACGCTTGCCATTAGTGTACAATGGGTGTGTTAAAAACTGGAAATTATGAGAAATAAGGTTTAAATCCACCCTGCCGAACACACCACCAGTCTTCAGAATTAAAACAAGCAAAGCTAGCCTAATTTAATATATAATTTAATTGTATATAGGTATATGTTTGAAACATTTTTGCAACTGAACTTTTGTTGTACCAAACTTTGTTTAATGTGGGCTAGGCCCACCATACAGATAACTGTATGCAATATGCATCGTGTTGATTTACAAGCATTAAATAATGTAAACTGCACTTTCAGCAGTATTGCACATTTCACATTCCATTAGGCTTTATATTTAAAAAGAGATTGAAGATGTTCCATCTGCGTACCTTCTGCTGGCCTCAGCAGGCTGGAAAAAAATATTGTGCTGGTGTGATCATTCCAACTTTTTATCTAATTATGATTGGTCACAAACTATATTTCTGTTGGTAGGAGGCATCCAAAAATTAACGTTTATTTAAAACTACAATAAACTACACACATCAAAGTATATGGTACTGTGTATGTATGAGATATAATGAATTTATTTTCTGTTCTTGATGATAAAGCAACATGCTGACCATGGCCTAGTCCAGAGTAGGCCTTCGTCCATCTATTTCCTGTAAATTCCACTATTACCAGTATTAGTTTATATAGCACCATCATATACAACAGTGCTGTACAATGGGTTAAATAACAACAAAAGTATAAAGAAGCACTCAACTAAAGCAAATAAATACAAAATAAATATATTAAGTACAACACTCTCAAGCTGACTCCAATAAGACAGCAACATAACCAAAAATAATACAAATGGAGGGGTAAAAACTTATAAAAGTGTATAATGGGTAAAGGTAAACAGGACATAACAAGTAAAACATTATATAACAATGTGGAGTTTAGAAACAAAAGATGAGGAGGGTTCTTCTCAAAAAGGCTTAATGTGTAGAAAGAGGTGCAGTAAATAATACAGTGAGTGCAAATGTTTGAAGTGGACCAGTCACATTGATTTGGCTCTTTAGTCTGTTTTCTGATATGTTAACACTTGTCAAATAATGCATGAATTAATAAAATGTGTTTGTCAGCATTGCCTAAGCATGACAATATGTGTTTAACTGCAGCTCTTTTCTAAAGCATTTATTTGATCTTCTAGACTATACAATTGTTTAAGCAGGGACCACCTTACTTTTTGTTTCTGTAAGTCCAAATTTTAATGTGATTTTATTTAATATGATGTTGCTATATAACTAAAAAAAAATCATAAAAATAAATGCCTTGTGTAAGGCAGACATAATAAAAAAGAGACTTACAGAGCCATAATTCTTCCTCTTTTTTATGTACTATTCAATAAATATGGGTGGCTACATGAAATCTACATTTTTACTGTTCTTTTTGCACCAATGTAACTTATGTGTGTGTGGGGGGGGCATGCATTGATCTTGATGAACCATGTCTTGAGTATTCCTTCTGCCCATTCACTTTCAGGAAATAAATATTCCTACATCTAAGCCTCTGACCCTCTAGTTTTACACTATGACCTCTTGTCCTAACATTTTTCCTTTGATATAAACTTCGGTCTTGTACTTTGTTCAATCCTTTTATGCATTTATATGTTTCTCTTATATCCACTCTCTTCATTCTATTCTATTTCAAAGAAATAAAACAATTCATAAAGGTATGTATAATTCAGCATGTAGAAATGTATTACTACTGGAAAAAAAGATATTATGGAAATAATATTTGTATTTGTATTTATAATTCACCTGCCTCAGAAATATTTTAATTAAGTTTTTGAAACAAATGTTAGTTCAATGAGACATTTCCTTGTTTTTACTGCCAGAACAATGTGTATTTAAAACATTTTTCTGTTTTATAGCCCTCCATGAAATGACCTAAAATATTTTCTACTTTTGCTGTAATATAGTATGTAATATAATATGAGTGCTTTTTTAGCCTATGAAAGACAAACAGCTTATGGCTACACAATTAATTGGCTTTATGCCACATTTTTATTAATGTGTTTTGAGCAAAATATATTCCAAGAAAAAAATATTTTAGGAACACTTTATTGTCTAAAATGCACTGCATTCATTTCAAGGCTCCTTGAATCACTATATACCATTATATTGTTTACAGCCTCTAGTATTATTTAAAATTATATATTTTTTTAGTTTTCCGTTGTTTTTTAATCTGTTTATTTTGGACACTGTTGTAGTGTTTTCAACATAATATTTTCTGTTTCTAGCTAGGCATTGGATGATTAGCTTATGTATAATTAAAACCAATAAAATCTATGTGATGCACGATGTACTTGAAAACAATAAGGTAGTTATATTTATAAAATTGATTCACTATGCTAAAAGTCATAAACAACTTGGAGATATGGCTACATTTTGGAGTAAGCAGTAATCATAAGAATGTGCTTTATTGTGCATATAAAATATGAAATGCATTTCTCAAACTGATTATTATGTGCAATTCAAATTTATCATTTATTCTAATAAAATTAATTTAAAATAAATTCAATTTATGTAAATAACTATCCTATCCTTATCTACTTTAAAGGGACACTCCAGCCATCATATGCACTTCAAGTGCTCTGCTTCTGTACTGCAAGGTACTAGCCGTCAGACACGTCCAAGCATATGACGGTGCAGAATTCTGTGTGGCCATGGAGGGCAGGGGAGGGCGGTTACTGCTGGTGTTGTGGGACATTGGGGTATTGCCTGGTTGTAGTGCCAGAGTTGCATGTACTGTGTCTTACAGCAGAACCTATGTTGATGTACTTTTGGTGAAAAAGATTATTGATGTTGAAATGATCACAATTCTTACCTTTCAATATACCAGAAATACTCTCTTTGATATAGATCTTATTGTAATGTGTCCCATTTGTTGATATTGAATCTTTAATCTTGGAGCTCTAAATGTGCACAATGATGCAAGTGGATTTCCAAATTAAACACATTATAAACATATGTCTAATTGTGACAGAAGTTGCAGTTGCTCATGTCCAGAGCTTTAATTAGTCGGCAGAGGAGGTAGCAAGAAATTAGAGAGTGTGAGAGAGAGTGAATGAAAATGATAATGTGAGAAGCACAAATGGGTTTGAGTGAATATAGGCCCGTGTATCGTAGATGAAAATTCTGAGCTTTTTTTAATTTTCGTCCAATTTGGGGGGGGGGGTCTGGCCTCATTTTCAGAGCTTCTTACAAATTGCTGAATTTGTCAAAATGTGTTAAATTTACAATTGGTAATAATCTGAATGCACAAGTCTAATAATCACGCTCTGGCTCCAAAAACATGTATTAGATTGAGAAATAACACCCAGCTAACCTATGAATGTTTATCTTACTTAATCTATGTTATAGACCCTTTTCATTTCCACACAGATGGACATCAGTTGGAAGAGAGTGGGTGTTGATGCTTAGTATCCTGTGTAAAGAGCCAATGTATGCAGGGGATTAAGATTAAAAAAAAAAAACAGAATTAAAGGTTTATCTTTTCAAATGATTTAAAGTGCAAATGTTGGCTGGGATGCCACTTTAACAATAGAGCTCATTTAAATAGAAGAGATAATCATGCAGATCCAGAGAACAGGAACTTGGAATAGCTTCCCCTATGGCAGGGGTGTCCAAGTTTTTTCTGCAGTGGGCCACTTCATCAGAATTATATACGTGCGCGGGCCGCACTCATTTTTCACTGTGACAAAAAATATGGCCTTTAATAAAATATGCAGATTAAAATAAAGTAAAATGACACAAAACCTTTACTCTTCCTCTCACTGATTTCTAGGCCTAGAAAGTTTTGCGACTACAAATTCAGGATTCCCTAGATTTATTCTAGGGATGAACTAAAATGAAAATTCTGGACCAAAACATTCAGGGTTCACTTAGCCAAAACCGAAAATGACCCCCTCCTTTAAAAATAATAATAAAAACTCACATTTTTAATAAAAGTAGGTTACACACAACTGGACAAAATTAGCAATATGACTTGGCAACCAGTAAATGCTGGCAACCCAGGCAACCAGTAAATGCTGGTACCTAGGCATGATGGGACTGTGCTCGCTGTGATTGCTGTTAGCAATCACACTCCTATCATGCCAAGTCAGCCAGTACATGCTGGTACAGGGTGGCTGTAAGTGATGTGCAGACCCCATACTGCTGGCAGCATCACTACACAAGGGGGGCAGCTAGCTAGGTTTCAGCATGTACTGGCTGACTTGGCATGATAGGAGTGTGATTGCTAACAGTAGTCACAGTCCCATCATGCCTAGGTTCCAGCACTTACACATCCATCCAGTAAATGCTGGAACCTAGGCATGATGGGACTGTGATTGCTGTTAGCAATCACACTCCTATCATGCCAAGTCAGCCAATACACGCTGGTACAGGGTGGCTGTAAGTGATGTGCAGACCCCATACTGCTGGCAGCATCACTACACAAGGGGGGCAGCTAGCTAGGTTTCAGCATGTACTGGCTGACTTGGCATGATAGGAGTGTGATTGCTAACAGCAATCACAGTCCCATCATGCCAAGGTTCCAGCACTTACACATCCATCCAGTAAATACTGGAACCTAGGCATTATGGGACTGTGATTGCTGTTAGCAATCACACTCCTATCATGCCAAGTCAGCCAGTACATGCTGGTACAGGGTGGCTGTAAGTGCAGACCCCATACTGCTGGCAGCATCAATACACAAGGGGGCAGCTGGCCAGGTTTCAAACATGTACTGGCTGACTTGGCATGATAGGAGTGTGATTGCTAACAGCAATCACAGTCCCATCATGCCTAGGTTCCAGCACTTACACATCCATGCTATCACACACACTCATTCAAACACCCTCCCCACCCCCTTACCTGCACTGCAGCTCCTCATGCCGCTTACAGACTTCAGCAGGGGGCGCGGCCTCCCTCTGCCTTCTCTGCTAAAGCACAGAGGAAGTAGGATGTCACGTGAACTCCGCTTCCTCTGTGTGCAGTCCAGAAGACCCTCCCACAAGTAAGTAGCAGGGCTCAGAGCCGGCCTTAGGTGTTCTGGCGCCCTGTGCGGACTACTCGTCTGGCGCCCCCCCATCCCAAAAAAAGAAAGGAATCAAAACTTGTAACAAAACCCCAATCACTATATACTACGCCAAACATTGATGTGGTGTAGGCCTACCACTTCATTGTCTGGCTTAGTAGTAGGGATGCACCGAAACGAATTCTGGACTGAAACCAAAAGTGCAGCATTTACCTGGCCGAAACCGAATATGACCCCCCCACACACACCATAACACATAACAAAACAATTAAATAACAATATTTATATATATATATATATATATATATATATATATATATATATGATTAACAGCAATCACATTCTTATCATGCCCGCAGATTCCAGGATGTACTCGTAGACTACTTGGCATGATAGGAGTATGATTGCCCTATGTACCCCGTCTCACTCCATTCTCCCTATCTACCCCCTCCTAACTATCTACCCTCTCCCTCTTTGAAGTTCACTTACCTTTCAGAAGTCCTGCGGTGAGGGTGCAAGGCCTCTGCCTCCCAGCTCTGCCACTGTATGGAACAGTATAGAGTGATGGGAGTTATGATGTACTTTAGAGCATAATTATATAATGAAAAATACATTGGAAATGGTACAGCATAACACCCATCACTCTCACACACTTACCAATCCACACACATACCAATCTACACATATACACCAATCCACACATATATACCAATCCACACGCATACCAATCCACACATATACACCAATCCACACATATATACCAATCCACACATATACACCAATCCACACATATACACCAATCCACACATATACACCAAACCACACATATACACCAATCCACACATATACACCAATCCACACATATACACCAATCCACACATATACACCAAACCACACATATATACTAATCCACACATATACCAAACCACACATATATACCAATCCACACATATATACCAAACCACACATATATACTAATCCACACATATACACCAATCAACTCTCACTGTCACTCTATGCTTTCCTACCTTTCCTCTTTCAGTTTCTTTGCCTCCTCTTCGCTCTTCTTCTTAGTTCTTCTGTCTTCTCTTCTTCCGGGTCAGAGGGCACGGAGACCGGTGGGCGCGGCTTCAGTGCTGTGCGCCGGGATCTGACAGCAAACCCCGGCGCACAGCAGCTGTTGCCGCGGGGATCACAAGGGAGCGGTATCGGAGGTCTGTTAAAGACCTCCGATACTGCTCCCTTGCGAGCCTGCTCTTCCAGCGGCGGACATTACTGTCCGTCTCTGGAGGGGTGCCGGGTGCCCCCATACTGGCGGCAGTGGACCCCGCGGCGGCAGTGGCGTCGGACCGCGCTGCGGCGGCGGCGGACCCCGCGGCGGCGCCCCCTGGAGTGTGGCGCCCTGTGCGGTCGCACAGGTCGCACACCCCAAAGGCCGGCCCTGGCAGGGCTTGAGGTGCGGCTCGCGTAAGATCGGTTGCCCTGGCTGCCGATCTTATGCGGGCCGCACCTCAAGGTCTCGCGGGCCGCATTTGGCCCGCGGGCCGCATGTTGGACGCCCCTGCCCTATGGTATACTTATGATAGTACACATGTATTGCTTATTTTAAACTATGAACAAAAATTATATATGTTTGGTGTACACAAATGTAAAATATAGGGTTCAGAAAAGTGACCTAATTTAACTAAATCTATTTCGATGAAAATGTGATCCTTTATCAGATAATTTATATTTATGTATAATCTGAACGAGTGCAGAAAGATACAAAAGAGGAAGACACCTATATAGACACTTGACGTGGCAGCCAAACAAATATACAGCAAATACTTTGGTTACATTCTCAAGATTTATGTGTAAAATGGGCATTGCAAATAGTACTTATTGGGTCTTGCTTTGTTGTATGTTCATATTGGTCATTTCAGTAGCACCCCACAATTTGTATATCAATACAATGGGGTAGATTCCATTACCAGTAGAAAAGAAACTAAACCTAAACTGGAAATTTTGTGGAACAATATAAAAAGATTTGAATATAGAAATATAGAAATTGTTAAATAGAAATATATTTAGTGTACGATCAAAGTATGATTTGAAATTGAATCTGGGGTTTCTGTCTGTCTTGTCATTTTGAAATTTACATAAAAAACAAGAGGTATAGAATTAAGCATAATTTATAGATTTTCATATTTTTCTCTTTTATACATTTTTATAGAAACCTTTATCCATTGCTGCAATGTGCAACTTCAGCCTTCTTGTCCTTTTGATGAATTATTCATTAGGAAATGTAAATTGGGCATTTTCAGTAACAGTAAACATGGACCTTTGATACTTAAAATTCGGCAATAAAAATAAATATTCTGGCTGCATATCAGACAGTAAACTGCTCAACCACTCACCGGTTTAATTTACACTGCACGTTGAAAGCAATTTTCCCACTATTTGAATGTGCAGTACTTGTCAGCAGTGTAAGTAATTAAAAGGTTCAATGGTTAAATATTGCTTCTTTGGACTTATTTTAAAGGCAGATGAAAGAGACAGAGATAATATTAAAAATACTGTATGTCTACCAATCGTACAACAGAAACAATGCTTGTAACACACATGAAGTCTGCCAATCTACTTTAAAATAACCACATATGGTTCCAAAAAGCAATATAAATACATGTTAATCCTGGGAAAAATCTTTGGGTCTTTGGGTCATCCTTTATGTTATTGGGACAACTGGCAAAATTGCAAAATTGGAAGGGTTGAGCATGATGAACTCTTGGGTCTATTCACTTAAAGGGTGAGTGCTAAATTAAATATTATAGCTATTTCAGTTACATCCCCTTGCTTGTATACACTCACTTATATTTAGCTAATATTTGAGTTGCTTGTGAGTACATGCAAGTACATGCAACTTTAACATTTGCGACTTACAAGCTAGGGCATTAAGATGATCAAAAATTTGACAGTTACAGTTGGTAGCTTATGCAATAAAGCATTACATACAATCAAGCTGGATTCTGGTTTGAATAGCTAGAGACATTAGTAAAAGAAAAGGGAGATGGTTATGCCCCTTTACAGAACTCTGGTCAGACCTCACCTAAAGTATTATGTACAGCTCTTGAGAACTCATCTGCAGGAGAGTATTGACATTTTGGAGATAATGCAAAAGATAGCTATGATTAAGAGCTTGGTACAAGCACCAAACACTAAACACCACCGGGTGTTGGTATGCTGCTTTCCTGCTGCCACTTTAATAAAATAAATCTTTGAAGGAACATTTGCTTTCAGTCTATTTTCTCCATGAGGTATGGTTTGCCAAATCCTTTTCCTTGTGTTTTGCAAAATAAGAAGTGCCAGCGATACCTATAGGCAAAGTATGCACCGATCTAGGGTGCAGATCTACATGGGGCACCTCCTCTACAATTGACTGAAGGGCAGTCCAGTTTGCTGCACTGGAGGAGTCCCCACGCAGTCCTTTTGGAGGAACAGGGCCAGTTGGGGAGATTGTGGCTCCTTTAAGATTCTGTCAAAAATGTTTATCATAGATTGTTCAAACCTGTCTGACACAAGAAAAAGTAACATTTTGTAATTACTGTCAACCATCACAGAAAATGCGTTAGAGGCAGAGGTGACTCATATATAACAGGCAAACTAAGGAACAAAACTTAACAACATTTCGCCGGGTTTACCATTCTTTTGTTGAAAAACAAATACAATGGCCTGTCCATTAGTTTCAGATGAAAATCAGGGGGCTTTTTAAATTCAGAAATAAAATTTGTTGTCTGACACCCACATTCACCTTCTCACTCTCTCACACTCTCATTTACTCTCTCATATTCTGTAAATGCTCCCTACCTCCTCTGCAGAAGGGATTCCACTTCCGTGTCTTGCAGCTCCACAGCTCCACTACTTCTCTAGCAACCTCTTGTTCATCTTGTTCTTCTCTCTTCGTATTTCCACAGACATGACCTCCCTCTGAACTTCCACAAAAATGGCATTACTTCCAGTGACATCCTCCAATCAGGGAAAGAATGTCACCGGAAGCGCAACCGTTTTTGAAGTCACACCAGGAGAGTGTGGTTTTTTGGGGGTATTTTCACCCCTTATTGTCATAAAGCGCTTATGCATAACTGTGAGGTTATACCAACCATTCTGTAAGTGTACTCTATTTCCTCATGTTTTGCTATATGTGAGGATACCGCACCATTCGTTTGTTCTGGTTTATTTATAGATTTTATGGAAGAAATAAAGACCTGATCTTATTGAGCTTTCTGACGAGCCTCTTTTATCATCATTGTTTGTGAGTGCAACTATACACACTCTTATTTTCATTGATATACCCACAGGATTACACTATTGTATTTTTGTTTTTTCCCTTTAAGCACATGCGCCCCTGTTTCTGCTGTACCTATTTGTGAGCATTGAGAGGAGTGTTCTTGAGGGTTACTGCAGTGTTTATTTTGGGAAGTATATTTTTGACTTCTCACATTTTTTCACGTGATTGGTGTCACTTTTATATTTCGCTTTACTACTCAAGCTTCAGGCAGACTTTAGGGTATGGGCTTCGTTGGGCACATTAATTGCCATAAGAATGCCCAGGCAACTCAAAGGTGTGCATGACTAGCATTAAATACATTTGGCACAGAAAAAGACAGAGATTGGACAACTCCTAAGACAAGAGGAGGCCTTGCACTCCCAGATTTCAAGATGTATTACCAGCTTCTCATCTGCTCTGAATGATAGACTGGTCTACATTACCAGAAGATAAATATTGGTTCTGAATAGAGCAGGAAGTGTTGGTGGAATCCATGCCCTTGGGGATATGTTTAACCTTGCATCAGCGAAACACATTCAAGAAAATGAACCCCTTAATCTCTGTAATGCTACAAATATAAGACTTTCACTCACACTATTTCCTTTGCCTATGATCCACTGATTTCAGGATTAGAAGTGATGTACAGTAATCTATTCCCAGCCTCCCCAGTCTACCAGGTAAGATCTTCGATTACACTAAATAAATGATTCAATAATTCCAGCATACAACCCTGTCCTTTGTGGACTGCTGCAGATTCCTTCAAGTCAAGCACTTTGTGTTATAAATTCCACAAACAATGTCTAGATAGAGAGCTGACTACTCTTGATGGGTTCTGAACGTAGGCGATGCGCCTCTGCACGGCATCTCTTGCTTATATTCATTATTATTGTGAATGAAAATTTTGTGGGAAAATGGGAGATCACCCTTGATGTATCCTCATTTTGTCCCCAAAATCACTTCCAGTGCCAGTCACCTTGAAACCCTGCTATGTGTACCCAATAAGTAGACACAACTACCTTGAAATGAGTACAGCAAGAATGAACATTTTATTGAACAGAATATAGCATATTTATCTACAGAAACATCAAGAGAACAGCCAGGTTTTAATCAGAACAAAAAGGCTTACAGTACATAATTGAATAACATCACACAAGATTAAGACTTAACAGAATAATTATAAAATTAACCTATTTAAGGTGCAGGGAAACAATGACTATGGAAGGGGCCTCCTATGGTGTGAGCAGATAGTCTTTGTACATTGCAACCTGCATTTTTACAAGTGACCCCCACACTTCTCCCACAGGGGGAACCATGGCCCAAATGCCCAGGCTGAATGTGGGCAAGTGTCCACAAGACTGCAATTCTAAGGAAGGGGATGTGTCTGGCCCAGCAATGTTGTTCTATCACATATCTCCCCTTTAAAAAGAAGACTGAACTGGGGCCATACCCCAACAGGGTCTTCAACCAGTTCAGTCGGGGAGCACCGCTCTGTCACTCCTAGAGTTGTGGATGCAGGGGGCTGGCAAGAGGCCCCTGACCCACTAACCAGTACTGGGGTGCACTTAAAGACTGTGGAGTTTGGGTCCCAGGTGAGGAAATAGTCCCACTCATCAGGGCAGGGAAACAGGGTCCATAATCTGTGGGTAGCAGGCTTGCTTCCAGTCCTTTCCAGGGACCCCAGTGGTGGAGAGTTCTGTCACACATTCTGTCACAGTAGTATTCTCACTTAAAAGTAATATGACTCTACTGGAGGGGGGCTACAGCACTTCAGCACTAAATTTGACATTTAAGCACATAAGGCAACAATAGCAGATCCAGCCCCCTCCGTTTACAAGCCACTTAAGTGATATGTCCAGACAGGTAATGCAGTCTATAACTCAGGTTAACCTAGAGACTTTCTGTTATTGTAACTATATATAACCGGTAATTGTCCTGGAGCAGAAATTGCCCAGGGGCCCTGCCAACTTCACCAAGCAACACAGTGCCACCTTTGCCACAAACAGCCTGTGAGTGCCTATGCCCCAAGTAGCTTATCAGTACCATCCTAACCCCAAAACAGTACCATCTCTGCCTCAGCTTGTCAGTGCCCCCAAACAATGTATCTGTGCCATAATTGACCCAGGCAGCTAGTCTGTTGTCAGGAACTGGGTCCATACAGACAACTATAATGACCCAGAGTGCCCAAAGATGGAGTTCAGGAGTTATTGCGCAGTAATGGAGTTGGACAGGGCCTTTTGCAGGGTGACTGCACTCTCCCGTGTGGTCATCTAGGGTTGTGCAGCCACATACCAGGGCCCTGACATAGCAGCAGATGTTGTCCACAACTGAGCAGAACTTGGAGATATCCTGCAGGCACCCTGGAGCAGGCATGAGACATAGCACTAGAATCATGTGCAGGATGCTGCAGGCTGGGAGTAGGGAAGCTAAGCAGAGTAATAGCAGAGACATAGCAAGCAAGGGGGACAGAGCGAGCAAGAAACATAACCAGACAATACATACATGGTGCAGGACAACCCTCTACCGGGGCAGATGACAGGACACCCCTCTACTGGGGCAGAGGACAGGATACCCCTCTACTGGGGCACAGGAAAGGACACCAGGGATTACAGGACACCCCTCTACCGGGGATCCCGGACAGGACACCCCTCTACCGGGGATTCAAGGCAGGACAACAAAGCACAGAGCTGCCAAGGCAAACCAGGCTACACATGACAAGAGTACACAGAAACCACAGGAGCTAACAGGACTAACCTAGGATTATAAGATAACAATTGGTGATTCCATCACATCTTATGGCCATAGTATGCTTAGCCCACCACTACGCCAAAGTACTCCAATATTCAGTAGGTCCTAACACTAAACCCTGCCTACTGAATTACAAATAAACTGAAACTAAACATTGAATCTAAACACAAAACCAAGGAGGACATACCTTTAGACTGCTTACTGAGACAAACAGAAAAAATGGATGGGGCACACCTTATAAAGAGCTGAATCAAAGAGCAAAACCAGAATCAAGGAATCAGAAGCACAGAACAAAGCATATGGAGATCCAGGAATGGATAACAGCAAAGGGGAAACTCTAGCGAGACGGGGGAAACTCTAGCCAGGCAGGGGGAACAAGAGAAGCCGCTCCGCAGCCTGAACAGAGCCTGACATTTGTGCCATCATTGCCATCAAACACCTTGTCTGTGCCACTTGTACATAGACATCCATGCTCATTAACACTTATACATAGATATCTACGATCATATACACTTATACACAAACATCCATGCTCACCTACATTTATGCATGCATATTCATGCTCACACAACCTTGTACATACACATTCATGCTCACATACATACATGCAGACACCTATCCGCCATTAGGACCACTGACAGGTGAAGTGAATAACATTGATCATAATGTTATTATGGCACCTGTCAGTGGGTGGGATATATTAGGCAGCAAGTGAACAAGTTCATGTGTTAGAAGCTGGAAAATGTGCTTAAGGATCTGGGTGACTTTGACAAGGACCAAATTGTGATGGCTAGACGACTGGGTGAGAACATCTCCAAACAGCTCTTGTGGGGTCTGCATTGGTCAATATCAAAAATGGTCCAAGGAAGGAAAAGCAGTGAACTGGTGACAGGGTCATGGGCGGCCAAGGCTCATTGATGCACCTAGGGGGCACAGGCTGGCAGTTATGCTGTACCAACGTCAATGTCTGACATAGTATATAGTGATTACAGTTATGCTGTACAACTGTCAGTGTCAGGCTCAGTATATAGTGATGGCAGTTATGCCATAGCTCCTCCCCCTCCCTTCCTGATTAGCATCTTCCCTCTGTCCATCTCCTGCCTCCGGGGCATAACCACGCCCCCCCGCCACGAGGAAAGCGCGCGCTTTTGCTAAGCGCGGTACGCGGCTGAATCGAGGACGAGGATACGGCCTACCCCGCGGACGGGCGATCGCGCCGCGAGGCATCTGATGCCCGGGATCCGCTCCCCGCGACGATGACTCCCGCCGCGAGGTAGGTAACGGACCCCGGTCCTGACACACCCCCCTCCTTACAGACGACCTCCGGGCGTCTCTAGGACCAGGACGTCCGGGATGTGATTGGTGGAATTTCTTGAGTTTCGCAGGGGCGTGGATGTTGCAGTGAGGTTCCCAAGTACATTCTCGGCCATAACCTTTCCACAAGACAAGGTATTCCAAACGCCCCCTACAAATGCGGGAATCCAGAATCCTTTCAACCTCGAACTCCTCAGATCCCTCCACACTAACCAGAGGGGGTGGTTGGCCTTTTCTTGGAGTGGATTCCGGGACCCAGGGTTTAATCAATGAAACGTGAAAAGTGGGATGGATGCGCCATGATGGCGGAAGTTGTAGACGAACTGCAGCAGGACCCACCAGGGCGGTGATGGGAAAGGGTCCATGAAACCGGGGACTCAATTTCTTTGAAGGACCTGTCGTCTTGATGTGTGCTGAGGAGAGCCACACCTTATCTCCCACTTGATAGGAAGGGGGTTTACTTCTGTGTTTGTCGTAAAACTTCTTATGGTCCTGTTGTGCTTTGCGAAGCGAAGTCTTTAACATGGGAAGGATCTGTTGCAACAACTGAAGACGGTCACCCACTGGTGGGGTATTACGGGCTGGGGGTAAGTCGATGAGAAAAGACGGATGGTACCCATAATTGGCCCAAAAAGGAGACATGCCGATAGATTTCTGGGTGTGGTTGTTATAGGCGAACTCTGCCATGGGCAACAGCTGTAACCAGTCATCTTGCTGATGTGTCACATAACATCGAAGGTATTGCTCCAGTATCTGGTTGATTCTTTCTGTTTGGCCATTGGTGTTGGGATGGTAAGCAGAGGACAGGCGTCTCTTGATTTGTAATCCTTTACAGAAGGCGGACCAGAATTTGGAGGTAAATTGGACCCCTCTATCAGATAGGATCGAATGAGGGATACCATGCAGGCGAAAAATGAAGTTAATAAACAGATCGGCCGTTTCCGCTGAGGTAGGTAATTTGGTGGTGGGTACGAAGTGGGCCATCTTGGTCAATCTATCCACCACGACCATGATGGTGTTGTGTCTTTGGGATGGAGGTAAGTCCACTATAAAATCTACGGTTATGTCCTGCCAGGGTCGCTCTGGAACGTGGAGAGGCTGTAAGAGACCGGCGGGTGGAGAGTTACTTCCCTTGGAACAGGCACAGGTTGAACAGGAGCGGACGTATTGTTGTATGTCTCTTCTCATGGTAGGCCACCAAAAGGATCGGGTAGCTAGTTCTAAAGTTTGTCTTTGGCCTCCATGTCCGGCTAGGGGATGATCATGGATGTACTGAAAAACGGTGTTACGTGTTAAAGGGGGAACGTAGATTTGACGCCCTCGGTAAAACAGTCCATTTTCGGCTTGTAAGGTGGAAGTTTACGAGGTGTTACCCAGAACTCGACTGTGTTCTCTAAGTTCTTCTACCATCGAAGAGTGAATCGCCCGAAAGTGAGATGGGGGTAGTATGGGGTCCGTGGTGGGGAGTTTGGCGTCTGATTCGTACAAACGGGATAGGGCATCAGCTTTAGTGTTCTTCGTACCTGGACGATAAGTGATATGCAATTGAAATCTTGTGAAGAAAAGGGCCCATCGGGCCTGTCGAGGGCATAGTCTCTTGGCTTTCCTGAGGTACTCGAGGTTGCGGTGATCCGTGAACACCGTGATTCTCGGTCCCCAACACTATAATTGGTCTCTGCAGGGGTCAGTCGTTTAGAGAAAAATGAGATAGGATATAAAGAGTCTTTCTCCCCATCACGCTGTGACAGGATTGTACCCTCCGCCCCCTCTGACGCATCTACTTCCAAGTAGTACGCTTTCTGAGGGTCAGGGACCATCAGGATGGGAGCCGTTGTAAAGCGTTGTTTTAAGATTTCAAAGGCTTTTTGGGCTTGGGGGTTCCATGAAAACGAAGTCTTTTTCTTGGTTAAATCGGTGATTGGTTGAACTATACGGGAGAAACTGTTGATGAATCGGCGGTAGAAGTTAGCAAAGCCTATGAACCTTTGTACTGCTTTCACGGAGGTAGGTACTGGCCATTGAAGGATGGTGGTGATCTTCTTAGGATCCATCTCGATCTTTCCGGGAGTGAGTACATACCCCAAGAACTCCACTCTATCAGTCTCAAAAATGCACTTAGACAGTTTAGCATATAGGTGGTGTTGCTGGAGACGTTGTAACAACGCCCGGACGTGTTCTCTGTGCTCTGTGAGAGTAGGAGAATAAATCAAAATGTCGTCTAAATATACTATAACAGAGGTATCCAACATGTCCCGGAAAACATCGTTCAAAAAATGCTGAAAGGTGGCGGGAGAATTGCATAAGCCGAATGGCATGACTCGATACTCATAATGGCCATATCAGGTGTGGAACGCCGTCTTCCACTCGTCCCCCTTGCGGATACGGACCAAATTGTATGCACCTAGAAGGTCGATCTTGGTGTAAATCTTAGCGTCTCTGAGTCGATCCATCAGCTCCGGGATTAAGGGCAGTGGGTATTTGTTTTTAATAGTTATGTGGTTGAGTTCTCGATAATCCACACAGGGACGTAAGCCTCCATCCTTCTTTTCAATAAAAAATATCCCCGCACCTGCTGGCGAGGTGGAAGGTCGAATGAAGCCCTTATTCAGGTTTTCGTCTATGTATTCTTTGAGAGTCTTTAGTTCAGGTTCTGAGAGTGGGAATATCTTTCCAAACGGTATGGCTGCTCCTGGAAGAAGGTCGATCGGGCAGTCGTAAGGTCTGTGGGGTGGAAGTCGTTCTGCCTCTTTGGGATCGAACACTTGACTGAACTCTTGGTATGAACTGGGTATCCTAGGTGCTTCTATCCCTTCTTCTCCTTGAACTGTTGCAATAAGGGAAGACGAGAGACAATGTTGTTGACAAAACCTTGACGAAAAGGTGACTTCTCCCGATGACCAACGAATGATGGGGTCATGTTGACGAAGCCACGGGAGACCCAAGATCAGGGGAAACAGAGGAGACTGGACGAGGTTAAAGCGGATAGTTTCGATATGTCCGGGACCACTGTATAATTTGATAGGAACAGTCTCTAGGGTAACAGGACCTGATGTAATGGCTCTTCCATCTACCAGCTGGACGGTTAGTGGACTGGATCTTGGACGGGTAGGGATCTTGAAGGTCTGGGCCAGCGTGATATCCATAAAGCTCTCGCTGGCTCCTGAGTCAATGATGGCGGTGGTTGAGGTTTCTTTATTTTCCCACTGTAACGAGACCGAAATGGATAAATGCCGGGAGGTACCACTCAGTAAGACAGGAGTAATCAGGGGAGTAGTCTTACCTCTGGCGGCCAACTTGGTACAGTCACGAACAATGTGTCCTGGTTCTCCACAATACATGCAGAGATTGTTTCTCCTTCTTTGAGCCTTTTCAGACTCAGATAAGGCTCCCCTCGTCAGCCCTATCTGCATGGGTTCGTCCCCAGAGGCGGGTGGTGAAGGGTACCCCGCTGGGATTGTCTGGGGACGAGTGGGAGTACGAGTAGTCCATCCTTGTACAGGTGGACGTTCCATTCTCCTTTCACGGAGTCTCCTGTCCATTTGTGTCACTGTATGTATCCTGGCTTCCAAGGTATCAGGGGCCTCTACTCGGGCTAGTTTGTCTTTGAGGGCCTCGGCTAGGCCGAGTCGAAACTGATAAAGTAGGGCAGGTTCATTCCAATTTATTTCGACGGATAAGCGACGAAATTCAGTGATATAATCCTCAACTGGTCGGCGACCTTGACGTAGGTTGTGGATCGCCGCCTCGGCGGTAGCTCTGGTATGGGGGTCCTCGTATAATATGTCCATGGCTTGGCGGAATTGTACCCAAGTGTCCAGCGCAGGGTGTTGAGTTTGTAGTAGATGTTGAGCCCAGGTTAGGGGGCCTCCGGACAACAGGGAAATAGCGGTTCTCACTCTAACAAAGTCTGTAGCATAGGTTCGGGGTTTGAGTACAAACAACATTTCACATGATGTAAGGAATGTTCGGTATTTACTGCGGTCTCCATTAAATCTTTCGGGTAACAGTACTTGCGGTTCTGGGGCTGCTGCAGCACCTCCTCCTGGTTGCTCCATGGGTGGAACAGGGGGTGGACCCGCTGGAATAGGAAGCGCCCCCCCTGTAAGGCTTGTACTTGGTTTTGTAAGTTCAATTGATGGTCTTGTACCCCTTGCAAGGTTTGGGCAATAACAGCTATTTGCTGTGTCAGAGCTTGGATAGCGTCCATCATTCCTGCAGGCTCCATATGGCTTGCTAGTTTTGTCAGAACCAGAGACGGAGCGTAGCGCAGGATCAGGTGACCAAAAGGCTTTAATGAATAAGGTAGTTTTTAACACATAGTTCAAAATACATAAAGCACAGTACCGTAGTCCAGCAAACACTTCCAAGGTCAACAGGCAGGCAGCACAGTCTCAAAAACGAAGGCACACTTCCAATTAAAGGGGCAAAGGCAGGTAGAGGAATCCGAGAAAGGGTAGCCAAAGTTCAATCACCAGAAATTCAAGCAGGGAACACCAAAATCTTCAAGCAGAAGGACGTAGGGTATCCACAAGGAACACGGCTCAACTAGCAAGCAACTAGTGTAGGATTTGCAGGGTCTTTATAGTGTCTCTGATTGGAGATCCCTCCCTTGCGCACCTGATCCCCTTCAGAGTATACCTGGTCTCCTCCCCTGCACACCTGATCCCCTTCTGAGCACACCTGGTCATCTCTCATGGGCAGGGTAATTGGTATGGGAGCGGTAGGCAAGCTCCTCCCCCTCCCTTCCTGATTAGCATCTTCCCTCTGTCCATCTCCTGCCTCCGGGGCGTAACCACGCCCCCCCGCCACGAGGAAAGCACGCGCTTTTGCTAAGCGCGGTACGCGGCTGAATCGAGGCCTGGGATACGGCCTACCCCGCGGACGGGCGATCACGCCGCAAGGCATCTGACGCCCGGGATCCGCTCCCCGCGACGACAACTCCCGCCGCGAGGTAGGTAACGGACCCCGGTCCTGACACATAGTAAACATATTTTTTTCGATATGTTTCAGATTGATTTTTTGTATATATTTATGATTAAAATTACTTGTATTTTTTATTACATCTAAGGGCATCTTCTTCTATCACTATATACTGAGCCAGGCACTGATTGTGGTATCACTGTCAGTGTCTGGCATAGTATATAGTGATGGCAGCTATGCTGTACCACCATCAATGTTTGGCTCAGTGTAAAGTAATGGCAGTTATGCTGTACCACTGCCAATGTCTGGCAGAGTATATATTGATGGCAGTTCTGATGTACCACTGTCAATGTCTGGCACAGTATATATTGAAGTCAGTTATGTCATGTTAAATATATTTACTTTTATATTTTTCAGATTTATTTTCTGTATATATTTATGATTAGAGTTACCTGTATTTTTCAGCTGCTGCTGATATTATTTAATATTAAATACTGTTTAAAAGTTATCTTTTTTTATTAGTACAAATACTGTAAAATAGATACGAGGGGGTGTAACCACAAGGGAGGGGCTTAACCAAGGGGACCCATGATTTTACCACAGGGGGCCCACAGGGGGCCCATGAGTTTTTGTTTCTTGGGGCCCTCTATGGTCTCAGTCCTTCCATAGTGATATCCCAGTCTTTCTTAGTCACCTGTGTCTCTAATTGAGGAATGTAATACTGGTATGGTTTCTTGTAAGGTACATTAACTGTTGACAATCAAACAATATCAAAGTCAGTTTTAGATTGATGTATAAATGTCTAAATAGAAAGGCACAATTATCTCCTGGTATTTGCAGCAGTAGCAGAACTCATACTTTGTAATTTGATAGTTGCAACAATTTAACTATAAAGTATCCAATCCTTGATTTGAAGCAGTCAGACAGACAATGTCCTAGAGGGAGCCTGAGAAGCCATGGATCCAGTGAAGATAAGTAGGTCACAGGAGGACCTGAGGAGGAAGCGGAGAGTCAGTCTCAGATAGCCAGCCGGTTTAGGATGGAGGAGAGAGGCTGGTCTCATTGACAGGGTGCCACGGCAGCAGGGAGAGGAGGAGGAGGAGAGAAAGGGGCGCCGAGCGGTCGCACATGAAAAAGTTTTTAGCAACCGCTCTGCCCCCTTTGTCTCCTCAGCTCCCTACCGCTTCCCTGACTGCGGTTTGCTGCGGTTTGTTGCGGCGTTTGTTGCGGGGCTGCACTTCATGATGAGCGCCGGAATATGACATCAGGCCTCGCGCTCCCACCATAGGACTTCAGCAGGGTAAGTGAACTGCAAGGGGAGGGGGTAGATAGTAAGGAGCGGGTAGATAGTAAGAAGGGGGAGGGGGTAGATTGTAAGAAGGGAGGATAGGGGTAGATAATAATAAGGGGGAAAGGGGTTTGATAGTAAGAAGGGGTAGATAGTAAGAAGGGGGAGAGGGGGTAGATAGTAAGAAAGGGGAGAGGGGGTAGATAGTAAGAAGGGGTGTAGATAGTGAGAAGGGGGAGGAGATTGTGAGAAAAGGCGGTTGTAAGAATCTTGAAAGAAAGAAGGCGTAAGAATGAGTAAGAGAATTAATGAATTAATGTGTGGATGAATTGTGTGAATGCGTGAGGATGAATTAATTGGTGTGCGAATGAATTTTGTGAATGTGTGAGAATGTGTGAGATAATTAAATGTCTGTATGAATTGGGTGAATGAGAGAGGATAAATTAATGTGTGGATGAATTGTGTGAATGAAGTAGAGAATTAATGTGTGGATGAATGGTGAGAATGCATTAATGAATATGTGTAAATGTGTCAGGAACCACTTTTTCGCTGCCTGAACCATGGCTTTTTCATACATGTGGTATATCAGTCTGCTACCACTTCCTCAGAGAGCACTCAGAACGCAATTACCAGGATCAGGTGTACTTTATTACCTGAGTTGAGCCCTAATCTATACATCCAGGTGGGCCTTGTTACCTGATTACTCTGCCTTTATGAACCTGCCCTTCAGTCAGGGCCTTTGTATTGAAGTCTGTGGAGCTTTCTGCTGTGGCGCTGCACCTGTACCGTTCCTGGTTACCTGCTTTGTGTCCTGATCAAGTTGATTCCCTGCTTTGTGTCCTTCCAAGTGGGCTCCGTGCCTTTCGTACCCTTCCAAGCACTTGGGCTCCTACCCGACCTGATTACCCGAGTCCTGACAAAATGATTTGTGTGAATGAGTGAGAGAATTAATAATCGTGTGAAGGAATTGTGTAAATGACAGATTGAAGGAGTCACTGTATAAGTGTTTTGTGTGTACGATAGATCTATAAGTTCTTTAGGGAAAGGCAAAGATGGCACAAGGGTGTTTGAGCTTTGGGGACCAAGATGGCATGGGCAGGGTGTTTATGGGACAAAGATGGCATGGGCAGGGTGTTTATGGGACAAATATGGCGCAGGCAGGGTGTATTTTGGACAAAGATGGCTCACACTGGGCTGTTTGGGGACAAAGACGGCTCAGGCTGGGCTGTAATTTGTGTGTGTAATCTGGGTGCTGGTCAAGTTCTATGTGGACACCATGGCTGGCTTTGGGGTGTGCAACCTGTGATCTATGCCTGTAATTTAGTTTTGTTATCTATACCTTTAATGCTGATTTTAAATGTGATTTCCAGTTGATCTATACCTGCAAAGCCGGATTTGTGTGTTATTCTGTTGATCCATATCTGCTATACTATGTTTCCATACATTATTTATGTATACCTGCAAATACAGGGTTTAGTTGATCTATACCCTGTAGTGCTGTTTCCATGTGTTGTTTATTTGTCTATTTTAGTTGTCTATTCCTTCAGTGCTGAGTTTGCATGTGATCCCCAGTTGATCTATGCCTGCAAAGCTGGGTTTTTGTGTTAATCTGTTGGACTATACCTGCAAAGCTATACACGCAAGTGTTGCTCACACGCAAGTGTTGTTTATTTGATCTATACCTGAACTACAGGGAGGAAGGAAAAGAGAGGTATGGCTCTTAGGGGCAAATGTCTGTATTTGGATTGGAAATTGGCTAAAAGATAGAATGCAGAGAGTTGTTGTGAATGGATGTTTCTCAGACTGTACGCAGATATTAAGTGGTGTGCCTCAGGGGTCTGTCCTATGTCCGCTTCTTTTTAATTTATTTATAAATTATCTCCCAGAAAGACCCTAACTTGTTCCAGTAAAGTCATGCATCTGCTCGGAGGACATGAAGTGAAGAGCCTGCTGCTGCTCAAGGATCCGCTCTATCATATCCAGGGTTAAGTAGATGGTGGAGGGATTGACCTGCCTTATCTTGCTCCTCCCTCAGCTGCTGGCTTGCCTTCATGCAAGAAGATTGTGTTCCCAACAATCCTATTGAACTTTTCAATCAGTTTTGAGAGCCTACACTGCCCATCATTTGGAATAGCTGCCCTTACTACCAGGTATAGTATATGTGCCACGCAATAAAAACTGCCGCATCTGCCCACACACACACACAGAGGCACTTACCGTGAAAGTTCTTCTGCCCAGGATATACAGATCCTCCTTCCCCTGACGGACACCTGACTGCGGGCAACAGGGACCCGCGATGGAGCCCCTGATACCCAACACCTGCGGGCAGCTGACCCGGGGTTGTGACACAAACCCACAATGTCCCCATCTATAACTTAAACTTAATGCTTTCAACATGTTTGTTTTCCCAGTCAGTCACCACCACTACCATTCCTACTGCTGTGCCTGCTTGTAATCCACTGCACTAGCATCTTCTTAAGTGCTGCCAAAATGTGAGCTGATGCATGCTGTTCATCCATAACCTCAGCATGGAGTAGAAAAGATATATAACCTTGCTACCTTTCTACCCTTCCTGTCACCCCATATTAATACACCAGCTACAGTGGTACTGTCCTCCAAAAATTTAGGCAACCACCAATGGGCAGCTTCCTGAAGCAGTGGCGTACCTAGAGTATTTGGCACCCGGGGCGGATCCTGCCTGTCCGCCCCCACTCCAAAAAAACAATGTTGGCAAGAATATTTATTTCACAAATTTGTAAACTGTAAGTCAACTGGAGAAAAATAGGAATCTGAAAAAAAGAATTATTAATTTATAAATGAATTAATTAAGTTTAAATACATGACATTTACAACTGAACAGATATGGTACAGCATAACTCCCATTACTATTTACTGAGACAGACATTGATTGTAGTGCAGCATATCCCCTATCACTATACGGTAAGCCAGACTTGTGGTAGGCCTCTGCCCCTAAAACAGCCTCCCCATGCCACCACTGCATCTAAAACAGCCTGCCTATGACACCGCTGCCCCTAAAACAGGCTCTCTGTGCCACAGCTGCCCCTTAAACAGTGTGTCACCGCTGCCCCTAAAACAGCCTGCCTTTGCCAATGCTGCCCTTAAAACAGCCTGCCTGTTCCACCATTGCCCCTGAAACTTCCTGCCAGTGCTACTGTTGCCCCTAAAACAGCCTGCCTGTGCCACCACTGACCCTAAAACTTCCTGCCTGTGCCACCACTGCCCCTGAAGCAGCCTGACTGTGCCACCTCTGCCCCTGAAGCAGCCTGCTTGTGCCTCCGCTGCCCCTGAAACACCCTGCCTGTGCCACTGCTGCCCCTAAAACAGCCTCCCCATGCTGCAGTTGCCCATAAATCAGCTTTCCTGTGCCACAGCTGCCCCTAAAACAGCATGCCTGTTGCACCCCTGCCCCTAAAAAAAGCCTGATTGTGTCACCTCTGCCCCTGAAGTAGCCTGGCTGTGCCAACTCTGCCCCTGAAGCAGCATGGTTGTGCCAACTCTGTCCCTGAAATAGCCTGCCAGTGCCAACTCTGCCCCCGAAGCACCCTGCCTGTGCCACCTCTTCCCCTGAAACAACCTGCCTGTGCCACCTCTGCCCCCTAAACAGTTTGCCTGTTCCATTTCTGTTCCCCCTGAAGCAACCTGCCTGTGCCATCTTTGCCCCTCTAAACAACCTGCAATCTAAGCAAACCATTTTTGCCCCCCCCTCAAACAGCCTGCCTGCCCCATTTCTGCCCCTAAACACTTACTTAATTCATGCTTTTATTAATTCATTCACTCATTTATTGATTCACCCCCTTCCCTCTCTTGCAGATCACTGGTCACACTATAGAATGAATGGGAAAGGGCCGTTGCTCAGTATTTATTGGTTAATGCCAGAAGAGCCCCCAGCTGGCAACCAATAGAGTCACTCTTAAGGACTTTTAAATCCTGGCGCCAAAGCCAGGTGTTTCGCTTAGTGAATCCCCGCCCTGATGAAGCCGGGATGCATCTTGGTGAAACGAGTGGCGGGATAGGGATTTATTTTTCTCACACTATTAGTTTTTTCAAGTTAGAGTGCTAAGGATCTCTTTTTCTCCCTTGCTAACCACTTCCATTTCTGCATCATCTTCTGCATCTTTTATCTCCTCCCTTCTATTCTCTTCTCTCCCACCTTCTCCCTTCTATCTTTGTTCACATCTCCCTGGACATAACCCTTCATGAACTTCGACCAAAATGGTGGTGCTTTTGGTGACATCCTCCTCCCGCAGTCGATGGAGAAGGTAGGGAGACATTTAGATAGCATGAGAGAGAGTAAATGTGAATGAGATTGTGGGAGTGAATGAGTACACAGAATTTAAATGAAAATTCTGAGCTTTTTGCTTTGTTTTCGTTTACCTCAGGATATATATTGTAAAACAATTGTTAAAACCGGTATATCTTAAAGGTTAAAACCTGAAAGACGGCTACAGAAATCCCTTGAAAGTGTGATTGTTGATGGCAGCATTGTTTTTATGTAGCAGTAGAATAAGCTGCATATGAGGATGGTTTAAAAGCAAATTCTAAACACATGGCTATATAACTAATTTGAATATAATGAGTCAAATTTGAAACACATTGTGGCTGATTTGCATACATATTGAATTTTACATAAAACCTGCCCTCTTTATGATAGAAGAGAATGGAAATTTTGTCCTTATGTTCTAAGTATTAGTCTTAAGATATATACAAATTTTACTCTCCGAGACCTATTATTTTTACTACCAATTTCAAATACACATAAAATGCATCTCAAAGCTAGTTTATTTTCAAAACACAAAAATGTTAATGTACAAAACTGAGAGTATAATAGCTAGGAATTTTCAGAAATTTTCAATGTTTTAGTTTTTTTAATGATAGTAAAGATATTAAAGTGCTATAATACCAATCATATGTAACTAAATATTGTAGTACAAGTTAACTAAAGTAGGAAACAAGGTAATGTTAGATATTCTATAGTTGTGGAGAGTGTCACGCCAATTTGTGTAGTGTACACATGGATTTTCTGCCTGGTAGAGATGGTATTAGAGGGGTTAATTTAATTGTAAAGGAATGATATGTTGGAAATTCCTCTTTTGAAGCTGGGACTCCAAATAGTTCCCTCTGCAAGATGTGAAAAGTTACAGCTTAGTTCCCTCTAAATCTAGCTTCAATGTGAGCTGGCTAAGTAATCCACCATATGCCTGGATCCCCTCATAGATAGGATAGGTGGATTCTTTTGAAATGTTGAATTCCCATTAGCAGCCAGGAGACTATTTTTTCCAGGATCATATACAAAACATATATTAATAAAAACCCACAGATTAATAATTATGTCTCCTTTTGTGCATATTTAGAATGGGGAAAGCACACCCTACAAAAAGAGTGCAAATAATATTAAAATTATACTACCACAAATTTTGGCAAAGGCTGGTGGTATAATCTTGTGTATGGAAATAGTTAAAATACCAGCATTTGAAATACCCTGGGGTGTCTTGTTTTCAAAAGTACATGGTTGGATGGGGTAAATTGAATAAGCCAGCTTCTAAGATGGCCCACTTAGGACATGGGGCAGTACAGGACTGGACTGGGAATGAAAAGCAGCCCTGGAAACATTTGGAGACCAGCCCCATATAGTTTATCTCGCGGTCGAGCTCTTGTACCCACACGCACCCTTTATACATACCCGAGTCACACTATTTGCCATACAAATAACTATAAAACATTCTTTTTATCACATTATTTGTATGAAAATGCCAGAAAGCAAACGTGTTAAAAGGCCCTAATAAATTAAATAGATTAGACATAATCTAATTTTGCTACTGCAAAAATTTTTAGATGAACAAGTTCCATTTTATTCAGTGAAAAAATACAGTGACCACATTATTCTTCACGATATTCTTTTAAGAAACTTTTGGCTATTAATGCCACCACAACTGTTCTAGCACTGCATCATCCAATGAATACCTCATCCCAGATATATTATTATTTTAAAAAAATGCACACAGTTCATGGTGCAAAGTGGTCTGCCAGTATGTTTATGTAAAAGGTACTCTCTTAAGGGGGAAGGACTGTGAAACCAACAGGAATAATGGAATTAGTTCTTACAACTAAATTGGGTTACACTCTGAAGATACCAACCACCATTCAAGTTTCTGAGATTAATCCTTTGTGATAAAATATGCAGATTGAAATGAAAGTAAATAACACAATGTTCCTCTCACTGATTTCTGGGCCTAGAAAGTTTTGTCTTCTGAAGTGACTATAAATTTAGGAGGGCGTTTTATCTCTGGATAAGTAAACATTAAATAAATCAAGTTATTACTACAGTAAGTACAGTGCACACACCGACACCCAGACACACACACCAGGACAGGCTCTGCCACACCGACACCCAGACACACACACCAGGACAGGCTCTGCCACACTGACACTCGAACACACATACCAGGACAGGCTCTGCCACATCAATACCCAAACACACACCAGGACGGACTCTGCCACACCGACACCCAAACATACACACACACACACACACACACCAGGACAGACTCTACTACACAGACACCCAAACACACACCAGGACAGGCTCTGTCACACAGACACACCCAAACACACACCAGGAAATGCTCTACCACACCGACACCAAAACACACACCAGGATAGGCTCTACCACACAGATACCCAAATACACACCACGACAAGCTCTGCCACACAGACACCCAAATAAACACAAGGAAAGGCTCTGCCACACCAACACCCAATTACACACACCAGGACAGGCTCTACCACACCGACACACCCAAACACACACACACACACCCACCAAGACAGGCTCTACCACACCGACACATCCAAACACATACCAAGAAAGGCTCTGCCACACCAACACCCACACACACACACACATACCAGGACAGGCTCTAACACACCCACACCAAAAACCCACACACCAGGACAGGCTGTGTCACACTGAAACCCAAATACACACACACACAAGGACAGGCTCTGCCACACAGACACCCAAATACACACCAGGAAAGGCTCTGCCACACAGACATCCAAATACACACCAGGAAAAGCTCTGCCACATAGACACCCAAATACATACCAGGAAAGGCTCTACCACACTGACACCCAGACACACACCAGGACAGGCTCTGCCACACTGAATCATAAAAAATATATTTTCTACACTGCTTTGTCATTAACTCCCCCTATTGTATTTGTGTCCCCTTGTGTATTGGTGCCCCATCCAGGTCCCCCTTTAGTATTGATTACTGTCTTCCCCCCACAACACAACATTGTGTATTGCCCCTTTGTGCATTTATTCCCCCCACACCCTTGTGCAATGCCCCCCAGCATTGATTTATGTGATGCCCCAACTAACCCCCTCCCTTGTGTATTGTTGATGCCCCCCATTGCCATGTGTATTACCCCCAGCCACACACACCCTGTTTATATTGATTTTGTGATGCCAAACCCAGCCATCCCCCTTTTGTATTATTTAATTTTTAATGATGTCCCAAGGCAATCCCCCTTCCCTTGAATATGGGTCCCCCTATTTTTGGGTAATACTTAAATTTTTGTGTTTTTTTCCCCTGCTCTCCTCCGACGTGACAATCCTCTTCTTGTCACAAGGAACTTTTAACACCCAAACACACACCAGGACAGACTCTGCCACACCGACACCCAAACACACACACATACACACACACACACACACACACACACACACACACACACCAGGACAGGCTCTACTGCACAGACACCCAAACACACACCAGGACAGACTCTACTACACAGACACCTTAACACACACACACCAGGACAGGCTCTGTCACACAGACACACCCAAACACACACCAGGAAATGCTCTACCACACCGACACCAAAACACACACACCAGGATAGGCTCTACCACACAGATACCCAAAATACACACCAAGACAAGCTCTGCCACACAGACACCCAAATAAACACAAGGAAAGGCTCTGCCACACCAACACCCAATTACACACACCAGGACAGGCTCTACCACAACGACACACCCAAACACACACACACACACACCAGGACAGGCTCTACCACACTGACACACCCAAACACACACAAGGACAGGCTCTGCCACACCAACACATCCAAACACACACCCACCAGGACAGGCTCTACAACACCGACACATCCAAACACATACCAGAAAAGGCTCTGCCACACCAACACCCAGACACACACACATACCAGGACAGGCTCTAACACACCCACACCAAAAACCCACACACCAGGACAGGCTGTGTCACACTGAAACCCAAATACACACACACAAGGACAGGCTCTGCCACACAGACACCCAAATACACACCAGGAAAGGCTCTGCCACACAGACATCCAAATACACACCAGGAAAAGCTCTGCCACATAGACACCCAAATACATACCAGGAAAGGCTCTGCCACACTGACACCCAGACACACACCAGGACAGGCTCTGCCACACTGAATCATAAAAAATATATTTTCTACACTGCTTTGTCATTAACTCCCCCTATTGTATTTGTGTCCCCTTGTGTATTGGTGCCCCATCCAGGTCCCCCTTTAGTATTGATTACTGTCTTCCCCCCACAACACAACATTGTGTATTGCCCCTTTGTGCATTTATTCCCCCCACACCCTTGTGCATTGCCCCCCAGCATTGATTTATGTGATGCCCCAACTAACCCCCTCCCTTGTGTATTGTTGATGCCCCCCATTGCCATGTGTATTACCCCCAGCCACACACACCCTGTTTATATTGATTTTGTGATGCCAAACCCAGCAATCCCCCTTTTGTATTATTTAATTTTTAATGATGTCCCAAGGCAATCCCCCCTCCCTTGAATATGGGTCCCCCTATTTTTGGGTAATACTTAAATTTTTGTGTTTTTTTCCCCTGCTCTCCTCCGACGTGACAATCCTCTTCCTGTCACGAAGAACTTTTAAGACGTGGGACGAAGTGCTAAGGCATGGCCATTGGGCGTTGCGGTGGGTGCACGATGGCCACTTTCAATCCCGCTCGCAGCCGCTCATCGCCTGACTTGAACTTTGAATGTTGGTCTGCGGGTCGCCCAGATGTTAAAGTTCCAAGATGAAAAATGCACACTTCCCAAATGTGGCATTCTACCTCCCAAACAACCCAACATGGGGGGTATTACTGTATTTGGAAGATGATGGTGAACACATATTGGGGTGTTGTTTGACAGCAACATATATCAGAAGCTGTAAATTCACACCTGAAGTACAATTTGTGTGATAAAAAACACAAACCAAATCATTACCACAATGGGTGTGTAACCGCCTTACCTGTGACTGCTATGGCTGCGGCAGCCTCCCGCAGATGCCGTCAGACCTGCAGACCATTTCTCCGTCTATTTGTGCACTTGTGGGCTTGGGACGGGGTTATCTGCCGGGGGCCTATTTTAGGGCTCCTAAGCTGTCCACTAGCTGCCTGTCAAAGAGATTCATTGCTTGTTCTCTGGGTTCTGCGCGTGCTTCTCAGTTATCCTGTTTGTTCTGGTTCTGACCTCGGCTACGTCTCACAGCTATCCTGACTTCACCAATCCTCGACCTCGGCTACGTCTCACGGCTATCCTGACTTCACCAATCCTTGACCTCGGCTATCCTGACTTCACCAATCCTCGACCTCGGCTTTGTTTGTGGACTGCTGTACCCGTGTCCCCGACGCCTGTTCTGGTTCGTGTCTGGGTTCTGCACTGTGGATCCTCAGCTACTGATCCTGACCATTCCTGGGCGTTACAGGGTGGAAGTAGAATTAGTGCATGGATTGGGTTAAAATATCAGCATTTGAAATATCTTGGGGTGTCTACTTTTCAAAAATATATGGTTTAATTGGCTCACTTCAAAGACATCCCAAATAGCACATGGGGCAGAATGACCAGATTTGAAAAAAATGGTTTTGAAATAGAAAGACGCTACTTGTACTTATTGCCCTATAACTTTCCGAAAAAAAGCAAAAAGCAAAACGAAAAAAAAAAACATTGGATATTTCTAAACTCAGGACAAATAGTAGAATCTATTTAGCAGGCTTTTTCATTAGCTTTTACATTTTTCATCATATATATTTTTTTTTTAATAGAAAATTAGATGATATGATAAAAAATGTTATCTGAAGAAAGGTTAAAACTGCCTTGGCCTCGGAGGGTACAAAAAATAAAAAAACAGCCGGGTCCTTAAGGGGTTAAAGGTGTTAATTTATACAAAACATACTCTCTAATATTCTAATAAACTTTAGATTAGTCATTTTATTCTTTCCGCATAAAAACAAACAATTAAGCATTCACTGAAGAATTATGTATAAAAATGTTATGTGATAAGGGTTTATACATTTAAACATATTTTGAATAATGTTTCTAATGCTCATTTTATTTAATAGTGTTAAATTCAGCAGAGTAGGTGGAACATCAACTTTAACCTTTGGATCTTTGGGATATGTAAATTTGCACAATTTTAATTTTTATAATAGGTTGCCTAAGTAGCAACTGGCATTACAATCAAACTAAGACACAGTCAAATATAGTAACTGTTAGGTTTTTGTGCCTACCATGGGGACAGGGTGCAGAATTTGATTAAGCAATTTCTTAAAATTACGGTATCTTTTTTTCAACATCAGTGATCTGATATCTTCAACAGTTTCTGATTAAGAATTTTGCTATTTTTATTTTGTATTTCTGTATTTCCATAGTTAATAGGTTCATTCAGTTTTATATTTCTTTCATCTATCGTCTCTATGCACAATATTCTACTTGGTAATATTCAAAATATAGGGTAATATAGGTGTCTCAGCAGGGGAAAGTTCAGTTTGTCATTTGCATGGTAATTGATTTGTTGATTTATAAGGATGTTTATGAGTATCTGAATGATTACAAATCTCATTACTGATATCATTACTGGGGTGGCAAGAGCTAATGTATGCAGTCATAATATTGAGCTTTGCACTCATTAACCTGTAAGGCTACATAGTAGAAGATCCTTGGAACTTGGAGAAACTAGATGAATTTAAGCAGTCCCTTCAAGGATTCTGTTTTCTGATGTGGTGCTGAAAGACTGGCGTAATGCAGAAGTTGTATCAATATTAAAAAAGGGGTCAAAATCTCAACCATGCTATTACAGACTTCTGAGCTTAAGATCAGTGGTGGGAGATCTATTTCAAAGCTTGTTAAGGGATAACACTTACATTCTGTCCATCGTTATCATTAGCAAACATCACACTAGTTTCATGAAAGACAAATTTTGTCAGACTAACCAAATTGCATTATATGGAGATATAAACAAAAACAGTGGATATGATTTACTGTATTTTCCGGGGTATAAGACGACTGGGCGTATAAGACGACCCCCAACTTTTCCAGTTAAAATATAGAGTTTGGGCTATACTCGCAGTATAAGACTACCCCGCTACCCAGTATACAACAACCAGCCAATCACGGCAAGCGATGTACCTTACCGGTGATTGGCTGGTTGTTGTATACAAAGCCTGCTTGGATTGGGTGGGTCAGCTCTCCCTAACATATGCCTGTCCACACACACATGTATAGACATACACTGCCCTCACACACCCCTTCCTTTACACAGATATACACGTACACACCAGCTTACAAACACACATATACACATACACTGCCCATACACAGACATATACATACATACACTACCCTTACACACACACATATATACATATATATATATATATATATATCTACACATACTAACATACGCCTGTCCATACATACACATTTATACACTGCCCTCACCACACATACCTTTACACACACACACAACCTGAAGACCGGCCCAGGGGAGGCGGCTTCTCCCCTCACCCCTCCCCTAGAGATTCGTGATTCTCCAGTCCAGCTCGGTAAGTAAGTATACCCGGCGTATAAGACGACCCCCGACTTTTGATTCGATTTTCACGGGTTAAAAAGTCGTCTTATACGCCAGAAAATACGGTATTTAGATTTTTCAGAAGCACTTCAAACAGCTACAGATAACTGTTTACAGTACTACCGTATTTGCTCGATTATAAGACGAGGTTTTTTTCAGAGCAAATGCTCTGAAAAATACCCCTCGTCTTCTAATCGGGGTCGTCTTCTAATCAGACCTCAAATAGAGGTCTGATTAGGAGACTAAGATCCAGATCCCCCGCACCGCTGCAGGGGACCTGGATCCTCCTGTCTCACCACCCCCCATCATACACACACTTACCGGTGTTTCCTGCTGTGTTGCCGGGGCGATCCGCGTAGACAACGTCCGCTGCAGCCGGAAGGAGGTGTGGCTAGCAGCGAGAGTTGTCTGCGTCCGTCGCGTAAACCTTCCCCGACTGTCAGAGATCAGAGCTCCTCGGTGCGGGGAACTCTGATCTCTGACAGCCGGGGAAAGTATACGCGACGGACGCATACAAACCCCCGCTGCCAACTCCATCTCCTTCCGGCTGCAGCGGAAGGCGACGTCAACCCGCTGCCCCGGCTGGAAGCACCGGTAAGAGAGGGCTGAGAGGGGTGAGAGAGGGGTGAGAGAGAGAGAGAGAGAGAGAGTGTGTGTGTGTGTGTGTGTTAGTTAAATGGGGGTATAGGGTGTGTGTGTGTTAAATGGGGGCATAGGGCATTTCTGGAGTGGCGTTAAGGGGGCATTTAATAGAGCACTCTGCCTCCTGAAATGCCTTATACCTCCCTATAATGGCACTCTGCCCCATAATATGCCTTTTAACCCCCTAAATGCCAGAGTGGCATATAGGGGTATAAGGCATTTCTGGAGGCAGTGCTCTATACAATGCCTTTTAACTCCCTTAATGCCACTCTGCCTCCTGAAATGCCTTATACCGCCCTATATGCCACTCTGCCCCATAATATGCATTTTAACCCCCTAAATGCCAGAATGGGAAATAGGGGTATAAGGCATTTCTGGAGGCAGAGTGGCACATAGGGGGTCAAAAGGCATACCATGGGGCACAGTGGCATATAGAGGGTTAAAAGGCATATCATGGGCCACAGTGCCATATTGGAGTGGCAAGCCTGGGGGCAGATGTGCGTAACTGGGGGACAGGTTGGAAAATACAAGAAATAAAAACAAAAAAAATATTTTTCTCAATCATAGCTTTTATTAAAAAACATAGTTTACATGAATTAACATTTACTGGTAAAACTTTTTTCCTTTAGGGTCGTCTTATATTCAGGCTTTTTCTTTTTTTCCTAAGTTAATATTCAGATTTTGGGGGGTCGTCTTATAATCAGGTTCGTCTTATAATCGAGCAAATACGGTATTTGAACGTAATAGGCAATACGTCCTGCACCTTGATTAAAAACTGGGTTGTTGTTAATGGAAGATATTTCAACTGAACAATAGTGGCATACTACATGATTTTGTTCTAGGCCCACTGCTGTTTAATGATTTTATAAAAGATCTTGAAGTGGTGATTGAAGATTGCATGTCTGTGTTTGCCGATGACACAAAATTAGTTTGCATAGCAAAACAGGAAGCTAAATGTTGTCAGACATTTATAGTTAATTCTGATAATAATCTTCAAAGTGCTATGATGTACAGCAGGGTAAAATTAGAGAAAATACATTACATTTATGTATGATTTACAGTTTAGGGAACTTGTCATATTCAGATGAATTGCACCCACTGGCAAGCACTCATATGTCAACCTCATAGTGTCAGCAGGCTCTACCTTCATTAAGAATACACCAAGCAGCAATGAGTAAGGTTAATTCGCTGCACTATTTTGCATGTTAAAGTTCTCCTGTGGGTGTAATAATGTTTCTAATATGCATACACTACTGATTTAAAAACAATAATCCACAGCTAGGATGACAAAAACCAGCTCCACTGCCTTTCTTGCCGACCGACTGTGTGTTACGGGTATCGTAACGGCAATTGCGCATTCTCTTTCCAAAAGGTGTCAGTGCTGACACCTATCAGAAGTTCACTTGAGAACAGGAGAGATTCAGCAGGGTCCTTCTAAATAAGAAAATAAGTAACATTTATTGGGAGCCCATTGATGTCACCATAACATCACGGGCCTCAAAAATATATTTGAGGTCCCCAAAGTGATCTCGAGCCATACTGTTCTGGGAACAGTGCAAATAAAGGGGGGGGGGTAATAATTAAAAAAAAATAATACTATTTTAGTATATGGTTGTTTTTTTAATCTATTATCACAAATAATCATTCTTTTTATGTATTTGTATGGTTTTAAAAGAAAGCCCTACTTCTCCTAAACAAAACAAAGTATAATTTATGCAGGTTCACCAAATATAGAAAAGGGGAATCATGGTTTAACATTTGGTAAAAATTCCCCCAAGCCTGATGGGATTAAGACAATAGCACATTTATACCACCAGCAAAACCTCTAATTTGTGAAGAACATAAAACAAAAAAACAAAAAAAAACATTAATATGTTTCGGGGGAGGAAAAGGCATTTGACTGTGTATATTTTAGTTCTTGAAATACTGACATGCCAAAGCAGTGCACTGTGCATGTGTTCCTTGTTTCAGCACTCAGCAGTACTCTTGTCTGTTGTCACAGACCACACAACCACAGTGTGCGAGCAACACAGAGGAAAGCAGTGAGCCACTGTGAGCAGCACAGATAAATCTGCAGTGTGGAGGGTGTGAGGGTGGAGGAGGGTGTATGAATGAGTATGTGTGATTGGATGAATGAATGAGTAAGGGAATATTTCTGATGAGTATATGTGAATGAGTGTCTGTGAATGAGGGAATGAATCAAGTCTGGGTGTCTACATCTGGAACTGAATGGAACTCCAACCTGGATGTGATAGAATGAAACATAGGCTCTTCATTCCATATTCTCTGAGCAGAATATAGGGGTGACCAGTCCATTGGGCAGAGGGAAATGGGCATTAACGGGGCATAAGCCTATAACACTGGTAGTTGTGGTCCTGAAACCAAACCATAACTGAGAATTTAAACCAGGGCACTGCCACTTAGACCAAGGTCATCCCCCTGCTTACCTACTGTTAGATTATTCTTTGTCTTTAATATCTTAACTTCTCCAGTGACCAAACAGCAATCAAGGCCACAGCTTCAAAGTCTTCTTAAGCAGGTTTATTCAATAACAAAGTACCGTATTTGCTCGATTATAAGACAAGGTTTTTTTCCAGAGCAAATGCTCTGAAAAATACCCCTCGTCTTATAATTAGACCTCAACTAGGTCTGACTATGAGGCTAAGATCCAGATCCCCCGCAGCGATGCAGGGGACCTGGATCCTCCTGTCTCCCCCCCACACACACTTACCGGTACTTCGGAGTTCCTGGTGCTTAGTCCGGGCAGCGTGTAGAGCTCTACATGATTCGCGTAGACAACTTCCGCTGCAGCCAGGAGGAGGTGCGGTTAGCAGCGGGAGTTGTCTGCGTCCATCGTGCAGACCTTCCCCGGCTGTCAGAGAGTTTATGAGTTCCCCATAAAAAATTGACCAAAAACTAACTGAAAATCTGTCTGAATTGTTTTTGGTCATTGTGTGTAAGGCTACTTTCATTTTCCTTTACCGGGGTGATCAGTTCTTTTTTTGAACAATAGAAAAATAGGGAAATTCAGATCTGTACCATGTGACTAGATGTGTCTGTATGCCCTGTGCCCTGCCTCTGCTACAGCTCTACTGGATTTGCATGTCTGTCAGTGTCTGTCCAGTACTCTACTATTGTTGCTGCTTTATCACCTTCCTTGTTCAGAGGGATCAATTCATCAAAATGGTCAAATGTTTTAAGTCCCATAACATGTGCTGGATGTGTCTATCCATTGGTATACTGCTGCTGTTACTGGTGGTCCTGCAATACAAAATTGAGTCTTGATCGCTTTCCAAAACGTGAGATGCTACTGCTGTAAGCAAAAGGTGAGTCCAGAAAACAAACATGACAAAGTAAACATTTTCAGAAATCACACAAGTCTGCAACTCGACAAATCTTTTTTTAGACCACTAGAAGAAAGTATATGTATCTGGGTAAAGGGGGTTTTACCCAGTATATGTATCTGGGTAAAACCCCCTTCATCCAGATACATATACTGTACACAATATACCACATAATTCACAAAGCAAATTCTTATTTCTTATTTCTTATTAGAAACACTGAAATTATGGGTTGTGATGGAAAAAAGTAACATTTTAAGGTTGACTGAGTGATTTCTATTTATTCCACATCCATGGACCATGTAGGGAGGAATCACAGCCTTTCTCAATACGGTATTTTACAGTCTGTTTTAGTGAAAGTGTGTGACAAGACCAAGAGAGCTTCTAGTAAGTGTGTTATCTTGCATATCTTTATCTCTATCAATGGGCCTCTTGGTTAGGTTACCTTCCTCAAGGCCAGAATGTTGACAGTCCCTTACTACACAGATATTAAACACTGACCTGCGGAAGGGGAATCAGCTATCCTTTACTGAGATCCTTTGGTAATTAACAAGGAAATATAGTTCATTTCATAAATATACAGCACTTTGTCTAAATAAATGAAATACTCTCAAAATGTAATATTTGTTATTCAGTAATACTGTTACATATCAAGCAAAATACTCAAAATTTAACTTTGTAAAAAGAAACATTTTGTAGAAACTGCAACAAAAACTATATAATTCACATATGATTCAATAATTTCTATTTTCCATGTGTAGTACTGCTATTAGGTTAACAAATACACGCCAAGGGATAGAGGTTTTATATATTTATATTATCTATGAAGATTTTAGAACATAAATCCAGGCCTCATGTTGTGTTTTTTTCCTGTGCAATATAGTAAAGATACTGTGTTAGATGTTGACTAAATTTTATGCATTATGCAGGTCAGTTAGGTTTCCAATGTGAAGAATCATTTAAAATTTTATTTGGCAAAGACACCTAGTCCTGAAATCATCTCTGGTTCTTCCAAGAACAGCTGGGCCCTCAAGTTTGGATTATTAATAAACAGGAAGTATGTACTTTTCCCTGGTGAAGACACCACAGGGCTCATAGGTTTTGCCATATGTATAGGTTTAATTTCCAACATTTAAAACGCAACATCAGATAGAAATATCATGCTCTCAGTACAGTATTCTGGAGGCATAGATCTTTTGGCAGGCAGGAAGACTTTCCAAGGCATTAATGAGATTTGAGGTCTGTTGAGAGGATTAATCAGAGTCACTGAACCATGTTATTCAAGATCGTGATTCATCTGTAGTTTCTTTACAAAAAATGAAAAAGTACTATAGAAACCAAAGCCTGTCAGATATGTAAAGAATAACAAAACCTGCTCAAAACAGATATAATCTGATCTATTTAAACTTCTTAATTAAAATTTGTCTTTGATTTAATGTTGAAACGTATTATTTTAGTATTATTTGTGCATTATAATTTAATTATCTGTAAGGTTACTTGTTATGCCACATTTAGCACTATACTTTGTTGAAAGCTTTGGTATGGGAAAATAATATTACAACAACATAGCCTATAAAATGTATATTTTAAACTCTACTCTCTCTCTCTTGAACGTATTGTGTTTTCACTTTGTTGTTTGTTGATACTTTTCTGTTTGGCGTCTATGTTTCTTTTCATTCTGTAGTTTAGTTACCTCAAGTCACTAGCCTAAAATCAGATTGTGGCAGTCTCATTGTTGTTTTGAATTATGCTTTAGGTTATCAAACTGTTTATATTGTCTCATCAGAGCGGTTTTATTTTATTTAAAAAAAAATCACATTTACATAACCTTCAACATAATGTGATATCTGGGGCCGGCCCTCTCTTGGGCAGGAACATGGCTGGATCGAGTTGCGGCTGAGGTGAGAGAGTGAGTGAGTGAGGGAATATGCATTTATGGATGTTTGTGTGAGCATGAATGTGTAAGTTTGTCAGAGCATGTATGTGTAACTGTTGGTGTGTGAGCTTGGCTGTGTAATTGTGTAAGTGTGAGCATGAATGTGTCTGAATACGTGCTTGTGAGCATGGGTGTGTAAGTGTTTGTATTTAAGCATGAATGTGTAAGAGTTTGCATGTGAGCAAGAATGTGTGTTTTTGTGAGAGCATGGATGTGTGTTTGTGTGAATGTGTGTGAGCATGGATTTTTAAGTGTTTCTGTGTGAGCATGAATGTGTTAGCGTTTAAGTGCGAGCATGGATGAGTAAGTGTTTACACGTGAGTCTGGGTATGTATGTATAAGTGTGTGTGAGAGGGAGCATGTGTGTGCAATGTAAATGTGTGCATTAGTAATTATATGTGTGTGCATGTGTGTTGGCGTGTGTGTAAGTCTTAGAAGATGTAAGAATGTGTATAGAAATATATGCCTGTATATCTGCCAGTTGTCGGGACAGGGGGGTACAAGCAGACAAAGAAAGAAGACAGAAGAACAAGAAGAAACAACAGAAGAAATGGAGCTGCGGGAAAGGGGACACAAAAGAGGTTGATGGAGGAGGTAGGAAGACATTGAGAAAGCGTGAATGAGAATGTGAAAGCATGAGAGAGTGAATACCAAACCTTTTTTGAAAGCTTAAATAGAACATTGTGGTGGTAATGTATCAAATGTTGGGGTCAACAGTTTTAGGGGTTAAGGTTTGGTTGCTCTGGGCCATGCGGGGAGAGCGTTGAGTGAGCCTACGGGCTGGTTTTTCCATTTACCTTTTTACGGCCACATTCCCTGCTTAATGTCAAGGTGAGAACCAGACGGCGAATGGTTCTTGCTTTTATTGTGGTATCCGTGACGGTGGCTATATAAACTATATATAGTCCCACTAACGTGTGTCTTTGTGCATCCTGACTGGTGTGTAGTGGCATGAATTGTGGTATGGTTGTTTTGGGATACTTTTTCCCTAGAGGAGCACCTTTACTCCTAGAATCGGAGAGGCTACCTATCTTGTAGCCGGCTTTTACTATGAGGAAGGAGGCAGTAAGAGCATGGGACATTCTGGGTCCTGTAACATGGTATTTTTTAGACATGTACAACTGGATTAGATAAATTTTTTGTCTCGTTCAATTTCTAGCAGAAAAGTCTGTTTCCTGCCCATTTGTTTCAGATGAAAATAGGGGCTTTTTAAATACGGAAACTAAACGTATTGTCCGACACGCACATTCACTCACTCACTGACTCACTCTTTCACTCACACTCTCTCGAGCTCTCTGAATATTTCTCTACATTCACTGCCGGCGGCATCTGGCAGCTTACTCTTCTTCTTTAGCATAATTTTCATCTACTTGTTCTTCTCTCTTCTGTCCTCCATCTTTCTTCATCTGCATCACTGTGGACTTGACCTCTCAGTGAACTTCCGCAAAAATGATGACGTCCTCCCCCTGATTGGGGGATGTCACCACAAGCGGCACGTTCACTGGAGGTTATCTTAGGGCAAAATGGCAGAGCTTGCAGGCACATACTCTCCCTGATCCTCCAATCAGGCAAATTGTGGACCGTCACTAGAGGTCCCGGGCTACTTTCATTGTCTTGAAATTACTCCACATGAGAAAAACACGCAAAGAAGGTAAAATTCTTTAAGATACATTTTAAACATTTTAATGTGACTTAAACTGTATTGTTACAAGAGAGATAAGTTTTATCTATTGTATAATACACCCTAACTTCCTCTAGATTGTACGTTTCTTGGGCTTGTAGTGCTTGGCTTGGGGAAGAGAGAGATAATTAAGAGACAGAAAATGTAAAGTTAAAAAGGGGAGGTATTATGGCTGTAGGAGGTCAGAGGTGGGATCAGGACAAAGGAATGTGCAAATAGGTAAATACCAAACTTTGGCCAAAAACAACCTATGTCTCCAAAATACATATTTGGTACATGTACAGGAAAACATACATAATTATACAAAATATGAATTAAGAAACTTGCTTGTGGATCTGGCATAGTGGTCCAAATGTGTTTGAATACCTTGCATGAGTTTGGCTTGGGGTGGTAATAAACAGGCTGTTTGTTATGGGGCAGGAAAGCTACAAAATGAGAAAGAGGTATGTGTATGTGTCTTCCATTCTAAATGAAAAAAATATGTTTAAGTAAAGTTAGGTGTTTTTTTATCTACCACTGTATCCTCCTGAATAAAAAATAAAATAGTGGTGCAGTAGTTTTTAAGATTTTAAGATTTTGGACCACTATCCAGTATTTATGGATGGTTTACACATTTACAACACCTAAACTGTCAAGAGTAGAAGGGGCTTTGAGGCTGTACGGAATATTGTTGCAGTCCTCTTTGTACTTTATGTATTTTACTGAATAGTGTATATTGGATATATTGTTAGCCAAATGTTTTGAGACATTACCCTACCTAGGAATTCTGGATTTGCCCCACAGGCTCCAGGAATCAGAGCTGATAACTTCAGGGTCGAGTTTGACCTCCAAGTGGAGAGGAGTAATGTCTGACACCGCTCACTCTCCACCTAGGTTCTGTTCAATCCTAGAATTATCCCCATATGACTTGCCATGCCTCCTTTGCTTAGCACCACACTTCCCTCCTCCTAGGCAACATCCAGGAGCTTGTCTCTCCTGCTTAATGGTGCCAGGCCTTCATTGTGTATCAATAACTTAAATCTGTGTCTCAGAAAATCGCTCAAATATATGTTTTAGCTTTTTGGAGGGAAATACAGGTTCTAATGCGACTTACCCAGTATATTCAAATGTCTTATTTTCTTAGTATATGAAAATTATTCTTGAGCATTATTTACAGACTGTGCATTAATTAGTGTGAAGCATTCTTAGAGCTCAAAGAAACAGCTGATACACAGAAGTTAAATCTAGATTCTGACATCATGTTAAATGAAAAATATTAAGCAAGTGAAGTATAATTAAATCAACCAGTGTGTTTATGCCTTACATTCTGTTTGGTCCTTTAACATCTATAAATTGAAAATAGATTTACAACATTAAAGTGCTTAATCTAAATCAAAATAGCATCAAAATTCTTTAAACTGAAATCAACATTTCAAAGCAAGCAAGTAGGTTAGTTTTCATTGGCTTTTTCTTGTCTACTGAGTAAAGGATATAAAGGAGATCATGAAAATTGGTTTCTGTTTTTTCAGTGTTTACTTTCATCTCTAACGTACAGAAACACACCACTAATAACAAAATAGGATTAAGTGATGTATTCAAAGACGATTGTGATTGTCTCCAACTGTTTCATTTTGATAAGACATAAAAAACATTGAGTAGGCATATGTGAAACAAGCAAGAAGCTAAATCTTAATTATAGAATGTTGATTTGTAGTACTGCATTTCTTCATTTATGCACATTTTTGTTTTAGAGTATAGGTCATGTAGAATATTCTACAATTCAAGTGCATAAAGTGACAAGAAACCTTGATTTATTTTCATGCTTGCAAATCCAGCTTGTTAAATACCTATATACATAACATAAAAATTATAAATATAATCTGGACAATTTTCTTTGGTTTCTCACATGTTGAGAGTAGTGAGCATTGCTTAATGTTTTAATCACATGTATGTACCAAAACATACTGTAAAATGGCACTGCATTTCAACAAGGTATTGCCAGGTTGATGACCTAGTTCCTTTAAGGTATATGTTTGCAGTCATGATAATTACAACACATCACTGTTCCATGAGTGCAGTTATAGCTGAAAGCATGTAAGAAGCATCAGTTAAGTCAGATCGACCTTGCTGCAAATACATTAAGTGGGAAAAGAGAAAACCAAATGACAGCTGTTACCTGCAACCTTGCTCTTTAGAAACCCACCACTGCAATCCAGCTGTGTTAAGATAGTATAGTCAAGTTAGAAAAAATTACATGCTACTAGGTCGCAAACAAATAGCAAATGGTTTCTGCGTCTGGAGTAAAATCACAGCTCAAAGAGAGGGATAGACTCTGGACAAGAAGGAACTGCATATTGAACTCGAAGTGACCCCTTGACTGGGGTGCCGAGTAGGGCTAGGCCTGGTGGACTTTTTTGAAAGTTAGGAGTGGAGTTAATGGAGGCTATTTAGGGATGGATGCCACCAGATTAGGTGCCATTTGTTGTTGTCACCTTACCTCTTGTGTCCCTTGTCACGTGTTGTCCATGGGCCTTTTCTCTCCCCCCTTTCTTCCCTTTTTGTCTTCCCTGCAAATCAGCATGAATCCTAAGGTGGAGAAAATGCTGGAAGGCATCCGGTCGGCGCTCTAGTGTGGAACAGAGTGGCTGAGGTAGCAGATGGGCCTGATGTTCAGCCAGGTGAAGTGTCAAAGATGCCTACCAGGAAGATATGACCACTGCTTCTTTTGTGCCCGGGGTGACCAAAGAGGCGGAATATCCGTCAACAGGCTGTGCAGCCATTCCCTAGCCTCTTGTGGCCTGTTGGGGATGGAGGCAGCATCTACCACATCAGCTGAGCCCAGACGAATCATCACTGTGAAGACAAGAGAGCCGAGACGTGGAGCTGCAAGGTGTAGGCTGTGGTGGCATGTCAGGTCGCTCCATGGCTGAAAACACACCTGGGAGCTGCGTTGTGGTCCAGGACAGGTTGTCAGGGGCCTGGGTAGTGATCTGTATCGGTCCCTGAGTATAGAGTCAGTAGGAGGCAGCACCAGGAGGAAGCATAGACGGTGGGATGGCTGGGTGTGGCCTGCACTGCAGTCTACTTGGTCCCAGTTGGGACGGAGCAGCACAGCACAGGTACCGGCGGTGGGGTTTCTAGGCATAGGGATCATTCCCGTGGGGGGGGCAGCATATCAAGTGGGATAGTTCCTGGAGGGGTTGCTCTGTAGCAGTAGGGGTATTAAGTGGTCAGGCCGGCGGTCTTTGAGAGGTTGGCGGGTGGTTCTCACAGGGGCAGGAGGTGATATTCTAGTTCTGGGGTTCATCTTATTTGGATAGTTTCCTAGGGAGGGAGTTTAGGTTACATCAGAGGCAGCTGGGGTGGCCAGGGGTAGGGGTTCAGTAGGGTCTGGGAATCAGCATTGGTAGGGATCATGGGCACAAGGAGGATGTCACGGGAGGGAATTTGACCCAAAATCTTCTGGTGCGGCAGGTTTTGCTGGGTATGAAGAAGAGCCATCGGCACCCAGATTCCGGGCGCCCATTGTTGTCTGGGCCAGTTTACGGTGGATTGACAGTCCGGGACATAGAGTACAGCGGAGGGCAGGTGTCGATGTGGTTGAGATAGTTTAAGACGAGTGTTTGGTATGGCGAGGCAGGTTCAGCTTTATGCCCTCCCCAGGGATCCTATTTGCCCAGTATGGTGTGTGCGGAAGTTTTTGAAGGTAAGGCTGGAGGGAAGTTTGTCCTTCTCAGGTGATACTTTTGGGAGGCTTTTGGAAAGCTTTTCGGATTTAAGCGCACAAGTAGGTGCCAAGGCAGAGCTGACATAGGGCAGTGGGAATCAGGTTGTTCTTACATGTCCTGGTTACGGTGATGGGCCCCAGTTAGGGTCAATGTTCCTGACAGCTGTTTTAGTTGTACATGATGGGGAAATAATATTGAGTTCACACCTCGGCAGGGGCTGGTTTGGAGGATGAGGCAGGATGTAGGGCAATTGTTGGAGTTACTGCCACGTCAGAAGGACCCTTTCTAAACAATTTAGAACCTGTACAAGGAGACAGAAACAAGGGGTCACAGGGGGTTGCCCCAGGCCCCCTAGAGATGGCACTGTCAGAGTTGCAACCCCTGTTGTTATGCTACTGGAAACACGTAATGCTAATGCGGATTTTGTATTTTCACAGGTTGGAGAGATGAGACCTGGTGATGAGTCTGTTTGAACCCCGGCGAAAGAACTGGCCAGCAGCAGCTGAGGTTGTCTATGCACATCGCACAGACGTTCACCAGCTACCGGAGAGGAGGATCCCCTGCAGCGCTGCAGGAGACCTGGAAAATATTGTTCAATGTCGTAGATGAAGCAGAAAATTTAGGAGTAATAATTAACAATGTTGCAGGGGTATGTTAATGTTTAGTTTCCAGTAACTACTATCTTTCATGTCTCTAAAAGTTCATAAATATTTCTTAAATGTTTTGGCTCATTCTCATTAACAAAATGGAGTAGTTCTGTGACATCGTATGAGGTTTTCCTCAAATATTCATGTTTATCACGGTTGAGTGACTAAAAGCTATCTAAGTTACCTATGATTTAGTGCCGTGAGGGACAAACATGTAAGGTCCAGCCTCAACCAGTTTTGCCCTTATATATGTGTGCCCAGGAACATTTTTACGAAGTGAATTTTCAATAAAGCTTTCTCTTTTTGTTTTGTAAATACCTGTTTTTGGGACAGCTTATTCTCTACAGCAAAGGACTACAGAGCGTGATTCAGGATGAATGTCGAGGAGTTCCTGGCTGAGATGCGATCCATGGCTCAGTCCCACGGTGTCTCCTGGCTTCGTGAGAAACTTCAAGAGGTGTCTGCTGCCTCTTCGCCTCCCAGGGATTCTCATCGTGCAGTTCGCTCCAGCACCATCGTCCTCCTGCCCGTTTCAGCCCAGATGATCCTGTGTCGGTGCCTCTGCGTTGCAATGCTGTTTCCAGGTCTACGAATGCCGGCAGTGGGGGGAGGAGTTCAGGTCCTGCAGGAGGAATTCAGCTGCAGCCCCACGATGTGATGACATCACACGGGATCTTAGTGCTCCAGATCTCGCGAGAGGTCTTTCTCTTTCCCCTCCCCACAGTTCCAGAGCCTGAGTGCCCCGTTGCCCAGTGACTGGCGATGGCCCTTTGCCATAGTCCGATGAGTTTTTAGGGAGTGCTTCCCTCCCTCCTTCCTTCTTTTTCTTATGCCGCTCCGGTTACTAGTGGTATGTCCAGCGTGGGTTCGGGAGGTGCTGAGGTTAGGCAGCTGGGATTGCAGACGTCTTCATCAGGTGACCTGTTTGGTTTGCATCTGGGTTTGTTATCAGGTTTAAAGGAACTGGTACAGAAGTGTGAGGAAGGTGTTAGACTACCCCCTCCCATGTATCGGCCGGAAGGGCCTGCAGTTTGGTGTGGCTACGGTGCTGGTGGTGTGTCAGATGGAACGAGAGTGCGAGCTCCAAGTACGACGGCGGTTCAGCCTAGTAGTAGTGAGAGTGAACCCCACAGGGACTCGGGTGTCGTTGATGATAGGGAGGCAGCACGGGTTTCTGATTCCGCTAAAGGGGAAATTTATGTCTGTTTCGAAGGCCCTTTAGGGGCTCACTTAAAACATGTTTTAAGTTTGTGAAAAAATTTGGAGGGATGAATTTGTGGATTAGAAAAATGTAATTTACAGGTTTTTTAAGGTTGATGATTCCAAAAAGGAAGAGGATGAGCGGAGGCGTCACCGCCTTATTCCCAGGATGTTTAGTAACTGGCTACAAGCATTCGCTATAATGGCTAGTGTTATTGGAGAGAGGTCTCCTGAAAATTGTTCAGCTTTATTTTGTTATTTGGAATGTGTTAGTGAGGCATACCGGGTATATGGTGGCATTGGTTGGCTTAGGTACGATGAACAGTTCCACCAGAGGAAGGCGATCAGGCCTTCTATAAGGCGGGACCAGAAAGATATCGCACTGTGACTGAAGGTAATGACACCGATGCAGGGTACGAATCATTCCTTTCGTGCCAACGCGGCGTTCCATAAAGATGGCAATGCCAACAAAAAGGGATTTTGCTGGCAATTCAATGAGGGCAATTGCCTCTGGGGTAGTGCATGTAAACACAGGCATGAGTGGTCAGGATGCTCAGGATACATCCTTTTGCCAGGTGCTTCAAAAAAGACAAAAGTGCTAAACCAGGTACTGCTGGTCAGGGGCCCGTCACCAATGAGGGTGGAAGAGATGGTGCCGTGGCTCAATAGGTACGGGGATAAGAGAGTGGCAGCTGTTTTACTGGAAGGTCTTCGTTACAGCTTCAGGATTCCTTGTAATAGCACAGTGAAGGGTTTTATTGCAAAGAATTTAAAGTCAGCCTTTCAGCACCCTCAGGTAGTAACTGACAAGATCCAGAAGGAAGTAGAGTTAGGGCGTATGGTTGGCGGCTTTGTTGATTTGCCTATTGACAATTTGGTTGTTTCCCCCTTTGGAGTGGTGCCTAAAAAAGAGCCTGGCAAATATCGGCTGATACATCATCTGTCTTTTCCTAAAGAAAAGTCAGTTAATGATGGAATTGACAGGCAGTTGTGTAGGGTGTCTTACGCTTCTTTTGACAAGGCAGTTAAGTTAGTGAGAGATGCGGGACATGCTGCCCTGATGGCGAAGGCGGAGATAGAGGCTGCTTTTCGTCTGTTGCCGGTGCATCCTGATTCTTTTCGTTTTTTAGGGTGCCAGTGGGCTGGCGGGTTTTATGTTGACCGTTGTCTCCCCATGGGGTGTGCTATTTCTTGTGCCCACTTTGAAACATTTAGTTCATTTTTTAGTGGGTAATTCGTGAGATATCTGGCAGCTCTTTGTTGGTGCACTACTTAGATGATTTTTTGTGCGTAGGGCCTACCCGCTCTGGGGTATGTGCAATGCTGTTAACCACCTTACAGCAGGTGATTGGCAGGTTTGGGGTACGTTTGGCCGTGGAGAAGACGGAGGGCCCTAGCACTGTGATTCGCTTCCTTGGAATTTAAATGGATTCCGTAGAGATGCTCTGCAGGTTACCTGAGAACAAGGTCAAGGATTTGAAAAGGTTGGTTCTGGAGGTACGACGGGCAAAGACGGTTACGTTGTTGCAGTTACAATCCCTGTTGGGTAAGTAAAATTTTGCATGTAGAATTATGGCGATGGGTCGGATATTTTGCAGGCGGCTGTCCCTGGCTACGACTGGTGTTCGCTCCTCCCATCATTTCATTAGGATAACAAGTGCACTTAAGGCAGATTTGTTGGTGTGGGACACCTTTTTGTCAAGTTACAATGGGAGGACTATGTGGATGTCGGGTGATGCTTATAATCGTGAGGTGAAGCTGTGGACCGACGCGTCAGGAGCTATTGGTTTTGGTGGAATTTGTGGATCGGCGTGGTTTGCTGGTTTGTGGCCTCAGGCATGGGTGGATGGTGGTCTTGTGCAAAACATGACATTGCTCGCATTATTCCCGATTGTATCTGCGTTGGAACTGTGGGGCAGCTGGTTGGGTAATTCTAAACTGATTTTTCAGTGCGATAACATGAGTGTGGCACAGGCTATTAATAATGTGAGCCACGCTTCTTTGTCGGTTATTCGTTTATTGCGTTTGAGTGCTGAGCATGTGCCAGGTTTTGATAATGGTATCACTGATGCTTTGTCTCGGCAGCAATGGGAGCGCTTCCGCGAATTGGCCCCGGGAGAAGACAGCGTGGGTTTGGAAGTCCCTCCACTGATGTGGCGACTGGTCATCGATCCATCCTGAACCAGATATGGCATTCATTAGTCCCGGCAACATGGGCTGCGTACCAAAAGATTTGGGTCAAATGGGAAGATTTGGTTATGGAAGCTGGAAATCCTAAGATACCGGAAGCTCTATTATCGGTGCTCCCTATGGTCGCTGGGTATCGACTTCGAGAAGGGCGTTTAGGTGTCGGGCGTTGCAAAAAAGGTGGCGGCCCTAGCTTTTTATTTTAAGTTACGGTCGCAGCAGGATTTAACAAAGCATTTTTTAGTTGCGCAGGCGGTAAAGGGTTATCGCGGATCCCATAAACGTGTGGACGGTAGAAGACCTGTTACGTTTGCTTTGCTTTGGCAACTCTGCGAGCGCTTGCAGGATGTGTGTTTTTCTCCTTATGAGGTTACGCTATTTAAGACTGGTTTCGTGCTGGCGTTTTTTGACGCCTTTCGTATAGGGGAGTTGGTGAGTGCTAACGTGCGTTCTTCGGGCGGCCTGCAGTAAGAGGACGTTAACTTAGGTCAGGACGTGGTGAAGATGGTTATCAGGCATTCCAAAACGGATAAGTGTGGGAAGGGGTTGAAGGTGTGCCTGTTCTCGTTGCCTGGTTCCGTCTGGTGCCCAGTGTTGTGCTTGCAGCAGTTCCTGGCGGTATGACCTCGTTTGGGTGGTTCGTTGCTGCGTCATGAGGATGGCACGGCCCTCTCTAGGTTTCAGTTTGTGGCTACTTTTAAGAAATGTTTAAGGGACTTGGGTTTTCCTCCGTCTGCTTTTGGCTCCCACTCTTTCCGGATTGGTGCCGCGACCCAGGCGGCTAGATGGGGTTTGGGTGAAGAGGTCATCAAGAGGATTGGGAGGTGGGAGTCCGCCCGTTTCCGTACTCACGTACGCTGCCATTTAATATATAAAAAGAAAAAAAAAAGAAAATATATATATATATATATATATATATATATATATATATATATATATATATATAAATAATACTCAACCTGTATGACTGTTATTTTCTTGTTAAGATGGATTGTGTAGTCGGTTTGGGTTGTCTGCATTCATTGGCGTTTTCTGTGCGTTTGTTTTCCTGTTACTACGTTTTTGCGCTTCTTTTGCAGGCTTGCCAGGCTGTTTAATAAGGATAATGGGCCATTCTTACGTCTTTTGGGCCGCACGCAGGGCTGGCATTAGGCCACAAGGGAGACAGTTGGGCTTTGACACGGCAGCTGCTCAAGTCAGATGGCTGGGTTTCCAGGGATTGCGCTGGGAGGGTGTGTTTCCTGAGCATGTGCGCCAAGCTTCGTGACATGGTTCACCGCATGTGGTTCTGGTGCATACGGATGGCAACGATTTGTGCGCTAGTTCCAGGGTGTTATCATTGCCTGGTCGGAAATTATCCCAAGATTGTTTTGGAGAGGAGCCATTTCCCCCGCAGGGATCGAACGGTCTAGGCGTAGGCTTAATCGGGTGATATCACATTTTATTACCTATCATGGTGGGGTTGTAGTCAGACACGCGATGATAGAGGAGGAGCCGGCCACGTTTATGTCCAGGGACGGTGTTCACCTTAATGCGGTTGGTATGGAGCTCTGGTCCTGGGAAGTACGCTCCGGTTTGGAGAGGGCTCTTTTGTTATGAGTTGTTTTTTCAAACTTGTTGCCCGTGGATGAAGGGTCCCTTATAAGTGCCAGGTGAGAAAACCCATGATGGGTTAATATCTGGATCTTGGTTAGATGCTAGAGTTAAAGTTGGTTTATGGTGACTACAGTAGGTGACACAGCTTAAACCCGACCCGTTGGGTTGAAGAATGACCAGCGGTATCTGCCGGGTGGTTGCTGTGGATATCCTTTGTTTACAAAGTTTAGGAGCATTGGGGGACCCTACAGCAGGGTTAAAATGGTTATGTAGATTTTGACGTTTATCTGCTATTTTATGTTTTCTCAATAAAGTAAATGCCGCGGCCATTTCAAAATCCAAGCTGGACTGGTGTCATTTATTTGTATGTGTGCTTTCTTTAAGTTAGATCAATCTCTGTCACCGCATTGTATAGGCAGTGCAAGGGTCAAGTTTTTGATGCCACGTAGATCCTGTAATGGATACCTTATACCTATATTTCAAGCAGCAATGGATTCTTTTTTTCTTTTTTTCTTTTTTTATACCTATATTTCAAGCAGCAATGGATTCTTTTTTTATAATTCCAGGGACCAATATGACAAATTCAGTTGATTTGGAGTAAAAATATCTTTAAGTGACAGAAGCCATTATTAATTATTCTAGATTTGTTTTTGTACTTGAAATTATAACAATGAAGCAAAAATCCTGATCTGCACAAATGATATATTTTTACAGCAGCATTAAGTATACAGCTTTCTTAATGGAATCCACCTCCAGCAGTTGAGACCAGATGAGATAGTGACATGCTCCACTTAATATTACTCTGCATCAGCTAGATTATAGAGCTTGAAGCAAACTAAATTTGTATTTTCTAAGTAACCATCTGGTGTGTACAAATTCAATTGAAAATTACATTAATGTAAGACAAGTAATTGTGGGTAAATTTACCTTGTGTCTTAAATAAAAAGCATAGCGTAGTATGTTTTGTTAATCAGACATTTCACTTGCATTATTGGTTTAAAGTGGATCTCTTGACTTCACATGGACTCTACTTCATGCATCTTGTATAAAAATATATCTGCCCATTAGAGTTCTATTCGATAAATGCAAATGAGAAAAAATCATCTTCCATGGTTTTCACGTAAGGGTTCCAAAGCTTTAAAAACTGATGTTAAGTTTCTTGGCTTTTGTGCATTCAAGACAATCAATACAAAATCCATAACATATCGTGGCTTTCAAAAGAGCCAGGGTATGTCTGGGTATGACAGATATTGGACAAAAGACTACCATGCAGCTGTGTAATCCTGCTTTGACCTGCCACCCTAACAAGTGTATCATGTGTTATTTTGTAGGCTATTTCTGTATTGAGAATGGATTCAGAGTAGTAACGTTATGTTTACCTGTAGTATTGAAACTGGATTCCTGCGGATGATGCGATCCAGTGGTGTTGTCTAAGGTGCTGGTAAACAAACACTTGTAGAGTAGAGATGTAGAGATGTTCTACCCCTGTCAGTTAAGATTTAAATTTCTAGAGGCTTTGGCCATTCTGAGTAATTGTTTAGTAATCATCATTGTTTAGCTATTAGCTAACAAGTTGAAGATAGACAAACTAAGAGACTAGTATGTTTGATTATTTTAAGCATTGTTATAATCTGAAACATATAAAGATTTTGTTTGTTTGCTACCCAATGTTTTTCCAAGTACGCTGCTCTATTCAGTATAATAAATTCTCATGAGGATTGCTAGAGTGCATGTTTTTATTCCTCTTTTGTGTACCAATGCCAACTAAAAATAAGGGTTATACAAAGATAGTAGTCTTGCATTCTGAGTGCATTGGTTCAGAAGTTAAATACCTTACCAAGTGGATGGAGCCAAGCAATTGGGTTAAATGCCTTTTTCGCACCTAAGGTGAGTAAAACATGATGTTGGTATGTAGGAATCTGATGTGACCACCAGAAACACTTTCTTAATCCTTCAAAAATAATGTATTTATCATATTAAGGCTTATCTAGTTTTGTGAAACAATGTCCTCAATTCTCTTCTTCAACCAAGAGATAGAAGGCATTAAAAAAAATAAGAGAAAAGATGGACCATCCACACACTTTAAAGTACGCCATTGACTTGAACAGGTATAATATATGCAAACTTAATAAGATAAAGAAAGAAAAATAGTTTTCGATAGCTTTCAATGGGCCAATATAAGGGGTAATGCTATATTCCAAAACAAGTGGGACTAAATCCCAACAGGAGCTGCCATGGCCCACCAACATCTTTACTTATCCTTTGTTATTCCTTTTGTATATATGTATATACATATTTAATAAATATCGTATTTATATTTTGCATTTAAAAAAGGAACTTAGCTAAAATAAAAACAGAACAGACATTTCCTAAGCTTAAACACTCTCTTACAGCATACATGTACACATACACTCACTTCTGAGCTTTTGGTGACGTCCTCTCATTGAAGCATTGGGGAGAGGACGTCACCCGAAGTGCCGCTATTTTGGCAGAAGTTCACGCCAGGTAATGTCTGCAGGAATGCAGGCGAAAATAGAAAATTGAAGATAGCAGATTGAACATATAAGAGACAATAGAATAGAGAAGATAAAAGATGATGAAGAAGAAGATGAGAAAGTGTCAAGCAGAACCGGAAGTGGTTAGCAGAGACGGTAGGGAAACAATTAAAAACCATGAGAGAGAGTGAACGAGAATGAGTGTGTGAGAGAACATGTGAGAGAACATGTGAGAGTGTGAGTAACTTACAGGAAATCAGGAAAAATGGGCAGACTAGATGGGAACCAGTGGGCCGAATGCTTCTTATCTGTCGTCAAATTCTATATACAGGCAAGAGCACACAGGAAACTGACGGGGTCTGGCAGACAGAGGAAGACTATTATGTAATTCATTGTACTAACATCTCTCCCCTCTGTCAGTCTCTTCACTGGCTGGCTGTGCGCTTCAAGATTCATTTCAAAATCCTCACTCTTACTTTTAAAGCCCTTCACAGCGGTTCCCCTCCCTACATCTCCTCACTCATCTCTAAATACACTCCTAACCGGTCTCTCCGCTCATCCAATGATCTCCTTCTGTCATCTCCTCTGATTTCTAGCTCTCATGCCCGCTTACAAGATTTCTCAAGGGCTGCCCTTTCCTCTGGAATGCCCTTAAACATTTTATCAGTTTTATCAGTTGTGATCTCATGAGTCTGCCATGTAATTGCTCAGTTATGGTCTCGGTATACTGTACAACTTTGCATAAAATAGACTACTTCACATGTACAGTATATAAAAACTAAATGTGTAAGGTTTCTTGTCTGTGGGACGTGAATTATATAATGTATAATATAAATTATTTTCACTAGTTTCTTGGCAGTGGTATTGAAAAGCAGGATAAACATAATGTTACACTTTTTAGTACCACAATACAATAAAGAATATAACTGCTATCTACACACAGCATCTTGATAGCTGTATTACCCGTAGTGCCCAGTTCAGGATATAAATATAAAACTTTTTTAAAAGAAAGATTATTTTTCTCTGTTCTCTTCAGGAATTTGAACCTGATCAAATCTTATCTAAAGCCATGAAATCAAATCAAATGCTGTTGAAAGCACTCATCTGATTTCCTCAATATGAATTAAACCACATCATTGTTACGCTTCTTTAAAACTACTATATAAAGCACTCTACTGGGATTGATTTTCTCTTTATGGAATTACTAAGTCAATAATGTAATATCTTGGTGTACACTGTAGCAATGGTCAAAATGACAAAGAGTAACATGTGTCAGCAAAAAGTTCGCTAGCAGTGTCTGATTTCCGGACAAACTCTAAAAAAAAAATGAAATCTCAAAGAAAAAGTGTATATATATATATATACAGATAGTTAAAAGGTCAGGAGCACCCCAGGACTTGTGAGTAAGTGATATTTCTTTTAATGTAACATATTGTTTAGTAAACAAAAAACTAATGTTTCAGTCCCTCCCCAGGACCTTTATCAATCTTCTTTTTACAACGTTTATTGGCTTAGTGAAGGTCCAATGTTTCGGCTCTCAATGAGCCTTTTTCAAGAACTATATATGTGTGTGTATATATATATATATATATACACCGTATTTGCTTGATTATAAGACAACCCTGATTATAAGACGACCCCCCAAAATTTGAATATTAATTTAGAAAAAAGAAAACGCCTGAATATAAGACTACCCTATAGGGAAAAAATATTAATTAACTATAAACTATAAAAACTATGATTGAGAAAAAATGATTTTCTTGTTTTATTTTGTTTTACTTGGCAGCCTGCCACTCAGATATGCCTTATACCCCCCTCTATGCCACTCTGCCCCCCAGATATGCCTTATATCCTCTATATGCCATCAGCGTTCTGTCATAGAACCCTCGGCAGAATTGCCATGCAGCATCGTGCAGACGTTCGCCGGCTGCCAGAGAGGAGGATCCAGCTCCCATGCAGTGATACAGGGGATCTCGACTTTAGTCTTATAGGCAGACCTCTATTTGGGGTCAGATTTAAAAATGACCTTGAATATAAGAAAAGGGGTATTTTTTAGAGCATTTGCTCTGAAAAAACCTTGTCTAATAGTCGAGCAAATACGGTAATTGTGAGATAGGCACTATCCACACTATACAAAGTGAGCTGCATTATTTTGCTTAACTACTATAAAAAATGTAATTACAGTCTCTTAGTTGAAAAAGTTAATATATGGACACATAATATGGGCAGTCTCTCATGTAATACTTTCTATGGAAAGGGATTTTTGCAAATGAAACAGGGAAATTAGAATACATCCAACAAACATTTAAACAACACATATGAAAAATATATGCATTAATATTACACATATATATGTACTTGTCACCAGATTTTAATTTGTAACTTAACTGCAAAAGGGAGGCATGATAGGAATTATTTGATGCATCAATTACACTGATATATGCGTGTCTACAAAGGTGAAATAGAAAATAAATTTGTTGGCACAAAGGAAGGCTTGGGCAAAAACTCTCTCATACTGGAATAAAGTTGCCTTCAGTGACTTTGCTTAAGTCTGATTTATTTTCATATAAAAATAATGGGAAACCACATTGAACACTCTTCAGTGCTATGACATAGGGAATATTGGTCTTAAATCCACAATAACACTGTAGTATGATAATTTAGGTTAGAAAATGTCCATTATGTTCAACCATATTGTTGAAGGCAAAATTATTTTCTAAAAGATGAATAAATTAATTAGTAAAGATATCTATAAAATTTGAAAGCAAGTAAATTCCACATATTTAGTGTGCTTACTGCTTACTTTAAATATTTGTTTAAATAACTTGTTATCTGAAAATGGTTTGTACTGTTCTCACGTATAATGATGATAATGGATGATGTTATTGTAGATCTTCTAAGACATCCGTTTTCTAGTTTAAATAAATGCATTGCCCCCATATTAAAGGTGGAGTCTTGACACTAATCAAGTGATAAGTAAGTAAGTACTGAACTTGTGCATTCGTATTTGGGCGAACATGAAAATGAACACAAAGGGTGAGTTTTCGTTGTTCAGCCCGAATACCGAAGAAACGAACATGGCAGCAGCAAAACGTACACGAAGATGAAGACACACAACACGTGTTTGTCTTCATCTTTGTTAATCTACTAATCTCCCTGGTCCCTTCCCCATGTAGCCTACCTCATCTACGCAGCATCGCAGGGGTTTAACGGGAGCAGAAAATAGGTTCGCGCGAGGACTTAAAGGTCTTTACGAGCGACTCTATTGGTCGCATGCAGGTTGATGCCAGAGGAGGCCCCTGCCCGCAACCAATAGAGTCGCTCTTATGGACCTTTTCCCCTCCTGTTCCCTTCCCAGGCCAAGTTTCCGTGTCAGGAGTTAAAGGTCTGTACGAACGACTCTATTGGTCACTTGTACGGACCTTTAATTCCTGGAGCGGGGAGACCAATGGTCTTCCCAGGCTGAAACCCACGGGGGCCAGAATGGACTAGAGTGGGCCCTGACAGAGTGCTGAGCAGGGCTAGGCTAAGGCAGGAATTGTGGATTTTAGGGGAGGAGTTTTGGTAGGAGGATATTTAAGTTTGGTGATCACAGGGGTAAGGATCCATTTTGTTTAACCTTACCTGGTGGTGTTTGTCCCTCCCTCCCCTTATGTGGTTGAGTTTGTGGAGTAGTGTTGCTGTATTAGTCACAGTTGTGGGCGGTAGCTTGCCAGGTATCTAAGGGGTTAATGTGGTGGTATGATCCTTGGTGGTCATAACCGGTGGGAGGTTCCTTGCAAGGAGTGGTGCTCGGAACCTCGGGTCCTGGTTGGGGCATCCTGGTATGTCCCCTCCCAAATTGGTGTGTGGTATGGTGTTGCTGCATTAGTCACAGTCGTGGGCGGTAGCTTGCCAGGTATCCAAGGGGTTAATGTGGTGGTATGATCCTTGGTGGTCATAACCGGTGGGAGGTTCCTTGCAAGAAGTGGTGCTCGGAACCTCGGGTCCGGGTTGGGGCATCCTGGTATGTCCCCTCCCAAATTGGTGTGTGGTATGGTGTTGCTGCATTAGTCACAGTCGTGGGCGGTAGCTTGCCAGGTATCCAAGGGGTTAATGTGGTGGTATGATGATTGGTGGTCATAAGCGGTGGGAGGTTCCTTGCAAGGAGTGGTGCTTGGAACCTCAGGTCCGGGTTGGGGCATCCTGGTATGTCCCCTCCCAAAATTGGTGTGTGGTATGGTACCTGGATAACTTGGCAAGCTAGGTTGGTTTTGGTTACGTCATTGTCTCTGTTAACGCATCTATGTTTATTATTTCAAGTTTTACAGGACAATGACTGTTAAATAAAACGGCTGTGGCCTTTTCAAACCCATCTTGTGTGTTGGTGTTTTATTTAATTGAGCAAATGAGCCAAGCCTGGCCCGTGAGTCGAAGCTACATCTGTCATAAGTTTCGGCACCAGGATTTTAAAAGTCTATACGAGCGACTGTATTGGTCGCCAGCAGGGGGATCGTCTGACATCAACCAATGAAGAGCATTGTTCTAAAAAATGAAGAAAAACAACGAAGAATGTACATGAATATTCACTTCACATATCCAGTCTCTGGCCACACACTGCAGCATTTAATTTAATTTAAGATAACCAGTCCAGGATGGATGGATGTGTAAACGTGTGTGTGTGTGAGCATGGAGGTGTAATTGTGTGTGTGTGAGCATAAATGTGAAATTATGTGTGAGCATGAAGGTGTAATTGTATGTGTGAGCATGGATGTGTGTGTGAGCATGGATATGTAATTGTCTGTGTGTGAGAATGGATTTGTGAGTGGAGTGAGATGGAGTGTGTGTTAGAACGAATGTGTATGTGTGTTAGTATGTGTAATTAGTGTATGATTTGTGTAATAATTTGGATGGCACTGATAAGATGCTAAGGGGTAAATAAACTCATTAGCTGTTTGGGGCAAAGGTGGCACTCGCAAGCTGTTTATTTGGCACTGTGGGACATGTTTCTTGGTGAAGTTGGGGGGGTCTTATGGCAATTATCACACCAGAGCCCTATGGTTTCTAGTTACGTCCCTGCAAAGATCAAGTTTGAATATGTATACGTGAACAAGGTTGGTATTCTAAGAAATACAGCATAAAACTGGATGTCTTTAAGGCAAAGAGGTAAGTACTGCACATTCCACCCAATTATAGCAAAAGGACATTTTGTTGTTCCTTAATGCTACATTTAGTCTACATATGAAAGTAAGTCATTCTAAATATTAAAGTACGTTGGTAGCTCATAAACCATACAAGTTGTAAATTCTAATTATAAATTTGACCTCCACTGAATAATTTTTCTCTTCCCAGTTTGTATGCTGCGCCCAAAAAACGGCATTGATTATCTTATTTTTTGCACATTTCAAATATGTGTTTTGCTTATGTTGATGTTTCATTTGTTAATTCTCTGCTTATCCTTGAAAAGAGCAGATGCTGTATGTTTTGGGTCATTGTTCTGGAAGAAATAGTGTTCTCTTGGGAAATGAAATACAATAAAATACAAAGCTGCTTACAGAAAACTAATGCACACACCAATTAATTACCTTATTAATGGTAAATGTTGAGTTTATGTAAATAACCCAAGAAAAAATACTAGAACTTAAAATAAGTAAGCTCTATTTTTATAATATTCTTTCTATTTTTACATGTTTTTTTTTCAGATTCACACACCTTATTTCTAGACTTTACTATTACTGCACGCGAACCAAAAAGGATCCAGATACATTTTTTTATTTCTTTGTTGTATTGACCCTGTGGCATATGAGTTCCTTCTTTCTTCCTCCCTTTGGATACCTTGTGTGTTTTATCCCTCCTTGCTCAAGTCCATTACAGATTCACTAGAAGAACTTATTGGCACAAACCAGCTAGAGTTGATTCTCTCCTGGATTATAAAGAACAGATCATCCGGGATTCCAAAAAAAGTCAGAAATAACATTCATTACTTGGTACACTCGAAGGGATATGGTCAAGAATAAAGGTCATGAATCCCTTTCAGTGATCTGCATTATCAGACCCTGCTGAGAAAATTTCACTCTGACTATCCAGACAAACCTGGGAAGTTTCTGTCTTCAGTCGGCTCTCGAAGTAGGCTGCTGCAAGCCACCTGTTTACCTGTTTACATTTACCTGTTCCCGGTAGCCCTGCAATCCTGGTGGATTTAAAAATTTGGAACTGTCCTACTCAAATACCCTATTTTAATCTTGCTATGTGTTTGCTGACTTTGGATTAGTGTACTTTACTTGACCCTTGACTTGCCCGACTACTCTCATACCTAGTTATTCTGAACTACCAGTGAATCATACCTGGCTTGGCTGACTACCTGCGCATCAACCCTTGGCTTGTATGACTACCCAATTCTTGCCCTGAACCAGCCTTGCAGTAGGGGTGGCACTACTAGTTGTTTTATTCTCTGATTTATCAAAGAATATTTTACCAGTAATCTTCACCTTTGATTCCACTAAGGGACCAGAGCATGCCCCCTCTGTGAGAAATAATTTAAATCAAAGATTTTTGTGGTAGGTGGGGTAAACAAGATTTGAGCACTACTAGAGTGAGGATGTTTAGAACCTCTGCTACTGCATACGGCTCATGGTACTTCAGCCTTCTGGAATACCAGGGGTAATCTAACTACTTTTTTATACACGCATCTGCCCATCTACCTATGAAAACTTGAATCATTCAGTCTCACAGACTTTTCCAATTTGACTGTAATTGCCAGTAATCAGCTGTAGTTGCCTCGATATTGAGGTATTCAGCAAGAAATATGCAGGGGCGATGTGTGATTTTACCCCATATTTTTTATAATACATTATATGATATGATCAAAATAATGGTATCTAAAGAAAGCCCGTTTTTTCCCTAAGAAACAATATATAATTTGTGTGGGTATAGCTAAATTACTGAAAAACACAAACTCAGCAGACATATTAAAATGGCCATTGTCCCAAAAGGTACAAAATTATAAAAACAGTCAGGTCACGGATGGGTTAATGCACCTTCCCTTTTAGTGTAATGTTTCAAATTATTAGCCTACTCAACAAAGCAGTCAGTTTTCAGGTACAAACCACAGTAATCCCCCTAGTTAACATAAATGCTGCATTACCAATCCAAATTAAATTCATAATTATATTATCTAGGACATGAATACCAAAGTTACACACTAATTCAGTATTTGCATTCTTGATAAGGAACAAAAAATATGCTTAAACAATTTTAATACTAATTAAAATTAAATTGAATATTCAGAATCATGGATTAAAATTGCACATGCAAATTTTCCATTACTGCTGCTTGCTTTTTGTTTAATATCTATAGAAACCACAGTTTATCTCTCTTGCTAGTATTGGTTAGCATTATGCATATGCACTTAATGGGTTTACAGATGGTATAATACTTAATATGGTCGCTATCTCAACAGAACGTTAAACAGTCTGAATCACTAATGATTCCTTTTGCAGTTATCCATAATATTTCTTTTATTTAAGATTTTAAAATGTTATTTTACCCTTGGTTTTTGAGCATGCCTCATTTTTAAGGCACCAGTTCTTTTTTTCTTATTTTGATCTTTCTCTGTCTATTGAATTTTGTCACTTTAATAAAGTTATTACAATGTGTTCTGGGTTTTTTAAACATGTTTTTCTGTTCAAATGTTTAATTTCCCCCTGGAGCAGATTTAACATTATGTTATATGTATTACTGTAGACTAAATGTGTGGTTTGTTCAGATGTAAATATGCAAACCTAAGTCATACTGCCATGTTCGTTTTAGGCTTTCCCCTTGGCAACCATTTCAAACAAACCATACTTGTTCAGCCTTTCTCTTATTGTAGAATGATGGACTTTAAATTGTTTGTAAATGACCTTATATCCCTTCACAGATTGATGGGCAGCAACAATTGCTTCTCTAAGATAATTGCAGATGTCCTTTTCTCTTTGGCATAGCTTTAACACACAACTGAATGCTCCAAACCAGCAAACTGCTAAAACTGCTGCTTTTAAGCAAGGACATTTGATTAGTACCACATGTCTTCTACTTAGCATCCTACTTAATTCCTATGGAAGCAGTAAGGGTGTACTGAGTTTTTCACACATGGCTTCTCCATTTTAGCTTTATTTTTGTTGAATAAATCATGACACAGTGTAATATGTCATGAGTTGTTATGCATCTGAGGTTGTATTATTTTTAGACCTGCTAAGGAACAAATGATTGTTATTGTGTCCTGATGTGTACTTTCTTTTCCCCACAACTGTATGTGTGTGTTTGTATATACATATACTGTATATGCAGTTTGTGCAACGACTACTCCCAAAGTAGACTCCACTGTTATAAATGTGCTATGAGCTCTAGCTCAGGATCTTTCAGAGACCTAGCAACAACCCAGCTGAGCACGGAGATTTCATGTCAAATCCCAGTGCTTGAATAAATAACCAGTATGCTTCATGAGTGAGCAGGGAAACAGAGGTCTGTATGAACAGACCTCGTGTTCTCTTTGTTTCGGGCCTGTTAGAGGGAGATCACCTCAGCACCTCACCTCAGCCTGCAGTCACTGATGGCATTTCAGTTGGGGGGTATTTGGGGAAAACAATATTATGTAGGGGGACATGACACCCTCTGCCCCCCTGTTACACCACTGGGCATGATAGGAAGGCACTTAGTATATCCCTAGGCCAACTTAGATTATTTAATCTATACCCCTATTAGTAGGAGATGAAGGAGAGCATATAAAGGGACAAATACCCCCAATAATTATGTGATTACCTCCACCCCACTCTAGGGATCATAGGGAAATTATTGATAGAGGGTAGGAAGGGAGTCTAGTTTTTAAAAATATATGGTTTGGTAAATTTCATTGGCCGGCTTCAAAGATACCTGAAATAGCACATGGGGCAGAATGAGCAGATTTGGGGAAAAAATTGTTCTGAAATAGCAAAACGCTACTGGTACTTATTGCCCCATAACGTGCAGAAAAAAACAAAAAAAAACATAAAAACTTGGTATTTCTAAACTCAGGACAAATAGTAGAATTGATTTAGCAGTTTTTTTCATTAGTTTTTGCAGATGAGTAAAAGTTGTTTTTTTTTAAGTGAGAAAAAGTATTTTTTTATAGTAAATTAGATGATATGATAAAAATAATGGTATCTAAAGAAAGCCCTGTTTGTCCTGAAAAAAAAACCAATATATAATATGTGTGAGAGCACGAAATGAGAAAGAAGAAAATCACAGCTAAACAGCAACACTGAAAAATGTTAAAAGAGCCATTGTCCCACAATATACTACGAGTAAGAAACAGTCTTGGCATTAAGGGGTTAAGTCAAGATTTTTACTAAAAAAATACTATTTACAATGCTGCTTATGCTAAATCATAGACTTAGAAAGAACAACATTTGTCTTTGAGAACATGCTAGATACAGATAATAGCAATGGCAAAAGTCCTGCTGAATTTATGATCTTCCTTATCTTGTTTATATGGCCAATGTACAACACATATCCATTTCTGAAACAGTCCGTAAAAACTGTACTTGCGATATTTCCATAGAAAACTAATTTAAATGCAAATTATTGTTGTTATTAATCTAATGACCCAAGGAACACACAACTGGTGATGGGTCACATGAAGGACATTTTTTTGTGTTCCCAGTCTATTAACATTCACAATTGCTAGTTTAACTGAAATTATAACTAAAATAACAGAAAAACAGAAGACAATAATCTTTAAGCTCAGAATTGAAAAGAGATAAACACAAACTTTTTTTAAAAAATATTTAATTTATTAATTATTTTTTTTATTTATTTATGGCCTCAAATATAGCCATATAGTTGAAAATGCTTGAAACATTTTCAACTATTGATAGCCATTCTGACATTGTCGAAGGAATAATACAGGTGCTACAAATTTAATTCCAAACAATGCCAACAATTTCCCATTTTCATTCAATTATTATGTGAAACATCTTCCAACACATCATCATTTGTGCCCTAAAGTGATTTTTTTTTTTGCAAACATGAATATCAAAGCACCATGCAATTGGAAGTAAGCCTATTGCATGCACTTAACTCTTATCTTTGTGTACTTTATTTTTACTTTCCAAAATATATTGGTTTTCATATTTTACATGTCATGAAACCCATCTATGCATCTACACATGTTTTATAAAACAATAAAATATATAATTGTAAATTAAGACGTTTCATGCAAATTAGAAAAACTACACAGTAAAAAATTTGAATGAATGCAATTTACCACAATATGTGTACATTTGGTAAAAAAATAGGTGTCACTTTCGTAGTACAATAAAAATGTAAGAATTTTAACTATACTTTGCCTACTTAATTATTTATAGGTTTTTCATAAACATTATATATAATGTTGTCTACGACAAATGTCCACTTTGTAAACTGTCTACATGGACAAACAGCAACTTGTGCATGTAAGTGGAAATGTGGTAAGCCTCCGTTGTTCAATTGTAAGTATATTTAATCAAACATCAACATATGCCTGCAGTACAATTAAGAAAAAAATAGTAATTGTCAGTGGCCACAAAGATTTATTAAATGCTTAATGTATGTACTTATGGAAAATAGGATACAGCTGTTTTCATGAAGGGTGATGGCCAACATGCAACATAAGCTCAATGACCTGAACTCATGGCTCTGCCCCATATACTGTCAGGGTCCTGCAGGAAGGATTCGCCGCAGCGACTCACCGGAGTACCCGCTGCCCGCGGGTACGGGTTCCATCGCCGCGACATCCATCTTCTGTTCTTCCTCCGGCGTGTGTAGCTAGGGGCGAGCGCGCGCCCTCTAGCTTAACTTTATTGTTCCCATTCTGGGAACACTGTGTGCACGCTCGGAGACTGTCCCGCCCCTAGGGGTGGGGCGTAGCCGAGCGGCAAGTTTAAAACCAAGCACTGAGCTTTGCTCAGTGCTCAGTTATTGTGCTTCCTATACGTACCTTCTGAGTGCTCTCTCCTGCTTATTGACCCTTCGTGTACCAGACCCGGCTTGCCTTGATTCCTCTATTGATTGACCCTTCGTGTACCAGACCCGGCTTGCCTTGATTCCTCTATTGATTGACCCTTCGTGTACCAGACCCGGCTGGCCTACGTTTATCCTTGCGGTTCCTCCTTGGCCTTGGCGTCTAAACGGCTGCTTCACCCGTGTACCGATTTTTGGCTTCTCCTTGACTTCGTTTTTGGAACTTATTATCTATTCCGTGCCTGTTTCTCCTGCATACTGGTCTCCGCTCCATTACTGTCGTTGCAGTCCAGTAACCCTGATATATACATAATTAACGTCATGTATCATTATCTCATCTCATAACATGACAAGTACCCAAACATCCACATGTGGCACTCTCTCATGTCTAAACATTTGTGACTCAAAGCCAAACTATAGTTTGGCTTTAGAACGATTTTCCAGTAAGTTATTTGTGAAATCTATAATTATTTATTTCAAAAAAATCAAAACATTTATAGCACTACATTTGGCATATGTTTGTGCTTAAGCATGGAAATATTAAACTATTGTAATATGATTAATGTTTTATTTTATAAAGATATTTGACTGCTTAAATATGATTTCTAAACAACACATTTTAATATAATTCATATTTATAGCACATTATGAGTTCAAAACTTGTTTGGCTATTTATTCTCCAAATGTCTAACTGATACTGTTGTTTGTTCATAAAATGCATCATTTAATACTGTTAAATCATAAAGATTGCAGAAATAAAGGAGGCTTCATGATGATTTTATGGACCTCAATGGCTCACTGCTGGTGTCCTAGAACATTACAAAACAATATGTATTTCTTGTACATGTTTATAATGTTTTACATTTTTTACACCACTGAGTGTCCATAACTAATCTGATATACAGTAAGTTTATTACAGCTGGGTATTCAGTATATTATATTGTTATTTCTATTGGGAAAATAAGAAACCGGAATCAACAGATTCTCAGGATCACACAGTCTGGAGCTAGGTCCTTCATGTTCTATTTCAACACCGTCATTTAAGGGAGAAATGGGTGGGGAGTGGGGCGTGTCAGGATTTGGGTATCGACCTGGAGAACTGGAGAAGTGCACATCTCCCAGAGTTCTCCAGGCAAAACCCAGAGAGTTCCCAGGCATGATCATATGCATCTCTGCAGACATACATTAAGATTAGAAACATTATGTGTCATTTTTGGCAACAAACCAACAAGTAGATAGCACCATCAATCCTATCACAACTTTTATAAATGTTGAGGAAAAATATGCCAAGGATAAAAGTATCCAATTACTGGGATAGCTAATCCTATTTCCAATACAATTATTAGAATTCCTATTGCTTCTGTGTGGCCATAAGGGGGGAAATCAGTCTCTGCTTTTTATTGTCCTCTATTAAAAACACAATTAAATCAATTAGATGTATCCTCTACAATGTCTGTACTTGCATTTCACATTAAAAGAAGACATCACATACTTTTTTTATGAATGTATCTTTCTGGGTTCATTTTAGAGAAAATATAGTATTCACTTTGTAACTATTTGTATATAATATGTAAATTACACTTTAATAATGAAAGAGTTGGGAATATGAAAAAAACTATTTAATTGGCATTTATAAACATAAAACAGTTAAAACGTAACTTTTTTATTTTACAGAAGCATTTGCAATTGTATGTACATTGTCAGGGTTTAAGAAATAATCCAATATACAAACTAAGGGATCCATGCTTGAAATAAATAAGCTTTTGTGGAATCATATTATATAACAATAGTACAGTAGACACTGACAAAAAACATGTAGAAGATGAGTTGGATGCTCAATATTTGTAAATAGAACCATACTCTCTAAAGTTACAGATACATTTTCAGTAAAATTTAAATTAATATGTTGCTGAACCATAAGTGCTCCAGGATATTTGGCGCCTTTTGAAGAGAAGAGGTGATATACAAGATGCAAAACATTTTTCCTGGATTCTCTTTTCTTGCTTCTTCTCGCCTATAGTGGGTCTTGCAGATGATCAGAAGCCCACACATGGGCACTCGCTGCAGTGGGCTATACATAGAGGGTTTCACACCCTGCCTTTTCAACCTGCCTGTCCTCTTCCCTCTCCTTTCATCCTTTTTCCTGATTTCCTCTCTGTTCCTGCTCTCCGCCGGGGGAGCCGAAATTGGAAATACCACCTGTTGACCATGGATGGCGAGGAGTGGGAATAGCCTTCATTACTCAAACATTTACTCAAGGAGGAAGAGCCTTCAAACACAGAAGCTGCCTTTTGCTTGAACAATGAACTGGGTGGGGTGCAACCCACATCCACAGGCGGGGATTATACTGTCCATGCTGTTACAATAGAGCTATATTTAGCTCTATATAGTGTAAGTGTTTCCTGTTATTATTCACCGTGGCTCCATAAGGCATACTGCACTATTTTTTTTTCTTCATTTTACATCTCCATCTCCTGGCTATATTGGAAGACCCTTACAACCATTATACCCTTAGGCACGACCGCCACACCTTTTCCCACCTACATTTGAGTTTCCAGTGCTTCTGCTTATCTTCAGATATTTAAATCAGTGATTTTCCTTCTCCTACTCCTTTTGGCCATTTGTAGTTATTTCACCTTACTGTCTTTTTAAAGGGAACCTTCATAAGAGATAACATTACAATAAAAACAAAGCACTGGTAACTATTTATCACTAGTGTTTTTTTTTATTTTTATTGAATGTTCAAGTTAAAATGGTTTTGGTTTCTTTTTCTCCAATGACATGAATTAAAGGCATAGCTAGGACATTTGCATTTTTATGCAGTCTTTGAAGATTGTGTTGGAATACTACTGTCATCCAGTGAAATCCAATGAAATCCTAACACAATCCTTCATTGTTTTCACATACTTCTATCACTCATTAAAATTATGCCGTTTTTCTTTTATTTTTTTCTAATTAAAAACAAAAACAAACCATGGTGCAAAAACCATGCACTAAATATGTAAGAGGTAGCTCCTACATAAAGCACAACATTAAGTAAAAGCCTCATTATGTAACACAGTCATAGCAAGGCCAACATAAAAAACAAATTATCTATCTGTTTATTTTAATGCAAGTATGTTTATTACTTAGGAAATTGTGTTTACAGCATGATGTGTTGCTTTAATGTATCTAGAAGTATTATAATAAAAATGATGACAAAAGTAAAATAATTTTTAAAAGAAATAATAAACTTAATTCTGAAAGTACTGTTTGGTTTTATTTTCTCCTTAGAATGGTAACATTATTTGATTTCAGTAAACCCTAGAGAATTTGTAATGGCATAAAACAGAATCAGAACTCTGTAAAATTGCACATCAACAACATTTACAAAATATTTATCTTGTACACCTTCAACAATACTAGATTTACAAAGAAAAGCAAACCAGCATGCATGTCATACTTCTGTTCAAAGGTGCACATGAGACACCAACATTTATTTTATAACAGAGCTGAACTGCTACAAATATTGTGTGCTATCCAAACCTTTAATCAATGTGCTGTTTCTCAAACACAACAACCCAATAAACATAGTGCCTTCACCCCTTTGTGACAACGGCTCATTTTATTTTTTGTACCCTTCATGACAACAACTGTTTTAAAGTCTCAGCGGTGCTTGTGTTTAGCTGTAATTTTCTTCTTTCTAATTAACTGTACCCATACAAGCTATATATGTTTTTTTCCCAGGACAAGAAGTATTTTTTCGATCGTATCTCATAATTTGCTATAAAAAAGTGTAAAATATGGTGAAAAATTTTACTTGAAAAAATTGTTTGTCTACAAAAGCTAATAATAAAAAACCTGCTGAATAGATACTATTACTTGTCATGAGTTTAAAAATACACAAAGTTTTTATGTTTTGTTTTTTTTACCTAGGGCAATTAGTACAAGTAGCATATTGCTACAATTTTTTTTGCAAATATGGTCACACTGCCACCACGTCCTATTTGGGAGATCTTTAAAGCTGGCCACTTCAATTTACCCCATCATACCCAATATATGTTCAGCAACATCTCCTGAGTACAGTGATATCACCCAGGCATGGGTTTGACTTTACTGCTCCTGGTATATGTCACTGTCAAACAACACCAATATGTGTTCAGCAACATCTCCACTCATGCGTTGGTTTGTTGGCGTTGTTTGGGGACTAAAAAGCCACATTTGGGAGGTGCACATTTTTCAACTTGGAATTTGAAAATTCAGCCTGTATGTCGTATTTAGGAGGTCTTTAAAGACGGTCAGTTCAATTTACCCGCATCAAACCATATAGTTTTGAAAACTAGACAACCAAGGGTATTTTAAATGCTGGTATTTCAACTCTTTCCTTGCAATAATTTTACCACCATTCTTTAACAAAGTTTTGATACACACACATTCTACATTATGTATGAATTAATAGCTTCTAGTGTATGTCACAGCAAAATAACACCCCAATATGTGTTCAGCAACATCTCTTGAGTACAATCATACCCCCCGATTTATCTGGTTGTTTAGAGGGTAATACACCACATTTGAAAGGTTTGCATTTTTTTGGAATTTCGACATCTGGTCAGTTTGTACCCATATCCTAATTTTGGGACATCTTTGAACCCGACCTTATTTAATTTACCCCATCAAGGCATATGTTTTTTAAAACTAGACACCCCATGGGCATTTTACTCTCTTTCTTTTTTTTACATTTTGTTTGAACTGGATGGTTCCCCGGATGGTGACATCAGTGGGGAATTATTTTTTCATGTTACCATTTTTAAAAAAATATTTTTATTTATTTATTTTTATTTATTTAGTAAAATATTTTAATAGAAAATGTATTGACATATCCTTGCCATAACAGAAAGCAGTCATCAATATACCATAACCAGCAACACAGGTATGTCTCAAGATGTTAATTATTCAAAATAAATGTATTTTCAAAATCCATCATAAAAAGGGTAAGCAAAAGCAATCAAACAATCAAAGTTAAAAAAAAAATCACATTACAAAAATATATTACATAGTAAAATTTATATAAGTGATGACCTCAGTGTATATTTCCTTATGTTAAATCTATGGGTTTTTTTAAGTGTCGCTTTAAATAATCTTGAAAGTCTCTTTTTATGAACACATTATTTTAATCATTAAATTATATGAAGTGCAAAATTATCTCCAGACCCATGGCTATAATGTATCTAGGCTCACTAATGAAATTAAGTGCCCTAGAAAGTACTTTACATAAAGAAACTACTATGCATTTGAAGCAGGATTGCTTTTAATATTAATAGTGTGATCAGCAAACTTTTGCCTGTGGGTCCCTAGTAGTTTTCTGGCTGCCCAAAACCCAATATCCTCATATCTTTTAGTTATCTAATTATTTGACAGGTAGATTGTCTTGGTGTCACCCTTGACTCCAACCTTTCATTCACCCCCCACATTCAGTCTGTGTCTAAAAACTGCTGTCTTCATCGTAACAACATTGCCCGCATCCGTCCCTTCCTAACACAGCATGCCAATAAGGCTCTTGCCCATGCCCTTATTATTTCCCGCCTTGATTATTGTAACTTTGTGTCACGTCCTACCCAGGCTGCGAAGCTGCATATCTCACTCTTGTTTCAGTTTCCCTGTTTTGCTTCAATCCATTCCTGGATTTCCTTTTGCTCTGTTCTGATCTTCCATTCCTTGCTTTTAGTTCTGCTCTTTGCTTCAGCTCAGTTTCCTTTATAAGGTGTGCCCAACCCGTGTGTTCTGTTTGTCTCAGTCTGCAACCTATGGGTATGTCTCTGGGCTATGTGTTTGGATTTCATGTTTGGTTTGTTTCGTACCTTTGTCAGCAGGGATTAGCGTTAGGACCCACTGTCATTGGAGTACTTTGGCATAGTGGTGGGCTAAGCATACTATGGCCATAAGATGTGACGGAATCTCCAATAGTTATCAAACAGTCCTAGGCTAGTTTCTGTATTTATGTGTGTCAGTCTGTGATGTAACCTGTGGGGTGTCCTGACCTGTCCTGTCTGTATCCCCGGTAGAGGGATGTCCTGTCTTGTTCATGTCTTGTTCAATGTAGTGCCCTGTATCATGCATATCTTATCTGGTTATGTTTATTCCTTGTCTTGTGCCCTGTATCATGTATCTCTTGTATGTCATGTTTCTTGTCTGGTCTCCCTATCCCTTGCTTGTTATGTTTCTGCTATATTTCTTTGCTTAGCTTCCATACTCCCAGCCTGCAGCATCCTGCTCGTGATTCTAGTGATATGTATGGACTACATCTGCTGCTATATGAGGGCGCTGGTGTTTGGCTGCACAACCCTAGGTGCTCAACACCCAGGTGAGTGCGGTTATCCTGCATCAGGCCCTGTCCTACTCCACTACTGCACTGTGACTCCTGCACACAATCTTTGGGCGCGCTGGGTCCTTTCAGTCATCAGCATGGACCCGGTCCGTGACACTCTGTCAAGCTGGTCTCCCTCTTAAATGTCTCACCCCTCTACAATCCACCATGAATGCTGCTGCCAGATCTCGCATCGCTTCACTAACACCTCTCCCCTCTCTTCACTGGCTGCCTGTGCACTTCAGGATTAATTTCAAAATCCTTACTCTTACTTTCAAAGCCCAAAGCCCTTCACAGCAGTTCCCCTTCCTACATCTCCTCACTCATCTCTAAATACACTCCTAACCGCTCTCGCCGCTCATCCAATGATCTCCTTCTATCCTCTCCTTTGATTTCTTGCTCTCATGTACGCTTACAAGATTCCTCAAGGGCTGCCCCTATCCTCTGGAATGCTCTCCCTCTGTCATGCCCCATCCAGGTTGCGGAGCTGCATATCTCTGGTTTCCCCTGTTTTGCTGCAATCCATTCCTGAATTTCCTTATGCTCTGTCCTGATCTTCTGATTCTATGATTCTAGTCCTGTTCTTTGTTTAAGCTTTTGTTTCCTTTATAAGTTGTGCCCTACTCATTATGTTTGTCTCAGTCTTCAGTCTATAGGTATGTCTCTCTGATATGTGTTTAGATTCAATGTTTAGTTTGTTTAGTACTTCTGTAGGCATGGTTTACCATTAGGACCCACCGTATATTAGATTACTTTGGCATACTATGGCCATATGATATGACGGAATCTCCAATTGTTATCTTGTAGTCCTAGGCTAGTCCTGTTTGGTCCTGTGTAATCTTGTCAGTCCAGTACTATGTTGTCCTGTCTTGTGTCCTGTCTTGTGTCCTGTCCTATTTATGTCAGATCTTGTGTGTAACCTGTTCCGGTAATGTTTAAGGACCGCTTTGCTCTGGCCCTGTACATGATTCTGGTATCCTGTCGTGAGCCCATCCAGAGGGCTTCCTGCCGTGCGCCCCTTCAGAAGGCTTCCTGCCGTGCGCCCTGCCAGAGGACTTCCTGCCCTGCGTCCCTCCAGAGGCTATTTCACAAGAAGGCTTACAACATAGCACATTAATGCCCTCCCATATTCCTTTAACTCACTTTTCCTAGTCCCTCTCCTGCAATACTTTTACTAGTGTGGTTGGTCTATCCTTAACAATGGCACTTTTACCTATTGTGTAATACACCCTAAATCCCTTTAGATTGTGAGCTCGTTTGAGCAGGGCCCTCCTCATCTGTTGTCTCTGTAAGTCAAATTGTATCTTTAATAAATCTTCATACAGAATCTAAAAGATAAAACTGAACATGGTGCAGTATCTTCAATACAACAATTACAACAGTGGCTATTAAGAATGCACTCACAGTTCATCCATGCACTGGGTGCATATAAAAGCATACCGACCAAAACTTTTTCTCCTGAGGAAGCCCATATGGCGAAACGCGTCGAAGGATCACACGGGACACCCCCTTTTTGATCGAGTTTTTTGGCGGACTTTAACCCATTGCTTATATATGCACCCAGTTCATGGATGAACTGTGAGTGCATTCTTAATAGCCACAATTGTTGTATTGAAGATACTGCACCATGTTCAGTTTTATCTTTTAGATTCTGTATGAAGATTTATTAAAGATACTTTTCAACACAATTTGAAGGGCCTGAAGCATCCTATCCGTTTGTGAGTGCAATCACAATACCACATATATTTTAAGTATCTATACTTTTCACACTATATATTTATTTTCTTCCCTTACATGTACCTGCGTCCCAACTATTTGCCTATATGATAAGGCAAAAAAGTTGAATGCCTGTAGATGAGAGAAGAAAGATGATACATTTTGCATTAGAAACCCATTTCATTAAACTCCTAATGTACAGTGCTTATGCTGATGTTGATTCCAGAGGCAGTTTGGAAGTCTGTAGAGAGGGATACTTAACAGGACAGTTGATTTTTAGGTGCTACGCTCTTAAGCACTTTGCATTCCAGGCTGTGCGCATGGTCTACCATTTCATGAGTATGCTGTTATTATTTCTAGATGCTTCCACTAAACAATAATAGCACAGTAGGCCAGGGCAGATCTATCAAGACAGAAATTTCATGAACATAGGTGGCATCCTATGACTCTGCCGTGTTTAAAGTCACTGAGATCTTTAGTACGACCCATTCTACTGTCAATGTTTGTCTATGGAGAGGGCATGCCTATGTGCTTGAGTTTATACGCCTATTAGCAATAATTAGGAGTGTCCACATACTTTTGGTCACATAATATACTACTGGCTGTCACTGATGCACCATACAAGTGCCTCATTAATTGTATCCAAATACGGGTATAAAATAGTTTTAAAGTAGCATGAGTGTAAAGTAGCATGACTGGAGACTGTACTGAGCTGAGAGCTGAAATGAGTTTCTCAGGCATAGAAACACATCTATTCATATAAACTCAACTTCAGTCAAGTTCACAGTCTGAGCAGTCATTTGAGTTAAAAAAAAGTATTTAACTCAACAAAATTAACTAAATTCCTATGTAGGAGGCAAGGCGATGACACCGGGGAGGGGAAATGGCTAATTAGGCCCAATTTGAACATTTCCAAAAGGGGTGTACTCACTTTTGTTGCCAAGGTTTAGACATTAATGGCTGTGTGTTGATTTATTACAGGCTGTACACTCACTATTTTACATTGTAGCAGAGTGTCATTTCTTCAGTGTTGTCACATGAAAAGACATAATAAAATATTTATAAAAATGTGAGGGGTGTACTCACTTTTCTGAGATACTGTAAGTTGGTTACATATTAAGCTCTGTCTATGGAGCTGGTCCCTGGCAGCCTTTCTTCCATAGGTAGACATCAGATACCTGAGTCATTTACCACCTTACACCAGTGCTCCTGGTTCCCGCTGAATATTGCATTTAAATGGAAACAGCACATTGGACAAAATTCTTATAATAAAATAGTGGAACGAGTGGAGGTGCACTAATAAGCCATTATTGCAAGAAAACAGCACACACTTTTTAAGTTTCTTTCCCCCACACTCAAATATCATTTGAAAAGAGGTAAAAGTTGCAGACACTTGGTGATCTGCTGGGTGGCAGCAAGAACTAATATGGCCCTGTAACATTTCTCATTTCTCTTTTGTTTGCCTGCACATATGTTCTTCAGTGGTTGCAGTAATTTTTAGCCTATTAGCCCTATGGATACTTAACCCATTCGTGACTACTGATGTATCAGGTACATCATAAAAGCATGCTCCCAGAGGTCTTGTGACGTACCCGGTACATGCCTGGTAAAATCGCTCCAACTTTATCGCGATCAATGCGAGTACAGGGGCACTGCTGTTGTTGACCGCTCCAAGAGCCAAGAGGTTGGTCTACAGCTGATCCTCTTTCTTGTGAGCACTGCCTTTGTCTCTGTTCTCTGCCCCTCTCATCCTTGCTAAGCTTTGAAATGTTTTTTTCCTGACCCAAAGGGGTAATAAATACCTTAAAACAATATATATAATTAAAAACTAAGTTCAGTGGATTTCTATGTTGTTTTGCCAGCAGTTTGCATACAACTTGTAGATCTAAAATGTCACAAAGTAAAAGGCAAAGGGGGCTATGCAGATATACATAGTATCAATGATCTCATCATTTGGTAATACATTAGAAAAAGTAAAAAATAAAAATGTACTTTATATCTGCCTTTAGAGCTAAATCATTACTATTCACAGCAGTTGTTTAGTTGTTATCGCCACCATTTATATTGTGTTAAGGGACATTCTAATTAAATTTCAATTATTAGCACAATTGCCTTATATCATTGTTCTCTTTATTTCCATCTATATAAATGCAACATATTATTGTTCTTTAGCTTCAGAACAAATTGCTAGTGCATAACTTGTTACTGTATAGTGAAAAAAAGAATCTAAAACAGCAGGAAATCACTCTTAAAAAATACAATTTGAGGTCAGACTTGATGCCCTCCAGCAGCCACATTAAAAACAAATGTTTCATATCAATCAAATCATTTGTTACTGACTCATTCCCTTATTCGGAGGTAATTTTATAACACACTTCAGTTTGAGTTTTCAGAAACAATTTCCAGACACTTTTTTTTTTTACCCCAGAGACTATTTCACAAGTGAATAAAACTTAAGTCAAACAAGATTCATTCTTTTCTTATCACCTGACACTGCAGGCAAATTGTACAGACTAGCATACAAATCTTAGATGCAGAAATTTAGTGTATTGATGTGCTGGAGTGTTTTTATGTCTAAAATCTAGACTGTCAAACCTGGCATTTTTAAACAATGCAGAATGCTTTGTCTCTTGGGTTAAGTCCGAAATACATTTTTTTATTGATGCTTTAAGTGCATCTTTTCTTGCATCAGATTTGAATCCTTACCATTGATTTTTTATGATACCATGGTGTGCAAGATGTTTTTAAATCCTGCTTAGAAAAGCACCTAAACTGTTAAATTATTTCAAAACCTGTCCTGTAAAGGTTTTGACATAATGCATGGTCATGATGGAACTTTTAAGTGAGGTTTCTTAGTAATGTGTAAGTAGTGCAGGATGGGTGGTGTGGTTGATACCTTATGGTACACAACATGTATAAGCCATGAATGAGTTACAAGCCTTGGTAAGGTTTCTTTTTGCTTGAGTGCAATTTTTTTAAATTGTCTCTTGTATGGTGTCTACATTTAGTTTCATCAGGTCTCACGCAGCTTAGATGACAGATTTAGGTCTTAAATGTACAGGCAAAAATATAGCCATTTTAGTTATTCACTTTTAGGAAATGATTCTCTATGGTGTCAAAATAGAATTTTCTCTGTGGTCATATCTTTAAAGGTACAATCATTCTTTAGTCAGGCTGTTGAGATGCTGTGTTTTTTGTTATACCATTGAAGTCAATTAAAGTATAGTCATGTCATTGAATGAGCCTTAGGATTCTAGCATATACCAACAGGTATACATAAGTCTACACAACTTTCAATAAATAAGTAGCTTTATCAAACAAGCTTTATCATGTCTAATAAAATAAAAATAGCAACATGAGGTATGGGATCCACTGGAATTTATTAGCCATATTTGTAATAGAAATGGTTTAGAGTGAAAATCAATTTCATCTAAACAAAAATAGGTCCTGAGATTACTTAGATCTAAACAAGTAGAAACAAACTTGAAAATGGAAAGTATTTCATATGTACCAATAGCTGACTGTAATATGTTTCACTCTCACCTAAATTACAAGTGTAATAGGAATAATTATGTCTTCAGGCCAGTGTGAATTGGATTACATTACTAACTCCCAATCCATAACAACAATTGAATGAACGGTTAAGCTTGCACAAATAATATATGTGTAACGTATACCCCCAAATAATGTTTAATTAGTCTTATTCTTATCTAAGAGTAGGAGAAACAGTAACATGTATTGCTCCTGCTGAAAATCTTACTATTTTCCTTACTTAACTTGAAGTCAGTTAATTAGTATTATTAATTATTAATAGAATACTCCTTTTACCAGAAATATTTTCATTTTTAACAAATTGTATAAACAAGGGTGAGCAAAATGTCTGCAATGGAACTGGACCTTCCTATCATCTGAAAAGTATAAAATTTAGTTTTTATATAGCAAAATATAAAGGAAAAACAGACAATTCCAGCAGAAGACCTGCATACATTTTAAATAACATTACTAGATGACAAGTAAGGGAAACAGAGGACAATTTTAAAAATGGGGCCACTACTTGAAGATTTTTTTCTGTGTCTACTGTCAATTCCACAAAAAGTCCAGGTCACAACAGGTTAACGTGTTCAAACTTGAGCAGCAGTACACGGGATCCACGGGATCCATCGTACGTTCCATTACAGGAATTAGTTGTATGAAAGAAAACAAACTGAAAAAATTGTCTGAATCATGTTGTGTGTTTTTTCCACACACATTGTATTTCAGGTATGAATTTACCGCTCCTAGTATATGTCATTGTCAAACAGCAGCCGAATATGTGTTCAGCAACATCTCCTGACTACAGTGATACCATCCATGGATAGGTTTGTCAGCAAATTCAATTTACCCCATCAAATCATTTTTTTTTTTTTTTAAAGACACCACTGCCAACACAGATGCCGCAGTATGTAGGTGTGTGAGCGTATGGTGTTAGCACATGTAAGTGTATGCTGTTAGTATGTGTGTGCATTGTACTATATAGTATTTGTGTGTGTATTAGTGTATGATGTCAGCATAAGTGCATGGGTTAGTATTTAGTATCAGCATCTGTGTGGTTTTTAGCCTATGGTAATAGTGTGTGTCACCATGTGGTCTTAGATTGTCAGGAAAGAGCTCAATGCACACTGGTATGAGGGAGTTAGTGTATTGTGCCACTAACCACAGGTTTATACACGGTTATGTCTTAACTGATTGTTAAAACATTTTCTTAGGTCTTAATTATGAATTAACTATACTATAATAATAGTTATATTATTATTAAAAAGAGTAAATCACAAGATGGCGGTATTACTGGGTTCGTTGAAATGTTTAAAAATGTTAAATAAACAAAGCAGAGTAAAATGAAAATCATCCATTCTCAAAGCTTCACAGACTTCAACATCTATAGGTAGACGCCACTTACAAATTTATCTTCTGTGTTAATCCTTTCTTTTCTAATTTGTCTAAAATATGACTGGATTCTGTATATAATAGATTCTAGGTAATTCCCTTCCTTTTCTGTATTATAGGTTTCAAAATTGTATCTATCTTTTATGCTTGGTACAGTTCTCTGTGTATACATGCATCTAAAAATGCTAGGTATATAATAATTAACATTTATTTTTGTATAAAAACTTTTGAGTAATTTTATATTTTAGCAAAGTTTATCACATTATTATAATTTATAATTAAAACGTATATAATTTTTTTTCACTTTTCCATTAACTCGTAAAATATTTCAACCAATGGAATAATTTTCCATTTAGAAAATAAAGTACAGTTCTTTAATCAATATGCCCATTTAACAATAAAATCTCATTTTGCATACATTAAATACTTCAATAAGCAGAAAACTGTATCATTCACAGCTTTTTCAGAAAAAGTGAGGAATTAAATTATATCATTGTTGGAAAGGGACTTCCATGATTTCAAAGAAAATAATTATATCACCGTTCATAGTATGTGACATTTACCCTTAACATTATAGAATGGAGACAGAAAAAAAAAGATAATAAAACAACTAGGCAGGATTTGAAAATAACCAAAAATAAATCAAAGCCCAGAAATAGGAGAAATAATGTAAATGGAAAATAAAATGTCATTTCGAGCAATGTTCTCTTTGTAAAAAGAATACAGACCTATGCAACACACTTGTAATATAATAGGGGTTACTTGTACAAAGGACAAAGTAGCTATTGGCTGTAGAACCTCCTATTGTATTTACTTTTTATTTGCTTTTACATTTTTTCTGGCACTAGTCCCTGTGGAGTAACTTTCACATTTTATTTCTTGTGTAATAGGACTAAAATGGCATGTTTTAATGTCATACATTGAAGAACTGATGTTATACTGGCAGACTTTACTCACCTTTCTTGTGGAAAGAAACCAGTAGGTTAATAAATTAAATGTAAAAAAAATAGTAATGAACACCATTTTTTAATTGTTATTTCTATACTTATGCATTTGGATTCATACAATTGTTAGTTGTAATGAAATTTTCAAATTGTGTGCATTTATACAAATCTACAAGAGCCTCCAATGAAAGAAGCCAAAACAAACAAAAGCTCTGTGATGCATGCTGGAGGTGGGGCTTGCTGGACATCGGGCTTGCTGGGCTGATGAGGGGGCTGCGGTATTAGGGGGAAAGATGCTAGAGGGATAGAGAAGTTTTTAAATTAAGTTCTGAGGGGATGTCACGACCGAGGTACGGGTTCTGGATCCGCGCTGCAAAATCGGCGCCTCCTGGTGGAGAGAGGACGCACTGCCACCAGGGCACAGGAGATACAGGTCGTTCACCACCGAGAGTAATGAGAAGGTGAACTCAGGAACAGAAAAGAAAAAATAATAACGGTATCCGAGGGGTCAGGCAATAGAGTAGTCACAAGCAAAGGTCAGGGCAGGCAGCGAAACAACGGAGGTCAGGTTCAAGCAGGAGTCAATACCAGAGAGATAAATCAGGATACAAGCGCTAGTGTAGGCAAAAAGGCACTAACACAGGCAAGGGTGTAGTGCCAAATGAGGGTTTAAATATCCCTCCAACAATACAGATCCTCCTACCCTCCTAATTAGGGGGAGGAGGAAAAATGATAAATGTCACTTTAAGAGTGACATGAATATTCGGCTCTCACAACGTGGAGGCGCGCGCCCCGTCACGATCCCTCGAACTCGCCGGGGACACGCGTCTCGAAGGAGGACGGACCCGGCGGCAGATCACCGCGACGGCACGAGCAGGGAGCCAACCGCGCGGGCTGCAGCTCGGCGTCACTGCCGGCGGCAACACGACGGGAGCGGTAACAGGGGAAGGCAAAGATAGAAACAGAGAAGTAGTTAAAGGAGAATGGAAGGGGGGTCTAATGTTGGCAAAAGAGCAGTAGTGGGGTTTGCATAGACAAAAATAAAACCTGTGGTCATGAAGCGGTTATCAACAGATGAACCAAAAATAAGGAGTAGTCTTAAACATCTTTTAGCGAATGCAAGAAAAAAATTAGATATTGATAAGTGAGGAACAGTATGATTTGGAGGTTATCACAAATTATTGGTAGGATGATACACATGACTGGTCAGTAAACTTACAAGGTTACTTACTTTTTAGACGGGATAAAGTAAATAGAAAGGAGGGAGGGTTTTGTTTATATGTCAACATTAAATTAAAGTTCAGTATTAAGAAAGGTGTGTGCATGGAATAAGTTAAATACTAGCATTTGAAATATCCCAGAGTGTATAGTTTTCATACATATATGGTTTGATGTGGGTAAATTGAACTATCCAGCTTCAAAGATGTCCCAAATAGGACATGGGGGCAGAATGACCTTTGTTAAAAAATGGTTTTGAAATAGAAATATGTTACTTGATCCCCCACAACTTTAAAAATAAAAAAACATTAGGTATTTGTAAGCTTAGGACAAATATTAGACATAAAAGTCAGAAAAAGTTATTTTTTACATTTTTTCACCATGATCTATAATGTATCATGTATCTATAATATAATATGTAAAGATAATTATAGCTAAACAGTAGCGCCACAGAAATGTTAAAACAGCCAGTGTCACGAAGGGTAAAAAAAATCTCTGTCCTTAAGAGGTTATTTCAAAAAAGCAAATTGGTAACTACTTTTTCAAGACACTAAATCTTAAAAGAGACAACTTTGACAGGCTGGACAGAACACATAAGACAAGTGGAATACCTTTAAGCACACATTACAAAATTACACACATTAATGTATACATTTGGGATAAAAATGAAAATCATGCAAATTGTTTTCTTATTCTCATTCACTCTTTCATCATATGATTAAGCCCAAATAGGCGAAACCGCGTGAGATGCTGATTCCTTGTCCCATTTCCATCAATGTGTGAAGTTTTGTATTTTTAATGGACCATTGGCGTAACAAGGTGCAGAGTCTACTCAGAAACCTTTTTCTGTATTTGATAACAGATCAAAAAAATGTATACACAACAAAGGAAGGGGTTCTTTACAGTAAAGGCAATGGGTCTGGATATTTTTTTTTTTTAAAAGGCACTGGACTGAGCATCTACAAGGTGTATTTTACTTCTTGAAATACTGTTCCTGAGTTTGCTTTAAGTTGCATTTTTACGCTAACAACAAAACTACTAGTGCTAGTTAGTGGACAACACACAAAAAGAGGCATTGCGCTGTACATGCATTTTACTTCTTGAAACATCGTTTCTAAATAAGGTTTAATATAGTTACATGCAAAACCTCTAATTTGTGGACTACACAGAACAATTATCTATTTGATATAAGACAGTTGCACGTTTTTGCTACCAGCAAAATGTCTAGTTTATGGACAACACAAAACAATAAATTAATTGAAAAATATTGGTGCTGTGTAGTGCCCAGAAGAGAATTGTGACACCAAATTGTTCATAGTGTAATGAAGGCATGTTGGTGGTTGGGTTACGTTGTTTTTTGGCTATTTTCTGTATAAAGCTTACATATTTGGCTTAACATAGTAGGATGTACAGCATGAGAATCCCATTTTTTTTTATTAACCACAGACTTTATAAACAATAGTTAATTAACATGATCATGTAGACAGATATTTTCATATAATTTTATGTATTACTAAAAGGTATAAAAGTGGGACTCTGCCATGCATGGTGCATAGCTTAAGCCCTGTAGCCCATCTCGCAATGTGATGCAGTCTTAACCCCTCTAGTTTTACAACAACTGTATATCTATATTTATCCTGTTGGTTTAATATATAGTCCTGCATCCATTTCCCCAATTGCATATGAAATAGTGTGCTTTTAAAATTCGGAAACAAAATTAATTGTCTGACGCTTACATTCACTCTCACTCACTCACACACTCCCTCTCTCACACGATCAGTCACTCTATCCCTCAAGCTCTCTAATGTTTCCCTACCTTTTCAGTTGACCGTTTCCGCTTCAGTGTCTCACAGCTCAGCTTATTTTCTAGCATCCTCTTCATCTTCTTGTCCTTCTGTCTTCTTTTTCCATCTGCATCTCTGCAAACATGACCTACCATTGAATTGAGGAAAAGAAGGTCACCGGCAGCTCCACAGAGATGCGAGTGAGGTAAAGATGGAAAAAAATTTAAGAAAAAGAAAAACAATGGAAAACATAGCCAGTAAGTCAATGAAGCCATGATCTTTCCTTTCAGTATGTCACTAGGAAATATTAAAAGATACATAAAAGCTTATCTGTGCGTTTTGTATCGAAGTCTCAGGGAGGATATAATAAGTGTTTGCAGAATTTCTTGCTTAAAAATGATAAATGTGAAAATCCTGAATACAAGAATGAAGTCTACAATAAAATAGTGTTGTTAAACATTGTTCATTGATGATTAACAATGTCTTTGAAACTCTCTTGGAATCTTTATTGCAGATGAATTTATACTGTATGCCTCCTTTCTAAACGTCACAAAACATGGGCTTGAACAGGAACAAAACCAAGATATTTTGAAAGAAAGATGCAAGGTCTTACAACAAAAACACAACAGCTGCAAATGATGTAATTATGTATCTGTATGTAAATTTGCAAGCATCTCAAAAATGTTGTAGCATCATTTCCATTGCTAATTAACTGCCGTTTATTACCTCTGCATAATTTGTACATGTGCTTTCGTGCCAGATGTCATTGTAACTTGTACCACCTTTATTGTTCGGTTAGTTGAGGTAAAACGCATTAAGACCTCTCATAAAAAAAACTTTATCTCTAATTAAATTCCATGCAATGGTTTTATGATTTTCTACTGTCCTCCTGTCCGTAGTAATTAAATAATAATTTAACCAATTATTATTTTAAAATCTAGGGAATAAAACTATCACATAATAGAAATGAACTTACTGCAACAGCTCATTGGAAATTTTGAACATTTGTTAAAGGATGTATGCTTTTTTTTCAAAGTAGTTTTTGTTTGTGGTCACAGAGAGTATGTGAATCTTAAATGGCTTAATGTGTACAAGGTCCACTCCTGGCCTCCAGGCCTATATTCGAACTGGAAAGTTAGTAAACTTTGGCAATTACCCAGTAAACAATGTGAACTTGTAATTCAGTATGCATATTCTTGAGGGTATGTAGAGCAATTAGCGCAGTAGGGCAGCAGATGAGGAGCGGTGACAGAGAAAGATCAGTCTAGCAGGAGTTTTGAGGACAGATTGGAGTTGTTAAAGGTGGGAGACCAGTTAGTAGGGAGTTGCAATAATCCAGATGGGATATTACAAGGGGTGGATTAATAATTTGGTTGTTTCTTGTGTGAGGAACGGACAAATTTGGGAGTTTTTTTTTAGGTGAAGGCAGAAGAATTTGGTGAGGGACTGGATGTTAGGGATGAAGGAGAGAGCAGGGTCAAGCAGTGAACTTGGTCAGTTGTTTGGATGGTTGAGCTGTCAGCAGTAATAGTGATGTCTGGCATTGTGGACAGAGTTGATGGGATAACCATTAGCTCAGTCCTTGAGGTGTTAAGCTACGGGTGCTGCAACTCCAAGCATGATGCAATTCCAGAGAGACAGTCGGTGAGGCGAGTTAGAACAGCAGGTGATAGGTCAGGAGAGGAAATACTGTTTAGGTGTCATCCGCATACAGGTGGCATTGAAAGCCAAATGAAGATTTCAGTTGTACAAGGGCAGAGATATAAAATAAAGAGTAGAGGTCCAAGAGCGGAACTAGTAATATCAGCTATTTGGGGCAAATCAAGCGCAAGTGTTTTTTTAGCTACTTCCTATCTGAGAGGTTTTGCATATTTGTTGGATGATGAGAATCGAGGTCCCATAATGCTTACACACACTAGAACTGGTCCTTTATGACTCTAACACATGTAAGTGCAATTCCAGCAGGAGTGCTGTGATTATTTATTTATTATTATTTGTTTCGCATGTATATATTGCTGAGACAATGCTCACAAAGAAGGCCTTATTTGATAAGTATTTTTCCACTGAATATACGCTCACTGGTCACTTTATTAGGTACACCTTGCTAGTACGGGTTGGATCCCCTTATGCCTTTAGAATTGCCTTAATTCTTCGTGGCATACTTTCTACAAGGTACTGGTAACACAGTTATTGCCATTCCACCACATCCCAAAGGTGCTCTATTGGATTGAGATCTGGTGACCGTGGAGGCCATTGGAGTCCAGTGAACTCATTGTCATGTTCAAGAAACCAGTTGGAGATGATGTGAGCTTTGTGTCATAGTGCATTACTCTGCTGGAAGTAGCCATCAGAAGATGGGTACACTGTTTTCATAAAAGGGATGGACATGGTCAGCAACAATACTGTTGTGTTTAAATGATGCTCAATTGGTACCAAGGGGTCCAAAGTGTGCCAAGAAAATGTCCCTCACACCATTACACCACTAGCCTGAACCGTTGATACAGGGGAGGATGGATCCATCATGTTTATGCTGAAGTCTGACCAGGCCATCTGAATGTCGCAGCTGGAATCGAGACTCATTAGATCAGGCAACGTTCTTCCAGTCTTCAATTGTCCATTTTTGTCTACACAACTGCCACTCACTGGCTATTTTCTCTTTTTGGGACCATTTTCTGTAAACCCTAGAGATGGCTCTGAAATACTCAGACCAGCCCATCTGGCACCAACAACCATGCCATGTTCAAAGTCACTTAAATCCCCTTTCGTACAGTGTTTGCTGTACTAAAAGATAATGCACTTGTCTCATTTGTTTACTGTTAAATACCCTGGAATGTCTGTGATACACATCAACACAAAAAGAGTGTGAATATGTCTCTCAGAGTTTCATGGCTGTAGGTGAGCAACAGAAAACCACCTCTTGGTCAAATCTAGTCTACTGGAATATTGTCTGAATATTTGCCTGCTTTACAAGCTTATTACCCTACTTTGGCTCCGGTTCACGTGGATTAAGTTGGGTGATCTTGTCATTCATATAAATTTACAATTCTAAAAATAAAACAAAAGGATTGGATTTCTAAATAAAAATGTAATAAAACAAATTATCGATGTACATTGAAACATTATTTTCCGTATGGGGTTATAATTTCAATTTCATTACAACAAAATATTTGATGTACAGTAAGCATTTGGGAAAATTACACTGTAAGGGCTCATTCATACTCTCATAAGGGTTTGGCATGGAGATTAACGCTTGGAAATTGCTGCCTTGTTCAGACTCATAAAATGATATGACTTTGAAAAGTAAACAAACTAAATGTATGCAAAACCCCTGAATAACCTTTCTGGTTAATTTAGTAAAACAATAGCTTTTTATTTTTTCAGTGCATAAAGATATAAAATAACCATCAAAATCAGGATTGTTCTCTATTTTGCAGAATGTATACTGCAATGTCTATATCTTTCTCATGGTCTCATAACAAAAAAATAGTAATGTTTAACCCCTTCAGGACCGGGTTTTTTTTTACCACGTTTCTGCTAAAAGACCAGAGCAGTTTTTGTGTTTTTGCTATGTCTTTCTTCAACTGTAAATGCTCTCTTCTCAATTAGTGCACCCACACAAGTCATATATTGCTTTTTTGTCAGCAAAAGTAGGGCTTTCTTCCAAAATAATAATTATATATATATAATATAACAATAATAATTATATTATATATATATATATATATATATTTATATATATATATATATATATAAACCATCATTAAGTATGAAAATGAAAATGAAAGTATGAAAGTATGAAAATATCTAAAAATGTGGGGAAAATTAGGAAAAAATGAAATATTTTCACAGTTTCACCTATAAAGACTATATATAACCAGTGCAAATGGGGAAAAAAACTCCAAAAGTGTATTTAGGTATTTCTCCTGGTTTTTTTTAACAATTTAACCCCCTAAAACTATATATTTCCAAAAACTAGACAGCCCAAGGAATCTAGTTAGGGGCATATTGGCCTGTCCCATGCAGCTGATTCCACACCGGCGCCTTCCAAATTTAGTCTAACAAAAAAAGAAAACATTTTTCACATCCACTTTACGGATGTGGTAGTGGATGTGTGAAAAAAAATAGGTCTTTATTTGTGTTCAGTAACACAATACACCATATGCATAGATAAGTCACGTTTCTCAGACATTGTGGAGTCAAAACTGGAACATGCGCATTTTAATTTTTAAACTTTTTAAAAATATTTATTTATCAGATTACTTTTTAGTGACAAGTTTAGGCCGCTGACATTGATCAGGGAGACCGATCAATAAAAATCTCTTTCAAATGTCACTGACAAGTGATCAGTTAATAATTATGTATTTTTTATTAATAATTTGTGTTTTATTCATAATTATCCTAGATGACCCAGGAGTGATCTGATCATCATCAGCCCACTTTATAAAGTATGCAATAAAGTATAAAATATATAGAAAGTGATGGGAAATCTGATATCCTGATTGCCACAATAAAAAACAATAAATATGAAACCCACAGGGCCAGAATGGACTAGAGTGGGCCCTGACATAGTACTGAGCAGGGCTAGGCTAAGGCAGGAATTGTGGAGTTTAGGGGAGGAGTTTTGGTAGGAAGATATTTAAGTTTGGTGATCACAGGGGTAAGGATCCATTTGTTTTACCTTACCTAGTGTTGTTTGGCCCACCCACCCCCCGTTATGTGGGTGATTTTGTGAAGTGGTATTGCTGCATTACTCACAGTTGTGGGCGGTAGCTTTCCAGGTATCCAAGGGGTTAATGTGGTGGTATGATGATTGGTGGTCATAACTGGTGGGAGGTTCCTTGCAAGGAGTGGTGCTCGGAACCTCAGTTCTGGGTTGAGGCATCCGGGTATGTCCCCTCCCAAAATTGGTGTGTGGTATGGGACCTGGATAACTTAGCAAGCTTGGTTGGTTTTGGTGAAGTCATTGTCTGTTAACGCATCTATGTTTATTATTTTAGGTTTTACGGGACAATGAAAAAAACCCCATATTGTGTGTTGGTGTTTTATTTAATTGAGTAACTGAGCTGAGCCTGGCCTGTGGGTCAAAGCTACATCTGTCATAGATGTCTCAATTAATTAGGGATGGTCACCCAAGTAGTAGATGAACAAACTCATGTATGATTAAATATCAATCAAACCAATATAAATCTGAATCAATCCATTGGTAAACATTTGAGAAATGGATAATTAAAAAAAAATACATAAATATACGTAAATTAATTACATTGGATGAAAAATTAGATTAAAAAAATCAGATCAAAACATAAACCAAATAAAATAAAGATTTATCACAGAATAACCAAACACACCATGAGTGAATATAAGTAAAAATATATATATTCTCCTAGAGTGGCAGCAATCAAAAAAGGGCTTCTCTGGCACTCAAAACAGTAGTCAATCTTCACAGTGGGGCGCACAAACACATACGTAGGAGAAATAAATATAGGCAATAGTGTGATATTGCAAAACAATAAAGCAACTGCATTAGCGCAGGTAATTATTGCACAGACTCATCATGAAAGTCTTTTTAATTCTTTGCTTCTAAAAAGATATAAAAACAGCAAACAATGGCACAGTATCACAAGATGGCGGTAGTAGAGTATTACGAGAGAGTTTGGCACATCAAATCATGTGCAAAGATGCAAAACAAAACGGAGTCCGGGTGAAGGAAAAAAAGATCCACCGTCCAGCAGCAGAGTTCTTCTCCAAGGATATATTCTCTCAACGCATTTCCCTGGATAATCAGCTTCCTCAAGAGATATTTCTAATTGTTCTTGCAACTTGCCCGTGTATAACAAATAGCAGCTCTGTATCAACCTTGTAGATTCACTGGAAGTCACGGTAGGAATTCACTGTGATACTGTGCCATTGTTTGCTGTTTTTATATCTTTTTAGAAGCAAAGAATTAAATAGACTTTCATTATGAGCCTGTATGCATATGTGAGTACAATAATTACCCAAGCTAATACAGTTGCTTTATTGTTTTACAATATCACACTATTGCCTATATTTCTTTCTCCTATGTGTTTGTGCACCCTATTGTGAAGATAATATAAAGTTGTTGTGTATAATAAATGTTCACTGCTCAATCATCGGTTCCTCCCTCTTTTTTATGTTTTAACACTGCATTATAATATAAAAGAGAATCGATTCCGTAGTGAAATAATCTTTTTTTAAGGATACCTTATCTGCTTCTAAAAAAAAAAAAACACAAAAAGCATTCAAAAAATGTATTAAATATTTGTAAGGATAGCAAGGACAACAAGTAATAGGAGGCGAGGTAAAAAAACAAGCAGAGAAAGCAGTACAACTCATAATTGGCTATTGTAACAGGAGATGATACTGTTAATACGTGATCATTTTAGTTATATGTCTTTGAGTATACTATCCCTGTTTCATTTCAGTTGTTAATATAATTATAATGCATATTTTACTGTGTATTCGTATAGTTGTTGTAATACGCCCATACACAGTCACTGATCCTATGACCCTGTGGTTTCTATGTGACAATTCTAAGATGCCCTCTGTACCCCATGACCCTGACTTGTCCCATGAGCCCCTGGTGTCTAGGTGCAGGTCACCTCTGTAGGACAATGGGCACTTTCCAGATCACTCTTCCATGTCATCCATGTCCAGGTTTAAATGGATTGGTCAATTCAAATGGGTCAATTAATGTATTGTCACAAATCACCCCAATATCTTGTATGATATAAAATATAATATATAAAAACACAATAAATATGTAAAAAATCTTTTTCCTATTCCATATGATTTTCATTGATTAGTTGAATTTAAATGTATGTAATATACCTTTTATTATGAGCTACAGTCCAGATACAGCAACATGCTAGTGTACAAATGGTACAGAAGGGTCACAGTTTGCGAGAATGCATTGGTATTGCAGACGGCCAGCACTGTAGACTTACAAGTGACAGCTGTCAATATTTAGATAATTGAAAGAGTAGTGCTTTTTGCGGAACTATTGATCAGATTTTAGTGCCTGATTCTTGATAAAATAGCATGCTTTTGGCTCCATCATATCACAGTTTCTACCTTAATTTACATCGTAGAAATGAAAACTTAATCCCACTATTTATGACTATGTTAAATGTAATACAATGAAAAAAGTAGTTAATGAATCTGCAAATGAAATAGTTCCAGAACAGTACTGAAAAAACTTTCTAAATGTAACATAACTGATTCAGTTTTTTTTAGTTGGTGTTCTAAAAAAAAGTCTAAATTGTGACCACCTCATTTTTACAAACTAAGCATTTAATCTACATTAAGGAATACCGTAAACATCTAATTTGTCGCCAGTTTTTAAAAAAAATATATTTTTAATAGAGAACAAACGTTTAATTTCAAAATCTTAAGGGTGTATAGTATAAACAGGAATCAATGATATTAATAAAATATATCATTTGTGACAATTTGATTATCATTTCCAAAATATTTCATTAACTAATTTTATTTTAACTAATTTTATGATTGCGGCAAAAGAAATATGAGCTGCAATTTCCAAGAAAATTACATGTCTAGGATTGTGCAAATAATAACCTTGCCTCTAGAGACATAATGTACTATAAAAATACAATATCTAAAAGCTAATTTTCCCTTAATGGATTTAGTAATATACACTCACAACAATAAAAGAGAAAATTGTCCTGAATAAACAGACTATTGAAAGCCTCATATTATTTACTATTGATATTTCTGCAGCATATTGTTTATAAATGATTACTTGTGACCGTCAGAGGTAATTTAAAGCTTTGGTTTATTTTTATTTGCTTGGGTAAAAACAAAAAAACATTTCCTCAAATACTTATTTATTCTCTGACCTCATAAAGAGGACATTGAATGTGCAGACTAAATTAAGTTATGGCCTATTTATTTAATCCAATATGTTTATTTATATTTTTCATCTGCTTAGGATAGAGATAAACCTTAAAAAATACAACAGAATAAAAAGATTAAAAAATTGCAAAAATCACAAGATGTCTGCATTTTCGCCTTTCGCTAACTTTCTAACTTTGGAATTCTAAGCAATATTATACACAAAAATGTATTTAGAAATATAACCATTTTTATTCACCATATTCAGGTTTTGTTAGTCATAGTAAGAGGATGATTACAATAAAATTTGTACATGTTGCACTTCTGCTACAGTAATATATAGTTTATTTACATTTGAACATTTTATAAAGATTTTGGCCCTGTGACTATTTTGTTTTCCTACTTTGTAGTGTATATTAATTGCATCTCATTTCCAAACCTTGGCACTTATGGAGTATACTCCTCCAAATGTTTACCTTTTATTAGAATCAGCATTATAAACAAAACTTTACTGAGGAATATATATATATAATAAAAAAGTTCAACAATAGTAGAAAAAGTGTCTGCATGTGGCATATTGTTTAATTGTCTGATCCTTGCTAACATACAAGGATGACATATTGCAATGTAATAGGTGCTCCTCACCTTCAACATGTTTTGTGTATGTGTAAGAGCGCTGTATGTTTTACCCCTAGATTTAGTGTAATTACGGCATTTACACCATTTTATGTGTTCTTGAACTGTGGTAACATTTAGCCTTAATCTGAGAATATTTGGAATACATATATGGGGTTTTTTTGTAGGTAAAGTGTAAAATGTTATTAACATTGTAATCTAAATAGGAGCTATAGCAAAACTACAAAAAAATGGCTTGTTCTCCCAGGACTGAAATATACTTTCTGCCTGATATGTGCTGCTTTTTTTTTTGCATTGTTTTGGATTATATCATACCACGAACACTGTTTTGCATTTTCCATTTTTAAAATAAAAAATAATGTCGTTATATTCTGATGCATTCAGCCTTTAGCTTCTTTTTTCATTCCTATACCATCAAGGAGAAGTCATTTGTGCAAAATATTTCAGCTATTACTTTTCTCTAAAACATATTTTTATGAGCTTTTTTTTTTCACAATAATCTTAATAAATGGCAGAAATTAATTTCTAAAATTAAGCAGTTGGCTCCCATGACTCCCTACGAATTGTAGAAATGATGATGAATTGGGAAGCTGCAGTATTTCTAAGTGTTATACAGAAGTAAGTGTCACTAGTGTAGAAATATAAGGAAGGGAAATTCAGAGAAAAAGATTATTATAAATCTCAAAAACTTCAATTGAATCTGTTGGGACTTCACAAAGCAATAAAAATAATGCTGCAGTTCCTCTTTTCTCTGAAGGATAAATTCCCTTTAGTACTCTGATGTTTTAGAGCTCATATAACAATTCTACAAATAGACAGAACAAAATACTTTATTAGAGACTATTTGTCATATAGCTCTCAAAGGGAACGTGACTTTAAATTTAAATTTTATTTTATAAAAGATTTTGGATATTATGCAAACTTTTGGAGCACTGACTGCAATCTTTTAACACAAGATGATAGTTAAGAGCAAAATGCTAGGACAGGAGGGGGTAAACACTTGACTTTGTGGTGGATATCTTCAACTCTCATAACTCTTAATGTTAGTCTTTAGGACCCTTATGCTCCTGTCACAGTCACTGACTGAAGATATGCTAAAATCATCCCCATCTATTCTGGGGGCACATTGGGAAGAAGTGGAAAATTATAATGTAGAAAAATCACATCTGACAAGTGTTTTTTTTTTTTTTTACCATGATAAAGATTCCCATTTGTTTTATTTAGCTGTTCTATTTTTAACTATTGAACGTGCATATATTAACATCTGAAATTACCATTATTACTGCCATTTTTGGTGTTTGTAAAGCCAGCAACCTACTTCCTCAGAAGTGACAAACTACAGTAAATGAAACAACCTGACTCACTCAGAATTGTGCACCACCAGCACTGAAAGTTTTTCTTTATCAGCTATACTATTATTTGTACTAATAAGAACATCATTTCATACATATTCAACATTATTCTCTTCTAATACACAGTACAGTTAGGAAAATGATTTATCTCAGATTCGGAGTCACAATAAAATGTCACAATATGCACATTAGCATAATCAGATAATAATATGTATTGGTCATAAAGCTTACAAATTATCCAGACCTTTTATCTACTAACTCTCCCACATGATCTGATAAATACTGAATACTCAAAAAGACATAGCAGCGTTCTTAATTAAGCAAGGCTAATACTTGTAAGGTAGACTGATTATACATCCACAGTACTGAGCCATTTCATACAGGGGCGTAACTAGAAACCTCAGGGCCCCGGTGCAAGAATCTGTTAAGGGCCCCCCACCCCCACCCCATCTATCCCTTTCTCATGATCTACCCTCTCCCTACCCCCCTTCTCACGATCTACCCTCTCCCTCCCTACCCCCCCTTCTCACGATCTACCCTCTCCCTCCCTACCCCCCCTTCTCACGATCTACCCTCTCCCTCCCTACCCCTTCTCACGATCTACCCTCTCCCTCCCTACCCCCCTTCTCACGATCTACCCTCTCCCTCCCTACCCCCCTTCTCACGATCTACCCTCTCCCTCCCTACCCCCCCTTCTCACGATCTACCCTCTTCCTCCCTACCCCCCCTTCTCACGATCTACCCTCTCCCTCCCTACCCCCCATTCTCACGATCTACCCACTCCCTCCCTACCCCCCTTTGTAGGTCACTTACCGTCAACTCCTGTGTTGGGAGCGTGAAGCGTTTGTCTCGGGTGCCGGCGCTTACTGCTGAGCGCCAGCATATGACGTCATATGCCGGTGTTCAGCGTGAAGCGCCGGCACCCGAGACAAATGCCTCACGCTCCCAACACTGCACTCTGGGCAGCGCTGAGGCAGGCGGCTGCGGCAGCAGCAGCGGCGACGGCGGCAGCGGCGGCGGCAGCAGCAGCGGCGACGGCGGCAGCAGCGGCAGCGGCGACGGCGGCGGCAGTGGCGGCATCCTGGATTTCTGTCAGTCAGGGGGGCCCAAGAGTTGCCGAGCGGTCGTTTTCAGCAACCGCTCGGCACCCCTTGGGCCCCCCTGACTGGCAGAACTCCAGGGCCCGGTCGCAGTCGCGACCCCTGCGAGCCCGGTAGTTCCCACACTGATTTCATATATATACTAACTAATACTATTAAAAGGACCTGGTGAAAGTATATCTTATGACAATGATAGGTGGTCGTTTCTAATGTATATTTATTAAGAGCCTTAGAGAAACAGGAAATACGTGTAATAAGGATTATAGTACAACAATAGTTAAATCACTCTTCGAGCTTCCAAATGCATTTATATAGAGTTTAATGACAGTATGGTCAAAAGTAAGGTTTTTATATCAATATCAATAATTTCATGACAATAGGATGCTGTATTTTGTACAATGAGTTTATTTAGGTCATAATAACCAAATAAACTTACAGGTGGCAGAACAATATATTCACTGTTCACAAGTAACTCTTGGGTTCTGCAAGCTGCTGCAAGTTCAGTCTTCAATATACTCAGAAACGCAACTCACAGACAACTTGTGGCACATGATTTGCAGTGTTTTCCAAGACCTGTATAGTTTGCCGAAACGCTTATTGCATTTCTAATAGGTTCATCAATGTATTAGCTAACCATTGTCACCTCAACTCAATTGTGCACATCTGAAGATTAAAACTTTCCTCTTGGGCTATTAGTGGACCAAACTTGGCTCTTAGTAAATAAATAACCTTTTACAACAGAAGGTTTTTTTAGCGTAGTCTAAAATATAGAAAATCACTGAACTGCTACTCAAGCGACAGCATGTACTATATCAATTAAGTGTTGCTATATTGTTTATAGTGCCTGTTCCTGTTCAGTTGACGTATTCATGATAAAATGCATTGTTTGACATATGTTAATGAAAATAATCATATACTAGCAAATCATAAAAACATTTATTCTAACACACTCCAAATCACGTGTTTGTTGTGGTTTGGCCCACACAATAAACCATAACTAAATAAAAAGCAAGCTAGATAAAATTGCTGGATGTGAAGCAATCATCATAGAAACCATTGGAATGTCCCGGCTGATTACTCTAGCATATAACCCAGCCTTCTTTGTAAATATGGATGTATGCAATCTTTTGTCAGTACATGCAACTCTTGTGTCATTGTATTTCCCTTCAGTAACTCCATCATGTGGAATAGGCACCATCATTTTCTCATTAACAGGTTATTTCAGATTAGCTATGGAGTCCATTCGAGTCTGTGGACAAACGAATGCATGGTCTACACATTGGGGATCGCTGGTGCACAGGTGTTTATGTAAACAACCATTTGTTTCAGTGTCTATTGGGAAAATATGATTTATTTTGTTTTGTTTATTCTTTTATTTTTAGATTGTGTCTGTCAATAGGAAGAACATAATGGCAAATAGCTGATCATGCCTGGATAGATCCTAAAAAGGTAAGTGGTTACTTTTCCCACAGGTTTTCAAATTTTTATTGCCAAGTGGGGGGAGAACCACATCCCCCTACCAGGTGACCACCAAAGAATAATACTTCTATTTTAACTGCCCATCCCACAAGTAACATGGGGAGAGAAAAATATCACATTTTCCAATTAATATATGATGTTCAAAACATCCATTATACAACATACAACATACAGTATATTCCTTAATCTTACCCATTGTGATCAATGGCTAAGTAAATTTGGCCTGTGTGTTACCATATATTTATACCCTTGTGAAACAGGAAGCCATGTTTGAACAGTTTCCTGTTCCTAGTCACCCTGGTGTACTAAAAAAATTAAAATAGCAGTGGGAATATACTTCAAATACATTTTTCTCATATGAATTAATAAGGGTGCCAATAAGTGTGCCACGCATTTTTTATTATTAACCTGTTGTCGGGGACTGGGTCCATACAGATGACTATAATGACCCAGAGTGCCCAAAGATGGAGTTCAGGAGGTATTGCGCAGTAGCGGAGATGGACAGGGCCTGGTGCAGGGTGTTTAGCACCTCTTAGGGTTGTGCGGCCACATACCAGGGCCCTGACATAGCAGAGGATGTTGTTGAGAACAAAAGAAAGTGATATCTTGCAGGCACCCTGGAGCAGGCATGAGACATAGCTCTCCAGACGAATGTGCAGGATGATGCAGGCTGGGAGTAGGGAAGCTAAGCAGAGTAACAGAAGAAACATAGCAAGCAAGGGGGACAGAATGAGCAAGTGGGACAGAGCAAGGAACAGGGAGACCGGCAGCAAACATAGCCAGACAAGACATACATGGTACATGACAGAGGACAGGGAAACAAGGCACACAAGGGATGGAGTGAGGAGCAGGAATCCTCAGACACTTCTCCTTTAAGCAAGGATAGGTTATCTTAAACTGGGACATGGAGAGAGGAAAGAGGAACCTAAATCCTCACATGATTCCGGGAAAAGAGGGCAGAGGCACATAAAAGACTAACACACATAAATGCAGGACTAGCCTATATGATAACGATTGGAGATTTTGTCACATCTTATGGCCATAGTATGCTTAGCCCACCACTACGTCAAAGTACTCCAATATTCGGTGGGTCCTAACGCTAAACCCTGCCTACTGAATCACTAATAAGCTGAAACTAAGCAGTAAAACTAAACACAAAACAGAGAAGGACATACCTTTAGACTGCAGACTGAGACAAACATAACAAACAGGTGGGGTACACCTTATAAAGGAAATTATTTGATATCAATGAGAGCAGAATATTTTGTGTATTTTTTTAAGAAAACATCAAAAGGTTAAACAATAAAGACAATTTTTCACAGCTTATATTTACCAGGGGTGGCAATATTAGTGGAGGACACTCTATAATGCTGTGTTTGTAATTTCATAACAGCAGACAGTATGGGTACATTATAACAAAAATAATGCAATACAATGCAGTTTAAATATTCCATTTTATTTTCAATTAGGAGGGTAATAGAGTGGCAACATGATTTATGTCTAATTGTTCATTTAGTAGAATTTGCTATAATCCCAATTCATATTAGCAATTCATCTTCTACAGTTTCAACAATGCTTTCAATAATCATCAAATAAACTCTACTAGAAACTAGGCCTCATAATATCAGATGTGTGTTTATGTGAATCTGGCAAGAAAATGTTAAATTATTTGCACATATAAATGGTGGAAATCTTTTTAAATAACTTCTCTTTCCCCAACATAGGAAGTAGTGACTAGTATAATAGTAGCACTTTGGTGTTCATTTTGTGAATTATATTGATTGCTAGGTGTCATTAAATGACCCCCAAAGTTGACCAATGTGTTTCATCAGAATTGCTATAATAAGGGAAATGTAGACAATAATCTGAGAAAATAGCATTTTCAAAAAGAAAAATTTGATCTGGTGAAACAGCTTTTTATCACAACCCTATTCCACTTAGGTCTTGCAGTCTTAAAACATCATACTAACATGTCAGCGGACGCACCACCATATTGCCATTAGTTCAAGGCAATATGGCAGCGCGTCTTGAGAAGTCCTCTCCCTAATTGGAGGATCGAGGAGAGGCCGTGGCACCATATTGCCCTCAGTTCATCTTAGGGCAGAATGACGGTGCTTTCAGTGACATCCTCTTCCCTTGGTGTGCCAAGCACCACCATTTTGGCGGAAGTGGTCGGCAGAAGCGAAAGTTGACAACCTATGATATGTCGCTAGGAGCTTCTGGGCCCTTGTCATAAAGCCTTTTGACATGATCACTTCCAAAATTTGCCATAACAATTGTTTCCAGGAAATGTGTTTACTTGCTTAGGATTGTTGAGTGTCAAGTTTGACATTTACATGTGCCTTGGTCAGCTGCTACTGGGTAGCATAAATATTTGTCTGGTCAAAATTTCAAATAATAAATTGAGGGCAAAAAGGTTTGCTCAGTGGCATGTGATGCCAGGACTGTCATTTTTAACCATATTTGGGAGTACCCAACGATCATAATTGGTTCCATACACATTATTCTATGGGGTTCAGTGTTGGCCTCAGTGTCATCTTATATTTGAAATGTCAGCTATTAGCTTAATTTCTGACCTGTTATAGTGCCTTCATCAGATGAGACATCTGAATTTGCCAGGATAGCATGCGTTTCTAGAACTGTGACATTTAAAAAATAAAAAGCACCTTTTTTATACTTTTATTTTATTTTTAATTTTTTCTATCTCCCTAAGCTACACTGCCCCCAATTCCCTTTAGCCATCAACTGAACTACCATAACACCAAAAACGTTATTCTTGAGCAACTATTGCTGCAGATGCTATTAGAGTGGCTTCATCAGACTAGATATCTGAATCTGCCAGGATAGCATTCACTTCTTGAATGCTGTAGCAGCCATAAAAAAGCTTTTTAATACATTTTGATGTATATTTTTTTTCTACTTCCCTAACCTACACTGCTCCCCAATTTCCTCTAACCACCCACGCTAACACTAAACTAAAGCTACACAAAATATTTTGTTTTATAAAGATCTGGGGGTAAAGTATAATGGTAGCAAATGGAAGGGTCTAAGCAGGGTTAAAAGAGAAGGTATAAAAGCCATGTGATCGTTGTGATTGGTCATCACAACAAACACATGACTCTTCTGGCTACTGATTGTTTTTCATGATACTGCTTGTTTGTGAGGCAGTCCCATAAAGGAAGAACCAGCGGCCTGCAGCACAAATAGAAACACATCACTGACGTTTCTATTGGACAAGGGACAAGAATGAGTTAAAGATTGGTTATGCAGGTGTTTAGTTGCTTTGAAAAGCTGCTACTAATGCAACGTCTGGGAATCGGCCGTAATCTGCTTTTGTTTTGACAACGGTGTGTATTGACATTATTTTTTTCTTTCATATCATTAAATGATCAGTGGCTTGCCTTTCAATGGTTTGCTTTTCACACTATTCTATTATTATAGTATAGCAATATGTATACTATCGTAGTATATCATATAGCAATAGGCCAGTTCACGTGACTCTCTGGTTTAGCGTTTTTTTTTTTTTTGGGGGGGGTAGCTAACTAATGAGTCTATATTATACTATTACACAAAACAGAGCAACCTACTGAGACTCTAAAGCAATTTAAACCCTTCACGTCCGGTTGGCTCATTGGTTCTGTGCCCCCACGTCACCACAATTGCTGCTGCCTGCCCAGGTGTCTCCACTAAGAGCTATCGTGCAGCGTAATCCCCTTCAATAACGCAATTATGCATGATACGATCACGGCATTGAACACGCACAAATGATTTTAAAAAATGTACCGTACTTACCGGCGTATTACACGCACCGGCGTATAACACGCACCCTCGCCGGAACCGGAAGTGCGGGAGACGCGGCTGCAGATCGTGCAGCACAGAAAGTTATCGGCGTATAACACGCAGGTAGGGTTTAAACTTATTTTTTTTAGATATAAAAGTGCGTGTTATACGCCGATAAATACGGTACTACATTTTAGGTCACTGATTATTCATCCATCTCACTGATCAATGTCTGTGGTCTAAACTTCTCACAAGTGATCTGATAGCTATACATTTAAATACAATATAGAATATATATTTAACCTAAACAAATGCTATGTGACCACCAATTAGTTACCTATTGATTACTCTCACTTCAATAGCCAATTACCTAATCTGACCATCATCCCTAACACTATACAGTACTGTAAACCGCACCTATAACTATCCACCAACCAGATCCTAGTGTTACCCCTTATGCTATCATATAACCCCTAACCTATCCCCTAGGTATTTTCACTAAACTGAATGGTAAGGGGGGACTTTGAAGTCATTGAGCTTTGTGCTTTCAGGGAATATATAGTTTATGGGGTTATTTTGTTGTTTAGGTATAGTTTTACCCCCAAAAGCATGAGGTGTGTCTGGTTCAGCTGTTAGAAAAAGTTGAAACCTCTTTGAACTTTCATGATTTGGGAGTGTCAAGTGGTTTTATTTCTTGTTATAGCTATCCCAGCGTGCAGCAACCGTGCCAAAATATATAGTTTATGGGGTTTTTTTAATGTTGATGTATAGTGTTACTCCCAAAAGCATGAGGTGCACCTTCCTGGTTCAACTGTGAAAAAAAAGTTGAAATCTCTCTGCACTCCAACGATTTGGTGGGCTCTTGTGAATACGTAATGCTGACAAACCATGCATGTGTGGTATCTCAGGAGAAATGTGAAATTATTGTATTGTGTTTTCTTATTTTATTTCAGGTAACTAAATGTGAATGACCTATCCCAAAATGTTCATGGCATGTGCAAAGGTAGAACAAAAACCTCAAACGCCTGTGTTCCCATTAGATTTGTGGTTGCTGTTGGCCACCTAGAAAGGTAAGTAGGGTGTCTTTGAAATATTCAAGTGGAATGCTTTTAGGGAATATATAGTTTTATGGGGTTTCATTGATATTTGTGTCTCAAATGAGACATGGGCCCAGTAAAGCCATCTGTCAAAATTCCAAGTTTGAAAACTGGAATATGCATGTTCCAATTTGGATTCTGCCTTGTCTGAGAAACATGACTTATCCATGCATGCAGGATATTGCTTTTTTGTTCTTTCACATATCTACTCAGAAAAATAAACATGATGAAAAGTGGATGTGCTGATGTGGAATCAGCTGCATGGGACAGGTCAATATGCCCCTAACCAGATTCCTTGAGCTGTCTAGTTTTTCAGATATTTAGTTTTATGAGGTTAAATTGAAACATGGGACCTCTACTGTGTCTCAAATGAGAAGTGGACCTAGCAAAATGATCTGCTAAAATTCCATGTTTGAAAACGGTAATGTATGTGGGGTATTTCTATACACGTGGGGTGTTTCTGAACGCAAATCACAAGTTGTTTCAGTAATTTCAAATACCTAGGGAAAGATATTTACTGAAACTGTGTTTGGATAGAATGGGTTTGTTAAAAAACTGCAATGTTTAGGACAGATTGGTGCTAAAATTGTGTTAACATTCACTAGTAGAATACTTTGGGATGTCAACTTTCAAAAAAGATATACTTTTGTTAAACGCTTTTTCTTTTTCTGGCTGCTATTGGGGCCCAACTCCCGGTGTGCCACATTTAAAAAAAAATCTTGTTTTGAAACCCTGTGGCATGTGAGGTGTTTTTCATACTAAATAGATAGAAGATCAATACTCAAGGGCATGGATTCACAATGCTGGATGATAAATTGGAATTTTTACAGACTGTACAGCTATTTTTACTGTCCATTCACCTGGCACTCAAACAGTACATTGGATGGATCCTATCCCCCATTACATAAAATACAGTTTATAGAATTATTTGGTATCCACATTTCATTTGCAGAATTTAAATTTGTTAAGTCATTGCCTTATTACAAGGATTCACTGTGTCAAAAAAGGGACTGATTAAAGTGGGTGTACAGTTAAAATTCTATAACCAAGCAAAGTGCTACATTTTCTTTTGAGTCAAGTCAGTGATTGCATGTAGTTATAGATTTCTGTACTTAGTGACATCTCTGTTAATGCAAGTCTTTAAAATGAAACACAATGCTGCCTATTATTAAATCATGTACTTTGTCTTTTTGGCAAAAAAACACATTTTTAAAATGAAAGCTGAATATTTTAACTTTTAGATGTCAGTTTAATCTCAGAAAAATCATCGAAACTCTACTGTTACTGTGCATAATCACTATTGATATTCATAGCTAATATAGGATTTGCTTAATTCTCAACTTTTATTTTACAAATATGCTTTGTTCTTAAAAAATAAATCTTGATTCACAATTTAAAGAGGGCTTTTGTGTCACTATTGGAAAAATGAGGCATTGAATGTCTGAACAATGTGAGTATGCTCTTACTGCACTTCAATCATTTTAAGAACTTTTTAAGAATCCAGAATTGAAGAATTATGGCTCATTCAACAACAAACCCGATTTACTCTATCTCATCCTTCATGATTTATGACACACTAGCACTCTTCAATGATGAGAATACAGAGAAAAAAAAATAAAACACTGTTTAGGTTTATGAGACTTTTTTATATGTCATGGTTTATTCTCTGGCATAAATGCAGATTTTGCATGCAAATCACATAATATTCAAATAGAACATTATGTTTTTGGCTCTGGCTGAAAGAAAAGTCAACTGCCACAAAAATGAATGAAACATTTTATTTAATGACTTAAACTATAGCACACAATAATATCACTGCATATATTCAAATGTTATCAACAGGAAAGTTTTATGAAACAAAAAAAACCATTAATAAAACTGTTATAGAAAGCCTTGGTACATCATTCATAACAAACAGAAACATAGAAATTTAAACATTTTCAGCCAATAAGAACAATTAAGATCATCAAATCCATTTTTGGACTCTTTCATGGATGAAAATGTGTGCATAAAATAAACATGAGATTTGTTCAGACTCTTGGCTTTATATTATATGCATTTTTTAAAAGGAAATTGTTAGGAGAGAAATGAGAAGTCATCAGGAGAGGGCAGGCAAGAGAGGGGGCGCAGTTTGTCATTTGCCACAGTTGCGTCGGCGGGGGGGGCAGAGGGGGCCATGGCCCCTCTACAGCATGCTGTGCCCCTCTGTGTGCCCCCCAATTGAAAGGCCGTCCTTTTTTTTCCCCCTGCCGCCAGGAGGCACTGATTGACACGGGGGGAGGGGGCACCAAGCAGTCGCTCAGGAAAAAGTTTTCAGCAACCACTCGGCACCCCTCAGTCTCCTCCGCGAGGCCTCTGTCTTCAGTGTCTTTGTCACAGTGCCAGCATTTCATGCCGAGCGTCGGAATATGACACCTGCACCGCGGCAGAGCAGTGAGACCTCACAATCCCACCTGCAGGACTTCTGCAAGGTAAGTGAACTACAAAGGAGGGGGTAGATAGTGAGAAGGGGAGAGAGGGGGTAGATAGTGAGAAGGGGGGAGGGGGGTAGATAGTGAGAAAGGAGGGTACTAATATATGTTAAACTAAAGTATATTGAAATAAAGATTGAAAATCAGCGAGAGAATTAATTAATGTGTGGATGAATTGTGTGAATGAGTGAGAGAATTAATGAATTTGTGAGAATACATTTATGAATATATGTAAATAATCTGTGAAAGAGTGAGAGAATAAATGATTGTGTGAATGAATTGTGTAAATGAAAGTGTGAATTAGTGAAAGTAAGGACAAAGATGGCACAGGGCAGACTGTTTGGGGATATATATATATATATATATATATATATATATATATATATATCTTGAAATTCTTGACTTCTATCTTTTTGTATGGCTTTTCAAAATGTATTATCTGAGTATATATCCCAAGATCAGTCTTATAGATGTTTCTCCTAATTTTACTCTGTATGCAACTTAAATAGCTATATTTTTACTAGAAATGGCTTTAAAACATATTATTCCATAGGTTCCAGAGGTGTTGCCCAACTAGTTGTCATGAAACTAGAGTGTTCAAGGCTGTTCGTATGGCTGCCATCCTTCTTGAAAACACGTAGACAACAGTGTAGTAAATTGCCTATAGAAACTATTCCATACAGCCCCATGAAAAAAAATACTTATTTTTAATTTCAAATGAATCTCACAGAGAAAGTAGGCTTACATAGCTTTTCTTTTCTTTAGATTATTATTTTTGCCTCTCAGTTTGTTTTTTTATTGATAATGCTTGGATTTTTTTTTTAATCTTCAGACTGATGTTTGAAGTAAAATAGTGTACATTTCTCTCTTTTGTGTACGTGAACTTTCCAAGCCACAGGTTCTCATTTTTTGTTGGTTTGTTTGATCTATTGAACAAGGTACAGTCAAAGAATATGAACTTAGAGTATCTTATCTACAATATTGAAAACTGAAAATAAATGAAATCTATTGTATGTGGCAAGCTAGTCTGAACACATTTGCTCTGCCATTAACACAGAACAGTGACAAATCTTAAGGCTGATAGGAAAATCCAGTAAACAAGCCCTTACCAACAAAAGAAAGATTTTTTTCACTTCATTTCCAAGAAAAAAGGTTGAAGTTATAGAATATAGGTGGGTATTTTAGTATGTTTTTACCTACTGAGAAACATACTGTATCACAAAGGATGAGAGAGGTTGAGAGGGACATTAAAGGTGAGCAAGTTGAGTAAAGATGGTGAGTAGTACATTACATGCTCTGTAAGGATCAACATTTTTTTTACTTCATTTCCAAGAAAAAAGGTTTAAGTTATAGAATATAGGTGAGTATTTTAGTATATATTTGCCTACTGAGAAACATACTGTATCACAAATGATGATAGAGGTTGAGAGGGACATTAAAGGTGAGCAAGTTGAGTAAAGATGGTGAGTAGAACATTACATGCTCTGTAAGGATCAACAAGCTTGTTTAAAAAAGGGCCCACCTCACCTGTTTCTGTAAGTCAAAACTACTTACTACTTGTTGTCCTGTCTACCCACTGTACAACACTAAAGATTATTATGGTGCTATATAAAACAATAATTAATAATATCCCAGGTTATGCCACTTCACGCTGTGCACTGAGGCCTTCACCAATTGCTTGTAGCTAAACATACACTAAAAGTACAATCCAATGACAGCCAGGACACTATGAGTTCATTTGGTAGGGTTTCTTTACAAGACACTTATTACAGGTTCCAGTTTTCTATAAGTACTAAATAAAGTCAGTTTTTCCTGCCAACATGTATTATGTTGAAATTGAAGTATGATTCATATTCACTTTGTGTAATGGTAGGGAGCCCTTACCTCAGATGAGGAGTCCAGATGTAGGAAGAGACACCGCACACTCGTACAAATGTAAACACTCTCTCAGTTGGGTAATGATAGAAACACTAGCTAAGAAGGTGAATCTGTGCACAAGGGCAACAAATAGTCCAGAGGCGAAGTACAGAAGGGAAATCCAGAGATGGGGTCAGACTAAAACAAAGGGTCAAAGGCAGGCGGCGTAGATTCATAGTTGGGGTCACATGCAAAAGGTTAAGGCAGGCATCAGAGGTTCATAGTCGGGGTCACAGGCAGGATGTCTTAGTACACAGAAAATACTTGAGAGGCAGGTAACACAGGAGAAGGGAAACTACACAGCAGGTAACACTGACTGGGACATAGCTCCACATTAAAGAAGCAATGTACTAATGACATTGCCAGGTATAAATAGGAAACATTAGTTAATTGAAGGAACCTTCCTACATTCAAGTGTCTTGCATTGGTTGCTAAGCTGTTGCTATACACATTTGTGATTAGGCCACGCTCCCTCCACGGACCTTGTCCAATGGTAACGAGGGAACTGTCTTGTGACTAGTGTCGTGAGATCTGCAGCCATCATCTTTGTTTAGGGCTATGTTAGTATTGGAGTGTATGCGTTCACCATCTTTGAAGAGGACATGGTTAGATACATTGTGAGACTTGCAGCCCCTATATTGGATTCTGACGTAAGAGGTCTCCGTGTGCATAGCGAGTGACAGAGCACAGATGGGGAGACAGAACACTGGTGTGTTGGCGTTATGATACTTTGACTTTCTTTTACTAGAATATGAATAACAATCCACTTCAACTTCCTGTCTAAAAACTATGTCCCCTGGCCTTGCTAATATCTTACTCGATCACTTCTCCTCATGACTTCCCCACTTCCTCTCCACTGATGTCCCCTCAACCTGGCTCTATAACACCACCCTCACATCTGCTTTTGAGGATGTATCCCCAACCACTACTCTTGGAAAAGCCCTCCCTGGAACCGACTGATCTTTCACCTACCATGCCATCTCTCTAATTCCTCTCACTCCAAAGCCTATAAAACAAATTATATACACCCAACTAAATTACGTTCCTCTTCAATCCAGATTCCGCTATCGACATTCTGCTTAGACTGCCCTTACTAAAGTGACTGATTACCTACTCACTGCTAAATCTAAGGGCCACTACTCTATGCTAATCCTACCAGACCTTTCTGCTGCTTTTGACACTGTGGACAACCCTCCTTTAAACTCTATAAGATCTAGGCCTCCCTGACAGGCTCTCTTTTGGTTCACACCTTAGCTTTCTAATTGTACCTGCAGCCACTTACTTTCCAGTAACATTTAATGTCCCCTTCCCATCTCAGTTGGTGTACCCCAAGGATCAGTTCTAAGACGCATTCTGTTCTCAATTTACACTCACATGAGAAATTAAACTCAACATTTAGCTTTCAAAACCAAATCCATGTCTATGACACCCATCTACCTATCCTCTCTCAATCTCTCTCCCTCCCTCTTAGATTATGTCACTAACTACCTTGCCTCCGTCTCAAACAGGTTGTCTACACGATTCCTAATCCTCAATCCTTCCAGCACCAAATTTATTTTATTCCTTCCGCCCACTGCTATCATTCCCTCAACAGTTTCCCTCAGTGTCAATAGTGTAATAGTCATGTCCTGTTTTGTTTTCCTTTATTTCATTAACCTGATATTACCTTAAATGCAGAATGCCAGAAATATTTCACAAGATACAGGATAATACTTTCCATGCTGGTCAATCAAATATAATAATTTATTAAATCCAATTTAAAGAGGACTTCCCACATTTAACGTAAATAACCATTAGATGTACTGTAAGGAAAAATGAGAGGTTAGTAGGTAAACGGAACAATCTCCTAACAGAAGTGGTAGAGACTAAAACAGTGAGGTAACTTAAACATGAATGGGATAGGAATACAACTATCCTGAATCTAAGACACAACCAAGAACTTATTAAGGTTTTTACAACAAGAAAATCCGGATGGCCCGAATGGTTTTAATCTGCTGTTTCTGTGCGACTAGTTCAAGTAACATTGCATTTATGTTGACATGCATGATACATCACGTATTATGACAAAGAATCACTGATGCTTGTTAAACTGAAAATCATACTGCACAGATATACAGATGTAAAATATGTTTACATTTCATTCACTCTCGATGCTGTATTCCTATTTTCTGCTCTGCTGGCAATTTCCAATATGCTTAGGCATTAGATCTAGTTAAATCCGTATCTCAACATTTACTTGTTAGATATAAAAATATTTATAAAAATTGTTCAAAATGGTCAATGCACACAGTTGTTTGTAAGAAACTTCCCTAACTTTTCTGACATTATATTTTCCTTGTGTATATCATGCCTTAGTAAATAATGTTGTCCCAATTTTATCAAACTAATATGTGATTTGATTTAGATATTCTACTTTTACAATTATTAAACTAAAATATATGCTGCTTATGGAACAAATAAAAATTTAAAAAGATATTAACTTTGGTGAAAGGTCAACATGTTCATTCAATGGTAGATGGATTTTTTTAAACAAAGCATGCCATGTCCTTTTTCCAGTTAACATTATTCCATTAAAGAAATGTTTCTGTGGCTTAAATTAAGTTTTGATTAACCATCTGTGCTAGACTCATAAATAAGAGTGTTCACTCCTTACAATGGGGAGTACTTCGTGCTTATTATACTTTAGAACTAGGGTCCAATTCCATAGAAATTAAGACGTGCTTATAATACCATATTTTATGGGCAACATAGGGGGTCACAAAATGTTGGGAGTTAATGGTTGCTCCACCCATGTTTGCTCATTTTAGCACCCACATTTCCCATATAGTTCTGCTTGTGTAGAGAGACGAAAAAGTAATGCATTTGGCATCTCGAGCTCAGGACTCTATGTTCCCTTCCACTAAGCCACTGCTATGTGGACTATTGACCCAGTTGCAACTAACTACATCTCCATACATAAATCAAAAACAGGTATTGTACAGAAAATGTTGTTTGTTATATTTAATCACATTTTTGACTGACCTAAACTAATGTGTTAACTAAAAATAGTTCCAGTAATGACTTCCAAATAAAAAATTTAAGTAAGACCGGAAGAGTATAAAAAAATGTTTGGTTTTTTAATTGATCAAGTCTTAAAATGATGCATGTCTGACAGATTTGAAAGAACAACCAGTCAAAAATAATTCTGTTAAAGGAGCACTCCAGTTCCATTTTCATGTTGAATGCATATCAGTCAATGCTAGTACCACATGCATATTAGCATGGGTGTTCTTTAGCTGAGAAAATAGATACCCATCTCATTTAACTTTACCCGGAATATTTTTCTTGCACCTGATCAGTAGAAGTCCCATTAGTAGCAGCCAATCACATGTATGCTATCTGATCTCTAAAGTTTTGCTTGCAAGCTGCAACATGGATTCCAACATACATTAAAACATTTCATTTAAAACTTAAATAAAAATAACACCTAGAGGTTGTTACTCACCTGTCCTCGGTTCCCACGTTGCCGCAACAGCCGCCGCGGAGGAGAGGGAGACCCCCCTCCAACGCACGATTACCTCCACAGCAGCCACCACGGAGGAGAGGGAGACCCCCCTCCAACGCACGGTCACCTCCACAGCAGCCGCCACGAAGGAGAGGGAGACCTCCCTCCAACGCACGGCCACCTCCGCAGCAGCCACCACGGAGGAGAGGGAGACCCCCCTCCAATGCACGGCCACCTCCGCAGCAGCCCCCACGGAGGAGAGGGAGACCCCCCACCGCACGGCCACCTCCGCAGCAGCCACCACGAGGGAGAGGGAGACCCCCCTCCACCGCAAGGCCGCTTCCGCTGCCTTCCTCCGAAGTGCCGCGCAGGAGAGGCAGACCTCCTGGTACACGGCGTCCTGCTGCTGCGCATGCGCGACCTCTAGTGGGGAACTCACATACTGGATGTATTTATGAAGGGAGATTACGCCATCCACAAGAGGCCGCGAGTCACAGACACCGGAAGTGATGTCATCAGGGGCTGATGGGAGATTCAGACTTCCTCCACGGTTCTCCATTTAAACCCCTCAGAGCAGTTTCACCTTTGCCTTCTGATGGTCGTCTATGCCTTGTGCTAGCACCCAGATAGCGTTTACCTGCCTGATTCCTGTGTTTGACCTCGGCTCGCCTGACTACGTTGTTTTCCTGTATCCTGACCTCGGCTTGTTTATCGTTTATCCTGATCTCCTGAATCCTGACTTCGGCTACGTTTATCGGCTATCCTGCTCTCCGGAATCCTGACCTCGGCTTGTCTGAACTTGTTCTGTCTTGGAGTCCTACCTGACTACGGTGTCTCCTATTTACTTGTACGTGACAGAATCAGAAGGCCATCATGAGACCCGCTTCGGTGGGACTTCAAGGACTCCAAGGGGAACGTTCTCTGATGGACTATGCTATAGAATGTCGCACCCTAATGGCTGAAGTGGATTGGACTAATGAAGCACTGATTGCAGCCTTTTTGCACAGGCTATCAGAGACTTTAAAAGACGAGATTGCTGCTCGAGATCTACCGTCTGACCTAGACTCTGTAATAGCTTACATCACACAGATTGATCTTCGACTCCGTGAGCGACAGGCACAGCGGGACGACTTGAAAGGACGTGAAAGAGGAGTTCGTCATCTTGTGCGTGCTGTACCCCAGTTCATACCACCACCTATGAATTCCTCCGCCTTTGAGGAATCCATGCAACTGGGGACTACCCATTTGTCAGAGCATGAGAGATCCAGGAGACACAGAGAGGGGCTCTGTTTGTACTGCGGCACGGCAGGGCATTGGGCAAGTTCTTGTCCTAAGAAGTCGGGAAACGCCAGCACCTAGAGTGGTTCAGAGGACCTGCTTTAGGTGTGCTGGGTATGTCCTCTGACTCAAGTAACACTCGAATGACTGTTCCGATTCGGGTGTCCTGGCCCGCGGGGTTTGTTTGCACAGAGGCCTTTCTGGATTCGGGTGCTGCTGGGAACTTTATCGATGCTGGTTTCTGTGACCAACAGCATATTCCCACGATACTTAAGGACATTCCTGTGAGACTCGAGGCCATTGATGGCAGACCTCTGCATCCTGCCCAAGTCACCCATATTACTACACCGGTGACAATCTCCGTGGGCATGATTCATAATGAGACGCTTCAGTTCCTGGTTATCTGCTCTCCCTCTACTCCAGTCATTCTGGGCTTCCCGTGGCTACAGACGCACAATCCCACCATCGATTGGACTACTAGAGAGATTACCTCTTGGAGTCGAACGTGTGAGGAGCATTGCATCAAACCAGTCAAACTGGCCAGTATGTCCTCTGACTTGGAGACCGTTACTACAGCTCTTCCCAGACAATACCAGGAGTTTGCGGATGTCTTTGACAAGAGGGAAGCAGAGAAGTTGCCCCCACACAGACCGTATGATTGCCCGATTGATCTCCTTCCAGGTACTATGCCGCCCAGAGGCCGGGTCTATCCGCTATCCGTTCCTGAGACCAAGGCTATGGAGACCTACATCGAGGAGAATCTCAAGCGTGGCTTTATCCGTCGGTCTACATCTCCTGCTGGTGCCGGGTTCTTTTTTGTTAAGAAGAAGAATGGAGAGTTGAGACCGTGCATTGATTACAGAGGGTTGAATAAGATCACAAGACGTAACTCCTACCCGATTCCCCTCATCTCTGAACTATTCGACAGGTTACGAGGGGCTACGATCTTTACTAAACTGGATCTTCGTGGGGCCTATAACCTTGTCCGTATTCGTGCCGGTCATGAGTGGAGAACTGCGTTCAATACGCGTTCGGGACACTATGAGTATCTAGTCATGCCGTTCGGATTATGCAACGCCCCGGCGGTGTTTCAGGACTTTATCAATGACTGTCTCAGAGATTTCCTCCAGCAGTTTGTCGTGGTCTATTTAGACGACATCCTCATTTACTCTACAGACTTGCCTTCTCATCGCGAACAGGTCCGTCGTGTACTGTCCCGTCTTCGGCAACACGGATTATTTGCTAAATTAGAGAAGTGCGCCTTTGAGACTCGCAAAGTGACGTTTTTAGGGTACGTTATCACTCCTGAGGGGTTCGACATGGATCCATCCAAAGTTCAAGCAATCAAGGACTGGCCGCAGCCCGGGAGCCTCAAGGCTCTTCAACGTTTCCTTGGATTTGCCAACTATTATCGGCGTTTTATTCGCAACTACTCCAAGATCGTTGCACCTCTAACGGACTTGACAAAGAAAGGTGCCAAAGTCGCGGAGTGGTCTTCGGAGGCAGTGTCTGCATTCACTATTCTCAAGGAGAGATTCACGTCTGCCCCGGTGCTACGGCATCCCAACCCGCATCTACCGTTTGTCCTGGAAGTAGATGCTTCGGAATCTGGGGTTGGTGCCGTTCTCTCTCAACGCGCATCATACAGCGGACCGCTGCACCCTTGTGGGTACTTCTCTCGGCACTTTTCTGCGGCTGAGAGGAACTATGACATCGGGAATAAGGAGTTATTGGCTGTCATCCTTGCTTTGGAGGAGTGGCGTCACCTGCTGGAGGGAGCCTCTGTACCTACCTTAATTTTGACAGATCACAAGAACCTCCAGTACATGGAATCTGCTAAATGCCTCAATCCACGCCAGGCTAGATGGGCCTTGTTTCTATCCCGATTTCCGTTTGTGTTGACGTATCGTCCAGGCTCTAAGAACACCAAGGCGGATGCATTGTCCCGTATGCATACGCGACCAGAGGAGGAGAATGGGGAACCCGAACCCATTATTCCCCCTGCCAAGGTCATCGCTGCCATTCATCTACGTGGGTATACTCCCCTGCTGGATCGTATTTCTCGCTTTCAAGGACAAGCTCCGCCCTCCTTACCTCCTGGGAAACTATTTGTGCCTCCTAGCTTACGCACCCTTGTGCTACGCACGCTTCATGGCGCTAGAACCTCAGGACATTCTGGAGTAGCGCGCACCAAGGACCTGATTTCTCGAGCTTTTTGGTGGCCCCACTGGGGGAGGGACACTACAGCCTTCGTCCACTCATGCACCAAATGCGCTGCCAATAAGTCCTGTCGTACACGTCCTGCTGGACTACTTCAGCCACTCCCTTGTCCCTCGGTTCCTTGGACTCATGTGGCCATGGACTTTATTGTCGAGCTGCCTCCTTCAAAGGGCCATACCGTGATTCTCGTGGTGGTTGACCGCTTTTCAAAGATGGCTCATTTTATCCCGCTTAAGAAGCTTCCCAACGCCTCTACTTTGGCGGATGTGTTCATTCGGGACATCGTTCGCCTGCACGGCGTACCGTCTGAGATTGTGTCGGACAGAGGGACCCAGTTTGTTGCTAGATTCTGGCGCGACTTTACTAAGTCCTTGGGAATCACCTTGGCTTTCTCCTCTGCGTATCACCCTCAGACGAACGGCCTGGTGGAGAGGACTAATCAGCACCTAGAACAGTACTTGCGCCTCTTTATTAATGACCACCAGGATGACTGGGCCGATCTACTGCCGTTCGCTGAATTTGCGAGGAACAACACACTCCAGGAGGCTACCAGGATCTCTCCGTTTTTCTGCCTTTATGGCCTCCACCCACAGTCTCTCCCAGGGACTTTACCGGTTTCACCTGTTCCAGATCTGGAGGAGAGACTCGCTTCCATCCGTGCCACCTGGGCCTCCGTTCACTCCGCCCTGGAACGTGCTGCTCAGCTCCAGCAGAGACAGGCCAACAAGAAGCGGTCTCCCAATCCCTCGTACCAACCCGGTGATAGGGTTTGGTTGTCCACACGGTTCCTGAGACTCCGGGTTCCTTCTATGAAATTGGCTCCGCGTTTTATTGGGCCCTTTCCGGTTCTACGCCGGATTAATCCGGTGGCGTACGAACTCTCGCTCCCCAGAACGCTTCGTATTCCTCGGGTATTTCACGCCTCCTTGCTGAAACCTCTAGTCTGCAACCAGTATACCCGAGGGGCACAGTCTACTGCTGAGACTTCCAGGAGGGGTTTGGAGAGTCGTATCCCCCAGGCCATTCTTGATTCCCGGCGACAACAAGGCAGTCTACAGTACCTCGTACAGTGGAGAGGACTCGGTCCAGAAGAACGTTCCTGGGTACCAGCGGCACGCCTTTCAGTACCACAATTGATACGTGCCTTCCACGCAAGACGCCCTTCTCATCCTGGTGGTCGCCCTGAGGGCGCCCTTTTGAGAGGGGGTACTGTTACTCACCTGTCCTCGGTTCCCACGTTGCCGCAACAGCCGCCGCGGAGGAGAGGGAGACCCCCTCCAACGCACGATTACCTCCACAGAAGCCACCACGGAGGAGAGGGAGACCCCCCTCCAACGCACGGTCACCTCCACAGCAGCCGCCACGAAGGAGAGGGAGACCTCCCTCCAACGCACGGCCACCTCCGCAGCAGCCACCACGGAGGAGAGGGAGACCCCCCTCCAATGCAAGGCCACCTCCGCAGCAGCCCCCACGGAGGAGAGGGAGACCCCCCACCGCACGGCCACCTCCGCAGCAGCCACCACGAGGGAGAGGGAGACCCCCCTCCACCGCAAGGCCGCTTCCGCTGCCTTCCTCCGAAGTGCCGCGCAGGAGAGGCAGACCTCCTGGTACACGGCGTCCTGCTGCTGCGCATGCGCGACCTCTAGTGGCGAACTCACATACTGGAGGAATTTATGAAGGGAGATTACGCCATCCACAAGATGGCCGCGAGTCACAGACACCGGAAGTGATGTCATGAGGGGCTGATGGGAGATTCAGACTTCCTCCGCGGTTCTCCATTTAAACCCCTCAGAGCAGTTTCACCTTTGCCTTCTGATGGTCGTCTATGCCTTGTGCTAGCACCCAGATAGCGTTTACCTGCCTGATTCCTGTGTTTGACCTCGGCTCGCCTGACTACGTTGTTTTCCTGTATCCTGACCTCGGCTTGTTTATCGTTTATCCTGATCTCCTGAATCCTGACTTCGGCTACGTTTATCGGCTATCCTGCTCTCCGGAATCCTGACCTCGGCTTGTCTGAACTTGTTCTGTCTTGGAGTCCTACCTGACTACGGTGTCTCCTATTTACTTGTACGTGACAGAGGTGTCTTTAAAACTTCAATAGTGCTCTATGTGTGATGGAAAATTATATCTGTTCTTGTTGTCTCAATTTCTTTCTTCTTTGTGTTCACGTATTTTTATCAATGTTTGTTGATCCAAAATCTTATTTTTAACCTTTAATCTTTCCTTATATTGTTTTACTTGTTATGGTAAAAAAAAACAATGCTGTACACCATGTAGAAAGCTTTACTTTTGCTCTGTAAACAAAGCAACAGCAGGAAAAGGAAACAAGAGAAGGAATGGGTGAGATTCATGGTGTGACAGCTTGAAATGAGCAATATTGTTGCAGGTCACTTTTCAACATAAGTTAGTAGAAAAGTCCAGTATGGTGTTTTCAACAAATCAATTCATCAAACTCACAGAATGGACCAGAATGTGCTTTTTTTTGTTTTTGCTGAAATAAATGGAAGCGGGAACCTCAATTTACTGAAACAGAAAAAGCTGCATTTTTCGATAGGACAAGGCATTTTTAGTACAGAATAAAAGCTGATCTCCTTGTGAAGTTGAACCGTAACTGCTGACTGGAAATAATTGGAGCCATGTCTGGCAAATGCCCGATGGGCCATTAAACAATACCTGCCTAATACCCCCTGTTAATGCAGCTCAGGATGGCAATGCAATACCTTAAAAGGCAGCTGCTTGTTTCATTCACACATCTACATGCTGCATATCTGCACCAAATAATACGTTCTGGTGTGAACCTGCAGTATGAGGACATATCCAGCAGTGCCAAGTTCAATTTTTATTCCAAGGCAAGTTTCAACTGGAGCTGTAGTTCAACAAAAGCAAGAAATCAATTTGAGTCCGGTGAGCATGTCTCATATAAAATAGTAAATCCCAATGCAAAATATCAATTTTCTAAAACATATTGTAAAGGTTCCCAAAACAATATAAGTATAAATCCCAAACTTGCAACAAAGGGTTATCAAGTCTACACCAAACTCTGTACCAACTGATAGCATACTACATTAAAAGGCTATTTATTTACCAACATTTTATGATATATTACAGTATTATATTGTATCTTCTTTCTGTTTAAATATAGTGATATTGATAGTGGGTTAAAATACAGGTCTTACATAAGAAGAATGCGGTATTACAGAGTTGCAACAACTGAAATATATTCAAAATGTAGATACCTATAATAAGAGTAAGCAATATTAATAGCTCAGAAAATGTTAATTATTTACTATTTACATGAAATAAGGTATAAGATAAACCCTTGAACAATTTGTAAAACATAAGTGTAAGTTGAATAAGTTGTTTTCTATATAAAGAAAAATTACATTAAAACATGTAAAATGAAAATCCTAAAGTCTCTTTTTTGTCCAAATGCATGTCTTCTCCATTTATGTCCTAAAATTAGAGGTGGTAAATATCTACAATGTGTTGATTTTTGACTGTGCTTAAGACAATGCCAGAGACAAGAAAGTGAATTGAAAAATTATGCTAAATGAATGCTGAATTATTTAAAAGTCTAATTCCTTATTTTTAACAAAGGTTAAAAAATGATTAGGTAGAAACGACACCCAATAACCAATAACATTGATAATGAGAACTATACTTACTTTTTGAAACCAAACTTGTATTATGTAATGGGACATTGGTACAGAGTTGGTCAAGTATCACATACTGATATCGCATTAAATAAATAAATTAAATAAGACAGTGATGCCAGTAATAACCACAACTAAATGGGAAGATCACTACTTATCTCTTTAATTGAGGTGGGAGAGTGAACACTTCTAATGGTTTAAATAGTTATTAGAGCAAATATCATATAGACTTCTTGTGGTTTTTATTGAATGTATTTAATCACAATGTGAGAGCTGACAAAATAAGAGAGACATAGTTATGCCATCTCAAATTACAGAAACCAAGCATCTACATTTGGAGTAGTACTAGAACTTGGTGGTTCTTCTCAGATGGAATTCTTCTTGCACAACAATGCCTGCAACTCGGTATCAACTGCTCATAAGACTATTACGTTAAAAAACTCACTCCACTGGGGCTTCTTAGTTGATTTTTACAATCCATTTTATGCATACTGTATGTATGGGTGACATCCATCACATTATTTTTTTTAACATCACATTTACACTACAATAAGATAAGAGATGCGAGTCTTTTCATAACATCTTCATTCTTCTGTTTATTTCCATAGAACTGCATAAACTGCAGACATTTTGCCTTTAGAAAGTAACTCAGTTTATTAAAAAAAGGATGAGATCATATAAGTATTTAAATAGACTGTATAGATAGCAAAAAGTTCCAAACATCTACAGTATAACCCAAACAGTTTTCAAAGATTTGCTTGATAATTCAAACTTATTGAAACATTACCGTACCCATGTAATCTTTCTGATGTAAAATATTATAAAAAGACATAAGTTTTATCATTATGTAGTACAGCAAATGAATACCCATGAGCAGGGCTGCTGCAAGGATTTTTGCCACCCTAGGCAAAACACAATTTTGTTGCCCCTGGCTTCACCCCCACAAGCCCCTCCTCATTTACCACAACCACACCCACCCCTCCCCATAGTGACCGCGGGCCGCGGCGGCTCGTGACTGCAGCCTGCACTGCCTGCGTGGCTGCCTGCCTCCCATCAAGTGACCGCAAGCCGGTGCCGCGCTTCTAGGCCCTAGGCGGGCACCTACTTTGCCTATTGGTGGCGCCAGCCCTGCCGATGAGTAATTTTGATGACACAAGCTATTTTATTTGTAAAATACACAAACATTTAAGATGTTGCTTTTCATAATTAAAACAATAAAAAATGCTATTCTTTGAAAATAATGAAAGCCTATGTAATATAAATGATGCATTTTGCAACTAATAAGCATGTGTATAAGTTAGTAAAAAAAAAAACAATAGACACGACAACAGATAACATATAATATTTTACTTTTTAAAATGTTTCTTGTGAATAAGTAGACTCATGCTGCAGAAAACATTAACATATATGTAGATAAAGATATTTATTACCATATAACTAATCTATAATCATTTATTTATTGGATTTTTAAAATAAATAATTCCTTATTTATTGGATTATTGAAAGAATGCCGCTGGAAGTACACTGTATATTCACTCTAGGTAATAAGGAAAAGCTGTTACAATGTGTTTTTGAGGAGGATATCTTTGAAGCAGTTGAACCAGGACTCAATAATAGTCGGAGTGTGCCTTGTCCAGTTTCAGCTATTTATCTCAGTGCCATGATTTATAAGGTGATAAAAGGCCCCAAGCAGCAAAGGATACTTTAGACTTTTAAAAATGTTGCCTTTTATGATCATTTGTTCTGTATTGTACAGGCATTTCATTAATCAAATGCTTATTCTGTTAGGAACCCTAAATCTTTAACTGTTGGAACAGCTTGGTTTACAACTCAGGAAATTCTCAATTTAGCATTCATAGTTGCTCCAGCAAGCAAACACTGTGTATTAAAAATAGATATATATTTTTACAGTAATAATAGGCCTAATAAAAAGCACATCAATTTCTATTTTTTTTTTTCCTGACCATTTCTCAAAGTATCTCTGTGATAAAATACAGTATTTGTCTATTCAAGGAACTACTTGCAAACATAAATGGAATGAGTTTTTTATCATTTTGAACTAGAATGTAAAAGTAAAAGCTTAGATGGACCAACAAGCAACTGGAATTCATTATATGACTTTAAAACATTTACATAAAAAAAGAAAAAAGTCTGAATCTTAAAAAAAATCAGTTACAATAGAAACATCATGTTAAATCAACAACATCTACCATACACACTGTGCTGAAAAGTTTCAGTGCCCATCTGGACAAACAGATCTTTACAATAGTCATCCTAAAAATAGAAAATATGTTATAAAAACAAATGCAAAGAAACAGAATGTTACAGAATCTTGTAATACCTATTTTCGTAAATATCTCCTAGTTATTCTCTCTGGTCCCGTCCCCCAATACAAGTTACTGCATCCAGCCTACCTTAAATCTTCATAGTATAGCACGGGTTAATGGGAATTCATAGGATCACGTCAGGATTAAAGGGGCTGAGATTACCGTTCTGAGCAATTTGACCTCGGAGGGATCTTAGTCCCCCTGGCAAAGGGCAGGGCAAATCACCCCTCGAGCAACTTGGCCTGGGGAGACCAATAGCTTTGGCTCCAGGATTTAAAAGGTTCGTAAGAGTGACTCTATTGGTTGCCCCTGGCAGGGGGCTCCTCTGGCATCAACCAATGAAGGGCAGCTGCCTTCCAATAGAGTCGCTCCTACAGACCGTTAAATCCTGGCGCCAAAGCTGCTGCTAACTGTTAACCCCTGCTAGAAAACTGGCTGAAAACAAAGAGAAAAACAAATACAAAGAACGTATACAAATCGTCAACCAATACGCACACCAGAACAAGCGCATATTCGTAGAATACGTAGATGAACACAAAGATGAACACGAAGACTTTCCCGGCGCCCAAGTCTAATAAATAGCCAGGCTTTAGTCCTAAAGACTGCAAAGATAGGGGGAGAGTGGGAAAGGGCGAGAGGGCATTGGTAATGTGCTAAGAAAGTCCACATTCATCTTTTTATTCATTTGCTTGCATTTTTTATTTTACCGGTGTATAACACCCTACTTCACACTTGGTGCATTGTATCATGTATTCAACATTTTGCAATGTGCAGGAGGATAATCTTGTGAGTGGCTGTATGAACACATATGTTTGTGGAGTTTGCAGTGAGGTTTATTGCATGGTTTGGTTCATTATCTGTATGTAATGTTTGAGTGGGTAATTTCCTGTAAACCAGTTTTTGCTTTAAATTAAGTGGTTGCCGGAAGGCCCAGATGGGAGGCTCAGGGAAAAAAAATATCTTAGTACTTCATCCTCTGCTAGTATCCGCAGCATATATGAATGAATCGCAGGGGTTAAAGATTCTTCGTGTTGTGTGTCTTCATCTTCGTATATGCTTTGCTGCTGCTATGTTCGTATGTTCGGTATTCGGGCTGAACAATGAAAATGCACCCTTAGTTTTCGTTTTCATGTTCGCCCAAATACAAATGCACAAGTCTAATATAAAGTATGTGAAAATGTGCACACGCTAATTGCTTTGTGAGTATAATTGATACTTGGTACCTGAAATTAATAACTTGGTGTGTGACCAAGCTGGGATATCTCATAGGGCTGTAGATGGGATACTGAGTTTTGTCCCACATGAACTAGTACACTTAATGTATGTAAAGTGTCTACCTGCTAATGTAGTTTGTCCACAATCATCTCTTTTCTCATCTTTATCTCCCCTAGCCCAATCTTCTGAGGCCTAATAATATTCCGTTTAGTGCCTAGTAGGCAATCCTCCTGTGCCAAGAATTTGCACTTGAGATTTTCAGTTCAACTTGCAAAGGCTAGATAGAAATCATTCACGCAATTTTAAAGTATGCAGGCCATTTCTTAATGGTCTTTCTAAAGCACTTAGTTTATACAGTGGCAAGCTTCACAAGAAAATATTGCAGCTTCAGGATTTGAATAAGTCAGTGACAAAAAAGATAAATTAACATATAAGAAGAGTTATGAAGTGTGATTTGGTTGCTCGGTGACTCCGAAGGTGAAACTGCATACCCTGATGATATTAGAATTGAATAAAAGAAAAGGCAATGTCTTCTTGCGTGATAAATGAACTTTTAAAAAGCCCTAGATGGTAAAAAATTCTGGCAGATGATAAATCTTTTGCATCAAAAAATACAGTATCTGTAAAATAAATTGCTTATACCTGGTAAACTCAATATTTTTATCATGTTTATCTATGAAATCTTTTTTTTTAAAAACTATTATAAAAACTATTAAAAATGAAAGCTTTCATGAAAAAGTCAACATTGCATTTATATATAACATGATTGTTATCAGCCCCAACCTATTCAGTTGAGATAATGGGCCGCAAATTGCTCTGCAGATATAAGTACATTTAGAAGACTTGTAAAGTGAACAAACTTTTTTAATATAAATATTTTATATATAATGTATAATTTAAATATTTCAAATAAACATATTCTTGGGCATTTATTTGCTAAAGGCAGAAATGGATGCAATGTTCTTAATGTTCTGTTACCCTATAAGTATAACAGAAAGCAGGTGCTTTGTAAATCAAGGTTAAAGGAGATATGTCACTTCTCAAATCCTATGTTTTACAGTTGATATACAAAATACATTCTTGTAAATAGTTATGTAGATTAAAATAAGTCATATTTATGTATTGAGACTTTCTAGTCTTCGTATCTGCATGGTCATTCTTCCCATTATTTTATTTCTCCTCTGTTAGGCATTTACTCCCATAAATCTACAGCGTTATCTACTGTTAACTGCACTTCCAATGATGCTCAGCCAGCATCATGGAAGTAGTATGTCTGCATACCTCCCAACATTTCAAAAATGTGAAAGAGGGACACTTTTTTTTAAATCACTCGCGGAACTCATCAATACAAGCAATTGCACTTTACAATGCCACGCTTGCATCGCTACTTCATTTTTGTCAGCACAGTCATGCATATTAAAAATAACCAAAACATTGAATTGAATTCCCATGAGGCTCAGCTACACATTCTACTTCCATGATGCTGTCTGAGCATCATGGGAAGTGCAGTTAACAGTAGATAACAGTGAGGCTGCAGATGTTAGCTGTAAATTAAAATTCCCATGATGCTCAGCCAGCCAGGTGTCCACCATGACTAGGCATCGTGGGAGTTGTACTACATCATCACATCATCTGGTGTTAACTACAGTTCACATGAGGCTCAGCCAGACATAATGCTTCCATGATGCTGTCTGAGCATAATGGGAAGTGCAGTCAACAGCAAAGCTGCAGGTGCTAGCTGTGAACCACAATATCCATGATTCTCAGCCAGCCAGGTGTCCACCATTATGCTGGCTGAGTATTATTCTTCTTATTATAATTATTTATTGTTTTATAGAGCCATCAAATTCTGTAGCGCTGTACAATGGGTGGACAGGACATAACAAGTAGTATGTAACATAACAATTTGACTTACAGAGACAACAGGTAAGGGGGGTCCTGCTCAAACGAGCTTAAAATCTAGAGGGAGTTAGGGTGTATTACACAATAGGTAAAAGTGCCGTTGTTATGGATGGACCAGCCACACTAGTAACGGTATTGCTGGAGAGGGACTAGGAAAGGTGAGCTAAAGGAATATGGGAAGGCGTTAATGTTGTAAGTGTCCAGTATCATTGGAAGAGTAGTAAACAGCAGCAGAGATTTTTTTTTTTATTAAAAAACGGTTAGCTTCCCTCCCAGGACCCTTACACACTGCCTTTACACACACTTGCCCATAAACACACATATACACAAACACTGCCCTTACACACGCATATACACAAACACTGCCATTACACACACCTGCCTTTACACACACACACAAACACTGCCCTTACACACACATATACACAAACACTGCCATTACACACACCTGCTTTAAAACACACATACACTGCCCTTACACACACCACCTTTACACACACACATACACACACATACACTGCCCTTAGATGCCAGCTTACAAATACCTATACTGCTCTTACACACACACAAGCTTACAAACACACACATACAAACACATACACTGCCCTTACACCTCTTTCTCCCCATCTCTTACGTCATCCTTCTTCCTAAATCCTCCATCCTGTCACTTCAGACCTCGCTTTACTGCTCTCTCATCTCTACACGCTGGCTATTGATGCAAAGCTGGAACATAGTGATTAGGGAGCAGTGAAATTAGGTCTGTGAAGGAACAGACCTCGCACTCCCTAATGTTGAGCCGACTAGAGGGAGATTGTGATCTCCCAACTAGTCCTGCAGACTGTAGATGCTAATCGGGCAGCTGTGCGCCCCCTCGCAGCTGTACCCGAGGTGAGTACCGCTCTCGCCTCACCCTTCCTCTGCCCCTGCAAAGTGGGACAAAGGTAGGGATAGGCAGGACAGTTGGGGGGCATGTGTCTGGCTGATCTTCATGGGAATTCAATTCAATGTGTTGGTTATTTTTAATATGCATGACTGTGCTGACAAAAATGAAACGTGTTTTTAGTGGCGATGCAAGCATAACATTGTAAAGTTCAATTGCTTGTATTGGTGAGTTTTATTGAAGGCTGAGTTTTTAGCAATGCAATTTGATTTGTCCAATCAATTTTCTGTGATTATATAAAAATTGATTAATCTACTGCTTAACCAGGCACCACATTATCTATATCAGTTTAATTTCACAATGACTACGTGTCTTTTTTGTTCTTGATAATACCTACATGGGATAGTTATTAGTCATTCTTTGAGTTTACATTTCCCCCCTGAAATGAGTTGGGGCCTTCACAACAAGATTTTGCTTTTGATAAAACTGATTTTACAGCAAGAATGACAAGCAGACTAGATTGCCAGAATGGTTCATGTCTGCTGTTAAATTCTGAGTTTTTGGCTGTACTGGATCTGTGGTACCGTATTTGCTCGATTATAAGACGAGGTTTTTTCCAGAGCAAATGCTCTGAAAAATACCCCTCGTCTTATAATCGGGGTCGTCTTCTCAGACCCCCCAAAAAATGTCTGCTGGGGCCATGCTGCTTACCGGTCGCAAGCAGCATCTCTTCTGTTAGAAGCAGGAGGACAGGAAGCTTGCAGCGTCCTCACAGAGCTCTATCTCCCCCTCCCTCCTCTGGGGGCGGGGCCAGAGAAGTTGCTCTACAGCCGGTCCCCTGCAGAAGTCTTCGAGTGAGAGATCTGCAGTTCAGGTAAGGGGGTGGGGGAGGGTTTTTGGGTAAGTATGTGTGATTAATGTGTGTTTAATGTGTGAAGTATGTGTGATTAATGGAATGAATGAGTATTTAAATGTGTTTGTGTGTGATAGCATGGATGTGTAAGGGGGGTGGGGGTTGTAGCATGGCATAGGGAGGCTGTAATCCCACTACTATCATCCCCAGGTTCCAGCATGTACTGGCTGCCTTGGCTTGATAGGAGTGTGATTGCTGTTAGCAGTTTGATATATATATATCAAACTGCTAACAGCAATCACACTCCTATCAAGCCAAGGCAGCCAGTACATGCTGGGTTAAAAGGCATATCATGGGGCTGAGTGGCATATAGGGGGTTAAAATGCATTTCTGGACCTCCAGAAATGCATTTTAACCCCCTATATGCCACTCAGCCCCATGATATGCCTATATACCTCCAGAAATGCATTTTAACCCCCTATATGCCACTCAGCCCCATGATATGCCTTTTAACCCCCTATATGCCAGAGTGGCATATAGGGGTATAAGGCATATCATGGGGCAGAGTGGCAAATAGGGGGGTATAAAGCATTTCTGGGGGCAGAGTGGCATAACTGGGGGGGGCAGGTTGGCAAATAAAAGGAAATTTAAAAAATATATTTTTCTCAATCATAGCTTTTATTAAACATGAAAAAATAATTTACATGAATTAATATTTACTGGTAAAACTTTTTTCCTATAGGGTCGTCTTATATTCAGGCTTTTTGTTTTTTTCCTAAATTAATATTTTGATTTTGGGGGGTCGTCTTATAATCGGGGTCGTCTTATAATCGAGCAAATACGGTAATATTTGTTTGCTTTTTTCACCATATGTGGATTTCTGTATATACCTACTTTTCTTTTTGTTTTTGTTGTTTACTCTCTTCTTGAATTTAGGGTACTGGTGACATAACTTTCTGTATATCTCATATCCTAACTTTATGTTTCATTAAATAAAAGTGTCTTCCTCTATCGTATCGATTTATCTATCAGCATTTAAATGTTTTATAAATGTTTTACCTTTACCAAACCTAACGTATGTGAATGTATACATCATATATAAATTACAAGAAACAGGGAACAGGTAAATGCTAAATATTAAAAAATCATTTTATTCCAGTATCATGTACTGAAAGATACAATTTGGTTAATTGGTTAATTTAGTAACTACGGGGGTAATTACTTTTTCACAGGGCCAGGTAAGGTTGTGTAGCTGGTTTCCTTCTATACATTAAAATTGCATTTTGTGTTTACTCAGTTTATCGTTTTGTAATATTACAATGAGTTGGATTATCAGAAACATTTAAATGTGACAAAAACGCACAAAAAGGAGAAATCAGGAAGGGGGAAAATACTTTTTAGGTGGGCTCTACATGTCCTCAGGATGAAACCTGTTTTACACTACATTATTATATAATGCTGTGATACATTTCACTGGGTTCCTATTGTTTTCTAGTATTTTATAGTATAATTTTTATGTTTATTAACACAGCTTAGAAAGCTTAAAAACAAAAAAGAAGGTGTAGAAGGCCACTGTTGCTATTTAAATCAACCTACGTTTATTTTAATATAAATGAACATTTGCATGAGAAATCAAATATATTTAGAACATGTTTGCATTCATGTATAACAAGTGGTCTATTAGTCAACTTTTGTTTTAAAAAAAGCCAATCTGACAAGGTCAATATGTAGCATCAATTGCCGTGTTTACAGCGATAGGTAAATCCTATTCAAGGAACATGTCAATATAATAATACCACAGTAATATTTATTTATTGAGCAGAGGATTAACACACACAAATTATTTCCTAACTAGCTAGCTGAGCCTTAGCAAGCTCCTGTTATATCATCATTACAATTTTAGTGACTCTGGTGATAGATCTTCATATGTGCCAAGCGAGTTCATACAAGTTAAGACTTATTTCACGACATACTGCGCCACTTTTTAGGTGCTTGCAAAAGTGAAAATGTGAAAGTAAACATGTTGTAAAATTATGTATTACAAAGCTCCTGCAATGGCAAGAGGCAGTTTAAACTTCGGTTTAGGCTTGGCAATGATGTTGAAACATAAAACAAAGATAGATATTTAATTAGTATTACAAATGAAGTCAATTAACTGAAAATAGTAAAAATCTATTTCATTTTATTAAATTACAGCTAAAAAAAGAAAAATCTAAATCAGCAAAAGAACTTGCAAAAAGCGGGAGACGGAAATTGAATAAATCTTTTTTTAAAGTGTTACATGTTAAAAGCTTCAGTTTTGGTTTAGGTTTCAGGTGATAATGGAGAACAGGAAAAGCTTAAATGGATTTAATATATAATATAATGAGTCATTCCCACAGAAATTCAGTCTTTTTAGTTATGCTGCATTTTGCTTTAGTAGTTAATGAAGTACAAGAAATCTGACAGTTTTGTTTCATACCAATCATTCCACTCAATGGTACAATTTTCTGCTCGGTGGCTCTCCTGTTCACGCATAGCTCTCCTTCTTCAGTTCTGATTCCCACCGGCAGGCATAGCAAACATCGTTGAAAGATTTAATTTTTATTACCGTGGTAAAATAACTGCTGTGTGGAAGAAGATTTTGATGATGGTTTGTGATATGCTTTTCTACAGATGTAGAAATTTTTTGTGGTATGTCCAAAAATAATTTCCAGGTTTCGTTATCTTAATTCCTTTTGAGTATAACCTTCTGGTGTAGTATTTAATGGAGCATGGTATAGTATCATCAATCTTCATAAGCATATTACTGAACATCACCAAACGTGTAGTTTAGTGATTTTTTCTAAGTTGAATTTAGTAGAGCATTATGCCCAATTGGTCTTCGCTGTTGAAATGATGTATTTATTACTAGATTGATTGATTTAGGAATTCCTGTTTTTTACTTTTCCATAGATAAAGGTTTTATTTTGTTAAAAGAAAATATAAGATGTCAAAAATCTACCCAATTTTTTAAATCATCAAACCATATTTTTGCAATTTGAGAGTACCATATCTTATTTCCTCCAAATCAGTAGATCTATACTTTTAATTTAAAAACAGGAACACTGTACAGTTGGTATGAAGGATTAAGAGTCAAGAAATGTAAGCTAAGATATAAATTACAGTCAACATTTATTATACATAAATTGAAGATTATAGACAGTGCAAGTAAAATAGGACACTCCACCTTATACAAGGTGCCATTTATGATATTTTACACACATAAAAAGTTAATGTGATCTCAGGCTTCCCATTATGTAACATGATACTAATATGATAATAGGTGGAGTGGAAGCTGATCTAAATAGAGGGCAGTACACACAAACAATTAAGGCTGATTATTATTATTATTATTATTTCTATAATGCCAACAATTTACACAGCACTTCTTAATGTACATACATTGAAGGGGTATAACGAAAACATTGTCATCTGTTATTTGAGGAGGATTTTACTAAAACTGTCTTACCAATTAAACAAAGTTATTTTTAGAAGAACAGATAATGTGAAAACTGTTTTATCCCATAGTATTAACCAACACCAAATGTAGACAGTCTGCCACCTAATAATAAAATAAATAAAATGATCAATTATTCTTCGATATATAGGGGCAATTTCCTTCAGTGCCCTTGAAGTGCCTAATAAGTGGAAAGAATAGCAAGGTCACCCGAGAATGCATTTTGCATCCCATGGCATTCAATGATGGTGTTTCTAACCCCTGTTTACATGGTCCTCTTTCTGGTATTATTACTAACTAACTGAAGAGAGAGGGAAATGTACCTATTTATTATTTAAAAGAAGTCTAAACAGATACATTTGGACTTATTAACTTAGATGACCAATGGTTAGTCTGGTTAAAGGTTTAAGTCTGTTGGCCAGACTCAACAGACTCGCAGTTTTTGCGAATCTGAATGCACAAGTTTATTGATTAGGCTCTTAGCCATAAGACATTCCCATTCTGCTTCTAAGAATTTTAGGTAAGAGAGTAGCCACAAGTTTACTATCCTTTTTAAATCTAACTCCAAATAAGAAAGGACATTAAAGCTACTAGATAAAGCCCCCAAAAGTCAGATAATGCCAAACTACTAACTTTAATTTTTTCGTTCTTTTGGTGCCATCAGCTACAGGAAGAACTTGACTCCATAAACTGGTTACAGCAGAGCTTGTTATACAATTAAGTAGTGATTGAGGAAAAAATAATTATAAAAACATTACAGGTGAACTAAGCAAGGGTTTGAGTTGGAATGCAGGATGCTATTCAAAGAGGGTGAATCACACGGTCCACTTAGCACAGTCATAAAATTTATGAGAAGAAGAATAAAATAGAATACATGTTTCAAATTGAAATGGACTCTGTAGCCAGAGTTCGAGTAGCTCTGTTACTGCATCTGGCAGCCTATCTGGTATAGCGCATACCTTATCTATACTTGCAAGACTTGATCAGATGGCGACATTAAACCTTAAGCTTTATTTGATCTATCTTCAAAAATTTTACAGCCATAATGCTGTGACCAAAGTTTGAAACTAATCTGATTGGTATTGATATAGAACAATCCAAAGAGCTTTGAGTGAAACAAACATTTATGGCTGGTTGCAGTATATAGAGAGATATCTCATGTTGAAAATACCACTTCCAAGAGCCACAGCAGTTAAAACTCTTCACCTGAATCTCTCTTTTAAGTGTGTTTTTAATGCATTTTATATGATGAGCTGAGTTACTTGTATACTGTATGCAATCACAAGTGGACAACAGAGGGGTTTTAGTGAACACAGGTTTAGCAAAAACAAGAACAGAATAATATAATAGTTCATCAGTCCCTAATAATTACTTGGTTTAGAGGCAAATAGTGGCTTGTGGGTTTTTAAACAAAATATTAGCAGGCTACCACGCTGAACGAGATTAACTCTGCCCGACAGATCTGTCAAAAGAAGCCAGGTGCTGATATCAGATCAGGCATCAGATGCTCCCACAGGCACCACCAACAAAGGAAAATACAGAAACTTCATATAATCTGCCTTAATGTGCAATAAATCCAATAACAAAAATGCGTAATGAGTTTCACACCTTCACTGGCGTGAAAGTACATCTGTACTTCATTGGTCGGTGGCAGACGAGCCCCCTGCTGGCGACCAATAGAGTCGCTCGTACAGACTTTTAAAATCCTGGTACTGCAACTTGGCCAGCAGAGACCACTGGTCTCCCTGCTCCAACAGTTAAAGGTCCATACAAGCGACGTTATTGGTCTCTTTGTGAGTGGGGAGACCAGTGGTCTCTGCCGGCCATGTTGCGGTACCAGGATTTTAAAAGTCTGTACGAGCAACTCTATTGGTCCCCTGCAGGGGCCTCCTCTGCCATCAACCAATGAAGTACACCTGGAGTTAAAAAGGCCATGCGAGTGAGCCTATTGGTCGCCTGCAGGGGCCTCCTCTGGCATCAATCTATTGGCTGATCCCAGAAGAGGCCCCTGCAGTGACCAATAGAGTTGTTTACACGCCTCATTTCCGCTTCCGTTAACCCCTGTGATGCTGTGTAGATAAGGTAGACTAGATGGGGAAGAGACCAGGGAGATTAGTAGATGAAGACGGACATCAAGATTCTTCGTGTTGTGTGTCTTCCACTTCGTCTACGTTTTGCCGCCGCCATGTTCGTATGTTCGGTATTTGGGCTGAACAACGAAACCGCACCCTTCGTGTTCGTTTTCATGTTCGCCCGAATACGAATGCACAGGTCTATTAAAACACAATAATTCAATGATTAAGAGGTGTTCCCCAATACTTTTGTCCATATAGTGCAAAAACATTTGCACTCAATATGTGCGACAGTGCAATGGTCATCATCATCATCCCCATAGCAATAACCAAAAACCCAAGATAAATAACCAATATAATGTAGTTGATTAAACACAAGATTTATCAGTGTCCTGGTATTTATTCTTAAAATGAAGTCACCCATTTTTTCGTTTTCATGTTCGCCCGAATACGAATGCACAAGTCTATTAAAACACAATGATTCAATGATTAAGGGGTGTGCCCCAATACTGACCAGCCTAAACACCCACTAGCTGTATTTCCACACCAGACCCATAGGTTGTGTTCAGGGCCTCTACTTGCCCTAAGAAAACAGGAGAACTCAACCTCTCCTCTCCACAGTCGGTCTTATTGTCAGGCTCCAGGTGGTTTTAATGCCCAGCATTTATACACAATGCAGTCTTTGGAGGAATCCCGGACTGAAGTCTACAGACATCTAGTCTCTTGCAATAGTTGGCATGGATTTTCCAGTGGATGGGGAATGGAGAAGGGGCCCACCTTGCTCTTCAATTGCTCCACCCCAGGGACCCACATACATGAATTCTATAACACTTGTCCCCAAATGCCAAACAAATCATCTTACATGGGTAAACTATTTGAGGTGTTTCAATTTTGCTTTTCCTGATGTTTGCTGTACCTGGTGCTTTATAAATACCCTTTATAAAACACTCTTACGCAGAAAGCTCAATTAGGTAGTTGTTGTAGGTCAAAACATTAACCAGGCCAATCTATTGTTCTTTTCCTCGTTCAAATGGCTTGATTTTGATGATGGCTGACAATTTAAGGAGAAAAGGTTGCACCCTTCTTATGGGTTTTCAGAGAGCATTTGAACGTTGCATTTCAGGGAGAAAGTCTGATGGAATGGGAATTCCACAGAAGGGGTAATTTTTTTCATTCTTCTTACAAAGTGTGCCATTAATATAATAGATTGCTGCCAAACTATGCATTCTACAGATTAACCACAGACGCCAATTTGATGGAAATCAATTTACAGCAAACAAAAAGTGAAGTTCACAGAGTATTAAAACACAATATATATATATATATATATATATATCATCAAGAGCCTTAAAAGCAAGATGTGTTCAGCCTCATTGCCCACAAAAGCCACATGTTTCATAAGAAAGGTTACATCACAGGGGGAAATTCCGTAACATTCATGTGAGTAATAGCACCCAAAGAGAAAATGTTCACAACCATTTCTAATAGCCAGGAGGCACCAAAAAACGGAGGTAATGAGAGATCCCATGAAATCAATGAGCTGTTCTTCTATAATACATTTGCCTGGCATAGTATCTATCTGCTCTTGTCAGCAATGATTTAAACATGTGCATTGGATAGCAGATTTGTAGTGACATAAATATTTTTTCATAACTAAACTTAGCAATGCGAGAGAGCAACAACATTTCAACTCATGTGAAACTCATGTGCTCTTTAAATATTTTATTATAAAAGTTACAACACACCTTTTAACATTTTATCTTATCTAGCCCAACTTGAATTTTGTGAAATATTTTAAAAGGAAGCGTAAGTGGGATTTCTATATAAAAGCAGGATTTTGGGAAATGCTTATTAACGCTGTGTAAGAATTGTATTTGACAGCTGCTTTGTTTTATTATTATCTTAAAAGTAAGATCATTGGCCAAACTATTAGCATGAAACTTTTACCAGTAGCACTTTAGAGTTTATTGTTTGGAACATCATGAACTAAGGGAGGCAGTTAACATTTAATAACTGTTAGAATCAAGTCAGTATATTTAAACTTTATAGTCAGTATCACAGTGAGAATGTAACTACCACATTTGAGCAAATGCTGTTTCTCCTCCAGAATAAAAAGCTGTCTCTGCCACTTCCACAGTCATACACTCAAATGTAATGCGTGGATTTTAATTGTTTATTGTTACTTGTTCATATATGACCAAACATTATTAGTTCATAAAATGTATGCTGAAATACGCAGGCCCAAATTCCCTAGTGGGCCACTGAAACACATTCACCTGATCTGCCACTCCAGCATACAGCAACCAGCTGGATATGCCCAGGTGTACGTTAAGTATCCAGCCATCAGCCGCACTTACATCAGAAGGCGGATACTGGCTTTAACCCCTTGAGGAGAAACAATGTGCCAGGAACGTTACAGAAAAGCATCCCATTGGTGACAATTGACGTGCCTGGCACGTAATGAGTTTAAAAGGGTATAGAAAGCAATCTATGATCTAGAATTGTTTTTTTTGTCCAAACGGTGTTGCTGCAATGACGAGGCTGGTAGTAAAATGTGTACATGGAAAAAGTTGAAATATCAGCATTTTAAATAGCCTGGGGTGTCTAGTTTTCAAACATATATGGTTTGATAAGAGTAAATTGAATCTTCAAAGATGTCCCAAATAGGACATGGGGCAGAATTTTCAACAAGCCAAAATTCCAAGTTGAAAAATTGTGCATGTCCCAAACATGACCTATTACCCCCAAACAACCATCCAAAATACGTGAATGGGTGGTATCACTGTAGGAGATGTTGCTGAACACATATCAGGGTGTTGTCTGACAGTGACATATACCAGGAGCTGTAAATGCATACCTGAAGTACAATGTGTGTGAAAAATAAACACAAAATAGTTACTATCGCAAAGGCTGATTTAGTGCATAGAGGTAAAATTAGTGCATTTGAAATACCCTGAGATGTCTAGTTTTGACACATATATGGTTTGATGGGGGTAAATTGAACTGACTGGCTTCAAAGATGTCCCAAATAGGACATGAGGGCAGTATGACCAGATTTGAAAAAAATGGTTTTGAAATAGCAATATGCTTCTTGTACATATTGCCCTATCACAAACCCCCCAAAAAACATTGAGTACCGTATTGGCTCGGATATAGGCCGCCCCCGTATATAGGCCGCACCCTAAAAGTTTGGTGCTTTTTTAAAGAAAAAGTTTTTTTCTTTGAAAAAGCACCAAAAAAACATGCTGCCACTGCCCCCCCGAGATATGCTGCCACTGTCCTCCTCCTCCCCCCCCCCGAGATATGCTGCCACTGTCCTCCTCTGCCCCCCCTCGACTTACCGGAGCAGACTCCCGGGTGTCTTGCGGGGCCGGCGGGGGACATCTACGCAATACGCGTATACAACTTCCGGTGCCGGCACCGGAAGTTGTATACGCGTATTGCGTAGATGTCCCCCGCCGGCCCCGCAAGACACCCGGGATTCTGCTCCGGTAAGTCGGGGGTGGGCAGAGGTAAAACGCATCGTGCGGACGGTCCGCACGATGCGCTTAGACAACCTCCCGTGCCGGCACCCCCCCATGGGAAGTGCTGGCAGGGGAGGCTGTCTGAGCGTATCGGGCAGTAGGATGCAGGTCCCCTGCACCGCTGCGGGGGATCTGTATCCTTACCCCGCTGCCTGCCCGGCGCCCGGGACTACATGTCCCGGGCGTCGGGCGCTAGACCCCGAATATAGGCCACACCCCCACTTTAAAGACTTAAAGTCGGGGGAAAAAGTGCGGCCTATATTCGAGCCAATACGGTATTTCTAAACTCAGGACAAATATTATAATCTATTTAGCAGTTTTTTTTTCATTACCTTTTGTAGATGATTAGTAAATTATGACATGATCAAAATAATGGTATCTAAAGAAAGCCTTGCTTGTCCTGGAAAAATATATAACTTGTGTGGGTATAGTAAACAAGAAAGAAGAAAATTACAGCTAAACTTGAGCGCCACAGAAATGTTAAATCATCCCTTGTCACGGGGGGTACAACAAATAAAAAAACAGCTCTGGTGGCCCTGGCATCGTGCATAAAATGCCAGGGCCACCTTTTCATCACCAGCCTGGCCCTAGAAATATTCAGTCAATATCCCTTTGTTACTTCACAGTGTCCGGCAATTTTTTCTCCAGAATATTATTTTGAGTTTGAAATACTTACTAATAATTCTTGTAGCCTGCTCTGTAAAAGAAAATAATCTTAGCACAAATCATAGTTGCTGGGGTTTTCTTCCAGGTTTGAGTATTGGACAGAGCAACCACAGAGTAACAGAAGGAAATGATCCATATGTTACAGTTGATTACACCGGTTATGGATGTTAAGAGGAATAGATATGATAATGCTAAAATATATGGGGGGGTTAGGTGAGAAAACAATTATGGAACACAATTTTCAAAGTAAAGCAATCACCAAGAATATTCCATTGGTTGCTACTAATTTTTCCACCTTCTCCAGAATTAATTTTGTGATTGTTTTATTGTGCCTTACTAAACCTGTTTAGGTCAGGTACCTTGTCATTGGTATGTAACCAGTACATTATTCTAAGACATTTTATTTCATTTCTCTGTTTAGGCTTAGGGTATATTGTTAATGTTGCTACTTGCAATATTTACAGACATATTTACAGGTTGCCGTGTATATTTTAGGAAAGAGATTACCAAATGCTCTTGGTTATTTATCACAGTCAGCCTTTATCTCAGGCTACAACCTGGTTAGCCTAGGGATCAATATTCTTTTCACCTCTTTAATATTCCCAATAATGCATAGTGTAAAGTTTTGCCTATTTTCTGCATTTGTTTTCAAATTATAATAATTGTGAAAGAAACAGCAAAATTATACAATGTATTAAATACACACAAGCAAACAGAAAGTTCAGTTTCCTTATTGCCAACCTTCTGGTTATTATGTTAATATTATGCATATTAGGAAGCTCATTAGAACCATACTATACATTAATCTGCAAGTAGACTCATTTTCATAAGTTGTTTTGATGCAATAAATCTGCTGATTGCTGACTGTTCTTTTTTTGTGACATGTGCCATTAAATATGTTACTGGGGAAAAAGTGCAGATGAACAATCTGCTAGCATAATAATGTATAAAATACGTGCTACATAACACAGATATAGTTATGAAGCATACTCTGTACATGTTTTGTAGAGAAACGTTTAAGTATAAATTTTTGTGGGATTCCATATTATTTTTATAGAAATTGTAAACCTGTAGATTGAACGGATTGTGCAGTATTGGTGGGCTTCCTGCTGTCCTGCTTCCAGAGGTTCAGCAGTTGGATATATTTTACACAATAATTTGTAATAGTTCTCAAAAGGACAAAACATGTTAGATATTCTTATAAAAAAACAACTCTTAATAACCCCCCAAACGAATTTGGAATGTGTGAGGCTTTGTCATGCAAAAAATTTAAAGCAATTTTTAGTTAACCATATATAGATATAGATAGATAGATAGATAGATAGATAGATAGATAGATAGATAGATAGATAGATAGATAGATGGTATATAGAGCAATAGGTTAATAGTCAATATTTGTATTTGTAATTTTGCTATTCCATCTCTATGCTTGGGATTTTTATACAAAATATATGTATACAAAATTAAATTTATTTGCAAGTTGTTTCATTATTTTTGCAATAACATTATAACAATGTCGGTTGGAGAGATATGAATTCCTTCAAGCAAATCATTTTACAATCACAAGAATATTTTCAAGGAGACTTACTAAGAAAATCAATGATTTCTGTGGACATCTAAACAGACACACATTATCTATTATATTGTCTGAAGAAAAAAAAAAGAAAAAAAGTAACAATAATTGGACCAGATGCTACATGCTCCTATATTTAATCATATAATTCTGATTTAATGTGCAAATATAATATTGAGGTGCATTTTATTAGTGCCTCTGTTAGCATTAGATCATTAATGCTGATACAAATGCAGATGACACTAATAAACAGCATACTGAACAATGATACAAGAATTAGATGGAGGAATTAGAGGAACATTTGCAATTACTTTGCTGTGAAAGTAATGTTATTTCTCTTTTAGGTACAACAGAGTAATTTGATAAGACAGATTGAAGTAATTAGATTTTTAATGATTTAGAAAATTTTAATTATGCTTGGTTTCAACTGATACCTTTTTAATATGGATTATATTATAATGGCCGTTATATAATGCATTGGCCAGCTATTGCCGGGTAGTGCTTGAAGACCATAATTTGGCAATATGAACATTATTGCCTCATCATTTTTGCTATGCTTATTGATGTTTAATGTGTTTGGAAAATGTTGTAATAAAATTGTGTGCTATATAGTTATAGCAATGGACTATGATATAGAATTATGTTTCTCTAAGGTTTAAAATATAATTTTCTTGTTTCTTTTCGGTACCATCATACTTAAATATTAACGTTGAAGATAATCTTGCTTTTGTATGCAAGATTGGTAATTAATAATTTGGGGGCTTTGGTTATTACAACGACTAATAACACAGAAATGTTACAGTGAAGGCCAAAGGTTTACATTCAGTTAGGCTAAAGATATTCAAATATAAGGTATCTGCTTGGTTCACATTAAAGGTAATTTTAAAACAAAATTCTTTCAGCTTCACTTTGTCAGAATTCCTGTCAGGAAGATTCCAGAAATTGATGTAGTGATTTTTTTTAGGATTGTCTAATTGGCTATATATTATAATCAATATAATTGGTACTTGTGGCTATATTTAAGGGACCACTTGTAGAGCAACTCAGTCAAGACATCAGAAAAAACATTTTGGACCACAAGTCACGTTTCTTCTTAGGAGCAATTTCCAAACAACTGTAGGTTCTACAATCAACTGTACAAATAATTGTATGCAAATATAGAAAGTATGGGACCACAAAAACACTGCATCTTTCAAGAATAAGGCAAACAGTAACTCCAGGGCTGAACTTACTTTGGTCCAAGATGTTCAACTGAACCCAAAGACAATACAGGAGCTGATGAAGGGGTTGGAGGCATCAGGTACCAAAGGATCTACACCCACCATTTAGAGAGCCCTAAATTGCTATGGCCTGAAAAGCTGTCATTCCAAGAGGTTGTCTTTGGGAAATAGACATATGAGTGCTGCCAGCATTGCTGCAGAGATTGAAGGGGTGGGGGGTCAGCCTGTCAGTACACCGCACACTGCATCAAATTGGTCTGCATGGCTGTCGTCCCAGAAGGAAGCCTCTTCTAAAGATGAGGCACAAAAAAACCCGCAAACAGTTTGCTGAAGACAAGCAGACTAAGGACATGGATTGCTGGAACCATGTCATGTGGTCCGATGAAACCAAGATAAACTTATTTGGTTCAGATGGTGTCAAGCGTCTGTGGCAGCAACCAGGTGAGGAGTACAAAGACAAGTGTGTCTTGCCTACAGTCAAGCATGGTGGTGGGAGTGTCATGGTCTGGGCCTGCATCAGTGCTGCCGGCACTGGGAAGCTACAGTTTATTGAGGGAACCATGAATGCCAACATGTACTGTGACATACTGAAGCAGAGCCTTTCTAAACAATTTTGAACTGGTACAAGACCCCTGTAGTTACACCAGTGATTGTTCCCATTTCTCTTTAACACTCTCATTTCTTTTTATCTCTCCCCTTTGTCTCCTTTCTTTTTATTTCTTTGTTCTCTTTACTCCCAATTCCATTTACTTAATCTCTCCTCCTCTTTTCTCTCTCTCTCACTTTTTACTTTCTTTCTCCCTTTGCTCCACTTTTTGATTATCTCTCCCCCCCTCCTGGATCCTCCTCTTTCTTATTATTTCTATATTTGTTCTTCATCACCTCCTTTCTTTTAATAACTCCTTTATTCTTGCATTTTGCTTTATCTCTGTACCCATTTCCCCCCCTCTTATTATCTCTCCCTTTGTCTGCAGTCAGTCAATCAGTCAGAGATGGCGTCTCAGTTGGGGAGCACATTAGAGGCACACAATTTTGCTCTATAGAATAGCTCCTCTATTCCAGTGTCCATCTGCACCCAGACAGGAAGAGAGATAGCCACTGAATGTGGCTGCATAATGGATACAGATATAATCCAGTGTTAAAGTAGATCGTACAGGCTCAGCCATCAGTAATGGCTGAACCTAGACATTGACAAGCCCCAATCATGATCAAGCTTTGCGGTTGCATATAAGATGATGAGGCTAGATTTGAGCTTGCTCAGTGTTATAGTTTTAAGTCTCTTATAGTCTACTGTTTGACCTTGTCCCACTACACTCATGTGAAGGCAGTAGTCTCTCGGGGACATCTGCTTGCCTATTGAGCATTTGCAGGAGATTCCGTGAGAGTTCACACTATCCTTTCCCTCTTATCTGTGGCATACTCAGAGTTGTTGTTGCAATGTGTTACATTCCACTCATCATGGTCTTGTTAAAGTACCCCAATTTCTGTTTCAAAACCATCCAAAATTCAGATATAAAAATGTAGAATTGGGCCAACTTTTCGTGTTCGTCTTCGTGGGGGAAAAAATCTTTGTATTCTGCGAATATTCGCCCATTCCTGTCTTCAATTCGATGATGCCAGACGAGCCCCTGCTGACGACCAATAGGGTCGCTCGTACAGACTTTGAAAATCCTGGCCCAGCAACTTGGCAGGCAGAAACCACTGGTCTCCCTGCTATAACAGTTAAAGGTCTGTACAAGCAACTTTATTGGTCGTTTGTACGGACTTTTAACTGTCGGTGCAGGGAGATGTTATGGTCTAGCTGCTTTTCTGCTGCATTGCTGGAGGCTAATACAGCCTGGCTGGGTTGCCATGTCTATACTCCTGTCACTACTGTGACTCAGCCCATTGTCCAGCCCACAGCCAGCCCCTTTTGGCTATTTAAGCAGCTAAACTTCACTTCCTCCTTGCCCTTGTGTTGTTTCCGGCTGCAACACTCTGTGTTCCTGAATTCCTGTGCATGACCTGGCTTTCTCTGACATCCCTCTTGGCTCCTGATTCCTGGCTTGATCCTGACTTCACTGATCTCCGTATTCCTGACCCCGGCTTGTCTTTTGGTATATGCTCTTGGATCACGATTTGGCTTTGTTCACCATTGTTATTACAATAAAGGTGATTGCATCTTACGTTTCGTGTCCGTCTGGTTCCTGGTCCCTAACAGGAGACCAGTGGTCTCTGCCGGCCAAGTTAACCCCTGAAGGCGAACCTACGGATTTCCGGTCCCGTTATCTACGCAGGATTGCAGGGGTTAATGGGAGCAGAAATCCGTAGGTTCGCCATCAGGAGTTTAAAAGGCTGTACGAATGAGCCTATTGGTCGCCTGTAGGGTCTTCCTCTGGCATCAACCAATTGGTTGATGCCAGACGAGCCCCTGCTGGCGACCAATAGGGTCGCTCATACAGACTTTTTAAAATCCTGGACCAGCAACTTGGCTGGCAGAGACCACTGGTCTCCCTGCTATAACAGTTAAATGTCTGTAAAAGCGACTTTATTGGTCGTTCGTACGGACTTTTAACTGTTGGAGCAGGGAGACCAGTGGTCTTTGCCAGCCAAGTTAACCCCTAATGGTGAACCTACGGATTTCGGCTAGCGTTATGTCTGCAGCGTCGCAGGGAGCAGAAATCCGTAGGTTCGCCGTCAGGAGATAAAAAGGCCTGCTGTGTTTTAAAATGCCCAGGCCTATTTTAAGTTCTAGTCCACCCCTGATGACCTCTGACCTGGTTCAACCCGCTGTGATGTCAGGGGTTCTTTTTATATTGCTTGCTTCAGACACTATGATCATCTGCAGCTCTGGTTGGAAACAGCATCACATGTTTGGGAGCCCTCACTACCTACCTTTCGGTATCCTTCCATCAATAGTAGAGAAAAAAAAACACTAATACCACCACCCTTGCTATAAAAAAAGATGGGATACAAAAGGGTAATTGAATCCCGGGAATATTAAATCCAAAAAACCTGAAAAAATAAAGGACTCCTCAAAAATGAACTTTTATTACAAGTACATAAAAAGAATACAAGTGGTAGATATAGTTCCTAATATAAAATCATAGGGTGAGATATATTGTGTAATGTATGGAGACAAGAGCTCTACCTAATATTCACAAACTGTGGACCTTCTCCCTGTATAGGGCAATATTTAGGCAATTGGAGACTTTCGAAGGAACTCTCTAGAAGTGTGGATAGGCAGGGGATTTAACTCTGTGTAAAATAGCCTGCAAGGAGAAGGTCCAGAGTTTGTGTTTAGGTACTTGTGTTTAGGTACATTAGAATTTATCATACCTTATTATTTTGGGTTATCAACAGTATAAATCATTTACCCAATTGCAATTATAATAAAGATTAAATTGCTTTATTTTTTCCATTTTTTGGATCAACAAGGGGGACAATACACTTAGCTGTAATGACACATTTTATGTCACACACAAGAAAAAAATGATTTTACTATGAAAACAGTATTTGTTCAGTTTAAACTATTATCTCTGTCCTTCATAGCTGCCTATTGCTTGTTAATATGTATTTTTCTCAACTAAAAAAAACAGCACTATAGATATTTTGTATATAGAATAACAAAAAAACAGAACACAGCAGTACGTATGGTTGTACTACTTCTAAGAAACATGATCCTATTCCTGTTTTGCTTAGGAATAACATGGGATTTGCTACATAACATATATTGCATTGAAATCAATATTTATTCTTCCTTTTTTACTGCCTCTGGATTTTGTTACTTTTATACCAACTTTTTGTAACTAGTTGCCGTCTTTGTGTATTATAAAAAAAAACATGTGCTTTTCATCATTGCTTTCTATGGTAAGATCGTAAATTATATTTCTGGGTTTTTACGACTTTACAATATTCTACAATGCACTTTTGCACCTTATAATGGCATCCAGGCTTAGGGAATAAAATGATATTCACCAGCAGCTGTTGAAATAGATTTTGGTTTTACATGGTCAGATGAGAGTTTGTGTTCTGGAATTCTGTTTTATGCTGTATTGGTCTCGGGCAAGCTTTTGTAATTTCTCTGGAGAGTTTCATTATTTTTGTATTGTTCACCCTATGAATTAAGGTTTCCAACTTTCCGAGAAAACCAACAGTGCATGTGTCAGTTATGTTTTTTTGTGGTTATATAACCATTCTTTCCCATTATTTTTTTCACTGTAAGAAGTGGAAAAAACACTCATCTCGTGGCATCCTTTGTGCTAAATTAAGCTTCAGTCTAGAAAATGAGCTTCAAGCAGGTTGTGTTATATATTGTTAAGATTCAATTGATTTCCATTTCTATTGCTTTGCTAAACGTACAAGTCTGCATGTATAATATATATACTGTCAATGAAATGTGAGTTATACAAGTGTAACCTGACATCGCTGCACTATGATATCCAGACTCTCCTTTTTTCTACTTTCTATTAGAGTAGTGTTTAATGATGCTCAACCCAGTAATCATATGGTCTGTATGGGAAGTGCCAGGTTGTGTTTTACTGTTGGATTTAATTCTCTGACAGCCTTGAAGGAGCTTTCATTTGTTAAACAGAATTTCATAGTAACTACAGCTATGATTCATATTTTTCGTTTCAATGCCATACAATTTTAATACTGGCAAAAACAGACAAAAAGTATGTGATGGGAATTTATACTAAATATGTTGAAATATCAGCATTATTAGGACAATGGGAGCATTGCAATTTGTCAAAAATAAAAGTATTGCTGATAAAGTCCCATGATATAGAAACTTAAACATCAGACATATTTTAGTTTGCAAATTGAACTTTTCTTGCTGACTAAATATTGGACACATTTTCATTGTATTTTCTAATAACTGGGGGAAACTGTAAACAAGCAGTACAACAGAGTACAAACCTTATTATTTCTTTTTCTATGGTTGAAATGTTGTAGCAAGCTAATTTTGCTTTCCTTGTTTCTCCATTCTCTAATTTAGACAAATTGCCACTTTGCAGCTTTTACCAGCCTCTTTATAAGTGATTGTGCTGATCCACCTCTCTTAAATAGTTTAAATGCCCTTTCACTAATGATTATTAGTAAAGGCAGGTTTTGGTGGGGTTTTTTTTGTCTGTAAATGGCTCTTTATGAGGCAAATACTATTGTGTAAAATGTTACTTCCATTTGTTACTGATTTTTATATACTTAGCTAATTTGAAGGGCTAGGTAAAAAGTATTGTATTTTCTCGTGTAAGTTACACAGAAAAAATACTAATAATCAGTAGTTGCAGAAACAAAGAAAATATATATTCCATAATAATATTTGCACACATACACTATAATCAGCTTATGGACTTCTAAATTAAAACTTGGTGAAAAGTCAGCTATAGACTACTGATCAACTGAAACATACTGAGCCAACAAGCTAATAGCTTGTATTCAGTATCAGCGGAAAGAAAATACATATTTTCCCATAGTATATGCACACAGACTCGAATAATGATTAGCTTAATTTCAAATCATTGTTTTTTTATTAAAAAAATATATATATGAAACCAGAATTTGCTGGAAGTTGGACTGAGAAATCCCGTTCTTGTTGTGGAAGTGACTCCCTTAATCACAATATACTGGTGGCCAGGGAGGTATGGTGTGGTGTACCTTAAGCTGCACAATGGCTGGCTGACAGTACTGAGATTGTAAGTAGCATTGGTGATGATACTAAACTAAGTTGAGCCCTGTCTCCTCTGTATTGTCTGCACTGTACTCAGATTGCTTTGTCAATAATCCACTCTACTCTTCTGTGTACCCAGAAAGATATATATACGTCACATGTGCCCCAGGCTATTTATGGTGGGAGATATTTTCAAGCCTATTTCAGATGTGCCAAAAGTTTTTGTCATTGCAACATTCTCTGTAGAAAGCATAGAACAGAATGGCACCATATACTGTATAAATAAAAGACAACAGCTAAGGGTCAGAGAAACATAATTGCTCAAACTTTATTTACTTTGTTACCTTCTACAGAACTTTTTATTTTTACTTAATATTTTATATATATATATATAAAAAAGGGATTCTGGGCATAGAATATTTTAGTCTCATTATCACCTCAGTATGAATTGGCAATATTTGTAACAAAAATATACATTTATTTAAAATAAAATATTTCACAAAATGTTTGCATTGGTGGCATTTTTGTGTGTCAGTAAAATACAGAATTGTTAATGTGTAATTTAATTCTTAAATTCCTTTGGAAAGCAATTTTGAAGACTGGGTATTAAAACATCTATCAGCTCAACTTTTTAATCGAGTTTTTGTTTGTTTTGTGCTGCTCAATCACACTCCATTAGCACATGATTTATATTTAATAGGCATAAACAAAAAATAACTCTTTGGAAAAAAACAAACATTTAATGTTATTTCATAATATTTAAACAAATATATAGTGCTTTTTACACCATTCTCATTTTACAGAACTAAAGCTTACAGCAAAACACACAATATAATATTTGCAGTCTAAGTCTAGGATAGTCTTATCAAAGAAGGTACTTTAATATACATTATTAAAAAATTTAAAATAAATAAATGAAAAGCACTCCTCCTATGATGTCCAACAATTCCTCCTCTGAGCAACTAGGCTTGGGAGTCCTGGGGCTTTTAGTACCCCTGGCAAAGGGCAGGGTACAACTTGACCTGGGGAGAACAGTGGCTTCGGCACCAGGATTTAAAAGTCTGGAAAAGCGACTCTATTGATCACGGGCAGGAGGCTCGTCGAGCATCAATCAATGAAGAGCAGCTGCCCTTCATTGGTTGATACTAGAGGAGCCTTTTAACTCCTAGAGCGACCCTACAGATTCCTGTTAACCCCTGCTATGCTATGAAGACTTAAGGTAGACTAGAGGCAGTGACTTGTATGGTGGGGGAGGGTCCTTAGATATTAGCTAGGAGATATTTATGAAAACGAAGAAGAACATGACAATTCTTCGTGTTTCAACAATGAAAGCACAACATTTGTGTTCATTTTCATATTCTCATGAATACAAATGCACAAGTCTAATCTTTACATTAAACTTCAGTTGCCATCACTTCTGTAGTTTGGTAATTTATATGACATATTATAAAATGCATCTGAACAGTTGTAAACGTATGCTTAGGATGCTCCGGGACATTGCTTAGCATTTTCTTTGTATTTATTTGTCACAGAATTTCTTTTGTGTTTATTGATGAATTACGTTTTGCATCCTGTTTTTCTTTCATCCAGTGGCATCAATCGATCTTCAATCTGTTATTGTTTTACTAAGGAGCATGTTCAATATCAGTATGTATCATAAACAATTATAAAAGTTAAAATAACAGTAGATGTATTAGATCACAGGAGTGAATTCCCATGGGACACTAACAAAACTCTAGCGTAGTTTAAAGTAAGCATTTGAACCCATTTTAATATGTTAGGAATAATGTTTGCTCAACTTTCCCATTAGGTGCAGAGAGCCTATTAAAAATTAAAGCAAAAAAAAAAAAAGAATAGCATTTTGACTTAGCACAGTACCTTGGTAATGGAGTAGAACTGTAACTATGATGTTTATTGTCATTTTTCTATGATGGATATACTCTGTCCAATAAGCATTTCAGTGATAAGTCACATTTTATGATGCATCTTGCAACTCCAATTCATGATATCAGCATAGTTACAAATTGGAAACTGAATAGCTATTTTGAGAGAAAAAAAACTGGTGTTTCTTTAATAAAGAATCCTGCTGCTTCTCTCAAAAGCCAAACTGTGCCATCTAAGACATGATTGTCTCATGTTGACTCAAGATGCTTCATGTGACTTTTTCTGCTTTTATTGGTGCCGGAGCCATATGCTGGAACTGTGGGAAGCATACATACAGAAGCAAATAGGAAATATGGAAGTTCCATAATCTGTCACATCAAACCTTAAGAACTACAGGGCATAGGGAGAAGAAAATATATATTAGAAGAAATGTGCACTTAGTTTACGTCAACATTTCTATTCATCAATTTATACAATGACAAGCGGTAGCTGAAATCTGTTTAATAAAATATCAAATTGTTTTTTAAAGTTAGACAATGAAGATGGATAATTGGGTTCTCACTTTAACTACTAGTGGAGTTATAACTTGTACAAGAAAATGTATTTCTTACCACTGGCCTTAAAATATATGTCATAACTGCTCTTAACTGCCATTGACTTACGTTCAGATTTTGTTTATCTACATAGTAACATAGTAATTGATTTCAAATTAAACAGCAAAATGTAGGTTGCTACTATAACACTGTATTCCATGTTTCAATCATAACATTTATAAAAATGACAAAAAAATCAATCAGTAATACAGTAATACAAAGTAATATATGTTTTGTCTAGTTAAATTTAAGATGCCAGCAGTGGCGACTGAATCTTTTATGGTTATGGTTAAGTGAGGACTGGAATTTTCAATGCATGTGTTTAAAAAATGCAAAAAAATACAATACTATTGAATAATTGCAATAGAAGGAAGACAACTGAGAACAGATGTTGCTGCTATTCAAATCATCAGGAAAGAAAGATAAAATCCTGATTATAATTTGAGTGGAATAATGAAACTCCTCTATAGTGGAACATTCTTGTTGATGTATATAAATCGCCCCTAATGGAGCATGATTGCATTATTTAAAAAGAAGACCTGAGTGCTGGGGACTACTTGTGTATTTTTGTATGTTACTCTGCTGGGCTACCACTCACCAGGTTGCAAGAAATTGGTTGGTGTGCAGTAGAATACTATATCTATATAGTATCTGACAAACGTACACCCCCTCACATTTTTGTAAATATTTTATTATATCTTTTCATGTGACAACACTGCAGAAATTAACCTCAATCGGCCCAGCACATATAATTAAACAAGTGATATTAACATAATGATGCCATATTGGGAGTTATGCACTACCACTGTGTCTCGCTCAATATATAGTGATACGAGTTATGGTGCATCACTGTCAATGTCTGGCACAGTATATACTGATGTGAGTTATGTTGTGTCACTATCTGTGTCTGTCTTGCCATATAATAAGAGATATGCTGTTCCAGCCTCAGTGTCTGGACTACTATATAAAGATAGGAGGTATACTGTTGTGGTATACCACTGTCAAGCTCAGTAAATATTGGTGAGAGTTACACTGTACCAACGTTAGGCTCAGGATAGTTTATGGGAGTTATGCTGTACCACCAGATGTACCATCAGATCTTCACCAGGAGGCAAAGTTCACAGAGAAGCAGATATATAAAAAAGACATGGGGAGAAGTTGCCAAAGAAAGAAGACAAAAGAAAAAGGAGAGTCAAGAGAGGAAGCAAAGCTGTGGGAAAGGAGACAGGGACACAAAAGCCCCCCTGCCGATGCCACTGCTCATTATCTACCCTTCCTCTCCCTACCTTCTCATTATCTACCCTATCTCCCCCGCCTTTGTACTTTACTTACCTTCCAGCTGTCCTGCGGCGAGAATCTCCCTGCTCTGCCGTGGTGCACACTGCTTCGCTGCTGAGCGCCGGAAATGACGTCATATTAATTCCGGCATTCAGCATTACAAGCCGAGACCGAGCTAGAAGGCTCGCAGAGGGGAGAGAGGAGCACAGAGCAGGTGCTGAAAACTTGATAAGCGAAAACAAATGGGCGCACCCCTCTCTCTCCACTGCTTAAAAAAAAAGGCACTTGGGGCAGCTGCCTGGGGCAATTGCCCCACACTGCTCCATGGCAGGGCCGGCCCTGCATATGCCCTGTTTAGCTTTTGTGACTAGAATTTCTTGTGAGTGTTTCTGCAGTCCACTGCAATCCCTTTTATCATGGTTATTGTGCCATTGGTGTGTTTTCTTTACTTTTAACAGATCCTCACTACAGGCTTTTATACCACATTTAAGTTATGAGTGCATTACGAGCATATGTTCCCCATATGTTTGAAATATTTCACTATTGCTGTTTCTCAATATATATTCTGCGCATCTCCAATATTCTTGCACCGCGACCGAGGCAGAGGCCTTGCAGAGGAGAGTGAGGGGAGCTAAGTGGTTGCTCACTAAGTGAATTAGTGAGTGACTGTAAAAGTGTTTGTGTGAATCATAGGTGTATACTTGATTTGTCAAAGGCAAACATGGTATAAACAGGGTGTTGAAGCATTGGGGACAAAGATGGCACAGGTAGCGTGTTTATGGGACAAAGATGGCGTAAGCTCAGCTGTTTGGGGACAATGTTGACTCATGCTGGGCTGTTTGGGGACAAAGATGGAACGTCCTATTTATGTGTAATTTGGGTGCTGGTCAGGTTATATGTGGGCAATTTGGACGCCAGGGCTTGCTTTGGGGTATGCGACCTGTGATCTATACCTGTAATTTAGGTTTTTTTTTTTATCTGTACCTTTAATGCCAAGTTTATATTTGATTTCCAATTGGTCTGTACCTGCAAAGCTGGGTTTGTGTCTTATTCTGTTGATCTGTATCTGCTATGCTATGTTTCCATCCATTATTTATGTTAACCTGCAAAAAAAAGGATTTGTATGTCTTATTAGTTGATCAATACCTGGAGTGCTGTTTCCATGTGTTGTTTATTTGATCTATGCCTTCTGTGCTGAGTTTACATGTGATTTCCAGTTGATCTATACCCTGCAATGCTGGGTTTGTGTGTTCTGTTGATCTATACCTGCAGTGCTATGTTTCCATACATTTTTTATGTACAACTGCATATACAGGGGTTTTATGTCTTATTCAGTTGCACGTGCTGTTTCCATGTGTTGATTTTTTGATCTATACCTGAACAACAGGGAGTGAGTAAAAGAGAGGTGTGGTTTAGTGGATGAGGGGACAAAGGGACTTTGGTGATGATTACGGGGAGAGAGGATCTCTCAATGTCACGGTGCAGTCAGGAGGAGGGAAGACTGCACTCACTCTCACAGTCTTCCCCTGATCTGCAGTCAGTGTGGCAAATATTTTTTTTTTGTTGTGGTAGCAGAGGAAGTGATTGAATACTAGGGAGCGGTCCAATTTTTTCACTATAAAATATATTGTCAACAGGGTCTGATATTGATATATATTGGCAGCAGGGTCTAATATTGATATATATATATATATATATATATATATATATATATATATATATATTGGCAGCAGCGTCTAATATTTATTTATATATATAGATATATATATATATATATATATATATATATATGTATAGGCAGCAGGGTCTAATATTTATAGATATGTATGTATATATATATATATACATATATACAGCAGGGGCTAATATATATATATATATATATATAATATATATATAGGCTGCCGAGGCTAATCTTTATATATATTGGCAGTAGGGTATAATATTAATCTATATCAGCAGCAGGGTCTAATATTAATATATATCAGAAGCAGGGTCAAGCATTTATATATATTGGCAGCAGGGTCTAATATTTATATATATATTTATATATATATATATATATATATATATATCTCAGCAGCAGGGTCTAATATTTATATATACTTGCAGCAGGGTCTACTATTAATATATATCGGAAGTAGGGTCTAATATTAAAGAATGAATAACCCGCCAGTTCATCTGTTATTTTTAAATAATATATCAGTCATAGTCTTTGCTTCAAAGAGATAAGTACATATTATGTAGATAAAAATTCATGTCTAACGCATATAATATAAGGGCCCTCCATTCCTCTTGTATCTGTATGTCAATTGCTGTATTGTACTTGTAAAATGTTCATCTTGTACAGCGCTGCGGAATCTGTTGGCGCTTTATAAATAAAGTACAATAATATATATGTATATATTTATAGTGCATATGTAGCGTTTTATAAGTGCCCCCCTACTTTGGTCCCAGTCCCCCCGGTGTGCCCCCCCTTAATATGAAAGCTGGAGACGCCACTGCAATTAAGTGTATTTTTAGGTAATTACAAGTCAAGGTTTTGACTGGTACTAATTAATGCAGTTGAGTCACACGTAGAATCTTCATGATGGTTTTTTAAAGGGTTAATATCTCAAGAGTCTCAGCTCATTTAGAAGGTTCCTGGGTATTGTCACTGGACACTTGATAAATATATTTTTAATAATTTACTAAAATACATACCACATTTTCAGTTTTGTCAAATGCATTTATGTAATTTTCCCAAAGAAAATACCTTTTCCAAAAATACATGTACTGAATTAAATTAAACGTTAAAACGCTCACTGGTTTTCATTAGCTTTTGACACAAAAACAGATGTGACGATAATGGTAACTTTAAATTTATTGAAATTTCACTTAATGGCCTACAGGAAAACTGAAATGGTCCATAGTTTTACTTCTGGCTATTAGGTACCAAATCAGGTGATTGCTTCCATTAATGAGTGTGTTGTCAACTAACACCATTTAATACGCATTACACATGTCCCCTATGCGTGGTGTGAGCAGATGGTACCAGATTTTTAAGACAATCTCTGTGTTGCATCTCTTTTCATTGCAAATCTGTTAGGTATTCCAACACATATATTAGAAAATATATTATTTAACAAAGTTACTTTTTAGGCATTTACAATATATATGTTTCAGAAATTAAGGGATTTTATTGTAATGCTGTAAACTGTAAAAAGTTTTTTCCTGCAATATTAAAGGAAAGTCGTCACCAAAAAATATTTTAAATTATGTGCAAAAATACCAATATGTGGTTCAGAAGTAACCATTCATGAGCTGTTTTGTATTGTAGCCTGATGATGTACTAACTATTGACAACAAATTGCCCATTTAACCATTTATTAAAGCAGGAATATTTTATCTCAAAATTCCTTTTTATCAACCCTAGTTGCACTGCTAAGAGATATGGTACGATACTGCTATTTAATGAACCCATTTTTTTGTCATTTTTGACAACTCTATAATTTGTAATCTTTGTATTTTGAACCATCAATATGTTTACAATACTCTAATTGCATTTACCATAATGGGATAAGAAAAGGTTATTTTACTGAACCTAGCCACAGTTAATGATTGTGTTTTGTTACAAAATATGAGATAAGGATAATATCTTCAAGGATATTTTCAATACAACATTAATACATATTTTAAGGAATATGCTAATCAACTATTTGTGGCCAACAACTGGGAAAAAATATTTACAGCATCCTGCCCCAAATGCTTGTAGAAATTTCTAGCAGCCATAAAAACCTTTTCACTCTAAATACAGTTATAAAAAACACACACACTAATGCATCTATACCACTTAGTTACATAAGGGACCTTTTGATTATATTTATGCAGATTCTGTAGCATATTTATATTGACTATGGTATAATAATTATAGTCCTAAATTAGACATCATCCAGGTTCTTGGATTCATTTTGTATGTAATTTACTAAACTACACTATAACTTTTTATGGTGACTATGTCTCAACTTGTTTCATACATATTATAAAACAGTAATTTCCCAAGGCATAAAAATGTTAAGATAAGGGTGGTAAATATAGGCAAAAAACCTGCTGCATTCCTGCCTCCCCATGCCAATCCAAAATTGCCCACACCTAACTAGGCCTTTGTGAACAATTTTGGACCAGCCTGCCCCCGGGAGGTCCCCTCTGGGGTGTTGTGCAGGTCGCACACCCATAAAGCCGGCACTAAGGAGGTATATGTATATTAGACTTGTGCTTTCGTATTCGGGCGAACATGAAAACAAACACGAAGGGTGCATTTTCTTTGTTCAGCACGAATAGCGAAGAAACGAACATGGCGGCGGCAAAACGTATACGAAGATGAAGACACACAACACGAAGAATCTTTGTCTACTAATCTCCCTGGTCCCTTCCCCATCTAGCCTACCTTATCTACGCAGCATTGCAAGGGTTAATGGGAGTGGAAATCCGTAGGTTCGTTGTCAGGAGTTAAAGGGCCGTGCAAGCGACTCTATTGGTCGCCTGCAGGGGCCTCCTCTGGCATCAACCAATTGAGTTGCTCATATGGACCTTTAAAATCCTGGCCCCAAAGCTGCTGCATAGTGCGTTCCACGTTAACCCCATATTAACCCCGTCTACAAAAAACGAAGAAGAAAAAAGCAAACACAAAGAACGTACACGAATATTCACCCGAACCGAACACAGGAACCAGCGAATATTCGTGGAATATGAAGATTTTTCCTCACACGAAGACAAACACGAAGAGTCGGACAGCGCCCAAGTCTAATGTTTATATATATATATATATGCATTGAAGGGAAAGAAATATGATCCCCTGCTGATTTTGTATGTTTGCCCACTGACAAAGACATGGTCAGTAGATTTATTTGAACAGAGACAGAATAACAACAAAAAATCCAGAATAACCCATTTCAAATAAGTTATAAATTGATTTGAATTTTACTCAGTAAAACAAGTATTTGATCCCCTATCAATCAGCAAGATGTCTGGCTCCCAGGTATCTTTTATACAGGTAACAACCTGAGATTATGAACACTCTCTTAAAGGAATCTCAGCTTGTTATCTGTATAAAAGATACCTGGAAGCAATCAATCAGATTCCAAACTCTCCACCATGGCTAAAACCAAAGAGCTGTCCAAGGATTTCGGGGACAAGATTGTAAACCTACACAAGGCTGGAATGGGCTACACGACCATCGCCAAGCATCTTGGTGAGAAGGTAACAACAGTTGGTCCGATTATTCGCAAATGGAAGAAACACAAAATAACTGTCAATCTCCCTCAGTCTGGGCCTCCATACAAGATCTCACCTCGAAGAGTTTCAATGATAATGAGAATGGTGAGCAATCATCCCAGAACTGCACGGGAGACCAAAATCAAGCTATTTGGCATCAACTCGCCGTGTTTGGAGAAGGAGGAATACTTATTTCAGAGTAAAATGCAAAGAAATGTATAACGTATTTGAATCTCCTGCTGCATTTGCCCACTGACAAAGACATGATCAGTCTATAATTTGAACAGGTTTATTTGAACAGTGAGAGACAGAATAACAACAAAAAAATCCAGAATAATGTATTTTAAATAAGTTATGGTTGATCAGTATGTATTTGTATGTGTATATATGTATGTTTTATATATATATATATATATATATATATATATATATATATATATATATATATATATATATACAATGCTAACAATGCTTTACATTTGCCACCAAACTAGCAGAAACATAAAATGAACAATCACATATTTTCCAAGGTGAGAAGTAAAGCCCTCCCTCTAAAGCATAACTACGTTGATTTAGGAAGACATTGATTTTCATGACCACATGTTTCCAAGCTATTTCTAGCTCTTTGATGGTTAAATGTGGCTTTTCTCAGTTGCTCTTTGTATTTCTGAATTATCTCTTACATCAGATCCATTCACGTATTCTTTCTGGCAGTTCATGCTTCAGAGGATATATTGCATGACAAGGCTCTTTGATGTGACCTCTAGAGGGTTGTTCTAGAGTGTTCTCTCAATGGATAAGCCTGCCCTTGTTTGATTTTCAAATGATTTACTGTAAGATATTATTCAACTATGGCATTTGGCTTTCATTGCACGGTGTGGTAGGTTTCTGATAGGTTTGCTACAGTAATTGTCATTCATTGGGGTAAATGTGGTCAGTTTGCTAGCTCATAGATTATACATAGGAACACCATACATTCTATATATTTCACCGGTTTTATATCTCATTTAGTGTATGTTGTAAATATTTTTTTATTTTCTACCAATAGTTTATCAGACAGTGGAATTAACAATAATCATGCAGGTTCACTGAAGTTAAAATAGTATAGTTGGATTAGAATAACTGGTTTGGGAGATATTTATGACACATTTTTATCCAATTGTTGAGAAGATTGAGACCTTAATTTTATATTATTGTTATAAAGGCACACAGCTTTAACTACTACTACTACTACTACTACTACTACTACTATAGTGTTAACTGCGAGTTAAGGATCATTGTGCTACCTATTTTTAGCAATAAAGTGCGCTTTTTAAAAAAACAATTATTAACCTGCATCTTTCAAATACATCTGTAGATCCCAGTTTTAGACAGAACACGCTACATCTCAACCAAAATCAAAAAGTAATAGCTGTGTGGAACCTAGTATTTGTTGTGATTAAATTCCCATAAAACTTTTACCAAGTCCTCACAAAATTTACCATTCAATTTTGATGTACCAAATGTTATTAAACCTACACTGAAATTGAGTTGGACTTAACAATGTTAGTTCATTTTTGTTGTATTTTATAATAAGTTTGAATGTGCATGGTGTAGCCCCTATCAGAAGGGACAGATGAAGTTTGTCAGAAAACAAGCAGAAGCAGTGTTGAGATATTTCATGTAACCTGTTTATAAGTGTGTGGGCTGTAAGCTTTCCCTATTAATTGGTCCCAAATCAGCTCATTATGCTATGGGTCAACATGGCAGAAAATAGCTAATTATCACAAAACCAGCAGTGTTTAAATGGCCTTCCTAAAGTGCCAAAAACACTACATGTGGTCATTAACCGGCAGCTGAAATGGTATTTAATTAGTTGTGAAATAATTGCGGACTTCTGACTTCCCCCTAGACTTTAAAACCATCAGCAACATTTCTGGGATAACCTAGAATTATATCACTGAAATTGAATTTTAAACTACATGATGAAAGCAGAGTTTGTATCAAGTATACAGATTATTTTCAGAAGTTTAGATATAAGATTTATATAGCTAAAGTATAGTCTACAGATGTCTCTTCAGATGGAACCTTTAGTTTTATAGATGAATAAATAGGCTAATACTGTATGGCATAAAGTACATATGAAAAGTAATTGCAAACTTTAATCAAAGATAGTAATGATTAAAATTGATTACAACTATATTAATAATGGTAAGTAACTAAATTCAGGACTACCACCTTTCTCTTGTGCCATTAAATATGCATAAGGGATATGGCATAACGGCTCTTACTAGTTTAGTCAATAAGGTGGTAGACTGTTGATATAATGTTACACAAATAAATAAAGTAAAAGCTAGTGAAACATAAAAAGGAGCCAACATGCATGGTTTACAACCCTAAGAGCAGAAAGAGGTGCTAGAGGTGGTTCCTAAATGACAATCCCCAGTTAATATATAAAGGTTCACCAAAAGGCAACCTACCTAAGATCAAACTAAGAGCGATTACAGAAAAAGAATGCTTGCCCAGAGCACGTTTCACTAAACTTGGTGTCAGCTTCGTCAGGGGCAAAAGATTCAACAAAGGCTAAGAATAGAATTCCTCCGCACCTCTGAGTATTCATAGAATAGAAAACTGGAGAGGACGGGCTATAATTAAAGCACTGTTTGTCACTAATATAAACATCTAAACATGTATAAATACCTAGCAAAAGACCAACTAGAAGACAGTAATGCAGTAAACTTGTTAAATGAAATCCACATCATGAGTTTCCTTTTCCCTGCATCCATGCCTAGATTTATCTCAATTACTTTTCTCCCCAGTATAATGTTATCCTTGTTATTATTTACTTTTAAATTCAGACCCGGGCAGGAGAGACTTTCGAGAGCTGGACCAAAGTAATGTGTTTTTTTCTTCTCACTCAATTCAATTCTTCTCACTCAATTCAATTGATTGACTTTAAAGGTTATAGTTGTCATCTGAATACAGAAGGTATTTTTCTCAAGGAGCATTTTGAGACCATGATTTGTGAGAAGAGCCTTGCTTGTCCAGAGTCAAAATCAGATTCATTGCCATGTAGACAAGGCTGCAAACTCTTAGGTCTGAATTTCCTTTGCTACTTGTATCTCCTTTGATTTTATTGGTTTTTTTTACATTTTGTTCCCATAGTCATATAGGTTGCGTTATTTTGCAAAAACTCATACTTACATTGAATGTTTACTATCGTAATCTTTACTTTAACTGAAATGGTCTCCTGACATTACTTCTCTTCTTCTCACCCTACCCTCATGAGGGCTGCCCAATGCAACGCCGCCAATCAGCAGTTTGGGTTTGGGAAAAGTGGCAGATCCATGTAGTGTCCATAAAAGATACCTGCCCATTAATGAGCTATTGTTTCCTTGGAGCAACACCTGGCTGCCACATGATATTTTTTATTACAATATAACCTACAATGTTGTCCTCCCTCATCATTTCAATGTGTGTATAAAATCAATATTTCATACCTTGATACCCACTACATTTATATATAAAGTTCTCAAAAACCATGGTATGTTATCTACAATCACATCAAGATGTATAATGATGATTTCTGGTTCATTTCTCTAAACATGACAAGTGCTCAGAACATTTATACTACAAAAAGACACAAATTAATAACAGTCACAAGTCAAAGTACTGTGTTCTTTCATAAAGAGAATCAGCAGTGCATTCAGTTTGGAACTTAATTAATTAATAACATAGCTATCTGATCTCAGTGATACATAATGAACAGCACTTGTAAGATGCATATCATAAAATTACATTGTATAGATATCCTATGACAACAAAATAATTAATATCAATCTTCATACATATATTGATGTGTATATTCCAGGTCAGCTTCAAAGAATAAATACAGCTTTTCCTATTATTTTTTACCAACTGCAGGCAAACTAGCATTTTATGGAGGAGGATATTTGATTGAAATATCTAAAGAAGATACTTAGCATTGCATTCTGGTCATGTATATGATATATTGTGTATTCAGATTTGTACACATTTTAATTTTAACAAAATCCACCAATTTAATTATTTCTTATGAATGTGCGGAAACATGGAGGGGGCCCCGTTAAAACTAACGAAAACAATTTTTGTTTGAATTTTGTTTTTTGCACATACTCTCTGTCTCTCTGTCAATCTCTCCCCACCATCTCTGTCTCCTTTTCCACAGCTCCACTTGTTCTCTGCTTCTTCTTCTTCTTTGTGTTCTCAGTGCCTACATTCTTCGTTCGTTTCCAGTGATCCACTTCTCCCGGTGATCTGCTGCATTACCCTGGCCTTCCACATGAGGGCAGAGCCTCAGCGCACACCACAGGGAAACCTCTCCCCTGATTGGATGAATAGTGGAGAGGTTATCGCCGTGGTGCGCACTGAGCAGGGCGGGCTGGGAATGAAAAGCAGCCCTGGAAATGTTTGGACACTAGGCCAAAATATTTTATTGCTCAGTTGAACTCATGTGCCCACACGCTACACCAGGGGCGTAACTAGAGACCACAAGGTGAGAAAATTGCACCACAAGGAAAACCTTGGGAAGAGGATGTTTTTGTTGTGTGGGCCAAGGCTCCGTCCTGATGTGGAAGTGCTACAGGGGCCAGTGTAACACAGGAGATCACCAGAGAAGAACAATGAACAATAAAGAATTGTTCTTATTTGTATTTTATTCCTTTTGTTTGGAGCAAAGTTATGGGGTTGAAAAAAGTGAGTTTAGGAATCTTCTTTACATAAGAGCTAAACTTGCTGAGAAGCTATAGGATTAACAAAAGTTATTTTTTTAATTTCTATTTAATAAGGGGTTTATTGGATTACTGATGGAATATGACTACAATATCCGCTACTGTTTGCAATATTTCTACAATGTATACATTTTCTCTAAAAAACTGTGTTTCTTATTTCTCATACTGACAATGTTACAGTTCCCTGGGACTTTAAGACAATCTGCCAAGTGTATGCACAAAATAGTAAATCATCTTTGATGCCAAAATGACATTTTTGTATTTATGGGACTTAATAAAAGATGTCTTTCAGCAACCTCTGCATTAATTCAAACATTTTTGAATTATAGAATTTCACCTTATACACCAATTGCAGTGCATTCTGCCCAGGGCAGCTTCAATAAAAGTGAAATTGCCTATTTAATAATGTTTATGAAATTATAGTGTTTAAAAAAACAATATAGTTCATTTAGAAGTCTGAATATCATCAATCTCATGTTATAATCAATATAACATTTCTTATAATTAGTACTAGTATTGAGTCATCATTATTTTTAATGAATTAATGCTTTTGCTCGTGGAGGCCAAATTCTAACTTGGTCCTGTGGCAAACATCTGTTGTTTGGACCCCTACACATAGCTGAGCATTCTATGCTGCTGAATGGACAGCACATATTAATGCAGTTTTATAAAATGTTGATTGAAAGACACTTTACTATAATCAATCCTAAGCAAACAAAATGATGAATTTTCCATTAGTCACTGCATGAGGATTTTTTTGCATGTGTGTGTGTGTATATATTTATATTTATATACACTCGAACACTCGATCGCCGCCGACATGCCTGTGGAGGCTCAACCACCAAGTCCTCTCTGCTTGTGTTGCCGCCACGAGCGACGCGGAAGCGCCACACAGGCAGAAGAGGCACTGGTCGGGCGCCGCGAGCATGTAGCGGCGGATCGTCTCTCCGATCGCTGCTGATATGCTGCGGCAGCCCGATCAGGGCTGTCAGTGGCTGGGAGGCGTGCCTGCTTGATACGCACGCCCCCTTGTGGGGGACGTGCGCGAGGAACGCCGTGGGACCGCGGCCGGACAGGTAGGTATGACACAAGAGGGTGATGGCTGGGGGCATCACATAAATCAATACTAAAGGGGGGTCTGGGCAGTGGGATAAATATACAATGTGGGGCTAGCTGGGGACAATCCAAATTCAGGCCGGGTCATGGTGTCCTTCCTTGTATCCTGCCTTATCCAAGGTTTTCTGGAATGTATCAAGTAAATTTATAGTGAGGAATTTAGTAGTAGTGACAGTTTGCATGACATCCACATTGCCTTCAAAATTCAAAGAAATGGCCCTCAAGAATAAGAATAGGGAAAGGGTTCATAAATATCACCCTCTGTCTGTCCAGCCTTAAATATAATGGTGTCTGTAATTGCTGAGAGAAAAGGGAAAACAGAGTCACAAAACAAGTTACATGTGACGTAGGAATAATCTTTTGATGATCTGCATCTCTCAGGGATCTGATAAGTATAACTTGGTTTGTGCTCACTTTAGCCAGGAAATTGCTATACTCTTTCTATTAAAATTACACATCCATACATTCAGAGATTATTGGCCCTGATCACAAATACAGGTAAAATTTGTCAGAAGGCAGTAGATTCCTAAAACGTAAGAAACGATGATTTACATTAATGAAAATGTCTATACTAAAAAAATATTATTTATAGCTTTCTTTTTTATTGTGATGTAAGAAAATGGCATTTTACCAGAATCCCTAATTACAGATATGACAGTATCCCTTTAAGAGGGACAATGATCACCAAGGCAAGACACTACAGTAAAATTATGCAATATCACTAATATTCACCTTTGTTTTCAAACTGGCAATCTTGTGTACAAATTAAATATTTTAAAAATAGATTTTCAGCTTTATTTTAAGATGCGATTTTAATTTAAATTAGCACGGATAAATAAAATACATTTTCTCTAAAGATATTCCACTTCCCAGAGATATTATGAGTCAAAGTGAATGAAAAAAACAAAAAAAATGGATTATCTGGGGAAAAAAAAGTGCACAATAACCTGTCATATTTCCAGAGTCGTTAGCAATTTTAAAGCACAGAGCAATGTTCTAATCAAAATGATAGTAAGCCTATGAATTCTTTTTCATAAAGATATAAAAGAATGCATAATTTATGAGCATAAAATATTTCACCTCCCCTTGGAAATAGATTTTGCTTCTCATCTAAATCAAACTTGTTCTCTTGATATAATTTTTTAAACTGTTCAGACACTATGGATTATTGCATCAACCTTAACTCCTCTTGTGGATTAGAAACCCTGATTGCAATTAGTAGGTTCTTTAAGGAGCTTTACAAATTATCATCTTAAATAGCATTAGGTATTCCAGAACATCCATTTTAAAGTAATGAAATAGGTATCATGAGAAGATTGAAGGGAAATATTTTGTGAGGGGAATCAAAGATAACACACATGATCAACAGAGAATTATTCAATCTACCAAAAAAATGTTTCAGTTATAACGCACTGCACAGTAGGTACCAAGTATTTTACACAAGACCTTGTGGATTTTGCATAATTCTACATATATATATATATATATATATATATATATATATATATATATATATATATTTGAATATAATCATGTCATGATTTATTCAAGAAAAATAAAGCCGAAATTGAGAAGACGTGAAAAACTAAGTACACCTTTGCTGCTTCCATAGGAATTACTATGCTAATTGATTAGCACCTCTACAAAACCCTACATTTTAGCTGTTTTGCTGGCCTGGAGCATTCAGGTGTGTGTTAACATCAGCAATGATCTTAGAGAAGCAACTTTTGCTGCCCCATCAATCTGGGAAGGGTTATACGGCCAATTCCAAACAATTTAAATTTATCATTTCTACAGTGAGAAAGATTATTCAAAAGTGGAAAACATTCAAGAATCTTTCCAGCAAATTCACCCCAAGGTCAGACTGTGCAATGCTCAGAGAAAATGCAAAAAACTCAAGAGTTCCATCTCAGACTCTACAGGCCTCAACTATTATGTTAAATGTTAAAGTTCATGACAGTACAGTTAGAAAAAGCAAGTGTGGTTTGTTTGGAAGGGTTGCCAGGAGAAAGCATCTCCTCTCTAAAAAGAACATGGCAGCACAACATAGGTTTAAAAAGTTGCATCTGAACAAACCATGAAACTTCTTTTACAATGTCCTTTGGACGGACAAGACCAAAGTGGAGAAGTTTGGCCATAATGCACAGTGCAGCGTTAAGCAAAAACTAAGCACAGCATATAAGCACAAACACCACATGCCAACTGTCAAGCACTGTGGTGGAGGGGTGATGATTTGGGCATATTTTGCAGTCACGGCACCTGGGAACCTTGCAGTCATTAAGTCGACCATGAACTCCTCTGTATACCAAAGTATTCTAAAGTCAAATGTAAGGCCATCACTCCTGCAGCTAAAGCTTGGCCGAAATTGGGTCATGCAACAGGACAATGATCCCAATTACACCAGCAAATCTACAACAGAATGGCTGAAAAAGAAAATAATCAAGGTGCTGCAATGGCCCGGTCAAAATCCAGACCTTAATCCAATTAAAAAGCTGTGGCAGGACCTTAAGAAAGCTATGCATAAACAAATGCCCATAAACCTCACTGAAGCAACATTGCAAAGCAGAGTGGCCCAACACTTCTCCACAATGATTTCATGACCGATAAAGTCATACAGAAAATGTTAAAATGTTACTTAAAGTTAAACCTCAAGCTGCTAAAGGTGATTCTACAAGCCATTAAATGATAAGGTGTACTTAGTTTTTCACAGATGGCTTCTCCATTTTGGCTTTATGTTTCTTGAATAACTCATAACACTATAACAGCTTCCACTCTTCTGGAAAGGCTTTCCACAAGATTTCTTCCCATTCATCTGTGCTTAATGGGACATACCAAGACATTTTGGTTAATGTTATGCTTTCAACTTTGTGGTAACAGTTTGGGGAAGACCCATTTCTATTCCAGCATAACTGTGCCCCAATGCACAAAGCAACATCCATACAGACATGGTTGCATTAGTTTTGTGTGGAAGAACTTGACTGGTCCACACAGAGCCCTGACCTCAAACCCAATTGAACGCCTTTTTTTGGATGAACTGGGACAGAAATATTGAGCCAGGCCTGCTTGTCAAACATCAGTGTCTGACCTAACAAATGCTCTACTGGATGAATGGGCAATATCATATAATGTGTGTGTGTGTCTACATAAACACACACTGTTAGGACCTTACTAGTCCTGGGTTTAAGAAACATGGAATCGTATGCAGGTAGTCTGTTCCTTGAATTGCCTACTAAACTGGTTACTACGACTAATAACCGGTGAGGAGTTCCAGGCAGACCTCGCTGAACAGAGACAAGGTCATGAAACTAAGGTCAATATCAACAGAGGTCACAGGAACAAGGTATGGTAGGTAGGCTGAGAGCGAAAACAGGGGAGGATTTCTGACACCAAGTTGCAGCAGGAGTAGCAAGTCCAGTCTCCCAGGTAACATATAAATTAAGGGGACATTGCCCCTTTATGAGCTTCTTCTACTCATGCATTGCATCTCCTGCAGGCCGTGCGGTCTGGAAGGTCTTCAAACAGCAGGTGTTGAGCCCCCTGCTACTTACACAAACACTCTTATCATGCACAGGGCCTGTATTGAAAGCTGTACACACTATCAGCAACCTTGCTACTACGGGTATCAGATAAAATCCCATTACAAAATATCAGGTGTTTTTGGGGCCCCTGGAGCTTCCCAATGGACATAAGATGTCTGCCTGCTCGTGACTCTCCTTTTACTTGTTTCAGCAAAGACCTTTATAACCCAGGCATGCCCCCTATCCTCCTTTCTAGAACTGTATTATAACATATATATTGTTTTCCTGCAGTGTTTTGTATCTTAGCTGATTCTCTGGTTTTGACCCCTAGTGTGTGCCTTGATTCTGCCTCTGAATTCTATCCTTCTGGCATGGACTTTCTTTTCCTCTTGGGCATAAATTCAGTGCCACAGACCCTGTTGCATCTGCCCAGTTGCTGTGAGCCTGTTGTGAGACTCCCTGCTTCTTTAAGTTGTGTCTACAGATGGCTACAAAGAAAAAAACGAAGGCTACAGCAGACAGCAGTCCACACCCATCTGTCTCCAGCCACGTTTTGAGGCTGATTCTGCCCCTTCACTCCTACCTGACCTGGCACATGTTACCCTGACACAAGACCCTGTGCCAGCTACACCCTCCTGAGCGAGCTCTTGAAATAAACATTATTGGTGTGTCCATATGTGTATTTTACAAATGTATGCTGCTAGACCTAGTGCTTTATGCAGTCATCATTTTATTACCTTGATAAAGAATGCATTCAGGACCAGTTTAACACCAAGAAGCTGCCTGGAACACCTTAATCAGGGAAGTACCAGGCAGTGGCATATTCTTCCTAGGGAAATAGGTCTAAAGTGGTGGCAACCCATGTGCCACTTTATTGTCATATTACCTTATTGTAACCAAAATCCCTGCGCACTTCTTTTCTTCCCCGTGAAGCTTTCTTTTTACAAGAGCTAAGAATGCTTTCTATGGGTTTACTGCAGCCCTAAAATTCACATTCATGTTTAAATAAAAGAAAAAGGCAATCAATATGTAAAAAATATAATACTAAAGTGGAAAAAAATAAAGGAGTGCAAAATTGTATTCTTGTCTGGGATGGCAATTGTTCTAGGACCAGCCCTGGACAAAAACTTTATAATAAAGGGATGTGCTGTTATTAACTGAAATATTTATTCAAATTAAGACATAAGTCCCGACTGCAGATCCTCTTTAAACCTCAGGGTCATATGCCAAAATCCCAGCAGGGTCATCTCAGCCTTTCATCCTTCCAAGGTTAAGAAATGAGTACCATTCACTTGGTAATATTCAGCTGCTGATTCAGTTAATCCCAAGAGCATGCACTTTGAGTCCCACTGAGAAAAGGGTGTTATATAAAGATTAGTTATAGTACAAGGGAGATGTTTGACCTCGCTAACAGTCCTGATTGCCCAACAGCCACTAGAAATTCATGTTCTGATATGCAGGTCATGAGTTCTTTACTTTCCCAAAATTATAATTACAGCTAATTTTGAGATGGTCAATTCTTTTATACAGACTGTTCTATTTTTGTATTTACCGTATTTGCTCGATTATAAGACGACCCTGATTATAAGACGACCCCCCAAAATCTAAATATTAATTTAGGAAAAAAACAAAAAGCCTGAACATAAGACTACCCTATGGGAAAAAAAAGTTTTACTAGTTAATATTAATTCATGTAAACAATTTTTTCATATTTAATAAAAGCTATGATTGAGAAAAATATATATTTTTTATTTCCTTTTATTTGCCAACCTGCCCCTCCCCAGTTATGCACATCTGCCCCCAAGGTTGCCACTCTGCCCCCAGAAATGCCTTAATCCCCCTTTATTTGCCACTCTGCCCCATGATGTGCCTTTTAACCCTCTATATGCCACTCTGCCTCCAGAAATGTATTATGCCCTCCTATATGCCACTCTGCCCCATGATATGCCTTTTAACCCCCTATATGCCAGAGTGGCATATAGGGGGTTAAAAGGCATTTCTGGAGGTGTATATATATAACTGATAACAGCAATCAAACTCCTATCAAGCCAAGGCAGCCAGTACATGCTGGAACCTGGGGATAATAGGAGTTTGAGTACAGCCTCCCTATGCCATGCTACCACCCCCCCCTTACACATCCATGCTTTCACACACACACTCATTCACAAACATTTAAATACTCATTCATTCCATTAATCACACATACACACACACGCTCAAACCCCCCACCCCCTTACCTGAACTGCAGATCTCCCACTCGCAGACTTCTCCAGGCGCCCGGCTGTGCGAGCAACTTCTCTGGCCCCACCCCCAGAGGAAGGAGGGGGAGGCAGAATTATGTGACACCCTGCTAGCTTCCTGCTGCCAATAGAAGAGACGCTGCTCGGGACCAAAGCACCGGTAAGCAGCCTGGCCCCAGCAGACATTTTTTTGAGGTCTAATTAGAAGACGACCTCGATTATAAGACGAGGGATATTTTTCAGAGCATTTGCTCTGAAAAAAACCTTGTCTTATAATCGAGCAAATACGGTATTTCTTTTTGCATTTTCATTGGACTGTCCATTGACAGACTTCCTCCAGCTGTGTTCAGCAAGACTGTTATATTTATAACACTATACATAAAATATCAAGGAAAGTATCCATGATTTTGAAAAATAATATGCAGAATGTGACAACTGCATTTTATATAGGTTTCTTAAAACACAGTATTGAAAGAAAACCATAATAATGTCAGCTTCAATAATAGCTGGGAAGAAATCTATCACATTTTGTGACACAACAAATATATATGGTAAAGCAAAAGGAAGAAGAAAAAAGCAAATTGGATGTTAAAAGTTATTTACAGGCAGTTGTGACAGAAACTGATGTCATTTATTTTAAATCAAGGACAACATAATACAAGCATCTATGATACATTCAGTTAGATCTGCAAAGCATCGATGCTCATGTCAGCTCGATGTGCCTACAAATCCTTTTCATTAACTTGTGTTTTGAAAACCTTGCAGCTGCTAACACATGGTTTCAGGCGAAAAAAAACAAAACTTTAAAGTTGGTTATGTGATGGCTATAAATATGATTTTTTCCCCCCTCTTTTCTGCTTTGGAAAGAATATATTTTTTGGTTAACTATTTACTACAGTAGACTTGTGCATTTGGATTCATACGAATGTTGATTTTAAATAAATTTGCCCAATTCATTAATTCATTTGAATGTGCAAAAACAAGGAGGGGCTCATAACTAAACAAATAAAAATGAGCTAGAGAACTCCGAATTTCCTTTCTCACTCTCAAGCACGCTTTCTCCTACTCTACGACCCGTGTCCTCATCTCCGTTCCTGCAGTCTCCTGACAGTCTCCCAGCCTCCCGCTGCCTGCCGGTCCTGTTCCTTCAAGTGGCACCAAGGATGTAGCCTAAAGCTGCAGAAGACAGACATCTGCAACCAGGCGCATCTACAGCTGCATGCCCCACACAGTGTATGGAGCCAGAACCTGTCCCTTCACAGAGGCTTCCACCTAATCCAGTACCCACAGTCCTGACATAAGCAGATCTGTGAAAAATGAGACAGGGACACAGAAATGGTTAGATGAGAATCTAGGGCAACATTAAGAGAGAGCAACAGAGGATGAGTGAGGGTAAGTGACAACAAATTTAGTTTCTGAATGGAAAAAGCCTTCAGAATTTAGTCCAAACTAAAACTAAATTTGTTGCCCGAAATCAGATGGACCAAAAATGAAGGGAAAAATGTGTCCGTATCATCTTTGGTCCATTTGCACAAGTCTACTTTTTACAAATCCCTAATAAATACAATACAATATCCTAATGCATCTGGAACTTTAAGGCTGAAAATGGTTGCAAACAGTAATCTAGTCACAGGAAGTTTATTTTACGGGTTCTTTCCACTGCTAATTAAGGCATTATTGTTCTGAATGGGCAATAGTTTATCTCACCAGGGCACTACTTTCTCATACCATTATATCTGGTAGGAAGGAACTGAGAGTTTCTGGGCAAGATTAAGATACACACGCGGTACAGAACTAGTCAGAGGTTTGAGTCTACCCTAACTAATTTACATTACAAATGCTCCATCACAAAGCTAGTGTTTGTAGGGATTCTCATGAGTCTCTGTTTACTGCCAGCACCAACATATTAAACCATGTGTAGAACATCCTCCGCTACCAGTAATTCCAATCTTCCTTGAAATACTTAACAATCTAGCCCTTTTAACCCATGACTGCACTTGGTTTCATAAGAAAGGTGATTCTATGAACTTTAAAAGTGCAGATTTTAGGTCAGTTTGTCACATTTATAATTTTATTACTGACACTGTATAATAGTTGAACTCATATGTAGGCAAATTAAACTCATTAGTCAATTTTAAATAATGTGATAATCTGTGTTTACAATATATATTTTTGAGCTTGAAGTTTGAAATGTATATTGAACAATGTAGCTTTTTCTGATTCAACTAAATGAAAGAAAAAAAAATATAGTAGGTATTAGACTTGTACATTCCGATTCATAATAATTACAAATGTAACGAAATCTGACGATTTTGTCAATTCGTGCAAATCTGCTTCCAGGCAGACCAGCATCAGCAGTGCCCTGCTCAAAACAGGTATTAACCCCTAAAATAAAGGGTTAATGCTGCACTGTCATGGAGCGATCAGGCAGCAGGAGAATGTTTGGGCAGGTCCCCACACAACTGCCTGTGCCAGCTGGGAATATGATCGCCGATTTACCTGTAGAATTGCTCCTGTAGGAGCGATCAAAGAGGCAGCAGCAGTGCCCCGAGATCACCACAATTTTGGAGACGTGGGGCATTTCTTTGAATTACGTACCAGGTACGTCACAGAACCAATGAGCCCATTGGGCACATCGCCGGACGTGAATGGGTTAAGTAGGCTGACCTGGTATCTCATTTGAGGAGACATTTCCCTAATTAAGACCTATGTCTGCTGTCCCGAGAACTGTTCCTTGAACTCCAATTCAAAACTAAATATAAAGCATATTCAAAAGTAACCTAGTCTTTTTTTTTACACGTCATAAATAGAGGTTGACTAATGCATAGCTAATGTAAAATACTCAATAAATGCAATATCTGTATCTTAGTAGTTAGTAAACTACATGCAGGCTATTTGTTTTTGGTATTCAGATCAGCTTTTACAAATTGTTGAGCTGTGGCAAAATCATTGTCTAAAATCATTGTTCCTGTTATAAGTGCTATGAACAAGGTGGTTCTTAGTGATTTTGAACACTAAATCCCATTAAAGTAGTTTCTGTGATAAAGAAGCCATGCTAGCGATGGGTGGAACAGGAGAGAGGCTGTCGTTGTGGTTCTGCTCTTTTGTGGAAGTACTCAGAGAGGCCAGAATAATGAATGTGGATTCACTGAGAAAGAAAGGTTCAGAGACGCTGGCCTCTTGGAGTGGTTCACAAAAGGGTGAAGCCATGGCGCACACCATAGGAAAAGCCTTTCCCCCGTTCCTCCAATCAGAGAGAGGGTGTGTGCTCAGGCTTCAACTTTTTGCGGTAATGATCCAGGAAGCAAGACAAGAATCAGAGCTGTGAAAAAAGAAGACTGGAACATGGAAGCAGTTGGCGGAAGAAGGTAGGAAGACATTGAGAGACAACATGAGAGATTGTGAGAGAGAGAGTGTGAGATAGAATAAGGGAAAGTTTGAGGGAATGAGGGTGAATGACAACTAACTTTATTTCCAAATTAAAAAAGCTCTCCAAATTTCATTGGAACCAAAAGAACAGGAAACAAAATGCATTGTCCAAAAATAAATGGACCAAAAACAAAATAGTTTCTGGTGACTCTAGCCAGGCTGAAACTGTATTCTGTATCAAACAATCTAGAATGTGCTTAAGTTGCTGGTTTGGATATGTGAGCTGGATGGCTCTCTGCATGCCCTCACCTGCACTCTCAAAAATACACCTTTTTTAAAATAAATAAATATAAAAAAATAGATCTTAACAAAAAATGATCTAACAAATATCCCCTCATTCTCCCACAATGTGTGTTGTGATCTGGAAGGGAATAATAAATAATAAATATGGAGGCACAGACATTACATATACCTATTTACCTCTTTTGGTAAATTTCTCTAGGCATTTCCAAAGGCATAAGAAAACCCTTAATTTAAAGTGTATATGATGGCTGAATCATCCCCTCAATTGTAATTTAATATTAAATAAGCACATAATGTATATTTCTCTTTAAATCAGAAAAATACCAGACACATTCCTCTGACACAGTAAGTAATGTTAATTATTAAACACTTTCTCTAGTTGTTGCTTTTCTAAATTTTCCTCTTAGCTTCTGTTTCCAGATGCTGCTAAGTAAATAGTTAATATAAGAACTGGATTTGAATAGTCTCATCTACATCCTTGAACGATATCTTGCTAACACCATTATTCCTTGTCTCTGTATATGTATTGTTATATGATATTTAAGTATAAGTTATGTCAACAAACACTAAATACAAAGTTATTTTCAATATAGTTTAATTATTTTAATATAATCATTTTTTAACTACTTGCAATAAAATATATCCCAAACAATAGTTTAGTCTTTCTAGTGTCTGATTCTACATATAAATAAAATGTGGTTGGCAGCAAAGGAAGTTAACATGAAATATGTCAGATTGTTTCTTTGTTCTTACACTGAACAAGGTGCCCTGTTTTCATTTTCTGTTTTCCTGGTACTAGTATGGACAACTTTAAACCTCTCCAGGCAGGAGAATGAGGAAAGTTTATAAATAATACTGTAGCAGTTGCCAGTATTGAAAAAAATATATATTAATATGAATTTCATGGGTTTCACATGGCAGTTTCGACAGCTAAACTTTATCGACTCTTGCATCTTCAGTCCCTACAGGCTTGTGGGGACCACGTCACAATGAATGCTACGGAGAACCAACAAAACAAATCAACCACACGGACCTAGAAGGGAAAGGTACGGTACTTACAGGTCACCACAATAAGTAGTATATTAATGCTAATTAGCGCAAACAAATATACAAATTACAATGCAAGAAGTGGAGGGTGACCTTTCAAGTTATTGTTATTGATAATTCTGTGCTCTCCCTGTTGTGATAAAGCTATAGAATATGCAGCTCTCAAACAGCTATATAGTTTTCCTATGGAAAGTGTGAGATGTGTAAAAGGTTGTCACCTACAGTAAGTATAACTAGAACATAACAAAGAAAATTGGATTGACTCAGGTACTCAAAGGGTTAAATATTTTGTGAAACTGATTTTATTTAGGTAGCATATTAAAAATAGGCGACCCTTTAGATCATACTGACAGTAATTGTAACATGAGTCTATATAACCACCGTTTCATTTAAAACAATATACATGCTATGCTTTCTTTCCAGAGCAAACAGAGGTGCTTTGAGGATTACAAAAGAAACTCATGAATTTGTAAAAACAAGAAAAAAGATTTATCAAAGATACGAATTAACAAAAAAAGGATAATGAGCAAAGCCAAGTGATTAGTTAAACAGACAGACTTTCAAAGACAAAATAAACTAAACGATATTAGTGATCCTTTGAAGATTTTTTCATCCCTAGACCTACTACATTTGTGCTTTTTTGGTTTGTTCAAATCTTTTTTTTTTTGTTTTTACTCTTACATTCAATATATTCAATTATAAACCAGGAGAACAATAAAAAAAATTAGTGTTAAATGATCTAGTCCCACAACCTCAATTATGGCTATCCTGCAGTGGGAAGCTCTCTGTGGACCAATTATGCAGAGGTTGATGACAAGGCTGGTTGAGTTTTCATTACTAACAATGGTTTGCATGCAAGTGGTATGTATCTGTGATTTTGTAAAATGAAATCCAGGGACATTAACAAAAAAAACTTAACATAATTATAATGCAAGTAGCAGAAGCTGTACACCATATTGGCATCATTTAAAAAAGTATCAATAATAAAAGATCAATTAACATAAGACATTTTTTTGTCTGATATAATAATTTTATAACCTAAATATGCAATTGTCATTTTCAGTTGACTGGTATATTACTTAAATGTGATTACCAATTTAACTCCCAAGGCAAAAATCCAAAAATGATTTTCGCACGTATTTAGCATTTGTGCCTCATTAATACGGCACAATGCTACATTTATATGTCCAAGCCACTGTACGGCCAATTAGATCAATATAAAACTTATTCTTGATGTTATTATTCACTGTTGCCACAGCAAAAGCTCATTACAGCTAATAAATCCACTGGTTATAGAGTTACTAAATCCACCAGTGACCGTACTTCCCAAAAATATTTCTTACAGTTTCTGCTGTTTCTACTGGCACTCGATAACATAGCTTTGTCAATTAATCTAGCCTCCTTGTAAGTATTTGTTGTGTACACGACATACACTATGTCTCAGATAACAGCTGATTTTAGATATCCAGAATCACCAATGTTATTTGACACAGTTGGTAATTCCAAAACAGAGTGTCAGAATCATTATCCCAAATGAATAGTTAATTGTCAATATGGCGACTATAGGTCTGAATCATCAGAAATGTTGGATTACCCCCAGAAACAGGGCGGCCCGACAATGGAGCCGAGTGGGGCAACCGCTCCAGGCGGCACTTTTGAAGGGGCAAACCCTTTTTTTTTTTAAAGCCGAGAAGAGAGAGAGAGGGGTGGCGAGTGGTTTTATCTTACCTCTCTCCTCTGCGAGCCCTCTAGCTCGGTCTCAGTGCTGGCTTGTAATGTTGAGCGCCGGAAGATGACGTCATTTCCGGCGCTCATCTTTACAAGCCGGCACCGAGACCGAGCAGGGAGACTCACCTCAGGACTGCTGAAAGGTAAGTATGGGGGCGGAGGCATTTTAAACTTCATTTTGTTTTGGGCCGGCCCTGCCCAGAAACCATAGAAGCAGAAACTCATAGCATTCCCAGTTATGTTAGGCCAAGATGTCACCAAGTTTGTCAGCTGAGTTGATTATGCAAGTCAGTGGTTTCGGAGACTAATTTGTCATGGAAGCTTATTAGTTGGTCTTTGAAATGGGTAGCCCTACTAACATTAATGGAGCTATGAGGAGTCAAGCTGAGTTTGTGGAGTAAGCTATTTTGTATTATAGTTTTGCTTTAGATCTCCAAGGCAAAATAGTCACAAACATTTAAACCCAGGGCCGGACTGGCCCACCAGGATACTGGGAAATTTCCCGGTGGGCCAGTCGCTCCGTGGGCCGGTCGCGGGAGACAAACCTTCAAAACAGTCGCTGAGCGGTATTGAAAGCGGCACCCAGGCCTCCTCCTACCGCCGCCAACGCCTAATGAAGTTGAGGGGGTCGGTGCACACACCGCGCCGCCCAATGGCAATGCGTCAGCACTTCGTCCCACGTCTTAAAAGGGGTGGGACGAAGAGCTGACGCACGACCATTGGGCAGTGCTGTGCGTGAACACCGGCCTCTTTAACTTCATGAATGCCGACCTCCACCCGCTGCCCTCACCAGACACCAGAAGCAGTGGTAAGTCGGGGAGAGGGGGTGTTATATGGGGGCTTAAGGCTTTTCTGGAGGCATGATATGCCTTCTAACCCCCTTCATGCCACTCTGCCTCTTGAAATGTATTTAACCCCCTATATGCCCCTCTGCCTCCAGAAATGCCTTTTAACCCCCTATATGCCACTCTGTCCCATGATATGCCTTTTTATAATTTCTGGAGGCAGAGTGGCATATAGGGGTCAAAAGGCATTTCTGGATGCAGAGTGGCATATAGGGGGCAGATAGGGGAAGACATTTCTGGGGGCAGATGTGCATAACTGTGGGCAGATGTGCATAACTGGGGGGTAGGTTGGCAAATAAAAGGAAATAAAAACAAAAAAATAGTTTTCTCAATCACTGCTTTTCTTAAATATGAAAAAATAGTTTACATGAATTAATAAAAAAATAAAAGTTTCTTACAAGAATATCGTGAAGAATAATGTGATCACTGTTTTGTTCCACTGAATAAAATGGAATTTTTTAATCTAAAAAATGTTGCAGTAGCAAATGTTTTGATTCCATTATGTCTAATGTATTTCATTTATTAGGGCCTTTTAAGACTTTTGCTTTCTGGCATGCATTTTAATACAAATAATGTGATAAAAAGAATGTTTTATAGTTATTTGTATGGCAAATAGTGTGACTCGAGTATGTATAAGGGGTGCCTGTGGGTACAAGATAAACTATATGGGGCTGGTCTCCAAATGTTTCCAGGGCTGTTTTTCATTCCCAGTCCGGCCCTGCTTAAACCAGATATCTCCAAGACAATTACTCTTAAATAGGTTTATAAAAAGGAATGTATTTATGCTAAAGGTCTTGCCCAAATAACCACTACTTCTTGTTGTTGTTCTCCTCCATATATTTTGCGTATTTTTATGTTTTGCCTAAATGTACATGAAAGCATTGCTAGCACATTAATGCTAAATGTGTATAAAGCTAACAGTGATACATATTTGTAACTATAATTATCTGTGTGTTTCTTTGATGATGTAGAAACATATTTGGTTCTAATCTGTGAAACATGTAATGACAAAAATGTTTGTACAATAAAATGTTCAGTACCACAAAGAACTGGTTAGTACATAATACCTACAACATGTTAAATAATGTTCTTCACACTGGTATGTATTATTTTGCTCATTTTTTTTTTGTAGATAGTTACCTACATTTTTTAAAAAAAATCTACCATGGAAATAAATCATAATTTATTTAAAAATCACAAGCTTCCCTGCCTGAAAGTCCTTTAACCCTCACATTGTCTTAACTGTAAGGTTCCTTCTGCACCTTTGACCTTACTAAATTTAGCTACAGACAATTTTGTCATACAGGGTGTTAAAAGCACCTGATCATATAGAAAAACTCTATTCTTTTCAAAGCCAGAATCAAGTAAAGTATTAAAAAAAACTTAGACGTCATCAATTGTGAAATATCAGGAGACTAAGAATAAAGGTTTGGAAAAAAATCACATTAGATACAAGGTAGCCAAGCAGATAATATGACTTACAAGTCGTGTGTGAGAGCAAACTAAGGAGAAAATATAAGTCAAGTGAGAACGAAGGATAAAGCATTCTAGGTATTGCAAAAAATGTCAGTGGTAATAATAATGGGTGATCTAATGTGTTCTCCAGATACATGTGACCTACCTTCATGCCCTCTACTGAAGAAGTGGGAGCTCTTGCTTGCCTTAAGTAAAGCATGATTTAGAAGACCCATAAATTCTCCACAAATAGTAGTAAAAGATTTGACTCACTGTGCTGATAAAATGCTATAACATGGCTTTTATTGTGGTCATAAAATAAAATTAAAATAGTATATATATATATATATATATAATGCCGACCTCCAATCCTGCTCCCTTGCGTGCTGCCACTGATGCTGTGCGTTGGGAAGAACGAAGCCAAGAGGAAGAACGAAGAGGAGGAGGAAAACTGACAGTGACAGAGAAAAGGTAGGAAACCACAGTGAGAGTGGATTAGTAAGTGTGTGAGAGTGATGGGTGTTATGCTGTAGTTTATGTTGAATGTTTGTGAATGAGTGTGTGTGTGATAGCATGGATGTGTAAGCGTGTGTGGGGGTAGCATGGCATAGGGAGGTTGTAATCACATTCCTATCATGCCCAGGTTCCAGGATGTACTGGCTGCCTGGGCATGATAGGAATGTGATTGCTGTTAGCAAATATATACCGTATTGGCTCGAATATAGGCCGCACTTTTTTCCCCCACTTTAAGTTTTTAAAGTGGGGGTGCGGCCTATATTCGGGGTCTAGCGCCCGACGCCCGGGACATGCAGTCCCGGGCGCCGGGCAGGCAGCGGGGTTAGGATACAGATCCCCCGCAGCGGTGCAGGGGACCCGTATCCTACTCCCCGATACGCTCAGACAGCCTCCCCTGCCAGCACTTCCCACGGGAGGGGGGGGCTGCCGGCACGGGAGGTTGTCTAAGCGTTTTACCTCTGCCCACCCCCGACTTACCGGAGCAGACTCCCGGGTGTCTTGCGGGGCCGGTGGGAGACATCTACGCAATACGCGTATGCAACTTCCGGTACCGGAAGTTGCATACGCGTATTGCGTAGATGTCCCTCGCCGGCCCCGCAAGACACCCGGGAGTCTGCTCCGGTAGGTCGAGGAGGGGGGGGCAGAGGAGGACAGTGGCAGCATATCTCGGGGGGGGGAGGAGGACAGTGGTAGCATATCGGGGGGGGCGAGGAGGAGGACAGTGGTAGCATATCGGGGGGGCAGTGGTAGCATATCGGGGGGGGACAGTGATAGCATATCGGGGGGGACAGTGGTAGCATATCGGGGGGGACAGTGGTAGCATATCGGGGGGGGAGGAGGACAGTGGTAGCATATCGGGGGGGAGGACAGTGGTAGCATATCGGGGGGGGAGGACAGTGGTAGCATATCTCGGGGAGGGAGGACAGTGGTAGCATATCTCGGGGAGGGAGGACAGTGGCAGCATATCTGGGGTGGGCAGAGTGGCAGCATGTTTTTTTTGGTGCTTTTTTAAAGAAAAAAAACTTTTTCTTTAAAAAAGCACCAAACTTTTAGTGTGCGGCCTATATACGGGGGCGGCCTATATCCGAGCCAATACGGTATATATATATAGATATATATGATCGCTAACAGCAATCACACGCCTATCATGCCCAGGCAACCAGTACATGCTAGATTGTTATTGATTTTTTTCTAATTTTGGTGTGTTACTTACTTTTAATAAAAGTGTTTTTTTGGGTTTTTTTTAAAGGTGGGGGGGTCATTTTCGGTTTCTGTCCAGAATTTTCATTTCGGTGCATCCCTACTATATACTAGGCCAGACACTAAAGTGGTAGGCCTACACCACATCAATGTTTGGCTAAGTATATAGTGATAGGGGTTATGCTGCATTATTGTCAATGTCTTGCTCAATGTATAGTAATAGGTGTTATGCTGAACCACCGTCAATGTGTGCCTCAGTATATAGTGATAGGTGTAATGCTGTACCACTGTCAATGTTTGCCTCAGTATATAATGATAGCCGTTATGTTATACCACCGTCAATGTTTGCCTCAGTATATAATGATAGCAGTAATCCTGTACCACCGTCAATGTTTGCCTCCGTATCTAATGATAACAGTAATCTTATACCACCGTCAATGTTTGTCTCAGTATTTAATGATAGCAGTTATGCTGTAACACTGTCAATGTCTGCCTCAGTATATAGTGACAGGTGTTATGCTGTACCCCAGTCAATGTGTGCCTCAGTATATAATGATAACAGTTATGCTGTATCCCTGTCAATGTTTGCCTAACGATAGAAGCTATGCGGTTTTAAAGTATGTGTGTGTGGGGGGGTCCCACGTACAGGATCCGCCCCAGGTGCCAAATACTCTAGGTACGCCCCTGCGCACAACAGGTTTTTGATCCTTTATGCGGCCCTGAGCCTCCGCTTGTGATTTGCTCATAATTTACTTATGCAGTGAGAATTTCACCTTTAAAAAAAACATTAAAAGTAATACTGTTGTGTAACTAATACTATATTATTACACTATAATGTAGTGTCATTAGCCATAAGCAAGCTGTACCAAAAATATAGAATAACAATTCAAATTTAACATTTGCAGAAGCATATTGTGCGCAAAAAATATTGGCCCTGGGAAATTTTTTGCACAGGATACATTTTCTGCGTACACCACCTAAGAAAGATTAGAGGGAACATTGGTCACATCCATTGTCCAGATAATGTGTTAAAATGTGACAATATTTTCCTATGAAACAAAATGCTCAATAAAAACTTATTTTAAAAAAAAAAAAGCCCAACAAATATTTTCATTTACAGGCCCTGTGGGCCAGTGGCGGAACTACCGGGGTCGCAGGGGTCGCGACTGCGACCGGGCCCTGGAGTTCTGCCAGTCAGGGGGGCCCAAGGGGTGCCGAGCGGTTGCTGAAAATGACCTCTGCTCCCCGCCGCTGCTGCCGCCGCCGCCACCGCCGCCTGCCTCAGCGCTGCCCAGAGTGCAGTGTTGGGAGCGTGAGGCATTTGTCTCCGGTGCCGGCGCTTCAGCATGAGCTCAGCAGTGAAGCGCCGGCACCCGAGGCAAACCCGAGGCCTCACGTTCCCAACACAGGAGTTGACTGTAAGTGACCTACAAAGGGGGGTAGGGAGGGAGTGGGTAGATCGTGAGAAGGTGGGGTAGGGAGGGAGTGGGTAGATCGTGAGAAGGGGGGGTAGGGAGGGAGTGGGTAGATCGTGAGAAGGGGGGAGGGAGTGGGTAGATCGTGAGAAGGGGGGTAGGGAGGGAGTGGGTAGATCGTGAGAAGGGGGGGTAGGGAGGGAGTGGGTAGATCGTGAGAAGGGGTAGGGAGGGAGTGGGTAGATCGTGAGAAGGGGGTAGGGAGGGAGAGGGTAGATCGTGAGAAGGGGGCGGTAGGGAGGGAGAGGGTAGATCGTGAGAAGGGGGGTAGGGAGGGAGAGGGTAGATCGTGAGAAGTGGGGTAAGGATGGAGAGGGGAGATAGTGAGAAAGGGATAGATGGGTTGGGGGGGCCTTAACAGATTCTCGCACCGGGGCCCTGAGGTTTCTAGTTACGCCCCTGCTGTGGGCCATTGGCCAACAGCACCCCATACTCCACTGATCTGCTCTATTGATATCTGCTTGCTGGATATGCCCACCACGCACTACCTGAGGTACATGTTCATACGTGAGCCTAAAAGTGCCAGGGACCCCCTATAACCGGCACTGAACAGTCAGCTTCACCAGGGGCAAGAAGCTAGAGTCACACAACAACATGGTTTAGAGGGACCTTCATTTTAATAAAAACTAAATCAAGAAAAGTATAAATATGATCTACAGAAAGCTAGGCTATATATTTTGTAAAATTTATAGCAAACTATCATTAGCCTGTTTGGTATAATGCTGAACTGGCATGGCCTGGTGCTTAGTGTAGCTAGTGAGGCAAAAAGTATGCTTACGAGGCCAATACTTGGCAACCCAGAATCAAAACTTGTAAAACTCTAAATACCAACTATGTCATGATGATTCTTGCAAGTATGAGGCTGAATAGGCAATAGAAAATATATATTTTTTCACATTTCTTTTATTTTGTGCTTTATGAACAGACTGCATCTAATGAGATGGTAATAAATTTGTTTTTCAAATAACAGCACCTGCTCTCTACCTTGTTTAAAAGTAGTTATATGTTTGAAGTAGATCTGTAAGCTTCATAACAGCATTATATACCAATGTAATAGTGTTTACTATTTTAATATAATAATAAAAAATTAAACAATCATGATAATACTAAATATTATAATTATAGAATAATTATAATTTCATAATTTAAATTTTTTTTTACTTTATGTCTGCTTTCAATAACATATTGGGGCAGTCTTACTTTGGAGAAGAACACATTCTCCTACCCTCACAAGGGGTGTTGTGCTAAATTTATAAGGTCAATGTCACTGGGCACAATGACATAATGAGCAGCTGTGGCCCACTGAGAATTGTTCTACCATGAGGACAGGGTAAGATAAAGTTTTTCAGTGGAAAAAAAAAATCAATATCCAAGTGACGAGATTAATAATTATATGTAAGATAAGCAAATATGTAATAATATGCAAAATTGTGTGTTTTTTTAAATGATACATTATAGTCATCCACTGTGATGACTATAATGATAATTGTTAACCTTATTTGCATGTGCCTACCCAGAATCCTTTGTGGCAGCACCATGAGATTTCTGAGGGAAAAACAAGCTTTCTGGCTTGTCTGGCATCTGTAGATGAGTGTTTAATAATGCTTCTACTACCCCTTAAATTTAAGTAGAAGGGTTTTCCATCAACTTTACCCACCATAACTTATGTAATAGTCATTAATGTATCATTAATAAATTCCATAGGCTAATAAGGCACACAAAGGCACTTAATCTGCTTATTAGCCAGCCCTCTCTGCAAAGCTACCCTTTTAGCAAAACACACTGGAAAGGTAAATTGGAAAAAATATCTTTAGGTAAAGTTTTGCTTAGATGGAATGCAAGGAACTTTTAGGTAAGAGGAACAACTACTAGACTAGATGGGACAAATGGTACTGTCTGCTGACAAATTCTATGTTTCTATGTTTAGGAAATATGTCAGGTGAAAATTGTCTGGGTACTCGAAATACTGATAGGTAGCATTTAATATTAATGCCAAATTTCAGGCTTTCTCTTTCAGTAGGGAGAAGATTTCCTCTTCAAGGGGAAAATGCAGGATGCAAATATATATTGTAATGTACATGGTGATCGCTCTTTTTTTCTAGAGTAAATAAATCCTATTTAGCCGAATGTTCTTCATAGCTGAAAAAAACAGATTATACTTATTAATGTAGCTCTTCTCTGAACTCTTTCCCGTTCAGTCATATATTTCTTTATAACTGGTCCAGAACTACATTTTTCCAAATCAAACATAAGTAATTTTTTTTTAAACATTATATTCACATTTTCCAATATTGCATTGTTGCCCTTTTTAACGCATGCTAGTAATTTGTTTGCCTTAACAACTGCTACTTGACATGTGCCTTTTTTACTATCCAAATGCATTTCTTTTCATTTATAATTATATTTAATCCCATCTGCCACTTTTCTGACTATTCTGCCAATTTAATTAAATCATTGTGAAAAAAAAAAACAACCCACAAATCATAAGGTGGATTTATAACTGTACATGTTGGTGGCATCTGCAAACAAATTTAATTTTAATATTAAAACGCACTGCTAGGTCAAAATGTAAAATTAAAAAAAAAAACATAAAAAATAAGGTTTAACCAGCTTTAAATTAATTTAAAAACAGTGTCCCTGTGCTTAGTCCTCTTAATTTAAAAGTTAACTTCCTACAAAGCATAGTCATACCTGAGAATTTTTGGGCTCCCCTGGAGTCTACTCTTGCAAGACGCGGCCAGAACTACCTGCTGACATCAGTGGGCTGTCCCCATTTAAAGGGAAATGGCCGAGAAGTGGGGTGTGTCAGGAACCTGGTCACGCAACCAGGAGGATTCAGGTGTTGACTCAGGGGTCTCCGGCAAGTTCCCAGGTACAGTATGAGCATAGTTGCCAACATGGACACTTTCCAGCACAGTTATCAATAATGTGCTTGAATATTTACCACACCCAAATCTCAACCCACTCTTTCAAACCCACATAATCTGCATAATTTACCTCCATCTAGTTATGATGGTGCAGATTATATCACCAAATTTCTACTAACACTACCATATATTCTTGGTATAAATATATTTGTCGCAAAGCAAGTAAATTAGTACATTTCAGCACCTTTACAGAGATTATTTTGAGAAAATTAGGTAATAAATAACAAGGAAAATAATAATAGTATAACTGCAGAGAATGGAAAATTAATAGAAAATTGAATGTCCTCAAACCCAGTGATTTATTCACATTCTGTGCTGGTCGAGGTCTGAGCAATTGTTTTGCATCTTAATGGGGCATAAGGGACAATGGGACTGTAAAGTAACCTTTGGTACTCCAGAGGTTATGTACTATAATTCTCATTATGCATGTCCAGCATATAGCATAGCCTTCATCAGTATACAATTAGCCAGACATAGACATGATACAAAGCAGCTCATAGTGAGCATACGCCTATAGTGAGCCTTAAATACTGTATATTATACAGCATAAATCCCATTACTACTGTATATATTGAGATGGATAATGATGGTTGTACTTCATAACGCCCATAATTAAATATGTACTAAGTCTAATGGTGGTACAGTATAATTCCTATCAACATATACTGAGCCTGGCAGTGGTACAGCTTGACTCCTATCATTATATAGTGATCTAGATGCTGATGGTTCTACTGCATAACTTCCATAATTTAATAGTAAGCCAGTTACTGAGGTTGGTATAACTTCTACCATTATATACTGTTCAATTCTCTGTTTATTGCAAGGAAGGTTAATCTACAATCTAGAGATATCATAATGAACGTCTTTACATGACGAAACAAATTATACACAGTATGTATAAAATTATGATGTATGAGTAGTGAATACATAAGCATCAAAGCAACTCTGAATGGCATATAAATGTCATGACACTACAATTGAGAAGCAAAGGCATGTTTTGTTCTACCATTATATTCTGAGCCTGAAGGTAGTACAGTATAACTTTAATCAATAACTCCCATCATTACATGATCTAAACACAAATGTGGTGCAGCATTGCTCCTTTAATGATATATCTAGGTACAGATGGTGGTACAGCATGACTCCTTTTATGATATAGTGATCCAGACAATGAGGTTTCTAGAGCATCACTCCTATCATTATGTAGTGATCTAAACACAGATGGTGGTACACAATGACTCCTATCATTATATTGCAATCCATACACAAATAATGGTACAAAAGACATTGACAATGGTACGCCATAACTCCCATCACTATATACTGCGGCAGACACAGACGGTGGTACAGTATAATTCTTATCATTATATAGCAAGAAAAACACAGACAGTGGTACAGCATGACTCCCATCACTATATACTAAGTCAGACACTGATGGTGGTACACCATAATTCCATCACTATTTACTGAGCCAGACATTGATGGTGGTATACCATAACTACCATCTCCCATCATTATCATCATCATCACACTCACTATTATTCACACACTCTCACGTTCTCACTTACTATCTCAAGCTCCCTCACACTCTCACTCTCTCACACTTTCACTCAATCTCTCATGCAATCTCTCACACAGTGTCACCCAATCTCTCATGTTTTCTTAATCTCTCATGTTCTTACACACACTCCCACACACTCACTTATATGTACACTCTCTCATTCTCTCACTTATGCTGTTTTACACTCTCACTCATACTTTTTCACACTTAACCATGCCCTTGTACACTCTCAGGCTCTTTCAATTACACTCTCACACATACTCTCTCATATCCTCATACCACCCTTACTCATGCTCTCCCACTCTCAATAACTTTCAATCATTTTTTCATACTCACTCTCTCACTTATGCTCTTCTGTCAATAGCTTCTGTGTCCATGTCTCCTTTCCTGCAGCTCCACTTTTTTTCTGTTGCCAAGCTTGTCGGATCGGTTGATGAAAGTGACGCGAAGCAAGAGATGCATAACCAGGGACACACGCAGTTGGCACAGTATGTATGAGCCATGGTATCAACAACCTTAGCAAAACAGAATATATGTATAACCCTACCTAAATCTTAAGTCCTACTTACCTCATTTAGTACCTAAGAGGATTGTTTGGCACAAAGCTGAATCTCAAGAACTAAATTGATAGGAACCTCAATGAGAACCTTCAGAAAATTGATCATAAAAGTAGCGTCTGACCAAATTATGACAAAATGCTTTAGAAATAGAAATAGAACCCATTATTAATTATCTTCTCCTATGTCTTTAACCCTGTTTTTTTATGGGCCTTATGTGAAAAGTTTGCTAGAAAGAATGAGGGTTGTAAAACCATGCATGCCAAACAGACAAAATTGTCATAATTAGTACAACACAGTTTTCCAATTCTGTCCTAATTTATGTCATTTTTCATTATCTAGAAATCTGTTTCCATTTGGCACAAATTGTTCATTACGTTTTCATTATGTTAAAATTATACTCATTAGCAAGCAAATGTTTGTTCCAAACAAATCTATTGCCAATGTCAAATAATCGAAGAAACTGGTGTTTTGAAACAAAAAGTAATCATGCAATTATGTGGGCATAATAGATTTAATTAGGGTTGAGTTTAGGGTCACTGACGCCTGGGTGCAAGAGCTTTTTTTGGTGCCCCCAGTTGGGTGTGGCTATATTACTAACTCCTCCCCTTAACAAACATAACACTTCTAACCACAATTATTTTCTATGGAAACAGTCCACCTCTTTGAACCCCTTGGCTTAGCCAAGTAACATGTTACCCAACTTCTTTGTGCCTAAACAGGTCGTCAGTGTCATCTTTGCCTCCAAACAAATTGTCATTGCCACCTTTGTTCACAAGCAAAGCTGAGCCCAAGGGGCAGAGCCATAGTTAGCTCCTTTCGTGCCTAAGATTGTTGTTTTGAGGAAACTTGGTTGTTTTGAGGATAGTAGATAAATAATTTAGAAGAAAATATATGATGTTAGAAATGCAGAGAAAAATAATAGTAAAACAAATTTTCCAAAATTAAGTGATCTATTCACATTTTGTGCAGATCAGGGACTGGCCAAGTGTTTTGCATGAGCTTAAATGGGCAATGGGACAGTAAAGAAACATTTGTCACTCCAGGGGTTGTGTACTATAATCTCCATTATGCATATGCAGGTGTTATAGCATAGCCCTCATCCGTATACAGTTTTCCAGCCATAGATATAGTGCATTAGCATAAAGTGAGCATAAGCACATGGGAGTTACAGCATAAATCACATTTTGATATATTGAGACAATCACTGATGGTTGTACTGCATAAATTCCCATCATCTGATAGCAAGTCATACACAGATGGTATTGCAGTGTTACTCTCATCATTAAATAATAATCCACAAAGTGATGGTGGTACAGCAAACATTCATCATTACCGTATTTGCTTGATTATAAGACGAGATAGGTCTGACTATGAGACTAAGATCCAGATCCCTACCGCGCTGCAGGGGACCTGGATCCTCCTGCCCCCCCAACTTACAGGTGCTTCTGAGTCCCCGGTGTGCAGCCGGGGCAGCGTGTAGATATTTACGCAATTCGCATAGACAACCTCTGCTGCAGCCGGAAGGAGGTGCGGTTAGCAGCGGGGGTTATCTGCGTCCGTCACGCAGACCTTCCCCGGCTGTCAGAGATCAGAGTTCCCTTCACCGGGGAATTCTCCCTGACAGCCAGGGAAGGTCTGCGCGACCTCCGATGCAGACAACCCCCGATGCTAACCGCACCTCCTTCCGGCTGCAGCGGAAGTTACCTATGCGAATCGCATAGACCTATACACGCTGCCCGGACAACAGACTGGGAGTCAGAAGCACTGGTAGGATTTTTTTGGGGGGGGGGTTAAATGGGGGGCATAAGGCATTTCTGTAGGCAGAGTGCTCTATGATATGCCTTTTAACCTCTTAATGCCACTCTGCCTCCAGAAATGCCTTTTAACCCTCTATACGCAACTTTGCCTCCTGAAATGCCTTATTCCTCCCTATATGCCAATCTGCCCCATAATATGCCTTTTAACCCCCTAAATGCCAGAGTGGCATATAGGGGTAAAAGAAATTTCTGGAGGCAGAGTGGCACTTAGGGGGCCAAAAGGCATATCATGGGGCACAGAGGCATATAGGGGGTTTAAGGCATTTATGGGGCAGAGTGACAAGCCTGGGGGCAGATAACTGGGGGGCAGGTTGGAAAATAAAAGGAATTTAAAAATATATATATTTTTCTCAATCATAGCTTTTATTAAAAAAATAGTTTACATGGTTTACATGAATTAACATTTACTAGTAAAACTTTTTTCCTAACTTCAAAGTAGTTTTAAATTTACATGCTTAATAATTCCTTAATTTTTGTGTAAATTTTTTGTAGAAATGCAATGAAATGATGCTCACTGCAGAAGAAAAGGTGAAAGCAGAGGGGCAAAATTCATCTTCAAAATGTTATCTTAATTTTACCCCCTCCCCTTGTGGAATCACTGTCAGGGTTTGCACAAATAAAGGAGACAATACTGTTTCCTACCTCATATTTATGGCTGACAAATGCCAAAATGCAAGAACAGATAAATTTAATTGTGACCGAAACTGTGTTTTTGTTTTCTTGATTAAATCTTAAAAACAAAACATATTTAAGTGCTGCAAATACATGGTATGCAGTCCCTTTCTTTTCTCTTCTGTTCATGTGACATTGGTAGTTGGACCCTCAAAGCCCTCCATATGGCCAAAGTTAACTGAAACCAGGTTGAGGGTCTGTGCACTTTGTTTTGAGAGAATTACTGAATTGTATCATATGACTAAATGAGACATCATGTATACTTGTACTGTTTCATATTTATTTTAAATCTTTATATCCAATTGGATAACAATACAAATCGCATACTATGGTTAAAAAAAAAAAATATTAAAAAATGTTTTGAACTAAAAGTATGTTCAAGGTCAATACAAAGATCTTTTTGGAGATTTCTTTATAAATCATACCTTGCATACAACATGTGGTCATTCCTTCGAATTGGAAGAATCGAGCGGCCCTCTGAAGTAATTTTGGCTAATTCAATGTATTTAAAAAAACTTTTGGATGTGTTTCTAGATATAACATGCATACAGGGTTATCACACGTACAGGTGAATAACATTGATCCAGGGTGAGTCCGACTGCCTTGTTTTTACATTACTGTCTCTGTGGGTTTCCTTTTTCTGAATCAACTAATATGTAACTACAATGTTACATATTATGTACTACTATGTAACTCTCAGTTTAATGATTAAAAACGTTAATTAATGGGTCTAACTACAAATCCAATCTTGCTGCATCTATCTGTTTCACTAGTTTCAATCTGTCACTTTTCTTGCATTTCTTGCACTTTCCTAGATGCAAAGTGGCATCGCATGCAAGGTCTCACATTCTCCTAACTCCATTTATCAATAAGACATTATGATTTCTGGGCTTATTTGAACAGACTGGAAACTGTATTTCATTTGGAAAGCACAGCAAGTCACAAGAGTACTGTTAGATATGGTAGACACATATTGTAAAAATATTTAAAACTGCCTAGAATGAACATATTGGTACTCTGAGGATGGACTAAGGGCCAGGAATAATATTAATATTTTAATGTGGAAAGAAAATTGTCTGACTAAATGGACCAAATGATCTTTATCTGCCATAAAATGCTGTGTCTCGAAATCTCCCAGTGGTGCGTGTATTTGAGTGTGTGACAAGCACACCTCAAAAATCCATAACACTATCATACCGTGGGTCTCATAACAGAAGTTCCTACATGGTGCCAGTTTGGATTTTTACACTGTTGGAAACTGACAGGTTGCTAATTGCTCTCATGAGAGGTACATGAGACACAAAAACAGGGTCATATATATACATTAAAAGAGAACAGAAGGTTTTCTTCAATAAACAGTTACTGGTGGTCGTTGCTGTTTTCAAAATATAGCCTGCTTATTAACAATTTATTCCGAAATGCCAAACTGCAGCAATGGCCAATTTGACCAGGCATAATGTAAGACTTGTTTCATCTCCATCACCTTAGCTTATTGTTTTATATAAGGAACACACTGACAGAAAGAGAGGGTTATAAATATGGAAAAATGCTACTAGAAACAAGGTGTTTGACACACACTCAGGAGTGGGCCCAGGGGGCAGGAGGGCAATTGACAATACCTTCTAGGTCACACAATATCTTCTAGGCCACATAATAATAATACTATATATTATAATAGATAATAAGCAGAATGTGCAATGGTTCATAAAACGTTTAACAAATTGAAAGTGTTTTAGAATTTAAAGGGAACAAAGGCTTTTGAAGAATTTCCTTTAGGCATCATGTCCCATAGCTTGTTAAAGTAAAATACATTTTTATTCAAAACATGTTTATTCAACATTAATTTGAAAGTATCTTATTTTCTCTGTATGTAGAGCGTCAGTTCTACTGACTGCTATGTTTCTGTGGTTAAGATTATAAACTTGTGAACAGCAGGTTACTCAGCTAGAAGTAATGTACACTAGTCAATACTTGGGTTTTATTACAGAGCCTCTGAGCTATAGGGAAAATGGTTTCTTTAGGCTCTCTAAGAAATCTATTGACCACTTAATTTTAAGGCATTAACTGTTTATATTAGTATATATACTATATATAAAACTAGATGCACCTATGTATTTGTGGTTTTGATTTTATATGCAGATGTAGGGTGATCATTTTTTCCAGAATGCACTGGACAGTCCTGCAATGGAACTTTATATCCCAGGTTCAGGGCAGCCTCAATCCAGGACAATGCGTTCTCCCGAAATGAGAACCCTGAAAGAAACTTCTCAACTCTCCTGATCGGGTGAAAGTTCAGCTGCAGCTGGCACCCGGAAAGAAACCCACTTTGTTTGTGATATGTGTGTGTATGTGGCTATGGTTGTCTGTTTGTGTGATTGTTTGTGTGGGATGTCTGGTAATAAAGGCTTCCTAATAATCTATATAATATAAAATTTATTTTATGTGTATGTGATGGTGTGTGCATACAGTATGTTAATCAGTGTGAATGTGAGATATAATATAGACCTGTGTGTGTAATCTAATCCACTCCATATTGTGTCCATGAATGGCAGAAATAAAATGTGGTCTCCCTAATGTGAAGTTGTACGTGTTTCAGGATGGGAACTGGGAAGGTACTGTGTGTAGGAGGGTACATGATTAATGACTAATAGTAGATAGTAGAAGTAGCCATAAATTCATAAGTATGGCCTGACTGATGATTATGGCTGTGATTGATGGGTCCAACAGCCTGTGGGTTTTTTCCTTACTTTTTTTTACTCTGGCCAATCAGCATTTACAAGGAAAAGGGGCAAGTATAGCCATATAGGTGTGCCATTTTAACTTATCATTGGCAGTTTGTCCTGCCAGTGGGCTTCCTGGCGTCTGCCCTGCCAGTGGGCTTCCTGCCATCTGCCCTGCCAGTGGGCTTCCTGTCGTCAGATCTGCTTGAGGACTTCCAAGCCGTGTGTCCTCGCTACAGCTCCCTTGTCCTCGCTACAGCGCCCTTTATTCTTTGTTTCCAGTCCTGCTTTTCTATCTGTTGTGTGCCTGTCTGTACTTACCTACCCATCAGGATGCATCAAGGGGTAGAGACAGATCCCCTAGTATCCCCTGCAACTGGGCACCTAACCGACGTGCTTGCCCAGGCCCTGACACAGTTACAGACTGAGGAGAGTTAAGAGTGTGAGGCAGGCAATGACTGTGTTTAGGCTGAGTTGAGGCTCATCTAACGTACTGCAGAAATGTACTGGGGTGATATTCGTTGGAGAAGCTGTTTATAGTTCATTATTGATCTATAGGACTTTAGAAGATTAAAGGTCTTTTTTATTTACTTTATTTACTGTTTTTTCTTTCAATTTAAAAATCTATTTAAGTCAAAACTGCTAAACATCCTGGCCCTAAAATCCTGTTCAGCCCATCTACTAGTAAGTTGTGTGATTTTAGTTACTAAAGGTGTGGTTTTAGTTACCACTAAGGACTCACAGAGTACTGTGGCTTGTTGAAACAAAAAACACTAAAAGTGCCTCCACAACCCCCACAAGTGCCACCGCTACTGCAAGTACTACCGCATTGGAATGTTTATAACTCTCCAGAATTAAAGCCCTATATGTCCTGGAAAAAAAAAATTGAATTTGTGTGTGTATACACTAAACATGGAAACAGGCAATCATGCCTGAAGAAAAAAATTCTAAAAATGGCAAAAGCTTCTTTCACTTAGGAGGCAAACCCGTGTCATAAAGTGGATAAAATCGACAATATAAAGTATTCAAAATAACATTAACACGCCCCTAAAGACTACAGTCATATCGCCTGACATTTTTCCAAGACTCATACAATTTTCACATTGATGATTATCACGTTAATGATTAACATATGCAATGGGCTGGTCTGCAGAGTACGTAATTTGGTAACTGATTCTCTTCTGTGAGTTTACAAGTCCCACATACTGCATGGGAAATAATCGAAATGTTCTTACTAGAATTCCTCTTTTATCTGCAAGAGTAAATAGTCAAGGTACCTTTAGCTAAATTGCCTAAAAACACACGACATGTCTCATGTCTCATTATATAGTCCTAAGTGTCATGCAGTAATATTAAACCCCAGTACCTGAAGGTAACAAGTCTATACAATTGGTATGTAATATATAATGGTAATTAGTTAACCTTTAATTGGATCGATCTGCCTCGGTTACAGCCCTTGAGCATTGACACATTTTGCAGTTGAAGTAAATATATAAAATTGTGTGTATTTCTGAGACCTTTAAGCTGTTTCATGCAATTTTTTAGAGATAACATCTCTTGGCTTGATCCCAGGCCAAAATTGAAATGCAGTAACATATAGCAAATTGCTGTGGTTGCTCAGCCATTTATGAAATATGATGATTTTCTCAGTAGGAAGGTTTTGAAAACAAGAAATGTAAAATCTCCCTTGTAACTAAAGTCTGCTATGCTGCTATAATGAAGGATTAGAAAGCACTGTCAGTCCCTTATACATATCTTTAATAAAGATAACATGTATTAAAGCAGCGGTTTCTATCACATATCTTTTTAAAGGGGAGTTGAATATTTTAGGGTATTCCAGCTTAATTTCCCTACCTTCTTGGATGAGCCTGGCATCTGGCTCAATCTGATACAGGCTCACCTAGCCTTCCTGTGATAAATTAGTACAATATCATAAAGGCTTTGTATTGCTGCACTTCATTCACAATATGAATGCTGATGTACTTCTTTTAGTAGATCTAAGAAGTAGGTTACCTTATGGATAATCCCTATGCTTATTTAACCTAAATATATATGGTTTGTTAAGTTATTTAGTCTAATAGGCAACCAGAAATGATAATGATAATGAATGTATGTATATGTGTGTCCTTTGCGTGCTGAAGGCTCAATAAAGTATTAAAAACATATGTTACTTCTTACTTGTTACATCATATTTAATGGCATGAACCTTGGATTAGATCGATACATAAAAAATATCATATCTAAAGGTACCGTATATGTACAGTATAAATTTATATAAAATGTATTTCTATTCAGGGAGGTATAATTTCTCAGCTGCTTTCCTGGCTTGGAGATTAAAGGTCGTAGACATCATATTTCTTTAGGAATGATAATTACATATGGTATTTAATACCCAAATGCATGGTATAAGTAATAAACAAACTATTTAGGCTTTACGTAGAATCTCACATATATGCTTATAGTTGTCTCTAGCTGGACATAAACTAAAGATAAATAAACAAACATTAAGCAGATACAATCTGTGGAACATATGGCATAACTTGCATGCCTACACAATTACATGGTAGTTACTGCTTGTGCCCATCAGCTCATTCAAGCAGCTTTTTCAGATTGGCATGAACTTTAAAAATCTCTCTTACATTTTCTATGATGCCGGCCTTCATGTCTTTAGCATAGATTTAGATATTAAATATTTTTTTTATATTTTAGATTCTTATTAATCAGATAAAGTTACTTAATCTGGGACCAAGATAAGCAGATTCAGTATGCGCTCTGGTCTACAAAATCCCCATTGCTGTGCTTTGGGAAAAAGTAAATATGCCAAAAATAACAGACTTCTGATGATATATTACATTCATAAACCTCATAATATTATGCCATAGAAAGAAATTTGTGGCATTATAATGCATAAACAACTGCTACAGGATATTGGATACATCAGTGCCTGAAAGTTAATAACATTAAGGATCATCACCATGGACTAGAAAAAAAAAATCTAGCACTGAAATAAGAAGAGGCAACTTCATAAAAATCCTGTAGCGATTATTAATATGCTAACCAATTTAATCAGCAGAAACCTCTAATCCAGTATGATAAAAATACATCAAAGTCGATATAGCATAAAAGAGGAAAAGTATTGGTACATTCTCAGACATGTATGAATAGACCTGTAAGGGAAGAATATATATTAGTGTTTATTGCTATTTGACCTTGATAACCCTAGTTGCTCAAAATGTTTCTAAATAGGTTGTGCCAAAATTAGCTATCCAGCTGTTATTGAACTAGAGGTCCCCTGGTCTTTGGAAACAAAACCTCCCAACTGTCCTTTTCTAGAAGAGACAAACCCCCTTTACTCGCCTGTTGTCTGTCTTCTAGGAGCTCATATTGTTTGGTTCGTGGATCACAGTTTTTTACACCTCTAAAAGTCTTATTAATGTATATATTGAAATAATGACACTATAAATGCAGAATTCCTTAGTCAATTACATAAATATAAGCCCTACCCAGTGAGCAATTGGTGCCTACCTCCCAAGTGTCCCAATTTAGAAGAGGCTATCCTTTTCTTCGCTCAATCTCCTCTTTTGTAGGAGCTCACTGTGCTTACTGGGAATTAGTGCAATAAGTATAGAAACAGCAGAACATTTTTTTTATAAATTAAATTGTGTAGGTCAGTGGCACCAAGTGAAACCATCAGCAGGGATGACACCCTAAGCTGCCATCTTTTGATTACCTTTTTTTCTGCTCACGTGTGGAGCTTGCGTTCCTCCTTTCGGGACACTGTTGCGTAATCTGAGGTTTAAGCTTTCACAGGGTTGAGAGAGTGACAGCAGTGGGGACACATCATAGTTGACACATCCTGACTTCTGCACACTGGTACAGGAGGAGGTCCATGGGGTGACATCATGAGTCACCACACTGGGTGACACCAATCCTAGTGATCCCACTGGTGTATGGACAAATAGTCATGATCTAAATGCCTTAATCAATTAAATTAAGTAGCTGTCAACATGTCAATAAAGGTCATAGTAAAGCCCTGCCCCTAATCACACCTCTTAAAATAAAAATGTACCTTACTAGCCATTTGAAATGTTTAGAGGTATACTGGTGGCGGTGTTAAAGTATTGTAATACCTTTTCCTATTCTGGAATCTTTAGTTGGTTGAAAGGTTATCAAAACATTTCAGGTGCCCAAATCGGTGAAACGAGGGAGAGGCTGTCCAAGTGGTGCGTGCCATGGCTCCACCTTTTGTGGAAGAATTCCAGGATGCCTGGTCAACTGAGCTTATACTAGGGAGAAGCGGACGAAGAAAGAAGACAGAGAAAAGAAGACAGAAGAAGAATGGGCAAGAGAGCAAGTGGAACTGCGGAAAAGGAGACAGAGACATGGAAGCAGCAGGCAGAGAAGGTAGGGAGACAGTGAAAGAGAGGGAATTTCTGGGAGACTTGGGACAACTGTGCGTAACCCCTTGATGAGTGGCACCAGGGGCAGACCACCCCCTCAGTAAACCATTGGAGATGGGGATTGGACAGGACCAGAGCCATGATCACCTGTCCACCTTAACCAAAGGACAACCTTGCTCATGATCCCCACTGCCCATTAAGACAGTACAGTGGGGGAGCTACATGAGGCAGTATCTAAAAATTAGGACTATACTGAAAAACTGTGAGGTATGAGTTGCATATCTGATATAATAATGACCTTTTGAGCAGTTAGTAGCATTTAATGAGAGCTATTACTGTTATAGGGTGCCATGGTGGTTGGTAAGAGGAAAATTGTATTTTCATCTTGCTAGATGTTTACCTTTCCTGAACTTATAAAGGCATTCCACTGGCTGCTAGGCAAGTTGACTAATTATAGCCCCTAATGCAGAGGACTGCTGTAGAATATCAACTGCCCTGTAATCATGATGTAACAAAATTCCAAAAATACTTCAAAAATAATTTAAACTAAATATATATATATATATATAAATATATATATGTAAAGAAAATATCAAAATGCAGGTCAAACACATTGCAAAGAAGAACAACACTCCAAGGACTCAGTTTGACTTTGTCAGACCATGATTGAATGTATTTCTTGCTCACTACAAATGCATTTTAAGGGTATGATAAAAGTCAGAAAGATTTAATAGATGGATAGGATATAAAAAGAGAATCAATCTGAATTTTTCATGGATTTTCAACAACTTCATTATAGACAAATTATTCCTTTGAAACAACCTTCCATATTTTAAAACTTTAGCAGTCAACAATTAAGTCGTTTCTAATTTATACACAGAAGACTCACCAATTTCTTCTCTATTTTTCACTAGACTTTCTTCTTTAATTCATCTTAGACAGGCTGTGTTCAATAGAAGTTAGCCGCAATGAAGCCACAGTATAAAGTCCTCAATGGGGGCTTATTTCCTGGTCCAGTCCTTTTAAATGGTCCATTTCTGCGCCCCACAACAGGCATATGTCCCATTAATCCTAGAAAACTGTGATTTGACTGTTAATTATTTTTGAACACACTCTCATTAAAAGCTCACAAGCACTAGAAGCACCAGTCACCTTGTCCTGGTGAGCACCTTTAAGAAAACAGCGTCTATACCTGGGTGGTCACATGGCTTATAGTCATATTCATAAGAATTTTTTGCTAGTATAAGGATGCTATACATAATACTATACATAAGTTCCTTAAAAGAAATTGTAGTATATGGGTTTTGCAGAATATTTACCATTTTTAAATGTTGTTCCTACTTGCTGGTAGGCGTGGTCCCTTTTGTTCCTGTAATGTCTATATAAACTGCAGAAAATGCACTTAAATAATAAATTATGTACATAAAATAAATTTTTTATCTTGTAAATACCCCACCCTATTAAATAGATATTAATAGGTCACAAAGTAACAAACAGTTGTGTTAAAGTCGTGCTCCCCTAGCTATGTGAATTTATGTGCACTGCATGTATGCAGACAAAATAGAACATTTGACTGTTCAGACTGCTTGGTAATTATTTTCCTATCTAACTACACTATCTCTAAGTGTGAGAGAAGATAATAATCTACTAGATGGTAATTCCTGTTAAGATATTATTTGTAAAAAAAAACAAAAAAAAAAACTTTATTGTAATTAGCACATTTCAGAACTTAATAAACCCTCGTGTTTTGTCAAGATTAACTGTTTATACAGAAGCATGTTACCAGTTGCTGGTGCCATGTTGATTTCTAATTTATGCTGCATTTTTTATTTATAATAAGACTTTCAAATTGATGGATTATAATGAGATTTCATATAAATCCATAACACTAATACCTGCGGATGTATATTCTATGACAATTTCCCCTTTCAACGGTAGTAACAACCTAAAGCTGTTAAATTTCCCTATGAAAACTAAACGCAAAACATGGATAGTTTAAAAAAAAAAAATGAAAACCATTACCGGCCCTTATTATTGGCAGGTGTGAAGTTAAATTTGAAGCTATGTTTTGAGGAAATGAAAGCAAAAACTATACCTGGGAATCAAATAAACAGGGAGCTCATGGCCATACCTGGGAACTCTCTGGGTTTGGCCCAGACAACTCTGGGAGTAGCGCCACTTCTCTGGTTCTCCAGGTCAACACCCGAATCCTCCGGGTCATGGGTGCTCACACACATTTCCCCCTGGTTGCGTCCCCTACGGTTATGCTATGGGTAGCCAGGGCCCAAAAGTTTCCAGGTATGCTCATGGCTCTTCAGATATTAATCTTTTAAAAGTGCATCCATCAATCAAAGGGACCCGCTAATGATGACAAGTCACATATTCACTAAAATAAGTTTTGTTTGTCAGGGTATCCGAGTGTCTGCAAGACAAGGGCATGCAAATTCAATTAAGTATTCAATTTTTACATCTGAAACTTCCAACTCCAACTGCAATGTAAATATATTTATGGAAAGGAAGTCACCAGAATGTCCAATTAACCAACCTCACCCTTCCTCTGGAAGCCAGTGCATGGTGAGGGGTAATGAAATCAACTTGGGGGGTATAGTACCAAAGAAGAATGGGAGGGTTAAAATATATAACATTTCTAAAGTTACTCAATTGGAGGCAAGGACCTAAAGCCATGCTGCTCCCTCACCCACCTCACCATCTGGTTTCTGTTGGGACGGGGGGTTAAAATTAACTAAATTATTCCACTCCCTAATATTTTATTTTTTTATAATGACGTTATTGTGTAGGAGAGGTATGTGGACTCATTCATAGCTTGCAGGTTTATTTGCAAGTTGACTGCTTTTTTTACAACTCACATCCACCAGACTCTCCTGTAGGCATGTGGATGTTAAGAAGTCAAAGCAAGTTGTCTTCAGTCAAACTTTCAAGCACTCAAAGTTTAGAAAATAGACCCCATTAAGTCAGACTAGAATGTGAAGGAGTCAGTTCTAGATATGTGACCCTCAGACTCGGCCCATTTACGCTGAGACCAAAGAGTGGGAGTTATATGTAACAGGCATTTCTGGTGCATAGTTTGAAAAGTTGTCTTGTCAACTTGTCATTTTATTGGTGGCTATCGTGATAACACCACTTTCTAAATATGCTTCAAAATTACTTTTTTTATATACAGTACAACCCCTGTTGTATTTCAGATCATTCTGCAGGTTTGGAGTTTACAACCATACCTCAGTCCATGACAAATTATAAATATGAGTCATAGAGCATGTTGACAGCAGAACAATTGAACTTATATTACAAGTCTTACATTTCTTAATCCTTGAAAATATTCCAGTAGATTTATGATGATTGCATTATGATTCACATTATGAAAGTGCTTGAAAAGGTATTCTAGCCATGGATTGTTATTATAAAAAGTATGAAAAAATAATGAAAATAATATCCGTTATTTATGCTGTCACCCGAAACCACTGTAAATTATACAGTTATAATCAATTTAAATAATGCATAGTTTATAGCTTTCTTAGATTACTTCCAAAGTCAGGCAATATATAAAGTGGTTTTAGGCTAATTATAGTTTGCCACAAGGGTTGTCCACTTGTAATAAATTGTTAACCACTAAACAGGAATTTTAAAAAACAAGACTTACTGTATAAAGTGTCCTATATTTATGTTTAACAGAAAAGCAATGTACAGTATGTTATCAGTCCCTAACTGCTGCTTCTTGCAATTGTTGTTGTATTACCCTGACTGTGCGATATGTTTAATGCAACAGTCTAGTGTTAAATCATATTGAAATATTTGATAGCTCATTAATATGCATTTGTTAAACCTGTAGAAAAAATACAAAAGTACTTAACTTAAGGAGAAGCTGTGGCTTGAGAGGTGCAGTGCACTTCCCCCCCCCCCTCAGTCTGACTTTTCTTGCCGCTTTGGGCTGCTTGTAGCATACTAAACATTTCTAACAGAATTCCCTCTGGAGCAGCCAGTCAGGGTTAACTTGAATGAACAGACACAACTTAGGTTGCATGCCCTCACTTAATAACAGGGGCGTAACTAGAAGCCTCAGGGCCCGGGTGCGAGAATCTGTTACGGGCCCCCCAAACCCCCAAAAAACATGATTTTAACACAACAATTTTTTTCCAACAAATTACATATTGAATCATATTTGTCAAATGTTTCAACTTTTTACAATAACAGAATACCACATTACAATCCCAGGAACCAAAAGTGTTAAAAGGCCAAAATAAGTAGCAGGGAATGGACAGAATATTAACTCCTCACCATCCATGTATGCTAGATAAAGGTGACATCAGAGCTCGGCAGATGTATGAGATAGAATCTTTTGTGATGGGATTGGGAGTACATCGATACACTAAAAAAGTCATGTTACATCTGAAGCCACAATTTAGTGCCATTAATCATTTTTAATAAAATATGCAGATTGAAATCGAGTAAATAACATAAAACCTTTACCTTTCTTCTCACTGATTTCAGGGCCTAGAATATTTTGTCCACTGAAGTGACTACAAATTCAGAAAGGGCGTTTTATCTTTTTTTTTTTTAGGGCGTTTTATAACGTCTGGTCTTGAACATCCTGAGGAGTGTTTTGTCGAGGTTGCTGCAGTGCATTGCTAGGGGAGTCTTGTTTATTATTTTTACTTTTAATTTGAACACATATCACGTGATAGGGTGATCTATATTTGTTTTTAAGCCTTATTTATGTATACCTGTAAATACAGGGTTTTATTCAGTTGAGCTATACACGAACGTACTGTTTACATGTGTTGTTTATTTGATCTATATACGAACTACAGGGAGTAAGTAAGAGAGGTATGGTTTAGTGAATGAGGGACAAGGGGACTCTGGGGATGATTACGGGGGCAGAGTACCATGGTCAGGGTCAGAAGGAGGGAAGACTGCACCCTAATGTTAGGCAATTTTTTTTACTTTCTGTGGGAATAAATAGAACTGTGTAATTTTTATTTATCCAGAGATAAAACGTCCTTTCTGAATTTGTAGTCACTTCAGTGGACAAAATATTCTAGGCCCTGAAATCAGTGAGAAGAACAGTTACGTCCCTGTTGCTTAGATCTCTCCCTCACACAGTAATGATGTGGACATGATTCAAAGTAAAAAGTACTGTATGTACATTCACTGGTTTTCAAATGATTTATGTTGTATGGCCTCAGCATACCACTGTCTCTTACCATCACCTAGTATGTTGAGGTTTTGAGCATAGAGAGAATTATAAGGTATATTACACTATTGACTCTCAGACAGCCTCTGCCAAGTAATAGCAAGACTTGGGCAATTATACATACCAGAGCTGACATGTAGTCAGCTGTATGTTTCATGTGAAGATGATCCACTGCAGCATCTAGAGTGAAAATGTCATCCCTATTGTTCAGCAATGTGTTACCCTCAATTGGGCAAAGGACCTGCAATAGGACCTATTACGTAACTGTCAACAATTCCTTCCTTAGTTTCTATCATTCTACAGTAGAGCACTTAATTTTATGTTGAACAGGTTGAAGAATTCAGTCCTTGTTTTGCTGTTCCTTGGCCTAACTCTCGAGCAGGGCCGTCTGCTAAGATCTTCTCCAAGGACTTCTGTACAATTAGCTCATTAGCTTCCTCCCTGGCATGCTTAGGTACCTCTGTATGCATAGCAAACGTGTCTGTCACACTCTAAACATGTAATAGTGACTTTACAAAATTAGAAATTGTTAAGAATCTCCTTAGGTTTTTCTGTCAAATCATAACATTTTTAAGGGAGTGAGGCTTCTTGTGTAGTAGACACTGACATTCTGCTGAGAAGACAAACATGCAGTAGGATGAAGTCTTTTGGACAGACGCTGCCTTTCTATCATAACTCATAGCTTCACTATATGGACAAAAGTATTGGCATCCCTGACCATTACATCAAAAATTTGGACTGTTCCTTTAACTACTTTGGTATATTTCTCTCAGTGGAGCTGGTAGTGCATATGGCTTTAAAAAGCAAACACTCCAGAGCTGACCCCATCTGAAAAGCTCACATATACCTACAATGGAACAAGGAGGTACACATCAAACAGAATCAGGTCTATATCTGGAGGCAATGTGCAATAGGTATAGACAGCGAGATTATAGTCCTGTGAAAAAGAAAGGACAGGATAACAATCATCTGTTCCTTAGGATCAAAAACTGGTAAAACAACCTCAGATGAACATTAACACATGACATATTACACAGTGTAATGATTTATGCAACAAAAATAAAGACAAAATGGAGAAGCCATGTGTGAAAAACTTTAAGTACACTCTTACTGCTTACTGCATAGGAATTCAGATGCTAAGTAGCTAAGTAGCAAACAGGTGCTGCAAATAACACGCCCTTGATTAATTGATCATCAGCAAGTGTGACCACCTCTATAAAAGCCAAAGTTTTAGCAGCTTGCTGGTCTGGTGCATTCAGGTTTTTGTTAACACAATGACATGAAGGAAATACATCAGCATTATTGATCTTAGAGGAGCAATTGTTCCTGCCCATCAATCTAGGAAGATATAGTTTCATTTCCAAACAAGTTAAAGTCCATCATTCTACAGTGAGAAAGATTATTCAAAAGTGGAAAACATTTAAGACAGTTGCCAATCTTCCCAGGAGTGGATGTCCCAGCAAATTCCCTTCAAGGTCAGACTGTGCAGTGCTCAAACAAATTGCAAAAACCCAAGACACTACATGCCTCAGTTAGCATGTTAAGTATTAAGTTTAATTTTTTGAAAGGGTTGCCAGGAGAAAGCCTCTTCTCTCAAAAAAGACGCCACAGCTTAGGTTTACAAAAGTTGCATCTGGATACGAAGATCTCACATTATGGGCATTTTGGTACAGATACATGGTTATGTATTATGAATGCTTCCACCCTCTACACCTCTATACCACACGATAGTAGTTTGAAGGGTGTTACTACAGATATAGATGCCTTTGGAATTGATGAGGAATATAAGAGCCTTTCTTTGGGTCTCCTCCAAAATGTTCTTAAAATTATTTTAATTGCATTTGTTTACAAGTACAGGGGACACCAATGGGGACCAATGTGGCCCCTTCGTATGCCAATTTGTTTATGGATGGGTTTGAATGTAATTTTGTCTACACACATGAATGTTTTGAGCTGCATGTGGGAGTATGGCTTTGTTTTATCGGTGACAAATTATTTATTTGGCTTTGAACTGAACATGAATTACTGGCTTTCTGTGATTACCTTAATTCTAGATTAGACACAACTCATATACATTAGAATATGATAAAACAACTATTCATTAGTTGGATGGTCGGGTTGCTCTTAACGATTTAGCTTTATCTTTTGACCTATACAGAGAGTAAAATGATCATACATCATGCATCTTCTTTTCACTCCAAAAGTTTGATAGAAAACTTTTGCTATTATGATTATGTCATATAATTTATAATGAGCATACATATTTGTCAAGAGCTGAGGAAATTACTAAATATTTCATTTCCGTGGGCTATGACTCTAATCACATTAAGCATTGTGCAGTAAGGGCCCAGCAGGAAAATAGGAATGAGCTACTTTCAGGACAGTCCTATAAAAGCATCTTGAATAGAATTCAATGTGTAACTACTTGGTCCACCAAGTCAGGACAGGTGCACAATATTTTGATTTGTGCTACAATCAGATAAATAGATTGGTGGTTGGTTGGTGTTTGACCTTAGTGCAAACAGCATTTTCATCTGGGGTAACTATGCCTTTATTTGCAGGCTTATATCTTTAGATCACCCTTAAAAAAGGCAGCTAGCTGAAATGTTGGGGGCTCTCCACAACACAGCTCTCCCATCACTCTATTTTTTCTTTATTGTACATTATTTCTTCAAGAAAGAATGATGTATATTGGTATATTTTTCATTTTGTATTCAGAGTAAATACTTTGTTTTTGCTTAGAATTTTTGGTGTGCACCACTTTGTTCTATTTTTTTGGTGCATTTGACTTTACTCTGAGCTGTGTTATGCCATTGACACTTAAAGGTTCCTTGACTAATGAGTAAAAAGTTATTCTTTTGACTATACTGTTTTAGTCTACTATGATCGTATCTAAATCGATGTTGCTGATTCCAATATCCTTACAGTGAGCAGCGAGCTTTATTGACACAAATATGAACCGAGCATTAATAAATATGTAGAGATATATTACAAAACGGACGCCAAGGTCATGTGCATACCTGGAAACTCTCCAGGTTTTGCCCAGAGACTCTTTTCTGGGTCACCACTGGGAGACTTCGAGCCATAGGGGCACCTTTGAGGCATGCCAACTCCCTGCTCAATTCCCCTCCAACAATCGCCTGTGGTTAGCTGATATAACAATAAAAACGGAAGTGTCCTTTTTGGAGGGTGATCTGTTGGTGAGAACTTCAGTAAAAGACCCCCCCAGTAAAACAGCCAAAATGTGTATTGGGCTGGTTGAACTGTGCACATTAGAGACTTTAGAAGGGAAGAGAGGAACTGTGATGGCGCCAGGGAAACAAAAGGAAACAAGAATAATCAAAATAAAAACACAGAACAATTACAAATGGAATTACACTGACAACAATGGCAAGTGAATATTATCGTAAAACAACTAAAGAGATAACAACTTAAGACTAGACAGTAAAACATTTTTACAAACTAAACTAATACAAACTAATGGCACCAAGACAATAATAAAACAATACGCACCAAGACAATAATAAAACAAATAGCAATATGCTAAAGAGCATACTGTATATGATTGCTAATTATGTCATACATACAGTCACCTGAGCTTTGGGGACAATTTGCTGCTGAGTGTTAGGCCAGGTGACAATTAGACACCCCAGGAGTCTGGTGTATTATTGTAATCCATTAGATGAGCAAAGTGTTTATCTACATGGCTTCTTGTAAATCTGTCTAAATTTATTTGGCAGATCATTAGTACCAGGCTCGTTGCAGGATTATACATGTTGCTGTTTTCTGTGGTAAAAATAAAAGTAACCGGCAGTTATAAACAATGTTTTATACCTTTCTGGAAACTCAGCCAAATCTCTTCTGAAGTCGTTTTAGAAGTACTAGTTTTGCTTACTGAGGCTTCCTTCATTCAGCAGGGGAAGTGTGTGTTTGATATAGATGAGAAGCTTCAAGGATATTAATGCATAACAGCTATAAACAATCACTCTTCTCCACACAGCAAGATTTTCTTGAGGCAGATCTATCACTGCTTCAACTAAATGCCCTCACAAAATCTTATCAGAATACAGCGCTAAGTGCAGTGCCTCTCATGTCTGCCAAGAAAAGGAGTTCATTTATAAATAAAGAAAAAGAAGAACTACATGGACTTATGGATGACCTTATTGAAGCACTTTGGTCCTCCCAATGAACTTATGTCTGGAAGCTCTCACCTTTCTCCTAGAACATGGCATGATTAAAATATTTGATCCATGCACTTAACTAGACATAGAGAGCAGAAAAAAACAGGGGAGTGGAATGAAAAGGTGTTTGTCATGGAAGCCTCTGTGCCATGGACTCCTGGAGTGACCTGGTACAGAGTGCCACGTTTCCGAAAGTAAAAGAGACTCTAAAGACTGTGGAGCTTGGACAGATTTGGGGTTCCTGCATTTTGGGAGGGGGTTTATGGGTGTTTTATTCTCCATCGGACCAGGACTGGAGAGAGACTTCTATGGCCGGTATGTGTACCTGGATCTGATATCCAGCTGGTTTCAGCCAGAAGTCAGGGAAACGTGTTTATCATCCTCCCCACAGACTACAATAGCAACCCTCTTCTGGGCTGAGATAGAGAACTTTGTGCGGCTTATTGTGTCTATTGTATGTAAATTACCCCTTGTCCTGGTTAAATAACCCTATGTTTCCAAATAAACAGAGTCCTGTTTTCACCTCAACATGAGTGCTGTCTGATGCTTGGGATGGGCTGCTATGATCCTGTATTGTCCTTTTAGTAATTCTCTACACACCCTGGTTTGCTCTCCTCTTTTCCTCTCCCTCTAGTTGGTCTTGTCCCCTTCACTGTGGCAGCTGCTCCTTTATAGGCACACAGTTTAAGCAGAAACAGAGCTTGCCTGCTGCAGACACAAGGTAGTTTATTTGAAACATGTATTGTAGTCAGTGGCGGAACTACCGGGGTCGCAGGGGTCACGACTGCGACCGAGCCCTGGAGTTCTGCCAGTCAGGGGGGCCCAAGGGGTGCCGAGCGGTTGCTGAAAACGACCGCTCGGCAACCCTTGGGCCCCCCGACTGACAGAAATCCAGGATGCCTCTGCTCGCCTCTGCTCCCCGCCGCTGCTGCCGCCGTCGCCGCTGCTGCTGCCGTCGCCGCCGTCGCCGCCGCGCTGCCCAGAGTGCAGTGTTGGGAGCGTGAGGCGTTTGTCTCGGGTGCCGGCGCTTCACGCTGAACGCCGGCATATGACGTCATAGGGGAGATCGTGAGAAGGGGGGAGGGAGGGAGAGGGGAGATAGTGAGAAAGGGATAGATGGGTTGGGGGGGCCCTTAACAGATTCTCGCACCGGGGCCCTGAGGTTTCTAGTTACGCCCCGATTGTAGTCAGGGTTAGTTAATACTCCAGCTGTTGAGATGACATTTCCCATGATTCTCTGCCAGTCTGGTATGTTATGGATCATGGGTAAGTGAGTACTCAACAACTGGAGTCCCAAAAAGGTGAGTTTTTATAATTATGGATTGGTACTGCAGCTGTTGTAGAATCCACATCTCAAAATTCTCCCCTATCCATTTGGTTGGCTGAACATGTTTTTTTTATTACCCTTTAGCTACCCTACTAACTTTATTGCAATACCTCAGAATGTTTGCTGTGCATCACAGGGCTACACTACACTACACTATCCAACATTAACTTTTCTCAACTACAAATCCCATTATGTTGAGCAAGCAGCGCCAATCAAGAGTGATGATCAAATCACTCCTGACCAATAGGAATGATGTGATCATTATGACAGCCTCTAGATGACCCCTGTCCTAGAGAGAGAGTACATCCAAGGTACAAAAAAACACACACACACACACGAATTAATAATAAAAAATTATTATTATTATTATTATTATTTTTAATATATAATTATTATTACTACAGAAGTGTGAAATTACACTTTTGTTTTTATTTCTTGTTGCAGGTAGCCCAGCATGCAGCATGCATCCCAAAACATGACTGGAAGGTGAAAATCCTGTGATTTGTGTTTCCGTGGGCCACCTAGAAAGGTAAGTGAGGGGTGTGCGTTCCCACAACATCTGAGAAACCTGTAATCACCATGCATGTGGGTTATTGCTGTACCCAGGGGGTGTTGCTGAATACAAATTATAAGTTGTTTCAATAATTGCATGTACCCTGGGAAAGAAATGTACTGAAATACTCAATTTCTATATAATGGTTTGTTTGTTAAAATTGTTACATTTAACTGCAATGTTTGGCACAGGTTGGAGCTAAAACTGTTAAAAAGAAAAGTGTTAAAACGTGCCTAGTAAAATACTTTGGTTGTCAATTTTCAAAAAATTTATATTTTTGTTAAGTAGTTTTGCTTTTTCAAGCCACTATTGGGGCCCAACTCTCAGTATATCACATTTTGAAAAGATCTAATTTGGAAAAAGCAATGCACTTCACTAATATTTAGCCATGTAACTACCAAAATAGATGAACATACAAGGCATATGAGATGTTTTTTTAATTTGCACTGGATATGTATATTTTTATTAGGTGAAACTGTGAAAAAGTTGGCTTTTGTTTCTTATTTTTTTATTTTATTTTTAAGTTTTTTCATACTTAATGATGGTTTACATATATAATTATTATTTCAAAAGAAAGCCCTATTTGTCCCGATTAAAGCAATATATAATTTATTGGGGTGCACTAAATGAGTGGGAAATCACAGTTGAATAAAGACAACAACAAAAAAGTCCTGTAGCACAAACTTTGTAAAATAACCCCCTTAAAGGGTTAAAGGGAAAGCATACAAGTGTTTTGGGCACACATTTTATTGATAAAAGAAACACCTAGGTCACTTTTCAATATATTGGTTGACAGGCCAGTGGATAGACAAGCCTACCACCTTGTTGCAACTCAAACTCCCAAATTTGTGGGAGCGAATGGGGTTTGGTTGCCTTAAGAGTTAGGCGGACCAGAATGAACCAGGATCAATCATTATTTTTTTAATTTGTTTTGTGTTAAAATCATCCCTCTCTCTTACTGACACAATTTGATCTTATTGATCAATAATGTTTTTTTTTCATTTTCACAAAGGGTTACATCTCTAAAAACAACAATCTCAAAAGAAATCCTTATCTGTCCTTAAAAACCTACTCTAACAAGAAGGGGGAATAGAGGAATGGGCAATGTATTTTATAGTGATTGCTTTTCCTGCTTGTCTGTAACTCGGAGCTACTGGAACACAGGCATATAATTTCTCTATTGTACTGATGTACAATGTTGATGTATATCTTTTCATATGAAAACAATAAAATGTTGTTTTTTTTAAATAAACCTCCACTTTATTACCCCCACTCCTGCGCAACCTTAACTTACGTAAATGTGTGTATGAGTGAGTGCTAGGGTGTAAGTATACATATGGTATGAGTAATTGGCAGAGTGTAAGTTTTTATTTCATTAAGTTCCAAAGCTTGGGGGGGGTCTCCTTATAATCAGGGTCATCTTATAATCGAGCAAATATGGTATTTAAAATATATTTGATATTGAGATTGAAGTGCTGGGGATATCATACACTGATCAGCCATAACATTATGACCACCTGCCTCATATTCTGTAGGTCCCCCTTTTAGCACCAAAACAGCCCTGCGGTCGAGGCTGGGACTCCACTAGACCTCTGAAGGTGTGCTGTGGTATCTGGCACCAAGACATTAGCAGCAGATCCTTTTAAGTTGTGTAAAATGCGAGGTGGGGCCTTGATGGATGCATCCCGGTACCATGTGTTCTCCAGCTAAGCATCACACACACACACACACACACCAGGCCATCCGTGTAATGTAAAAGAAAACTTGATTCATTAGACCAGGCCAACTTCTTCAATTGCTCTGTGGTCCAGTTCTTATGTTCACATGCCCATTGTAGGCGCTTTTGGGTGAACAGTGGTCAGCATGGGCACCCTGACTGGTCTGCAGCTATGCAGTCCCATATGCATCAAACTGCGATGCACTGTGTGTTCTGACACCTTTCTTTTAGACCCAGCATTAACTTTTTCAGCAATTTGAGCTACAGTGGCTTGTCTGTTGGATTTGAGCATAATGGCCAGCCTTTGCCCCTCCACGTGCATCAATGAGCATTGGCCGCCCGTGACCCTGTAGCCGGTTAAACACTTTTCCTTTTTTGGACCACTTTTAATAGGTACTGATCACTGCAGATCAGACACACCTCACAAAAGCTGTATTTTTGGAGACACTCTGACCCAGTCATCTAGTCATTACAATTTGATCTGATCCTTACGCTTGCCCACTTCTCCTGCTTTATCAACATCAACTTTAAGGACGAAATGTCCACCTGCTGCCTGATATATCCCACCCACTGACAGGTGCCATGATAACAAGATTATCAGCGTTATTCACTTCACTTGTGAGTGGTCATAATGCTATGGCTGATCTGTGTACGTTTGTAGTCTTTTGGACCCTGGCTGGCTAATAATAACTTATCCACTTGGTTTGTAATGAATAAATGTATGTACGGTAAGGAAGAATTTATATAAAACCCTCATCGTTGAGTATTAATGATCAAATAATCCCTGACATCTACACTTCTCATTTCAACAAGCAAAAATCAGCTTTATACTCCCCTAAAATGTCACTATTCGTCTGTGAACAAATTTACAAGAGTCAAATATTTGGCAATGATATAAGCAAAAAGGGATGTTGTTCATTAATCTCAAAAGATACGGCTGGCAATTTTATCACATTTTCTTTAAAAAAAATCTATAAAGATTTAAGGTTAAGTTTTGAATTTAATTGAAGTAACCTTTTGTCCAATCCCACTTTAATGAAGTAAAATGCAGTTAAACTCCATGGGGGCTATTAATCTAAAACACTCCATTAAAACAACCAGAGGAAGATTTTTAATAAACAGCGTGAACTAATGCCCACGTGGAAAGGTAATTGAGAGGGAGCTCGTGCCTTGGCTAGACTGTTTATTAAATCTCCATCAAAAGCATGTTAAGTTTAAAACTTCTCTTTTTCAGATATAGGCTCCCAGCTGATTTATAGTATCTGTACTGTCTCAACCTAAAAGAGTACATTTAATAATGCTTTTAAAACATAGAAAAAAAAATATTATGCCCAGGCAATGAAACAACCAAGCAATTACTTACAATAATTTATATAGTGTAATATTCTGACCTTATTCTGAGCATAAAATATAGAAAATAAATACTATCATAAAAACTGTGAACCACTAAAAAGACTAAAGGTTTTATCAATTTTTTCGTAGGCAGACTGTGGGGCTCTATAAATATAATGCACTTTAATAGACATTTAAAGCAAAGATCATAATTTTAATCTTTAAAAAAAGGAAAAGAAGAAAGCATTCGGCAGAAATTGACCCAAAAGCAATAGTTTATAGTTTCTGAAAGGCTCTTGTTTCACTGACTAAATGAGAAAAAATGAAACATCTGAAAAGGAAATCAAAATGTGCTCTATAACTAAATCAATATCAGGCTTCAGCATTTAAATCAGTTATTTCTTGTTCTTTCTCAGCACTAATAACCCTTGCCGTGGTGCTTGTTTTATGTTATAACAATATATATAAAAAGAGAGGTATGGTTTTGCATCTTTTGATATTATTGCATTCTCTCATAATAGAATCGGCTATGGCTGATGAAGGTTTAGCCCAACCATATATTATGTAACTATAACCCATCATTATTTGACTAAGACATAAAAAATAAGCACACTTTTTTTAGGGTACAATAACTTCCATACAACTAAAGCTGCGAAAGAAGATCGCCTCAAAATATATTCATTTACATTTAAAACCAAACCATTATATTATATATGCATAGGATTTCCATCTATTTGGGCAGAAAATACAAGGTTCACATCTTTTTTTAAGTTTTTGAATTTGATATGCTGGCATTGTAACTTCAATAGCGGCCACAGAAACAAAAACCGCCCTACAAAAGTGTATGTGTCTGAAATGGAGATAGCCTATGGTGTTTCACTAAGATCATCTTTCTCTTTTTTATAGAGCCATTTCACCACTAACCTTTAAGGTGGGTTTTATGCCAAAATGTTCCCTACTGAACAGTAAGCCATCCCCTAGTTATATCCCCTGAACTATGATTATCAGCATTGGCTTTGTCATGTGAACAAAGTGATAACTATTTCAGCAATCACTGAAGGACTGCCAAGGGCTGCCATAGTTGTGAGGTAACTCTCTATACCAGGAACCAGCAGAAACAATGGTACACAGTTTCCTAGTGACTGTCCATGCTTTTGCAATGGTCCTTAAGCACCATTGTTTACATGCCAGCATGGAATGTCCTTTCCAAAAACAGCAGAAGCCAGAGCACTGATACAGTGATACATTTGATATGGCCAACCATGCATTCAGGCTTCCCCTTTCAGTAGGTGTCAATGCTGGCACCTGCTGGAAGGTCTCTGGATCTCCAGTTTCTCCCCCTGCTAACTGATCACACTAATTGAGATCAAAGGGAAAAAATGGAGAAACAAAGATTTAAATGAAATATAAATGAACAAAGAAAAAAGAAAAATCAAATAAATAACCTAAAAAATAACTTTTCAGGGACCCCTGTGATGCCATTGTAACATCACCAGTGTATGTAAGATATACACTTACTTTTTGAAGTGCCCTAATATCACTACAAGTTAAAAAAAACTTCACTACCCTCAAACCCCTTAAGCCAGTAGTAGTAAAAAAAAATCAATATAGGATGTATGGGATGAATGTGACCATCTAGAACCTAAAAACCTATGTAAGGTTGCTGAACATAAATTGGGTCATGGTTCGTGAGTGGAACCTATAGATTTTTTACATATTAGCACTAATAATAATTATGCTTTATGTATTTCAGATCATAGCCTTCTTGACATTTCCCAATAGCATTGTGGGTTTATTTTAGAAATTAAATAATAATTAGCCTGTGAGAACAACATCCTAAACATAGTTGCCAACAGTCCCTATTTGTCAAAGAGAGTCCATACAATCAAATATGCCCTGGCTGCCAGTATTCAATCTCATCACCCCAATTATCTGTTTAAAAGTCAAGGTTTTCCATGGACTGCCATGTTGTTGACATCATAATGTTGTCTACTTTAATAAGTAGTGCTATTCATTAATACTGTCTCACTTATGCATTTAATTTTACTCATAGTGGAGTGTGGTAGAACATCAGCAGATTAATGCCAGTTCCTCTTCCAGAAGATATACCATCAATGACAGTATTATTCATGGATTTCATTCTTATTTTTTTAGGAGCAAAAAATCCCAAAATCTCATTCATTATGCTTGTTACAAAAATTATAAAACTAAGCTGCTTAAATTGTGAATTTAATTAAAAATCAATTAAGCTTTCTTGGCAAAACAATGTAACTCAACACATAAGGCTAATTTTACATACCAAAGTGGTTTTCAAGAGGTAATGTATCGTCATATGTTTATCTGAAATATACTCACTTTCCATTGTCTTAAACAAGCTGACTTATCTGTATTTCCCAGATGTAAGTTCTGGCTGGCAGTTACACTGCTATGATGTTTTTGAAGAAAGTTAACCTAACTGAGCAAAGAGAGCAAACATCAAAAGTTGTTCTTAACAACTTTAGGGTTATATTGGATGGCTTGTTTAAATCCGAAAAGTTTAGAGAATTATCAATATGTTTCAGCAGTATTGGGACAGAAATTCCTTTTAAAACATTCATGTGTATCTATAATGTATTCTAAGATCTTGCTAATCGCACCGGGTATGTTTGTTGTACAAGAGGAAAAAGCAAACGAGATCCTTTCGCTTTCTGCAGAACATGCTGCACAGTAGAAAAAGTCTTGTCTTTTTACTGATAAACTGTTAAAAGAAAACAGATTTTTTATTACCCCAGCATGCAGAATTATCTGCATTTGTGAGACAAATCATCTTACACATTTGGTTCTAAAAGGCTTAATATCGGTCAGTGAATAAATGTCTAAAAATGCACCTGGCCAATAACAAATTGATTTATGCTCATTCATATTGTGTATATGTGTGAATTTTTTATTAGTCAACTATTAGTTGATCAGATTACATTTTTTTCTAATTTGAACAACATATGCATGGGTCAGGATGTCTAATAAAAAGGGATTTAATAAGGATATTATAGGTAGATGGACTACCAAAAAATGATTTGTCTACAAGATGTGGCCTCCACCAAATATGTTCTTTTCATTGCGAAACAAAAATACATACTAGCAAAGTACATTTGTGCATAAAGTGTGTACAATGTGTCCATCCAACTGATTTCACTACAGACAGATGGAAAGCCAAGCTTATTGATTCCAGATGCCCCCGCTGAAATAACCAGGCAATGATGACATGAGTGAGTGGAATCATCGTAACACGTCACATACCACCTAGGTAATGTTCCTACCGCCCATGCACAATGTCTGTGCTCGAAAATCTGGCATGTTGAGACACTGGTCTGGATAGTTTCTTAGCCAGAAATGTCCCCTTCAAACTACAACAGTATGACACAACAGCGAGTAGCAAATTTTTTTTTATTATTAAACCATCATTTAACATAAGCAGTCAAATAATAGAAATATTCATTTTTTGAAAAAAGAACACATTAAATATAACATGAATTATTGTAAAAAAAAAAACATGATACAAAGCGGTAATTATAGAAAGCATTCCTAGTACCGTATTTGCTCAGTTCTAAGACTAGGTTTTTTTCCCCATACCCATCATACCTGCACTGTGGAGCAGCAGGGGACCTGGATCCTCCTCTCTGGCAGCCAGTGGACATCTAAGACTAAACTAAGCAAAGGAGAGTATACATTTACAAATCAGTATATTTTTAACTTAAGCCATGGCATAATGTACTAATATTGCTATTAACCTTCACAATAGAAAATGTTCTATATCCAGAAAAAACTCACACAACACAAAAGCATACCTTTGGGTCTCATGACTCTGCTGAGAACCCATGTTGTACATACTACGTATGCATACATAGAAAAAAATCAGTTCAACAAGTCTGGGACTCACATCTTCATTCTAGGGCTCTTCCATTGAAACCAGCGTTCCACCGATTCAGGTGCCTCAGTAAGCTACATAATTAGAATATTTAAACACCAAAACCTAATGCAAGGAGAGCACGTAAGGAAAAAAGGTATATATAAAGTAAATCTTTATTAAACAATATGATTAAATACATTTAAAAAAAAATATATATATATATATATATATATATATAAAATAAAAAAGCATCTCGGCACCAAGACACATATAGGAAGGTACATATGAACAAGGGTACAGGACTACAGGAACTAGGATGGAAATACGTATGTGTATGAAGGCACACATAATAAACACAAGGATGACCACAGCGATAAAGTAAAAAAGAACAAATGAAATAACATACAGCAATGGTACATCGGTGCTCAAAAGTTACTAACCAAACCTAGAAGAAAGGCTGAAAACAGCAAAAAGCCTGGTGATGAATGGTGCCAAGTCCAAACGTACCAACCCCAACGTACGTTTCGCTGCAATAAGCTTCATCAGGGGGGCGTTTTCCTTACGTGCTCTCCTTGCATTATGTTTTGGTGTTTATATATGTACAGTGCACGTATTTCTACCATTATTGGTAGTTTGTTCGTTTTTGGTGATTATAATTAGAATATTATATGTAGTTGTAATATTATTATAATGCACACAGTAGCAATTAATTGAGTACTTAGACGTTATTCTGCATATTACAGAGACAAATGACTTTTATGAGCTGCCCTTTAAAACATTATTTTCTAAAGTATCTTTTCTCACTGGGGGGAAAAAGGTTGTGCTACATTACAGATGGTTGTATTTAAAGGTAAAATGTATTGAATGAACATGTACCGTATATATATTTATACTGAAAAGCTGCAATGTCTGAACTATGAGAAATGTTCAATAATATCAGGTAAATTAAGTGTGTTTATGCTGCTGGCACTTTTGTAATTTGTGTAATTTGTAATAATAGTAGTAATTCAGGTGTTTATTGTATAAAATCATATGTATTTATATGTTATAGAATAGCCATCTGATTTTCTCAACCTGTGATACAACTACCCCTATGGGGTTCTGTTAAATGGCGGTTGCTCAATGGCTGTAAAGATGTCTTACTGGAAACAGTTGATGTAAATAAATGTAGATATTGGGGCCTTGGATATGTTACTTATGTTAAAGACAAGGCCTCAATAACAATAAGCTGTCCCTGTGTGCATGAGAGAGACTGAAGAGAGAGCTCACGTATATAATTTACTATTACCTTTTATTTATTAAGCTCCAACAAATTATGCATCGCTGTACAATTTAAGTGGGGCCGTTAACACAAACATAACAGATATACATTAATACGTACAGACATATCAAGTGTTGAGAACGTTCCCTGTGAGCTGCCTTATGGTACTTTTACACAAAGTTCCTGGATTTGAGGGCCCTGCTTGTGAGCTTACAATCTAAGGGAGTAGTAGGGGTAAACTATACTAAAAAGGGGTGTTTTTTAGACATAATCAGGGCTAAATATATAACAAATCCAGCATAAACATGAATTGCAAAACACAATTAAGTTTCATAACAATGCGGATCAAATAAAGTTACATTATTTAGCTAAAATAGTGTTTAATCTACACTAGGCTTTTTTCCTCGATAAGTCCAATAGAAATAACTACGTGATGGCTATAGCAAACTGTTTGCTATGCAGATGGAGTTAAATCCTCTGCTGAATGATGTTCTGTGTAATCTGCACTATCGATTTGCAAACTAAAAGGAAAGTAATAAGAGAATCAATTTACTGTTGTGATTGAGTTTAAATTCAGTCACTAGCATGGCAATACACGGTAAGTGTGCTTGTGAATAAATAAGGCCTCCTTAGTGATAAAGCATTAAGTGAATGCTGTACCTTGACTGCAATTTGTTTAATGTTACCGTCCCTTGCCAAACTGTAGATATTTTTTTTAAAAAAAGATATGCATATTTTCCATAGAACAGGGAAGACGTTTTGATATTTTTTTCTTTCCCCACCACCCTGAAAGAATGTACAGCATGTACAGCATGTACAATTTTCCTTATACCTTTGCTCATCACAGATATTGACTTGGTCTTCAAGTCAGCTCACCTTATATTATCTTATACTAGGCAACACTGTTTTTTTTTTGTTTATTCCCTTTCCTGTCACAGATATTCAGTTTGTCTGAATGGAAAAACCACTTACGCTGTTTTTGTTACATTATAAAAATACAACAGCAGTAATTAGAGAGCCTATAAACAGCAATATTATGGATCAAAGCAAATCAGATATACAGATGTCCCTCTAATTGTCTCAAACCCACAGGTAACCTTATGATTATAATCTTCTTTTCGTGACTTGATAACTCTGCTATTAGATCAAGCATATAATGTATATAGAATCAGGTATACAGTATAAAGGTATCCAAACCTTTGAGAGCACAGATTTGTTTGGTGAGGTTATAATTGATACCTGTCAGCCAATTCAGGTGATAAGGCTGGTTTCTCTCAGGTATAAAAGGTATACCTGAACCATTAGGCATAAAGCAGAAGCTATTAGAGATAACACTGAAATGAGAGACCGTTTCTTCAAAGTATTTCTACTTGAAGATACATTTTTCATATGACTTGGCATTGTGCAAATGGCCCATTCGTTTTCCGGCAACAAATTATGTTCCCATCCTATTCACTCTCTCCCGCTCTCTAAATGTTTCCATACCTTCGATGCAGACCACTTCGCAGCTTCTTGTTCTTCATCTTTTATCTTCTCTGTTTCGCCTTCTCTCTTTCATCTTCACTTCAATACAATTTAAGAAAATTTTAAAAAAAAAGCAGTTAATAATGTACAAATTGATTCTTTGCAATGCTTTTCATTTTTGTCTTTATCATTTCTGTGGCAGTAGACTTTGCCTCATCCCCAGAAAAAATGTATTAAGGCTATACAATTACCCTTTAAGCTATTATCTAAGAACTTTATCATGTGATCAGCCATACCATTATGACCACTGACATGTGAAGTGAATAACACTGATAATCTTGTTATCATGGCTCAGTGGGTGGGATATATTAAGCAGCAAGTGAACATTTGGTCCTCAAAGTTGATGTGTTAGAAGCAACCATAAGGATCTGAGCAACTTTGACAAGGGCCAAATTGTGATGACTAGACAACTCTGTCAGAGCATCTTCAAAACTGCAGTTCTAGTGGGGTGTTCCAAGTCTGCAATGGTCAGTACCTATCAAAAGTGTTCCAAGGAAGGAAAAGCAGTGAACCGGCGACAGGGTCATGGGCAGCTATGACTCATTAATGCATGTGGGGGGTGAAGGCTGGCCTGGGTGGTCAAATCCAACAGACAAGCTACTGTAGCTCAAATTGCTGTAAAAGTTAGTTCTGGTTCTAACAGAAAGATGTCAGAACACACAGTGCATCGCAGTTTTGTTGCATATTGGGCTGCATAGCTGCAGACCAGTCAGGGGGCCCATGCTGATCCCTGTCCGCTGCTGAAAGCAGTAAGCATAAGGACTGGACCACGGAACATTGGAAGAAGGTGACCTGGTTTAATAATTCACGTGGATGGCCGTGTGTGTGTGACGCTTACCTGGAGAACACATGGCACCAGGATGCATCCATGAAGGCCCACCTCGCAACTTTCAGGACTTAAAGGATCTGCTGCTGACGTCCTGGTTCCAGATACCACAGCACATCTTCAGAGGCCTAGTGGAGTCCTTGCATCAATGGGTCAGGCCTTTTTTGGTGGCAAAGGGGGATCAACACAATAATAGTATGAAGTTCCAAATGCTTATAATTTTGAAATATATATATATATATATATATATATATATATACCTCTGAGTCTTTAATACGCCTAGACAAAAACAGCGGTCTGTTTACTTTTCTTTTTTTTTAAATGGGCCTTAATCAAATTACATTACATGTATTCATTTAGCTCCAGCAGATTCCTTGCCCTTGTTAAAACAAAGTCAGTAAAATAAATTAAAATCACAAACAATAACCAACTGGTACAAAAGGAGAAGAGCACCCTGCTCTTGCAAGCTCGCAATATATTCACGATTCAGGTCATCAATAATTTTACTAAACCTCTACATACCGGAAGTAAAATAACTGCTCATTGTAATCTAAGGCTTCCATTTATGCTGTGGAGTGCAGCTCCGTGCAAACACTAAAGGTCAGTAGCTTACTTGTACATGTTGTGCCAAGAGAGGCACAGACCTGCTTTCTTCTTTGTTTGCCAGGTCAATGTGCGATATATGATCTCCCAAACCAGCACTTCACTGCACCTTTAAGGCAGATGCGCAGGTGTGGTACTTGGGCATTTCTTAAAAGACCTCCTTAGGAGGAACACATAGACAGTGTATGTGGACCCTTGTTGAAGATCTGGCCCTTGCAGAAGACTACACTGTCCTTTGTGAATTCTACCCTAACCTGTCGAGTAATGTGTGATAGGTACTTGCCTGATTATACTATATACCTTTCTTGTATTAGTAAACAGAAAGTAGGTAAACCCCAAAAACAAGAAAAAATGTGTACATTTTAGAGAATAATATATTATTTTTTATTATTAATTTACATACCAAAGGAAGTCCAGAGTAAGAAAGCAGGATTTCATTCATTATTTTTTAATTATTTAATGCAATTTTGAGCAGGAAATTGGACTTTGAAACTCAGTGTAATGTAGGATCAGTTTAAATCAGCTAAATCAAATTAACAGCTACAGCTGTAGCATTCATCACTCAAGTATCTTTTCTTGGAAATGAGTAATAGTCATATTTTTTAGTTCTGCATTGTCAAGAGGCTAGATATATTTTAGAAAAAGGATTTCATTGACCTGGCAATGTGTAATATATATATATATATATATATATATATATATATATATATATATATATATATATATATATATATATTATATAAGGCTACTGCAGAACTGTTCTTAAATATGTCCTGTCCACCAAAGCAGTTTGAAAAATGAAGCTACCTAAATGTAATGTGGGTATGAAGTTCCATTTGTCTACTACTGCCCTCTGCTGGTGGCCTCATCACACTGCTCAGGTTACCATCTGAGATCCTTCTCTTCATGCTCACATGTCTACCACAGGTAAGATAGTTAATGGTGTGTGCAATTGAGGCCCAGTTTAATTAATATACCCTCTTAGCTGTGAATCTAAGAGAAAACAACAATGGAAATTATTTCCCCATGATTAGCGGAGGAATATAAAACCACCGCTTTCAATTTATTTTCTTTTATAATGATGCTGTATTGTGGAATATTTTAGTGGGAGTTTTGAAGCTGAGCAACATTAATAAATAATCCTTAGCGGGTTACAAAACACACACCATTAAATAACAATAAGTGCATGGCATTTAAAGCAGATAATGTAATCTTTATGAATGTATTATATGTCTCATGGGGTTCTTCTACTTATGTATAGAAAATGTTCCAGGAATTATCTTAGGCAGAATGCAAGCAATTCCACATGACCGCCACTCATCCCACATAAAGAAAGTTTAAAACAAAAATATTAGAACATCATTTTATATTTACATTGAAACGTAGTAATTTAAAGAATGTAGAAGTTAACGATCGTTAATGTTTGTTGCACTTTAACATTGAAAGCCTCAGCATCTTTAAGCTTCCAGTACTCATCTTCAGATCCTTATTAAATTATTTAGAATAATGCTATAGGGGTGGGAAAAAAACAGGTAATAATTCCACAACGATCCTTTTGTGCGTTGCTGCAGGATCTGCTAGCACTATACAAATAAAAATAATAATTGTATTCTAGTTTGGATTCTAGTCTGTCCTATTATTTTATTCTCTGGTTGGACTATGCAACTGCTTTAACTAAATGTTCAGACAGGTAAGCTGCATTCCCCTACTGGCTATAAAGTTTTCGTGGTTAGGCACTTGCAGGCTCATGCGGCTCCAGGAAAACTATGGTTAAACTCAAACAATGAAAAATCTTGTGATCTTTTTGATGCAAAAATAATATTATTAGGTAGCATGCACCTCTAGATCCTGTAATTTAAACGGCACAGACTTGTGAGAAAGAAGGGAATTAGAATGGACGGTGTTATTGTGTCATGTGGAAAGTGATAGGATTTATAGGTGTATAATCACCACTAAAGTCCCCCTAAGAGCATTGCTTGTGTTTTATAGCTAAATCATTGTACGGCTATGGTCTATGGTCATATGAAAAGCAAGATCAGACAAGACTCTGCTACAAATAACGGTAGTGAATTTATACCATGGACTGCTACAATGAAAACAGAACGTCTAGCACACTATAGATTTTTCCTTATGGCAATGGCTTATTTCAGTGGGTAGTAACGAAAACAAGAGAGTTGGCTCTGTAACCTGTAACGGTCTGAAATCTATGCGCAGGACTGAATATAAACAGCTCTTGGGCGTAATGAAGGTTGGAGACTACATATTATCATAATGCACCGTACAGGTGGCTCACAAAAGAGTAGCACGCATTATTTTATGTAACGGCCATCAGAATGTCAAATTCCCAGGGTCTCACAGTTTCATATTCTACTCTGATTTAATCATATCTGTACCATTATAAAGCTATACAGCTGGGACGTTCAGCCATCAGCCTGTATGTCAGCATTTAATTTCATTGCCAGATGTGGCGTGAGCTACCACATTGTATATTCTTTTTGCGAATATGGTCATGGTATGACCTTTCTACTACGATCACATTGTATAAAGGCACCAAGAAATGGCATTTAATATAAATATAGAGCAAAAAAAAATTATGAGAGTAACTGGGGAATTATAATATCCATAACCTCCAAATAATTATGTTTAGTATTAGAAATCTGTAAACTACACTGTTACAGGCTTAACATGTTGGGGCACCATAGCAATGTGCAACACGGTACATAATCAGTTTATGTATTGTTATCAGTTTTCTGCCTTCTTCAATAACATAGAATTTTTCTTGTAAGCCCAATGGTAGCCCAGTGATTTTGCAATTCTGCACCAATTTTATTATTTTTATAGAAATTTTAATCTGCTATGAGATTTCAGATGGTGATTGATGAGTGTGTAACGGTTTCAGAAAGACGTTGCTGTTCTCTAATAAAGTGGTACATTTCCCCTGATATGAGCAGTAATTGTGTGTTTTTGTTTTTCATGGTTTCACCCCACTTACGGATAGACAAGGTTAAGTAGCGCTTTTTATACAGTTAGTAGTAATTGCATGTGTGTCAGAAGAGTGCATGTTTCTCAGTTTGAGTACAATATCAGGATATGCCGAGGCTATTTACAAGTGTTATGAGAAATTACAAGGCACTTATGCCTTCATTTTGCTCTGTTGAAGATTTATTAGCATCCAAGCAGTATCTTTTTCGGTATTGGCCCCATAAAGGTATCAATGTCAACTTAAGATTCCAAGCTCTCTTGGGCTAGTATGTCAATATCCATTTTTCTTATTTAGCAATAGGCACCAGGCTTGTTACCTGGATACCAAATGCTATTGTGCTTTATGTGCATTTGTGTCACTCTTATGACTGAAGGCTTAGGCTTAAGCAAAGAGTCACTTGGAGAGACCAAAATTCATAAACAGGGACACCAAGAATGATAAGGGTTGTCCACACAATTTCAGTTCATGGATTGGCTATGTTGACTCAATGCCAATAAGGGCACTGGTATTGGCAAAAGGCTAATTTGCCAACCATCCAGGGTAATTTCCTACTGGATATATGATCTCAATGACAGGATGATACATTAACAAAACCAGGGTGACCAGATGGTTTCTTAAACCTGGAACACACATGGTAAATGTATGGTGGAAGTCTGTATTCAAACCAGGACAGCCCAACAAAATCCTTTCATACATGTTTTTAGCTAAAGGACAGTTTTGACAGTTTTTCTTGAGAGAGTGAGAGAGTTCTGTGTAGTCTGGCTATTTTGTATCGCTTGTAGATATCTAACAACAATTTTGGGAGGTTTTCCAATAGATCTTCCCTAAAAGATGGATCGTTTTTTATGCAATCACATACTGCACCCAGGTATGTAATGTAGATGAACTTATTTATCCCGCGTTCAGAAAAGTAAAGCAAAGGGCTTTATAGGAAATCAGAACTAGAGAGAAACTGTATTTCTAAATTAATAAAAGACAGCATACATTGAATTACAATATACGAATTCCACAAGATACCAGATAATACCTCAGTAAATACATTCTATTCTATTCTACTCTTTTAGGCCCATAGTCATTTTTAGCCAATTTTGAATCCATGATGACTTATTTCCAATTATAACAAATGATCAGGAACCCTTCTCAAAGAATGTCTTCATAAAAATATTGCCTTTTTATTTCAATTTTAGGTATTAGGGTGTCCTCAGATAATTTAATCATAATGATAATAATTGTGGCTGGATGTAACTACCAGTTCCACCAAGCCATTTTATATTGCTGATGTCTGCTAGTGTATATTACCCCTCATTCTCCTGTGTCGCATATACTACCTATCAGCTTTAATTACTATATGGTTTAACCTCTCTGCATCATGGGGACCTGTAGGATGTTGCTGACCACTCTAGCAAGGACGAGTAACATTGCATTGACCTCTATTCACTTTGTGCTGTCATATTTTCTTTATCTGATTATCACAAGAAGACCAATTACCTTTTTCTAGGCTGCCTTTCCTGCAATGATTTTACAGGGTCATAAGTTCCAATATGCAGAGATACAGAAATGTATTGATGAAAAGCTCCGTGCTGTAAACCTAGCATGAAACATGCGCAAAATAATTGAACTAGATTTGTCAATGAAAGAAAAATCAATAGAATTCATTTTATTTAATAAATGTCTCCTTTTATTTTGTCCTAGCGCTCTACCTGGATATTGAAAAACTTTACAAGTGAAGATATAGTTGCTGTAATTCTAAAAATTGGCGTTACATTTTATAGTTCATTTGTGTTTTTTTCTTTGTTTTCTTTCTTGGTATTCTTTAGGGTCTTAAAGGACAACTTAAAAACTAATATGAAAAAATCTGTATGTTAAAAGTTGTAGATCTCTTTTTTACATGAATATACAAAATCAATAGAACATCTCACGTCACATGATCCTGTCTCAATCACACACTGTATACTAAGGCATGATGACCTGAGTGTGTATGCTCAAATGCTCCCTTACAACATTTATAATCATGCCTATGCTGTATTAGGGAAGTATCCTCCTCCAGCGCTAGGATCTCTTCACTGTCCATTACCACTTTAGATGAGATAGCCTCTGAACTAGGCTGCTGCAACAGTGCTTCTATCTAATTATTCCACTGTACATATTTGCCAACAGCCCAAACTGGTGACCAATTCTGCCCACCAAGCATGCACTCCAGGGCTAGAGGCAGGGATTTCCATTTGGTGGAAAACAAAACATAGGCGACCGTACTGTGATATTACAATTCTAAGAAGTAATAGTTACAAAATGTGGGAAATTTAAAACATTGGATGCCAGGGATACAACAATACAGGCTCTACAGGGTTCCTAGGATCTTTGCCCCCACGCCCATGTCTTGAATCTTTTAAAGCTGGCACTAAAGAAATCTACTGCTAATTAGTAAATTACTAATAACTAAATAATGTATTATTTACCATGTACAATTTGTTTGTTTGTTATATCAAAGGCTTTATGCAACACTGAAATCTTGTCTTTGCTTTATCTTTATTACAGTGCACATAAGTGAATACTGATATTGCAAATGTAAAGGTGACATATTCCGAGATACAGCCGTTCTGATCCAAGGAAGCCCTAAATACAGCTTGCAGGGGACCTCAGCTTTTTGGGTTATGCCACCAAGCAAAACATCATGTTGAGCTGCAACAATTATATTATGCGAAGAGCTACCATATAAAGACATAAGAATATAGACTGTGTTAAAGGCAAATGGCAGAAATAAATATAACTAACGATAGTGTTCGTTAATAGACAAAGATGGATAGCAAACACATTTTTAATACCAGCATGACCGCCCATATAAGCTCCAAGATGGATAAAAGGTGCTAAGAGATGCAAAAGCACGAATACCCTTCAATACATTTCAAAGAAAAATTATTCAGTTTCTTAAAGAGCTATATTGATATTAAGCCAAGTGATGAAGTACAGCTAATAATGATGCATCTCATTCAGCTCATAAACCCTTTCTAGACATTCTTAGTACTTTATCCCTGTGGAGCCTTGCTCAATGATATTCACAATGCTTTTGAGCTGTATAAACTGACTAATCATAAGGAAATCTTACATCAGCTTCATAAATCTTCTTTGTCTGCAGTCTGATTGGGTTCAATGAATTCCAGCGTACTGGCATTTACAATACTCTGTTTCATCTGCCTGTTTATCAAAGCTCGTAAAGCCACGCACTTTTTTTCTAATTACATCAAAATTCTAACATTGCACACTATTTTAGAAAGTACCATTATTAAGAAACATGGCGCACAGGGGAATTTGTGATTTGCAATATTATTAATAACATCATTCTTTTTAGCAAAATGAATTCATTTGTGTACATCAAAATAAATTGTGGTATCCCGTAAAATGTTAACAGACTGTTTTTTGCTTCCATTATATGTTCTATTTAATAAATATAGCCTGTTGTAAAATATTTTATACGTGGCTGTTATCATGCATATAAAGAGTGCATCGTTTTTTTTATTTTGCACACCAGTAATGTGGAGCCTGTTGAGCAATTTTACGCCAGCTCAGAGAATTCTATAATTTCACGCTTCCAGTAATGTGCTTGTGAAGAGGGTACGTTGTGTTGAATTTGATAAATTCCTTTGTGTAAAAGTAAGGGTCTGATTCTCATAATTCTGTCTACAACCAGTTGTGGAGTAATGTGAACATTTCTAGTAAAGGTGCTGCCTGATTTGGTTGTTCTCTGTAATATTAAATACAACTTTTTACTTTAAAAAAAAAGAATAAAACTGAACACACTTAATCTTAGCTTTTTTTAGTCAAAAACCACATATCAGTGGAGCATACCCTTGAACATCTCATTAAATCTTGTTCCTCTACCAGATGTCTGGATTCACCTGAAGGCCTTTCAAGACACTTCATATATCTATAAAGTTTACAATAAAAGGTTACAATAATTTCATAGACCTGTATCTTTTTTTAATTTGAAAGTTGTTTTGGCATTTTGTGAACGACTTTAAGAAAGGTTTTTCTCCCAGGTTATACGGTTGTTCTTTTTCTGTACAAAGACACGAGATATTTAATCTATACAAATTCTAATGAGGTCAACAGTTGAAAACCATTGTTTTAGAGGCACTAGGAAACAATGCAGGAGGTTGATATATGTATAGAAAATATACACAGCTTGTTTGGGAGTTGTGGTGTGATTGTTTTTTTAAGATATATGTGTTTTTCTTTATAACAGTAAAAATATTGGTAAAGGTGTGCAAGGGTAGGCTGTAAGTTGAAGTTTTTAAATTGAGGAAATATCTGTATAATTGAATTCAGGTTGCCACAGTTTGTGTATGCAAGTGGTGAATTCCTCCTTATAACAAAGCATGCTGCCTGTCCTCCAAAAGACTTTTTATTCCATTGTTAAATGCAAAACAGCCCAACATAACCCAGCATACTACAGATTGCACCATCCATGCAGGATGGTGGCAGAGAGAGACTGAACTAAGATTTTGCCCAATGAATTGCTTGTGAGATCATTGGAGGTGTGCCCTCCAATTGACAACAATACTTGTTATGTCACAACAGGACAGATGTGGCACAGGCAGCCTGCTAAAGGTGCAAAGGTGGCACAGGCAGGCTGTTTCAGGGGCAGAGTTGGCACATGCAGGCTGTTTCATGGTCAGAGGTGGCACATGAAGGCTGTTTCAGGTGCAAAGGTGGCACAGGCAGGCTGTTTCAGGGGCAGAGTTGGCACATGCAGGCTGTTTCAGTGTCAGAGGCGGCACATGCAGGCTGTTTCAGGGGCAGAGGTGGCACATCCAGGCTGTTTTAGGGGCATAGGCCTACTTAGTCAATGTCTGGCTCAGTGCATAGTGATGGGAGTTACGCTGTACCACCATCAATGTCTGGCTCAGTATATAGTGATAGAAGTTTTACTGTACCGTATCTGTTCTGTAAATGTTATTTATTGAAACTTATTTAATTTTTTATCAACAACCGTCATTCCTGTGTTCCAATAGCAGAAAACCCTTTTGCAATCATGTTAGCACAGCTAGAATATTTCTTGGTTTCCATAAAAACTCTGACTACCATCATAGATAGTCGTGTATATATACAGTGTATTTATATTTATATATATATATATATATATATATATATATATATACCCCTATTTAACACCCAAAGTCATATAAAGATAGATGTCAATAATGTACATAAATATTCAATCATTCTTACACCGATTTGCCCATGAACAACCTAGTAACAAACGTTTGCTGTGAAATTGCATACTGCTTGAATTTCAGTGCAGTCCAGGCATATTTTACATTATATATCCATTTCCCATCCACTGTATCACATCATTCACATGGTTTCTAATGCTTCTGTGTATGTGGATTACTAATGGATTACTAGGAGTTTATTAAATGAAGACTGAATTACAAGACCACTATCTCTGCCTATATAATGTGTAAAGTGAAATACAAAAACTCCAGGATATATTTAAAACACACTCCTGCCAGTTTGTTTCCATCGTAAAGAAAGAATTATGATCATGTTTTGTAAATCGTGATGAAATACTCCAGATCTCTTTTAAAACAGTATCTTCCCCTGGGGAGAAAAGGGCTTAAGTGTTGCTATAGCCTGTGCTCACAGAATTAATTCAGTCTAACTGATGGATATTCCAGGTTTCGAGTGAATGGCATCTCAAGAGCATATTCCACTTACATTTTATTGTATTGATGATAATGGGTTTCAGAGCTCACGCTGCCAAAGACCACAAGTAACAGCTCAGCTATCCCACGAGAAAAGCATATTCCTCACTGTAACTAGCAAAATAATGTGGCTGCCACCTAGTCTAACAACAGTCGTGTTGAGTACTAAGACCAGTCCTGTTTTCTAACATCAGTGATATGTAATAGAAAAATATATTTTGGTAGGGTAGGGTATAATTAGGACTGGATTTACTTATATAATACAGCATGATACTCATGTTTTATTTTTTTTATTATTTTTGCTTCAAATATTTTGCTCTAGCTAGTGCTTACCTCTCATGGTATCAACACATTAGCAGTATACCCAGTTTTATTATTTTATATGTATTGAAGGAAAAAATGGGGGATTTCAATTCATAAAGAATGTAATTAGTACCTTTATTGAGACAAATATAAAAATATAAAAGCTCTTGCTACCAGTTGGTTTGTCCAAAAAATAGAAACGATATATGTATGTAAATGCATATGCAAGTTTTGGCTACAGGTGGTGTTTGATTTCAGGCTTATTAGCTACTTTTCCAAGTCGTCTGAATGTTCTTTACCGTTTGTATATGTGATTCCATGGGGATCTGCTTCTTGAACTTTATTGCCTTCTGGAGGATATAACTCTATTGTCCTTTTTTCAGTTTACCTAGTCGAGTCACTTTATTGCCATTCAGGGCCTAATCATAGTTGACCATCATATTAAGTTAATCTTTAAATTTCTGGGTTTCCTTATCTGATGAGGTGGTTTTGGCTCAGAAAATGTAGTTTTACCTCCAATATCTGTATATGCTTATGTTTTGTTTTTTTTGTGAGAATGTATTTTAGCCTTTATGTAGCTTTACAATCATTACATAATGAACAAACCAGACACTAAACGATGCATGTGTTTGTTGAATGCAGTGGGACAATCTTAACCCATTAAGGACCAGGCTGATTTTTTCTTTTTTTGTACCCTTGGTGATCAAGGCTGTTTTAACACTTTTGCAGGGCTCATGTTTAGCAATAATTTTCTCCGCTTTTATTTAGTGTACCCACACAAGTTATATATTGTTTTTTTTCAATATGAAGTGCTTTCTTCAGATATCATTATTTTGATTAAATCATCGAATACTACTATAAAAAAATAATAAAACATGGTGAAAAATAAAAAAACCACCGTTTATGAATTTAAATTAAAAAATCTTTTACTCACCTACAAAAGCAAGTGAAAAAAACTAACTACATTTTGCTGTTTGTACTTAGTTTAGAAATACCCAATGTTTTTATGGGGGTTATTTTTTTTTTTGCAAGTTATTGGGCATAAATACAAGTAGCATTTTGCTATTTCAAAATATTTTTTCCGGTTATTCTGCCCATATGTGCTATTTGGGACATGGTTGAAGCTGAACAATGTAATTTACCCCATCAAACCATATATTTTTGAAAACTATCCTACGGCTAGGTTTCCACTTGGGTTTTTGTCCAGCGTTTTTTTCTTGATGAAAAACGCCAGGAAAACTGCCAAGAAAACTGCCACTGCATTTACCTGCGTTTTGGCGTTTTTTCTGGAGTTTTTTCTGGCGTTTTAGCCTTTCTGTGGAAATTGCTTTTTTTGACCTTAGGCAGTTTTTCCAGCCTTTACAAGTTAGAAGTTTCACCCAGCTAAAAGGGATTAGGATAAATGGCAAGTATCTGCCCTCTCCTGATGTCATTTACTTGGTAGACCCTTTTGTCTCTTTTCTGTGGTTTGTAAGGCATGCTTTATTTCGAATGTCTGCTCCTCTGGGAAGATTGGCCCCAAATGATGGTGCAAATTGTTTGCTGTTGCTTTTGGCACGCAGGATCCGGTCGCGTATGTTTGTTTGTAATGGCATGTTTGTTCCAAATGGTGTAAAATTCAATATGAACCAGTCCAGGACTTTGTTTTGTGTGAAACTGTTTGTTTTCAGCCTATTTCTCATAGGACACACAGATACTGGGTCCATCCTCTGCATTGTAACTGTGGAAAAAACGCCATAAAAAACGCCAAGACAATAAACCCACATGGCTTTTTCATGGCGTTTTTTCTCTCCCATAGACTTCCTTGCAAAAAACGCCAGAGTGTCAACATGCTGCGATTTTGAAAAACTGCCACAGAGCCCAAAAAAGCAGAAAAACGCCAAAGAGGACTGAAAAAACGCCAGACAGAAAAACGCCAAGTGGAAATGGCATTTTGCGATTTCCTATTGAAGAACAGCTAACATCTGGCTGCTGCGTTTTTCCACTAAAAAAAACGCCAGGTGGCGCTATTGGCGTTTTTATGGGCGTTTTTAGCAAAAAAAAAACCAAATGGAAACCTAGCCTACTAGTAGTTTCATTGCCGCCCTTTCTCAAACTTTATGATAGTAATTTATTTTGAGGTTTTTAATTACACAAATTGTAATTCAGGTATAAATGTACAGCTCCTGGTACATGTTATTGTCAAACAACACCCCAGTATGTATTCAGCAACATTTCCGAGTATAGTGATACCCCCAGGAATGGGTTTGTCAGGTTTTTTGAGGGGTAAAACGCGACATTTAGGAAGTACACATTTTTCAACTTGGAACTTTGGCTTCTGGTCGTTTTGCCCCATGTCCCATTTGTGACATCTTTGAAGCCCGCTAATTCAATTTACCCCATTACCTATATATATATATATATATATATATATATATATATATATATATATATATATATACATATTTATTTTTTTAAACAAGATACCCCAGGGTATTCCAAATGATGATATTTTAACACTTTATATGCACTAATTCTACCACCAGCCTTTGTCAAAATTTGTGCTTGTCATTTTTGTGTTTTTTTTTTTTAAGATTTTACTCATCTTTTTTCTGGGCAAAGATGGATCAGACAAGCCTTTTAGGGGCACTGACAAGCCATTTGGCCGCAAAGATGCCACAAACAAGCTGTTTGGGTGCAAGGATGGGGCAGACAAGCCGTTTGGGCACGAAGATGCCGCAGACATGCCGTTTGGGGACACTGGGAAGTTTGGCCACAAAGATGGAGCAGGCAAAATGTTTGGGGACAAAGACCTCATCTAGGGGATCGTCAGTAAGCTAGGGTGACCACATTTTATTTCTACCATTCAAGGACACAGTATGGAGCAGATCAGATTAAATTATATAAATATATATATATATATACCGTATTGGCTCGGATATAGGCCGCCCCCGTATATAGGCCGCACCCTAAAAGTTTGGTGCTTTTTTAAAGAAAAAGTTTTTTTCTTTAAAAAAGCACCAAAAAAAAAAACATGCTGCCAATCTGTCTCCCCCCCCGAGATATGCTGCCACTGTCCTCTCCCCCCGAGATATGCTCCCACTGTCCCCCCCGAGATATGCTCCCACTGTCCCCCCCGAGATATGCTGCCACTGTCCTCTCCCCCCGAGATATGCTCCCACTGTCCTCCCCCCCGAGATCCCCCCGAGATATGCTGCCACTGCCCCCCCCGAGATATGCTGCCACTGTCCTCCTCCTCCCCCCCCCCGAGATATGCTGCCACTCTGCCCACCCCGACTTACCGGAGCAGACTCCCGGGTGTCTTGCGGGGCCAGCGGGGGGCATCTACGCAATACGCGTATACAACCGGAAGTTGTATACGCGTATTGCGTAGATGTCCCCTGCCGGCCCCGCAAGACACCCCGGAGTCTGCTCCGGTAAGTCTTGGGGGCAGAGGTAAAACGAATCGCCCGGACGGTCACCGGCTGCGGCGATGCGGGTAAACAACCCGGAGGCTGTTTACCCGCATCGCCGCAGCAGGTGACCGTCCGGACGATGCGCTTAGACAACCTCCCGTGCCGGCACCCCCCCCCCGTGGGAAGTGCTGGCAGGGGAGGCTGTCTGAGCGTATCGGGGAGTAGGATGCAGGTCCCCTGCACCGCTGCGGGGGATCTGTATCCTAACCCCGCTGCCTGCCCGGCGCCCGGGACTCCATGTCCCGGGCATCGGGCGCTAGACCCCGAATATAGGCCGCACCCCCACTTTAAAGACTTAAAGTGGGGGAAAAAAGTGCGGCCTATATTCGAGCCAATACGGTATATATATATATATATATATATATATATATATATATATATATATATATATATATATATATACACACTACCATACAAAAGACTGTGGCCACTTAGATGTTTTCATGGAAAACAGTGAATTTTCAAGCTGTAACATAATTGCAAAAAGGGGTTTAAATTATCAATTAGACTTTTAAGACTTCAAAGAAATCAGCCATTCCACCTACTATAATCATTCACGACATTAACAATGTCTGTGATGTGTTTCTGATCCATTTCATGCTATTTTAATGGACGACATTTAATTTTCTTTCAAAAACAAGGACATTTGTGACCCCAAACATTGGTGTATATCTAACATAATCACTGATTCACATATGAACACACCGTCAAATATACATCAAATACTTTTTTATATTATAGAAATTATTAGGTTTTGGGAAACATGCTAGAAGAAATTATCGGATTGAATAAGGGCCGAGCCTAGGGTCACGAACGAGTGTGGCAATATTGCTAACTCCTCCCCTTAACAAACATAACCCCTCTAACCACACCCTACTTCACCTCACCTATTTCACCTCTTTGCCCCAAACAGTTCGTCAGTGCCATCTTTGTCCCCAAACAGGTTGTCTGTGCCATTTTGGGCCCAGACAGGTTGTCACTAATATATTTGCCCCCAAACAGCATTACACTAAATGTGTCAGTGACATCCAGTATTCTGACTTTAAAGATGCCGCTGAGCAAGAGGGGAAAAGCTGTAGCTAGCTCTTTTTGTGCCCAAGGCAAGAACAGAAAATCGCAAACCCCCCCCACTATATCTTTGCTGGGATTTTTTGAGGAAAGTAATTAGGAAATTCATGATATTAAAACTACACAGAGTATAAAAAATATATTTAAAAAAATCTCCAAATGTGATTAATTCACATTTTGACACTGCAGGTGCCCTTCATTGGTTGATGCCAGAGGAGGCCCCAATAGAGTCACTCTTACAGACCTTCAACTCCTGGCACGATCCTACAGGTCCCAGTTAACCCTGCTATGCTACGTAGACAAGGTAGGCTAGAGGCAGTGACTTGCATGGGGGGGAGGGGCCAGGGAGATTAGGTAGGAGGTATTAACGAAGTTGAAGACGAACACGAAGATTCTTTGCGTTGTACTTCTTCGTCTTTGTGTATGTTTACCTGCCACCATATTAGTTTATTCAGTATTCGGTTTGAACATGAAAAGGCACCATTTGTGTTCGTTTTCACGTTTTCCCCAATACTAATCCACAAATTTAATAGAAACATAGAATTTGACAGCAGATAAGATTCATTCAGCTCTTTAAGTCTTCCATTGTCCTAAAATCAGTGTAGCTTTATACTGTACCTACCCCATGAGCTCACTCCATTAGCTTCTACTACTGCTAGGAGGCTGTTCTTGGCTGCCATAATACTCATGGATGCGCTGGGGAGCATTTAATAGCTAAACCTAAAAAAACATAAATTCAAAAGCAAAGGATTAGCCTAATCCAACATAAAAGGAGATCATTTTAGAGATAGGGTAGTAAGTAAACAATAGGGCCCATATATCTAAAGTACATTAATCACTAATTTCTAGGATTCAGTGCTTTTTTAATTTTGGTAACTGGGTTTCTAATCAAAATTATATAATCCTGATTTTGCTTGGTTTGCGCATGGATTTCTTAAATAATAGCATATACATTTAAATGTGTAGGTGGAGTTTTAACTCATATCAAATAAGTGATCTTTTACAGTTTACAGTTGAGAAAACAGCAGCACTGTTTTCCTGGGGGTACAAAGCCACTTAATACAGTTCTAAATTGACATTTAAGATTCAATTTCAGGTTTATTATTCGGAAAGGTTATAAAAAGGGGGATGTATCAATCATGTAACCAATGCATGCACTGATCATATAGTCTTACCACGCGAGAGGCCATAAAAATAAAAAAAATCATAACATAATCTCAGAGTACAAATTCAATGGCATCATCATGTATCACTGTCTAAAGGCAGCTAATCAATCTTGCTAGATAGATGATCCAGACTCTGGAAAAATGTATTGCCACTGACACTAAACCTTATACGTATAGGGACATAGATAAATGCCCTCCAGATAATAAACAGAGCTTAAATCTCTCAACAAATGTTTGGTGAAGAAAAATGTGCAAAAAGTTTTCATGAATTCAGAAATAACCTTTACCTTGACTGTAATAAACTCTTATTGGAGATTGTATTGTAAAGAATAAAGCTAGATTACCATTGCATATAACAAATAGGTCTATTGGTGAAAAGTGAACAGAAAATATTCTTTATTCAAAATGTAATGTATTCTTTTATGTTGTAAATAACCGAGTGGGCCCTAGCAAAGTACGTATTAAACCACTATTTGTAAAGGTGACCTGCTATGGTAATGTCAGATTTACATATTTTCATGTTACTGTTAATTTTCACTGGTCCTCTATTATAATAGTGCTACTGAATCTGCTTCTGCTTTATAAATAAATGTAATGTATTGTTTTTGTGTAATGTTTGTGTTTGTTTTTGTTCTTTAAACAGATATATATCCAGTAGACATGTGCAAATGGGCCCAAAACAACTTGGACACATTTTTTGGTTTGTTTTTGGCCCATTCGTTTTCGTGCAACGATTTATGTTACATGCCCATTCGGTTCAGATGAAAATCGGGGGGTCATTTTTAGTTTGGGAACAAAATTCTTTGCCCGGTGCCCACATTTACTTTTAATTCACTCACACTCTCATTCACTCTCTCTCACGCTCTCTAAATGTTTCCCTAGCTTCTCTGCCGACCACTTGCACTTCTTTCCTGTCCATACGTTAAAGCCTTTGGAAGTGTAGATTAATGCTAAAAATTCAGCAGGATTATTTTCTAATTAATGATTTTAACCTTAAATGATGTGTAGATGGAATAATTCATTCAAGATGGGCTAATGGCAATATAATTAGGATCCCTTTTTCGGTAAATTGTATATTACTGTATATTTTTATGACAATACAGGAAACAGAGAGAATAGTGTGTTAACAGCAATTCACAATATGCACAGACATTCATAGTTAAAAAAGATGGTTTGAAAACATAATTGATTTTAAAGAGCCCTAGACTGGATGTCACAATGGGTATATGCCCAGCCCCCACTTGGGGTTGCCTCCACACCAGTAGTTGTTTCTGTATGCAACCCTCTTTAGGGAAAGACTGGACATCATACACTGACCATGTTATCAACAAACCTTGTTTGTAGACATTATATCTCTAGGACATTGATCTGAGCTTACATCATGGACTGAAAGGTACTAGCTCTTCCATGCTTACAAAAGGGTTGACAAAGAGGAAAGAAGGTATTGGGGTGATTTATTTACTTGAACAACATGCCTGGAGAGGCGACATTGTATCTGCAACAAAAATATGTATAAAAGCTTGAAATTCTGTGTAAATACAACATTCTGTTGCAGCTTTAGGCACGGTGTCTTTCATGCTGTAGCAGTTCCTTTATAAATCATCCCACAGACCTGTAGTTTTGTCTAAAAGTTGTTAGAAAAATCCATTCCTGTTTCCAAATGCAGTTGAATATATTTGAATATATATGCGGTAACCGTGAGCATGGAACTCTTCTGAAAAATATAAAATATATCATGGTTTGATAAAATTTTAATAATATAGATTCACATACATTTGTTACCAAAACTAATGCAAAAATTGATTGAAAATTAAAACGACATTAAAAGAATAACCAAAATAATTTTCTAATACACACTGTCTCTAAACACTTTTCATTCACCACAACAGTAATCCTAGTTATATCTCTATTACCATAAATAAATTAATTATTCCGTCAACTCATTATGCTAGGTTAGAAAGATTAATTAACAGATAATCTTTTAGGATTTTCAAGATGCATTCAACGGCCCAGAGGCTTAAATTACACCATTATAACTGCAGTATAAGGTTGCATTTGTTTAATAATGCTTAGTTGTTTATTATGTTTACTGGTTATCTGTTGATTGTGCTGTAATGTTAGTGTATATATATATATATATAATGAATTTCATCAAGGTTTCCGTTTTCTGCATCTGTTTCCATTTATAATTTTTGGCATATATATTAACATTATACAATGAGACTGTCTTTTTTTGCAGAAAAGTACTCAGATGCATACGCAAAATAGTTTATAGCATACCAGCAAAAAATGTTTCTAAGCAGGTGGAAAAAATGGTGTGTTCTTATCAAGTCATCAATATTTCTCACATTTCTCACATGTCTAATTATTCATAACATGGGTGAAAACTCCATTATCCATTCACCACAGAGCATAAGAAAAATAAGTGGTGACTTATGATAAGAAAAAGCAGTTACAGCAGAAATTCTAGAATCACTTAGCTCTTAGATACTGCTTCCGAATATGATGCAACCAGATGGAGCTAAACATAAAATGAGGTTGAGCTGTCACAGATAACACTGATATCCAAGATATTATGCAGCTGTTATAGAGTTTACTACTTCAGTGAGTCCATGAAATTCTATTGTAGTCAAATAATCTGAGAAAAGGATGTGATTTGTAGAAAAGATGAGTGATTGTTATGGAAACTTATGTTAACTACATAATACAAAAAAAAGGTGGATGGGTGTAATAGACTGGAGACGGGACATCAATTTTGTAGAATGACATAGTAGTCAAGAAAGAAGGTGAGAGCCCCATTAGCAGCCCAATAACATAAATGTGGGGTGGCAAAAAAGAACAAACATATGGTCCATTTAAGTTTGGGAATGAGTCCAGAATTACCACAAGTAAAAGACGATTTTATGTGTCTGGATTCATGGGGGAAATAGAGAACAGTATATAACAGAAGCTAACAAAACTAAGGTATACCAGCCATAGTAAAAGCTAGCGTAAGTATGGTACCATCCATTTTTAGTCAGAAAATCACCTAAAATCATAGTACATCAGTGGAACTGAATTCATGAATAGTTACACTGCTGAAGTTAAATGGGAATGTGGTGCCTGTTCTCACAACAAATACATATTCATGTCTTACATTTCTGCTTTAGCATGATTAATGAATGGTGCTAAAAGGTTTGATCATGCATTTCAGTATTATAATATGTTGTATCATTGTTATGTTCCCAGGGGTACACATAGAAAATAAACATTCTTTACTATCCAACATTAAACTGAATCCAAATCTACATACATAGTGTAAAGCTAGATGACAATAGTGTTTGGCAAGTAATGCTTCCTGGAGGCGTGAAGAGGTGACCGACACACACGTCAGGAGGTGTTGCTGGTTGGCGCAAGCTACCTTACCCTGCGCTCCCATCTTCCCGCTTCAAGTTTACATGCGCGAGGAGATTTCTCCTGCGACATGATGGATTCAGACTATGCGGGCCTGGTGAACTTAGCGACCTGAAAAACCTGGTGGACTGAAGTAGACACAAAGTGGAGCTGATTAGCGTGCAAATCAGTTAGCAGTGGCAGACCCTCCTGAGACATTGAGATGATTTTTTCATGTGGGTATGTGGTGCCCTTTTTTACATCATACATAGCGCTTCGTGTTCTACTTAACCTGAACAACTTAACCTTAGTTTCATCTGTCCACAAGAAATTTTCCCAGTAGCGTTGTGGAGCGTCAAGGTGCTCTTTGTGAAACAGAGATGTCAAATTGGAATGCAGAGGCTTCCTCCGTGGTTTTTCTGCCATGTTATGTTGTGCCCTTGGAGTCTTCTTGCCTGGGTGCCCACTTCTAGGGAGTAGCCACAGTACTAAATTGTCTCCCTTTATAAACAATTTGTCTAACTGTGGACTGATAAATATGTAAATTGTTTCAGATTATTTTGTATCCCTCTCCAATTTTATGCAAATCAACAATTTTGTTTGTCAAAGTACCTCTAAAACATACCTTCAATCCCATCGCATTGATTGGACTTAAGGTTTGCAAACTCCTGACTCTAATTAGCTTTTGTTGAAGTGATTAGCTTAGGGGTTTAGATACTTTTTCCAACCCACACTTTGAATGTTTGAATGGTGTATACAAAATGGGCAAGAACAATACAATAATTTCTGTCTTGTTTTTTATCATATTCAGATTTTATATTTTAAGGCAAATTTATACATACAAGCAGGTCATTTCAAAGTGTTCACTTACTTTTTCTTGCCACTGTATGTACTGTATTTCTTAATATATTAGTGTTTTAATTAACACACAATGTTGTCAATAAGTGCTTTATATGAGCACCTGTGTTTATGATATTCTATGAAATTGTTTAAAAAACAAAAACAAAAAAAGTAATGCTCCCTGATATTTTTTTTGTAATAAACCATAACAGGAAGCAGTATAATTATACCCAGAAACTACTTGGCTATACGTAAAGGCTGGGAGTATCGAAGTTGACCACAGGCCTTGGAAGCAGGCTTTAATCTCCAGGTGGGAGCAATGAAATTTGGTACTGGTTCTTTACCCCTTGTTTCCAATCTCACCACTTTACCAGGAGCTAGCCATGCACCATGTGTAAATATCACCACCTCCATAACTAGGAACTAGGTTTGACCCAGAAGAGGAAGTGCTCCAGGTAGCCTGCTGTGGGAAGTTCCTGGTTATGTCCACCTTCTTACTATGAGGATGCTGAGCGACAAGCCACAGGACAGTATGTACATTATTAAAACACAATGTACACATTTCATCTAACAAAACAGAGCAAAATGATGCTATAGTGTCTCTGTTGTCAGGGTGGATCATACTATGCATGAAGCCTGTAAGAAATAAAGACAAATCCCTATCGGCTGCCAGGTCTAGGCTGACTTTTGTCTTGCATAAAACATCAATTCACTTAACCTTAGTAAATAAGCTCAGAGACTGGAATTTGGTGATATATTTATATTTAAAATGTTCACGTGCAACCAACACCCAACAGGATTCAGTGCCATCTTTGTCAAATGTTTGAGCCTCAGTGTTTTTTTGAGTATTACAGGTTGAGTTGCCATCTTGGCTGCATGATGAAATATTGATCCGCTAAGGAGCTAATAGATGGCAAATACTTAAGTTGAGACTTAACCGGTTCCCCAGTGGAATAATAATTTTATTTAAGCTTTACTTAAAGTTGCCCAAACTTTAGTGAATTCAGTTCTATTATTATCAAAAACAGCAACAAAACAAGCAGGACTGGATAAAGGAAATATTTAGCCCTTCAATTTGTTCCAAAGCATAAAGAAATCTATACATGTGTGGAGCATGGTGATGTAGCAAACCATTTTTGTGCCAATCCTGTGATGGAAAACATAAGCAAAATTGCAAAAGGTGTTTTCATTATTTTAGATGAGGTTTTAGGGAAAATAGCTGCAAGTAAAGTGTTACAATGACCCTTGTGAAATAGCCTAGATCGTCTGCCTTTCAGAAACACATACTTTTTTGTAGGACAGTTTTGTAATCTGTGATCACTATTATAGCTACAGAGTCAGCATCCCGGATTTAAAAAACATGTTTGGAAACAGTAATTACCCCGTGATTAAAAACAAGTTAAAATCCTAGGCATATGATGCTTTTTCCAAAGTCAGGGCAAACATTTGCATATACAGAGTAACATAGTAATTTAGGTTGAAAAACAACGCAAGTCCATCAAGTTCAACCTTGCCATCGATCCAGAAAGAAGCAAAAAAATACACATTGAAGCAATTTTCTATTTAATTATCTGGCCCATATTTAAAGGTATCTACTGGATTTGATAGAACAGCATCTGTGGGTGGTATTCTACATCATTATTGTTCTTACTATAAACAACTCGTTTTGCTGCTTAAAATGAAATGCATTTCTTCAAGTTTGAATAAATAACTACTTGTTCTTTGCACTGTCCTATTAATAACAAAATGATCAGAAAGTATCTGGTATTATCCCTGTTCGTATAATGTTATCATATCTCCTCTAAGACTCTTTTTTCTCATGCAAATTCAACTTTTCTAGTGTTCTATACTTTTTCAAAACTCCATAATGTCAGGCGCCCACACTGCACTGCATATTCAAGGAGCCTTCTTACCATTCAATACCTTTTTTATGCATGGCATTATCTTACAGGGCCTTGCAGCAGCTGACTGACACTGAACACTCTTGCTAAGGTTATTGTCTATAATTTTCCCCCAAGTCCTTTTCATTCAATGATTTTCCTTACACAACTCCATTTAAGGTATATTTTATAGATTTTTTTTCCCAATATGCATAACTTTGTAGTTGTCAGCATTAAATGTCATCTCCCAGTTATCCGATTACTTTGCAGGGAAGTAATGTTTAGTTCAGAATATATTCATTTACCTAATTTTGTGTCATCTGCAAACACTGTCACATGACATTCAACAACTACAGCAAGATTATTAATAAAGATATTAAATAACAATGGGCATATGACTGAAACATGAGAAACTCCACTGAACTCTATGTTTAAGAAAGTTTTCAGTATAGGTGCAAAAATGTTGCTTTAGCCTATCGCTTTTAACTTGTGTTCCCTTTTGGCTCAACTGTAGGTGATAATTAGTAGAGAAGACCTATTTAAGTAGCCTGTATGAGACAGTTAGGCAGCCACACCGTGTGCTGAGAGAATGCGTTAAGATAAAGAGCTGTACAAGACTGGTTGGAAAGAGCTTAGCTGTCCAACACAGTAGTGTGCATTATGTATAGTTAGAGCTCTAAGTGAGATCTAGGCATTATTTTTTATCGTATTTTTTTGTTTATTGATATCTGATACAGCTCTACTAAAACCTGTTCTATTAAAGTTACATTTTACATTTGTTTCAGCCTTTCTCTGGGAGTACAAGATCCTTTAGCAATCCATAGATGTCACAGTATACAAAGGCAAAAAAAAATATTTTAAACTTCTGCTTTCTGCTGAGCTTCTTTTTCAACTCACCAAGTTTAGACTGGGCCAGTGGTTTACTCCCTTAGTCTTTTGTCATGTATTTAAATAAAAATGTTAGTCTTGCTGTCATTGGTTGTGCATTTCATATAACCTAACCACTCTACTCAATCTTTTGTAATTTTTGTTAGCATTGTCATTGTATTTTATAAATAATGCTGCTGATCCCATTGAGTTATATATTTAAATGCTTTTACATTCCATTATGCTAAATTGGTTTTAATTTGCTTCTTTTATATTTGTTACCCAAGGAGATTTGCTTATAAGTATAATTTGTTAATGTTACTTTGAAGATACTCCACTTCTCTTCCATGTTTCTGCCTGCAAACAGTTCATCCCAGTCAATTAGCTCCAGGGATGCCACTAACCTGTTGAAGTTGGCCTTCCAAAAATTCAGTGTTTTCTTGGCTCCTATGTCACCATGTCACTGTTCGCCAAATGATCCTTTATTTAATAACTGCTATGCTACTAGTTATCACTAGATCCAGAAAGGCATCCTTTCAAACAAGACATGATGTAGTCATTTAACAGTTTAAAAAAATTGATGCCCTTTGCTGAACTACTTGCCCTGATATTCCAGTCAATTTCTGGGTAACTTTCAGATGTCACTCATACCATTAAATATAATTACGGACTGGATATCTCTCAGAGATGTACATGTGGGAAAAAAAGGAGAAGTAAACATGGCATAATACCCATATATATAGGGGTATATACATGGATGGTATGTATACTAATACATACCATACAGCATACAGAGTATATATTTGCATATATATATATATATATATATATATATATATATATATAAACCCCTTCCCCCCCAGAAACAAATAGCAATCAGAGCAGCAAAATATATCCATTTATTAAAAATCATCATTATAATACATACAAACGGTTAACCTTACTATACACCATGTATTAATAATCTAAACCAATCAAGTACTCAAATATTTAACTTATCCTAAAATCATATATAATATGAAATTGCATCATATATGCTTAAGGAATCCAAATATCATACACAGGAATAGTTATCATCTCACACTGTCATGTATAATATATTTGAAATCAAACCCAATTATGTACAGGCACTTTGCCGACCACTGTGTATAATTATTGTAATTGGAATTGTGAAGGTTTGTTTGGTTTCTTCATTCTCTGCTTTTTTAGATTTTTTTTTTGTTCAGATTAAATGAGGTGGGAAAAAATAGTACAACTGAAATCAATCTATCATAAAAAGAGTTTTTCTTGAACTTTTTCAGTACTGTTCTTGAATGTTGGGGCACAGTCGATGGGTTCTAGTAATACAGTATACTTCTAGATTCACTATCATAAATTTCAACACTGGGATTTAAAGCAACTGAGAAAAAAAAATATCTGCCAACAAAAACAATGTTTCTTACCAGGTCTAACGTCCTTTTTTACAAATAATGCATGGAAGGACACGGAAGGTGAAAAGCTGCATACAGATATGACAGCCCAAATGTAATTTATCTTTATTAGCTTGCAGAATATCCATTATGTGTGCTGCTGGCTGTAAATAATTTATAACCTCAAATCTGAACACCTGTATGTTGTTTCGGAACTATAAACTCCCATCTTAAGGATCAAACCTGTAAAAAGTGCATTATTTGACGCATTAGAACGGTTTCCCTAACACAACAGAGCAGATGTAGGGCAGTCTGAATAAAATATATGTTTTTTACATCTGTTGCCATCACTGTAATACGAGATTTTCCAGGCATTTTCCTTATGTCAATTTGAAATAATTCTGTATTGTCAGAAGGAAATAAGCAGGTAAGAAACAAATTTAAATATACATTCCATATGTACTCCAGGCTAAACAGTAAATCAATAACGTATGTCAGTTTTCTGCAAACACAAATGGATCTGCAGCGAAATAATTCAGCTCATATAACTGAGCTGCGAACATAAGCGGATATCACGGAGTTCAGAATCAGTGGGGTTGATTCGCTTAATGCTGAGTTGATCTTTTTATGCTAACACCGGTGAAGTGCATTAAAAGTGGTTACTTAGATTTGTGGTGGGATATTGGCCCTATGCTCTTTATCTCTGCATTGTCAACAAAAGTATTTTCCATAATTGTATTTTATTTTAAAATTCTACTGGGAATAAATTAAAAGAAAGTGTTTAGAGGTCCCACCTGCCAAGTCGTCATAATATCAAAAATGTAAGTGAACTGGCATATTCCAAAAGGTTAGTTTTCATTACCAGCTGCTAGTAAATATTGTCAATGGGCACCAAATATGACAGTCTAAGCCAACAAAGGCAGCAGAGTTTTTAGTTGTTATGAGTACCTTGTATGAATAGCAGTCTCCCATTAACATTGAAACTCTGCCATAACTGGACGCTAAACTCAATTACATTAGATAAGAGTACATAGACTGTCTGTTTCAGCTCTCACAAACACACTAACAATACAGTTGTAAAATGAATATGCTGAGCTAGAGTACAATTTTTATTCCATTTATTCTAACTATACCAAACACTAGGGGTTTCATGTCTCACCCATTGTCAATGGTGTCACATTATGGCTCTGATTTCTCTGTGATATATGATCACTTGTGATTAAGTTCTGTGTTGTATTGGTTTTACTTCACATTTTATCAAAAGAGTTGAAGCATGACACTCATTTTGGCGTTCAAATGGCATAAGTCAAAATAACAGCATGATTATAACCGTAGACGCTAAAACTAACCAATGCCTTCCCGAAGGAGAGAGCAAAATGTATAAGCAACCCTCACAGGGAATGTTTTTTACTTTTATATTTTCATGTAATATTTGGAATTCCAGAGTTAATAGGATGTCACATTTTACAACTTTCCAACACCAACTCAAAGGATTGAATTATAAGTCACCACTTATTATTTATACCATAGGATTTCAAAGCATAACATATAGGGTTGCATTTAAAAAGTGATATTGATAAAAAGTTGGAAAATCAGTTTTTCAAAGCTTTTCAAATGTGTCCCAAGAATTATACATAACCGCGCTGCTTTGGAGAATTACATTGGCAATAGAATCAATAACTATATGTGTTTAATAGAACCATCTATGTTCTTCATAGCCCATTTCTTCAGGTAATCTACAGTTTACTTTACCTAACCATGTAACAGTTTATAATAAATGTAATCAGATTTGCATGAATCTTCAAAATTCTCCAATATCTTAGAACTGAACCCATATCTGTATGATGGCTTGTGCTTATAAAACCAGAAGTCCCTATAAAATCACACATCAAAGATTGAGAAAACGATGCGGCACAACACAAACTCCTATAGGTGAGAGAAAGACTTTCAAATACTGAATCCATTTTAATAGTAGAAGAGGGGAAAAAATCCCAGTTAAAACTGCTCAAATTTGAGAAGATTAGGAAAGAGAAATAAATCAGGATTTGCTTCAGTGAGCTCTGAAAAATGTAGGAGTTTACCGTCCTTTTATAGTGACACTAGGCAATATAATCATGAATACCTAATAGATATGTATTTAAAAGTAGAGTTTTCAAATCTAGTAATCTAGGGCGATGTTCATATAAGGTTTTTAAATACAGAGTATGCCATATAAAGCTTTGTAATGTTACTTCTTATTTTTATTCCATAATTAAAATAATTTACCATCAGTTTAAAACCCCTGACAGCTGGGTCTAATAGGCTTGTCATAAAAGATACCTGTGCTTAAAACATTACAGACTTATTTTTAATAGTATTTGTTCTTTGTCGTGTTTTTTTTTTCTTCTTTTCAACTTGACATAATTTAGCTCACACTAGTCAATTCCTACCTATATTCTTTTTAATAAATGCTTGATTAATAATGGCTTGATTAAAACATTAAGCTTGATTAAAACTTAAGCTTCATTTGACAATTTCTTTTTGTGTTACAAAATGTTTTTTTACCTTAAGCCTCTACATTGTAAAAGGCATCTCAGGGGAACATTATTTAGCTTTAAACAAAAAGCTTTGAACAAAATACTGCGCAAGGAAAATGCTTGATAACTTCCAATTTGACAATGCTACATCTAATACCAGTAGCAGACTGCAGCTCTAAGCTCTATTTTCTTGAGTATGTATACTTGGCCAACAAAAGGAGACAAGAATGCCTCTGTTAAAGTCTCAATGGTAGCGGGAACAATAGATAATTGTCTCTGTTCCATGTACACCTCCAAGCATTCTAAATTAGTTGTTGATAGAGCCAGGGTATAGAGCCAATTCTATATCCCAGTGACTGACTATGGTGTAACTAGTGCTGTATTTACCTTTGGGGCTGCCCTAGGCGTGACCACCAGTCCCCTCCACTTCTATGGTTGGCATAAAAGGTGCTACATGCTTTTAAGGAACAGAACCCTGAGTTATGATGTCATATCCCAGCATTATGAAGCAGTCTATGAAGTCTATGAAGGCTGTGCTGAGTCGGCACAGCATCCATAGGATAGGCCAGTTGAGGAGATCAAAGATCTTCCTTGTAACCAGTCAATTGTGAGGCAGAACAACTGGGGGGGTTATTGGCTTGATCTGTATCTTGGTTTTGTACCAGGGGGACTGCCTCCCCCTGGACCTGCCACCATAGGCCTGGGCCTTATCAGCCTAGGCCGGCATACGTCACAGAGTGTCACTGGTTTGCACCTTGTGATAGATTTCTGTATAATGATCGCCGGGTGTAAAGATAGCCTGAGGCTCAGCAGTAAGCCGCCCATGAGCAGATATCGCTCTCAGCTAGTAATACTTATGGCTGGTTACAAGCAACCAAGAATCTACGTTGGAGAATGAACCATCTTACTAACCACCAGGAAGATGCATTTATGTATTCGCCCACTTATTGTGTGTCTGTATTCTCCTGTGTGAGTTTTATTCTCACACATAGCTTTTCCTATCTCATCCATATTTAGCTCTCAGACTCCTGTAGAGTAAAAGATAATACTATATAGTATTCTATGAGTCAAGCAACCTTGAATGTTCTTGGTTTTACATGTGCCATAAATGTAATTAAATTCTTCTTTTACCTAAATATAATAATATCATTATCCTATAAGATTTTATATATAAAGTAATACTTTTTCAAATAAAATTCCCTCCTTAATACATGTCTACATCTAAATTTTAAAAATAACCTAACACATAAAACATGCTATAAACCAACATACAACAAAGCTAAACCAGGCTGTTTTTGAAACACCAGGGAATAAGAGAGAAATGCGATAAAACCTGCCAAATCAGTACTTTATTATTATACGCTTCCCAATAGACATGATGGAAATGTTACAATCATCCAGAAACAGATGTATTCTCATAGTGAATTAGTATGTTTTTATAACAGATAGATGTTCTAAAGGGCACAATGAAGCTTCCCAATATGGCAGCTAAAAATATTTTTAGAATCTTACATAGTTAGTTTGCTTAAAAACACAAATCTATGAAGTATAATGATTCTAAATAAGCATTTTTGTCAGAAGCCAAAACATTAATAAAATATTGTCTTCTTAATAAGAAAAATAAATACGTTCTAAAAACAATCCATCTAGAATATATCTAAACAAGATCACTTTTTGTAGAATATATCTGGGGGTCCAATTTATATGCCAATAGGATAACCTTTTTAAATGTGAAATCTAGCAGTAGTATTGAATGATTTGCATCTGGAAATTAAGAAGTTAGGAAAATTTGCAAATACCCTTTTTTGTGTAACTTTTAATATATTTTGTAGCCATACCACCATTCTAGTCTACCTCCTTCCCACAATAACAAGGTTAATGTCACGGAACCAGGGCTGCTGCTTGTACAGGGTCAGCTTCATCTAGAATCCCAAAGTCCTCTTCAGCCCAGCCTCGGTCCAGAAGGGTCTTGTATCCTCAATACAACGAGCAGCGGCTTTGTGTGCTCCCGGGGTTGGGTAGGTCCCGGGTTGCTGGGTGTCAGTGAAGCAGCAGTCTTTCTGCATATGCCCCACCTGGTGACAGGTGAAGCATCGCGCACTATAGGCTCTGGCTTCTGGGGTGGTTTGGGTACGCAGGGTGACTGGTGGATGGAACACTGTGCGAGGTGCTTAAGTGACTCGGGCAGGGGGCTGGCTGTAATGATTAGGGTGCCAAGGTTCAAGAGGTGGTGAGTCTCTGTCATGGGGTGGTATGTAGCGGGCAGGACATTTTGGCTCCAGTTGTACTGACCTCCTAGAGTCCACAATCAGGTCACCAAGCATAGCAATGCCAATATAACTCTAAATCGTTGTTTTCGGGGTGATCCCAAGGTGCTCCCTCTCCCAACCGCCCCACCACCAGTGGTATATTTGTGCAAAAGAGTGCTCTGGTGGGGCCACGGGCATCCAAGATATTTGGGGTAAAAGTCCTCTGCAGTCCCGGGTTCCGTGACAGTTAACATAGGGTGCTCTGCCTTTGAGCCCCTCAAGGTGGCTCTTCAAGTAAGGTGGGTGAATGGCCACGTCTCCAGCCCTTCCCCTCCACACCTCAACACAGGTGTCCTGATTTGGACTCTTGAACTGAGTTAATGACTTCTAGACACTGACTAAAGTAAGGCTTCATGACTCTAAGTCCTCAAGAGTGGCAAACAAGTCACACTTGTTTAATAAAAAAAAGCTATAATAATTTATATAAGCAATGACAAATAGGATTATGTGTAAAATTCTAGTGTTATTGTAAAAGCACTCTTAATTACCATAGCAGCCAAAAAAAAAAGTTTAATCTAGAAATGTAAAAAAATCTCGAGCAGCACCAGACAGTGATAAAAACGATATAGCTTTATCGCTATTCCCTTAAAAAGGCTATCTTACTAAACCAGTTAAATGTATTTTAATTTTTTTCTACAAAGCAATCAACAATTGTATGACGCCACACTCCTTGAAGAATTGCAAAAAAATTATTTATTGACAAGAGCAACCCAGGGTGCTTTTATAGAACTAATGCACTGTAACATTGTTGACATACATAACTACAAAATAAATTAGCCAAGCGGTACAAAGATGAAATCCAAGGGAAGAGTTCTTTTGTGTGTAGAGGAACAGCTGCCGATGTTGGAGAAAAAGGTACCTGGGAGACAGTATCTATGTCTAATTATGAAAAAAATGGAAGTTTGAGATTTTAAAGCAAACAAAAGGAAGAGGAGGCAGAAAAGTAAATGACAACATAGGCATTTTGAAAGCCTTTTTAATGAATATACAATTGAGATTCCTGTATGAATTACTACTAAATAACACCATTAATGTAAATTAGCTAATAAAAAAAACAGCTTTGTTTTTCTTGGAACAAGAAGGACTTAAGAAGATGCATTGCACTAATTCTGTTTATTATGCATCACGTCTAGGGTTTGAGAGTTTTGCATGGACTCCAATGCATTTTACTGCATGCACATTCAAGCAAATATTCGGTAGGTATTGGAGTTGGAAAATATGGTATGTTGAAATTTCATGTCGTATTTAATGTAAAACTCAAATCAGCTGTTGATCTGAACAAAATGAAGAAAAAGGAGCATTCTATAAATGTTCGAAAGTAGGTAGTATAAATGCATAGGTTAGGAAAATGGTAAAAAAAACAAAATAACTTTCAAGCAATTGGATAGCCCAGCGAGCACAGTTGGATTTATAATCAGGAAGTGGAGGCGGCATTGCATTACTCAGCAACTGAGAAAAAGAAAAGCTGTCCCCCAAAACCCTGCACTCAGACAAGAAGAAGACTCGTGAGTAGTGCCGGATTAAACACATTGAGTTTCAGTTTTAGTCTTAAGTTGCAAAAAGGATCCAGTCATTGCATAAATGGTGCTTAAAATTATTATTATCCTAGTCTCTAGCAGTGTAAAATTGCTACCAAAGCCCATTTAAAAAAGAAACAAACAGTGGTTCAAAATGTTTTAAATCAATCCATGGAGCAGTTGCCTTCGTGCCCCACTTGCCATTCCCCGCAAGCTGCATTTGGCCGTGTGTACTCCCTAAAAGCTGTTTGGAGTTAGCCCTGCCACCTCCACAGAAGAGAGGAAGCTCCAGAGAAGCCTATACAGGAAGTTCCCTGGTATGCCTACAAGTACCGCTCCTCACAACACCCTAAATTTGAACAATAAATATCCCAAATATCCTACCGTTATTACAGAACTATTTTACAGAATGCAATTTCCTGTGAAACTATCTAAACGGCAAACTATGTTTGATTCCATTAGGATTACTCCATGGGGTACACAAGTTTGTAATATAAACCAGACAGATTTTATAGAGACATGTTGCACTTTTCTCTGGGTAAATTTCATTTTGCTTGTATTTATTCATAGATGTAGTATAACTATCCCGTGTCTTGTTGCTGAGCTCAGTTTGCCAAAGTGTATGACTTTTGATATTCAACTTTCTTCAGCAACCTCACCTTGTTTGTAAATTTGGCTGTTTTTCTCCCAGTCTTATTCCTTCTACACAGCTGTTTCTGTTAATGATTGCATTTTAACGTACATATTAAATTGATAATCATTAGCACCTGTTTGGTGTGATTGTTTCATTATACATCTAACTATATGCCTACAAAATCCCTGACTTTGAGCAAATGTTGAGCAAGGGTGGTCACACCAAATATTATTTTGATTTAGATTTTTCTTCTGTTCTCTTACTTTGCATTTATAAACATAAACTATCTTTTGAAAGCATTCTTGCTTTACAGCATTTTTATATACATGTATACACACGCGCATAGATAATGTCTTTCTGCCGTTATAAAAATTGGTTTGCTGACCAGACTGATGAGCTCACTCCTTTTGCTTTGTTAGTTTCGGTACTGTATTTAAGGCATGCGTGATTTTATGGATAGCTAATCAGGAGTTTATATGCCTACGCGCTACATTCTGAATATCAATTTTATTCCAGAAAAAGAACGCACAATTCATAGAATCGTGCTATTCATACAATATAATACATGCACAACTGCAAATACATCTGTACGAGGGTAAACCAAAAAGATAAATGTTCAGCACTGAATACTGATCCATTAGAAATGGGCAGCGATTACATTGGTGTGATTTAAATGTAAATTCTCTTGAGCAAAACAGAACTGTTTCATGCACGGTAACATAAAAGTGTAACAGTGTCTTTTAAGCTAGCCAATTTCAACATATTTTTATAAACACTCCAGATGCCATAATTTATTCATTACCAGTCATGTCACATTGCTTCACAATCACGGTCTCATATATTTTTTTATAGAGTTGAAGAACATTCTTCTATGACTGACAACAAATGCAATTTAGATATATATTGTATCTCCTTACAGCTATACTATGTATCCAGTATTGTGTTTTTAGGGTAACTGCTGGGTGGGGAGGGGGTCCTGATCAGTTTACCTAAACTCCACATACTTTTGTCCATTTCTGCTAATGACACTCATCTTATGACTCCTACAAAAGGGAAGGGGATATATATATATATATATATATATATATATATATATATATATATATATATATATATATATTCCCTCCAGCAAATCCTAGATCTGGCAAAAAAGGTGGACTGGGGCGCAATGGTGCCGCACATTTTCCTTTACTACCACACTTGAGGCAGATTCAGTGTGCATTTACCTGCTGGATACACACAACCATACACACCAAAAGTGTAAAGGAGTTGCGTATGGCACTGTGTATCAGGCAAGTGGCTGTGCATAGACCCTTTGTTAAACTCCAGTCATCATCACCATTAGATAACGGATTACCACCTATTTGTAAGGGCGAAAGAGGAGAAAGTCTTTACACTTTGCTCTGCAATACATGTTTTATGGAGGAAAGACTTCTTTGAAATATTTTTTTGTAAAGGTGGCCATGCATTGGGTACACATTTTAGATTACATGATGGATGATCTTTAGGACCAATTAGGATTCATATAGGATTTGTACTCCTTTCAGAATGTTAGCAGCAAACATGTACAATGAGATTTTGGGATGTTTAATATCTTGGAAAATCGATCTTGATGGAATTGCTTCATTTTCAAACTCAGTAATTATGTAGCTATTAAGTCATACAATGAGATTTATACTAGAATAAGGCTATCCTGCTATTAGTGGAAAACAGCTCTCCATTATCTAGCAACTGATGAAGTTTGTGTTTCAGCAATAACTAGAAAGTCAAGAGTTTGCTAAATGAAACTCAGTCCACTGCTTCAACATTAGGATGCCTTGTTCAATTAAAAAACATTAAAGATACAATTAAAGTGTACAAGATTAATAATGAATTAACTTTACCATACAAAACAATAATTACAGGTGTTAAGTATACCATTCACATCCTCTATGTTGTGCTGGCTAACCAATCTTCCCTTCTTCCGTTTGTCCCTTGACACCTCTGATTCTGTATTAAGCTTCAAATTGCTTAACCATCTAGACCTCCCTAGAATATTTTCTACACAAAATGAACAAAAGGCTGTGTTAAGCAATTCTAGCTTGTGATAATGGATATACAGCTTCAACCATATAAAAATAAGTTATCATGTCAAATCCAACTAATGTTCCACAGAGACATGCTTATTAAATACAAACTGAGATTTTAACTTGCTATGGAAGCTTCCACATGCCCTTTTTCTGTCCCTTTTCTCCATAATGTGGCCAGTAGCATTATTTTAACATCAATGTCTGGCTACCATAATTAGCTTCAGGTTTGGTTTTAATATAATGTTTACTATATGTTGGATGCCAATCAGGGGAAGGCTGGTATGGCAGAGGGGTTATCGCCTCCTGGGCTGGTGCGATAAAGCTTTTCATCCACCACCTGAAACTTTTTCTGCGTGTTATAGCCACGCGAATGTCTAAAGTAACAAGTACTTTATGTGGCATTTCCATGATAACTGGACGCCTTTTATACACATTTTTTCTATACATTCTCTTTCTGTAAATGTGTTTGGATGAAACCGGATGTGCACATAGGGCATGTTCTCATATTTATGTTACAGGGCCACATGGCTGGACATGCCGTCTGGGCTAAATGTTGCCAGCCAACATTGAGGTCAATTTTCAATTACTTACAGCTTTAAAAGGTCCAGATTGGACCTGCTAGAACACGTTTGTCAAAAATATCATTAATTTCTTTGAAACCGCAGGCAATGCCGTAGCTAGGCACTCATTGACCTTGACCATGTCACAAGTCTTAGCTTTACTTCATTATAACATCATAAATTGTTATATGACTTTCAGTGCATACCGTTTATAAAGTATATTGGTAATGTGAGGGAAATTTTGATTGTAAGCTTATATTTAGTAAATATTTTAGCAATTTACTTGTGAAAGTGCTAAGATATAATTTCATTTAATTTCTGTATTATTTTAAACTGAAATTGCTACTGGATAAGGTATATCTCAGACAAGTTAATTGCAGTGTTATACCATATCAGGTTAAAAACTGTATAATTTGTCATAAAGCAGGATTTGTACTAGCATATCTTATTATTGAACGTTAACTGACCCAGTTCTTTAACCTTTCTTAATATAAACATTTGAAGAATAACTGCTGCCATTGCAATCTTTGCATAATACAAGCCTACTGATTATATACCAAAGCATATTTTTTTACACGCTTCCATGAGGAGGTAAGCTATACAATATTTTTTTTTCATTGCAATAGCATAGTGTTACACTCTATACATTAGGAAAATACATTAGGATTTATGGAATGGAGATTAATACACTGTAGTCTTTGGGCATAATGTCAGGAAAACATATTATGTGAAATGGTTATTATTAAACTGGATTAAACACTGTGTCATAGCTTGGCTAAGTCATCTTTCCATCCAGAAGGTGATGTCATCATCATGTTTTGTCATGTATTTGTCTCAGTCCTCATATTAGCTTATTCTGTCGTGACTGATGTGTTCACCAAGTGGTAAATTGTAAAGGAGTGCTACACAATACCCACTGTGAGCCTGGGATACAAATGCTCCTGGAAAAGAGAAACTTGATGTAGAAAAGAGTAAAAAGAGCAAAAGGTGGCTTTGGGTCCAAAAAAGGAAACGACAAAACTGGGTAGTCGTATAGTATCTTAAAAAAATTAAGTATCTGTAAAAAAATAGAAGGAAAAGTATACAATATGACAGGTAAATATGTTCATAACCATAACTATGGCAACATAACTTACTTAAACGTACTTAAACTGCCATTGGCTTTAACACCCCATTATGGATGTTTGCATTTTATTGAATACTGTAATTTTTAGAAATATGTGTCATACTATATTAATAATGTTTTGTCTGCCTGATGTTCACTCGAGCCATTTATAATTTTTTAATTTATGGGTATGTAGAGGTCACAGCTTGAGCAGTTTTTTAGAAGCTTATTCTTGCATTGGGAACTCCTTAGCCAATGGATCCAGTGAACTTTAACCCTCTCATAGTAATTTAGTATTGAAACACATTAAAGAACCCAAACTTACTTTGCAGTGCCCTCAAAATTTTGAGAAGTCAATTTGTACTTTAGAAGTTCTAAGCTGTCTCATGGCAGCCATCACTGTCTTCTTATAGACAGTAAGCTAATACTTGCCCCTCATTAGCCCCTGGTTGCAGCTGATTGGCTGAGATGTACGCTGACATCATGAGTACACGTCTGCCACTCACCAGATGTGAATCAGACATCTACCGAAAATTGGGTGTATCTCAGCAGATGTGTCTAATTTCTTGAAAACATCAATTATTTTAAACTGTATTGTGTCTTTAATGTCGCATCCATGTACCTTTATAATATGTATCAAATTATGTTCAATTTATGTCTCACTGACTTCTATCTACTAACAAAATTCAAGAGGCGGCTATACAATTGTTTCCCTGTCAACATCAGGTCTTGTTTTTTATCGTTTTTCCTACTTGCAAACACAAGAGAACAAGCCACAAATACATAGACAAAGGAACAGATGTCTGAACAAAGTCTCTCTACAGAGGAATATCTTGAAAGCATATTGCCATTACCTAGTGGGAATGCTATGGTAAAGGAATCCCACGAGTCTTGCAATAATACTAAAAACGCATTTTCAATCAGGCATTTAAAAGTTTTTATGATTTGTGTTATGCTACATCTAGTTGGAAAAAGGCAATCAGACTAGTAGAGCAAAGCTGAAGAAATGAACAGAGCTTAGAAAAGCTAATAAAAGAAAAACAAAACAACATAAAACACAAGGAAAAGCATGTGGCAAATGTGTTTCTATTCCACATTACTGTCACAGATATTGTGATTTTTATATATACTGTATACTGCAAAAAATAATGCAGACTTATATAACCCGGCATTGGCATTCAATCAAATATACAAACGGAGATATAAAACAATGTTTCCATGTATGTTGTGCATCTTTAGGAGACTCAAATGCATCTGGCTCTCCTTCTTCCCTGGCCTGATGCCCTTCATTTTTAGGAGTTCAAAAGTATTTGGAATATGGATGTATCCAGTGTTCTACACCCCTAACAGGTACAGTAATGCGTGCATAAACAGTAGAAAATGTGTTTATACATTTTTTATTCAAATGCGTTTTTCTTCTAAGTGCTGAATACAATTTCATAATGGTTCTCAATGGGTCCCAAATTTACAAGAATCATTTGGTAACCCCTGCCCCCAGTCACATCTCTATCCACAGCCCTTTAAAAAAATATTTGGCAATTTGAAACCTTGAGAGGTATAATATAGTTATGAAGTCGTTGCTGCTCTCCAAATATCCTCTCTGCTGACGTCAAATCCTGGCGCTCCACCTCAAAAGGACGCACAGTTAGGAATAGACCTCCAGAGTGCAACGCTACGTTATGCTCCCCAACCAGCCCATTGATATGTGGGTCACCTGAGAGCCAACGGGGTCATCCACCCCTCCATTTGTGGCTGTGGGGCTGCCTAGACCATGTGAACATGCAGCATGTTGGAGATTTTATTTTAGAAAATCACCTTTGGTATAACAGTATTAGAAAATGATTATTTAGATTACCGTCTACAGCTGTTCTCAGTGTCAGGCAAATGATTAACATACAGGAAGTAAAGATAGCTTCCATATTACAAGCCTATAGCACACGTCCTGAATATATTGCACACTGCTGGGCCAGGTTTATAAATATGCAATTACATTGCTCGAAAGATACTCGGGAAGAGCTTTGCAATGTACATATTGATGCATGTGAGCCAAACAGATGAGACAGGATTGAATATAATGGAAAACAATCAAATAAAGAAAATACAGGATGTTTTTACCTTCTAGACACTGAATAACAAGATGGTTGGTAGGAGCCTTTACAAGAAAAGTAAATGTTTCTGCCACTCCATATTATATACATATTTTACTTAAAAGTTATTTGTTTCAAACAGTGCAAAAGACTAGGAAAAATACAAGCGTGAGAAAGGTAAGGTCAGATTAAAAAAAACCACTTAATCACTGCTTCCTTAAGGAATTATTGATCTTATCTATATATCCTCACTGCAGTCTAAGAAATATTGCTGAACAGTAGATCTATTTAGGTGGGTTGTGTTATTAGAAAAATAACCTGTCACCTTATTGGGTTCTAAACTCACACAGTATGCATTGGTAAGGCATGGCAGATGAGCTTTGTGCCAAAACAAAGGTCTTATAATTATTTAATGGTACTTAATAGATTTCAAGCCTACAAGAGCACGACACTCTTCTCCTTCTCAAGGGAGCACTTGCATTTTCTGGCCCAGAGGGGCAAGTAAAGTCAAGTGGCCCCATTGGTCACTTGCCCCCTCCACCAACGTACACACTGGCACACACATACGCACACACACTCAAGGTACCACACATACACATGCTTACACATATTTACACTAATCTATGCTTACTTATACTCGCTAAATCACACTCCCTCACGCAACTTACACTTACACATTCATGCTCAAACTCTTACACATTCATGCTAACACAAAAATACTTACACGCAAACAATAATGCTAACAAACAATTACACATTTATGGTCACACACAAGCGCTTACGTACACTAACGTTCAGGCCCACATTCACTAAAACGTCTACATTCATGTTAACACACACTTACAGTAATTATACATTCTCATTCTAACATACACACTACCTCCCTTGTCCTCTCACTTGCTCCAAACTCCACGGCACAGAAATACAAAAGTACATGGATGGAAACATGTAGAAAGATTATGTTTCTGGTAAAATGTTTTAAAAAAAAAAACATGTTTTCTTTACTTGTAAATTCAGATCTACACAGTATGAAAAAGTTCCTTAATGATCGTTTGAACTTTCAGATAAAGATGTAAATTCTATCAAGACACAAGTGAAATAAAACAGATGAAGGCAGTAACAGTATCCTAATCCTCCTTCCCTAAGCTGCAGCCTAAGGCAACTTCCATATGACTCATTTGCTTTCCTGTCTCTTTCCAATTATTGTATAATGTGATACCAATACATTGTGCAAATACAATGCTAACCAGATGACAAATGTAAAGTGGACACATACAATAAAGCGATTGCATTGCTGCCTCTGTCAGTCCATTTTTTACTTTATGCAAAACGGGGGGGAAAACACGCACAAGCAAATTAAGAAAGAGCAATATAACTCTATTAGAATGCTCTTCATTTTTCACACAGGGTAATATCAACATATATTTTCTAAGACAAAATCATTTAAAATGCAACAAAAACAATAAAGTTAGAAAGCCCTTTAATTTCCATCAACTGAACTTCTTCCTTAGCAAAAAAAAGATGAGAAAGATATAGTGTTGGGAAAATATAATTATAAGCAATGCATTGGGAAGGATGCCTGCGGTGAGGTATAAGATTACTAGTGCTGTTTTTATTGATATTTGTAGCCAGATGCCATGTGTAGTGTCGCTGAGTTGGAGAAATATTACATAATGGTTAACAATAAAAAATAATATATATGTTTATTGCCAGAGTTACAAATATCTACAGTAGTACCTTCATTTTAAATGATGAAATGTTGAAAAAAAATAATTTCTTATGTGATAATATTGTTTATAGGTCTATACTATGGACTGTTCTAGATTGGCTTTAGGTTAAAACTTAGAAGATAGGGTTTCTTGAGCTTAGAACACAGTTTTCTACAGACAAAAAATTGTCAAAAAGGTTACAATATTTATTGATCCAGAAGAATGACTAATACAAAGTTTCATCTTATTAGGTGTGAAAAACCAATTGTTTTTGGCCTGCTACATTACATCTCCCAGTAATTTTCTCTAGAAATGGTTCCTGCAGGTGCCTTGCTACCAGCCACACCAAGCTCTTGTGTGTTATGAATATTTGTAGAGGTTAGCAGCTGTACACGCATTTTGTAACACCCTATGTGCAATATTAGCAATGGTACTTGCTTTTAAGTAATATGTGTGATCTCAAATGAATTCTATAAGGGAAAACAACAATGATGTACCGTATTTCCCCATGTATACGGGGGTCTAAAAACTAGGTGCGTCTTATACAGTGGTTGTAGATTGCAGTTACTGCTTCCCAGTTCCTCCCTGCAGTCACACTGATAATAGGTCTTCCTGCAGTTACACTGCCGATTGGCCCCGCCCCTTTCCTTATAGCGTCCACATGGCTAAGCAATTCATCTAATAGTAACTAAAAAAATTAATATTTGGGCTGCTGAAAGTAAGGGGAGGTGGGGGTTAATTTAGGGGCATTTCTGGTTAATGGGGCATTTAGACTTAATTTAGGGGCAGTTATGGTTGATGGGGTCTTTAGGGTTAATTTATGGGCAGTTAATGGATGGGAGTGCCGAGGATGATGACTATGAATTTTATGATAATACATTTTTCTCAAATTTCGGGCCCCAAAATTAAGGTGCATCTTATACATGGGAGCGTCTTATACATGGGGAAATACGGTAGGTTGCGGGACATTAGGTGATACACATATATTTAATGCAAATTCATCGCCAAACCACCTATACATTTTCTCTGCTATCTGAACTATTTTAAGCTATGAGAACCTACAAAGTGGGTTCTCAGCAGGGCCGGACTGGAGATGGCAGGGGTGCCCCAACACTTTAGGGCTTTTTATATGCTCACATTGGAGCAGCAAATCGGGTTAGCACTTGGCACTGTCGCCCAGCAGCCCATTTTAATTTTATGCCTCCACAGAGAACCTGGAGCAGAGAACCTTTATTTTAGGAAATAAGTCAAAAGTCACAAATTGTTGTATTACATATAACACATCTTGATAAATGCAGATTACAGAATCATCCTGCCTCCTCTACATCAGTAAAATAAAAAACACAAAATAATCTGGCAATGGCAGCCCTAGTGTACAATTTAGGAAAGAGCAGTAAAAATATGGATTATTATTATACAACTGCAGAGCATGTAAGTTAATGTTAATTAGGGGGAATGTCAGATGTTATTTTGAAGTAAAGAAGATTTTTGTTAATGCTATTTTAAAATAAAGATACAGATAAATAAAATGCACTTCAAAAAACAAATGGTGTATGCAACATGTTGAATTTCATTTATTGTGTTTGTAATTTTTTATTTTAAAAATCCTCAATATGAACAAAATAATAGTGTAATGAGATGCATAGTGTATTACATTTCACCAGTGAAACAGTTTGGACCAGGAGAACCATACAAATGTACTACTACTACTGCTATTCTTCCAGCAGTGAGACAATTGCGTGGTGGAGCAGGTGAGTGGCACTGGTCTACACATTCAAGGAATACATTTGTGTGCAGGTATCTTTACATGTTGCATCTTCAGCAGATATTTTAGCGTTTAGGCTAAAGTCTGTTTTGAATAGTTATTTTGTTTGATGATAGTAGGTGATCAGCTTGGGGGAGCTGTCTTGTATATGATTACGAAATTACACTTGTACTTTTTTGTGTGTGGGACCATTGTTTTGTAGTAAGGGGATCATTAGATCTCTAACCCTTTCCACCACAGAAGGAGCTAGCTGAACCTGTGGTCATCATGTTGTTGGGAGGTCAGAAGTGTGCTGATATTATATCAAGGAGACATTGGCTAAAGGGATAGCAGTTCAAAGAAAAGCACTGGATTATCAGGGGGTGTTTGGATGTTATGTTTTTCTTGGAAATAATGAGTTCGTGATTGAGGGGTTTTTTTAGTTGTAAATTGATCATTGTTGACTGGAAGATGAGATGGTAGAGCACAAGAAGAGAATGCATGGTTGACATGTCATTTGGAGCACGATAATAATAGAAGGGTAACTGGACAAAGGATGTTTTATTACTATATCCAAACAGGGGCTGAAGAGATACCAAATGAGATTTTTCCAAGAAGACCAACATGGTTTAGATGAAAAAACATTCAAAAACTAGGGCAGTCTAGTAATATTTAGGAAAGCAAGAGAACTCTAAACTTGTGTGACTTTTCAGAGGCATTAAAATGGAAGATTTGTCAGGGGTTATAGTTTCATAATGAGTGAAAAGAATGGGAACTGTTTAAAAGACATGTAGTAGGCAGGGTGAGAATCTACATCTAAAGAATGTCAGTTCACTTAGTCCAAGGGTTCATATTAGCTGTTTTAAATAACTCAGTTACTATATTAATAAAATACCCTGAGGTTATTGAAGTGACTAAAGCATAATACTGGAAGTAAAGTAAGTTATTTATTTTTACAGAAAGTATATTGCTGTGATTGTATTTTTGGTGGACAGATTTGTACAAATATTTAAATGTGCTTAGGCAAACCATGAGAAAATATCTCATCCAGAATACTTCTATGGAGAAAAGGCTGCATCGATTAAAAAATAAAAGTGTTTCTTTTGATCACAAAGTATTAGATGATAGAAAAACCCTGGAAAAGCTAATCCCTAATGACAAGAGTCATTATTTAATCTCTGTTGAAAATTTTGTAGGATTTATGAAATATGTTGAAAATAGCATTAATCATTATGTTATGCTTAAGCTTCCTAATAAATGAGTGTATCTTCTCCAGCTGCTCCAGACTTCAAGACAGTTTCTAGGACAAGAAAAAAATTATCTGGAGCAGTGAGTGACATTGTGAATTTCTTCTTGTTATAATATAAGTCTCAAATGTGACCATTGTAATGATTCAGATTTTTACACCAAATGGTAAAAAAAAACCACATTTTATGGAGATCATGGTGAAACTGAATAATACTCAATGAAGAATTGTTTTTATATATTTTATATCTTTATGTTATCACCAATGCTAAAAAAGTAGATTTGGATTGTTACCATTGTTTGTATTTTTCCATCGAAAACTACGGTATATTGATTTTTTACAAACAAAGAAAAAGAAGCAGTCTGGATCCATATAATCTATAAACAGTACAGCTACTTATTCATAAATCGCAGAGGCAAGGAGAGAGAAAAACAAACAGGAGCAACAAGCAAAGTAAAGAAAACAGGAGGATAAACAATACAAGACACAAGAATAAACTTAAAAAAAAAACAAATATCTATGAGTATTGACTTCTTTGTTTCTTGTGCCTTCTATGCAAAGAAGAGCAATTTGCTTATGCTGGGGCATTAAATTTTGCTATAAGTCTCAACATTTTCCCTTGAACCTCTATTAACCTGCAATTTTTTCTGTTTTGACTGCGATGGAAACGTGTTACTTAATCTATTACCATTTAAACCCTTAAATGCTGCAAATATTATTAATTGAAGGGATCTATAGCGTATTATCAGGGAGAACTGCTAATTAAGGAAAAGTTGAGAAGATATTTCATTATGTCTTAGTAGTTGTTGTGACTACTTGGGTGGTTGAATGGACTACAATATGCAACAGTATGTCCCATGGGCAGAAGAGGGTATGACTTATTGCCATGACATTGAACATCGTATTAAAAGCTTACTGGTACACATATGTTGGATGTTTCCGCAACCCTCAGGCACCCCATTTTTCTGGTTCCATGTTTATGTGATTCCTGTGATGACCAGTGATAGTGATCATAGCTAGTGTTTATAAACAGTGGCTTTCTCTGTAGCGTTGTACCTCTCTTTGAGTGAGATAGAAAAGGTGTTTAAACTCCCCTATAGATGTAAGCCTTCTATCACTGATCAATCAGGTCAGCACATTATTTAGAGGGCAAGGTAGAAAAATACATATATATTTTTAATAATTTTAAATATATATTTTAATAATTTTAAATTATAATATTTTAATAATTTGTTATTGGGGCATTAGTGTTAGTTTAGGAATAGTTAGTTTTGTCCCTATAATTATACATATAGATATATATATATATATATTGTTTTATTTTTTCCAGGATCTGGACTGAGTCTCTACTCCTCTTCCCGATCGTACCGAGCTGTCAACACAGAGCCGGAGACTGTAAGATATACAGAGGGAGACTTGTAGGAATTCATGACCCAGTACAGTAGCAGGGTATTTACTTACAACAGCTCGCTAAGTTGTAGCTTGGGTATTTTATGGGCACTGGAACTGCTTTGTCACTAACTAAGATAACAAAGGAAGAACAATATCTTGGTCAAGCATTCCAAAGTCAGTATATGGAGAGACTGCAGAGGCCGAGGTCAATAGGAAAGCTGGGTTAATTACACTTGAAATGAAAATAGGTATGCGGTAGGAGACAAGATGATATTTGTTGACAAGACACGGGGATCATTTTGGCATTGCATACAAGCTGGGTTCAGTAAACGGAAAAATAGCGATCAGAGATCAGCAAGCTGACTTATTGAAGCGGCAACAAACAGTGGGGCATGTGAGTATTTATAGGTGTTCCTTCGCAGTGTTGGTGATTAGCAATTGGACATATTTTGACCATCTTTATCTTGACAGACAAACTTGAGTATGTCAATTTGGAACTATACTCACAAATTGCCAATTTATATTCCAACCTACATCCAAGGGGAGGTCAAAGCCAAAACAGATGGGGTGAGTATCCCCAATATTTGTTCCTAAACAGAGAGCTAACTGAAAGTATTTGAGCTTTAGCAGGTTTGTGTATGGCTTCCATATGCTATCAAAAACACTCCCAAGAACAGACAATAATGGTTTGTTAGGGAGAACAGTATTGGGAGGATAAATTACCTGCATTATCCGAAGGTCTCGGTTACTAAGTCTGAGAAATAATTATGCTTATCTTTGCTTTAGGTAAAGAATTATCTTATGCTGGAATGAGCTATGGCCTGCAACAGCCTGCTTTCTGTATTCAGACTCACACCTCTTTCCCACAGCTGCTCCGAACGTCTTTCCATAAGGATACACGCGCTTAACGCTGCCTGAATCGCTAATGTCGACATATTTAAATGCCTCTATTTTACCTGTGTCTTAGGTTTTCATAGTATTATAAACATGTAGACAGGTTCATATGTGTGTACCATAGACTTATTGGCTTATCACGCAATGGAGTAAAAAAAAAACATATAGTTGATGAGTTTAGGAGAGGTGATATCAATTAAGCATTATGGAGGGTGAGTTTCCTCCTACTTGGAGATTTCTTCAATACCCCATGCAGTTGTATGGGATTTGCCATTCCTCTGCATAAGGTCAATTAAATGAAATGTTTCAAGCTCAATGTTTAGCAAATAAACCCTAGTATTATAAATACTGTATAAAATAGAATTTTGAAGCATTGTACAGCTCTACAGAATATGTAAATCCTTGGGAATAATATGATATAATCATGAAACATGTTTTTGCTATGTTAATCTAGACTATGAAAGTGATTAACATGTTAATAATTATTTTATATAAATATAACAAATATTAATAATGTATTATTTACATGTAATATAGTGCATAATTAGAACAATGTTGGAGGTATTTACATACATTTGGCATTTTGTAACAAAACGATAACTCTGCTTATGGTTAAAAATATGATTTTTCAACAAAAATCTACCTCCATGACAACAAAGGGGTTATATTAATTATTAATGTTCTTAAAATTGTGCAAATCAGCCTCTTTTTTTCAACTAATAAAAACAAAGGGGTAACATACACTATATGGACAAAAGTATTGGGACACCTGACCATTGCACCAACAGAGACTTTTATGACATTGCATTCTAAATACATAGACATTAATATGTAGTTGTCCCCCCCCCCCCTGCAGCTATAACAGCTTCCATTATTCTGCGAAGGCTTCCCAGAAGATTTTGGAGTGTTTCTGATGTTTTATGAGAAATGTCCATTCTAGTTTATCCCAAAAAGTGTTGGTGGGGTTGAGATCAGGGCTATGTGCGGCCAGTCAAGTTCCGCCACATCAAACTCATCCAACCTTGTCCTTATGGATCTTGCTTTGTGCACTGACCTCATGTGCATGTGCCTGCTGTATATTCTCATTCTATGGTCTGTACATTTACAGACAGCAGTCATTAGAAGACAATCAATAGAGAAAGTTTAATGCTGCTATTACATTTATGCAAAAAAATCTGTTTCCTATTTGGATGCTACAGACAAAGGTAACTCACATCACAAGTAATTTCCCATATACCTAGTTGCAAGGCATAAGTCATCTATAAAGAGGAAAGAGAAGGGATTTACACCACATGTAGCCACGAATGGGGTTTAGGAGAATGTGCCCTTGTCCTTCAATTTTACCTTTTATACACATCAGAAAATGTAAGCCTTTCTAGTTAATGACCTGTATCAAATGTAAGTTACATCTGACACAGCCATGAAGAAAAAATATGTTACAAAAACTGTATGTCAAAGTAAACTTTTCATTCATGGTTTAAAGGTGAGATGGATTCACAGCGCCACCTGCTGGACACTCAGGAGAACAACGGAACACTGCATTCTCTAAAATCTGCTATAAGATCACTATATCCAAGAGAGATGCACTGTGATCGAAAGTATCATCTTCAGGTTCTGTGCAGCTGCTTAGCCATGAAAACCCATTTAATGAGGTTTCCGACACACAGCGCTTGTGCTGATGTTACACCAGAGGCAGTTTGGATCTTTGTAGTGAGCGATGCTACAGAGAACTTTCTTGTTGTCTTTACTTCCAGATGTTTTGCTTCCAGATGTTTCCACTTCACAATAATATCACTTACAGTGGACTGGGCAGATCAAGCAGGGCAGAAATTTCATCAATTGATTTGTCCCAAAGTAGCATCGTATGACAAAGTCACTGAGCTCTTCAGTACGACCCATTCTACTGCTAATGTTTGTCTATAAAGATGGCTGCTTATGTGCCTGAATTTATATACCTGTTACCGTGTTTCCCCGAAAGTAAGACAGTGTCTTACTTTCTTTTTATCCCTAAAAGCCCCACTATGTCTTACTTTCGGGGTATGTCTTATATTGGGAAAAAATTGTCGAATTTTTTGTTTTAACCATAAAATTAACATTTATTAACAACCTGAACAGTATTGTATTCACCACAAAACAGGTTAATAAAAGGAAGTGCACACCAATCCACACACATATACACCAATCCACACACATATACACCAATCCACACACACATATACACCAATCCACACACACATATACACCAATCCACACACACATATACACCAATCCACACACACATACACCAATCCACACACATATACACCAATCCACTCTCACTTAATGCTTTCCTACCTTTCCTTTCTTCTTTCAGCTTCTTTTCCTCCTCTTCGCTCCTCTTCTTCAGTTCTTGTCTCCTTCCGGGTCAGAGGGCACGGACAGCGGTGGGCGCGGCTTCAGTGTTGTGCGCCGGGATCTGACAAGAAACCCCGGCGCACAACAGCTGTTGCCGCGCAGATCACAAGGGAGCGGTATCGGAGGTCATTAACAGACCTCCGGCTCCCTTGAGTGATTTTAAGCCGGGTTGAACCCGGCTTAAAATCACTCAAGGGAGCCGGAGGTCTGTTAAAGACCTCCGATACCGCTCCCTTGCGAGCCTGCTCCTCCAGCGGCGGACATTACTGTCCGTCTCTGGAGGGGTGCCGGGTGCCGCAGGTTGGCACCCCCTGGAGTGTGGCGCCCTGTGCGGTCGCACACCCCAAAGGTCGGCCCTGCTCTAAGGGGCCGGCCTTAGGGGTCTGCGGCCGCACAGGGTTTAAATAAAAACATCGGGGGTTTTTTTCAACTTTATTTAACATCCTCCATGTTAAATAAAGTTAAAAAAACTTTATTTAACATCCCCCGTGTTTCCCCGAAAGTAAGACATATGTCTTACTTTCGGGGTACGGCTTATATTAGCTGACCCCTCTGAAACTCCCGATACGTCTTACAATCGGGGGTGTCTTACTATCGGGGAAACACGGTAGCAATAGATGAAACACCTAAACTCAATAATTAGGAGGTGATACACTATATCACCAAAAGTATCTAACACCCCTCTACTTACTCTTTGGAGTACAGATTTAATTTCATTGCTGTAAGTCGCAAGTGCTAGCATGGTCACAGGAAAGTCAAAGGTCAGCACATGATGGACCGATGAACTGGAATTATCCACACCACGAACTTATGTTAGTGGAAGTCAAACAACAAGTAAAAGCACCTTTAATAGGGGATAGAGATATTGCATTCTGATTCCTGAATTGTGTCCCAAATGTGAAGAATTATGCCTGATACCTGTTAGCAATGTATATCCCATGTGCCCTAATTTTCAAAGGACATTTTGGGGTGCTGTCCCATGCAGCTGCCTCGCTGTACCGCTTTTGCCTGTGGGGGATCAAGAGCCTCCTGGGGGGATTGTCTGATTTCCCATGACCATACCTGGGAACTCTCCAGGTTTGACTCGGAGATTGCTGGGTGAAGCTTCTCTGGTGCTCCGGGTCAAAACCTGAATACTCCACCTCGCGAGAGCGGGGTCTTGACACACCCCGCTCTCTGCCCATTTTCCCATTAAATGGGGGTGTTTCCCCCGTCAACGGGAACTCCCACCGACATCACAGGACTGCCCACTGACATCAGTGCGCAGTCCTGGCCACGTCCAGCAAGGGAAGGCTCCGGGGAGCCGGAGTCCTGAAGTTCCCAGGTATACCCATGACCATCGCAGGTAGCTGTAAAATCAGTGGAGATCTGTGCCGTTGCTTTGCATTAAAGCTTGAGGATTTCCCATAACCATACATAGTATTGTGTACACGTTAGAATTCCTGTCTTTATATATAAAGATAGCAGTCCTGTAATTTTCACAACAGTGCATATCCAGAAATAGCTGCTGAATTAAAAGCTACCCCAGGAAATAATAATGAGTGATAGGCAGGCAATAGTTTTTGCCATGCATTAAAGACAGCTTCGGACATCACCATAGATTAAAAAAGTGTAAAGCACTAAAAAATGATCATGAGAGATTTCACTTTGACGCGCAGTTTCTGAATTGAAATATAGTACTTGTGTTCATTGATTTTGCTTATAGACTCTGGTGAGAGCTGTATATAATTATCTAATCGTTAATAGATTTCAAAGTGGCTGTTATTCTGTCCTATGAAGCAAGGAATGAGTCATGGGTGACTAAATGTTTACTTAGAGATCACTGATGAGAACTATTGCTCTTTGAGCTTCAGGTTAGCTTAACCCTGTAACTACAAAGGGCATTCACAGCTGAAATGCATGGTGATGCAGATAGGGAGACCAAGATGAAGATAGGAATGCAGCAATATTCAGATCATTAAACTCATTCCACAGCTGTAAAAAAAAAGGCTCGATCCTTAAAAAGTTGACGGAAATATAACATTAAGAATACATAGTAATTTTCATGTGTTTATTTGGCCAAAGTATCCTTCCCTTCAGGAACAATACTTATGGGGTATTATGGTTTTCAAAGTGATTCTTTGAACTGAGATGAAAGGGTTAAACATGGACACATTTTTGTGTCCAAAACCTGGTTAATTGAAGAGGTCCATAAAGGGGTAAGTGAACCGATATGACTGATAGTTCTCAAATCCGGCCTGCTCGTAACTCTCAGACGGCAGCTGTGCACCCGTGGGTCACAGCATGGATGGTTTTTTCTCGGGGGTTTTTCATTCTCACCCGTGGTATTGTGTAAGTGTTAGAACTGCTGTCTTTATATGCAAGGATTGGTACGCACTCTTTGCACTCCCGCAATTATCACAACTGCGCATATCCAGAAATAGCAGCTAAATTAAAAGCTATCACACAGGGAAATAATAACGAGAGATAAATAGGCAATAGTCTAAAGAGCTGAGAAGCTACCTGAGATCGTGTTAATTAGCTTATGTTAGCTTGAAAAGCTAATTATGCTCAGTCTGCTATTTTTAAGAGCTTGATGGTGGCTTTATATTTCGGATTTGGCTCACATATTGATTGGCACCAGTGCTTTCTGCCAAGCTGGGATTTAGATAGATACCACCATTACCTATCTGTCTCCGGCAAGAGAATTTTTGTTTAGCAGTCCAAATTGTACATTTTATAGAGGACTGACGTTTCTCTGCTGTGAGATCCATAAAACGCATGCTAGTTTACTTGAAAATCTCTGCATTTCATTATATCTGAAATCTGTTGATGAGACATTATTTGACGCACACAATGATCAGCCTGCCTGCTTTTTTTCCAATGAACACTAATGTCCCATGAAGTTATTTCTCAAAACGTCTCCGTGGTCATCTGTGCCCTTTTGCTGCACCAGCATTCAGTGGAATGTTCAATTTCCATTAAGAATCGAACACTGTGTGCTTCAAATGTCAAGAATTCTTTCTCTTTTGACTTTCACTGCGATTTCTTTTTTTGTTTCTTTTTAAATTAACGTAATCTCTTTTAATTTGGAACTGACACAACAGGGAATTATACCAAGCCATCATAATGGAGGTCACATCAAGGTTAATTTGCTCAGTTCTGGAGCGCCTTCTTCTAAAGCATTGATATTTCTGTATCTTTTCTCTCTTCCCTGTAATCAACACAACCACAGAAGCTATGGCGGCTTTCCGCATGGGACAGGACCGCATTTGACTAAAAGATGGGGTCTGGTAGTTTAAGCCCAGCAGCCCAAAATAGTGGGCAGGCATGGGCAGCAACATTTTTTGTGAAGGATAAATGTTCTTAATCAGCAATGACTTCCACACGCCTGTCATGGACACTGGTGTCCACATATGGTCACCTTGCCTACCCCTATAGTGTGAGGGTGCCTGAAGGATACACACAACAGCTATATTTCTACACCCAGCGGCCTTTACAGCATGTATTTATCAAGCGGTTGGCTGCTACTCCATCATATTGGCCACCTAAATGCATTGAAGCTGGATAGTATGGATTTTCAGACATTGGCTTTGGCGTTAGTTTCCGGCAACCGTTGGCCAATGCTTCTTTATTTTCAGGAGTTATAAAAAAGTTTGGGTCTAAGGCTAGGTTTCCACTAGGTTTTTTTTTGCTAAAAACGCCCATAAAAACGCCAATAGCGCCACCTGGCGTTTTTTTAGTGGAAAAACGCAGCAGCCAGATGTTAGCTGTTCTTCAATAGGAAATCGCAAAATGCCATTTCCACTTGGCGTTTTTCTGTCTGGCGTTTTTTCAGTCCTCTTTGGCGTTTTTCTGCTTTTTTGGGCTCTGTGGCAGTTTTTCTAAATCGCAGCATGTTCACACTCTGGCGTTTTTTGCAAGGAAATCTTGGCGTTTTTCTCCAATAGAAGTCTATGGGAGAGAAAAAACGCCATGAAAAAGCCATGTGGGTTTATTGCCTTGGTGTTTTTTATGGCGTTTTTTCCACAGTTATAATGCAGAGGATGGACCCAGTATCTGTGTGTCCTACGAGAAATAGGCTGAAAACAAACAGTTTCACACAAAACAAAGTCCTGGACTGGTTCATATTGAATTTTACACCATTTGGAACAAACATGCCATTACAAACAAACATACCCGACGCATCAACTGGATCCTGCGTGCCAAAAGCAACAGCAAACAATTTGTACCATCATTTGGGGCCAATCTTCTTAGAGGAGCAGACATTCGAAATAAAGCATGCCTTACAAACCACAGAAAAGAGACAAAAGGGTCTACCAAGTAAATGACATCAGGAGAGGGCAGATACTTGCCATTTATCCTAATCCCTTTTAGCTGGGTGAAACTTCTAACTTGTAAAGGCTGGAAAAACTGCCTAAGGTCAAAAAAAGCAATTTCCACAGAAAGGCTAAAACGCCAGAAAAAACTGCAGAAAAAACGCCAAAACGCAGGTAAATGCAGCGGCAGTTTTCTTGGCGTTTTTCCTGGCGTTTTTCATCAAGAAAAAAACGCAGGACAAAAACCCGAGTGGAAACCTAGCCTAATAGTCTTATATAGCTTGTCAATAATATTAGCACAGAAATTTGCTGCAACTAATACATCCTACTAACCCCCCTTTTTTCTGCTTTTTGCTAATTGCAATTGAATGACAGGAGTACCAGTGTAACCATAGCAACAGATTTAATTAATTACAATCACCTGTGTCTCTTATTAGCAAGCTTATAATAAAAATAAGAAGCAGACATACTGCTTATATCAGTTAAAACAAGAATCACAAATGAATAAGCTTTTAAATGAAGCTGATCTCAATAACTCAGTTGCAGTATAGGACCAAAACGCTTGTCAGTTACCTATATTAAAAATAACAAATTATAAAGTATCGGTACAGGTAACAAACAAATCAATTCACTATTTTTAGTTCATCCCTTATGCATGTGGTTTTATTCAATATTTCGAACGATGTAAAAAGATGTTAAAAAGAGCATAACTACAATGATACATGTTACAGATACAGACATAGTAGCAGCCAAAGTCAGACTTTGTTGGCCCAAATATATTTAAAGGGACAGTCTAATGTCCCTTACACCCCTACTATGAAGAATGTGTGTTAAAGTGCTCCTGCAAGTTTCTTGCAACTGATTGGCTGCTTAAGCTGTCAATCAGTGGCAGTAAAATACTTCCAATGAAATCAGTGGGAGTATTGCTGTGTCTGATTGACAGCTTAAACATAAATGTGAAGACTTTACACATGCGCACTGGGGTCTAAACCTGCATATCTAGAGCCCTGCATGCAGCATTCAGCTCTAGATCTGACTAGGGGTGAGCATGTCGTGTGCAGGGAGATGCATTCAGCCGAATGCACCTACTGCAGGGCATTTAGCTCGGGGGTTGGGAAAGGGGCAAATGCATTTGAGGGGACCCTGTAGAATAAAAGGACCATACACCTATCATTTGCATTAGCGTGCATATGATGGCTGGAGTGTCCCTTTAAAAAAAAGTGAATAAAACATCAATTAATTAATGGAGGCCCTCCATATAGAAGATTACTTGCATATTCAAGTAATATGTATAATTGATATGGTCACTCACATAGTATGTATGAAAATTAGAAAGGTAAAACTAGTCTTTATGTATTCACATAATTGGCCCAGCGAGAGAAGCTTTAAAAAATGCAGTATTACGCATCAGCCTTGATTTTAATTGCATACAGCCATTTAATTGAGATTCACTATTGTTTGCAATGTTTCTCTGGACACGGTTCCAGAGTACCGAACACTTCAAAAACAGCGAAAGAGCTCATTTTTAATCTAAGCGTGTCGTCTTGTCTATAGCGAACTGTTCAAAATGCAATACCAGAGCCTTAGCAACAGTAAGGTCAGGAGAATTATCTCAATATATATAGCATTTATCAGTGTCGAGAACTCTCTGTTATCAATACATGTCAATCCTTTAATGCCATTAGGCTTTCTCGAGCAGCCCCTGGGATTGCGGAGCCGGCTTGCAGGGACAGCATCTCGACAATCACTCACGGAATTGGAGTAATATAAAATAACCTACTGCACTCATCGATTTTATATGCTCTGGTGCAATGTAAACATAAAATTCAATATATGGTTGATCTTGTGTTTCATTTAAAATGCTAAATCACTGCTTGCACCAAATCTAAAATGCTAGAAACACAGAGATTAATCAAAAGTAGGGAAATAGCATTTTGGAGAAGGTTTTAAAAAAAAATGGAAAGAGATATGATCCGGCAGATGGATGTGATAACTGTATAATAAAAGACTTCTTGCAAGAGACATTGACCTTCTATGTATTGAACAAATATAAGACAGACACTGTCAGTCTGTTCCGTTCACTAATAAGAGGAGCCTAGACAGAAGCAGGTCAAATGAGGTCCCAGAGCTACTAAATGATTGAGTACTGCGGACGTTGCTTTATATATGTACGCCGGAACGCCATAAAATCTATTTTACACTTTAGAAAGCACTCGCGGAGTAATAAAATAGACCTAACACTATGTGTCACCTCAATTGGGTAGCAAGTGAAGTGATTCATGCAAAGTTAAGCACCAACCATTCATCTGCTCCCACTTGGAAGATTGGATAGAAGCTCCCAAAAGTCAAAATAAGCCAGAAGAAAAGAAGATGGTGCTTTTTTTCCCACTAACCTGCTACATCTAGTTAACCGTGAGTAATGAGGACAGGGCCCTGAGCGACCATTTACAAGTGCTAACAAATGGTGTAAATAATGATCTAAAAAAAAAGAGGATTGTTGCCATGGTGATTACAACTTCCAAGGTCAGTGTTAAATATCTGATTTCTATCTTTTGGAGTATTACGTCGAAACTATATTTAAACTAGATTTAAATTAAAAAAATAAAGCAAATTTGCTTTGAAAAAGTCATCTTCCACATGCCGCTCATTCACCTGGTCGGAAGTCCAGCCTTTCTATCTTAGCTCAGCCAAATGCCGGGTTTGGTACTCTAAATGGGTAGTCAGACATGGCCAAGGTCGGCCGTCGGGTAGGTTCAGGCAATATGGATACCTTGCTCCAGATAGCTGCCGTTTGGCTGTCCATAGCGGGCCCCCGATGTCCTACACTTCTATCTTCTATCAATCAAAATATTACAAATATTACATATATGATCATTTTTTTCTTTCAGGCAGCAGGAAACAAATGTTCATGAGCTTCAATGTGCATCGGTGCATAGAAGATGACTGTCCCCGGTTTGCATAATAATCCTGCACAGCCTTCTTTATGAATATATCCACCATCATCATTTAGTTTCTGGCATTTACAGGTTACTATAGTAACTGCGCACAAAATCCATGACATCAATGCCCTGTTTAACTCATACTCATCCAATGAGGGGCATTTAGCCTCATAGAGGTTTTTGGGGGGGGAATAAAAAGCAATATACAGACTCTGTTTTCCAAATGAAAAAAAAATCATTGGTAATATTCAGAAAATACTTTCTATCACACATACCTAGGATAAAAGAAGCAATTACCGGGAGTCGTGGCATGGTAACATTGTATTTGTATGTGTCAAAAGTAATAGGAACCCCTTTCCAAATGTGTGAACTCCACCGATTCAGCAATAACATTCTGATGGAGTTATTAATATAACACAAAAGCCTGTGATGTGCAAGCAGCAGACACTCGTTCACTACCTATTTGTACTTTGTAAGTCAGCAAATTACTAATGCCTCTCACATCTGGACTATCATGTTTAAACAGCTTGATACTTGATGGAAAAAGTCAAGCAAGCATTAATATTGCAGAAGCCACGTTCAGACTAATGGAGGTACATCTTGTCTCCGAACGTAAAGGCGCAGCGCAGGCGGAGGAAGCATGCAGCTTATGTTACAAATAGCCGATTAGGTGCAATCTGACGTCTGAATGGTCCCCTGAGTTTCCATGATCACTGTAACCCTTTAAGTACTGGGTGTCCAAGTATTTTTTTTTTTTTTTTTGGTGTATAGGTATTTAACCATCACTTTAATAGTTAATCATACAAATAATCATTATTAAATGCTAGCACTAAAAAGTACCATTACATGTAAAAAGTTGGATTCCGCGATACTGGCATCTAGTCTTTAAAGATTTGTTTTAACTATGGGAGGCTGTTAACACAGACTCCTGAACATTTTATGCATGCATTTTTTTTATTAAGTTTTGAAAATGAACGACGTAAATTTATTTCCCATTGACCTCTTGAAGAGCACCCCATGTGGCCCTACACTTTTTTTCCCCCAGCATGCTTGAAAAGGGGTGGCAGCCCTTCTTTCTACAAATACCTTCTCCTTCCTTCCTTTTTGTCATATGATTTCCTCCACCTTCAGCTTCGCTAACCTGTATCGGAAACATTACAAACCTGGGAAATTGAGGTCTCCTCGGATATTAACCCTGAAATAGTCCCACTGTAGTCACTGTAGTGCCAGTCTAAAGGTGGCAACCAAATGGTTCTAATAAAGGTTCTTATGGAAATCATGGGTATAAATATTTTCTGGATACTGTACTCAAGCTGGGATTTTAAATGAGATAAACCAGTGAAAACAGCACCAAAACCAGTACGCTCAGGGATGTGTGGCCCTACGAATCCTCCCAGTCACCCCCAAAACCCTGAGACATGGGAAATGAGAGGTTGTATAGCCATAAATTCTTTAAACAACTGCCAATGGTATAATTCCATATCCAAGCCTAAAACATCTTATCAGTTCCTATGCCGCTGTTTGACTTTGAACTCCATAATTCAAGAATAAAAGTAATTAAGAGTTTCTTAATTAAACACTATAAGCCTGTGTACACTCTCAAACAAGCCTTGCAAAACGCTTGGTGAAGGATTCCATTTACAGAAATGCCAGCTGAAGTGTTGTTTTAGATCTCCTATTCCAAAATATTGTTTTAATGTGTATAGCATTCTTCATTTCTTATGAGTGTTTGATTATGATCACACATGCTTCTTAACTAGACTAACCGAGTGTGTAATTTAAAATGAAAAAGTCAAATCTGGATGAAACAAATAATTTATTCATAACTGCTGTAATTAACAGTCAGGGAGATCTCTTGGGGTCTGAAAATTATCATGTAAATTCAATTGGAAGCTGCAATGGATTTATATTGTTTTTTTTAGTTCTTTTATATTTCCCTAACGTAATCTCATGTGTTACATCCGTTTAGAAAATAATGCGCTTTGTCTTCCTAATCGTGCATATAACAATTTTTTGCAAAACGATATTTTCCAAATTTTCACATACGGAACCGGTGTTATGGAAATGTACATTGGATGATGAGCTGGGAAAGAGCCAGTCTTTTATTTGCTGAAAATGTCCTGCTTCCAAGATATTGTGTACAGTATACTCAGTGGATTCTACCCCTTATGAGTTTTTTCCAAATGATTTAACAGGAGGTTATATTTTTTCCTTCGTTTTCCACCTTGAATGTGACTCTGTTACATTTTATATCAATGCATATGCTGCCAAAATCTGAAACAATGTCCTCTGTATATCTCACCTATTCAGGACTTCGGCTGCTTTAACCCGTTGAGTGCTAGCAAGGAGCACAACACTTTGAGTATACTCTTCCCTTGCGTTAAACGGGTTAATTGTAGGCTTCTTTAAATACTTAATAATAGGTGTTTTAAAATGTTTAAATATTTGACCATGCAGTCTTTAGATGTTATATATTTAAATCAAAAGTTAATCGCCACACCAATAACTGATCAGAAGAAATCCTATGTTTGCAATTTGACATTTAATATACAATCATATACATGACATGCATAACATAATCACCTGGGAGAGCGGTTTCTCCGGTTCTCCAGGTCACCATGCGTTTAGGCATACCCACTACCACTCCAATACAGATTTCGGGTTATCTGCGGCTAATCCTGTCCTTATAGATGGTGAGTTCTGTCGCTTTCATGGATATACCCACCCGGTATAGTTTGTGTCACGTACCAGAGACCCGCCTGCGGCAGCCAAATTAAAGCTAGCCGGAGTGAGGTCTGCTGGTCGTGCCTACCTGATTGCTGTCTCCTGAGCTTTCATTTCGGGCGGTCTGCAGTAATTAAGGATCTTTTGTGACACACACTAGGGCCGCGTCCATGATGTGTGGCGGGAGGTGGCAGCATCTAACTACCTGACACTGCTGTATACAGGCACCCTAGTGTGGTCCTCTGTTTGTAACAAAGTTTTGGTGTTTCCTGAAGCTGTGTAGGACCCCTGGCCTGTTTGACTACTCTCTGCCTACTGTTTCTGTGTCTTGTTGATCTGCTTCGTGTACCTGGCTATCCCTGACCACCTGCTCCATGTCTATGTCTGACTACCGACTTAGTGAACCCGGGATCGGCTGCCTACCTGTCTTGTGTACCTTGCACAGCAGACTGGGACTACCTGTTCTGTGTATATCCTGTGGCATCTCCTGTATGCAGCTATCTGGCCCTCCAGCAGTTGCTTTGCTACTCTACAACTCAGTTCATACTGTATTTGCCTCTACCTAAGCCCCCAGGGAGTGGGATGTGCCTGTGACCCACCATTTCACTTTAGTGACCCAGAGAAGTGGCGCTTCACCCGGAGTCCCAGATAAAACATGGAGAGTTCCGTGGTAGGCTTGCGACTGGCCTCAGGTTTCTAGTGCCCTAGACAAAGTGCATCTAACCCCATCTCTTTAGTCTTTTAGTAACGTTTGTGCAACACTAGTCAGCCAGTAAGATATCAGCATGTATAAAAGGGGTATATCATCTTGCCTCTTTACAACTCAATGCACTGGTCCTTAAAAAGAACATTATGGAACTAGAAAAAATGCAAAGGAGGGCTACACAATTAATAAGGGAATTGGAATACCTTGGGGAATATTATAACATTGTATAAATAAAACATTATGTGCAGGACCATTATAAAGAACAATCCTGTGACCTGTTCATTAACAACAACGTACAACGTACAGGTCATCCACTGAGACGAGAAGAGAGAACAATAGGAATTTATTCTTTACAATATGAACAATAAAGATATGGAATTCACTGCCTAGAGAGGTGGTTCTATCAAATACAATGGGTGCCTACAAAAAGGGTCTGGATATTGTTTTTAGAAAAGCAGAACGTGCAGGGCTATAAATAATAAAACATTAATATTTAGAGCTTCTTGAGCCTATGAGAAATCTGATTACCTTTTGGAGTCACAAATTGCCTAATTAGGGGTGTTTGCTTTCTTTTGGATCAAAAGCAGGTAGGGTTGAGCTTGATGGCCCTCCATGTTTCCCTTTCATTATTCTTCATTATCAGTTCTCTTCCCATTTAACTTCTCCCTAAACCATTCCCTCCTTTATTACCCTACTCCTCCATAAATGTTTTTCAACTCCACTGCTTTTTACCAATTTCTCCCAATTTTCTCCTTGAATCCCTTATTGCCTTCCGCTGCCTTTTTTGTCACTATCTTTCCTCTGTGATATTCTTTAATATCTTGCTATTCTAAACTGGTCAACATTCCTGAAGTAAGCTGAGGAAATTTAATTTGGAGATGAAGTTCCAATTTGGTCAAGACAGCCCTGAGAGTCTTGTCACGTTGAATCCAGGAGACAAAAGTAGATGTTGTAATTTTGCACATTCCTTTGTGTTATCTTAAGAGGACTCACTTTAACTAACCTGCAAAGTGACTGCGGCCCTCTAAAACGAGTGCAGTGTCAAATATTGGGCCGCCATTCTCAATTTGCTTATTGTCTACTAACTGCAGAACCACAGTTTTGCCATTCGATTCTTGATATGTGTTTAAATGCATCACTTTTTGTCAATAAGGCCCCAAGGCGAGTAGTGAGAAAATGAATTCTATTTTTCAATAAATTGACAATTAATTTTACCATTGTCCTGAGACAACACAAATAATGTCATCTGTATGAGTAGGCATGAAAATTTACCGGTAATTGTTTATGCTAATAACAGAAGGTTGGCTTTGTGCAATAACTAATTATCGGATAAAATTAGACATCCCGCTTGTTTTACTTTTAAAATCTACATCATATTCAAAATCACTTATACGTGGGACGTATGAATATTTTTTAGCTCTCCCACAATAAGTAGCATAGTTCACACCTTCTTTGCAAACCTAATTAACACAGCTAATTATGATTATTATTATAGCAGTATAGTATTAGTAACATATGTATTACTTAATTATGTATTACTGGGGGGGAGTAGGTTTGGGCATTTATCTTGCTGTATGCAAGACAACACTATTTTTAGAATATCCGCTATCATATTACATACTGTATACAAAGCAATATCACATGTCACAATGTTACTTACATTGTTGACGCATAAAAATGTCATGTCTATTTTATTTTAAAGCTTAAATAATTGCTAGAAAATGTATACACTTAAATATTTCACATTTACTCAGTATAAATTCCCAGCCTAATAACCAATGTTTTCTTCGACCATGTGTAAAAACTGTTATAATTTAGCTTACAGTGATTTCGTTACATTAACAGCATATGAATAATATAGGGTGCATTCATTGCTAAAACGTATGATATGACACAAGACATCGTATATGTCTTTTATCAATGATATTTCCTGGAAGATAGTAGATATGAGTATATATGCTGAACATTGAGCACTCCAAGGAAGTTACTTAGTGTAATAAACAAGCTCTCTACATCTATTGAATATAATATGCTACAATATGAAGCTGCCTGGCAATTTCAGTACAATAAGATTTATGACCACTGTACCAAGAATAACCGGGTATTCCTTAAAATTTAAATTTTACAGTAGCAGGCAAGCCCCATCCATGTCGATATATTTGAACTTCTCTAAATGTAACATGCGATCATTGTGTCTTTATCTTCCCTGGATTTCCTGCATCTCTCATCTGATCACCAAGATCACTGCAATTATTTATCGGTCACCGGCAGACCAAGTTTGCCAATAATAAAGAGAGAAAGGCACAAACATATTTCATAGTGGACATTTTTTAAACCAACTGGATCAGCAGAGGACACCATTTTTATTCATGTAAAACAATCCTAGATTTCCTTGGCTAAAAATGTATTAATTAGCCATGTGTTTATAACAGAATCACTATAATCCCTTTAAAAAGGCAAAAAACCAAAAGAGTAATGAACACACTGTAAAGCTAAGCCTTTTGCAAATATTGATGCTGTGATTTAAAACGCTTGAAAACTTAAAAAAAAGTAATATGTCTATGAGTAATAAAGAAAATCAGTGATGAAATATACAAATTCTGTCACATCTCAAAAAATTTATTAAATCAGTAAAAAAATAAAAAATGTATGTGTGTTAAAATTTTGCTACATAACTTATATAATACCTCAAGGTTATATGTACTATATGCCCGATTATCCTAAACCATTAAATGGTTGGCTTACGATACAAAAAGACAAGGCCCCTCAAGACTCAGTTTGCCATCTTGCACAAACACACTCACATGCGCACAGACACTGACACCAACAACCAGGTACTCAACACTAACATTCATTCTAACACACACATGCACAAAGACAATAGCATTTCCACATTCACACACCCCCACACTCACACTAACATACATGTACACAGACACACACTAACATACAGACTACACCAGCAGACACTCACACCCACACACACAATCACACAAGAGCTTATAATAACACACCCAATCATTCACACCAACACAACCAGGCACCCGACACTAACATGCACGCGCACACACCAACACACACTACCATACCCAGACACTCGCACACACCCGAGTTCTCATCGAAAGGGTAGTCAACGCATTCATTATATTCAGACTCTATATGACGTAAAACAAATTGAATATACAATTCAAAGTGCATAATCTCCTGGAGAGCGCTCACTGAACGCTTCCCTTATGTTAAGCGTTGTATATTGTATGACTATGTTAGCGCACAATACGTTGCCGCTGTATTAGAATAAGTTCGTTTTCGGCGGGCTCCCCAGAGGGCGCTGCTGCCTTTGCTTCCCAGGGATCAGTACTGTTTGTCCAGAGTCTGCCGCTATGCGGCCAGTTTCGTCATCGCGTTTCCCTGGGAAAGCCTTCAGCGCTAATGACGAGAGTTTCCTATGGTTAGGTAATTGTTGTCCTCTTAGCCTTGTTATGCTCCGCTGTAACCGGACCGGAAACGTGAGTTAGAGGTACAGTAGTCAGGGAGTTATTATATACGTGGTTATCAGGTAATATACGGATAAACGATTATATCATATACAGTAAACGTGCGGGGTCTGAACTTGTTATTTGCTCTCTACATTTTTAAGCATATTACACAGGGTACTGACATTTTCTGGAACCTCATGGAGTTAGTCCCAGTAGTTTGTGTTTTTCACTCCATACCATGCTTTATCCGAGACTGAGATTGTAAAGCTATTGTTGTTATTTGCAGCTGTGGCCCCAGGAGACCTGGACTGCTGTCTATTAATAAACCATGGCTGAGTATGCAAGAGTTAAATCCACTAAACTGGTGCTAAAGGGAGCAAAACATAAGAGGTAAGCAATATTTAAATGGCTAAATGTCCACACAGCTTTATTAAATATTGGCAGTACAAGCTAAAAATGAACAGTTATTTAATGTATGCAGGGCCAAATCAAATGAATTGTTCCCCAGCACTATACATTGTTGTGTGTCCCCAATTGAGGGCATAATATAAGTCATGCACAGCTTTACCAAAGAGAATGCATGTTAATGTACTTTAATGTTAATGAAAATAAAGCTCTTACCTGAGTGGCTGTTTGAAGTGCATCGCTGGGATGTCTCTGTGATAATTTAAAAGGACCGGTCATCTGTCATGTATCATCTTTTCCATGTTAATATGATGACTGCAGTGTCCTTTAAAGTAGCCATCGGGTCTGTAAAAGCAATTCATAAATCAGAGCCATAAGCAGTGCACTTAAGTGCCCACCATCAAAAGTCAGATCTTCATCTTTAACACCTAACATTCTACAAACAAATCTGACCAGACTGGAGCTCTTTAGAAATAACTTACGGCCAAATGAAAACTTTAATGCATTGTAAAAAGAGTGTATTTGGCTGGCACTTTTTGTCACTGTCCTGCAGTGCTGGCAGGATGCCAACTACATGAGATGCCACAGATTTTGTAGTATTATTTTATTTACGAAGCAAGTATTTTTTCTACGGATTTTAAATGGATAAAGTAATGTATTTTCTGTATAGAAGTTGGGCATTTTATTTCAGTTTTACAATTTTGTTTGGAAACCTGAAAAGGGCATTTGAAGTGCATCATAAAAGAAAACCAACTAGTTTGCACGTATGATTGTTAGAGATAAGAAAAATCCATTCCATCTGCAGAAGAGACTGCTGAAGAGACAAGTTTATGGAACTTTACATGCTTGATGGATCTTTTTCTTTGGTAGCCCAATAAAAATGAAATACTTGTTAGAGATGACAAAGTAATAGGGCTGCAACTAACGATTATTTTAATAATCGATTAGTTGGCCGATTATTTTTTCGATTAATCGATTAATCGGATAAAAAAAACAATATTTAATAATTTAATGAAATGCCCTGCACCCACCCACACTCTGCCCCATCAGTTTCCCACCCGGCAATCATATTCATTCTCTCTCTCTCTCTCTCTCTCTCTCTCTCTCTCTCTCTCTCTCTCTCTCTCTCTCTCTCTCTCTCTCTCTCTCTCTCTCTCTCTCTCTCTCTCTCTCTCTCTCTCTCTCTCTCTCTCTCTCTCTCTCTCTCTCTCTCTCTCTCTCTCTCTCTCTCTCTCTCTCGCGCGTCACATCCGTCATTACGTAACTTCAAGCAGACGGACACTACAGAGCTCTGCAGCAGAAACGGGGGAACGCTGCTGGCGGAGGTAAGTGAAAGGAGCCGAGCGCTCCAACGACGACTCGATTAATCGATAACGGAAATCGTCGACAACGATTCCCGTTATCCATTATTATCGATTTTATCGATTCGTTGTTTCAGGTCTACAAAGTAACCATCAGGTTTCTGAGTTTCATCAGCCAAAAGCTGGAAACAAAGTTGATGTGTCCCTCCTGTATAGATAGACAAGAACATGGTGTAATATTTTGATTTCAATTAATTAGTTTTCTAAAATATGTAATTAAATGCCACCTTAATAGTCTACTGCATCATTTTTAATTGAAGTTTCTCATTGTAAAACTATACGCTCATTGAAAACAGCAATGGTTTTAAAATAAATGACAGAAAGTAATTTTATATTAAATATCCTTGTTTAGTAAGAAGAAAAACAAAGAAAAGAAAAGAAAGCGAGACGAGTCTGAAGAAGACAAACTGGATATTGTAGGTGAGAGCGCTAACCGGAGAATACTTTTTGCATTGTTCTTTTGAATTATATCTGCATAATGAGTGTAATGATTATGTGAGATGAAGAATACTGTTGGATTTATTCTACAAAATAAGGTGAGCTGATTATTATACAGTGATGTCAAAGAGTTGCTAATGTGTCTGGATGGCTATTTTGTGGAGTCACTAACAGGCAGACTTTCACAATAACTAGCATTTGGATCTTAAAGTATGAGCAATTGTGCTTGTGTGAGAGAGACAGCTGAGATAAGAGCTGTCCCAAGGGTAACATTATTCAAGGTAATTGGTCGGCGGCTTGTGTAAGCAATGTAAGAAAGAAAAGTAGCCACTTGAATCGTGCTCCGAGTGTCCACAATTATTTTCCACTGCGTGTTCAAGATCGTGGGGGAAAGTATTTATTGCTTGTGCTGCACTCCAAAGCAAATGTAGCTGGCGCCGTGAAGTAATTTCAGTAGATGTGGTTTTAAAAACATCTAGTGTTTATTCTAGCTATTTTGTAACCAGACAAGTTCAATTTAATACAGAATTAGCCAGACTTTGTGCCTTATCACCAGAGATATCGTAAAATATTTATTTGGACATTGAAAAAATGCATTACAACTCTGTTTCAACTTAATTTCCTGGTGGTTAGGAAGTAATCAAGCTCTTTTATTTTTGTTAAGCAGTGTAATAAGTAACTTCTAAATAAATCTTTCTCCTCCTCCCATCTTTGTCGGTTTTAACAAAGAGGATATAAAGACTTGCTAAGACTTTTTGAATGGTATAGTGACAACCATCATCGGTGTTTATAGAATGCCAAACCTATTTACTGCTTCTGTGACAGGTGTGCAGTGTTTGCTTGACAATACAGTTACAGGAATGTTTATTTCGAATGTCTGTCCCCAGCTTAAAGCGTGTGCTGGTTTATGTTCCCTTCTCTTCTCAATATGATGTTTTCAGTTTATTCCATCTAATTCTCAGGAAACTGGTGGACTGTCCAAAGCTTTGGTGACGTTTCAGGAACAGTGGCTATTGAAATGGACAAAGGGGCCTACATTCATGCCCTAGACAACGGGCTTTTCACAATTGGAGCTCCACACAAAGGTAATTTTATCTAAAAGGTGTCTGACCAACACAGGAACACTGATTCCTGTCTTCCTGCTCCCTTTCATGCTGACTGCTTCCTCATATAAGCCAGTCAACTGTGACATGGATATGCCCAAGTACTTGAACTACTGTGATCGCTTGTATTATGCATTCATGTGTCCGTATGTGCTTTGTACAAGAGCTGCTGGGTACTTGACTCACATCGGTAATTGAGTGTTTCACATAGAAGGACTGGCGGACTGGAAGAACTTCAATATGTTATTATTGTAAGAGGTTCATATGACACAAAGGCATGTTATCCTTTACTAGTAACTCTTGGGGTATTACAGGACTTATTGCATTAAGTAAATGGTAACCTTCTTTCCCCACAGATGACGAGGGGCCTGCACCTCCAGAGCAGTTTACTGCTGTCAAGCTATCTGATTCCAGGTAAACTAATAAATAGTCATTGCATATGATGTTCTTTCTCCTTTCCCTCTCCTTTGGTACGTATGTTGTGTGGCAAGGCTGACATGTAAAATACTTCTAGATCTGTTCATATGCTAGTCTTCAGACCACAAGAATGATTAAAATTTTCTTGATTTATGTTAGTCTTGTCAGCCGTATTGCTTTTTCTATGTAACCGCATTTTTGTCTTGCATGATATTCTCTCAAAGGATTGCGTTAAAGTCCGGTTACGGGAAGTATGTGGGCATTAATTCAGATGGCCTGGTCATCGGTCGTGCTGATGCTATAGGGCCAAGAGAGCAGTGGGAACCTGTGTTTCAAGATGTAAGTTTTCTCTTGTATAATGAGCGGAACGTGTATGAGAACTCACCATTGCATTTTACTAGCAGCTTTAGCTTATGTAAAAAAAAAAAAAAAAAAAAAATTGTGTTTTTTTGTTTTTTTAGCCTTATGTTTCCCTTTACAGGAACTGATTAAGCCACACACACCTTGGCACGTCTTATTCTAACTGCATGGGTCAATTAAAATGACATGGACAGATTTTATCTGTGGACTATTTGACATGTACATTGTGCTTCTCAAATTGATGATATCAATTCCAATGCCTGTAAATACGTTTAGGACGGCGTACAATATAATTGTATTGAATATATGTAAACAAGAGGTCTATTTTCATTTAAATGAAATATTAATATAGTTACAGTGTATCTACTGTTTGTGTGTATTGAATCACCCCCTTATTCCATTGAGTGTACATGTGGCAAATTAAAGGGATAGATTTCTGCAATTTACACCAATTTAGTTTGCTTCACTAATTGCTGGATCTACACTGAAAAGTGCATACAAAATCTCAGTCCATGTGATCAAGTGAGCGTAGTTCAATGATTTGAAAAGATAACACAAGGCACTCTTCACACCTGCACATCGTAATGCGATGGGTGGAACTGGGATATCTGCTTTTCCATAAAAGCAAAGCAATATTAAATCAATTGAACCTTCTCTTGGTGAATAGAGAACTCAAATCCAAGGACATTTTAGTTGGCAAGCAGAGACTGTGTCACTAGCTGCGAATAACGAGGCGAGTCCTTACTCAAAAGAATAGTCCGGGTGACTGGAATGTTAAAAATGGTCGAATTTTGCTGGACTGAAGGTCACAGATTGCACAGTGTTGACTACTGAAACTAGAGTGGATTCTTAAACCTTACTAAAGTGTGTTATTAAATCATATATGGTAGAAAACAGTCAGTAACCTACCTATGTGATAATCATAATGTATACTTGATTTAATTTTTTTGAGGCTGAAAGTTGTGTTTTACCCTTACAGAGAAAAATGGCTCTGCTTGCTTCCAATAGCTGTTTTGTCAGCTGTAATGATGAAGGGGATTTAGTTGTACAAAGCAAATCAGCCGGTGAAGGAGAAATGATAAAGGTACAGTGCTACACCTTAGCTCATTGTGACTGATACCAGTTATTTTATCATAGTGTGTGTAACAGTACGTTAATGTTTATCATTTACCAAAATGCAAAGTGAGCAAACAGAAGAAAAATAAATATTTGGCGTGACCACCCTCTGCCGTCAAATACTGTGTATTATGTATATATATATATATATATATATATATATATATACATACTGTGTATTATGTATATATATAAATATACAATTCATTTGATTCTCCTTCTTCTTTCCTGTAGATTCGTTCCTGTGCCGAAAGAGAAGGCAATACAAAAGATGACATCCCCGTTGAAGACAAGGGAAATGTTAAGCAGTGTGAAATCAATTACATGTATGTGTTGTCTGTCAGCCCCGTACTGTATGTTCCTGGAGCCTCACCGAGAATTGATTTGTTTAATAATTCCATTTCTCTCAGAAACATTAGTTATGTTCCTCCCTATAAATAATCAGCTGTGCTACGGGGTGTTTTAATATTTTATACAGCTTTAGATAAATGACATTGACTAGCAGCTACATCTGCTGGCTAAACTTAATTAATTTAGTAAATCTTTTAACACACATTCCCTCAGCTGGAGCGTTTATTGATGATGGTCAAAACACACAAGCATATGTAACAAACATCCAGCTGTGGATCATGTGAATGAGTAGTTACCGTGGAAAGAAGGAATTGGTTACATTTATAACGGAGCTCAATTTTCATTCCATGCATTAAGCCATACATCAGACTGATGTACTCCGGTTTACATTTGCATGCCATCGGTATAGCTGTATATCAGAATGTGGATGAATGAAATGCCGATGGACCCATACTGCATTGCATCAAATTGCCCACAAGGCACTGTCTTCCACATTCATCACTACAGGAGAAATGTCAACGGTATTTAAAGGGACTCTGTCATGAGATAAACAGTACGGACAAACCAAAGTGCACAACGAACATATGATAATACAACATACTGACCACAGGATAGAGTACACATAGTCACCAAAGCTATAATACACAAACAAAATTGTTCCTCATGATCTAGTGATACAGCGAGGTAGGCAGAGTCACGACCCACAAAATCTGGATCCCATACACCCCCAATGCACAACGTCTCAGCACAAACAGACATTGATGTGCGCATGCAACATGCAAGTCAATTGCAGATGCGAGCGCCGTTTCTATGGTAGCGCTATAATTCCGTCATTGCTAGGGCTTCATCTGCATGTGAAACCTCATTCTTTCATTGGAGGCTGCAGGTAGATGTAGATTTTTGGTCACCGCCTTGATCATTCTTGTTATATAATTTTTGATACATAGATAGATGTAAACACACAGGATTCTTTCAAAGTTATATGTTATGCATTATTTATTTGTCGGTTCTGTCGACAGTCTCTTTAAGGCAAAATTGCTCACAGTCTCGCGTTGTGCATTAGTCATTCATCCACGTGAGTTTACAAGAGACCATGAAAACTTTCTTTTTATAGAAAATGTTACTTATTTTGTTATATTGTTGTGCCCCCAGGAAACTGATTATATATATATATATATATATATATATACCGTATTGGCTCGGATATAGGCCGCCCCCGTATATAGGCCGCACCCTAAAAGTTTGGTGCTTTTTTAAAGAAAAAGTTTTTTTTCTTTAAAAAAGCACCAAAAAAAAACATGCTACCACTGTCCTCCCCCCCGAGATATGCTGCCACTGTCCTCCCTCCCCGAGATATGCTGCCGCTGTCCTCCCTCCCCGAGATCCGCTGCCCTCCCTCCCCGAGATCCGCTGCCCTCCCTAACCGAGATCCGCTGCCCTCCCTCCCCGAGATACGCTGCCCTCCCTCCCCGCGATACGCTGCCGCTGTCCTCCCTCCCCGCGATACGCTGCCGCTGTCCTCCTCTGCCCCCCCTCCTCGACTTACCGGAGCAGACTCCCGGGTGTCTTCAGGGCCGGCGAGGGACATCTACGCAATACGCGTATGCAACTTCCGGTACCGTTACCGGAAGTTGCATTTGCGTATTGCGTAAATGTCTCCCGCCGGCCCCGCAAGACACCCGGGAGTCTGCTCCGGTAAGTCGGGGGTGGGCAGAGGTAAAACGCTTAGATAACCTCCCGTGCCGGCACCCCCCCCCCGTGGGAAGTGCTGGCAGGGGAGGCTGTCTGAGCGTATCGGGGAGAAGGATGCAGGTCCCCTGCACCGCTGCGGGGGATCTGTATCTTAACCCCGCTGCCTGCCCGGCGCCCGGGACTGCATGTCCCGGGCGTCGGGCGCTAGACCCCGAATATAGGCCGCACCCCCACTTTAAAAACTTAAAGTGGGGGAAAAAAGTGCGGCCTATATTCGAGCCAATACGGTATATGTTAACTATGTGATTCTCATTTTACAGAAAGAAGTTCCAAAGTTTTCAGGATCGTAAGCTTAAAGTAAGCCAAGAAGACCACAAAGATCTCAAAAAAGCCAGAAAAGAAGGAAGTTTCCACGAAACCCTTTTAGACAGGTACATTTGTCACATGCCATCGTTTAAACTCATAGCCACTTCACTTTATGTAACTCCTGTCCATTCCAATCGTAATCATTAGGCATACATTTTTTTATGTTCCTTTCGAGAGCCACTCCATTTGTTTGTAATCTTTTTATTTGATCTTCAGCTGGATACATTCACTAAAGGCGGTGTTTTTAATGCATTGTTAAATGGATAGTCAAGCCATCCTATGCACCTTAATTCGTATTGTATTTTTCATGTATTTCCCGTTGAAAATGCATGGGGGATTCTGTAAATATGCATTTGCCTGTTACCCTGCAAAAATGCCTCCTCTCCAACTCCAAGGCATGCAGGCAATGTGTTCAGCTGAACTAAATTCATTTGTTGGTGAGGCGGCACGGTATATACTAGACTGTTCATTTATACTTGCGAGGAGAGTTTAAAGCTATCCCCCACTTTGCCTATGCATTATGCAGGGGCTGTTCATAAGGCTCTGGGATTAGCCCTTCGTGATGTATATTTAGATCAGGGACTTGAACTTTCCTGCTACCTCTTCAGGGCCAGCCAATCTCTACTTGCAGCAGACATTCATTGGCATAGGCCCCAAAAAGCATTTGCTTTAGTGAATAATCCCCGGGGAGGACTCGACTCTGCAGATAACAGTTGCAACTGGGTCAGGTCAAACTGGAGCAGAGCAAACGGATTTGGTACACAAGCTAATAACACGTAAACAGTTATGTGAACAGACTTGTAAAACATATTTGTAACTTTGTATTAATTTTCATTTGTAAAATTATTTTTGTTTTTATTTTGCAGGAGATCTAAACTGAAAGCAGACAGATATTGTAAATAAAAATCCGTGGATCAACGCGACAATGTCTGCTCATTAATGTAAAGTGATTTTTTTTTTATTGCTATGTATTTGTTCCAGATTTTGTACTTTTATTTCATTAAAACGATTTTATTACCACCCTGGAAAGTCTCTGAATATTAATATGAGCATAAACCTTTAGTAAAAAGGAGCATCCACTTAGATCCTCCACTGAATCCAATTTGTGGATTGTGTTGTATATTAGCCTAGATCACATTTTAACGTAAATCTATATATAATGATATTTGTAATGAGGTTATTTTTATTATAAAACTTTACAACTGTGGCTGTAAAAACCCACATTCTCAACTAGGAATGATCTTTTGCGTATACACTTACAGTACGCGGTACAACAAACCCAAACTGGCGAGTCCATTTACTTTGATTCTCCTGCTATTTACATATAGCTGCTGACATGAACACAAAAGATGCATAAAATCCAAATGAATAACATGAATAATTCTACTTCTTTCGAAGTGTCCAGAGTTGTCCGATTTGAGCAGTAATAATAATAAAGCTCTATTTGAAATATTTAATGAACAAATTATCAGCTCAAGGGAAAAACACTAAAAATGCTGCAATACTATATGCCTTTTTAAATAAGTCAGTTTAGTGTCCCTGACGGTATTACGAAACTAGAATGTGTACTATGAGTATGTTAATGTGTACAAGCTTCAGAAACAGGAAAAAAAACTTCAGCTCAGCGGCTGCAACCGCTGTGGCCCTCTGTGGGCTGACGATTCTTGCCATTGATTGGATGCCTGAAGACAATGCAAATTGGGGGATTCTGCAGAATTCCCCCCCTCATACCTGGCAATAAAGACTCCACGAAAAGAGTCCACGCAGCTATCATGTGTAACATGCACATGGAATCCAATTGTCCATTAAGCGTTCGGAGGGTAGTTTTTTACCAAAGGAATGTTGATAAATCTGATATTAACTTACAGAACTTTTGAAAGCCGTTTGTTACGAGGACACATCACTTAGGAGATTTGTAATTCCACTCAAAAACACTCATCGTATGTAACAGTCATCCCATCGCATGCACATAATATGACACCGATCCCACAATGATCAGTCACTGGAGTCTGTGAGAGGCCGGCTATGATTATACTGATGGCTGTCTGATTATACTGTAAGCCAGCAGTGGAGTGATTTCAGACCAAGATCCTGGTCCGAGCTCCATATAGAAGCCTCACCTGGCCCTTTATTTCATGGGGCGAGTGACTGGTTATTGAGCCATTGGCTGCGGATGTTACTTGTTCGGCTGCCAGGAGTAGACTGGGCCCCAGCTTTATGCTTTCCTGCCTATTGTTCTAGTTTCTTTGTTGTAATCACGGAGGATCACAAAATACTGATATTTGATGTCACGTGTTCTTAAGAGCAGGGTGCCCGCCGCAGAGCCGTAACTAGGGGCCACTTCGGTTATTTACTAAACAAAGACATCAGCTATGAGTATTCCTTCAACCGACAGTGATGTGCAGTAACATAACACATCCTGTGTGAATTCATGTACCGAAAGAAGGATGTCAGCCGCCTATCACCCGGGACCTGCTCGAGTTGCCTCGGCGTGCGATAATGATGCCCAAGCGCCTGAGAACTCACTCGAGAGGTTCACTTCCTGTATGGCGTTTAGAAGCCATTGCGCTCCACCACATAACCAACTATCATCACACATAGCAACAATCCCGTGATATAACCCCAGCGGCACATTCCCGCCACCCCCTCAGGAACGGATTCATCTTCTGCTCAACGGGCGTTACATATGACCGCGGCCACCCCTCTCTTTTAGGAGTGGTACGCTCCGATGTCTGTCATGTGACAGGTACAGTATGTGACACTGATTAGTCAGGGAGCCGTCCCGGGAAGTTGCTTCGTGTTCTTTGCAGCGGGTTCGGGATTATGGCTGTCTCCGTGTGCGCAGTTTATATTCTGCTGGCCGTTTGCGGGATTGGCGGCCTGGCACAGGACGTGCCCCCGGTGAGTTAACGCCGTATGGACTGTAAGCAAAGTTACATTAAAGGGTTAAAGACCTGGACTGAACTAGTTACGGTATCAAGTGCAAAGTTTGAAAGGTGGTCTTATCACCATAGCAACCGATGGAATAGACCAATCTGCAGTAACGTTCCCCAGGTTGCTATGGGGATAAGCTCACCTTTCAAACTGCACCAAAACCACAGTTATTACCTTCTATATTTTCCGAAATCGAGGAATCGTTTGGTAAAATTAAAATTCTAAAATGTTTATAAAGTTAGACTATTTGGCTTAATCTAAAGAAGCGCTGGTTGCAGAATCCCCCCGTGTTCTGCTTAATGGTACACAGCACCCAGTCACCAGAAATGCATGATACTTCTGTGAAATGCAGGGTGCAGGGTTCCCTCTCACATTGATTGGTTCCAAAGGCTATGCTTCCTGGTTGGGTTTATGTAAACCTGGAATCAGATGCCTTAATAAAGCTACAGATACTGCGCTATAGTATATTTATAAATATTGTGTACACTAATAATAACTATAAAACCCCAAAGAACCACCAAACCAGGAGGAGGAATAACTAGGATGCTGGCCAGAATACAGTCAAGCTGCTTGTCCTGCAACAAATAACCCCCCAAAAACTAGAGAGGAGGATAGCAAAAAATAAATAACCCAACAGACCGTGCTTTAATATAAACAATATAATAATAATAATAATAAATATAGAATTCCACTAATGAGACACAAAGAAGTATATAGAAACTGCGCATGTGCTGTTAGGAGGAGCCAGGTAGTTACTGGAGATGAGGTTTATGCAAGACTTTCGCCTCCATGGTCATAGACAGAGATCCCACCTACTAGATCACATTATTATTATTAATACTATTATTAATATTATTCAGGCCGTTTTTCAGCAAATTTATTTATTTCGAAAGCCTCCGTGTGAGATTACCAGCCAGCTATAGTGTCTATATATATATATATATATATATATATATATATATATATATATATATATATATATACAAATGAAAATCTAGATTGATTTTTACCACTACTATATATATATATATATATATATATATATTAGTAATAGTATATTATTATATTTGCCAATATAATATTATGGGGTCTGATATACTGAGATTAATTGCATTGGCCGACCGTATCAGTTAATGTTCTTTTTTTCATTTATTACAATGTATAGCAAGCAGTAGATTATGCGATGTCATCGGGGTATTTCGTAAAGACACTTATTTTGGGGAAGTTTGCATGAAGTAACGTTGTGAATGACTCGTTTCAGTACACAGAGGATTGCAGAAGTGGAACCTACCCTCCCAGCGGGCCAACGTAAGTCACCCAGAAAAACTTCAGGAATAAATTCTGTTTGGTATCATGGGTTTAACGTTAAACAATTATTTGTATGGTGTATATGATGCTTAACATTGGAGATTTCCTGTAACCTTCTATAGTTAGTATTTCCTGATAGCAACATACATTTAGTGTTTGGCTAATTTGTTTCAGACAATATATATGAAATAATTAACCATTTCATTGCACTTTAATTTATTATCACCATCAAAGTCTGCAGGGTGCATGGGGAGGGGGTAATAAGTCTGTGACTGTCCACATGTTCACTTTGTTAGTACATTAATAGCATTCTTCAACCTGTTTAAAGCAGTCAGCTCCAGAAAACAGCTCCCAGTGTTTTTTATGCATGCGCATCGGGGGGTTTCATCATGCCCCCTGGAACTCTCACACTAGCTGGAGCTGGCAAAGAGTTTATACCGTGCTGGTTTAATGATTATTAAAACATAGCGCTCGGGTCGCATGTATTAATGTTTGTGTGAGGCTGGCGTTTTTCTTTATTTCTTGTAAATATATCGACACATTGTGTTTTAGGTACAAAGGACCTGTGCCGTGGTATACAGTGAATTTAGATCAGGCTCCTTATGAAAGGTGGCAAAGTATGATAAAGGATAAGAAAGAACCAGTAAGTATATGAAACTGTCAATATGTACCTTTACAGGAGGACATCTGTTTGCGGTATGAAAAGACTCTTTATTCAAGATGGTCCAACAACCTAGGGCACGATTCCTGAATTAAAGGGCGCCCGTGCCTGAAACACTAAGCTTCTCCTCCAAGTGTGCTGTATAGTTAAATCTTTAAGGACATCATCATTTAAAACGCAATATTCAGGTCCACTCAACCCTTCTTGCAGGAGGAGCTCATTGGGGTTGGCCTTTCAGAATGAACAGTAAAGCGGAGAATGTTTAAATAAAAGTTTTTTCAGGACCAGCTCTCTTTAAACCCATGTAATAAAATTTCACCTTCTGCCTGCTCAGTATACCAATATTTCAGTCCTCAAACTCCATTTGGTATAGAAAAACAAATACATTATTTTGTTGAATTTATTTGACAATAAGCTGACAATAAGTATACCGTTTTATACTTTTAAAATTTATTTCTATTACACCTGATTCCTTTTTGCGTCCTTTTCTGCTTCATCCACAGCTAAACGATGTCATTCAGCATATTAAGAAGCTGGCCAATTTTGTTATCCCTAGTGGAAAGCTTATAGTTTTAGTGGATGCCCTTTTGGTAAGTAACACTTTCCTGCCATTTGTAGATACACATCATTTTTGTGTCATTTGTTACACTAGTGAAAATGGACCTAAAATAATTTTTTTGTTTCCTGTTTGGTCCATTCATTTTTGGACAACAGATTCCTTTTGCTGCCCTTTGGGTTCGTACAAAATTCGGAGGGATTTTTCCATTCTGAAACAAAGTTTGTCGTCACTAATCCTCACTGACATTCTCTCACACTCTCATTCACTGTCTCTCATGCTTTCGCTCAAGAGAAGCATTTGTGCCGCTCTTTCTCCAAGAATCTGTCTGCGTTATTCTGGCTTCTTGGAGTACTTCCAAAAAAAGCCTCTCCCTCGTTCCTCTAATACGTGTAGAGAGTGTGTGCAGAGACTCTGCCCTTTTTGTGGAAGTGCTCCAGAGGCGTGGTTAACGGAGCTGATACCGGGGGAAGCAGACGAAGAAAGAAGACAGAAGAGGCAAGAGAAGAAGTGGAGACGTGGAATCATTGTGAGGGAGAGTCAGGGCCGGCCCTATAATGGGGCAGACTGGGGCAATTGCCCCAGGCGGCACTTTAGAAGGGGCGGCACTTTGCCGCCCCAAGCGCTTTTTTTTTGTTTTTTTTTTTTGAAGCGGAGGAGAGAGAGAGGGGCGCCGAGTGGTTTTCGCTTACCCGCTCTGCGCCCCTCTCTCTCTCCTCTGCGGCGAGTCTCCCTGTTCGGTCCCGGTGCCGGCTTGTAATGCAGAGCGCCGGAAGTGACGTCAATTTCCGGCGCTCAGCATTACAAGCCGGCACCGTGGCAGAGCAGGGAGACTCGCCGCAGGACTGTTTACCGGGGGGGAGGGCGGGTAGTAGATAATGGCGTCGGCGTAGTTTAAAATGCCGCCGCCGAAGCCCCCCCCCCGGCGTCGGGGGGGGTTTGGGGCGGCGTTTTAAACTTCGCCCCAGGCGGCGTTAAGTCTTCGGCCGGCCCTGGGGAGAGTGAAACACTGTCTGCTTTGTTTTGGTTGGTATAACCTCCAAGTCTACTAATCATACATACATAAGCCTGCCCTTACACTCATGTCTGCTCATACATGTGCCAGCCCAGTACTAATTCTCAGTTTTAAGTCATAGGCTTCCTCCATCCAAATAGTGAATCAGAAACCTACAATCTTCCCTTCTCTCGTTCATTTTTTTGTTGGAATATATTTGATTCCAATGTATTTTATGGGAAGATTTATAAAATAATGCAGCCGTCGATTAAAACAAAAATGTGATTCAGTTTTCTAGACATTTTTCTTTCCTCTATGGAATGAAAAATGACAGAGCTTTTAAACCCACAAAGATAATATTACAGAATCCCGCGTAATAAATTAGGGAATGTCTGGTTTGTCAAGATCTCAATTTACAGAGATGCAGAACTACATTTGTCGTTTTGTTCTTTACGCATGATCAGCGTCATCTCATGTGATGCTGTCCGACATCCCCGCTTCCTTCTGAGGATGAGAAAGCTTGTTGCCAAAATAGTCATTCCAAGTCAATATGGCTTTCCTCCTCAACAGATCATGCGGAAGAGTTTAACTAAAATGTACATTAGCTATATTTGGTCTCATTCCTGATTTTCCCAGGGATTACTTAATTGTCACATGATACAAAAGCAGGATCTGTTAGCGTGTTGTTTTTTTTAAGTGGTTATCCTTTAAGAGGAAAGAAGGAAAATGGATTTCAGAGGCTTGGAACCGTTCCCCTTTTCCTACTAACTAATGGAGACAGCGCCTAGCGCTGTGACATGCAAACCGCTGTTCAAACAGTCCCTACGACAGGGGCACTTGCACTCACTCAGTTATGTTAAAGGGCCTGTTAACGCTGCTCTCTAGCCGACATACATGTCTTACTCAAACCCTTCATGTTTCAATGAGCGAGCCGTGTGTTTGTTTTGTAGCCTGGCCTCATTGGAAAGCTCCCGTACCCGTTTGGGGAGGAAATTAAAGGAGTCGCTGATGCTGCTGAAACCCCCTTAGGTATAGCAATCTTTTTGGATGTGTTTTGCTATTGGAAATATTGGTTTGATTTTAATGTATATTAATTCTGAATTATTCACGTGCACGGCTAGAGGATGATGTATTAAGTTGGGTGACTGCTTTTTTTTTTTTAAGTTTGAATAGGAATATTATTGCTATTGGGTTATTTTTTAAGCTGACCTGATGACAACCTTTTTAAAAAGACATCAGTTATGGTGCATCCAGTTGTGCTTTCAACTTCAAAAGTGGCAATATTGTTTCACTTTCGTATCGTAGATCTTTTCCACTGTGTTCTGTTATCATTTTAACAATGCTAATTTGACACTGAACCTTTTTAATTCAGATTTCTGAATTGCCTCCCTTTTAGGAGAAATCCTGCTATTTAACATATTTTATGAAGTCTTTACTGTGTGTACATCTGTGGTGGCGGAAGACTCATCCGGTAAGAGCAATTTCTTTCTCTGATGCTCTTTTTTCCTGTGATATGTCCAATGCTTAATATACTTAGCTGTTTTCAAGAACAGAAAACTGTGCTAACATAATTGCAAAAGGGTCTTCCAAAGATCAATTAGTAGTTTCCAGCTACAATAGTCGTTTCCAACATTAACAATGTCAGCAATGTATTTCTGATAAAGTTGATATTTTAGTGGACAAAGTTTGCTTTTCTTTCAAAAACAAGGACATTCCTAAGTGACTCCAATCTTTTGAATTGTAGTGTATACGCATAGTGTGTGTGTGTGTGTATATATTATAATAGATCTGTGTTTCCATTACCAGGAAAGCTCTATCATGCCAGAAATCTGGATTTTGGATTATTTCTTGGGTGAGTTGGATGTAATTATATTCATATTGCTTATTGCCAGTTCAAATGGAGATATGATCCGGTGTAATTCATGGTGGATATTGTGGATTATGTTAAGAGATTAATTTCCAGAATGTCTTTGAAACTCGGTCTGTTTTATCTAGTTTTTTCTTTATTACATTACTTGACCTCTTCGCTTTACAAAAGCATAACATAAGAATGAGCAGACCTGCCAATTATAACAACATCAGACGCACAACGCCATTCATGACTATCAATGTGCCGTCTCCCATGTAATCCGAGTACTGTCAAATATCTAGAATCGTAATTAGTCAATCAAAAATGGCTCTGGTACAGGTTTACAGCTCGTTTGTAGACAACAATACGAGCATTTATGGCAAATCACAGAAGCATTTTTATTTTTTAATTGTATATTATTTTTACTAATGACCTAAAAGGCCTACAAAACTGTTCATGGAGGAAGTTTCATGCACATCACATGCATGTTTTTAATTTCATAGTACTGAAATAGTTTTAAGGGCATATCATTTAAAAATGCATGGTGTAGGTGTAAAGCTATACTGAATCTAAGACGAAGACCAAGGATCGATTTAAGGTCTGAGTCTTTACTTCGGCAGACATGATGGGCCACAATCCTTCACACGATATTCTCAGTGTTTGCTCTATTACTCTGCTGTAAACATTTTCCCTTAAACGTTATTAAATACAGAATATCGAAGTCAAGAAATGCCACATTCTTTTCACTGTCCGTGCGCATAATATATTCTTACAGAAACAAAGAGGCATTTATTCATGTGGTTGTCTGTTTCATTGTGACAGAAGCTGATAAAGATTGCTGGAACGCTGTTCATGAATGGCTTTTTATTCCATCTGTCGTAATTAAATTGTTAGCAATTCCATTAATTAACATTTTTTTTTTTTTTGCTTTTAATGGGGCACCCTAATTAAATGAACCAATTTTTACCTACTTCTTACTAATGCATGGCCCTGGGTAGACGTTTGATGTTTATTTTGGTGTTCTTCTCTCCTGTGTGTTATGTGAACTTTAGCTGGGATGTGAAGAACAGTTCGTGGATGATCACCGAGTTACTGAGACCGTTGGTCGTAAACGTGAACTTTGTGAGAAATAATAAAACGGTTTTCATGTCCACAAGCTTTGCTGGATACGTGGGAATGTTAACTGGAATGAAGCCTGTAAGTTTTATGCTATACCTTTGTGTTTATAATGTACTATAGGTAATCAATAAAAATGAATGTAGCTTGTTTAGCTGTATACGGTATGCATTGTAATGCATTCACCCCACTGGTTCAAAATCCAATTTTTCCTTGTCTGCTGTCCATTAATTTTAGACTCATACATACATACATACATAATCTCAGTTGCAATTAGGATATTTCCAGAATAACCTGGTTTAAATATCTCTTGTAGGGGATCTTCACTCTTACAATGAATGAACGCTTCAGTCTTGACGGAGGTTACATTGGTAAGTCATTACTTCACTCTTTGGTACTTTTGCCTGATTCCCCCCCAAGCCTGTTATAGATGCACTAGGGTCCATTCTTATCCCAGCTGGATCTTTCCTGTGCAGGTGTGATTGAGTGGATTCTTGGTGACAGAGATGGAAGTTGGATGAGTTTCCTTACAAGAAGTGTACTGGAGAATGCAACAAGGTATGTACTTTGCTTTATTATTATATTTATTATTATTTAACTTTATTTTATAATGTTAGTATTTCTTATTTACCCAGATGATATGTACAAGATCTGAATAGAATGTTTTATAGTTTTCATTAAAAGGCTTCACTCTCGCACGTTCTTCAAATAAGTTCTTGGCACATTGGATTCATGTAATTAATGTGTAATACATTACAAGGGGTGTTCTTTGAAATATATTTATGTAAACTTTGCCCATCTTGAAAGTTGAACTCACAGGGGTCCCTTGTAATGTTGAACCTCATTTTTATTATTTTAAAATCTCACATCCTTTCCTCATAAACGCTCCGCATCATATCAAGTGTAAAACCCAAGGATCTGCACTATAATGAATGTGGCTGGCAACCCTTTCTTCAAAGTCTTCGATTTATATTGTCTGTCGTATTTTCACAGTTATGATGAAGCCAAAGCCCTCCTATCAAAAACCCAAATTCTTGCTCCAGCGTACTTTATATTAGGAGGAAATAAGTCCGGGGACGCCTGTGTGATCACACGCTCCAGAAAATCCTGCCTCGATATCTGGGAGTGAGTATTGATTTTCTTACTATGGAGAGTTTTGATAATCTGGTAATATCTGCGTTGATAACATGGCTCTGTTTTTAAGACTTGACACTAAGGATGATAGATGGTACGTACTGGAGACAAACTACGACCATTGGAAGCCCCCGTTACCCATTGATAACAGAAGGGATCCAGCAAAGAAATGCATGAACAGAACTGGCCAAAAGGTAAAGTGGGAAAGTGCATCCTAAAGTATACTATACGCTTAAATAAATATATACCCTGGTTACAAACTAAACATAGAAGGTGTAGTAACAAAACGGAAGGCCTTCTAAGAGATTTGGAAGTGATCATTTGCAAACTGAGGTTTTTTCAAACAGGGTGGTTTCTGCTAGTTCGCTTTCAGATCATGGAAGTAGAATAATGTATTTTGTAGTCATGGATAAGACATCATAATACTAGCAATAAACATGTTGCTCTGATGCTGTATTTTTTGTTATCTTTTCAGAATATCTCATTTACAACTATGTATGATGTACTTTCAACCAAACCTGTCCTTAACAAGGTAACAGCCTTTAGTATTTTCTTACACTATTGTTGCAAACATGAAAATGAGTTCACTGGTACAGAAAGGGTTAGCAAAGCATGTCCTCCTTAGGGTGACCACATGTCCCGGACAGTCCCTCAATGGGACTTTAAGTGTTTAAGAGTACATATTATGTAGTTAAAAATGCATGTCTAATGCATAAATAATACATACACACACCTGTGTGTGTGTGATCTCATGCGCTTCATAGTGTGTCCCTTAATGGCAGAAATAAAATGTGGTCACCCTAGTCCTCCTACATGTCTATACATCTGTCAAATGACAAATCCTGTCCTAAAGTTCTCTATCAACCTAACCAGTCCACTTTCTAGAAGCTAGTTACCCAAGAAGAGCATCAAGACGGGATGGCTCCAAAGAATACGAGACATCAAGTGCTGGGGCTGCAAAACCGCCCAGCAGCCAAGCAGTTTGGTCACGCGACGGCTCATGATATGTTCATAGTTATGTCAAGAATAGGGTTATGGCTTCATGTTAAGGATATATGATGTATATGTTCTATGAGCTGTGCATTCTTCCCGGTGAGAGTGACCACCTGATATATCTTGATGTTCTAGTCCTCCGTAAACATGCTGGCCCATTAGGACATATAGAAAGCCCTTCTGTAAGCATTAAATCACACGCTGCTTGCTACCAAGGCAGACCTCTGGACAAGTGCTGTAATATTTTTGTAGCAGATCCGAAGCCAGCAATAAGGATCCCTGTGATCCATCAGGAAAGCACACTTTCTGCTGCGGCCTGTGCTGTTGATTTTTATTTTCTTCTGGCTGGGCTCCGTAGGTGGTTGATTTAAAGGGATTAGTGCTAGATATGGAGAGAAAAAACTAAAAGTATATTTTAAGTTAAAATAATATTAGACTAAAATGTGCCCGATGAAGCTGAAGACTTTACTGAAAACGTAAATGCACATGTCCTGCTTTTGGCCCAGTACCTGGGTCATCTCATGGAACACAGCAGTAGTTCACGTCGAGAAGTTACTATTAAGGTCTGCAGAGTATAAATGGAAAATTAGAAAAAGAAAGTTAATTATGAAAGTAATAATATGATTTTCTTAAAAGCCACATCTAAGAAAGATGTATGTCATGTGTGATATATATATAAATGCAGATTGCCCACTAAGCCTATGTTGGTGACTATACTTATCACATGGTAGGTACACCATAAAAGAAGACAAAATATAGGTTAAATTGTCCCCCTCCCCAGACACTGTATATAATTATGGCTCCTTTATACAGAGAGATTAATAGTTATAACTTTTTCTCCATTTCACAGCTCACCACATACACAGCACTCATGTCAGTTTCAGACGGCAAGCTCGAAGCATACCTGCGAGACTGTCCAGATCCGTGTGTCCCTTGGTGAAAAATATTATTATAGCGAGGGTTAAGTACAAAATATGATTCTGGGGCAAACTTTAGAAAATTGCCGACACGGTCAATGTTTATGCATAGCCCCAACGTAAATGTAACGCAACCAAAGAAACTGCCAGCTGACTCCAGCATCCCTGAAGAAGAGCAAAACATTAAAAGGAAAAGAGAGAAGAGGGAATCCTTCTGTTTGGTTGCGTGGAAATAGAATCCATGGCCACAGACACTACTGATACGCTTGATATCGAACGTCTTATAATGATTGCACTGTATTCAGAAGAACTTCTACACTATTGTGTGCTCATCTGGTCTATAGATGTGGATGTCTCACCTGATCATTTAACATCAACATGTTGATTCTTTACTTTATATTCATACCTTGCATCTTGTTCTCTTGTTTTGTATTCTAATTAAACGTAACGCTAAAGCAGTCTTATGGATTACATAAAAAATGTACAGGAAACAGCACAAAATAAAGAGCAAACCTGCAGTCGGGTGTATTAAGAATTATGCATAACATTGATATATGATTCTTTAAAAAAATGGTTTATGGGGTGTCTGGCTCTGTGTCTTTTTGTACTTTCTACTGATAATAAAAGAGATTTACACCTTCTCCGCAGATGCTGACTGGTTTAATAGTCCATGGATTTCGAGTGCCGCTTGCCTCTTCGGAGTGCATGCCTTTTGGGCGGCGGGGTGGGTTCTGGATAAGCCCCGTGCTAATACAAGAATTTTCTGTTAAGGAAATAATAAAAAATCTACTCCCACTTTTATGGAAGGAGCTCGTGGCAAAATTTCCTTACTGTTACCATGACAGTGAGAAAAAAATAAAATCCAAATTTTTTGGATGGTTAAAAATACCTTTTCTGTAGAAAGAAATAATTGTTGGTTTACATTTGCTGCACTACGTATGAATGTACAGAAGGAATTCGTAGAAGGCTATGTGACTTACTACAACTTGCAATCTGATTATATATATATATATATATATATATATATATATATATATAACCTGTTCCAGTCTTTATCAGTGTGAATCTGTGAGACTGTAAATGCTGAGATCCATTTTCAGAAGCTGTGTAATCGAAAACTGCTAACCCCTGCAGCTCCATACATATTTAATTTAAGTGCAGCTGAAAAGTGGTTTGTAATTAGCCTGTTTAATTGTTTTATTTCGGCTCCCCCTGTTGCCTTGGGCTCTACTAGGAGTTATATTGCCTCCTAACTCAGCAGAGGATAGGTAAGTGAGACCCTGAAAAAGATTACGTTACTAAAGTGATGACAAGTGATAAAGAAGTAATTAGATCAGTATCTGAGGCCCTCACTACAGTAAGCTTTAAAATAAAGATATCCGTACTCCATCAACCATTATACAATAGCCAAAATAACCCCCACATAGACTCTAATCTAGAATGTGGCCAGGCCGCCTTATAAACAATATGCCCTTAAACTCAAAAGGGTCACAAAAAGCCAATATGTTATTAGGTGTCTAGTTATGTCAATATTCTTACCTATGTTTAAGCAGGGATACACAGAAACTCGGACGTGTTTGCATTTGCTGTGTGCTACACCTGGCTTTCTAGGTTTAGGTAATAGAGCCCACTGTGGTATGTCCCTTTAATACCCTATGATTTAAGATAAAGAAGGCCATATTTTAATTCCCCATTTGATGCAATATCTGAACAACGAAAGGACTGAAAAAGGACTGAGAGGGACACTTGTGGTCCTGTGATCAATACAGGTGAGCTTATCCATGATTGGAATGAGATATCATTAATCAGACCTGTAAACATTGCTTGCATCATTTCCCAGTTATTGTATGTATTTTGTAAAGTAATCTCTCCCGGATTCTAAGCAGTTACAAACGTGTATTCTGCCTTTTTCAATACTTGCAAATGTATTTCTGTTTCCATCCACAACCCCTGTGCTACTGATTTCCTTAAACCTCCTCAAGCTGCCAGCTTTCACCCAAGCAACGATCTACACTAAGGGGTCTATTCACTAAAGGAGGCGTTGGCAGGGAGTTAAGTGGCTTTAACTCCCTCACTTCACTATTCGTTATGGAGGGCCGACACTAGCAGGTTCCTCCAGAAAGAGGGGCTGAGCTGGTCCTGTATAATGCATAATTCAATGTGTGAAGACACAATGATTTAACTATACTTCATACAGGGTCAGGCAAGTTCTTCCTTCAGTAGAAGCTCACTGGAGTTGGACCTCAATGATGTATAGTGAAGTCGAGGAGCTGATCTAACAGACCCCTAAACACAGGTGTAGGCCCAGGGGCCGCAGCACTTAAAACATGTTTCATCACAATGTATATGGCTGGACTGGCAATCTGGCAAAACATGGACTTCTCCAGGTTTTAATAAACTATCTTGGAGCACCACCTGTGTATACAATTATTAATAATCATGTATAAATGTCCCAAAAACAATTTATATTTAATGTATAATTCTTCCAGGATGAGTAGCCTCTGTTTTAAATAAATAAAGCAATTGTGCTCTCTGTAAAAATCTCAATAAAAGGGGAGCTGCGCCTCCATCGCCATTCAGTAACCTTAACTTACCTGTTGGCGGCAATCTGAATTATGCCAGTCACCATAAACGAGTATCTGAAGAGTTTTTCACGCAGGGTGGTGTAAGTCATTGGTATGGAAGCCTACAAAGCTTCCAGAAACACACTGGGGGTCCTACGTCACGCTTCTCATTGAAACATATCTGCAGGGCTTCAATACTTTAAATTAGGAACATTCCTATTATTATTGATTTATATAGCACCATCATATTCTATAGTGCTGTACAATGGGACGGCCATGTAAAAAAAATATTGGGATTACTCTTGGCACAGGATTGACGGAGCTGCACTTCACGACGGCTCTAGAGAAGCGGGTTTTCTACCTCTGATGTAGGTGCATGAATAACAATCCTAAATTCTCTCACAGACACAAACGGCTCTAGTAGCATGATGCAAGCACCAGAAATGAGGGACTCACAGTGTCTCATTCGTTACAGCGACCCGAGATCCTGGTGGATACATCTAGATATCTCTTCCTTAATGGGGAAAAACTCTTTATTTTTTTTTCATCTTGTGATTATTAGCCGATTAAGTATTTTTGGCTACCTGCAGGCCACGCTTGGGTGAAGGAACTGGTATTGAGCAAAAGTTGTACTCAAAATACCGGAAGCTTTTTCCGCAAAAGTTGTATAGAAGTAAATGAATTGATGTTTTCATGGTCTGTTTTGTCATCGTACAGGTTTCGTTACAATGGGTGATCATGATACCATGACAGAAGTTCCCGCTGCTTTGAAGCGTCTTGCCAAGTACATGGTGAGGGGCTTTTATGGGTTGGAGCACTCTCTAACGCTAGATGTGCTCATTAGATATCCATGTGTTAAAGAGGATGACATTGCTGAACTTCTCAAGTTTGACAAAAAACAACTTCGGGCCGTCCTCAACACCCTGAAAGCCGACAAGTTTGTCAAGTGCAAAATGCGAGTCGAAACTGGTCCAAATGGGAAAAGCACCAAGCACAATTACTATTATATCAACTACAAAGTTTTGGTGGACGTCATCAAGTACAAACTGGATCATGTCCGTCGCAAAATAGAGTCTGATGAGAGAGATTCCAGCACCAGAGCCTCATTTAAATGTCCTGGTTGCCAAAATACTTACTCGGACCTGGAGGTGAACCAGCTCTTTGATCCGTTCACAGGTATCTAACTTATGGCTTTGGGGGCTCCCCCCCCCCTACGTCTTTATATAATTACTGGGGTTTAAATATTCCTTGTAGCATAACAATAAACGATAAAATGGTCTGGCATCAAATGCAAGTGGTCCGCATACTGGAGTCTTTAGAGACTGTGTGTTAAGGAATGTATAGTATTTACTAAATAACATTGTTTTGCAGACATTTTAGTGCCTAGATGTTGATATTATATTATGGCATTTAATGTTACCATTTAATACATTTTAGTGCTTGACATAGCGGTGTTTGTAGAATACACAGTTACAATATTTATTCATAGAGTTAAAGAACAAAATGATTTCACTCAAACTGCTCCGTCCCAGCACTCCAGTTACAACAAGAAGAAATCAGCACTCAATTCTGAACCCATGCCCTAATGTTTTATGTCAAATTGTAGCGATCGGGGGTTAAAACGGTACAGAATTGAGCCCTTTGTTATATTTAACAGATATCACTTCATTTAAAGGGACACTCCAGCCATCGTATAGACTTTAACGCATATGATAGTTGAACGGCTCCTTTAAATGCCCCAGCGAGCTTCCGTGCAGTGATACAGTTACCACCTGACAGCTCCAGAATTGGCCTAGTGGTCTGTTCATTCGTTTTGATTTTTTTCGAGAGCTTTCATAGCTAAAGAAAACTTGTTTGTTGGGTGGTATCAGATTGAATCCGAGGAAAAGAAAATCATTATTGTTTATTCTCTTATACTCTTCCATGACAGAGCTCTTTCGCTGCACATATTGCAATGTTGAAGTTGAGGAAGACTCTTCATCTCTACCTAAAAGAGATGCCAGAACATTACTGGCGACGTTTAACGAGCAGATTGAACCTATATTTGTGCTTCTCCGTGAAACAGAAGACATAGTTCTTCCGTGTGACTTGCTAGAACCCCCACCAACCGATATTCCAGGACTGACAGATATGTATGTGCAAAAAGCCTCCGCAGATCCTTCTTGGGATTGCCCATCATGGCCCACCTAGAGAAACCAGACTTTTCTTTCAACCATAAACAATCTACATTATCCATACGTGTCGCCAATTAAAGAGCATTTATGGCTGCTCTTCTATCCCTCCATGACACACATCACACACGCATATTACAGACGTGTTCTCATACTTATTCCCAAGTCTGTGTAGACTCGCTTTAAGCTGTTAAAGGTGCCGTTCCACCTACTCTTCTGACAGAGTAAAGAAACTTGTGTGCAGGACTCTCTTTACCTAATGTATCAGTTAGTTTTAGTTTTGCCATTCTCTTTGAGTGCATGGGCTGTAAGAAGCGCTGCGGACATTGTTGGCACTACATAAAAGATAAAAACTAATAGTTTATTTCTGAGCTTACTAGAGAATGGCGTTAATGTGCAACAGCACCTTAAACATACCCCCCTTAAACATTTAAAATGGCCAAAGACGGACACTTTTATTTGAAGGGGTTTGGCTAAACAACGGGGCTTGAACGAAACATTTGAGGCCTATTGTAGCTGTATATGTTTTTATTTCAGTGTGGAACAGCAGCCCAACGCAGTATTTATGGATCCAGAAGGACAGTACGGGAAATGGGCCAACAGAAGTTCATATGTAGGCAACCTGTACGTCCAGAGCGTGACTATTAATGTCAATGAGCCTGAACTTAAGAAGAAAGGGAAGGAGAAGAAAGTAAAGGAGCAACCTGTATGGATGAAAGTGAGCACCGTACATACTGCCCCCCAAGAAGAAATGAATACTAGTCTACGTAAGTAAAAATGTAACGTACTGCTCCTGAGCCAACAGCCATCTGACCCGCGGCAGGCGCTGGAAAGAGTTGTGTTTACTGTTAAGTGCGGTGCAGATAAATCGAGCTGATGAGTGATGGGAGTTAATAGTCCAGAAAGGCAAGCGCACCAGAGGTGGAAGAAGGTTGGCGCACTTGTGGACATATGTACCGTGTACCTAAACTTTGTGTCTTTGGTATGGTTACATAATTTAACCCCTTCATGTGACCTTCGGGGGCTGCATGTGCAATCTACGCACATGAAAATTATTCAGCTTTTTTTTTTTACTTTTTGTTTTGTTTTTATGAGAAGTATGTCAGCCTTTTGCTTTTCTTGTGCACCCGCTTTTGTGGGCCGCAAATCCCATCACCCTTATCAGCTTGGCATGTATGTATGTATGTAGGGTACTTTTTACATTTTTTACTTTTATTTGAAGGTGGGGGAGGGTGGCTGTGTAATATTTCCTTATCCCCTGCATGACAGGAGGGACCAGACAGTTTTTCATGTGCGAGCCAGCTGATCTACCTATAGATCTGCTACCAACCTGTTGGTATACTTTTTTTTTTTTTTTTTTTTTAGTTTTTGTTTTAGTTTTTTCTTTAATCATTTTTATATATAAATACATTCAATGTAAGGTTACTCACAGAGTACTTAAGCATGCATTCTTCTATAGTACGGCTGTCTGAGAGATTATACTGTCCGTATATCGAAAAATTTTACAAGATCAAACTAAAGTTTTTCAATTCATGATTCGTGATTTTCCCCACAGCACAAAGCGACCCAGTAACCCCTGACGAAAATGCCAACATGAATGAAAGCTGTGCTGATAATGAAGTCATAAGAACCCTTCTAATTCACGAGATGAAATCCGCTTCCGGACCAGCTGCTACTCCGTTCCCCAAGAGTGATTCGGAGAGCGATACTAGCGAGAGCGATGAAGAAAAGAAACGTGCAAAGCCAAGGGTGGCTCAGCCAAGCAGCAGCGCAGAGCAAGAGGAGGAATCGGAGACCGTTGATCCTGTGGTCATGGTTGGTGGCCAGCCTCATGTCTACAGTGAGGTCAGTCAGAATCCAGAACTTGTATCTTTTATGACAGATGAAGAGAGGGAAGTCTATATCCAAGTAGGACAAAAAATGTTCCAGTCTGCCTTTGAATGAAGACATAGGAAGGTTGGAATTCATCTGCACTCTGCAGTAATGTGGACATTTTTCACATTCTGGTGAATCGATCCTCATCACTTAGTTTGGGCAAGTAACGTTTCTGTTTAGGTTGGGTCTTTCTGTTTTGCACATTGATTTCAGCAATAAATGGAGTTTCTTCTTGGCATTTTCGACTTATGTTCTTGGCTCGATTTATGGGAAATTAAAGCCAGGCTTACAAATACCGTTTTCTGGTTACTAGTTTCCGATTACGCCTCCCAACGTTTCAAATTACCAAAGACAGATACTTTTGAAGCTTACTGTAGTGAACCCTTCATCATGCACAATACAGTCAAGGTGTTGGAATATTCTCTAACAAAAACTCATTTCAGTGTGTAAACCCTGATAAGATAGTCATGAAATTACGGTAGTTCTTCAGGGCAAATCTGCTTTTTTGCGCCATTTATGTATTTTTGTGTGGTCACTAAGGAGTCTAATGCTGTCATAATAATAAGCCATGAAGCTTTGTTTTTACCACTGTTGACTCCAATACCTTCTGATGATATAGATATTATTCTCAGAATCTATGTTGTGAACTTAATCCAATGCATTTCTCTCAAGGTCACAAAGAGAAAATTGTAAAAAATGTAATGCCATTGGGGTCAAAAGGCTACTGCTCTCCAGTTTAGGTATTATAACAATGCCCATAAACATAAACGCCAAAAGAACAATCGTGAAGGATGCAATGTGGTCTCTTTTGAAAACAATGCATTTTGAGCCCGTACATGTACAGGCTTTGTCATTAAGGGGTTAAATATTGAGTTCAATCACTAAAGGCAAGTTGCTGTTTCTGCTTCCTGACTTTACTGGTATTTTTATATGACCAACCCCACTGAGCATATCCTGCAAGAAGCATTGAGCTTGTCCTGCATAGTGGATGGTTTAATTTAAAAATAAGATAAAATCTAAATATGAACTCTTTCAAAGGAAGCTAACCAAGGGCAAGCACCTCCCAATGTTCAGCAGCGAAGCGGTAGACCATGCGGCACAGAATATGGCTGCTGATGTGGCTAGTGTGTAAAAATGATCTTTCTGCTGTAGCTTCATGATAAGGGTATCCATGGCTGAGCAGCTGACCACAAGCCAGAGATCTTTCTGTACAATGTCAAGTGAGTGGTGTGGAGCAAATGGACTCCGGAGTAATGGAAATCTGTTCTCTAGAGTGATGAATCATGCTTCACCATGTAGAAATCTGAAACGAGAGTGGCTGAAACACCTAAACTCAGTAATTCAGACAGGTGTTGTGACAGCCCATCGGTTTATACCCTATGTTATTTTCACAAGGATTAAAAGGTACACGGACCCTGTATACCACTATTGTTGACTAATGTATACCACTTGGCGCCTGACAAAGATCTAGCTGTAAATTCATGGAACTATGCGGCTAGGAACCGCGACGATGCCCGCCAATTTAAACTGTGTCGCTATGAACATCCTTTGTTCTACCCTGTTGCTCTTTTGAGGTTACATTAAACTTGTGGTGGGCAACACTCAGTGGTGGTTACAGAGAGGGCGCTCATTTGGGAACCCTGGTTTTTATTACCAATCTTTAAGACTGGGGTTACCCAGCCGCGGCCACGGAACTCTGGTTTGGCTAACGTGCAAACTATTCCTGGGGAAATTTCCGACGCTGTCGCACAGGGTCCCGGCGTTAGATCACGTTGCTTTTTGGACCATGAGCTCTCCATTGGTACCCTGGGATTGACGCCGCTCCCTCGGGATCACCGCGAAATAGTGACTGTCATATAAATACCTGGGCTGTCTTCAATAGTCAGTTCTGTTTTATGGAGGCGCTGGGCTGGGAGGTGACGAGATTATACCTTTAATCCTATGCTTGTGTATATAAATACCTGGGCTGTCCTCAAAGTCAGTTCTGTTTTACCGCTACAATCTCAGCTAGTGCTTGGGGTAATATGAAGGGTTAATCCTCAGACTCCCTCAGACTTTCTGCCTCGTACGCAACTTTCAAAACCTCTCTGAAAACCCACCTGTTCAGGGAAGCGTACAACATTCCTTCCCAGTACTCCCAACCATCATCGTAATCAAGCCATCTGATCAATCAACAGCTTCAACACATCATCGGAACCGGATCAACTCATCCCCATCCAAGCAGTCCTCTCCTATTGTCTCACTTCCCCCTCAACCACCGACTAGATTGTAAGCTCGCAAGAGCAGGGCCCTCTTCTCCTTTACACCAGTTTGTTATTGTGTTTTTAACCCCTTCCGGACCAGGACGTACCTAGTACTTCCTGGTCACGTCACCACCAGACCGGGACGTACCAGGTACATCATCCCCAAAAAACGCCCCCACATCGCCACAATCGCGGGGGGGGGGGGCTGCTGCTGCGGTCTGCCCAGGTGTCTGGGCAGACCAGCACACCCACTCCGAGACCGCTCCCACGGAGTGATTCTGTAGGCTGAAAACGCATTTGCCGGCAAACCAGCAATTGCGGTTTCAGCTGCCACAGGCAGCTTCAGGAAAGGGGGTTGAGTGTTGATTGGGTCCCCACACAAATTGGGAAGCCCAGGCAGACCAGCAACAGCGGAAAACAAGCCCCCACAAGCCCTTTGATGATTCCTGTAGGCTAGAGACTCCTCCCTGCAATGGCTGGTCTATAGACCAGCAATTGCGTCCCAGCTGCCAGAGGCAGCTTCAGGGACGGGGAGAGGTTTCTTCGGTGTCCACATGAGTGTGAAGACCAGCCCCAACCCTCCCCTGCTGCCTGATCGCTCCCTGAGAGCGACAGTGCAACGTAAACCCCTTCAATGCTGCTATGTGTATGACACAATGGCGGAATCACAGGGGTTAACATTTGTCCCCACAAGCTTGTGGGGACTAAATATCCGTCAATGCTGTGCTTCAATGGAGCATCATCGAGTTAAACAAACAAAAAAAAAAAAACCACAAAGTCCAGGGTGCTTCCAGGTCAAATGCAGTGAGTTTAGTAAGTCTGCTGATGATGATCAGATCACTCCTGGCCAATAAGAGTGATCTGATCATTATGGCAGTTGAAGAAAGACATAGCAAAAACACAAACGGCTCCGGTCTTTTAGCGCCACCTTAATAATCAAAAACCCGGTCCTAAAGGGGTTAATTGTTCTCCTGACTGTAACAGCGCTGCGAAATCTGCCGGTGCTTTATCAATAAATATAATGTTAATCCCTTGAGCAATTAAGCTTTCAGCAGTAAAACACTTCAGTATTTTGCCTGCTGACTTCTGCCTTAATTCTGGGGGGGCTTTTTTGGGGGGCTTTTCTGTAATGCTTGGGGTACCCTCTTTTCCGGGATGCAAATAATTGCATGGATTTATTTTCTTAAGGTAATAAAACAAAATGCAGACAAGCAAAAAAACTTTATTATAACTTGCTTCCAACAATTGTGAAATTACAAATAGAAAAACAAATTACAGAAGAGGAAAAACAGTGCTTGGACTCTTGGATAAACAAAACAGCCATAGAAAGGTTTTATTTAACAAAACCTGACATTTTCAAAATAACATTGTAAAACAACGCCAAAACAGAAGCTGTAGTGCATTTTAAAAAGGTCTGCTGTATAGAAAGTGTAACTAGGAGAATTTTTTGTTCATGCAGAATGGAAGTTTTCTGGAAGAAAAGAAAGTAAGAGAAGAACATTAAAATCAACTTTTTAAATGAATCCATGTTAGTTCTGTATTTTGTTTTATTTTTTAAATTTGGTATATGGTTTAATAGTATTACAAAGTCACTTTCTGAAAAGTAATCGAGTAGGTTGTTACCTGCTCATTTTTTTAAATATATATATTCACATAAATACAAGCATGTTGGGTTTTTTTTTGGGGGGGGTAGTGGGTTTTACTTGGGAGCACCTGTTACATCTCAATGATTTGTGCTTTATAGTAAGGAGAGGTAGCTTCAGGAAAAATGTCATCACTCGCAGGCACATTGATGGCCAAATATATATAACATACATGGCGAGTACTCAAAGGATTAAAAGCCCTGTGTCCTTTACATAAATGCAAGTGCGTGACAACAGAAATATCAAAACATATTTAAATAAAATCCAGAATTTGTAATTATCCAATATGTATACCTAGTTTTACACACCTCACACGTTGAGATTTCTAGACTTGAATCTGGTATCTTTCTACACAGGGAAACGAACAGTTTGCCCCTACAGAACACATCTTTAGTGCGTTACCCCTTACCCGGGTCTTGCAGGGAAAGGCCATCTCCAGCCAGCTCAACAGTAACATTTCCTTGTTCAGCCAAATTAAGGATTTCTTCACATAAGTTGTTCTTTTCCTCCTCTTTCTCCATTTCCTGCATCAGGTTCGACTGGGGAGATAAAAAGAGTAGGTCAGCATCAACATGATCAGAGAAAACAATACATATTTGATACCCACTGCCCAATATTAACAAATTAAATACCTTGGGTATATTAAGCTTCAGTGGCAAATCATCAACTTTAACAAAATCATCTTCATCAGACTTCTGACTTGTGTTTCCAGAACCGTTTTCCTATTCGGGGAGACAAAGTATAAAGTGAGGTATAAATATACTTTAGGGGTTATATGAAATGAGCCAGCACTTCAAATATTAAACAAAATGCTAGTATTCTTAAAATTAAGTATCCAGTACAAATATAAATTCCAGTAGTGTTATTTTTAGTAATTTTCCAGTGATGTAATTTTAAGATATTTTCTACCGCATTGTGTGCGAGATAAAAATAAACCATTTCTCACCAAAAACGCAAAGAGCTTGTAAGGCATAAATGTAGACATAAAATATTGCTGTCAACAAAGGATTGCACATAAAAAAAAAATAAGTGTTACCCAAGAGGGTAATAAAATAAATAAAATGTGGCAACCAACTAAAGAGAAAACATACCCGTCCATTTAATACTTACACATTCAACTAAGACGGGGGATTCAGTGGCAGGGCTCTCGGCCCCTGAACTGTCAGATGAAGTCAAAGGTGGCTTTGCATTTTCAGTCATACTTGCGGATAGCACTTCGTCCTTCTCTTTATTCAATAAAAGGGGAGAAGAAATGTCTGGCACAGCGGAGGTTACAGAGTCCTCCTCTTCTGCCTCCACTAGCCCTGCTGTGCAAAGATAATTTTAATAAAAATAAATATATTTGTTTTGTGAATAGATAGAATTGTGTCCACGGAGATGTTTTTAGGTAATTAACAAATACCTGTATAATTTGCCAATATTTCCGTTTTGTCACACTTTAAGGTTTCTTCAGAGGTGTTTCTTGAAACCTGTGTTTAAATGGAACGAAAATGTTTCTTCAATATAAAAATAAAGCCCAAATCCCTTTGTTATAACAGACAACGCTGACGGACTACCTGGTCCTTTTCATTGTCCTCGGCAGCGTCATTGCTAGCTTCCAAGGATGTCTGGACATCAACAGGCCCTGCCTCAAACTCCTCATTGTCCTCCACTTCGTTCTCATCTTCGCCACTACCGTAGTTTGTCAAAGGTTGTGTTTCAGCTTTGGATAGACCTGAAACACAATATTTAATGTGCAACTCATATAAAACCAGATAGCAGCTTTGTTGTAAGATATGGGCATTTAGAGACTTGCATGGTTATTCTCCTGCCAGTATCTAATGCGGCTGTATAATATATATATAATATATATATAAATAAACGTACCACATGGATTGTAGCAGGTTCAAGAATTGTTTAAGTAAAAATATACTATGTTCTATTAAAAACAGTAAGTTGAATGTCAAAATCATTTTTCCCGCAGCCACCACGACCCCCCCTCCAAATAAAACTCCATTGTTATAATCTAAACCACATAGAAAATGTGAAATATCCCTACTAATGGAAACAGGCAGGCTATCGTTTGCATCCTCCTCCTCGGAAATATCAGATCTTCCGCTCTGGACTTCCGAACCATCAATATTTTCTCTTTTTTGTGCTTTTGTCACAGTCTCCGTTTCGTCTTTGTCCTGATTTGTGGCAGCAAAAAAGGATAATTAACTCTAAAAAGTGATAAATGCAGATGCACCAATACCGACTACATGAGATTATTTACTTAAAATGGCTTTTGTAAGCTGGTGTAAAGAAAGTGCCATTATACTCCGTTACAGCTGCTGAGATAAGTGGTTATAGCGGAGTAACGATAGGGCTGGAGTGAAGCAGAGAGATTACACGTTAAACGGGACTAGTGCTAGAAAGCGGTTTACGTACTTTATCTTCATCGTCTCCAGTAGCCACACACTGCTCAACATCAAACAGTTTCTGAGCCTGCACAAGGAAAATTCAATAAGACATGTGACGTCACGTAGGGCAATTACCATAGCAACCAATGTAACTTTCCTCTTGTCACTTTGCACAAACACTTTTTATCCTACATAGTCCCAAAATAACACTATACAAGTTCCATTGTGAACTGCAAATTACACCAGCATGCTGGTTAAGAGCGTCTGCATTAGTCTTTTGTTGGAAATATCCATGGAAACTATTGTAACAAAAAGTCATTTCAACACTGTAAACCCTGATTTTTGTACAGATATATATCTACTAAAATCTAACAGAAATACGTTAGGCCGCCAACCTCTTTGGTAAGCGACTGCAGGACCCCGGCTGCATCAGATTTCCTTTTGCTTCTCCCCTGAGCCGCGATGCTGCTGCTGTCCAGATCTTGCATGAGCCGGAAGAAAGCCAACTCGTTGAACAGGACTTCCGAAATCTCAACAAGGAGATCCTCACCACAGTCCTTTAACTTCTTACTGCTAAATTTTGCCAATGAGTCCTACAAAGGGGAGAAAATAAAAGGAAACATACGGTAAGGCAGACTGCGTAACTATTTTACCTCGAATAGTGGATGCTAGCAAAGCGTGCATCAATCTGACTCAGATGTAAGGATTACTTAATGTTGAGGAATGACTGCAGAGCCTATGGACAAGACAGGCAATAAGTGTTGACATTGGTCGGGCAAGTACATAGAAACAACATTGTTAATGTATAGATGTCTATACCTCTTCCATGGCTGGCTCCTTAATCCTATTAGCAAATCAACATCCCTCTTAACCCGAAAACATGTATAGTGCCCCAATTTATTGGCCAACTAAAAAAAATGACTATATACTTAGAATATGTAGTGACAACATAAAGAGTATTTGTCAAAATAAAAAGACAAAAAACAACACTATATACATAAGTGTTTTATATTAAATATTGTGCCTCTGTGCATGCTCTGAAGCAATTCCTTCTCAACACCACAATTTCATATTTTTATAGAAACTAAACATATGGGTGGTGAAATTCTCTGTTATGGAAGAGAATACTGAGGATTGAGATTGAATAAGAACTATGGCAATCAAAAACATGAAGTAACGGTAAACTATACCTGTAAAATGCTTCCTAGCTGCTTATGGAAGAATTTCACAAATTCTTTGCTCTCATCGTTTTGCTGCGTCAGCGTCAAAACCATTCGCCTTATAGATGTGAGCAAGTTAGGAGAGCACACCTCTTCCATGTGTTCCTAAAACAGATCGAGAATCAAACGGTTAAAAAGGCCGGTTAAGTAACATCATTAACACAAAGTAACTATACACAATGACACGCTACTACAATCCCAACGTGCAGTGATCACAGTACCGGTGATCAGCCAGCAGGGGGTGATCAGAGATTGCAGCAGGGTCCGGACAGTCCCTCCTGGGTCTCCACTTATCCACAGTCATTCCAGCACGTGCCATATGAATATGGCATTAATAGGTTAAAAATGGTGTAAGTATAACATATATATGTACCTTCAAAAAAGGGATGACTTCCTTCATAATTGCTTTTATTTGTCGGTCAAGCTGTTGTGTGTCGATGCGTGGACAGGGAACAGAAACTTCATCTGATTGCTGGGCGTTCTGAATCTCTCCATCTTTAGGAGCGTCTTAAAAACACAAGCGAAATGTTTTTAGTAGAACATTTTTTTATAACAAACTGTAAACATAACCAGCAACGGGAATACTTTTAAGTGAAAACACTTGTCTTACAGTTAATGCAAAGTGTGCAGGCAGTAAGCGGGGCTCCATGCACCACAATCTGTTAGTAGGTTACCTTCCAAATTACTGGCAGCACCGTTAATATTACTGCCGCTGTCAGCAGCTAAAGCATTTTCAGCCTCAAGTTTCATGCGTTCATATTCTCTCATTCTTGCCAAGGCTTGATCTAAATGAATCACGGTATTGCCTATAAGTCAACAAATAAAACACTCTTCAGAAAGGAGGCTTCGGAACATTGTGTGTTAGAACGCATTAGCAGCTTTTACTTTAACAAACTTGCAACCGACTCAAGACAAGCAGTAAGCATAGAGGTCACAGCAGCAATAAGTAAATAAAAATAAAAGCGTACCAAGGTCATCTGTTGCAAACGGCTCAAAATTTGATGAGGTTGACAAAGTGCTAACATTATCACCATCATTGCGTTCTCCGAGAGCACCGGCGCAGTCTGACGTTTTTGCATACATTTCCTAAGAAATGGGAAAAAACAATAATTCAGACAAAGACTTTTTTCCCTTGCTAAACTAATGCACATGGCATTGATAGAAGTCACACTACCAAGTATGTTATAACATTAACAAGCTCATAATACTGGGGGTTATGTATGGATTCTGGGGGAAAGTTTCAAAATTAGTCTTATCACCATAGTAAGCAATGGACTTCTGACCGCAATCACAACCGCTTTATTGAAATGACTTTTTACACATAATCCCCAAAAATGTGCAACAAAAAAGGATGAAAGATAATGAAAGGGGGCTTATTGTTCTTGAGTATTCATGGTGACTGAACAACATAACTGTTCTGTTACTAATATATACAGTTACGTCGTTCGGTCAACATTTAATACAGTTTTTGTTCTATTACTGATATATACAAACTGTATTACAACTTATTTCTTGTGGTTTTAAAACACAGCATCAAAAAAAATAAGGATCCAAGAAAAAATGGACAGGGTAAAGAGGGGGGGTGTTCCTAAATAATCATTAAATATGACTGTTTGCTGAAATCAGTATGGTCTAGTAAAACACAAAGTATCGGACTATCGTTATTCCAGGACTTGAATGAGAATACAATTTAAATAGGAGCAGACACAGTTTAAACAAGTGTGAACAAAAACGACAATCTTACATCATCGGTCGTAGCCAAGCTTTCGCTGGGTGTTAGCTCAGAATTAGATGCCATCCATCCAGCGGATTCGATGGTCTTCATAGAGTCACGCTTATTGTCAGTGATCCGCCTGGTCGCAATATCCTAGATAATTACAGAATACTTCATTAAAAGCTCCTAAAATTAAGGTTATGCAAAAACCAGAAATGAGGAATTTTTGTTACCTGCAATGCAAACAGTGCCTTTTGCCGAAGGTAATCTGTATTCAGAAGCTGCAGTTCATGGAAAAGTTCAATAAGGAAATTAGGACGAGATTCATTTTGGGAAATCAGGGTTGCCACTTCCGAGTAGATGGTGTCGCGTAAAGCTTCAAACATCGAAAAGTCGCTGCCGGCTTCTAGAACAGAAAGCACACAAATAAACCAGACGCCATCGCTGTCACAGCCTCTGACATAATTCAATATTATAAACTACCTATAGCTTCCGTATTGCTATGGTTTTGGAGACATTTAGTGTAAGCACCAGCCTCATTAAAAGGGGATAAACGAAAATATAAGGCAAATAGATGTACCTGCTATATTTATATATACTACTATATAATAAAGGACACTGTCAGGAGAGCATTAAGAATTATTACATAAAGAACTTGGCGAGGTCATCCTGTCCCTCACTTTATATACCGCTTTAGGTCTGCCTTTCGTCATCACCCATTGTGGAAGGCTGCAGGCCCTCGTGGGCCGTAGATCATAAACGACTGGCCCCACACACCGCGAGAGCCTTTACTCACTTCACCATTGGGATATCTTCAGTCACTTTTGGTCTACTTGAACATGGCTTTAATTCCTCGCTTGGGATAGTAAGACTTATCTGATCACATACCAGGGAACCCTATTTCAGGATGGTGCAGCCTTATTCCGGACAATGCATTGCGAGCCCGTACACGTACAAGGCTTTGTCGTGAAGGGGTTAATGTGAAAGTTCTTCCCTTGGGACACAATCTCGCCCTGATGCTGCAGTAGCACGTGTTACAGGACCTATATCCTCGGGGTTATTATTATATTTTTAGATATTAATTAATAAGAGGATAGCCTTGATTTTTAGTGAGTGGTCCAACTCTGTCCTTTTGTTTCCCCATTGATATGTTTTTTTTGGTAGATCTGATTGGCTAACCTCTAGGAAAACACCTAGGATGCCATTGATATTTCGCTCCTCGCCTCTACCCCGGCACTTTCAAAAAGTGCTCTCATATTGTGAATCATGCCCTGATACGTCCCTCTATAGAGGGTGCTTAAGGGTCCTTAAATTAACATCCAGACTTCTAAGTGGGATTATTAAGCCTTGATTCTCACGAAGAGTAGTCGGCTAGGCAAGGTGATGATCCACTATGAGATGTAAACATGTGGTTCTGAAAGGTTAGAAAACCTAACTGTAAGTTTCAATGTGACGAAGCTTTTGGAACTCCAGCTAGCCTAACTTTTTGTTTTTGTTCCCTGTTTTCAGCAGGCTCATTTAGAAACTCCTTCAGTATTACTCTTGTCAGGATTTACTCCAAGTATTTATATGTGGTCTCTGTGGCTAGTTGCACCCTTTGTGTTTTTATTTTCTTTTCCAAAGCTGACAGTCCTTGTTTGAAGGAAAGCAGCGATCCGTCATGGGACGGCTTATTGACAGTTTCGGAAAAAAAAAAAAAAAAAAGAAAAAGAAAAACGCATGAAAAAGCAAATAAGGCTTATTTGTATAAAAAATTCCCCTTAGGGGTTTAAATGTAGAAATACGTGAGTTAATGATAAATGATATTACGCAATATTTAAATACAATGTACACAATACCTGAGGACATTTCTACATGCTGGTCGTTTTTTCTCATTCTCTGCAAGTGATCAGCATTGCTTGGATTCTGAGCGATTACAGCTGGCTCCTCGGTCTGCGAGTGTTTACTGTCACTCTGTTTCAGCTCACCAACGCTGGATCCACTGGCACTGTGAAACCCTACAACAGAAACACACACTTATAAGTTGAAACCCTGGGAAACTGCTCAGTTGGAAGTTTAATTGTAAAATTCAAGGAATGGAGATGATGTGGAAGACGGCAAGGGTGGTCATCCTAGTATACATTAACAAAAAAAACAGAAAGATGTGAATATAGAGTTAAAATATTATGCATAGACACACACACACATATATATATATATATATATATATATATATATATATATATATATATATATATATATATATATATATATATATATATATATATATATATACACACATACACACACACACACACACATACATACATACATACATACATACACACACACACACACCTTTGCATCAACACAGGATTAACCTGTAGCTGAAGACGTATATACCACGTAACACACACCCGCGGCACCCATGGGCACATCAATAGTGTTTGTAGTGCACATTGCTAGAAATACTTGCCAGAGTTCTTTAAGGTTCTGCTTTTCTGATGGGAAATCTTTCTTTTCTTATTCTTTGCTTTCGGCGTCTTGTCTTTGGAGGCCAGGCTGGCTTGTGCTACTGCTTTTCGCGCACGGAAGGTTTTGGTGAATGTAACCGAATCCACAGGATCTGGCATGCTGCTCAAACTCTCCATGGACTCTTCATCAAACTGCTTCACTCGGTGGGTTTCCTCTGACTGCTTCATGGACGGCCCAGAAGCTGAATGGCCAGCATTCAAAAACGTTGATTTTTTCCCTTGGTCATTATTTTGATCTTGTGGCCAAAATACTCTCGTGTGGTCCCCCTCGCCAACTGATTTCTGTGCATTCCTTTGAAAAAGAAAAAATATATACTCTTACATAGCTCTGCTCACCTCTTATGGTGGGATCATTGCAATGTCTTTTTATATTACTATAGGGTGGGGGTGCTGTAACAAAAGGACACCAAACTTGTAATGGACCATTACCTTGGTTTATCTGCTGGATTTGAAGAAGAACTGCTTTCAAAAGGTTTGGGAAAAGCCATATACTCAGTCTTTCCAGATGTGTTTGGATCAGGAGGATGGAGAGGCGTATCGGACTGAGAAGGAACACCGTGTGTAAAATCGCCAAAGCCAGGTGGAAATATAGAATTAAAGTTCATACCTGTGTCAACATCAACATGAGAGTGAATTAACAAACCTAAACACACCTCATACTGTCCTTAGTTTACTTTGTTAAATCTGCTTCAATATACAATGATCTTAGTACTGAAGGAGTATTTTTTTGCAAAGCGGATTTGTGTATAACATCATTTTCTATAAGAATTCTGGCCTGATTAATACTTGCATACTTTCAGTGGAGCGTCTCGTTAGTCTATCTGTGACTAGAGAGTAGCAGACAGGTTTCTGTTCGGGGCAGGGCTGGGGAGTTAAAGCGACTCCCGCACTTCACGACGAGTGGCCGATAAGAGGCTGCAGGCTATCTGTGAACGTGTGTATTCAGCTTGTGGCTGCACATTTAAAGGACCAGATCTGACCCGTGAACAGCAGTAAATGTAAGCGACTTGTGCCATCTGACACCAGACCCCCACGCAGAGCAGGTATCTAGAGTCCAAGTCATCTTAATGCTCTCTATACTAAATGTAAATTATATGAAGGCGAATAAAGATCCGCTCTGAAATAATATGGCAGAGCAGGCAGCTGGATGTAAGCGATGCCATAAACGGATATAATCCCCATGGTGTCTTGAAGACAAATGCAATAAACAGATTTTGCTAGTAAAAGAGAACTACATTTCCTGATTTATGTGGAGCTCTGTGAAAGCTGTCATTTGCCAAGAGCTGAAAACAATCATAACAGCAGCAATCGAAAATAACACAAATATTTATAATAGCATCAGTTGGTAAAGGGTCGCATTGAACATTAACAGACCTGGCACCACATTGGGGACACTTCCAAAGGCAGGCATGTTGAAAAAGTTCATGGGTGGTGGAATGAAACTGAAGTTAGCAAACATATTAGGAGATGGAGGTGGGGGCACGCTGCTACCCCTGTCCTTCCTCGGATTGCTCTCCTGTGATAGATGTTCTTGTTGATGGCGCATAACATCATTCAGCATTTGTTTTAGCCTGCAAAATGAAAGTTTACAGCCAAATTTACATTTCAATTTTCATTTAAGTCTGTGGAGGAACTGTCTATTAGATAAACATGGCTTTATTAACGTTGCCATAAAGTCAGCTCAGTTGTGTTTGAGCAGGTAAAGTCAACGAAACTACCTTAACTACCTGCAACGGTGACCCATAAGAGTGCAAACAAATGAAGCGTATCGACATAAAATAAAAATAAGTACACGGCATGATTTTTTCCCCAGTGGCAATTCCCCTTAATTGATGATAAAAGCACCATGGTAGCAACTTCTAATAAACACAGACACATGTACTCCGTTCTCTACCTCAAGACATTGTTCTGTTGCCAGTTAAGCTGTGAGTAGCACTGGTTGAGCTGATGAGTGAGGAGATGGAGCTGCGGTCCTCCCACGGCCCCTGGCATTACGTTGTAGGGGTTCACCAGAAGGCCCTGCATCATACAGGACAGCGTCTAAAATTGGAAAGTAACATTTAGAAGAAAAACAAAAAACTGCTAGATTGTGGGACAAAGACCAATACCGATCACATTTTACTTTTTTTTTTACCTGATGATCTCTCATGAGGGTCTGACAGATATTTGTACTGAAATCAAGCTGCTTCTTCAGCTGGTCAAACTGATCCTGCCAGTGTTCCTTCTCCTCCACATGAGAAAGCTCAGACACCCATCTCAGATTCTCTTGCCGTCTCATACTTATATTCTGTTGTTGCCTTGTTTTGGGAGAGGGACGATAATTGCCATCAACTGAAAACGGACGCTGGCTTTTCCACCTAGAAAGAAAAACGGTGTTAAATATGAAATCCGTTGCAATGTTAAGTGCACATAGATTTAACCTTTTAGTTCCTGGAATATCCAAGCTCCATGAACATGCATGCACACATTGTGTCCATTACACAGCTATCACATACACCACATTTCCTAATCTGCATTAAAAAATTGCAGTGCAGACACAACAAGTTTAATGTTAGAAAAGCCACTCATTTCAAAAGGGTTGTACATTACAAGAATGTGTACCAGGGTCAGAGAACATCCAATCTCTGGCAGAGATCAAAACATTGATACCCTAAGAAAAGTGCAGAACCTGGGGCTACATATGAATTCTGGCACAAAGCAGCAAAAGTTAAGCAATAAACAGGAATATCCTATTGACTGCACCCACTTATATTCATACCAATTCCAGTTTTGGAATATAATCTGTATGTTTCTATATGTTGCAAGAAGGAAAACTATATTTTACTTGTCACCCCTGATGTACATAAATCAACAGTTTGCAGGATGTTCTTCACAATACACAATATGGGCATTCAAAATGGTATACGTTATTATTTATTGTTTTATATAGCGCCATCAAAATCTGTAGCGCTGTACAATGGTTTGTTGGTCCTCACTAGTCCACTTTGCCTGAAAACACACAAAAGAAACAAACACACTTACCCATTTTTACTACGGTTTCCACTATTGGAAGTTTGGTTTGTGCCATTTCGACGGTAAGAAACATTTTCGCAAAAGGTGTCTTGCTCTTCTTCTTCTTCATCCTCCTCCTCCTCTTCTGCCTGATTTCCATCTGAAATGTAGGCACGATCACCTTCCTCCTCCTCTTCATCAAGAGCACACTGGGTAGAACCACCCCAGGTAGCCATGGTCCTAACACAAAAAACATTGATAAAGCATCAAGGTCAGAGCAGTTAAATGGTCAAGGGTATTTTATACCTCTTTAGAGAATACAACATGACCAGCACACCCAAGAGATCCCTGTTTTGTAACCAGTTGATGCTTTCTGTGAATTCCCTATAAATGTATTTAAACGTTTAAAAGAAACGTGTTTTCAGATCTTATGCACATGGAAATAGGAATCTTCAGCAATGTTTAGATGTGTATATGACAACTGGAGTAACCCTTTAAAATTTCAGGAGCCCCCACGTGATTATACTCTCCTTGCTGAAACGGCAGCATCTTGCGGCTGTAAAGAGCTAAGGAAACAATGATTGTTTCCTTCGCTCAGCCGGTGTTGCCATCGAGGTATTGAATAAATAAGTAAAAACCACCAGGGAGCCATGTGATCACTCTCTGGATTGATCAAAAAGAGCCATATTGACAGTAAAAAGACAGGTACTGCGATCGCAAATGTAGGGCAATGGAGCCCCATAAATATAAAAAAAAATATATATATAAAAATCTAAAAATGGAAAACAATCAAATCTATTTAGTAGGTTTTTCATTGGCTTTTGTAGGCAAGTAAAAGAATTTCCAAACAAATGAAAATATAATAAAGCCCGCGGACACAGTGGACGGGATGATCATTTCTTCCCCTTCCTCTCATTCCGCTCCCTTTTTCTATTTTCTCTTGGGCTCTAGCTTTACAACAACCATGTGAATGTTTTTTGGGTCGTGCGACAACCACTATGAATATTGTTGGTTTGGTTTCCATATTGCAGGGTTGGGTCTTATGTGGTAGTCAATTTAAAAAAATAAAAAAACACTCACTTCTCCGTCTTGCTTTGCTGATTAAATCCTTGACCTTCAGAGTCATCACTTCTTAAAGACGCGGCAGAATTTGTATCTGTTAATCCATGCCTCCTCTGTTGCTCAGCCATCAGGGACTCTAACTGCTTTCTTCTTTGTCTTAAATCCTCCCGAACAATTTGATGTCTACGGATCTCAGACCACACCTAAAAAAAAAGAAAAACTGTAAATTAAAGCAGCCGTGTGCTTAATAAAAGATAAAAAAAAGAATGGTGTTTAACAATGTCCACAGAACACAAGAATGTAAGAGAAAAAGATCACTTGTAGCAAATCTGAAGTCACAATGTATTTTAATACTAAAAGACTGGGCTAGGACATCCACAAATCCAAGCAACTACATCCCTCCGTACCAGTTCTGCCCCATAACATGGCTTTCACATGGGTACCATGAATTCAAAATGTTATCAGGAGCTCTTTATTCACTATATATTTGTACTCATACTTGACTAAACAGTCTTGTTTCATTAAGTTTACTTATAGGGTATTATTAAATGGTTCAGCTTCACTTAAAGCTCTTTATCTGTCGGCGCTTTATAAATAAAGTATAATATTAATAATAATAATAAACTGCGTTGCGACGCAGGACGTCCTATTTCCTTCTTCAGCCAGTGTAATAAATAGTATGTCCTACGTGTCGGTCGCCTCCAGCGCAGCTGCCCTCCATACAGGCTCAAATGAGACAGGGGCTCAGTAAAAACGCAAATGCGTACGTTTAACATCCCAAAAACATGAGAAATCTTTGTATGTGGAGCAGCAAATTTTGTTCCGTATTTGCACATATTCTGTTAAAGAAATCATTTGCAATATTGTGAAAAAATATGTATTTTTGCTCACTTTTTTTTTTATGGAAGAATATATGGTTTGTGTAATAAATGAGAGAGCAGGAAATCACAAGCAAGACTAAGACATATCAAAAATACTGAAAACCTGTGTCCTCAAGCGTAAAATGCCTGCGTCCTGAAGAGATTAAATATTTAAACAAAAATATGAGTTCACCTCATTGTCCACGGATGATGAATCTTCAGGATCAGGCATAGGTGGGACAACAGCGTTACTACTTTCAAGAACGTCGGGAGTTGATGCGGTTGTTGTCAAATGTCTATTTGCAGGGCAGGTTCCAAGACTAGACGTGGACAACTTTAGAGCGTAAAAACAAAACAAAAGAAAAACACACATTATTGGTAAATACAGGCGCGGAGGCTTGTAAGTCTTATAGAAAATGTGACAGTAGGACTCTTTTGGTTTTCAAATTGTGAAATTATCTGAGTAATTGTAGTCTTGCTGCTTTACTATGAGCTGTTCAACCAATGTTGGGGGATGGGATTAAGAAATCAAAACGGTACCATTTGGCACCACTGCAGCCTTCTTCACTGCTCTTACCAGCTACCCTGCCTTTTACATACCTGTAGGTCAGGACAGGCCTTGCGCAAAGTCTGGATTTTCTCCTGAATTTCAATAAGTTTTTTCCGTTCATCCTGTAACTGTTTCAGTTCTTTCTGCTGCTGCTTAAGTTTAGACTCATAGAATTTTTCCCTGAAACAGAAACGTCATTAAAGCCTGAAAGAAGAAAACAGTAAGTTTGCTTGGCATACAAGAGAAAGCGGGTCTTCACCTTGCTTGCTCCTTAAGTGCCACATCTTTTTGAACTGCAGACATATTCGGACGAGTGTTGTTAGGTTGTTGCTGACTGTTTTCTGCTCCTGATGAACGTTGACCCTTAACAGAACTCTCAGCTGGGACAGAATCAGACTCTGTATCATCGCCATACTGAAACGAAAACAGAACAGATGCATTAACTTAGTTTGCAGAGAGCAATCTTTCTTAGTTACCTGCCCAGCACACACACTGCTCTCCCTCCAGCAATTAGCTTCTTGATTCACCCAAAAGAGGGAAGAAATTGAGGAAGGTCAAAAGTGGAGGATTTTAGATCCTTTTCGATTCTTGTTTGATTTTCTATTTTATTATACAGATATTAGCACTAGGTTATGAGATTTGTTTACAGAGCTACATAGCATTATTAAGAGGAATAAAGGGTGTTCAACTATACAACTAAGCTGTACAATCTACCTATCTATCCATTTTGTAAAATATTAAACATTCTAGGGGGAAAAATACACTTGTACCATTGCAACAAGATCCTGCAACTTTCGAAGTTTCTGTTTGGCTGCAATAAGTCGATTGAACTTTTGTTCAAAATCAGTATTAGAGTCATCCGCAGCACTGCTGTTACTGGACACGGTGGCTCTGCTTGCGCGGTCCTCCTGGGCATCATCCTCATCAACGTCTGGATCACAGTCTCTATCTTTACCAATTGCTTCTCTGTTGTATAAACAACCTAGAGGAATAGAGTGGGATTGTTGGCGTTCAATAAACAATGCCTAAACACTATGAACATTCATATAACAAAACTGTACATCGTTACAACAAACAGTTCTGGAATTCATGTTATTTCCAAGACTGAAGAGAGGTTACTATTATGATCAATCACATTAGGAACCACACGACTAAGTGAAAGATACCTAATGCAGAAGGTACATTGAAGGTTCTTGAATTAACAGCTGATCTGTTGTTTATTTCACACTCTGTGTTGAGGGGTCTGTCATCACGGTTGTTTGCTGCACACTGTGCACTGGCAACGCTGTTCATTTGTCCCCAGTTACTGGTCCGGTGCGGGTTTCTAATAATAATACGAAACAGCAATTACATCACTGAAAAGCAAACATTTCACTGAGGAAGGCAAGAAGAACTAGTGTGATAAGATCTTGCAGCGGGAAAACTTTCTAACCGTATGTTAGTGACGGGCTGAACCTCATCCTGCTCAGAGTCAGAGTCATATTCAGAATCTCGGCTCTCCTCCTCATCCTCCTCTTTAGTGTTTTCATTTACAGCATCTGCCATCATGTCAGACGTTTGCTCATAATAATGAACCAAATCACGCAACTCATTTAGCCTCTTTCGAACTTCTTTCAACTTTCTAAAAAGAGAAAGAAAAAAAATATATAAAAAATAAAAACGACACCTAAAGAAATCAATTCAAAATGTTACATTTCTCTCAGGAAAATATATTTCCTGTAGTCGGGTAGCAGCATGGGGTATCTGAGTTCATAGACAATGTATTTTCCTCCTGTGGCTGGGGATCAACAAGGAATCTAGAGCAACGCAGATGTTAGCCATACAAATAGATTTACCTCAACCTTCAGAACTGAAATCGGTGGACACAAAGATCGAATATTTTGGGGACGCACAGAAAAGCTACATAAAATTGTAACTGTGTAATAGTTTCCTTGATGTTGGTCATTTGGTAGTGAGAACTTGAAATACATACATCAGTTTTTCTGCCGGGTTTTGATTCTCTTCATCATCGCTTTCATTTAGAGATGCTACGGAGGCGGACGGATAAACGGCTGTGCTGTTGGCTGCTCTATTCTCTGAGATGAGAGGAACCGAGGCGGCTGAACCTATGCTTCTTTGATCCATGCTCCTATGTGGGGAGCCCGAGGCCATGACTAAAATAGAATTAAAATGCTGTATTTAGAGAGAGGAACAAACAAGTAAGTATTGTTGTGAGCTTGGGTTCATTCCTACGTCCCAAATTTTTACATCCATACACTTAAGAGGTTCAGTTGACTAAAGCAATATGCAATGTAGATGCATTAACCTTTTTAAACCTATACGCATGCTGGTCAAAGCCAAACTCTGTCCCCACAAATATAATCTATTGTGCCACTTACAGGTTGTGTTATTTAGATGATTATCATGTAGTTCTCCAAGAAGTGAGTCCATTTTCTGTTTCTTTTCGAGCAGTACCCCAACCTTATTGAACAGAGGGTCTTGTACATCTGAGAGAGGTTCTGATAAAGAGGAGTTTCTGCTTCGAGCAACTTCCCTTGCAAGCGAGAGGCTTTCTGCTTGTCTTCTGTTATCTGGTACAGGTGGACCCTGCAGTGTGAGAACAAAAATATCAGTATACATATATAGACACACAAACACACTGTTATATATATATATCACACCGTCCTGAAAAAAAGAAAGTACACCCTCTTTGAATTGTATAGTTTTACATAACATTTGCAACAATCATTGTTGAGTCAGCTATAGACTCCTCTGTATCCCAAAGTATTCTAGAGGCCATCTGTCGGAAAGCTAAAGCTTGGCCGAAATTGGGTCACGCACCAGGACAATGATGGCCTGTTAAAGTCCAGACCTCAACCTGATTACAATGATGTGGCTGTGTATAAACAAATGCCAACAACCTTTAACAAACCGAACTTTGTAAAGCGTGGGCCAAAATTCCTCCACAACTATGTGAGAGACTGAAATTCATACAGAAAAAAATTACTTCAAGTTATTACTGCTAAAGGTGGTTCTGCAAGCTATTAAATCATAAGGTGTACTTAGTTTTTCCAAACATGGCTTCTCCATTTCATCTTTTTTTGTTAAATAAATTTAAGCATGCATGGAACAGCTGCATAACCATCTTGAATCTAACGCAAGATATATATATATATATATATATATATATATATATATATATATATATATATATATATATATATATCTTTCCTTAGATCCCTACTATTTCTGATAGAAGGCTGTACAATTTAGCTACCACCTTCTCAAAAAAGTGAAAGAGACAAAAATAAGTTGAACTATGAAATTTTTTAATAAAGATGTGAATGGCCTTTTGTAAGAGCAAAAATGACACCTTTCTAGCAGACACGAGGCAAGGATAGTCAATGCTTGAGTCTCAAGTTACCATAGTTAAATATTTAGAAAACAAAAAAACAAGACACTAATAATTGTAGCATGCAAAGGCCATGGTCTTAGATGCGTTTATTTCATATATTTAAGTAGCACACTGTACCTGAGCATCATGCAGCTGGTTGTGAAAGCGCTGAATTAGATCATTTAGCTCTTCATTGAGTTCTGATGTTAAGCTTACACCAGACACACTTCCTGTAGTTTCAGTGATCACTATGGCAAAAATGTAAAAAAAAAAATAATTGGAAACAAGTTTACATAGAGAACAATAAGAACGTCATGCAGGAAGCAGAACATTTCATTATTTGCTTTTATGTCCACTAAGACAAGCAGTAGCTCAAACTTCCATTTCCTCCAGTCAGCTTATGACTAAACGCGTTCTAAACGCGGCCATAATATTACAGAGAATAACAAAGATGTCCGTGTTGATTTTCCACATCGCGGCATATCCGTGGACAGTTTTTTCAGCGTACTGGTTGTATTTCTGCGTAACATTAGTTCAAACGTTATTTACCGGATTCGTCCATGACAGCGATCGCTTGCTCTGCCTTGTGCTGTAGAGCGAGGAGAGCCGCCTGTCGTCCTTTCAGGGCCCGGAGCTGTTCTTGCTGCTGAAGCATCCTTGTTAATAAGGCGTGCTGTTTCTTCATGTTCTTTAGTTCCTCTTTGGCTTCTTGTTGAGGATCTACTGCCTGCGTACAACAAGACAAGAACTCATGACATGGCTTTTAAACCACCACACACACTGAAAGCTTTTCAAAATATCAAATACTTTATTTCTATGCAAGACCTGAATATAACAAATGTGTGTAATTCAACCCTGCCAAGTATTTTTGTTTTAGGCGTTTCCTGCATTACATAAGGCGATTCTTTAACAGACCTTAATAAAGGCTTCTCTGAAGTGTTCCTAGGTGCGTTGGGGACTCATTGACTTCACTATGCATTGTGAAGCACAACCCTACTAAGCCCCCTCTAACGAAATGGAGTCAGATGCCTGATGAGACCAAGGGAAATATTGAAGAGGCATCAAACAACGTAATGTTCCGCTTGCATAAGACCATTGAGGTTAATCTTTCAGAATGGATAGTCTGACTCAAAAGGCTCAAAGGAACACATAAAAACTACTATGATAAAAGCCCAGAAGAAGATAAGTTTCCTAGATTGTGCTCAATTCTGGGTCAGTTAAGAGATATCTCCTTTATTAAATAGTTTATAATAACTTAGATTTGACACCTGTAAATAGTGACAAGCTGTCATTTCAATATGCATAAAGCCTATGATTTCAGTGGGGTCCCCCTTTAAGTGTTCATGTTTGTTTTTCAAAAGCAGAATTTCTCACATATCCATTTGCCCCGTCCACCCGCCCCAGACAATCTCTGCAAGATGTTCTCCGCCTGATGTACTCCCCTCCGGCGCTGGCGTCTCTTCAGACCCACGTGCCATTGATTGCACTGCCATTGATTCCAATGGGACGACCATCCTGCCACCAACTGACTGCTTCAAGCATCAGGGAGGAGGGCAGCCTCGTCCGTGCCGGGTAAGCGCTTTGTGTCTCTATTTTGGAAGCATGCATATTAAAGTACTCATAGGTTACAGTAATATGCATTCTTCTATAGTGCCAGGGGGTTGTCAGGGACAGTAGATTGTCCTTTTCATTTGTATGAGAATTTTTTTAACCAATGTTTAAACGTAAAATAAAAGACCTCTCGCAAACTACAAAAAACACGAGACCAAGTAATGAAATTGTTAGATTTCTGTGGTTTCAGGGAAGCATCTCGTGCCATAATGCAACATGAATATGGTTTCTTCCTCCCAACAGAAACAAGAACAATTTACTTAATTCTACTTTTACAGAATGATATTTCCACAGAACTACCTATCAACCTATAAACTGACTGCAGATCATATAAAAAAAATAACTGAAGCAGAATAAAATATTTCCTGCTAAGAAGCAGTTTACTTATTTGAATAAAACTTGAGAAATCACAGACTTCAAGCGCATCTCAAATGTTGAGTCGTCTGGAAGCGGAATTAAGGGTTTTACTTCTGTACTTAAAACAACACATTACAGCTCGACAAAACACACACAATCACTTCAACAGTATTTATACACAGTGGTAGAGAAAGTAAAAAATGAGACGTTAAAACATGCACATATTATAAAATGCATTAATAATTCCCCGCAACACACGCGCTGAAGTGAGAACAGCTACAGTCAAAAAATCCTTTGAACACAAACCTAGAACACAGCTTGATTAATAGCTTTTTAAACCAAGGTGCAGTTTGCTAAACATAACCCTAAAAAAACAGTAGTTTCAGTCGATGTAAACAATTAGGAACTATAGCACATATTTGTGAATTTACGTTAAATACAACCTGTCAGGATGCCAAAGAAACACACATACACACACATATGTCAACACAAATCATCTATACATGTAAATGAACTCAGACTGTTATAAGCTTACTATAAAACTACGTTTGGCAGTTCAGGCGGTACTGCTCTAGCTTAAAAAAACAAAAAAAAAAACTATTACCAGCAAGCACTTAACTGAACTATAAAATTACAGCAATGACCGCTGAACTGGCGCAAAAATAAGTAGTAACGATACTCTACCCACTTGTGGAATAACAATAACCCCAGCACAGAACAACTCTACTGTTTGTAAAAAAGCCAATCTATTTTTTTTATTTTTTTTTTTTTATTTAGGGTTGAACTTGATGGACTTAGGTCTTTTTTTTTTGTTAACCTTATGCACTATGTAATTAAGTCCAATTTTGTTTTCTTCTGACTTCATGGCCTACACATATAAAAAATGTTGTGTGGTCTTTGTTTACAAAACTTTAAACACCGATAAAATCACGTGACAAAGTCCAGACATTACTTTTTTTCCCCCCTCAAATTTATGTATTTAAACACAAACGCCTAGGGACCTTTCTTTCTATCGATATCTACCTTGGTGTGTAATCCGCGGTGCTGAACACTACTGTTACTTGGCCGCATGGCCCTGCTACTCACAGGGAGCCTGTCATCTCTTGGAAATGCAGAAACCACAAACTTCACTTGTGAAGATGAGTTCCCTAGATTGTCCTCAATTCTGGGTCGGTTAAGAGATATCTCCTTTATTAAATAGTTTATAAGATGTTAGATTTGACGTCTACAGCCATATACACACATTTATTTACTTTTTAGATGTTACTATTTTGATTCAGATTTAAAAAAATCCTAGGTTTTCTTGAGCTCCTGCAATAAGGTCAATTCTAGTTGTCATACCCTCTGAACATGAAATATATATATATATATATATATATATATATATATATATATATATATATATATATATATATATATATACACACACACACACACACATATATATATATATACACACATACATATATATATACACACATACATATATATATACACACACACACACACACACACATACATATACACACACACATATATATACATACAACATACATACATACATACACACTCCTTACATGTAGTAAAACCGTTTATGGTACCTGCACTATTGGATCATTCAACGCTGAGTGTTGCAAATTTGTAATCAAGTTTTAGAGCTGTTGGAATAAGGGATCTAGATGTAGTCTTGTGCTAATATAACTAGTTAAAATGCACTTTGCCCGCATAAACGTTTAGAAGCTGGCGCTGCTGGAACATACACCGCATCTCCCAACATATATTTTCTGCGAGGCAACTTCTCCCTGCACTTCTCATTATTTCATTCTCCATGTATATCGCACAGGATTTTGACCACAAAAAAAAAAAGTCAATATAATCTGCCCTTAAATTCGGTGAGATAACAGTTATAGCATTTTGGGATCCGTCTCCTTAAAGGTATTACGTAAATAAACACCCCTAAGTCTTTCTATTAAAAAGGCTCAGTGACAAGAAAAAGAAAAATTAACAGGAAACTCCCGATTTTTTTACTAGCATCAGATTGAAAAGGAGCCTTTGAAAATATAGAGCCATTTTACTTTTATTTTAGTTTGCATAAATCAATATTTTCTAGACAGCTGTATGTGTATCTACTAGACAAATACCCTGACTCCTTATCATAATTCCTCATGGTAAATAGAACAGATTCTAATCACCCAGACACTGATGAGGACTAGTGAATGTCTATAAAGGAAAGGGGTTTAAGTGGACAAGGAGACCGTTTAGCATTTCATTAAAGAATCATCTCAGTGTGGTGTGTGAGCAGAGAAAGCAACCCAAGGAGCAATATAAAAAAGCCAAGTTTTCTTCAACACTAAGCTACATCATCGTATACGCCACTGTCTCTTTTTATATAAATATATATATGACTAAGACCATATTTGGCATCAATCGTTTCCTGGGAAGGGTTTGGGCATTAAAGCTGATAATTCAGAGGAAAATGATTTGCACTTCTCTCCCAGTCTTTATTTCATTGGACTCCTTCCTCCCCATGAAAAACAGTCTGTGTGTTAACTTCCTTTCATCAGCTTTCTTCTGTGCTCAGGTTACTTCCCAACCATGATCTCCTTCTCTCCCCTACACCCTTCTATCCACTTACATTGAAATACAAAGCTTCATGTGAAGAGAGTTTGATATTATTTCTACTGATCTGAAGTTCTTAAACCTGCTGATCACTAACAGGTATAGAGAGGACATGTAACTAAATTTCTGTCCGTGTACTTCTTGTCTATTACAGAGGTATTATTTTAGAAAGCATTATATCATTTCATGCCCCTTTTTGAATCTGAATGTCTCTTCTTTCTCTTCTTACCGTGGCATCTGAAGCCTCAGACTGCCCATCAATGTTTAAGAATGAGCTCTCTGCTACAGAACCAGATCCCACCGCTGACTCTACCGTGCGCCTTTCCTCCGCATTTCCACTACCCTGTAATATCGCATCGGCACAAATAAAGAGGGGATGGGGGGTCAAGAGCCAAGGAAATAAACACCAGGCAATATGACAAAGTGCAGACACATAGCATGCATCTGTAAAGAAGATAACACTTACAAGCATTTTCTGAAGGAATGTAAAGTAAGAGTTTTCCTGGACTTTCAGGAGGTCTATTAACTTTGATAATTGTTCAACATTTGTAGACCTTTCCTTTTTCTCAACAAGGTCATCTCTCAGGGAACTGGCCTTGATGATATACTCACGAATCTTTACAAGGCTACTCACAACCTACAGAAAAAGCATGAATTGCAGTAATCGCCCGTAAAGAATTAAGTTCCAGAGCAAAGACAGAAAAGTAGAAACATACATACATACGTGTGTGTGTGTGTGTGTGTGTATATACGTATATATATATATATATGTATATATATATATATATATATATATATATATATATATATATAATTATATACATAGGGATTGACAAACCCCAGGAGCTATGGTTCCAGAAAAAGTTACTGCTGGAAATAATTCAGGAAAATAATTGGTTTTTATAACACCTTCTAGTATTTCTTAGCTGTGTTTCCCTCACAACGCAATTAATGGGATAAATTATGTTTCTAATTTCCGTGCAGTCCTTGCATGTATTGTACCCACTCGTCTATATTGTAAATAGTGATATTTAGACTTTGCCTGTAACAGTATACGGTAAGAAGAACATATTACCTGACTTCTATCAATCGCAGCTTCTTCTTCACCATCTTCCTCCACAGAAGCCTGATAATTCCGGGCAAAATCTTTATTGGGGGCTATGGTGAGAAAATCCTTGGGTAAGGTGCTGGCACTACTTTCCTTCTTTGGGGGGCTTAGGGAAGGAGAAGCCTTTTCTTTGTTGGTGTTTAGCTGTAGCGGAAGGAAGTTGAACGGCTTGCGAGCTTCACCAATCTGCCGTTTGTTATTTGCTGCTGTCACCCTGCCTTGGGAATCACTTCCAATGCTCTGCTGTTAGGAGAAAAAGGTAAATTTGATGTAAAATATCAAGTATAAAGACTTAAAACTATAATGAATTTATCAAAAAGGCTTAATCTGTCCTTTTTGTTTAGAATCGGTGCTACTCTACCAGTAGTGTCTGGTTTCAAAGTAAGAGACCATTTTGCATCGAAAGAAGAGAGCGTGTCAGGTACAGAGCTTTCCATGAACGTGCCTAAAGTCTCGTAATAACTGCCAAAAAGCAATCCATGAATCTGAAATCATATAAAAATAATCCTGGGTACTGTCTGCTGCAATGTAGGTTACTGTTGACAAAAACCTGTTTTTCTGTCATTTTGGTCTAATAAACTTCCATTATGCGCAGTCCAGGCGGCTGCTCGTGTGACCAGGCATGTGATATTTGGGTGACGTTCCCTGCTCAGCGGATACTTTACGGTGACGCTAATGAAGTCTGTTCCTCCACAGAGGTTTAGTATAGCGTCTGCAATTCATTTACACGAACCGCTACGATAACGAGTCTAGTAGATTGGGTTAAGGTAATAGACGTAGCTCACAAGCAAATGGCTAACATGGAAGCTGAAAACTTTGTTTGCTCAAACTAACACTAACCGTTTTAAAAAAAGAAAAACAGCACAATATTTAGCAAAAAAAAATTATTTTTAAGAAAGCTGGCCGGAGTTCACTTTTAAAAGAGAAAATACAATATTTCTAGAAGTCATTTTTCACTTGGTACTTGTAATGAAGCATCTCAGTAAGAGTTTTCCTTTAATGAAGAACTGTTGTAATGTCTGCCCGCATTGTCATACCATTACATTAACCCATTACGTGTACGTTTACCATTTAAAGGTAAATTGTGAGATTTGGATTAATGACAGGCCCATTTTAAGAAATTCATGGAAATATAGAAGCATACCTGATCTAAATCCCCAAAATTTATTTTCTGTTTGAGCCTTTCCAATTCCGCCTGTTCTGGCACAGACATTTGAGACACATATCTGGTGTGTGGAAAAGTGTGCGGCGTTCTAGTCCTCCTTCGTCCAACGCCAGGGGTAGATTCGGGAGAGATGGAGTTTGTAAGTCTTGTTTCACACTCTGCTCCAAATCTTTTCTTGTTCTTCTCAGATGACCTGTTGGCCTTTTTCTGTCCACTCCAGCTCTGAGGGAAAAAACAAAACCATACTAAATTAGGGTTGTGTTGGTAAATCGCTACCGACTGTATGATTCATATAAGTTTGCCTGAAATCAATTTGTTTGCGTTTATAGAGTACTGTGCAAAAGTTTTAGCCAGGTGTGGAAAAAATTATGTGAAGTAAGAATGCTTTCAAAATAGACATGGTAACACGAAAAAAAATCTACGTCTTGCATGACCACCGTTTTGCTTAAAATAGCATTGATTCTATTAGGTACACTTACACAAAGTCAGGGATTTTCTAGGCATATACAGTTAGGTATATAATTAAACAACTATATCAAACAGATGCCAACGATCAGCAGTTTAATACAGGGCTTGACAAACACCAGGGTTTTGTAGGGCTGCCATCACAAATCCGGCACCCTATGCTTTCCTGTGGGGGCATGGAGTGGCGAGGGGTCACCTAACATGCATTGTGTGTCCCCACTGGGAGCCTCACAGCACTCGCCTCACCATGGCCCCCACAGGAAAGCATAGGGTGCCGAATTTACGATGGCAGAAGATAGGCAGTGGGGAGAAGGAGAGGTGTGTATACTAGTGTCAGTAAGTGTGTATGTATGTAGGGCTGCAACTAACGATTATTTTAATAATCGATTAATCGGCCGATTATTTTTTCGATTAATCGATTAATCGGATAAAAAAAACAATATGCAAATTTTTCGTTTATTTAAAAGAATTTAATGAACTGGATGTTAAAAAACAACTTAAAATTTACATTAACATTCTTATTTTGTTATGATGTAATAAAAAACAATATTTTCAAAGTACAAGAACCCAAACACAATATTTATGAAACAAAATAACCCCAAACATTCTGAAAAGAGGTGGACTATTACTGTTCAAGAAACTTTGCCCCAGCACTTTGCACTTTGCACCCAGCACTTTGCACCCAGCACTTTGCACCCAGCCCTGGCACTTTGCACCCAGCACTTTGCACCCAGCACTTTGCCCCAGCCCTGGCACTTTGCACCCAGCACTTTGCACCCAGCATTCAGCACTTTGCACCAGCACTTTGCACTTTGCACCCAGCCCTGGCACTTTGCACCCAGCCCTGGCACTTTGCACCCAGCACTTTGCACTGTGCCCCTGCACCCAGTCTCTAACTCTGCCCTGCACCCAGCCCTGCCCCCACATTCTGCCCTGCACCCACTCTGCCCTGCACCCACACTCACACCCTGCCCTGCATCCCCACCCCCACTCTGCCCTGCACCCAGTCTCCCACTCTGCTCTGCACCCACACTCACACCCTGCATCCCCACCCCCACTCTGCCCTGCACGCAGTCTCCTGCCCTGCACCCCCCACCCCCACTCTGCCCTGCACCCCCAACCCCCACTCTGCCCTGCACCCCCACCCCCACTCTGCCCTGCACCCACACTCACGAACCGCTCTGTGCGAATGGAGCCACTCGCACAGAGCGAACCGCTCTGTGCGAATGGAGCCACTCGCACAGAGCGAACCGCTCTGTGCGAATGGAGCCACTCGCACAGAGCGGTTCGCTCTGTGCGAATGGAGCCACTCGCACAGAGCGAACCGCTCTGTGCGAATGGAGCCACTCGCACAGAGCGAACCGCTCTGTGCGAATGGAGCCACTCGCACAGAGCGAACCGCTCTGTGCGAATGGAGCCACTCGCACAGAGCGAACCGCTCTGTGCGAATGGAGCCACTCGCACAGAGCGAACCGCTCTGTGCGAATGGAGCCACTCGCACAGAGCGAACCGCTCTGTGCGAATAGAGCCACTCGCACAGAGCGAACCGCTCTGTGCGAATGGAGCCACTCGCACAGAGCGAACCGCTCTGTGCGAATGGAGCCACTCGCACAGAGCGAACCGCTCTGTGCGAATGGAGCCACTCGCACAGAGCGAACCGCTCTGTGCGAGTGGAGCCACTCGCACAGAGCGAACCGCTCTGTGCGAGTGGCTCCATTCGCACAGAGCGATTCGCTCTGTGCGAGTGGCTCTGTGCGATCCGTGCACATAGACATGAAGAATACTTACCTCCGGAACGCGTCACATCCGTCACGTAGCTAGAAGGCGGAGACTGCAGAGCGTGTAGCAGAAGCGGGGAACGCTCGCGGAGGTAAGTAAAAGGAGCCGAGTGCTCCAACAACGAATTGATCACTCGATTAATCGATAACGGAAATCGTTATCGATGATTTCCGTTATCGATTATTATCGATTTTATCGATTCGTTGTTTCAGCTCTATATGTATGTATATTTATAGTGTTGGAGTCAGTCAGTATATGTATACAGTAGTGTCAGAGTCAGTGTATGTGTGTAAATGTAAAGTGCTGGAGTCAGTGTGTATATGTGTATACTGTGTTAGACTGTGTAGTTTTATATATGTATAGAGTGCGTGTGTGTGGTACTAACGTGTATGGTGTTGTTTATGTTACAGTATGGCAATACCATGAGTGTGTATGTCAAATAGAATATTTCCACCTATCCACGTGTGACTTGACAGTGAATAGACAATGATAAAGCAAAGGCTTAAGTCAAGGAGCTTATAAAAAAAGTACCAAATTGTTTAGTCTGTCTTCAAGGGACTCGTGGCTCCAGTTAGGTAGATCCAGATCGCTGTTCACCTCCTCAGGTGCACCGCCTCCGGTAGCCATGATCAAAAAAGCAGTTTCCTGTGAGATAGAATACAAAAACTACAATGAATAAGCTTAAAGCAACACCGCTGGGCAAATCCAGGAGGCAGGTAGCTTTGGATATTTTTTTTTATCCAACAGCTACATAGTCCAGGGCTCGACAAATCCCAGGCGCCAGGTCGCCATGACGACAGAGAATTTTGTCCTGGCGTCTAGGTTTAGTCAGCCTCTTAAATCCAGAAAAAATTGTGGATGTAAGAGGCTGAGTCACCACACGGGGGCGCTGCTGCTGCTGTCTGCCCAGGAGTCTGGGCAGACAGCACTGCCACACAGGGCCCGCCCCCGAGCCTGAGATCACTCCCACGGAGTGATCCTGTACGCTGAAAACACGGTTGCTGGAAAACCAGCAATCGTGTTTTCAGCTGCCACAGGCAGCTTCAGGGAAGGGGGTTGTGTGTTGATTGGGCCCCCACACAAGTGTGGGGACCTGACCCAACACCCCCCCTGCTGCCTGATCGCTCCATGAGAGCGGCAGTGCAGCGTTAACCCCTTCAATGCCGCGGCATTTAGGGGTTAATTCCGGATTTGTACGGGGCTCTGCTGCTGGTGGTCTGCCTGGAAGCCCACCAGGCAGACCAGCAACAGCAAAAACGAGCCCCCACAAGCCCTTTGATTCCTGTAGGCATGGAAGCCTACAGCAGTCATCAGAGAGACTCCGCCTGCAATGGCTGACAGGGGGAGAGGGTTCTTTGGTCTCCCCATGAGTGTGGGGACCTGACACAACACCCCCCTGCTGCCTGATCGCTCCATGAGAGCGACAGTGCAGCGTTAACCCCTTCAATGCCACAATTGTGTATGACACATTCGTGGCATTGCAGGGGTTAACATTTGTCCCCACAAGCTTGTGGGGACTAAATATCAGTCAATGCTGTGCTGTACTCCAATGGAACATCAGCATCGAAAGAGTTAAAAAAAAAAATTAATACAAAAAAAAAAAAAACAGCTCTGACCTGAAAGTCCAGGGTGCTTCCAGGTCAAACGCTGTGAGTTTAGTAAGTGGGCTGATGATGATCAGACCACTCCTGACCAACTGTTAGTTTAAAAAAATCCTGGCTCCTAACTTTTTTACCTGGCGCCTAGATTCACAACAAATTTGTCAAGCCCTGACATAGTCTATAGTGAAGATCTGCCTCTCGGAAACTCTGATCAATATGGAGAATGCTTATCACACAGCGGCCACATGTTCACATGTACCCAATGTATTCCGTTCCATTAAAACGTCTCACACAAAGTTGACTGTTTAGAAAACCTGACAAACTCTGGTCTGTTGTCCCTCATGAATAAGGTAGTATTATCTGCAATTACCGTATTTCCCCATGTATAAAATGCACCTTTTTTAGAAAAATGAGGTGTCTAAAAATTAGGTGTGTCTTATACAGTGGTGGTAGATTTTTTTGTTTTCGTTTTTTTCTTTTTACTGGAAAGGGGACCTGCTGTTTACCTGTGTTGCTCAGCAGCGTCTCTTAATCCGTCAAGGCGAAACAGTGGAACCCAGTGGAGTCACGTGAATGCACATCGCATCACATGACCTCGCTCAGTTGCTGTTCGAGCAACGCAGAGGGAAACAGCGGCCCCCATGGAAGTCTGGGAGCGGCACCAGAAGATCTGCAGTTCAGGTAAGGCAGGGAGGGTTAAATGAATGAGAGAGTGTGTGTGTGTGTGTGTGTGTGTGTGTTAGCATGGAACCGTGTGTAGGGGGCACAGGGAGGATGAGAGTGATGTACATGTACTGGCTGCCTGAGCATCATAGGAGTGCGATTGCTTACAATTGCTAGCAGCTAACATCTATCATACTCATATCATTCCCAGGCAGCCAGTACAATAACTTTATGTAATATATATTTTTTTAAAATTTCAGCCCCCAAAATTAAGGTGCGTCTTATACATGGGGAAATATGGTATATCTGAGGTTATAGCTACCCTAACAACTAGTCAATAATACATGATATATAAAATTTTAACTCATCAGCACCCATAAATAAATGGTTTATACAACCTCCTGCGTTAAGGATCTAACAGAACAAACACTGGATCTAACAATGATCTGTTTACCTGAATGAGCCATTGAGCTATTCAAATAGCTAACAAAATAAACCCTCCATGCAAAGAATGACACCACCACTTGTATATTAGAATAATAATAATAATAGCATATTAGATCTATGAAGGTGTCATGCCTGCTTGCTATCTATATATCAAAAGCAATAAAGTAATGTCAAGGAATTATTACACAGACACCAAAAAGAAATTAAGATAGCGGCCCCCATGGCGGGTCTTTAAATCATATATCATTCCAAACTGTAAACTTAAACGCAACAATTTATGGAATGTGATTTATAGAATACTAAATGTTAGCTTTCTTTACATAATTTCCCCAAATCTTTTTTTTTTTCATCTATTTTTATCCACCTCCAGGCATGTGTGTAAATATAGGAGGTACGATAAAGTCTGAAGTTTTACAGAATTCCCTTCAGTTTCTCTGTAAGGGTCGTGTGTTCAATTAGTGAGCAAGATCACAGCAACCCCATCACACATGTGCTGATCCCAGTCACGATACTGCGTTGGTGCATTACAGCACGTACTATACCAGCGTATTAATAACAAATCACTAGCCGCTTTGCCCGTAAGGGACGACGATTCACTGACTAGGTATCATTAACAAAGAAAATCATATATTCTAATTTAAAATCCAACTCGAGCCATTATAAGCACTCTAAATAATGCAATAGCCGAGAGGTCCCTTTAATTGTCGTAGTGTCCCCTCAGGTATACCCGCCAGGTATTTTCCATACGCAGCCACATGATTACTTGGCAGCAGCCGTGTGATCGTTTCAGCGGCACGGATAGACCCTGCAGAAGGTTCTCTCTTGTTAAGTGCTTTTATTTATTTTTTTACTTTTTTAAAGGTTTAGTATGCATGTTCCTTTGGTCCCTTTAAGTTCATGTTTTGCGTTAGGATACATTTACAATGGCTCAACCAGCTTCACTATAGTTCATTAATATAAAAATGCATATTAACTTAAAAGTATATTAATCGCTTAAAACCAGCACAGAGCGTTGCACGGTAAACTTTCGCTGGGCACTGTTTGCTATTCTCCAAAATGGCTGAGGAAAGTGTTTACGGTTCCCATAGCAACAATGTCAGGGAACGTGTACAGTGCTAAACTGCTAAAGACCCTTAACAAGTAAACCGTGTCCGTGATGATATAAGAAGAGATCACGGATTACCACAGTACGCACACGGAGCTTGATTTCCGAACGGAAGACAGTCTGCAGGGCTTAGTTATCACACACAGAGCACAGCCGGTGCACCTGCACAGAACGCACGCAACACAAAACGGTTCCACACGCGACAGCTTACCAGACTTACCTACGCAGACTCACCGGCTGCCTTACCGCTCAATATACAGTTACCGGACAGAAACGGAGCTGGGTTTACAGGCGGAAAGCCGACGTTCTCACGGCTCTGGCTGTACGCGCACAGGGGGAGGGGCTTCACCGATCCGCCTTCCGCCCGCGGGGACAAACAGCTTCGCCAGGAAAACGCGCGCCACATGCCGCGAAATCCCGCCACGCTGAGGCGCTAACAGTAACGGACAGACTAGTCACCGCTTAGCCTCAAACACAATGCTGACACTCTTGGTTGTTCATTTACGTGATGCGGGGTCACGTCAGACTTGCTACACCTCGGGTCCAACCAGAATACCTTGCTTTTGCCCCGTTGATAACGGTCGGCCGCATAACGGAATGAAAATTGGCATGGCAGCGATAAGACATTACCGTAACCGGAGGTCTTATGTCTGCGATCCAAACGGGTCCCGATTACACAGGTTCTGGGCAGTAATAAAGACACGCAATGGGCTCTATTCGCTCGGGCTTCAACTCCTTGACTTCTCTTCTCAGCGCTGGTCGGTGCCGCCGGTCCCTGCATTAAGAAGCGCTGCCCTGCCCTTGTACGATTCATAATTTAACGGATGACAGCTACATTATACAAGGCGATCAAATCGCTTCCCGCAAACAGTATCACAAGCAGTAATACTTACTGTATCTTTCATGCAATTTCATTAATTGTTCGATTATAAGACGACTGTACAAAAAGTAAAAAAAATACAAGTGTACAGAAGGGCCCTTTCATTGAAAGCTAAGTTGGTTCTATATACTGCATGGTGAAGTTTCCCGAAACCGGGTAGGCCCTTCATAATGCATACTAAAATCACAGAGTCTGACCACGACTCATCCGCCAGCCCACTCCCACTAGTGAATAAAGCCCACAGCTTGCTAAAGCCTGGAAGGGGAAACTTTTCTTTGAGAATTAGTTATTTCTACGGTAAAGTGGTTTAGCACCGAAGGACACCTGATTTCAGCGTATTCTGTTCCAATAAACGTCCTTTATGTGAAGAACAGGAAGCTGCTATTGCAGGCAGTGAAGTGATATTTAGGGTATTTTCCTTAATACCTCAGAACTGATGGCTCCCCCGATAAACACTTCCTGTTGCCCACATGAGATTGAGTTTCAGTGCCTTGCGTCATCATACAATTCCCCCACCACTCACCCAGACCTCCTTTAACCTATTGCACCCACTGCTTATTACTAGGGAGAATGCACAGTATAGCCACCAACAGCTCATGCGCAGAAAGCACTCCCATTGATTTAATCAGGATCACTTTGCGGACACAGAGAATATCACTGAAGGGGGCGGCAGGCAGCAGCGGTTTAGTCTTTCTTCAGGTAAAGAAACTGCATACTAAAGTACTCACAGGGTACATTCAAATATATTATTTCTTGGTTGGAATGTGTGGGCATTCCGAGCCATTCTTTTGTTAACGATAAGGAGTTGTGGTGTTTGTCTTGGAAATTAGAGTAAGACAACACAGCCAGACACAAAAACGAATAATGTGCAGCTGATACTACTAATATAGTCAATTCAAAGAATGTATACATACACGTCCCAATGTTTTTTACATATCAGGACGTAATGACAATCATCTGTTTCTTAGCAGGTCTAAAATTAGGTAAATACAACCTCAGATGAACAACACATGGCATATTATACCATGTCATGATTTATTCAACAAAAATAAAGTCAAATTGAAGAAGCCATGTGTGAAAAACCAAGTACACTCATGCTGGTAATCAAATCCCCTTGATTAATTGATAATCAGCCGAGATTTAACAGTTTGCTGGTCTGGAGAATTCTGGTGAGAATTCCCAGAGAAGCAATTGTCGCTGCTCCACTTCTCTGGTTCAAGACCCGATTACTCTGGGTTGTGGGTTGACATGCCATTGGTGCTTCCTGCTGACATCAGTGGGACTGGCTGCTTCCCGCAAGGGAAGACTCCGGGTGGCCGGAGCTAAGAAGTTCCCAGGTATGGTTTTACGGTCATTGCCAAACAATTTAAAGTCTATCATTCTACAGCGAGAAAGATTATTCAAAAGTGGAAAACATTTAAGACAGTTGCCAAACTTCCCAGCAAATTCACCCCAAGGTCAGACCGTGCAACGCTCAGAGAAGTTACGAGTTACATCTCGGATTCTATAGGCCTCAGTCAGTGTGTTAAACCTTAAGTTCATGACAGTACAATTAGAAACAAATGAAGTCGCTCAGCACTCCAGTAGTTAAATGAGGTGTTTTTAATTCAGCAACAAGGGCAACGTTTCGACCTTACGGTCTTTATCGAGCCACTATCTCTACATTAGTACAATTAGAAAGACTTGACAAGTATGGTTAGTTTGGAAGAGTTGCCAGGAGAAATCGTCTTCTCTCTAAAAAGGAACATTGCAGCACGGCTTAGGTTTGCAAAGTTGCAACTGAACAAACTACAAGACTTTTGGAACAATGTCCTTTGGATGGACGAGACCAAAGTGAAAATAAATGTTAGTCGCAGCCCCGACAGAGGAGTTCATGGTCAACTGTGAAGTATGGTGGAGGGGTGATGATTTGGGCTTGCAGTGATTAAGATGACCATGAACTCCTCTGTCGGGGCTGCAACTAACATTTATTTTCATAATCAATTAATTGGCTGATTATCTTTTCGATTAATCAGACGAAAAATGTAAATTTTTTTTTATTTATGTAAAATAATTTAACGAACTGTGTATTAAAAACAGCAGAATAAAAAAATTAAAATTTACATTTACATGTCATTATACTCTGTACACACAACGCTCATCTATCACAATGACATTTCTCTAAACGCCTTCTTATTCAACTATGACATAATAAAAGCTATATTTTAAGGGGGTACAAGAACCCAAACACAATATTTCTCAAACTAGGTTTTAATACCTAAAAATATGAAAAACTGATTGAGAAAAAGGCATTTCTTGTTTTTATTTCCTTTTACTTGCCAACCTTCCCCCTACACAAATCTGACTCCACATATGCTTTAAAACCCCTACATATGTCTTATACCTCCTAATATGCCACTCTGCCCCCCCCACCCGATATGCCTTATAACCCCCCAGACTTACCCCTGTGCTCCAGACTCCCTTGTGAGATGCGCGCAGACAACCTCTGCTGCTGCCCACCCGCCAGGGCTTCTATGACTGAGCACGGAAGGTCATGTCTGGCAGCAGCAGAGGTTGTCTATACGCATCGCACAGACATCCACCGTTTGCCAGAGAGGAGGATACAGGTCCCATACAGGGGTCTGGAGATCTGTATCTTACTCTTATAGTCCAACCTCTATTACACAAAGCCCATATAGGACACCGTATGACATCTCTCATCACCCTAATGTGCAGAGACGACATTCTCCCACGGGACAACTGTCACTTTTTTTGGAAACATTTACTTCTTGTGCACAGGTGATGAACAAAAGTAAAAAGTTGTCATCTACGCTTTAAACTCCATTTATTGGATAACAAACATTAACTACACACGACTTCCAGCAAGGAACGCTCGCTACACAACTTACACGCATCCCCAACACCTCACACGTTACTACTATAACGCCCAGCCTTTAAACGACGGGAACGCAGCTCTGAATCTCCCAATAACTCGAAACAATTAGATTCTACAATCCTTGCGACTTTCTTGCAGCTGTTCTGTTCCTAGCCATCCATTACTAAAGCAACACCAAGCTTGGCTTTGTCTGAATTCATACAGGTTCTGGACAGGACTGGTGACGAGGTGGGGAAGGGGGTATGGGGTATATATTGGGTAATCCATTGGGGTCTGTAACCATAAAAGGGTTAATATACATGGCAGAGAAATGAGTAACTCAGGTAAAGTCATAGAGTAATCCGGCCTCAGGTTCGCTGGATTCAGTTCGCAAAACGAGCTTCCACTGCCGGAGATGTCCCGCCGGTGCCAACCAGACAACATTTACAAGATGGAAACAGCAACAAGTGTCTATCCGTTTGCTATAAATAGCATAAGCGTTACTTGTCTGCCCGTTTTATGTTCGTTTTACACGCGCGGGTAACCTTTTGACAAACCGGCTGCGAGAATGACGCCGCCTGTTAACCCGCAGGTCCCACTACCGGTTCATCGGCCAATCGCGGCCCTCCCGTTAAAAATCGCTATTCTATCACTAGCAGAACCAGGCCTATTAATACAATGTCTGGATCACACTGCCTCACTCTATAGACGAGTGCTGGCCCGTGGCCCTGGCCACCAGTACGCAGAATACCAACGTACATGTTGCCTGCATCTCCACACATAGCAACGCACGTCAGATCCGCGCAGACAGACGCACAAAGCAAACCCTGCTACTCACAGGCGCCAGAAGACAGACTGTAGCCGGACACCAGCAGTTACCGCACGCCTGGACCAACACTGGTTTACCCTGCACAGGTTTCGGAATTTCAGTCCTCTCTCGCAATGTTTACCGCTAGACGATTACAACAAGCGCCACATTCCCGCCTCCTCTATCGCCATTTTAGTTACGGGCGCGTTACCTTGCGCGCGACGGCAAAACCACCGTTACCCCGGTAACGAAGGAAGCGCGATGGTCAGTAACAGGAGGGCGGGAAAAACGCGTGGCGTCACCGCCAATAACTTTGCCTCAGCGTGGAGTGAGGCGCGCCGCCTAGTTGCCAACTAGCATGTTGTTTATTGTACTTGTGCATTATCCGGCCGCCATCTAGTGTCCGATCTGGGCTTCTGCTGCCGAACCCCCAGACCACGAACACAGGTCACCGACTCTATTTAAGGCCCACAGGCAATGCATTTACAGACTTGGGGGCCCATAAAACTTAAGGTCTATGTGAATAGTAATGGGGGTCTCAACAGACCTCCATCCACTAATGTTTACATGGTGTGTTTCACACACACCATGTAAACACACACAACACACACAAGGCTTCCATTCATGTGTAGTAAAGTAAAAAATAAATCCGCAAAAAGTTATCCAGCAGCAATCTGGATTGCTGTGAATGATAGTTCACCTACACGAGGCAATCAAGTGAGACTTATTTTTAATGAATGCCTCGTGTTCTCATGCCTCCCAACAATTCAAAACGTGAAAGAGGGAAACTTTTTTTTTAATCGCTCTCGTGGAACTCATCAATACAATTGCACTTTACAATGCCGCGCTTGCATCGCTACTTAAAACACGCTACATTTTTGTCAGCACAGTCATGCATATTAAAAATAAAGAACACATCGAATTCCCATGAGGCTCAGCCAGACATACTACGTCCATGATGCTGGCTGAGCATCATGGGAAGTGCAATTAACAGTAGATGTTAGCTGTGCATTACAATTCCCATGATGCTCAGCCAGCCAGGTCCTACATCGTGGGAGTTTAAATTCACAACTAACACCTGTCATATGATCTGCTGTTTACTACAGTTCACATGAGGCTCAGCCTGACATACTGCTTCCATGATGCTGGCTGAGCATCATGGTTAGTGCAGTCAACAGTAAAGCTGCAGGTGCTAGCTGTGAACTACAATTCCTATGATCCTCAGCCAGCCAGCCAGGTGTCCACCATAATGCTGACTGGGTATCATTGGAACACCAATATGTGTTCAGCAACATCTCCCAAAGATACCATCCATGCATGGGTTTGTCTGGTTTTTGTGGGTTAAAAGGCAGCATTTGGGAAGTGTGCTTTGTTCCCCCCATTTTGGTCAGTTTGTGCCTATGTCCTATCTTTGAACCCGGCCACTCCAATTTACCCCATCAAACCATTCGGTATTTGAAATGCGTTTACTTTTTTTTGGAAGACACAGCGCTAATCCCCCCCCCCTCCAGCTATAACAAAACAACTAGCATATATAAATCACAGATGAGATACCAGATCGATAACCTTATGTTTCAAGGGTTTGGAGTTTTGAATTTGGGCCTTCAATCACAATTTAGTTGTGTCTGCAGATTATGTTCCAGGAGAAGTAAACAAATTATCAGCTGCACAGAAATTACTCAAGCAGGTGTTACACTCGACAACCTACTGTATTTTCTAAAAAATAAAATTGAATGCGCATTAGGTCAGAGATCCATATATCTTTTGGTTTCTCAAATATCAGCCCAAACAGGACATGGTCAAAGGGAGCATTGTGTCAGAATGCCCTCTCCTTTCCATGGACAGTCCTGAGAGGGTTATACAATTTCCCCCTCCATCTTTACTGATGAGAGTTCTGATGAAGATCATATCAGTGTGGAGGACCTTGTCTAGATGTCCCCAAAACCTTGATATCCTCTGATTCAGACAATGATCAAAAGACCCAAGATACCATGAGGCCTAATAGCTGATTGCTTTCAGAAGATAAGAGAGCACCTAATGAATCTGCCCCCTTTAATGTGAATTGTAATGACGCCAGACTTCTAAGAGACCCTGAATTCTTAGCATGGGACAGTCTATTAATCTATTTATCTAGGCTTGAGAGTTTTTGTCACACAAATTTCAAGATAGTCTGGCTGTATGTTCCATAAAATAATATGGTTCAGCTTTAAATTTTGTAATTCCAGACATCAGCAAGAGTATTCTTTATCTATGTCTGATAAAAGGGGTAGTGTTATGTATTTTACCAAAACATTCATCTACTTGGGATATTAAACCCTTGTACCCACTGGTAGATCACTTGCACAGCAGTCTCCCCTTGAGGTCAATTGCCCTAATTTGATGTCTGACAAACCTTTGTAAGATCAGCATACCCCCAACATTTTTGGTGTCCAAAGTGGGACACCTGTGTTTAGGTAGTGGCAAGGGGAGGATGGGTCTTAGATGGGGGCAGGGTAGGAGACATGACTAACCGCCCACCAGCACAAGGTTTTTACAGCTCCCTAGGCCAGTCAGGGGAAATCAGAGCACCTGGTCAAATGGCCCATTCTCTTCATTGCCCACCAAATTGGGACAATGGAAGCAGCTCTGCCGGACAGTTTGACAGTGCTCGGAAATTTGTGAGGTATGCGTTTGCTATTGGCTTCCTTTGCTAGACCATTGTTGTCTGTTTGTGACTGCTGTTCTTGTCTTCCTCTGACTTTATCGACTTGCCCTTTTGTACCTGTGTTTTTATTACACCACATGGTTTCTAGACTCTGTTTAAGTACACGTCTGGCTCCTTTGGTACTGTGTTCTGCTCCCACATTCCATGTATGACCCTGGCTTGCATTGTGACTCTGATTTGTACTCTGCCGATTCCTTGGTGTTTCCTGCATTGACACCCTGTTACACCCTCATACACATGCAGATGGCACCCAATAGAAAACCTAAGATGTCTGCAGACGGCCATTTTCAGTAAGAGGCATAAGCTTTCAGCTGCTTTGCGCAGGGTCCTAGAGGTCCATCCCCGCACAAACACCCCACTCTAACCTAGCGAACCTGGTGAGAGAACTCTATTGTTCCTGTTGTTTGTAAAACAAAAATATTAAAACAAATTAAGAAAATAAAATAATTCTATGTCTGGTCCTTTAAGTACACAATGATATACTTAATAATGTGTGTGTATATGTGTATATGTATATATATATATATATATATACACACATTCAGGTACCTTTTACATTGTTATTCTGTTTATCTCCTGGCTTTATATACACACTTTTTTTGACATTTTTATATTTCCTCCATGTGATTGTAATTTTCACCATCACGTTATGAGTTCATATTGTCATGAGTCAGAGGCCAAGAATGTTTTGGATTTCACATACTGAATCCAGATATCGTCCAATGTTGCTAAATCTAAAGCACAGAGAAGAACTCTTTGGGAAGACAGGACAGTAAATTCTGCCCACAGGTAAGCCATGTTTTCTTTAAGCTTAGTAAACATGTGTCACGTTCAAGGATACATTGTTCAGACTTGTTTTCTTGTGTGTTTTACATAGACCAAAATTAATTAGAAAATATTTTGGCTCACAAAAATCTGTGGTGTACTTTCACCGTAATGTGCTGCAAATGTTAAAATCCAGTATGTACAGGGTGAGGAGCACGTTAAACAGGAAATTCCTGGGCGCATTGGTCTGAATACTTTACCAGTGAAATCCTGCAATCTTCGATCCCTGAAAAACATCTGACTACTTTATGAAAACTGATCTGTTTTCACAAAAGTCTGGGTTTAGTTCAGTTTAAAGAGTCGGACACACCTAAAAGTGTTTCAATTAGTCTTAAAGACCCAAAGTTAAATAAAGAGAACTAACATGCGAAGCAAAAGCCTGGGAAGTTGAAAATATGAATATTGCAAAACAAAATTGAAAGCATATGAACAAGTACAGAATTTCTAATCCTGTGATGATTACCAGATGGTATTGCTTCTTATTTGTAGTGATACCACATGAGGAGTAAAGCACTGTGCACAATTCAGTTCCCTGTGTTTACATGCTTTAACACTCATTCTAGGGCTCTGAAGTAGCAACTTTTATGTGTACACTAGGTGTGCATACTTCCCAACTATCTCACCAAGCTGCCCCACTGTTCTGCTTTTGCAAGGAGTGGGGTCATGGGCTGGTTGGGGAGATGTTCTGACCTCCCCTGACAGCAGGCCTAGGGAGCTGTAAAAATGATGGACGTCTGTGATTTTGTAGCACATACCTCAATCTTAGCTTCCACATGGCCACTTTGTGACTCTCTGAAGCTGATCGCCACAAGGTGGCTCTCCAGGTACGGTAGATAGGCAAGCCCTGCTTCTCCCTGCCTCTACCAACAAAAATGTTCCAGTTTGGACAACCAAAATGTTGGAAACTAAGCAATTACAATATTAGCACCAACAAGGTGGAAACTGACATTTTTAGCATGTGTTATTATACTACTGGACCTTTCTGCTGCTTTTGACACTGGGGACCACCCTCTTCTCCTTCTAACTCTTCACAATCTTGGTCTCTGGGACACTGCTCTCTCCTGTTTCCTACCTTTCTGAACATACGTTCAGTGTCTCCCTCTCCAGTAACACTTCCCCCCACCTCCCCTCATTCCAGATACTCCAAGGCTCAGTTGTAGGACCCCTTCTCTTCTCACTTCACACCATCTCACTTGGCAAACTCATCCCAACCTTTGGCCTTCAACTCCACCTGTATGCTGATGACACGCAAATCTATGTATCTTCTCTAAAACCCTCTTAGATAGTGTAGCTAACTGCCACATCCAGTCTGTATGAAAAAATCTTAAAAACATCTTAACAAACCTTGCCCCGCATTCATCCTTTCCTAACAGAAGATGCCACCAAGGCTTTTGTTCCTGGTTTCCCTCATACCCGTCTCATCCCCCATAAACTCTGCTGTCAGAGTTATCTTCCTCATCCATCGCTTTACTAACACCTCTCCTATCTCTTTACTGGCTGCCTGTTCTCAAATTTGTTTCCGAATCCTGAGTCTTACTTTCAAATATCCTCAGTGATTCCTCTACTTAGTTCTCCTCACTGATCTCCAAATACACTCTTACCCCGTGTCTCCACTGCTCCATTGCTCTCCATCTGTCATGTGCTCTGATTTCTAGTTTTCATGCACGCTTGCAAGATTACTCAAGAGCTGCCCCTATCCTTTGGAATGCCCTCCCCATCCTATCTGTCCTGCCTTTGGTCCTACAAATAATCCCTCAAGAACCACTTCTTTAAGGACGCTTAAAAAGTTATGTGTTAACGCCCTTCTTCTCATCTTCCTTTAGCTCACCTTTCCTTATCCCTCTCAGGCCCTTGGACAATCCCTATACTAGTGTGGCTGGTCAACACTAACACTAACATTAACAGTGTCACGTTTAGCTCTTGTATTACATACCTCTAGATTATAAGGTTGTTTGAGCAGAGCCCTCCTTAACTGTTGTTATTGGTCAAATCGTTATGTAATACACTACTTGATATGTCCTGCTTACCCATTGTACAATGCTGCAGAATAAAATAAATAATAACAATTTTGGGTTTTCAAGGAAAAATTACCAGACTTTCAAAATAAATATGTTTATTTGGAATTCTAAAAGTAAACAAAAAATAGTGGCTATTCACACTTGTACACCAAAATGTGAATTTTTGTATTTGGGATGGTGGGGGGTTGTTGATTACACTACAGTGAAACTGATCTATGCAATAGTCTTAACATTTTTATTAATGCACATTACATGTTTTCTTAGAATTTGTCAAGATGAAGAATTTCTGTTTCTCTTCATTTGGAATTATTACACTTTGCATCATTTGTGTAACAGTAAGTGGTTCGTAACAGTTCCTTTTTTAAAGCTTATTTAAAAAATTTAAATCCAAATCTGTTTTCAATCGAGATCAGCATACTGCTTATAAATATTTTATTGCTGAGAACATGCATCTTGTTGTTCTTGTTGGTAATATAGCACATTGCCGCCAAATGGACACAACTAGTATTTAGAAAGTTGGAGTTTAATTAATGTAAATTAAGATTCTTAACAATACCATACTAATGACTGGTGCGGGGATGGACCACCCAAGTGGTAGGAAAATGTCATTAGGACAATAAAGCTAATGACATATTAAGGTTTATATGGAAAGGTTTATTGAGATACTAGAGATGAGTGTTGTCTTGTTCACCGATCTCCTACAACCACTCACAGTCCCTTTTAAACTAATAGACCTTTAAGCAAATGCCCCTTCTGTGATGCCAAGCATTGACAGGCAGCCAGCAGGGCAAAGGAACAAATTAAGAGGTATTGAACAAGAGAAGCACATAATAATTTAAATATTTAGGAAAAATTGGAAAAAAACATCTAGGTGAAACAGCTCTTCTAACCCCTTTGTGACCAATGACGTAGGGGATACATCACAAGAAAAATGGTCCTAGAGGACCGAGGACGTATCCCCTACACATATGCCAGCCAGTGGTCTTACATGGTTTGGTATGATTGATATATATGGTTTATTTTGGTTTAAACTGTGGTGACTGGTTACTAATGGCAAATTGCCCCATGTTAAATGGATGATATCTATATACTATTAAATGGTTAATATCCAGGGCAATGGTTTTCAGTAAGTTTGAAACTAGATGGTAAAGGACTTATTGACCAGTATTGGAGGTCAAACCCAGTTATCCTTTTACAATGTCAGTTCACATTGTGCTGACTATGTAGCTGTACTGTGGCCATATATTACAATCCATAGATGAAGTAAAGACTTTTAAACACATTTATGGTGTTTTGTGTCTTTATTTATTTACCGATAAATTTACATACACTCCACAGCTCAATTTCCCGTTACATAGCGTAGGTCACTATTCATTCTCAAAGGCCAAGATGTATTTCTTCTGCATTCATTTGCTTCCATACCTTTCATTATATAGGCTCTGGACAACTGTCTGAAAGATCAGATACGACTGAAGGCTCAGGTGAGCCTCCTTGAGCACCAAGTGAAACTTCAGCAAATAAAAATCCAGAACCTGTTGCATGAGAAGGAGCTCCAGTTAATGGACCGAGGAGATGAACAACTTGTGATGGTTCTGGGAAACAGACGAAGCTATGCAGGTCAGAAAAGGCCTTATGATTTCATGACGTCTTGTAATCACGGATAACCATACCCCGAATTTCTGTTATTTCAAGGGCAAGAATATTTGTTCTGCTACAGCAGGAACATTGCAATGAGACAATTATCAAGGTCTCGTGGATGAATGTATCTAAGAAAATAATCAGGCTAGAAGGGTTTCATAGCTTTTCTCTGCTGACTTTTTCTGAAAGGTCAGGCCAATAAAACATATTGATACTAGTTGTTATGTCTTGTTAAATTGTACAGTGCTGAGGAATATGATTGTTATAAATATCAATGGCGTGCACTGTAAGCACACATTCAATATGTTTATTAAATGATAATGTGTGTTTAATAATCATGTATTGTTTTACACTTTTGTAGGAGTGAGTGTGTAGTCTAGCCAAGTAAATACATGACTGGCTGTGCTTAATTGGGAGCAATCGCTGTCACAAACGCAATAACCTTTGTTTGTCATTCAGTGTAATTGTTTAAGAATTGTCTATATTAAAAAATATTTTAATGGCAGCTAAAATCACCAGCAGCCATTGGCAGAGCCAGTGTTATCAATTACCTGTCCTGAAGTTCCCTAACCTCCTCCTTACTTCATCCTTATATAAGGCAGTCTAAACCGATCATCAGCAACTAAGCAGTAGGTGAGAGCCGTAACATATTGGGGAGGAAAAAAGTTACCTATATTCATGGTTTATATTTCAATATATTTGTAAATAATTGCATTTTCCCTTTCAGATTGTTCTGAAATTTATAACGCTGGCCACAAGTTGAGTGGTTTCTACAAGATAAAACCTGTTGAGAGTATCGAGCCATTCTCTGCCTTCTGCGACATGACTGAGGGAGGAGGCTGGACTGTTTTTCAGAGACGCTTCAACGGAAGAGAAGACTTCTATAGGTAAATCTGCCTGCTGGAGCACTGTTGACGGCTCATGCAACAAAAAATGTCCTTTGTTTTGTGAGCTGCATCAAGTAATACATCCGCAGGTGAAACACTGTGTCCGTCATTCAAATATGCCATGATTTCACAATGTTGGATTGGATTATAAACCAACCATGAGACCTTGTACCTGAAGTCTGCACACATACTCTGTTTTAAAGTGGGTTGTATTGTATTTGAGTTGTCTGTAATTCAAATTTTCACTTAAAACTATGATTAAAGTAGATTAAAACCTCACACCAGCCCAAAAGTGCCAAATGATTACAATTTCACAGCACATAAGAACCATTCGGCCCATCTAGTCTGCCCATTTTTCCTGATGTAAGGGGTTTAACCATCTATCGTCTTTGGTCAGGTCCTAAAGTGAGGAAAGCTTTATGTGTATCCCATGTCTGTTTAAAATCCCTACTACCCTCTGAGTAAAGTAGGACTTCCTTAAGTTACATCTAAGCCTCTGACCCTCTAGTTGTAGACCATGACCTCTTGTTCGAACATTGCTCCTCCTTTAAAACGTATTTAAATATTTCTATTGCATCCCCATCTCTCTTCTTTATTCCAAGCTGTACATAGTAATATCCTTTAACCTTTCCTGATAATTTCTGTCCGGCAAACTACTTACCATTTGTGTAGCTCTCCTCTGGACTCTCTCCAATGTGTCAATATCCTTCTGGAGATGTGGTCTCCAGAACTGTACGCAATACTCTAGTGAAATAGTCTCACAGTCATTTAGCCATGCACCTCTGATATATAATACCAAAAAATGAGAGCATCAAAACCGTTTTAATAATTAGTTGGGGAAACATACTTGTGCCATAGGAGGAGCCATTTTTTTTGCATGCTTTCCACAAGTGCATTCCCAATGTCCCACCGCCCGGACACTAACAACGACTACTATTGGAGTTAGTCCTCTGAAATATACTTTTAATCCTAATTCTCCACAAAAGAAGTAGGAAGTAGCATTTTTGCTGTGTCTTGTATTTTTGTTTCATGAAGAGTTTATGATGTCATATTGCCTTCTTTTCTGTGTAGGAACTGGACTGATTATAAGCAAGGATTTGGTGATTTTGCTTCTGCAAATGGAGAATACTGGCTAGGAAATGACCACCTGCACTATTTAACATTGCAAGGTAAAGGCTTTGGCCTAGTATTGGTATTTATCAACCCTGCCAACCCAATTCTGCACCATTCTGTATTCTCCACTCGATGGGACTTTAATTAGCCAACAGATGTGCTAACATTGTAACTTCCTAATATTTATAAAAACAGTTTTCTGACCACTGACTATACTTGGGCAATATACGGGCTAAACACAATCAAACCATCTACAGCAACAACAAAGAAAGTGAAAATAAAGAGAGCAAAACTGATACCAACCAATCAGTAACTCCAATTTTAGACTAAATGTATATTTTGAAAGAATTATAATTATTCTTTTGTTTGTCTCTAGGTGACTACACGCTGAGAATCGATTTGATAGATTTTGAAGGCCAGAGAAGATTTGCACAGTATAAGAGTTTCAGGGTTGGAGATGAACAGGTAGTAACACAGTCATGCGTTGTTGTTTTTCTGTGATAAAGGTTTGTTAAGGTCTGAGTTTTATATCAGGGAAACCAAGCAGGCTTGATGTGCAGAATCGTATCCATCGTCAAATTCTGTGTTGCTATGCCAGCCACCGGCTATGCTGTAAAAACTTGCCTACCACATCCTTCCATTGCCAAGAGGGCTATTAAATCCCCGGTAATGTTTCTGTGAGGCTGGGGTGTAAAGATCAGCACAATAAACGCCAATGAAGCAGAGCAGAGAAGACTACTAAAGCTACCGTCAAACCAGGACATGAAAGCTAACACTTTAATAATAGAAGGGAAAGAAAAAAGATAACTAAAAAACAGTGGGATAGGAGAAAAGAGAAAAGGAGGGAGAGCTGTAGTGCCATGGAGTGAGAAAGTATGGACATTGTTTACAGGTTTGCAGTAGATGCCTGAATGCCCAGCTTTCTAAGTCTCGGCAATCTCCCACATCATTTTTCACTTTAAAGAGGGAAATCCCATGGAAATATATTTCTGTGCTTGGGCATAAAATACGGTTCTGTGTATACTATAAGTCAGCACTGAAAAAGCAGGTTTTAACTAGCTTTCTTCTCAAAAACTTCCTTATAGAGCTGGAGGCTGTCATTGTTGACAGTGACTGATTATTTAGGTGATGATTTCTGTTAAACCACCACACTAAGCTGATTCTTTATGGCAATGCTAATAAAGTCTATTCCTCTATAGACTAATACTAGTCAGCGTGCCCGGCTGGGCAAATGACTGACTTGCAGCAGCCTGAAACATCATATTATGCAGAAACTAGTTAAAAATGGTTAAAAACTGTTAAAAACTTTAATTATTAGTAATTATGGAGAAAGTTCCCCTACTGTATATATGAATACATACTTTTTGTCTGAGGAAAGTAACTTTACATTCCTTAAATAAAAGTTGCATAACAATATTTCAATTCCAAGCCCTGTAGACCTTCTTCATGAACTGTTTGAATAGTTTGGTGATTCAGTGACCATTTGTAGATAAAAGCTTCGCTTCCAATGGCCCTAGAATGGCTTCCAGTGGTGGAAATGCTGCTTCCAAAATTGTGCCCATTTTTTGTGAATCTTAATATGTTTTCATAAATATTTATTTTCTATAATCCCAGAGCTCCTATCAAATGAGTTGTGGCGAGTATACAGGTACTGCTGGGGATTCGCTTTTGGGGGGGTTTAACCCTGAAGTTAAATGGTGGGCAAATCACAATGGCATGAAATTCAGCACCCTGGACAGAGACAATGACAACTATGAAGGAAACTGTGCCGAAGAGGACAAAGGCGGCTGGTGGTATAACAGGTGTGGTGATTTACTTACTCTGCTTCAAAGTGATGCGTAGAGAAGAGTATTTACGTGGTGTTTTAGCTCCTTTAGAAACCAAAAGAACACCCTTTTTTATTCAGCAGCAGAATGTGTGGTTTTTTTTAGTAAGTGCAGTTTTTAGCTAATGAATATTACAATGGCACAAATCGCCCAATTTAAATGGCTATAGCACCATTTAAACTGTTTATTAACACAAAAAGGGGTCTATCCATGAAGTGGAGGGCCAAAGGAGGTTCCTCCAGCAAAAAGGGATACGTTGCTCCCTTATAATGCACAAGTCAATAAGTGAGGAGAGAGAAGGGTTCTCTGGTTTAACTGTGCATTTTACAGGGTCATTATACAGGGTCATTATACAGGGTCATTATACAGGGTCATCCAATTTCTTGCTGCAGCAGAAACTCCCTTTTTAGTGCATAGTAAAGTAAATTAGTTGAAATTTCCCCGCAGACTCTCCTGTGAACTCTCCCTTTACTGAATAAACACCAGAGAATATGAATGGTACCTGCGCTAAGAATAGGATTAGCCAGCCATCTGGCACCTTTCATTGCTCAGTAATTAGATAAATGTAATGGTAACCCTCGGCCAGTGGAAGAGCAATGCAAAGAGGGAAAAGGCAGACCTGAGAGATACATGAAAAGCAATCAAATCAGGAGAGGAATAAAATCCCTTCGGCTACAGAATAGTGATGGGAAGTTCGGATCATTAAAGTGAATCGGATCATTTCGATTCGTTCACTGAAATGATCCGATTCATGATCCGGATCTTCGGATCACTCAGTGTGTCTGCACGGAGTTACTGTTTTCCAGTAACTCCGTGCAGGCACACTAACGATTGGCCCCGCCCCTTTTATTATGAATCCTCCCCCCTGCCTCCAGTGATGTCAATGAAGGCAGAGAGTCGTTCAAAGATTCGGATCTTACAGGGATCCGAATCTTACAGTGATCCGGATCACTGTAAGATCCGGATCATTGTAAGATCCGGATCATTGTAAGATCCGGATCTTTGAACGACTCTCTGCCTTCATTGGCATTCTAATCATTAAGAGAATGTCACCATACTGTTATAAATAAATATATTAATAATCACTGCCCCCAGGATTTACATTCCCCTTTACCTGCAACTGCACCTTAAGCTAACTTTATTAAATTAATTAAATTAACCCTCACCATTAAATTAACCCTAAACACCCCATCAACCATGACTGCCCTAAAATTAACCCTTAACACACCATCAACCATGACTGCCCCTAAAATTAACCCTTAACATCCCATTAAGCATAACTGCCCCAAATTAACCCTAAACACCCCATTAAGCATAACTGCCCCTAAATTAACCCTAAACACCCCGTTAAGCATAACTGCCCCCAAATTAACCCTAAACACCCCATTAAGCATAACTGCCCCCAAATTAACCCTAAACACCCCATTAAGCATAACTGCCCCCAAATTAACACTAAAGACCCCATTAAGCATAACTGCCCCTAAATTATCCTTAAACACCCCATTAAGCATAACTGCCCCCAAATTAACACTAAAGACCCCATCAACCATACCAATTTATTAGGTAATTTATCTGGAGTACATGCAATTAATTTAGGGGTAGTTATGGTTAATGGAGTATTTAGGGTTAATTTCAGGGGCCGTTATGGTTAATGGGGTCTTTAGGGTTAATTTCAGGGGCCGTTATGGTTAATGGGATCTTTACGGTTAATTTCAGGGGCAGTTATGGTTGATGGGGTATAAGGGTTAATTTTATGCTGATGACTGAGGGTTAATTTAATTAATTTAATAAAGTTAACTGTAGGTGCAGTTATAGGTAAAGGGGGGCAAACTCAGGGGAATCTAAATCCTGGGGGCAGTGTGAACATTATTAATGTATTTATTTATAAAAGTATGGTATCAGTAATATTCTCTGAATGATTCGAATCTCTGTAAGATTCGGATCCTTGTAAGATCCGGATCCCTGTAAGATTCGAATCATTCGACTCTTCGGTTCATTCGACTCTTCGGTTCATTCGACTCTTCGGTTCATTCGACTCTTCGGTTCTTTCGACTCTTCGGTTCATTCGACTCTTTGAACGACTCTCTGACTCTATGAGTCATCGTTCCTATGAGAATTAATGAGCTGTAACCTGACCCCAGAGTGCTCTGCAGATGACTCACAGCTCTAGGATCAGGTTACAGCTGCATGATGATTCACAGACTGAATCGCTACAAACGAATCGTTCAGTCTAGTGAACCGACTCATCCGGATCACTAAAAAGAACCGGATCAAATGAACGATTCGTTCATGATCCGGACATCACTACTACAGAAAGGGGAGCTGAAAGTGGTTACCAGGTCGGTTCTGGCATCCCAGACTGGAAAGTGATCAGGGCCGGACTGGCCCACCGGGATACCGGGAAATTTCCCGGTGGGCCGGAAGGTCCGGGGGCTGGGCGGCCATGAAGACAGCCGCTGAGCTGCCCCCCAGGCTGCCCGAAATCTAATCAAAGCGGCCGCTGGGTGCTGATGCGGCCGGCCGGCATCAGCACCCAGCGGCCGTGTGCGATGGCCGTCTACTGATGGGAGCAGTGTGAGGGGTGAAAGCTCCGCCCCCTCGCACTGACCTTTCACCCCTCACGCTGCTCCCATCACTATGCAGCCATCAGATTGCTGGGAATGTAATCTGAACGGCCGGTGCGTGCTGATGCCCCCGGCCGCCTCTGCTTTAATACTTTTTTTTTTTACTTTATATGGCGAGCCGATCCAGCTTACCATATAAATAAAAAAAAAAAAAGTGTTAAAGTAGCTCCGGCCGGCGGCATCAGCACGCACCGGCCGTTCAGATTACATTCCCAGCAGTCTGATGGCTGCATAGTGATGGGAGCCGCGTGAAGTGGAAGCTCCGCCCCCTCGCACTGCTGCAGCACCGGATGTCAGTGGCATCCTGTCAGCATAGAGGAGAACAGTGTGCAGCTACCAGGAAGTCAAGAGAAGTAGAAGGTGAGTAAAGTAATGTATTTTTTGTACTGTATAATGTCTTTTGTATTTGTTAAAAACAAAAAAAATCGGCATGTGTGTGTATGTAAGTGTGTCCCCCTATATGCCACTCTGCCTCCAGAAATGCCTTATATCCCCCTATATGCCACTCTGTCCCATGATATGCCTTTTAACCCCCTATATGCCAGAGTTGCATATAGGGGTATAAGGCATTTCTGGATGCAGAGTGGCATAAAGGGGGTTAAAAGGTATATCATGGGGCAGAGGAGCATACAGGGCCGGACTGGCCCACCGGGATACCGGGAAATTTCCCGGTGGGCCGGAAGGTCCGTGGGCTGGGACCAGGGGCAATTGCCCCCCAGGCTGCCCGAAATCTAATCTGAGCGGCCGCTGGGTGCTGATGCGGCCGGCGCTACTATAATACTTTTTTCTTAATTTAATATGGCAAGCTGGTCCGGCTTGCCATATTAAATTTTAAAAATGTATTACAGTATCGCCGGCCGACCGCATCGGCACCCAGCAGCCGTGTGCGATGGCCGCCTAGTGATGGGAGCAGCGTGAGGGGTGAAAGCTCCGCCCCCTCGCACTGACCTTTCACCCCTCACGCTGCTCCCATCACTATGCGGCTGTCAGATTGCTGGGAATGTAATCTGAACGGCCGGTGCGTGCTGATGCCGCCGGCCGGCTCTGCTTTAATACTTTTTTTTTTACTTTATATGGCGAGCCGATCCTGCTTACCATATAAATAAAAAAAAAAGTGTTAAAGTAGCTCCGGCCGGGGGCATCAGCACGCACCGGCCGTTCAGATTACATTCCCAGCAGTCCGATGGCTGCATAGTGATGGGAGCAGCGTGAGGTGGAAGCTCCGCCCCCTCGCACTCAGACTGCTGCAGCACCGGATGTCAGGTCAGTGAAGAGAAGTAGAAGGTGAGTAAAGTAATGTATTTTTTTGTACAAAATGTATAATATTTTTTTGAATGTGTTTTCAGCATGTGTGTGTATGTAAGTGTATCCCCCTATATGCCACTCTGCCTCCAGAAATGCCTTTTACCCCCCTATATGCCACTCTGTCCCATGACATGCCTTTTAACCCCCTATATGCCAGAGTGGCATATATATGGGTATAAGGCATTTCTGGATGCAGAGTGACATATAGGGGATTAAAAGGCATATGATGGGACAGAGTGGCATATAGGGGGCATAAGGCTTTTTTGGAGGTAGAGTGCCCCATGATATGCCTTTTAACCCCCTTTATGCCACTCTGCCTCCAGAAATGCCTTATACCCATATATGCCACTCTGTCCCATGATATGCCTTCTAACCCCCTATATGCCACTCTGCCATATAGGGGGTTAAAAGGCATATCATGGGACAGAGTGGCATATAGGGGTATAAGGCATTTCTGGATGCAGAGTGACACATAGGAGGTCAAAAGGCATATCTGGAGGTATAGTGGCAAAAAGGGGGTTAAAGGTATATCACGGGGCAGAGGGGCATATAAGAGGGTTGAGGCATATCAGGGAGGCAGAGTGGCATATGGGGGTTAAAAGGCATATCATGGGACAGAGTGGCATATAGGGGGGCATAAGGCTTTTCTGGAGGCAGAGTGCCCCATGATATGCCTTTTAACCCCCTTTATGCCACTCTGCCTCCAGAAATGCCTTATACCCCCCTATATGCCACTCTGTCCCATGATATGCCTTTTAACCCCCTATATGGCAGAGTGGCATATAGGAGGTTAGAAGGCATATCATGAGACAGAGTGGCATATAGGGGTATAAGGCATTTCTGGATGCAGAGTGACATAGAGGAGGTCAAAAGGCATATCTGGAGGTATAGTGGCAAAAGGGGGGGTTAAAAGGCATATCACGGGGCAGATGGGCATATAGGAGGATTGAAGCATATCAGGGAGGCAGAGTGGCATATAAGGGATTAAAAGGCATATCATGGGGCAGAGTGGCATATAGGAGGGTATAAAGCATATCGGGGAGGCAGAGTGGCATATAGGAGGGCATAAGGCTTTTCTGGAGGCAGAGTGCCCCATGATATGCCTTTTAACCCCCTTTTTGCCACTCTGCCTCCAGGAATGCCTTATACCCCCTATATGCCGCTCTGTCCCATGATATGCCTTTTGACCCCTATATGGCAGAGTGGCATACAGGGGGTTAAAAGGCATATCATGGGACAGAGTGGCATATAGGGGGTATAAGGCATTTCTGGAGGCAGAGTGGCATATAGGGGGTTAGAAGGCATATCAGGGGGGCAGAGTGGCAAGCCTGGGGGCAGATGTGCATAACTCGGGGGTAGGTTGGCAAATAAAAGGAAAAAAAACCAAACATGTCTCAATCATAGCTTATATTAAATATGAAAAAAATAGTCTACATGAATTAATAAAGAAACAAAAGTTTCTTACCAGAATATCGTGAAGAATAATGTGATCACTGTTTTGTTCCACTGAACTTTTTCATCTAAAATGTTCGCTGTAGCAAATGTTTTGATCCCATTATGTGTAATGTATTTCATTTATTAGGGCCTTTTAAAACTTTTGCTTTCTGGCATTTTAATACAAATAATGAGATAAAAAGAATGGCGAATAGTGTGAGTCGGGTATGTATAAGGGGTGCGTGTGGTTAAAGAGCGCGACCGTGAGATAAACTATATGGGGCTGGTCTCCAAATTTTTCCAGGGCTGCTTTTCAGTCCCAGTCCGGCCCTGGGAGCATATAGTAGGGTATAAAGCATATCGGGGAGGCAGAGTGGCATATAGGGGGCATAAGGCTTTTCTGGAGGCAGAGTGCCCCATGATATGCCTTTTAACCCCCTTCATGCCACTCTGCCTCCAGAAATGCCTTATACCCCCTATATGCCACTCTGTCCCATGATATGCCTTTTAACCCCCTATATGCCAGAGTGGCATATAGGGGTATAAGGCATTTCTGGATGCAGAGTGACATATAGGGGGTCAACAGCATATCTGGAGGCAGAGTGGCATAACGGGAGTTAAAAGGGATGTCATGGGGCAGAGGGGCATATAGGAGGGTATAAAGGATTATGGGGGAGGCAGAGGAGCATATAGGAGGGTATAAAGCATATCGGGGAGGCAGAGTGGCATATAGGGGGCATAAGGCTTTTCTGGAGGCAGAGTGCCCCATGATATGCCTTTTAACCCCCTTTATGTCACTCTGCCTCCAGAAATGCCTTATACCCCCCTATATGCCACTCTGTCCCATGATATGCCTTTTAACCCCCTATATGGCAGAGTGGCATATAGGGGGTTAGAAGGCATATCATGGGACAGAGTGGCATTTAGGGGTATAAGGCATTTCTGGATGCAGAGTGACATATAGGGGGTCAAAAGGCATATCTGGAGGTGGAGTGGCAAAAAGGGGGTTAAAAGGCATATCACAGGGCAGAGGGGCATATAGGAGGGTTGGGGCATATCAGGGAGGCAGAGTGGCATATGGGGGGGTATAAGGCATTTCTGGAGGCAGAGTGACATAGGGAGCAAAAGGCATTTCTGGAGGCAGAGTGGCATATAGGGGATTAAAAGGCATATGGGGCAGAGTGGCATATAGGAGGGTATAAAGGCAGAGTGGCATATAGGGGGGCATAAGGCTTTTCTGGAGGCAGAGTGCCCCATGATATGCCTTTTAACCCCCTCCATGCCACTCTGCCTCCAGGAATGCCTTATACCCACTATATGCCACTCTGTCCCATGATATGCCTTTTAATCCCCTATATGGCAGAGTGGCATATAGGGGGTTAGAAGGCATATCATGGGACAGAGTGGCATATAGGGTATAAGGCATTTCTGGATGCAGAATGGCATATAGGGGGTTAGAAGGCATATCAGGGGGCAGAGTGGCAAGCCTGGGAGCAGAGGTGCATAACTCGGGGGTAGGTTGTCAAATGAAAGGAAATAAAAACCAAACATGTCTCAATCATAGCTTTTATTAAATATGGAAAAAAATAGTCTACATGAATTAATAAAGAAATAAAAGTTTCTTACCAGAATATCGTGAAGAATAATGTGATCAGTGTTTTGTTCCACTGAATAAAATGGAACTCTTTCGTCTAAAAATGTTTGCAGTAGTAAATGTTTTGATCCCATTATGTGTAATGTATTTCATTTATTAGGGCCTTTTAACACTTTTGCTTTCTGGCATTTTAATACAAATAATGAGATAAAAAGAATAGCACATAGTGTGACTCGGGTATGTATAAGGGGTGCGTGTGGGTATAAGAGCTTCACCGTGAGATAAACTATATGGGGCTGGTCTCCAAATTTTTCCAGGGCTGCTTTTCAGTCCCAGTCCGGCCCTGCCGGGAAATTTCCCGGTGGGCCGGAAGGTCCGGGGGCTGGGCGGCCATGAAGACAGCCGCTGAGCTGCCCCCCCAGGCTGCCCGAAATCTAATCAAAGCGGCCGCTGGGTGCTGATGCGGCCGGCCGGCATCAGCACCCAGCGGCCGTGTGCGATGGCCGTCTACTGATGGGAGCAGTGTGAGGGGTGAAAGCTCCGCCCCCTCACGCTGCTCCCATCACTATGCAGCCATCAGATTGCTGGGAATGTAATCTGAACGGCCGGTGCGTGCTGATGCCCCCGGCCGCCTCTGCTTTAATACTTTTTTTTTTTACTTTATATGGCGAGCCGATCCAGCTTACCATATAAATAAAAAAAAAAAAGTGTTAAAGTAGCTCCGGCCGGCGGCATCAGCACGCACCGGCCGTTCAGATTACATTCCCAGCAGTCTGATGGCTGCATAGTGATGGGAGCCGCGTGAAGTGGAAGCTCCGCCCCCTCGCACTGCTGCAGCACCGGATGTCAGTGGCATCCTGTCAGCATAGAGGAGAACAGTGTGCAGCTACCAGGAAGTCAAGAGAAGTAGAAGGTGAGTAAAGTAATGTATTTTTTGTACTGTATAATGTCTTTTGTATTTGTTAAAAACAAAAAAAATCGGCATGTGTGTGTATGTAAGTGTGTCCCCCTATATGCCACTCTGCCTCCAGAAATGCCTTATATCCCCCTATATGCCACTCTGTCCCATGATATGCCTTTTAACCCCCTATATGCCAGAGTTGCATATAGGGGTATAAGGCATTTCTGGATGCAGAGTGGCATAAAGGGGGTTAAAAGGTATATCATGGGGCAGAGGAGCATATAGTAGGGTATAAAGCATATCGGGGAGGCAGAGTGGCATATAGGGGGCATAAGGCTTTTCTGGAGGCAGAGTGCCCCATGATATGCCTTTTAACCCCCTTCATGCCACTCTGCCTCCAGAAATGCCTTATACCCCCTATATGCCACTCTGTCCCATGATATGCCTTTTAACCCCCTATATGCCAGAGTGGCATATAGGGGTATAAGGCATTTCTGGATGCAGAGTGACATATAGGGGGTCAACAGCATATCTGGAGGCAGAGTGGCATAACGGGAGTTAAAAGGGATGTCATGGGGCAGAGGGGCATATAGGAGGGTATAAAGGATTATGGGGGAGGCAGAGGAGCATATAGGAGGGTATAAAGCATATCGGGGAGGCAGAGTGGCATATAGGGGGCATAAGGCTTTTCTGGAGGCAGAGTGCCCCATGATATGCCTTTTAACCCCCTTTATGCCACTCTGCCTCCAGAAATGCCTTATACCCCCCTATATGCCACTCTGTCCCATGATATGCCTTTTAACCCCCTATATGGCAGAGTGGCATATAGGGGGTTAGAAGGCATATCATGGGACAGAGTGGCATTTAGGGGTATAAGGCATTTCTGGATGCAGAGTGACATATAGGGGGTCAAAAGGCATATCTGGAGGTGGAGTGGCAAAAAGGGGGTTAAAAGGCATATCACGGGGCAGAGGGGCATATAGGAGGGTTGGGGCATATCAGGGAGGCAGAGTGGCATATGGGGGGGTATAAGGCATTTCTGGAGGCAGAGTGACATAGGGAGCAAAAGGCATTTCTGGAGGCAGAGTGGCATATAGGGGATTAAAAGGCATATTATGGGGCAGAGTGGCATATAGGAGGGTATAAAGGCAGAGTGGCATATAGGGGGGCATAAGGCTTTTCTGGAGGCAGAGTGCCCCATGATATGCCTTTTAACCCCCTCCATGCCACTCTGCCTCCAGGAATGCCTTATACCCACTATATGCCACTCTGTCCCATGATATGCCTTTTAATCCCCTATATGGCAGAGTGGCATATAGGGGGTTAGAAGGCATATCATGGGACAGAGTGGCATATAGGGTATAAGGCATTTCTGGATGCAGAATGGCATATAGGGGGTTAGAAGGCATATCAGGGGGCAGAGTGGCAAGCCTGGGAGCAGAGGTGCATAACTCGGGGGTAGGTTGTCAAATGAAAGGAAATAAAAACCAAACATGTCTCAATCATAGCTTTTATTAAATATGGAAAAAAATAGTCTACATGAATTAATAAAGAAATAAAAGTTTCTTACCAGAATATCGTGAAGAATAATGTGATCAGTGTTTTGTTCCACTGAATAAAATGGAACTCTTTCATCTAAAAATGTTTGCAGTAGTAAATGTTTTGATCCCATTATGTGTAATGTATTTCATTTATTAGGGCCTTTTAACACTTTTGCTTTCTGGCATTTTAATACAAATAATGAGATAAAAAGAATAGCACATAGTGTGACTCGGGTGTGTATAAGGGGTGCGTGTGGGTATAAGAGCTTCACCGTGAGATAAACTATATGGGGCTGGTCTCCAAATTTTTCCAGGGCTGCTTTTCAGTCCCAGTCCGGCCCTGAAAGTGATTGCACAGAACACATTGGCCACTAGGTTGCTAGCTGAAGAAGTCTGGAAATTAGAAAAAGCCCAGGCAAGTAGTGATCCACAGCACAGGAGTCGTTGCTCAAAAAGTAGCATTTGCTGTTCAGCCATGTGCTGCTACTTACCATAGGCTGCATTTCTGTAACAATCTGTAATCTATGCTATGAACGAAAGTGATCTGCTTCTGAAAGTGTACCTGAAAGATTTACACTGGGGTGGCAGTAGGTGGGAGTTTGAAAACCATGCAGCTTTTCATGGAAAATGAAACAATGAGTTTATAACGGTAAACTTAACTTATGGATATTTTATAAAAAAATGTAAGGTTGCAGCTTCAGCAAAAGTGCATCTGTCCATAACAGTATGGCTCCTTCTTACATTACCATGGCCATTAACCCTTTATAAACACACAGATAACCAGATAAACAAGCTAGAGCCCTCCCTATGATAAAATAATATACATCCCATTCCTGCGAATGCCAGGTTCTCTTACTGGCCCAAGATTGCACGAGAATGCACAAGGAAAGCTGACCAGGAGAATATAGAGTAACCAAGTTCCCTGCATAAAATAATACCAATAATAATTGATGTATATGGTACTGTCATATCCCGCAATATTGTACAATGGGTAGACAGGACATAACAAGTAGTACGTCAAATAACAATATGCAATTTACAGAAACAAATGGTGAGGAGGGCCCTGCCCAAAATGTAGACAGAGTTCTCTGTGTTTGCCAACACATCCATGGTCAATGGTAAATATGATAAATGGGAGATTATCACAATCCGAAAACATACTATCAATGATGTTTGTATATTCTCATGTTAAAATTGTCAGTAAGTTGCTTTGATATTATCGTATGCAATATGTTTATTTAATGTCCCCCCCACAGGTGTCACTCGGCTAACCTAAATGGTTTGTACTACAAAGGACCCTACACATCTAATACAGACAATGGGATTGTTTGGTACACATGGCATGGATGGTGGTATTCTCTGAAATCGGTCACGATGAAGATTAGACCTGCAGAGTTTGAGCCAAATGCCATCTAGATAATGCATTCACTTCACTTCTCATTCTTTTACTGTGAATTTAATTCAGGAACCATGTTCAAATAACATTTATAATAATGTTTATGAGAATCGTGTTCTTGCACTTTAGAGTATATAACAACCTGCTATTATGCAAATCTCAAAACCCACTCTGTGGGGATTAAGAAATGATCTGGGTCACGTAATTAAAGTTAAATGTAAAATAATTTGAACAGTTTACAAATGTAACATATTGATGTTTACACAAAGAAACATATATAAAGCATTAAACTGTAAAACTGATGAAGCGTGGACTCAGTGGCTGTAGGGTGCAAGTGCTCTTCAACTATACTAATGGTTAATATTAAGAGAAATGCTGGGGAAATTCTTGGTCAATGTGAATGGCTCTAGTTCTATTGAAGAAGAGCATATTCTGATTTGTGGTAAATATTGAACAATACGAGTTATAATATAGCCATAGTTGCTTATTTGTGGGATTACAAAGTGTTCATTGTGCCAAAATTAATGGAAGAGCATTGACTTTAAAATAACACATTTACCCCTTTATGATCAGGGCTATTGCCGCAAAGATCAGATAGCAAAGTGATTTGTTGTGACACTAATTTATAGTGCCCAAACACATATTTTTCAGGACACATGTTTCTTTATATATATGTAGCCCACCATTTAGTCTGAATTAAACATTACAAACTTAAAAACAATAAAAAAAAAACGTTTTCACAGTTTTGGCATATGATCTTTATGTATTTTGGAAATAACAGAGCAAACTCTACAAAGAGCACATCACTTAAGCCGTAGATTTGTCTAATTGTATTCTGGCACCGTCACAGAATCCAAAACTGCCGTACAAAAGTAAGTAGACAGCCTGTGACCTTCACAACGATCATTTTGTCACTTCTCATGCAGCCACTTTTTTGTCACCACCATCTCTTCAAAATATAAGGCAAATAAATTATACAGCACAAGTCAGCACAGCAAAGGTATCAAAGCGTAAAGAAAAAATAAGAGAAAGGGATTAAATTATTTTATTATGACAAACTTGCTTTGCATGTGCTACCAAGTATCCAGATTACTTGGACACACTTGACCTGGCAACATTCCTGTTGGCATTTGGAGATCGGCTTCTGTTGCCATGTGGACCTTGGCACTGGGAGTCACACCAGTTTGTGGCAAATACCGAGTTGCACCATGTACATTGTTTAGAGAAAGATGTTATATGCTGTCCTTTTTTAGGATGGCATAGAATGCCCAGGTGCCTCAAGGAGGTTAAAACTCCAGAACACAATGCAAATGTCATATTGGGACAAGAAGCTGATTTGTTCCATTTAAGTTATGTTAAAAACCATGATTCAGATGGGCAACCACTATCAGCAATTTTTACAGACTACAAAATAGTTAGTGGTCAGGCCAGGGCTTTACCAACTTCCTGCAATTAAATTGATGATAAACAAATATAGCACTTCAGTAACACGGACAGTGTACAAGAAACAATGCTTGATCTATGTAAAGCTAAAGTAAAGCTGTCCCTATTACTAGAACCCTGCCCCCTGTTAAACACTTGCTAACACATGAGAGAGCCTCATGGTGGCACCATCCACCAGCTCAAGGTCCTAGTATTATGATGATGAACAGGCAAGGTTGGAGTCCAGTAGCCAGTTCACAAACATAATACAAGCTGTGGCTAATGGGTAGGAGAAGGCAGCAGTAGTCAAAATAAGCCGTGATCAGTGGGTAGGAGAAGGCAGTGGTAGTCAGGGAGCTGGGGTCAGTGGATTGCAGTCAGGCAAGTCAAGTTTAATACATGACTTGAAGACAATGGATTACTGGGTGCAAATAACCACAATAATCTGACAATGCAGTAAATTGTATTTATAGGTTGTTGGCTGACAAGGCACAGCTGGGAGGCGGTTAAGTAGTTGTCAAGGCTTTTGACATCAGAACTGGGGGGTGAAAATAGCAAATCAGTATACCCAGTTCCTGACACAGAGTTAGCCACCTACCTTATCTGGTAGTGCAAAGTTACCGTAAACAGAAAACAACCAATTGTGTTGTTTAATCCAAATCCCCACATTCAGTAAACATCAATTAATAGTAAATATATTATGCTATCTGTTCAAGCACAATGCCCCATGAAATATCACTATATATTTTGATATATAAATAAATATATCACTATATATTTTGATTGTCAAGATCTTTTTGACGTGGGAAAATATATGAACTGTTCCAGACAATTGTATTCTGATTATACATGTTGGAATGTCTTGAATTATTATGCATGTTTAAGCATGTCTGGAGCTGGAGAACCCTATGGCAAGATTCTGGTACCGCACTGCTGTTCTTGTGCTTTAAAGTAACATCACTAAGCTTCAAAATGAGAAAACATTTTATACATGAACACTCACCACAGGTCCCTGGGCCCCACATTCTCCAAGTACCCACACTTTAGGCTCCTGTTTCTCCCCTCTCCCCCTATCCAACTCAGCAACTGATTTTCTTTCCTCCATACCAAGCCCTTGTTCATGCCCTCCATCCATCTGTTGGATGCAGTTGGCCGGTTGGTACCCCTTTTGTCCTGCCTTAACAATGCCCTCATTTAACATGTATGAGGTGGGTAGGACCTTAAAACATAAAATGTATCTAAACACTAAAAGCAAAAACGCTGGGGGGTTAAGTGAAGTCACAGAACAATGAATCTTATTACCTCTGGATTCAACTCCAGATTTAGATGAAGGGGATTAGATCGCAGCAATGATGTTCCTCCAACCTCACTGGATATCACTTTTGAGTCTCATGGGAGAAAAACATGAGATCAGTTTCCAGTTATCGCCTGTGTGTGTATGCGTACAACATTCTACCGAGTGTTTGAGATACAATAAAGAAATTAGAATGACTAGTGAGGACAGCACCCAAAGAACAAGCCAAAACATTGGAGGTTTCCTGGGTATTCCGAGCCTGTGTGTGTCACATGTCTTGTATGAGAAGTTCATATAACTGTGTAAAACTTACCAAACTCACCCAGGGACATATCCTGGCCTATGCTGACTAGGCCTAGGGCGGCAGGTCCAGTGTGTTCTCAGTCCCCCATCTTCAAAACCGGGAGCAAATTGCCCTCTTGGGCGTTCAAGCTCCTCGATGTCCCGCTGCTCAATGGGCCAGTACCCAACTAGCCCTTTTACACTATACAGACTCCATAGCGCTCTGTATCTTAGGGCCATGGCGTGCCCTTTAATGCGGAAAACATTGACCGGGGAAGGGGCCCTAAGGCACCATGGAAGGTAAATACATCTCTAAACTCACCTGTTATAATTTAACTTCTGAGAAAAGCACTTTATTACAGATAATTGCAGACAGACAAAGGAAAATGTAATTCCAAGAAACGTAACTGTCAGAAGCAAATAAAGTGGCAATAATACTTACATTTTTCAAGGAATTATTAAAGCAAGTATTTCCTTCACAGATCCCAATCTTAACAGTGTCAGTAATTTGAAAAAAAAAATGTTAACTTTGGCTTAAATGCCCCACAAATTTTGAGAAGACAAAGTTGTTTTCTCTGGGTGACAGGCAGGGCCGGCCGAAGACTTAACGCCGCCTGGGGCGAAGTTTAAAACATGCGGGGGGGGGGCATTTTAAACTTCGCAGACGCCATAACCCCCCCCCCGGTACTTACGTTTAAACAGTCCTGCGGCGAGTCTCCCTGCTCTGCCACGGTGCCGGCTTGTAATGCTGAGCGCCGGAAATTAACGTCACTTCCGGCGCTCTGCATTAAAAGCCGGCACCGGGACCGAACAGGGAGACTCGCCGCAGAGGAGAGAGAGAGAGGGGCGCCGAGCGGGTAAGCGAAAACCACTCGGTGCCCCTCTCTCTCTCCTCCGCTTCAAAAAAAACCAACAAAAAAGTGCTTGGGGCGGCAAAGTGCCGCCCCATTATAGGGCCGGCCCTGGTGACAGGCACGACCTGTAGTGGCATGATGTGATTTTTACCAAGATTTGCATAGAGCAGGGTTTTTTTTGAGCCAAAACCAAGCAATATTATTCCCCTGATCTCAACCAAACAGCTCACATCCCCAGTGAGCAACTACAGCCCATCCGCTGTCAGTCGTGGCGGGACAGAAAGTAAGATGTACAGAGCTCTGAAAAAGTATTTGCCCCTTCACAATCTCTTCTATTTTTGCATATTTCTCACATTTAAATGTTTCACATCATCAAACTAATTTTAATATAACACAAAGACAACTTGTGTAAACCTATAAAAATGCACCTATTACACGATCATTTCATTTATTGAAGGTAAAGAGTTAACCAAATGTGAAAAAGTAATTGCCCCCTCAACTTTTGTTTCTCATCTGCTCTTGAATCTCTGTATATAGCGGCATCGTTTGCTGCTTTTTGAGACCTTTTAGCTGAGTTCACTTTGGAAGACCATCCATTTAATTGATGTTTAGGTTTAACAGGACTGTCGGTGATCATGCCTGAGTGTATCTAGTGAAACTGAACCCAATTAGCAATTACATTTAGTTAATTGGTTGCTTTAAAGGTATAATGACATAATTTCACATAGGGCCTGGTAGCATCACATAGCTTTCATCCTGATCCTTCTATACATTAATCCATTTACAAACTGCATTTTGTGCTTATTCTGGTTATCTTTGTCTAAAATGAGTTGGATGATCTGACACATTTAAGTAGAACAAAAATCCAGAAATAGAAGAAATCAGGAAGGGGGGCAAATACTTTTTCTCTGCAAAGTATTTCAGTAGATACACCTCGTTTTCTGAAAACACCTACTGGACAACAAAAAATGTTTCAGCATGAGTGTTTCTTAAATAGGAGACACAGTGTCCGTGTGCCATAACTTTAAAGCTCCTAAATGTTGCATCACATCGATTCCTTGCGCTTGTTGCTAAAGCTGTTGAAACCAAGCATAGAATTTCACGGCAGATAAAAACCGTCTAATCTGCCCATTTGTTCCTGATGCAGATTCTCAGACCTTAATCATAGAAACATAGAATTTGACGGCAGATAAGAACCCAATCAGTAGTCTCGGTGCTGGAATAACACCAATGCTTTGTGCTGCGCCGTGCCTGGCATTTCACATCTGATCTAATAGCTCCTGACAAGCTTAAACTTGCTTCATGTTCTCGGAAAGAATGAATACAAAGTCTGGACGTGGTGAGGGCTTCCAAATATTTTACAATAAACCCATGAAATCAATATATGTAGAGCTACTCAAGCAGAAAACAAACATGTAGAAGTTGTGATTCTGTAATTGTTATCCATTGTTATCATTTTTTAAGGTGTTGGTTCCACCGACTCTGCTGAATTTAACACTTTTGTAAGTAATAAAACATTAGCAACTTCATTGCCAGTACTGCTGAATACTTAAACCATTCACATAAATAATTCTTTAATCATGTAAAAAATGTTCCTTGCTCATATTTTTCCTGGAATACTGTATTGTCATGTGACACAAAAGCAGGCAATGATAGGGTGTTGCCATAGAAACAACAAAAACAACTTAAATGTCATTAAATTCAAGCAAAGGGACTATATGACGGATCTGCTAATGTTTCATCTGTGTGGAAGGGAATCTTAAAAATATATATAAAATCAATGTAATTAGAAGAACATTGTGATGTTTACATGAGGTTTATCCACTACAGCGCCACCCAAAGCTAAGGACCCAAGAGCACCTGTGAGTACGCACTGGGATGGCTTTCTCCATGTCTTCGTTGTGAGCGGAGTACACCTGCTGTCACACACCAAGTGATGAACTACAATTTTGAAATAAAAAGCTGTTTTCTACATTGAGGAGGTTGAACTTTTATTTGATACCCCTCCTGGGATCTCCTACTTTCTGTCTTTTGGAGAGATTCTGCATAATCACCCGTGCAAGGGGGACACCTCGTAAATTTAAAGGGACCTCTCATCAATCATATGCATTAAAGTGCATATGGCTGCTGGGGTGTCTGTAAAATATTCTCCCTGTAGTGTCTTGATATTGCCAAAAGAAAAAAAAAATAAACATGTTCATTCACTGATAGGAGGAAACATTTAGGAAATGTATTGAATATATATTATTTTTGTTATATAAAATCTGGGTGGCTTTTGACATAAAGTGAATGACCTTTTTATGAAACCTACTCAAGTAGATACAACCGTAACAGGTGGGAGGAAATAACACTGATAACAATATAATATGCAGCCCACATTGAACCTGGATCGGAAGAATACAGCAAAATACTGTCCTTGGACCGTAAGAAAGATGTAATGATGTAATAATATGTTACATTACATTGTTTACAATTGTTATCATATAATATCACAGATAGTTGCCTAAAGACAACAAAAAGCATGGTTTTAAAACTAAAACAGATTGAAAATTAGATAGACTCATCATTGAGATTCCAGCACTGGCCCATATACAGTATCTTATAAGAACGGCCATAAGAAATGCTTTAAACATTCTTTATTCTTAAGCATTAGTATATCCTTGTATATATCATTGTGTCTGAGGCAAACTTTACTTAGAAGTAGAATGTATCGCTTTAAGTGTAGCCCGAGAAACCAACCATATATAGGACCTTTAAGGAGATGTTGCCTACATCCTTGAGGACAAGACTGATGTAGAACACAAGTGGCACAAATACAGCATCCACCGGCAGCGGCTTCAGTCTGGCGGGGAGATCTTATTATACAATGAAAGTACTATACATCTTCGAGAAACGAGGCCTTATCATTAATAAAATCACATGCTTTCAAAGGAATGCTTGTTTTGCTTCCACTGATGCTAATGATAGGTTACCTGAGCAAACTCCAATGAAAATGATTACAAAATAAAGTTTTAATTACCTTTACAATATTAAAAGGGAGCAGTCCTTGTATTTAGAAGCAACTTCTTGTGTATAACAGTATTGTGGAACTTTATATACCATTGTGTATGTAGATGTGTGTGTCCGTGTGTGTGGTTTAAGGGGTCCTTTCATCAACAAATATTAGTAGGCATTTTTCCTGAACCCATCATAAACCACTTAGGATGCGGCTGGTGTGATAACCCACCACTTAGGATGCGGCTGGTGTGATACTAAACATGTGGTGCTTACCGGTAATTTAGTTTCTAGGTTTTTAGGGGCCTTAAATAAAAATATGTTGTGGGGCCCCATCTTCAAAACAGCTGACACAAATGTAGAAGTGTACGTAAATAAAGGCACGTAATATGTATTGTCACATGGATATGTTATAGTGATACTGTACATTTAGGAGGAATCTGCACCTCACCCCTCTCACGTTCTCTGAGGGGGCCATTTACAGATATCTGGTCAGCCCCACCTATTGTGCATGGACCTCATCTCCAGATGGATATCGACGTATCAGAGTGAGGAGGACTCAAATGATAAATGGTTTGCAGGATAAAAAGTATCAGGAAGGACTAAGTGATCTCAATATGTATAGCTTGGAGGGGAGAAGTGAGAGAGAAACAGCATTTCTTGTGATGTTGAAGACTTACTAATCTCTGGGGTGTCTCCAAACATAATGGAACATTATTATTAATATTTAATGTCTCTCTTTTGTTGTGTAGTTTCAGTAGATCGATGATGCAATGCTGTGATACCATACCGAAGTACTACGGTCATTTTAACCTTCATTATTGGGATATAAAGATGCATCAGAAAATTAGAAAAAAACTATTATGTTAACTTTGCCAAGAATAAATCATTAAATATACGTAATAAATAAAATCCCTGACATTATTTCAGATGCACTTGACATTCATGCGTCTGAAATATAAATACTATACACCTCAAGATAATAAGAATAATTATAACCTTAGAGCAGTTTCTATTGGAAACTACTAGCGTGGCCTTCTTCTCATCCTCCCGCATAGTGGCTGTATCATACAACGTCACGATGTCATAATGTCACAGCGCCTTGCTACAGAGAGAAATGGAAACATTTCCAGGAGGCCGTGGAAATTAAAGTGGTGTACCTTGCTGCTGGGGCTGATCATTTTTTAACACACATACGGTAAAACTGTTTTAGCAACCGTCCCATTCACACGCACACATGTATTCACGCTTGTCCTTACACAGACACACTTGCACTAACGTAGAGAATTTTCTTCATACATATCCTAATTTCTAGTTCTCTCTCTTTCTTCCCTTCTCTCTCCCCTTTCTCCTTATCTCTTCCCCTTCTCTGTTTTTATTGCTACACTAGTGGTCTTGTGACAGGAGCATGAGGTATATATTTAGTGCTGAGTCGTATGACATCATATCCCAGCCTTCGGTGTCAATAGCCGGCGCAGATTGCCCCAGCATAGGTACGGCACTGCCCAGCAGCAGAGGAATCGGTACGCTGTACTGTTAGCCCTGGCTACAATCCACCATAAGCCTTGTGACTTCATTGAGCTAAAGTAAGTACTATCCTTCTCTCAATTCTGTGATATAAACAGAAAAAATATATAGGCCTTTTATATTAACACAGAGGATCAGCACCTACTATACAGGATAACCAGGATCACCGAAAATGTATTCTTTAGATCTACACTTTGAATGAAATCTACACCAGTAACATACATTTTTAATATGGAATTCTTCTTTAGGAAATATGAGACCTACCTCACCTACTCCTCACTTTACTAGAAAATCAAATAAGCCCCTAACAAAGTCCTTTTAATTCCCTATCAATGCCCAACAGCGAATGGTTTATACCGGTACTTGCTTTATAAAACAACTTTGGTTGTAGACTGAGATCTACTTGTGTATTTTTAAGGAAAACTGACCAACCCAATGAACCTTGAAGTGCATTTGTCAACGATAAAAGTACATCAGTATAATCCTGAAAAGGATTAATTAAAAATGATGGATTAGCCATAGTAATGCTCAGAAGTTATATATAATGCACAATGGAATGCATTGTAAAAGGTAATTTGTAATAGCAAGTGTTCTTTTTCTAGATCCCTTTCACTAGTTGTACCTTGTGTTGTACAATGGCGCTGGAAGTGGTAAGGAGGGTTTCATTTGTATCATACACAATTTGTGTATCATACACGAGGGATCATAAATCCTCATGAAGATCGGGAAACGGGGAGAAGAACTAGAAATGAATGAGCCACAAGGTCAACATTTACAACAGGTCAGAGACAGTAAAAAGCAGGGTGATTTTCTAAAAGAAATGGTACCAGGTTGCCCAGTTTTTAGATTACGTCTGTCTGCTTCTTGCAGGTGTCTTATAAGGACTAAGATCGGATACACCTTGAGGAGCAATCAAGTGGTTTGCAAGAGGACACTTCAACTGCAAACAGTGGAACAGCCTCTCAGCAAAAGTTGCAGAGGATAATACTTTGAAGGAATTAGGGTGTGATTATCCTGAGTCTAAAATACCAAGGACTGAATGAGTCTTTACTTCTGGAACAACAGGCAGACTAGATGGGAGGAATGGTTCTTATCTGTAATCAAATTGTATGTTTCTACAAAAGGAAAGAAGTTGCCAAACCGGCCTGACCTTGCTGAAAATTATCAGTAATATAAAGAAATCATAAGCTTATACATTTATACGACACATGGACTAAATGTAAAATACACAAAAACTGCGGGTGGAAAAGGGGACTTAATAGTAGCCATGGTTATACATCATTATAAGCTGCACAGACTCCACAATGTGAAGGGTGAGCTTAAGCCAGTGGCGATGCCCAGGGACCACCATTCACTTCCAGAAGCAGATAATATTCCAGAAGCAGATATAATTCCAGAAGCAGATAATATTCCAGAAGCAGACATCACTAGGATCTCCAATCCTGTCCTGGATGCCGAGAGCCATAATGACGGCTCTGCTTAATATCTGCCCTTACAATTCAATACAATCACATGCTAGGGCAGTTATAATGGAAACTGATGCTGCATCTCAATATGTAATATTATTTTACTATATAAAGTAATAAATATATTTCATTATGAGTCCCTTATCAGGTTAGGGCTCTATTCTGTATTGATACTCAGATTACCCCTCATGTGAATAGAATCCAACCACAGCCTGGACATTAGGTATTCCACTGCATTTTACCCATAATTTGAGCACTTATCCTTTATTGTACCAAAAGGGTGAGTAGTGTACAGACCTGCCCCTGACATGGTGATAATACATGTAGCCGTTCTGTATGTAAAATGCTCTGTGATGTCTGCTGTGCAGCACCCTGCAGAGCTCTCTCTCTCAGTGCTGAAATATTCTCTGGGGGGTTAAATGGGGGCTGCCTGTAGTGACCTGCTGGGGGTCGGAGTCCCAGCACCTTATGCCTGATCTCTGCAGCAGGACATTGTGCCTGATCTCTGCATCCTAGAGCGCAGCTCACCTCGTTTCCGAGTCCTGCCGCGAGGTGGCGCCCGAGCGCCTGACGGAGAAGTGATTTAAGTGACCTTCCCCCCGTGCCCCGGCCTCTGCAGGAGAGCGGATGAGCAGGACGCTGAGCTCAGCACTACACACGTGTAACGTGTCCGGCATCTCCCGGGGACGCCAGGAGCAGGCAGGTGCTGTTTGTTACCCGTTACCCTCCCCCTCCGCGGCGTGCCCCTGCCGAAACCTGCATTGCTCATTAACCCTGTCCTGCCTGGGACGGGTAATTACCTGATTCGGAGAGATGCCGGGGCGGTCGGGTTATTTTCTAGCCCCGGCTCTCCCCCTCCCAGTCCATCTACCCTGCATTCCCCTCCTCTTCCCATCCGCGTTAATACCTGGGCTTTAGCCACCTGTGCTTTGTTACCCGTGCATGTTCTCCGATGCCATCGCGTCTTTCGGTAATTGCTGGGCAGTAATGATGAATGCGTTTCTTGTATCTGCTGGTTATTTTTTAATTGTAAATCTCACGTTTTCGGTGTTCCTGCTGTGGGTTCCACAATCTGATCCCATCATCCCTGTCATCGTTAACCCTTCTGGGGGGGTCCACACTGATCACTCTGATCCCCTCATCATTAATTCTCTGCAGGCTCCATACTGAGCCCCCTTATCATTAACTCTCTGGGGTCTGCACTGATCACATTTATAACTGCCAGCACTCACTCTCTGCGGGCGGAGGCACACACTCAAACTCTGACTTGGTTTCAGAAAACAGGCACCTGTCTCTACTTTGGTGGGCATTGACTCCTCATCCCTACGTGTTTCCAAAACGTTACCCGCTGATCTACAGCACATCGTGCTCGGTTTTTAATACCAACATTAACCCCCTTTGGCCTTAAGTACTCCCCAACTTCAGGACATAGTAATGGCATCAAGACGCTTGCCCATTTCCTTTCAGTGTTATTGTTACTAGTATTGTGTATATTGTTCCAGAAGTTAATGCATCGCTTAATGTATCGAATACATAAAATCTAGTGAATATGAAAATTGGAGCATCATTTAATGGCATCTGTGCTTTACTGTCCTCTTGAAAATTGCCCTGTCCTAATATTGTTTGCCCTGACATTGATGTGGTTGCTGCTGCTGCTCACCTTTAGAAAATGTCCACAGCAGTAGTTAAAATTGTTCACGTTATGGCTGCTCTTGGGGACCGTTTGCAGGCTTGGAAAAATGTTAAGCACAGCTGGACGTGCGCTCCATGGATCACTCAGTGCGTTTAGGTGTGGCTGCATGGTGTTCTATTGCGCAATAGTCTTAAATTAATTTGTAAATGTATGCAGTGGATCTGGTAGCGAGGGGTTTCCCCCACCCACCTATTTCACCAGTATTAATGTAGAGGGATTGTACACAAAGATGGACCTGTGACATTTACTTTACGTTGGACTCATCTCTAAAGTTTCGTTGCTCGGAGTGATTATGCCTTACTGGCCGCAATGTTTTGGACTGGCATCGTTTTGCTGGTCTCTGTAAGTAAATGTTACTTTTTGTTGATTGCGGTATAAAGGCCTCTGAAGTAAAGTTGGTGGAAACATAAAGTCTCTGGCCTGTTTGCTGCAGTCTCAAGTATCTGGGCAGTAGGTGATGACGTGACCAAATAGTGACCCATGCAATAAGCCTCTTTGTTGCCACGCACAGTTAAAATGATTGCCAATGTAGGCATAGATCTCTTGTTCATTTCCCCAACGCATTGTGAAGACTTCTGCTGCATCCTCATCATCTACCAGACCTGCTTCTACATATTGAAGGCATTTTCCCACCCTGCTGGTCCTGGCTTAGCTGGCCCGGTGGCAGGATGACTTGAATAGTGGTTTGTTCAGGTCTTATTTGTATTACTATTACATTGCCCAGGTCTTGCACCTTTAAAATAATCACTCTTAAAATGTGTTGGGGCTATTCATTGTACTGGAATCTATTTAGACCCCCCCCCCAGCCTTGTCTCGTATCCGGTCTTCATTCCATGCGTAGTTATGGCGTGTTGGCGGGCTGATAATAGCATAGCTTGGCCCGGATACATACATGTGCAGCTGTACTAGTGAGCTACTCCCAGGTAAAAAAGCCAAATGAGGGGTAAAGAGTGAAGCCCTGCTGGTTTAGGTCCAGCAGTATGGAATATGAATTATTTTCTCCCTCTGCCGTCCATATATTTTAATTTCTTCTTGCAGTGGTGACAAATGATTAAAGGTGCTGTTCCATGACGTATGGAATTTAAGCCATTTTTGATCATTCCTGATCTATTGATTGCTCACGCCCTGAATTATTTATTTAACCATATAAATTGTCTGCTTGCTAGGGACACTAAATAGTCACACGGCACAGGTAGCTCAATGCTAGAATTACTGAAAATGTTTCCAATGTTTTATCCTTTATCATCAATCTGTGGAAACACTTTCATTTGGTTCTAAGTGGTATAGCCCTTGTAGTATGTGTCTTGTTCTTGCCACTATAAAGAGGGGAAGTATTAAGAGACACATGAGTATGAGTGTCGCCGTAGTAAATGAGTGCTGAAATTGCTTTGGTTAACTATATGATGTTTTATTTTAATTATGGATGCCGTGTGCTGTGAATTGGGACTTGGGACACGCGTGATTTGTACTTTTTTTTTTTTTTTTTTTCTTTTTTTTTTTTATAACTCTTCAGACATAATGGGACTTTTGAGATGGTAGTATTAGTCTAGCGTTGCGTGTACGATTACTTACTGTAGAGTACTGTACTCCCCACCTCCCCCGCTCCCCTATCCATTTCACGGCTGTCTATAATAGCTAAGTAGAGGTCAGGCCGTGGGATAGATGTACGTCTTGTCACTTCATTCTTGAGTTGCAGACGGGTTTTGCATTTACAGCGAAAGAATGAACTGCAACATACCATAAGCTCCATATATCACTAGCTGGCAGCATGGAGGTTTACTCCGATAGATCTGCATCTACTGATGGTAAAGTGACCCGTACAGTATTAGGCTTTAACCAGTTCATAAAGGGGCCTGCCTTGTGCATATTTCCTCCCCTCTTGTGTTTTTATATATGTATGACAGGTTATACCGATATTCCCGCTGATATCGGTGAAGAATATTATTATTTCTTGTGTCTATTAGTGATGATACGCTACACTCCAAACTGCTTGCCGCAGCTGCTTTGTGTTGTGTAAACGGAGGTATTGACATTGCGGATACGCTGTATCTATAAACATGACCTATGACGATGTTAACCTCAGCCGTTTAACCCTTTTAGTGCCAGGATGAGAGCACATTAACCCCCCCCCCCGGGTTTGGGCCAATTTTTGCTCTGTTGCAGTGGTATTTAGGTAGAAATTTTCTGTGCAGTCTACATTTTATATGTGGAAACATTTATTTTAATTGCCTGGCATCACTTTACATAGCAGGGCATACATGAAAATAATAACTTAAACTGTAATGGAGGCTCCAGCCATCCTATGCACTGGAATGCATTTGCAAGATGTATGGATGCTACTGCTGAACCCCTGTTATGTATTTGCCAGTGTGCCCTCCCCTGGCTATTATCCATGCAGATGTGTTCGGCTGGACACGCGTCTTTGCACGATATACTTACTGGCAGTCTGCTACAGAGCCATTAATATCAGACTACGGGGCAGGAGGGTGGTGGGAACTTCTGCCTGCAGGTGTACCAACCTTTTTCCGCCTCTGGTGCACCCTTTTATAAGGACTCGTCTGTATTTGGGTTGTGAGAGATTATATGTGTCTTTAAATCCGTTTATTTTTATTAAAGAACACGTGACCAGGTCTGACTCATTTCACTTTTTATGTCCTCTTTAACAGGCATCTTGCATGCCCAGGACTTCCCTCTGAAGAAGGATAGCTGCCTCCCCCGCGTGTGGCACATGCTTGCCACTCTAGCCCTTTTGGGGCGGCTACCACCTATCAGTGGTCTTAATGTTTTTATATAAACTGGACTTGTGGTCACTGTTACTAAGTACCCAAATCCCTATGTCCCATCTTACATTCTTGATATCTTTGCTCTGATCTTTAAAATGATAGCCGAACAGGGTTTAAAATCAGCCCTGGCACTTTAAGACCAGTGGCCCATAAATGACACACGTGCTGCCGGATACATGTTATTTCACGCCCCATTCATACAATTCTGCGGTGTGCGTCTGTGTATCCAGCATGCGCCTGTACAGCAAAGATACTGTATATATATGCATGTGCTTAATGTTTTTACATTGTCTAATTAAAATACTAAGTTAATAGTATATGTTGACAGATAAATAATATAAAAAAAACTTTTGTGGATGAAAGTATAGTTTGAAGATCTTTAAGCCCCCAATGGTGAATACCTGAGTATTTTGGTGATCGTTATTGTGTTTGTTTGGATAGGAAGGGAGGGCAGTAAGTATTTTTGTGAAATAATAAAAATATGTAGTATTTGGAGTCTTCACTGAACCGTACCTGGCGGCAGAGGCATAGCTGGCATGTGGACTTGTTCTGCAGGGACAGGTTAGATCCCTGGGGTATTTCAGAAATACTTTTCCCAGTGTCTGTGCTCGCTGTCACTCAAGCCTCTGCTGCGCTTGCCCTTGCTTGTTTGTAACGTGGGGCGGACTTCTGCATAAATCAGATGATTTTTCCTTAATTCCACCAATGTGTGCAGTACTTATTGGCATAGTCCAGGGGCTAGCATGTGTACTACTACTACTTTAATGATGTGCTTGTGTAAAAATATATAACATTTATAAGCATAATACTGACACTTCCCTTTTATTGTAGCATTTCTTAAAAAAACAAAACTATTGTGTTAATGATTATAAGGTGACCCTCCCCCAAATTTTGGATCTTAATGTAGGGGGTCGTCTTTTTTTTTTTTTTTTTCCCCAACCCTATCAACTTTCCTTCTTTCCTCCTTGTTCTTCGGTCTTCTTTCTTAGTCCGTGTAATTCCACAGCCTCTTTTTCAGCGACTCAGTCTGCAAAAATCTGCGCAGAGTTTCTGCCTCTTAGAGCACGTCTGCAAAAGGTGGGCACCGCGGGTACAGTCTGTACGCCATTCCTCCAATTGGTGGTGAGGGTGTGCGCAAAGCAGACGAAGAAAGAAGAACAAAAAGATAAGTAGAGCCGCGGAGAAGATGGGGAGAAATAGCGAGAGCGTGAGTGACAAGCCCATAAATATAAGACATCGCTTATAAGATTTAAATTTTTTTTTTATATATCATTGAACAAATACTTATTTACCCACAAATTTATTTTATGACTGGGTACATAGTTTATCAAATGGCGTTTTTTTTTTTTTTAATTTCACTCTGGGTCATTGGTTTTATATCCCGTCTTGGTTCTTCTGTCATATTTTCCTGTTCACTAGGATTTTCACTGAATTCACTAAACGTTGAGGCACTGAGAGATGTTTCACGTTGGTGCATTAAAAGATCGATAAATAGAAAGGAGTGAAGCCGATATCCCTGTTAGTCACACGGAAGGAATCGGATCCACTAATGAAACACTAGCTATAAATATAATCCTATTAAAACCAGGGCCGTAAAATAAAACAAAATCAATGTGATTTATTTTTCTTTATTTACCCACCCTGGTCACATGCCTTTTTGAAGTCAATGGCTTCCGGCATTATCTTTAAGGGACAGACGGATATCCCATACAGCCCCACCACTGAATAATGCATATTAAAGAGCGTAAATAGATGCATAGGGGTGATGTTTTTGCAGAATCCCTCCACGAGTTTGCAACGGAAACAATATGATAATTTAAAGGAGACCCTCGGCTGTCATTCGTCCTTAAAGGTTCACCTTATAATATCTGGTGACAAATAGCTTAGAGTAGAACATTATAGTTAAAATATATTTTAAATATATAGGTAACTGGGACAGGGTCGTGTGCTGGCTTTCCTTACGTTGCCGCTTTAAAAGCACGGAAATGGCCGTCTGTTTACATGTTGGTTATTTGTAGAAGTAAATCCAGCGCAGTTACAGCAGCCTAAAAAAAAACCTGTTGTGTTTATGGGCCCTTCATTCCGTAGTACGGCCATCAACTATATTTAGCCGAGGGTTGGTAACTCTGTACCATTCATGGTGAAAATTACAACCACATACTTTGTAGCTTTAAAAATAAACACAAGTAGTTGTCCACTTCCAAGCGCAAACACTGGGAATGTTAATACATCCACTGAAAGTTTTAACCAACAAAAAAAGTATATATAGTTTCATTTTTTTATCATTTGCTGCTTTTTCGGTGCATTCCCCACTACGTTTGTTAGTCTTATTGATTGTAAGCTCATTGGGCCAGGCCTTCCTCCCCTTTGAAGTATCAATGGTGATGTGATGCACTAATTACCCATTGTATGGCTCCGCAGAGGATTATGGTGCTGTGATATTTACATGCATGCAATGAGTGTGTCCTGATCAAATACACACGGAGGTTTTTGGAATGCGGTGTAACAGCTCTAGTGTGGATTAGTTAAAGGATGACAGCTTATAAACCATATTGTATACGTTTTGTCGCATGATGGTCTCGTAAAAAGTTAAGTCCTTTGAAGTGCTCCAGTTGTACGATCTATGGTATACTGAGTCATTTAATGGCTCTGATGACGTGCTCTGCATCCTTTGGAAGCCATGGGTGTTTTCGCAGACCTAAAGCATACGATGGGTTAGATGTCCTGAGCAGGAGGCTCCGTAGCGCACTGGGTCTGCTCTGTTATCAATGGAGAGTTTGGAGCATTTATTGGTTGTAGAGGTAACATTTTGCTGTATCAGAGGTAATTTCTTTGTCTACTGGGGGGGGGGGAATGAGAAACCTACAAAGCTTAGTTTTAATTGGTTTTGCTTTTTTTTTTTTTTTTTTTTTGTAGCTTAATGTAGGACGGTCAACCTAATGCTCTCCAGGATCAGATCATGTAAACTAGTTGACCAACTAAAGTATTGTGTACAATTCTGGTGGAGGTGCCATCTCCAGAAAGATAGACATTTTGGAGTTCACAATGTGATCCGCAAGCAGGGCTCTATAGACCTGTATTGCAATAACTCCATTCAGCCTGCAGAGGGAGCAATGGGAGAGTCCAGCAGAGAAAGACACTGCTGAGGCGCTCCTCAAGTAAACTTCAGGTGGGTGTCAGCAGGGATCAGGCGATAAAGCGTTTCTTGAATGATGGTGCACTACTGAGTGCCATTACACGTGGTCCGTGTTAAACTGCCCGATCTCCTGTAAGAGGCAGAGAGTTGTCCCTGCTGCCGCAACAAAGCCAGGACGTACCTGTATGGACGTACCTGTATGGACGTACCTGTATGGACGTACCTGTTCGTCACAATGGGCTACTTGCCATCCTACTACTGGTACATCATTATGTGTCTGAAAAGGTTAGACGGATTTAACAATGTACAGGAGAGATATTAGACCAAGGGGTCATAATCAAAAAGTAGGGAGTCTGATCTTATTTATCTATCACAACACTAGTGTCCAGTAGGACTTTATGCTTGTGTTCAAGTTGCCATGTGGATAGTCCTGTGCTTGTTTTAGGTCTTCCATGTTGACTTTAACTTCAAACCTGGCTTCTTAAAGGTAGACAACATGATAAGAGAATACATAGTGTTACTACTCATCTCATGAAAGATGAGCAAAAGGTTCCTCAAGGTATTAGAGAGACTTAAAGGTCTAATATGCCTGCAGTGCAGATCTACAGAAAGGCTGCCTGGGGAGCTTTCAGTAGTTAACCAAGCATTATAGGATACATTTTCCATTTGAAGAATTTGGTCTCAAAGGTCAACCCTTCCATCTCTGTTACTGTATAAGCCTTTGGTATTCTGCCAGGGGACGCTAATTATAAAAAAATGTTTTGTTTAAAGCTTTCCTTAATTTATTGAAGTCTGCATACTATCTGCCATTCTACCTTCATCTTATAGTTCAATGTAGTAATGATTCTTAGCACTCTTTTAATTGTCTTTAGTTTACTTTATTAATCTTTTTTATATAGCGCCATCAAACTCTGTAGCAATGTAAAATGTGTAGACAGGACAAATCAAGTAGTATGTAACATACTTCATGTAACTGTTTCAACCTGTTTATGCAATGATGGTTATACTGGACTGGTATTCTCAGGCCAAGGAGAAAGTTGTAAACCGTGTAATAGCAAGAAATGAAAAATTTGTGTTAATGCTAGAATATGTCTTGGATGAAAATATCACCCAATATGAAAAAGCTGGAGAGAAGACAAGTAGGATAGTAGCAGTAAGTGAGAGGTTTATGAGCGGTATAGGTCAAAGCTTAAAATGTTACCCAAGATACAGTAAACCTTCTTAATGTGCAGTCTGGAGGTGGATGTTGGTAATGGGATATGTTGGGTGGGATAATGTTTGATCTAATGTACGAATCTCTGGATTTAAAATACTGTTACTATGAAGTTAGTGGTATAAGGAAATGTTTCTGAGGGTCACAGGGGAAGCAGAGCCATCGAACGCATGGGTCAAGCCACACTGCCGTACCTGGGAACTCTGTAAATGATCTGGCCATGAGACCCTTGAAATAGTCAATCTCTCTTTAATAGCCCATCGAATCTATTTAGTGATTCACCAAATGGTTCTAATAACGGTCTTCATGGAAACTTTCACTTATTTAATGATAGACGTAACTGAGTCGCCTCCATTCAAGCAGGGCTATCAACCAAAACAGGGAGCAAAAGCACGTATTGGGAGTCTTGTATTTGATCTAATCGGTGTAGAATAAGAGTCGGTTCTAGACTGCGTGCTCCTGAGAATGTGCCCCGAGATGCACACCACACACTGGTCAGTTATCGGAGCGGTTGGATGAGTTGCAACACCTTGTCCTGCTTTAGATAGTTCATCCTCGTACTACTTTCTGTAATTCTGAGCCAAGCACATACTTGAGCCCACGCATAGCCTTTTAGCAGTAGTGATAGGTGCCAATACACCGCCTCTGTTCTATAATATACTAGATGCACTCCTCCTGTGTATTAAATGGGAAGGCAAGCTGTCTAATATTTAGTTTTTGTGACTCTTTATCACATGTATTTAAGCGGTGCACTGAATGCAGCAGCGTTCGGAGCCGTAGCTTAGTTAGAAATGCTAATCGCTCTTCTGTGTGTGCGGGAATGCGGTCTCCTGCTGCCTCTGCACTTAAGATTACGGTGACGGAAATAAAAGCGTAAGCCATATTGTATATCAAGGCTGCGTAGGACAAGGCAAGCTCTGTTAATAATCAACATGAGATTCGTGGCAATTCAAACCGACCAGTTACTTTTACATATTAAGCTGCCCACCTCTCCAGGACTTACTGGACTCAATCAGTGCTTCCTAAAAGGAACTTCCAGGTACTGTCAGCGTCAAACTTCTAAATAACAGTGGTTAGTCACTATTTAAGCTAGTTTTGGGAACATTTTGTTTTAACGTCTTGTATTTTTATAAATTGGATTAAACCCTCTAGATTGTAAGCTTGTGCCCAGAACCCTGTTTACCCAATGGATCGGTTTGTCTTAGTCTGTCCGTTCTAGATTTGTCATTCTTAGTTCTTCTTAAAATACATAGTCGCTATATAAATAAAATATAGCTATGACATAAGGATGAATTGTATTTGTGTGGTGATCATCCACATACGTGTAGAATGAACATACTGCAAGTAAATCTTGCATCTACATATCTAATATATAATATATATCAGGTTTACTTTCATTTCATTAAAATAGCTTTTATTTTTTCCATTCTGTATGTACTTTTAGAATATATATAGGGTTGACTTGAAAAATAAGTGACATTAATGTGATTTATGTATTTAGCCTTTTTTGATTTGATTTTTTTTTGTTTCCAAGAAAATGTACAGAATTCATAGAAAACACTTATGTGGACTGGCTATACAGGCTTTTTTTTTTAACCTGCTTGAACAGCATTTGTTTAATTCGGCTAGAACTAAATATTTGTCCCCCCCCCCCGATTTAAGAACATTAATGCTTACCCACGGGCTGATTGAAACGCTCCACACGGCCGCCATTCTATTTTTGTTGTGGATTAGGAAGAAATAGTTGAAAAATGCTTTTGAAGGTTGCGAAACCTTCGTTTTTGGTTAAAATGTACCTTTAACCTGACCGAATGTTTTACAGTTGGGTGACGGGCCAAGGGTTAGTACTCTTTTTAGTAATCCTTTAATCCCGTGTTTGCATAATTGCAATCTCACCTGTATGAGTTTGACGGCGCTTAACGTCGGCTCAGAAATAAAAAATGAATCTGCAGGGATTCCAGTTTCTGCATCTTAACCAACTCTGCAAATGTTTACCCAGAATGTTGTAACGGAGGTCACGTGACTCGCGCCTGGTTTTATCGTACAGTCAGGGTAATGTGCGGTAGTTGGTTGTGTGTATGGTCTGTTACTATGTTATAGATCTTTTGTTAGCTGAAAACTTTTATTGGCCTTTCCACAGGCGGGTTCAGGTAGGACTGAAAGCTTTTCCATTTCCTTTCCTCCTGTTCTGCTTTTCCCATCATCCCAGATCACGATCCCTGTCTTCTGTCTGGTTAAAGCCCCCACTCTTACTAGACGGGATCACTTCTGTAGATAGGACGACGATTCCGTAAGTTATGAATAGTGTGGTTTCTCATTTACAGCTTATTATAGCAACATCTCCTTGAAAACGTAACTAGCTGGCGACCAAAACTGATAAAATGTACGAAGATTCAAATTCCTGTCTGACTTGATCTTCATGTGTAAGAATTCACGGGGGTTAATGCCGTGCAAAGATAAACCTCTGATATGGTATTGGAATGCATTGTGCTGTGGAGGTAGACGCTTGTGGCTTCCACATAGAATATAGAATGTGAAGATGTTCAAAATCAACCTTTTATGTTGCACACAGAATTTTACTCGGTTAGTATTAGCATTACATATTGTCAGCCAATCCATGTATATCTCTCAAATCGGAATGCTTATTAATAACCAGAAGAAACGCTAGCCGGGTATAAACTGGTGGTATCACCCCTGCCTATGGTAAGTGTGTGTATGTAGCCATTTCATAACTCGTTTTATTTCATAGGTACTCTTTAAGCCTTACAGATGAACAGATGTTGCCGCCTCTCCCTGCTGTATACATCTGCCCAAAATGCTTAAAAGCTTCATAAAGCATTACTTAAATAATTTCTTACAGGGACACTCCGGTGTTACAATTGGCCTCCCCAATGAGAAGCCAAACACTGGGCTATGATGTCATGTCCCTAGCACAGTATTTTTCAGGAACTGCCCTACATATGTCCATAGTTGCTAACTGTCCCCATTTTCCTGGGATTTGGGAGCTTGTCCTGGTAGTAAAAATTAAAAACTGATTGACAGCAGTTAAAAAACCTTACTGTCAGACAGGGTACATCTGTAGTGTGGTGTTTTATAATGTGCTTGTTAAAGACAAAATACATTCATCTTGCACTTTTGCAGTCATGTGATGTTGTGCAAAGTCACGTGACCCATGCACAGGTTTGTGAGGTGCCAATGGTAACAGCCTGCATCACCCTCACAGGATGGGTGCTGCTCCTTGGCGGCGGGACCAGTCTTCCCACTTGCTTTACAGCCTCTGGTGGTGCTTGTGATGTCGTCATTGCAGCTTTTGTGTGGAAGCTGCAGGGTTAGAGACTCAGTACTGCTATGGTGAGCACTGTGGAGCCAGCTTACATATCTGGGGTGGGGGGGGGGCTGCAGGGTATAGACCTTGCCCCCTGCTCTCTGTCCCAAAGTGTGTGACAGAACCTGCTGCAGTTTGTGGCGGGTCTCAGGTGTTTGAGCACCAGACTCAGATGGTTAGCCCTGCTGTGAGATCTAAAATTGTATGTAGTGTACCTGTGTGCGAAGCCCCCTACCCCTTGCTGGGCCCTGCACCTCATTGTGTGCTCAAACCTTTGTTTCCAGCTTGACATTTCCTATATTTCCTCTGAGTGGGTACTTTGTGTAACCTGTGCTCAAGCAGAACGGCCATGTTCTACTACAGGGCCTGTGTACACGTGGGATACAATTACATTTTCTCTGACTTATTACATATATTTTCATTTTTTATGATATTTTGAATAAAGGTTAAATTGCTTGTATCTACTGTATTTCTTTCCCTGAATTTTATATTGGTTACCTTTTCTTTCACCTAATGGCACAAAATGCTTTAATGCCATTAATCACATTAAAAATAATTGGGAAGCGTGAGGAGGTGAATGGTACAGGGTATGACAATCTGCGCATTATGCTAATTATGTGGGTTGGTCAAAGTGGGTGTGGCTTTGGTGCAGTGGGTGTGATAATTGTGCAAGTAACTATTTGATGAAGCTGTCCTGCAAAGTCTAGATGTTGGCAGCTATGCCATGTCCATTCTATATGACACCGGACGCCCCAATTCGGAGAGCCGGATGGGCACAGCAGCTCCATAATGTAAATGGGCTGGTTGGAGATATTCGTTAGATTGTAAGATCGTTTACGTTACCCCTTGTTTCTCTATGCTCAGTTATGTTAAATACCACCTATGTCCTGTTTACCCATTGCACGGCTCTGCGGAATATGATGACGTTATATAAAATATCAGATATCCAGTTGTGCGGCTCCCAAAAGGGGGTCCTTGATTTTGCCGTGTATATCGTGCTAACTCCATTGTTGGCAATTGTACAGATCATAGATGATCGGACACCTTCACCTTGTGTTTAAGCAACCATCTGTGATATAAGATCTGGAGTTTGTATTAGATAGCTGCATATTGTCCATGTGTGCAGGTGCAGTAAAGCGTGCATATTGGCCTCCAGGTATAACCACCAGAGGCTGTAGAGACCGGTAATGAGCTGCCCTTCTGATGGCTCTCTGTGCGGTGGAAGGCTGTGTAATTCTCCTGCTGCATAAAATGAGTATTAATGTGACCTGCATGTGATTGGGGCGGGGCGGGGGGGTAATAGCGGTACTTGCCAAATGTTACGCCAGTGGAACCGAAATACACTTTTTGCACCCTTTTGGCATTCGGCTCTGAAACACTTGTACGTTTTTTGTTTTTTTTTTTCTTTCTATGCACCATTTTTGAAAAGACTTTAAAAATGTTTGTTATATGTTGACTTTGTATATAGCGAAGATGAATAAATAGGACCTGTCCCTGGGGAACAGCAGTAAATGGGGCACATTTGCATGTATATTAATATGCCTGAAGGCTTAGCATGGGTCTCTGGCTAATAAAGTGGTAGTTTTTTTTTTATTTTTTTTTATTTTTTTGCTATTGCTTTCAAACAGTTTAACCGTATGTGTACTGACTTATCCCCCCCCCAATTTATTTATTTTTGCTTTATTATATCATTTGATGAAACCATTATAAATGTCTTCGGGATTTGCTGCTGTTGTGGAATGATACGCTGGCTGGTATGGTTATGTATTGATTAAAATCCCCATCTACAGAGTGATGTGTTGCCTTAACCCCTTCAATCCCAGGTGTTTTTGGTACCTCAAGTCCCAGAGCAATTTTGCCATTTTCATGTTCAGCGATTATTCTCTCTTCCTGTGAATAGTGTGCCCATGTAAACTCTATTGTTTTCAAGGAGAGATAGAGCTTTCGTTTGATACCATAGTATGTTTATCTGAAAATTTAGAATGAGAAATTTAGTAAAAACTAATGAAAATTAGAAAAAAAAAACCTATTTTTTTTTTAAATTTTCCCTCTGAATCCTCACAAAATTAGGTAAAGTGATGGAAAATCCCCTCCAAGTTTATCAATTCAGGTGTCCTGACTTCAGAAATACCTAATTGATATAGATTTTCCATTCTTTCCTAGCACCAGGGAACATACTATTAGGTGTACAATTTTTTTGTAGAATTTTTATGCTTATGGCTTAACGGGTTTGAGGGTTGTGAACGGGGGGCAGGAGGGTTATACTGGGTAGATGTTATGATAGGGCAATGGGATATAGGGTTTTCTTTTAATTTATCTTTTTTATATATTTTTTTTTAAATTTTGTATTTTTCATATATTTAAAAAAAAAAAAAAAAAATACGGTTAGAGGTCCTCCTAGGGACCTCCTGAACTGATGGATCTATAGAAAACAAGTAAGCATGCCTGGGAAGGCGTGGGCTCCGGCTACCTGGTGTCTTGCAGGTCGTGGACAGGCCTGCCTGCTGGTGTAAAAAGGTGTTTGTTTTTGGTTAGGGAAAAAACCAAATGTAAACAAACAAAACGGTGCCTTGTGCCCCTCCCTCTAGAAATGTGCATACAAAAAATACCCTTTCTTGCCCCCAACCCAAGTTCAAAAATAAGGGAAGGCGTATGTGTGTAGCGTAGTATTGTAAGCCTTGTGATCCCTTTTATAAAAGTAAACCGCGTATGCATGTGGAGTATTCGTCTACTCGGGTGATGTTGTTGAACAAGAAGTTTTTCTTTCAGTGAGACCTAATGTGTAGAAGAAATCTGCAAAAAGTATTTTTAGTCTGCTAAAACAACGAATGGGAACCTTTTGAAGCGTCGTGTCCTACAAATCTATATAGAACAAATAAGGCCATATATATTTCCATCATATGGTGTTTTGGTTACCGTTTGTAGGATGGATTTAGTGAGAAATGGTGAGATTCTCCACCCTGTGTGTCCCCAGGCTACTGAACTTTACTCTCCTACATACTTTGCATGACCCACTCCTTGTTTGTTTTCAGGATAACCTCCTGCTTAAGTAATAATTGCAGAACCTGATTCACTAGTAGACATGACATATTGACTACTGTATTTTTACTTAACCTTTCGATTGTCAGTTCTGTTTGCATGCAAGTCCTAAAGAAAAAAAAAAAAACTAGCTTTGCCTCCTTCCCTCACAGCAGTATTTATTAAGAATTAGATGATCACAACTTCATCAGTGTTGAGGCTGGCGGAGAGTCCCAACGCTGTCATCCAATGCTCCAACATATATTGAAGAAAATAACAATTACATTCAAGTTGTCATAATCCAGTGTGTCAGTCCCTCATGTCTTAAACCTGTCACAGGGGATTATAATATTTGTATGCTTTTGGTGTATTCTGATAAGGTCAAGGGTGTACTCTGCATGTGTTGTATGTCAAAGTAATTTGGGCAGTTAAGGTTTAGTCTGTGCACAACTGTTCTAGGTGAGGGGTGGGTTATATGTAGCATATGCAGTTGCACATCTTGTAGGTAGAAACATACGCAGATCAGCCTCGAGCATATTGAGTTTTAGAAGACAATAAGATGGCAGTGATGCCTTCTCGAGCTTCTCTTGTATTTTGAGATAGGGCTGTGTGTTGAGTAGGTTAGGTCATGGAAAGAGATTAGAGTTGCGATGCTATCTGAATCCAAACTCCATAAAGACATGTTTATACGGAGAAGTGATGGTGAGGGACACCCGTGTCAGATGCTTTGTGTGAATTTATAGTGGTGAGTAGAATAAGAATTTAGAAACCTTGAGTCCAGGGAGAAGTGATACAGGGCAGTGAGGAAAGGTAGAGAAGTATGCTGCTCATCCTGAGAATGGAAGGGCCTACTGAATGTTAAAGACGGGGAAGTGCTAGATGAGTGGCTTAAAACTCTTTACGGCATAGGAAGTACTATTGTCATCTAGAAAGAAGCCCTAGGTGACAGAGGATGTAATATGGTCCTATGGGTTTTACACCAGCAGGCTCCCGCTAGACCCTCCTGTAACCTCTGAGTCTGCAGTAAAAAACCCAACAAAACAAAAAATGTGTGCCAAAACACCTGGTGCCCCCTCCCACTAAAAATATACATACAAAAACAAACCATTTTATGTAAGGGAACCTTTCATTACCTTATAAAAGTAAAAAACCTATTCTCCTGGGTGTATTAATCTACTAAGGAGATGTTAATGAGCATGAAGATTTTCTTTATTGGTGAGACCTAAAAAGTAAGAATTGTAACTTTTTTTACTATTTATTTTAATTATGATTTGTTTGGTGTATGAGACCACTTTTCCTATCTTTTGAAAAAACAAAAAACCATATATATAATTTTGTGTGGGTACACTAAACACGGAAAAGGGGAATCGTGTGAAAACCAAAATGCTAAAAATGGCAAAGCTCCAGTCACGGGGGGGGGGGGGATAAACCCCTGTGTCACAAAGGGGATAGCTTGGGTGTTGGAGCTTACACCGTAGAAGAGGTGCATGACAGAGAGCATTCAAATATATCAAAATAAAGTCGAACAGGGAAGCATGATCTAAATAAAGGGAATGCTAAAGTCAGAGGCCATTTGGGGATGGGGTAGACTGCTGGCTAATAGAAAAGTGTAGTAGATAGATGGAACAGGTTTTTGGTGGTGGTGGTGGTAGTACAGGCAAACGGTAAGCAAGACTGCTTTATACAGATCTTAAGCAATTATGCAAAGCATTGTGGCCAACTAGGTGGGACCAGCCTTTTCTGCTCTCACCATCTAATGCGTTACGTTATGAATGCAAGAATTCTGAGGGGACAAGCAGACATGTTCTCGATTCCTTACCTAATGCTACCCAGGCTCCCCTATTTGCATATGCCTGTTTTATACATGGCTTAAAGCAGGGGTAAGCACCATCATTGCTCGTGGTGGACATTGACTGGGGGTCTTTGGACAATTTAATGATCTTTGCACCTTAACAAAACTTTGCACAGACACTGGTGCCTTTGCACGTGCACTTTGCCTATCTCTGGTTAAGCGATGCACAGACTGGGTAGTTTACTAGTAATACTTGTTAGACCTCACCAGCATTATATATAAACATTTCTGGCCCATCCATCTACATTGTAGGAGAGCTGTAGGCCACGGATTCTGTATGTGACATGACGCACACCCTGCTATTCAGTGGTTATTAGGCCTTTAAGGTATATGAAGACCTAGGTACGGGCTGCTCCATATTAGCCCATCGTGTGGTGGCACCGGGCTGTTGGAGGCAGTAATATGTGTTCCATAATGAGTGGACACATCAAATATCTGCAAGGTTAAAGTTACTGCAAATCTCAGGGGGAGGAACGTCAAGAGATGTTACTTCTGGCTGTGCTGAATGTTTTGTAGGTGGGTGGTGTGTATTTGATGCATTGGCAGGATTACACAATTAACTCTTAATTGGCCTTTGAGGGTGGTCAATACACATGTGGAGTGTCGCAAACGATGGCTGACTTATCACTGTTGTTGTAGGGATCACGGAATTTCAGTTCTTTTCAGAAGATTGTTATTACATGTATTGACTGTACCCTTAGCTGTTTTCATTAGGTCTAGGCGTAGTGGCATATTCTGCCTTAGGCCAGAAGGTCCAGAACAAAACCAGGGGGTAGCTCCCCGCTGTGTCAGTGCTCAATGGACCAGTTACGAGGAAGATCTCCCCAACTGGGCCACTTGGACCATGGAGGACTGTGCATTATATAGTATACAGTACCCACAGCGCCCATGCCTTTAAAACATGGATGATGGGACGGCTGGAGGCGCTGCCCTGAATCAGGCCTAGATCAGTGCCAAAGGTGAATGCCACTGTCTAGCTTTGGTAGCATCTTTGATATACCAAACTAGAAAGAAAAATGTGCCTATTAGAAAATGACACATTCTACACAATGGGAGTAGTGGTCTTCATGATTTGGATTATTACTTCTTGAAAAGCAATTGATTTTAAATTGGGTAATTCTAGCCCTTTGTGGTCTGCGAGGGGAAGGCGTCAGGATAGTTATGATGCTTTGCCGCAAATCATCAATGCTTAGTTTCCCAAAAGTCTCAACACCATTACTTTTTCTTTACCTCCGACGAAAGATGTAGGCACGTATAATAATATAATGAAGCAGAAAGCTGCGTAAGGTGACGGGCAGTCAAGGGTAGGATGACAAGGGATAAGATGGCCTCGTGTAACAAAACAATTATTTACCGGACTGTGTCCCACTGCGCAATTAATGCGTGTATAAAAGTACTTTGTAAATACTTTCATGTCCTAAAAAATAAAAAACGTACCCAAGAGAACAGCTGCAGCGGTCCAAGGTTTTGCACCACCGACTGGTTGCTTACCTTGAAATCAGTAGGAGCACTTTCTGCGCATGGACAAGGGCAACGTTTCAGTCAGCACTAGTGCTTACCGATGGTAAGTATATCATACAAATAGAGATGTGTCCAGCTAAATACACCTCCTGTATATCAAATGCACATGCTGCAGGCTGCAGAATCCACCTTGCATTCGCTAGGTGGGCACTGCATACACTTAATCGCTGCTGCAGTATGCGTTAACGTGCGTATCATGGCTATATTGTATCATATAGACCTAAAGTTATACCCCAATGATCTAAATATCCCAATGATCTGTTACGAAATATAAGGCATGTGGTTGCATTGTATCCTCCCCGGCAGTCATATACGTAGTTCTTATCTGTTAAATAATCTATACTCTGTAGCAGTTTTTCAAACATTTACCTTTTTATAAGCTTAATAAGTATCATTTTGAATTTTCTCGGTGTAGTTGTAAGAGTTAAGTTTCTGTGCTTGGTAAATCCGTTGTAAATACACTCGGTAAGTGAGGGTTAAAACCGAGTGTAAAGCTTGTATTATCTCTACTTGAATATTAAACGCGTTATAAGATTACGGTGTATCAGACGAGGGTGTTGGGTGTCGTGGGTGTTATGTGTGATCCTGTATGGATCCGGTTTCTCGTGCTTTCTCCTCTAAATAATGTATTGCTATGCCAAGTATTGGGTAGAAGTGTGCGGGGTGGAAACTGCATGGTCTGCAGATTATAATTAGACGCAGTTGACTTGGAAGCTGAAGCTGCGGAGGCTGGAGGGAAGGCAATTTGATCACGCTCTTCTCTCTCGCCTACTTTTGTTTTCTTCCGCGTTTTCATTTGCATCATTCATGCTTTCTTTGGAAATAATCAATGCTATTGCTAAGCGACAATGAATGCCGATCCGCCTGGCCCTCCTCGGGTCCTCCCCCCTGTGCTTTACGAGCATCTGCCACGCACCGCGGACCTCGGTCTGTGATGGAAAAACCTTTTCGTGTGTGAGGGTTTAAACGTACGCTTAATGATCTGGCGATGGGCATGCCTGATGCTGGCAGGGATTCTAAAGGAAATTCTTCTACAGTCTGGAAGGCAGGCTCCGAGCTCAGCCTGAAAACCCCGTCCGGTGCCTTCTCGGAATCTTTTTATTTGTGTAGTGGGCAGCGCTGCGATTTCTTGCTTCGTCGGAGCGTCGGTATCGACTGTGAGCTTTTATATATTCCTGGCACCGTTAGATCTTCCTTTGTGCTTCGTGCATTGGCGTGAAGGTGAGCTTGGTGTTAGTGTGAATGGGTACGTGTGACTGTGTATGTGCCTGCATGCAGTATATTTACAAAGCTGGGATTGTCTGGCCCTGCATGGAAACACGCTTGCCTGCAAGTGGGAGTATCAAACACATTTAACCTCTCTTGTACCAGAAGATGTGTTAACAAATCAGTCTGTAGCAAAGAGACCCCCTCAGTCTCCATATTCTTTCCTAATTGTACAGGTTACTGTGTCGTGTTTTTCACATGTTGTAAAGAGTGCATGCAATTAAAAGAAAAATTGAAGAAAAAGCCTTTTTGCTGCATGCATACTTTCTAGAATTATATATATATTTCTGGAAGTATAGTGGTACGGTTTTGGTGTCGACTGTTCTAGCTTCTATTCTAATCCTTATCGGCACTTGTGACTGTCATCACTTCTGGGTACGCAGTAGAAGCAGTACGTAAGGATATGGTTTTGTACGTTTCCCTGTGACCGGGTTGGGGTAATGACATTTTCTTCGGGACCGTGCTGTCTGATGGTAGTGAGAATTGCAGTTACGGCTCAAAGCTGCCTCCTGCTCCAAGTCCTCTGATGCCCGGGATCTATCTTCTGTATATTTAAAAGTAAAGATTGGGGGCCATGAATGTGAATAAATTGAAATCTGGTGGCACTTTGGATACTGTGGTTAGTACGGAAACCATACAATAGAAAAAGCAAGGCTTTAGGTTAAATGGGTAAATGTTTGGAAAATGTACTAATTTATGTTACGTACATGTAAAAGTTATGCCAGACAAATATTTTTAATCAGGAAAAAGGTGACAACGTTGGAAACCTGGACAAAAAGTCTCGTTAAATACTTTTTCAGCTCCTTTGCAGCTTGGTGGGGAAAAGGGTTCTGAAGAGCAGCATGGATGGAAGTAATCAGCTTGATGTACTATGTGGACCAGCGTGGAGGTTATTAGTTGTGCTCTTGTGGTTGTGTAACCGGTTCTTTGTGCCTGTGCTGCTCCCGTAGTAAAGTCTGCTTGTGAGTCCGTCCGCATATTAAAAGCTTGGTAGAATCCTAAGCCCCTGTTGGTTGAAAAGTTGACTGATACTCGTTGTACCTGATCTTATATATAATTCACAATGGAGGAAAAATGAGGCGATGACCAAGATTGTCTCCATTTTCATGTGACGGCCATAACTTATCTATATTGTCAGGTTTGAAATGGTGTTGAATGCACCAGATGGTTCTAGGGGTCAGTTTGTAATGATCAGAAGCCCACAGTTTGGGGACCTAACTCGTTAATTGTTAAAGTAGCTTGCTGAGGATTAAAGTTTGTGATTTTCCCTGATGGCCTTGACTGTTATAACGTGCTGTTTAATAGACAGCGCAAATATTAGACAGCATACAAGTAGCCCAAACATACCCCATTCCGTTTAACCCTTCAGTGTCCTTCACCTGTGCTATTCTTCTCTCACTGCTATACGCAGATAACACTGTGCTGATTCTCTGATTCTGTACGGTTTCATCCAGCATAACAATTGAAGATGTGTTTAAAGTCTACAGCCTTGAAATGTGTGCGTTCATTGTGTTTGGTTCAGTTTCCGCTTTTGTTATGCAGCAATAATTTGCACTGTTCTGCAGAAATCTTTCTGTGCTTCAGTGTCTTGCTGCATAAAATGTTTTATTAAGCTGTGCCTATCGCTCATGCCCATGTTGCTGGTGTAAGGAAAACGGTGCTTGAACCCAGGTGAGTCTTTGATTCAGCTCTTCTGATACCTGTCTGCATTTGGAGTGTGCCCGTTATCTCAAACGAAGGAGCGGTAGAAGGGGTTAATTCACAATTACGGACATAAATTTTCAAATCTAATTGCTTGAACCCAACTGATTTTGAAGTGAGGGATGAGCTATGCCGGTAGAACTTTGTATTAGACTGGATTGTATACATTGTTTCATGTTTTGTATTCTCTGTCTATATTTCCGTGTGTATGAATGAATGTATGTATGTGTATGTTCTGCCTTGATATTTACATCAGTAATTAGATCCTTATTTTTAGTTTTCCATCACATTAATTTTAGTTCTAGTGTACTAGCTAACCCATCTCTTGAGACCCCACTCCTCTTGCATATCTACCGAGTTAATGGGGAAGCGACGGACTGCAGCTGAGACAAAATAAAGTAATGACTAAATATTTTATGAAATACCAGCTTTAAGTGATGGTCGTCGCCTAGAGAGGGTGTGCGTTGTATGTAGTGTTGGCTTTTAATATACAACATGGGCCACTAATGTTCTGTAGCTTTCCTTTTGATATATAATATCAATATGTTTTAAGTGACAGGTATGAGGGGGTGCTTTTGACGTAACACTGATCTCATTGGAGTTATAATGTAACATATTAAAAGAATAAACATTAGAAACTCGCAAACGTAATATAGTCTGTGACCTTCCTGCGCTATAACTAATGCCAAGCGTAATGTGCAATAATTTTAGTCTTTAATTGCTGTGTTGCAGGAGTAATGACACACTGTTTAATATTTAATGCCACTTGAAGTATTGATGGATAAGAAGCCCAGTGCTTTCATGTAAGGAACACTTTATCCTGTCCATGACCTTATACGGATAGATTGTTTCTGAAAAACACAATTGGTTTAGTGATGTTTAATATAAAAGCTTATCTTTGGCGCATGTAGTTCTGGATTGTGTGCTTTATTGCCTTCCGTTAAAGGGGCAAGTGACCTGTTTGACCGCAGTTCTACGCATCTGCAGCCAGCCCCTCCCAGCCCGGCTATTGAGTGTCGTCCCATCCCTTTGTTCTGGCCACGTTTGCCACATTCTGCAGTAGTGGGGTAGTAGTAATTGCCTCTTCTAACCAGGCCTAAATTGGTTATCCCTGTGCAATCCAACCGGAATTTCACAAACTCAGATGGGCAATGATAATTTTAGACCGTCTGCATTTATCCAATATGAACCTCTCTTCTTTCATTCTTGCTCTGTCTTCTCAGGAGCACTTTCCCTGTTGGAGTTATGTGGCAGCAGATCGCCTCCATGCTCTTTGTAATTGGACTTGCGGTGGCTTAGAGGCCAAGTAGATTTGTGTTGTGCTTTGTTTTACTCTTGGCTCTTTCACAATAGCAGAGAGGTTCCTTTCTGTTCAGATATCCAGGGTATGAATGAATGAATCATTCATGAGGGCAGAGTTTACAAAGCTTACTGGGTCCTGATAGTGTAATAAAATATTAAACCTATTAAAATGCAAGTGCTATCAGTGTGTGTGTGTGTGTATATATAAATGTGTATATAATATATGGATATATCATTTTTATGCAGGAAATGCCATCGAGTTTCTGACAGGCGGTGGTACTTTTCTCTGATATACCTCTCGGGTGCTCAAAGACTCAATTACTTCAAAATTTGCATGTTAAAGGAAATTGACCACCACCTAAAACACTTACACAGTTGGGTAGATGCAGAGTATCTGTCCATATACAATGCAGTCAAGGCACCTGGATAGGATTCTTCCAGATATTTGACATACTAGTCTGAAAGCTTAGTCCTTGGAGAAATATTGTGATCGAATCTTCAGCTTAATGTATAAACTATTAAGTCTGTCGTAAAGATGTTTAATTTTGAGACGGCAATGGTGAAGTATATTTGAGCCTGTGCGTATACGGAGTCTCTGAATAAGTGCGGTCGCACTCTTTGCCTATTTGCGTTATAGGCAGGCCCGGACTGGGACAAAAAATAGGCCCGGGCATTTAAGCCTGAGCAGCCCATATTTATTTATTTATTTATTTATTTATTTATTGTTAAAGCCCACCCGTACCATCTTTGCATTTAATAATTCACACAAATCATTAACACATTCATTAATGCAGTCTCACAAATCATTCAAACAATTCATCCACACATGAATTCATTAATTGTCATACGCATTCACACAATTCATCCACACATTTATTCATTCATTCTCATACGCATTCACACTACCCCCTCTCATCATCTTATCTGCCCCTTCTCACTATGTTCCCCCTTTTCACTATGTAACCCCCTTCCCCACTTATCAATATGTACCGCCTCTATCTATCCCCTCTCCCCCTTTCTCACTACCTAACCCCCCTCTGCCCCTTCTCACTGCAGCCCCCTCCCTCACCCTACTTACCTTGTTGCCAGAGCAAGCAGCAACTGCCACCGCGCCTGTGGCAGGGCAGGATTGACTTAGGGGCTGATGGAGCTGCAGCTCCAGGCTAGTACCTTAAAATATGGCCGCATTAAGGCAGAGCCCCTTAAGCCCGCCGCAACTGCAACCGGGTCCGCCACTCTAAGGCAGAGCCGGCCTTAGGTGTTCTGGCGCCCTGTGCGGACTACTCCTCTGGTGCCCCCCCATCCCAAAAAAAGAAAGGAATAAAAACTTGTAACAAAACTCCCCTTTCTCACTATCTATCCCCCTGTATCACTATCTACCACCCCTGCCTCTTCTCACTGTTATCATTATATACTGAGGCAGACATTGACGGTGGTACAGCATAATACTTATCACTATATACTGAGGCAGAAATTGACGGTGGTACAGCATAACACCTACCACTATATACTGAGGCAGACAATGACGGTGGTACAGCATAACACCTATCACTATATACTGAGGCACACATTGACAGTGGTACAGCGTAATCCCTATCACTATACATTGAGCCAGACATTGACAATAGTGCAGCATAACACCAATCACTATATAGTACGCCAAACATTGATGTGGTGTAGGCCTACCACTTCATTGTCTGGCTTAGTAGTAGGGATGCACCGAAACGAATTCTGGACTGAAACCGAAAATGCAGCATTTACCTGTCCAAAACCGAATATGACCTCCCCACACCATAAAAAAATCTAACACTTTTATTTAAAGTAAGTAACACACCAAAATATGACAAAACAATTAAAAAACAATATTATATGTATATATATATATGATTGTTAACAGCAATCACATTCCTATCATGCCCAGGCATACCCAGATTCCAGGATGTACTCGCAGACTTGGCATGATAGGAGTATGATTGCCCTATCTACCCCTTCTCACTCCCTTCTGCCCATCTACCCCTTCTCACTCCCTTCTCCCCTATCTACCCCTTCTCACTCCCTATCTACCCTCTTTCCCCCGTCTCACGCCCTTTTCCCTATCTACTCCCTCCTAACTATCTACCCTCTCCCTCTTTGGAGTTCACTTACCTTTCAGGAGTCCTGCGGTGGGGGTGCAAGGCCTCTGCCTCCCAGCTCTGCCACTGTATGGAACAGTATAGAGTGATGGGAGTTATGATGTACTTTTAGAGCATAATTAGATCATGAAAAAGACATTGGAAATGGTACAGCATAACACCCATCACTCTCACACACTTACCAATCCACACATATATACCAATCCACACGTATACCAATCCACACGTATACCAATCCACACGTATACCAATCCACACGTATACCAATCCACACACATATACCAATCCACACACATATACCAATCCACACACATACCAATCCACACGTATGCCAATCCACACGTATGCCAATCCACACGTATGCCAATCCACACGTATGCCAATCCACACGTATGCCAATCCACACGTATGCCAATCCACACGTATGCCAATCCACACGTATGCACCAATCCACACACATATACCAATCCACACACATATACCAATCCACACGTATGCCAATCCACACGTATGCCAATCCACACGTATGCCAATCCACACGTATGCCAATCCACACGTATGCCAATCCACACGTATGCCAATCCACACGTATACCAATCCACACGTATACCAATCCACACATATATACCAATCCACACATATATACCAATCCACACATATATACCAATCCCCACATATATACCAATCCCCACATATATACCAATCCCCACATATATACCAATCCACACATACACCAATCCACACATATATACTAATCCACTCTCACTGAATATTTTCCTACCTTTTCTCCTTACAGCTCCTTTTCCTCCTCTTCGCTCCTCTTCTTCAGTTCTTCTGTCTTCTCTGTCTTCTTCCGGTTCAGAGGGCAACAGCTGCTGTGCGCCGGGGTTTGTTGTCAGATCCCGGCGCACAGCAGCTGTTGCCGTGCAGATCACAAGGGAGCGGTATCGGAGGTCTTTAACAGACCTCCGGCTCCCTTGAGTGATTTTAAGCCGGGTTGAACCCGGCTTAAAATCACTCAAGGGAACCGGAGGTCTGTTAAAGACCTCCGATACCGCTCCCTTGCGAACCTGCTCCTCCAGCGGCGGACATTACTGTCCGTCTCTGGAGGAGTGCCGGGTGCCGCAAGTTGGCACCCCCTGATGAGCGGCACCCGGTGCGGACCGCCCCCCGCCCCCTAGAGTGTGACGCCCCCTAGAGTGTGACGCCCTGTGCGGTCGCACACCCCAAAGGCCGGTCCTGCTCTAAGGGGCCGGGAAGCCCCGACCAGGGCCGGCCTTAGGGGTCTGCGGCCGCACAGGGTTTAAATTAAAACATCGGGGTTTTTTTTCAACTTTATTTAACATCCTCCATGTTAAATAAAGTTAAAAAAAACTTTATTTAACATGGAGGATGTTAAATAAAGTAAAAAAAAAAAACCCCGATGTTTTAATGTAAACCCTGTGCGGCCGCAGACCCGTAAGGCCGGCCTTGGTGGGGATTTCCCGGCCCCGGTAGGTAGGGTAGGGGTCAATGCGGCCCTGCCGTGGCCCGGCCCACCGGGCAAATGCCCGGTGTGCCCGATGGCCAGTCTGGGCCTGGTTATAGGTAATCTTATCTCAAGTCACAAATACATTAGTACATTTACTAGTTAGACTTTAATCTGTATCCTGGGGCACTGCATTCATCCTGTGCCAATTCACCGCTCCCATAGCAAATCAATGTACCAAAGTCCGTTTAGAATGCTGTTCTACAAGACTTCTAGTTTGTGGTTTTTGGGTTTTTTGGGTTTTATTTTGCATTTAGCGTATACTTAGCACAATTACAGCAGACAAAACATTTTACTGCATAGCGCATGCAATACTTCCATAAAAGAGGATTTTCCGGCTGCGGATCCGTAGATCTACCAGTAGTTTCTTCAGCTATTAACAAAAAAGAAAAGGCCTGATCACTAAGCTCAGGGGAGGTTTAAAGCTGCTGTTACATAGGCATCCCCCCCCCAACATTCCTAGTTTCTTTATATCATGCACTGTTGAAAACATTTAATCAGGGCATTACCATTCAGCTTTTTTAATCACTCTCATCACACCTCACCCAATTGCACTCACTGGCCATCACTGTGTAAATGTGGGTCTGTAAAGCTTTGCTTTATCACATGAATGAGCGTGAACAAATGATTGTTGGTGTTTCTGTTTCAAGATCTGTGATTTAGCAGTATAAGTGAAACATGTGAGATATGTACCCGCTGTGATTTGATTTTTAAATCTGTGACCTAATAATCGTTGAAGTTTTAGGCTTATACCCGGAGTCATCAGAATTTTTGTCGAGCCCTTAGTGTACTGCATTTCAAGCAGCATCTTTTCCTGTAAATTGGATGTTAAAGTGCATATAATGGGTGGATTGTCCCTTTGAAGTTGTTGTGAAACAAGCCACATATAAAGGAAAGTATCAACTGTTTATGCAGTTGTCACCTAAATAACTATAGCAAAAATCAAAAAATTGTACTAATCCCTGTTGGGTAGAAATGTGCCCATACGCCACACTCAAAGGGTTAAATATCCGTAGATCTGCAGGCTGGCCTTGGTTTCTTTAATAATTCTGAAGTTTTTCAGGTCATGCTTGTGCTGCGTATCCATCAATCGCCTCCCATAGAGACTTGTGCACGCCGTCAAAATGGGAATATGGCCATCCTCTAACCCAGACCTGGGCAAAGCACGGCCCGCGGGCCACATCCGGCCCGCTGAATAGCTCGGACCGGCCCGCAAAGAGTGTCCTGGTGACTCACCAATGAGTCCGGTGTCCCCCCCCGCCCCGGTCACTTACCTTAAACTCCTGTGTTGGAAGCGTTTGTCTCGGGTGCCGGCGCTTTACGCTGGGCGCCGGCATATGACGTCAGACGCCGGCGATCAGCAGTGAAGCGCCGGCACCCGAGACAAACGCCTCACGCTTCCAACACAGGAGTTTAAGGTAAGTGACCGGGGGGGGGGAGATCCTGAGAAGGGGGGGGTTAGGGAGTTAGAGGGGAGATACTGAGAAGGGGGGGTTAGGGAGTTAGAGGGGAGATACTGAGAAGGGGGGTTAGGGAGGGAGGTCTTACTGTGTGTGTGTGTCTTACTGTGTTTGTGTGTGTGTCTTACTGTGTGTGTGTGTGTCTTACTGTGTGTGTGTGTATCTTACTGTGTCTGTGTGTGTCTCACTGTGTCTCACTGTGTCTTACTGTGTCTGTGTGTGTCTTACTGTGTCTGTGTGTCTTACTGTGTCTGTGTGTGTCTTACTGTGTCTGTGTGTCTTACTGTGTCTGTGTGTGTCTCACTGTGTCTGTGTGTGTCTCACTGTGTCTGTGTGTGTCTCACTGTGTCTGTGTGTGTCTCACTGTGTCTGTGTGTGTCTCACTGTGTCTGTGTGTGTCTTACTGTCTGTGTGTATCTTACTGTGTCTGTGTGTGTCTCACAGTGTCTGTGTGTGTCTCACTGTGTCTGTGTGTGTCTTACTGTGTCTGTGTGTGTCTCACTGTGTCTGTGTGTGTCTCACTGTGTCTGTGTGTGTCTTACTGTGTCTGTGTGTGTCTTACTGTGTCTGTGTGTGTCTTACTGCGTGTGTCTTACTGTGTTCATAGCTTATTCAGTTATTGTAATAAATATTTTAGCCCATTTTTTAGCTCAAAATATTTTTTCCTTTTTTTTCTCCTCTAAAATCTAGGTGCGTCTTATCAGCAGGTGCGTCTTATAGAGCGAAAAATACGGTATGCACTCCGAAGCCTTGTTCATTTTGTTCACTTCTGTGCTGTGCTAATAGTTATTCAGGCCTTACTTATTCAAGCACATCTACCAATGACGTAGGCTTGAATAACTTTATTAAACAGCACATAAGTTAACAAAATGGACAAGGCTTCGGAGTTTGTAGTTTGTAGAGGTCTGGCCCTCTAAAACCATTCCAATTTCTCATGTGGCCCCATGGGAAAATTAATTGCCCACCCCTGCTCTAACCCAACCCCCCCCAGAAAGAAAACATAGAAAAAAGCTAAATAGTGATATAATTTTACCATATTTACTTCATCAAAGAAGCAGGCACCTGTTGGCTTTTGCTTAAACATCTGCCTGAATATATGCCTTTGGGACACCTTTAGGGTTTGCTCATTTTCGAGAAACCTAAAATATATCTGGAGAATCATAACGGCAATTAAATAAATTCTTTCCACCAGTGGAGTAAATATTCATTTGTATTCAGGTTTTCTGCTGCTGATTATTTTGTCACTGGCTGCGGTTCCTCTGTATTTATTTTAAGCTCTACTCTCCAAAATTGGATAATCATTTGACTGGGAAAAGCACGCATTTAATGAGTCATTTTGGAATGTCTGAATACTATGGAGTTATTCATTCTGTATGGATTTTTTTATATATTTTTTTTCCTTGGAAAATATACGGCATACTTTTTAGGGTTTGTTTTAAAAGTATTACACTTTCCTTTACCCATAAATAACAGAGGACTATAAGAAAAAAAAAAACACTATTTTATCTTGTCTTTTTAATGAGGATTGTTACCATGACAACCAAGAGCCCACCACTGTGAGTGGGTGATGTGTTTAGTTTATAGTGAACCTATTTTTTGTAGTTAATACATAGTGTAGCAGAAGTTGCCGAGTTGCGTGTTTTAAACCCGGTCTGTGTAAATTGGTTGGAATACATAGAATGCGGTGTAAAAGTTTCGTTCTAAAGCGCTGCGTAAATTGTTGGCGCTATATAAATAAAAAATAATAATAATAACGCATCATCGCACACACCTTTATTTTCACAATACCTGTTGGTCTGCATGGTTATTACTTTGGAATCAGCAACCATATAAAACCCAGGTTAGACACAGCAGGGGGGTACATGGGTTTCATATACATGTTAGTGTTTTTTTCCGGTTCTGAAGCATGTGACGTGAGTGTATATATGCATGTATGTGTGTACTTTCATATCTAGAAAATCACAATTTCTGAGAGCTGTTTGCAGTGGAATAGAGGCTCGGATGACTTTGGTTCAGATTTACTCACCGTCATTAAAAATGTTTTTGCAAGTTGGGCATCTGCCAAATCCATCTCGTGTTTTGTTGCTATGGAAATATGTAATTATAATAGGATTAGACTGAAATTCCTTTGAGTTTTTTTGTGAATTTTGGTTTAAAAAGTAACTGTCGGTTTTGGAAACCCATTGATGTCTTTTATAGGGAAAATCAGGACTCTGAAAATATAACTTGGTTTAATGTTTCTTTTCTCCATAGTGGGGGTTATATTCACTATTATGTGAGAATATATACAAGCAGGTGAACAGTTGCAAAAAAAGTCTCACCATAAATACGTAGACTCTTCCGAAGTGTAGATTTGGAAGATTCTTATTTGAATTTAAGCTTTTGATGACTGCTCCGCCATGCCTGGGTTCTGCGTCGCACTGTGACACAAGCATCCGACATATTGGTCAAAAGTCTTTCCAATGTTCAACAACCAAGAGAAGCCTGCTTTTTGTACATCAGTCTCTTGCCAGTTTAAATGCTGAGTAAGCCCAAATATTCTCGTGGGAATTTTCAGAGGTCACTTCTAGTTCAGATACATCCCCTTATATTTAGCGGTGTTAATTGTTCATTATTTTTAGCTCGATGTTGGTTTAGCAAGCACTTGGAAGACTGATGAAAGCTGAGCACTTGCCTGGTGTCCAGAGAAGTAGAACCTGATGAGGAGCTCGTGGTTTGCATTGTTTCACATTGCTTGATGCCAGAAAGGTAGAATGGGGTAGCCCAAGTCGTCGTATTGTGCTTGGAAACGTGTTTATATTTTGGGTAACTTGATGATATTTTTGAGCTGCTTGCAGAAGGAAGGCTGCATTGCAAAGTGTGGACCTTACTTGAGGCTCGTGCAGATTATTATAGTTTGTGTAATATATGTATGTGCCGCTACGTTTCACCTGTATGTGGCCAGGTTCAGGCATGTCAAAGGGAGCAAAAATGGCCTTTGTCACAACCACTGGGTGTTTCATTCTTCCAAAATAATCTTGCCAGTGGCGGGCCCCTTTAATCTGACCCTTGGCGGGCCCCTTTAATCTGACCCTTGGTGGGGCCCCTTTAATCTGACCCTTGGTGGGGCCCCTTTAATCTGACCCTTGGTGGGGCCCCTTTAATCTGACCCTTGGTGGGGCCCCTTTAATCTGACCCTTGGTGGGGCCCCTTTAATCTGACCCTTGGCGGGCCCCTTTAATCTGACCCTTGGCGGACCCCTTTAATCTGACCCTTGGCGGGCCCCTTTAATCTGACCCTTGGCAGGCCCCAGAACAAGTATTTGTTTATGTATTGTAGGTGCAGAGTAAAACATGATCACAAATGATTGAAGCGTTTGCTGTACAGTATAAACACACAAACTCCTGTAGGTGGCACCAGGCTTGCATGCATCCTGCTTATTAACCTTGTCTTAATCTTTTGATTACAATTGAGGCACTTACTTTAAAAAGACATTATTAAAGTAGCATTGGTGGCTAATTGAATAGCTGTAGGGCCGAGTCCCGATGAAGGGGTGATGGCGATTCACTTTAGCAGCTCGCTAGCCCACGCATGACTCCGGTGGGATGCAGACAAGAATTTGTTCTCTCTGCACAAAACACGATACACCCGGTGACCGGTTCAGTTACGTCTCGCAGTGAGCCCAAATACAGACAAACAATTGTCACTGCTGTTATGTAAGCAACTACCTGAAGGTCGTAATCCTGGGAAAGAGGATTTAAACGAAAAGTATAGCAAAAAGAAGGGGATTCATGATGTGCAACTGGAAATGGTAGCTGGATCAGAGCACAGAGTTTCTGTAGCCATGGCTGTTCGTTAGAACTTTGCGTTATTTTTAATCCCCAGTTAAGCCTTTAATAAAACATTCGGTAATTAAGGCAAAACGTTTGCTTTTGAGAATTCCAAAATACCTCCTATGAGACTCCAGATCAGTAAGTCGTAGGTCAGCGTATGTGGGAGCTGTCCTTGTGGTGACATGGGGGCAGAGCTCTTGAAATAGTGTTAAATTACATGGGCTTCAAGATGTTTTGAGGGTAATCTTAAACACATTATGCCCCCCACATTAAGCTAAAATACATTTTAATTCTGTCTTGTCTCTTGCAGGTTGACCCCACTAGACATTGAGGCTGGCATGCTCCATCGTGAAATGATGATGTAATGAAATACAGACTTGTATATAATTTTATGTTGAAATGCCCTGAATTTGTTGTGTGAAACTGGAACACCACAATGAATGTACTGAACACAGAGAAAGCGGGGAACGGTTGTCTGCTCCCCCTGTATGTTGATGATGACAATGGAAACGATATTTCTGAAGCGGAAAACATTCCCAAGCTCCCAAAGCACAACTGGAATGTCCATGTTGGTATCCCGGGTACCGTGGACTTTGAATGTACCAGTTTAGGTGGCAAGAGTGTAAAAGACGATGGCAAACCTTATGCAGTACAGGTGCCCTGTTCCTTTGAATTGGATGAGACGGTGGACTATATAAGCAAGGGCATAGAAGATGGAATGAAATTGAAGAATGAGTTGTCTCAAGTTCAGGATACTGGTACTTTAAACCAGCTCTATGAACAAGATGAAACTTTGGATTACATTAACCAGGATTCTGCACGGCTAAAGGACTCTTTTTCATCACACACTACAGCTCATGCTTGTTCACAGTCTGGCATTAAGGGCAATGAGGAGCAGTCTGTGCTTTACTTACAGAAGTCCACGGATGAATATTTTAACAAGTCAGGGCTGTCCAGGACTACACAGTTGACTTTGAAAGAAACTGGTGAGGCTTGCAGAAGTGTTTCTGCTGAGTGGGACCATTTGCTTACGGTCACTGATAAAGGTGCAAGCACTGACGGTGTAAATCATAAAAATGGATCAAATGTAAGCATGGTTTCTTTGTCATGGGACCTTAGCGATGAGATGATCGTGAGGAAAAATAGTTTTGTTTCAAGCACCTCTGAAAAACCCCTGAGTACCTCTGTATTAGAAAGTTCAGTGTTACCAAATTCCTCCATTGATGTGTTTTCGGGGTCTGTAAAATGGGCAAATGGCGTGCCTGACAGCTGTCCGGGCAGTGAGCAACTCACAAAAGACTTGAGTTATTTTGAAGTGCCTCAACACAGAGATTCCAAAGAAAGGGGGCAGATCGAGGCATCTGCTACACCAGAACCTAGCGTCTTCACCAATGAAGCAACCGCAAAAGATTCAAAGGCGATTACCTGCAGCACGGAGGACAGGATAGATGAAAACCACATTTTAGGACCTGCTGATGCAGTCATGGACCGGAATGGGAAAGAGGAGCGTAATGGAAAAGGTGATGATGCAGTATTTCTGATGGAAGACAGACTCCAGACCAATAACATGAATGGTACATATTCTGAAGACTTGCACGCTTCAAAGCCCTCTAATAGGTGTTTGTCTTCCAGTACAGAGTCAAAAGACTTTCTGAATAACCTGTCCGGGCCAGGTTGCGAGGACACTTTTTTAATATCTAGCCCTAATTCCCAATCGATTAGGCAGGCGTATACATCTACGCCGTTACCGGAATCTAAAAACATTACTTTTGCTGTTCCAGTATTGGAAGACATTCTAGGAAATGATCAAAACAATAAACTAAGTCTGGATTCTGAGAAGGACCCCAAAATAAGTAGCCTCGAAGCTTTCAGAGTTGGCTCTGTAAATGGCATGATGAAACCCAATAATAAAAAGCTTAGTGTTGGGGCAGCAGCTAGCAAAGCAAAGAAAACTGATGTTATAAGCTTTCCTAAACCCAATTTTAAGAACGTAAAACCAAAGGTGTTGACCCGACCAGCTTTAAACGCTAAAGACGGTGCATCTTCATCCTCTAAACCTTCTCCTAGATCCCCTACACCCTCATCGAAAGCACCTTCACCTGTTGCTTCTCCAAGAACTCAGTCGTCTGCCACCAGCACTTTAAGAAAAAAAACTCTTCTAGAGCACAACCTGAGAGCTGAAACAGGTATTGCTAAATCGCAGAAACAACCAATTAGTAAGCAGCTCTTCTCCAGCCAAGGTGCACATGTCCCAACCCATTCGAAAGCTCCTCCAGGTAAAGTTCCCAGAACTGCTGCGTTAAAGCAGACTACGGATGAGCTCGAAAGAGCCAGTTCTTCCAATTCAGCGCGATCCTCTCGCTCGGCTGCAGCTGTAACCTGTACGGCCGGATCCAGACTGACAGAAAACAAAAGTGAAAAGGCGAAGGCTTTCCCGAAGCCTGCTGCCGTGAATGCGGCACCCATGGGGCCAGACAAGATCGAGCAGAACGGCAACGATGATGCTTACGACAGAGAAGACTCTCAGAATGGCAACTGCATTTCAGGGGATATATTTGCCAACATAGTGGTGAGTCTGTGTGCCTTATATTCCGATAAGTGTTGCTGCCTGCAATCGTTTTAATAGACAAAACAGTTAAAGATAAAATTATCCTAACATCATATAGTATTTTAACTTGTTGTCCACTGTATATCTAGATTAACGTGTGCCTCTGTAGGAGATGAGTGGCTGCTTTTTTGTTTTTTATAACTACAGAAAAACAATTACTCTGCATTATTATAAAACACGCATGTTATGCTTTCAGAGTACTGTATGTGACACCCTTTCAAGTGACCCTAAAGATGTGAGTTGTGCTCACACCCCTGTATATGCATATATTATGTATGTTTGCTGTTGTATCTGGGTATAGTAACAATCGAATATTTGCGGTATAGGAGGAACTCGTGTTCACGTCAACATGTTCTGTTGAATGGCTCGTGTTTCAAATGATTACTCCTCGTAAACCACAGATTTACAATAGCAACCAGTGTTTCCAAAAAGAATTTCTGCACTAAACTTTGGCACTATCTGTAGTGTGGGATGCAACAAAACGACCCAGCGGGCTTCCAGTTTTGTATAAATTTTAGCTTGTTTTTAATCACTGCTTGGCAAACCCCAACGGCAAGGGAGCTGTGTTAGTGTCTAACCTTCTAAGTCAACATTTTTATCCTTCTGGAGCTTTATTACAGAAATGTGCACTTTAAATATCCAATCGGTTATTGCAAAAAAAAAAAAAAAAAAAAAAGCCACGTTGGGGCAGTTTATATTGAATCGGTGTATTTTCTAATGTCACCCACCGCGTTCCCTGCAAGCTAAGCTTAAATCGCGTTATGAAATGACTATTCTCAAAATATATATTATAGACCTTAAGGTGCCATCCATGTTTTCTTCAAAATGTCTTTTTTAAAATGAAATCTACCCCAAGAAAGAGTAACTGATCAGATTAGATGGCTAGCCTGTTCTGCGGGATTCAACATAAACATCCCCCTCTGTAGAAGTCTGTCTCTACATATTCGGTGCTTTACATCTTTGTGAGACATTGGGTGGTGGGAATGACTTACACTGGTTATATTCACTGGGGACCTCCATAAACATGAGTGATTTTTAAAGATTCTTCCCATCTTCATCTTAAGGTCCGTAACTTGCTCATTGTCGCTTTTTTTCTTAATGTTTTGTACTTTTAATATACACTTGGTTAGCCGCATGTATGTGTTGGCACATATAGTATTGTAGTATAGTTTGTAGTTCATAAAAAAGGGGGGGTACAGTGATCTACAGGCAATAAGTATAATATAACCTATTGGGAAAGGAGGCCTCTGTCCACCAGAGCTTACAGTCTAAATTAGTTTCAAGTTCCAATTAGTGAATTGTTATGGCTGCACTTGGCAACTTTTAGAAACAAGGTAAGAAAGCCTTGGCCTGCTGCGTTGGCTGGAAAGCAAGAGTAAAGGACGATCCCTTCAGTAGGAAGCTGATGCCTGCTCCTTGCTGTGCCCTATTAACACATATTAGTAAATCCAGATAAAAAAAGAAACGGATCTGGCATTCACGCTTTCCTTTTTCCCATCGGCTGGTGATCTCAGGGCTATCTCAGCTACACAAAAAGTTATGATTAAGTATCTGGTACGTGAAACGCATAAAGCATTTGTGTAGCTGAGATACAGTTACAGCTCTGTTAAAGTTTTTAATGGATAATTTGATGGAATCAAGGAAACCACAAGCGCCAAACCCATTTCTTTCATTATTTTAACTTTTTTAATGAAATTAACCCTTTAATCGCCCATCACAAGGATTCTCATTGTAGTGGCCATATTGCTATAGCAGGGCTTATTAGATGTTGAGCTAGTCTGTGTTTGTGTGATATACCAGCGATTGAAGCACCAGTTATCATTAAATTGGAATAATATATGCAGCAGTCCGCTCCGGGCTGAACAAGCCGTGGTCTGGGTGGAACACATGTAATTATCTTAGTATTTTGTAAATGTCTCGCTGTGGCGAGGCGGCACCTGTATTGCAGTTTGTTCAGCAGTAACGTGTTGATTGGATTAGAGTCTCAGGTAATGTATTGAGGTCAGACTTGTTTTGGATTTGGGTTTGCTTTGAGCAGTCTGACCTGCTGCTAGTTTGCTTTGCCCCCTGCTGTGGGCAGGCAGGTCAGCGGAGAATACTCTGCAGGAACGGCTCTGCTTTTCTTCATTCAAACGGAGATTCCCAAGTTGTGGAAAGTTTCTTACGTTTGATGTTTTTGTCTGTAGTTTCAGGGGCAGCTTTAGAGGTATCCCCCCTGTCTGGTTAAATAAGATATGTGCGTACTCATTATATATAACTCTGTGTGTATATATGATCTGCATGTCTCTGTATTTAATATAAAATCTAAATATTTTACCTCTAATGTATTTTTTCTATTTGGACTTATGAACAGCAATGTGGCATCTGTTGGTGCTATATAATAGACATTGTGTCTATTACACATTAAATGCTTTGTATGTTTATGTACAATGCTCGTGCGTAATGCGCGTGTTTGTTTACCAGCCGCACTTGCACGTTGCATTCCTTTATGCTTGCGCAACTCATTCTTACACATTTTCCATGTCGCAGCTAAGCTGTGTGTTGTGCTAACTCCCTGCTGCCATCTACTGGCTACCGTGTGAATTACCTGCAGGAAGATAATTGTGTCCTGGAGGCCCAGACCTTGAGCTGCAGAGAGGTCACTGGGTTTTCAGTGCAGCTTTAGCTTATTTGGTAAATAGATTTAAAAACCCTCTTGGGTTCATATTCTGCTTTTGAGTTTTACTTCCAAATAAGCCTTCATATACATTCAGAACTCACAGTAAGGGTACCGGGCACAGACATGCAAATAAGGACCCACAACATGCCACTTTCCCCTTACCTTTATTTAGGTCCTCTTGTAGACATGGCTATGAGCGAAGTGCAGGGTAGAACTGCGCAGGCTACTGAATTCCACTCACCAAGCCAAATAAAATCTACCTTTATCAGTATGAGCTATGCATGGCTATACATTGGTTTGAGAGTAGCACATGGTGGCACTGCACAAGCCGGAAAGTTCCCTTAAATAATACAATCACTTGAGTGAAAACCTATTTTTGCCCAGCATGAAGGATAGTTACATGTCTAAAGAAACTTTACTGTTGCATTAGGTGTGTGTGTATATATATAATATGTGTGTCGTGTGTGTATATATAATTAGTAGAAGAATTATTAAACACTCATCTACAGACACCAGACAAGCCAAAAGGCTCATTTTTTCCTCCTCAGAAATCCCATGGTGCTGCCACAGCCACAAGGGATTCTGGGTAACCTTATTTGCATGTGCCTACCCAGAATCCCTTGTGGTTGTGGCAGCACCATGAGATTTCTGAGGGAAAAAAACAAGCCTTTTGACTTGTCTGGTGTCTGTAGATGAGTGTTTAATAATACTTCTACTACCCCTTAAAATTAAATGGAAGGGGTTCCATCACCTTTTATCCACCATATCTTCTGTAATGGTGTGTGTGTTTATGAATGTATATGTATCTGTGTACATATGTGTAGCGCCAACAACTTCCGCAGCGCTTCTTACGCTAAATACATTCATATGGTGTGACAAAACTCGAGCTGGCAGACTAAGGCTAACAGGGCCCTGCATGCAAGCTTACAATTTAGAGGATTCTCTGTGGCAGACTCTTCTTCGTGAATAGCAGGAAAGAATGTCGTCCTCATGCGCATCCTGGCATGTTCGTAATTAAGCTAAAGGACCAAAAAAGCCCAAGATATTTTGTATCTTCCCACTCGCAAGCAGTGATTTCTACATTAAACCAATTACAGGTGTGGTTATAATGTCTCCGGTAGCACAGTGCAGAAGTTATAGCCGTTCTCTCTTGAAGTTCTTGTTTTAACCAAAACTTGTAATCATAGAGGCTTCCATGCTCACTTATTTATTTCTTTAAATTCCATTGGTGAGATTCGCCCTTTTTCGCATTTAATTAAGTCCTTATTTCCGTCTATGCGGCCTGCTACATAATCTGCTCCTTTTGAATAGGTGTCACCTATATCTCTTTGCACGACGGCAGCGATAACACTAAATCGTTTATTTTTATAAAGTACCCTTTGTGCGGTGATTCTTTGTTCTCAAATGTCACCAAAACTCTGAAGCAACTTGTTGCTCTGGATTGAACCGAAAAGGATTGCTTGTAAAATGCATTTGAATGTACAAAAGGTTCTGCTGTTGGCTTTGGAGACACTTTCCTGATGAGCTGTGTTGTACTTACAGAAAGATGATTTAGAGATGTGGTACGATATATGGCAGAAGTAATTAAACTATAATACTTAAACAGATGATAAAGAGGAAGGTTGCAGAATAATATCTTCTGCGCGGTGCTTGACTTGATAGGCAGTCGGCAAATCAACCAAATATTAAGCACGTTGACTCTGCTTTGATCCAGTTTTATGCTTAGGTGGCTCATGTGGCAGATTAGCAGTGTTTTTTTGACGTGTGTATATATGTAATATATACAATAAATCTCACTGGTATGCTGAATTGTTCTCGTCCGTATTTGGTTACTCATCCAAGCTCTGCCTGCTTGTCTGTTTCTCTGTAGTGCGCAGGCCTGTAGTTGTTTGTAGTTGTAGTCATTTTTCTTTAAATGTAATTATAAAGTATCTATGCATCTCAGGAGGGCACACACCTAGAACAGTCTTCTAAATGTATATTTCGTAGGATTTAGTACTCCGAGAACATTATATAATCACCTGACTTTGCTAATAGTCCTCGGTACCTTCTGAAAGCCTAAGGCTGGAACATCGTAGTCCCTGTTGGAACCGTCTGAGTTTTAGTCGCTCCTCGGAAAATGGGATTGTCTCTGAGAGAGCGCCAGAAGGATTTGCATCTAATTACTTATTTGTTTTGCTCTGCGGTTGGCATAACTTGGTGTGCACGTACCTGGGTTTAACGCGCCTCTAACACATTCCTCCATGGTAAAGAAATCAGTGCGTCTGATCTGTCCGAAGATAACATTTGTTGTTGTGGAAAGTTATGTATAAGCAGTGGAGCCAAATGAGGACCCCGTTGCATAATTCCTACTCACAAAACACAATGCTCCCACCTGCTTAATCTAGAATGCGAACCAAGGACTCCCATCAAGTGGCTGCTTACCAGCCTTTGGAGGGTTTGTCTGCTCTTGGTGTTAAAATAACCTTGTTTTTGGGGTTTTATTCTGTGTTTGGGCCGCGCTCACTGATTTTAATGCATTGTTGCTACTTTTTAGTGTTAAACATCGCTTTGTGGACTGAATAATTTTGAGTTCTGCGTTTTAGCATTTACCATGTCTCACACACACACACACACACACACACACACACACACACACACACACACACACACACACACACACACACACACTCATCCTTGCATCAACAATTTTCTTCTGTTATCTATGTGGTGAGGTTAAAATACGAACATGTTATCGATACAAAGCACACCTTAATCTAGGTTATAAATTATACAATTTGCTCTGTTTTTGTCTTTTTGCAGATTCTGAGAGGCCTTTTCCAGTTTGCCTACCCACTTAGTTATGAAGCAGGGATTACCATCAAAAGCATCACTAATTGATTGCAGGGTTTTTTTATTTTTCAGATGAACCCATACATATTGTACTACACTACAGAATATGATGCTAAATAAATAACCACAAGATGTTGAGCTCTTAAACAATGTTATTGCTTGCACTATTTTCAAGTATTTTTGGAGAGTGAAATGCAAACGTACTTATTTATTTCAGCCTTTGTCTGTGAAATTGGCGACTCCAACAAGGAATCTGAATAAGAACCTACTCTCTTGCCTGAGGAACACAACCGGCCAACCTGTGTCTACCGTCAAATGCCGAGTCCTGCCAAGTGATCAGAGGCGAGGTAGCACTGGCAGGAATGTCGTAACTGTCAAGGTGCCTTCCCCTCCCAAGACAAGCACACAAAAGCTTACTGGTAAGATTTTCAATCCTGATTAAATCGTATAGGGCAGCGTGAATCATCTATGATCTGCAATTTGTGATGGATGGGGGAATGTGTATAGTAGAGTCCTGTCATGGGCTTGTCTACTCGAAAACAAGAAAAGGGTCCATTAGTTTTCCTTTTGAGCCGGGGCTATAGTGCAATTACACAGCAGATCACCGTGCTTTATCTCGGTAAAGATAGAGCCAATCTGCTAAAGATGATGCTGATATTGCTAACTGAAATATAATATACCTGATGAAGAGACCTAGATAGTCTCAAAAGCTTGCAGTCTTTAATTTGTTAACCAATAGTTATCATGTTTATCAAATCTGCTAGTTATCTGGGGACTTTTTACTGTATACGGCAGATCTTCAGCCTCCAGTGATAAAGATCTTTCTGGATCGGAATTTGGTAACTGACTTGTTTAAGAGGAGAGGACATCTTTGGCGGGATGGAGGTTGCGATCTGCTTTACCCAACAAGCCACCCTCTGATAGAGTATAAGCTGTGCTACCCGTGTTTTCTTTAATAAAGAGGACCTTTTTCCTGTGACTTTTATCACCTGTACGCTTTAGGTTGCCTTTCTGATTTTATTGTTACAAGGTGTCATTATCGTGTTTCAGTCGTGACTGCGGCATTTTCCAGTTTGTGACGAACGATACAAATTGGTAAAATGCGTGCCGAGACATGTGGCAGAGATTATAACTTGGGGCTTTAAGTAATCATTGCTGAAGTGACTGTTGCCAAAATACTTTCTGGTCTGCATGTATCAGAGTTTCGAAATCTTACAGGTGCTCGATAATAGGTGGTTATATAACCTGTTTAATATCACTCCAGGCTCGGGCATCTGCTTTTATTATGCCACAAAAAACGAAGCCAGTCTACGATACAAAGTTACTGTAATAACCCTTTGTGCTCAGCTCTATTCCTTTATGTCGTCTTCCTGCTCTCCGCTCCAACGGGGATCTTTTTGGACCATGATCCGTGCTGCTTTTGAGTTCTGCGGAGCTGGGGGCAAGAAGAATCTGCAGAGCCCGTTGGGAAGGAGCAGACGGGGTTCCTTGGCTAAATGTTGCTGTGTGCGCCAATTTACTTATGTTGGAGCTATTTTCTGATGTATTATTCTCCGGTAAATCATGCAGGTCTCAACATGCTTTTTGTGTTTGGTTTCAGCATAATCTGCAAATGTCTTCAGCATTTAACAAAGCCCTGAATTGGCCCAAATGGGCTTAACAAATGACAGAGATTTAGGTGATAACTTATTGTTACCACTTTCATAAGTAGACTGAGTCAGCAACATTTTGCAGTCTTTCCCATAGGACTGAAGTTTGGCTTCAATATCTGCCTTTAATAAAATAGCAAAATTAAGGACACTCCGGTGTCTCCTGAGCAGCTAATGCGTATGTAAATACTTTGCACATGCATTCATTTAACCTCTGGGGAAAAAAAAATACTTGGGGAGAAGCTGCAGTTGTGAGCACCCCATCCATGGGCTGAGATTTTGCGTCACTTATTGGGAGCGCTTCCCATGTTTGCACACAAGGGTCTTGCAAGTGTGCACCAAGAGTTTTCATGTGATTAAACCTTCAGAGGAGAGAATTAAAAGTACATATATTTGTAGGTATTGCTTTAATGTGCTAGAGATCGGACTTGGCACCCCGCCACCACTTTAAAATGTAAAAACACTTACACTCGCTCTTACTTTCTCAATGTCTCTCTACCTTCTCCACCATCCGCTTCCATGTCCACATCTCCTTTCCCCGTAGCTTTGCTTCTTTTCTTGCATGGAAGGGGTCGGTGGAGAAGATTGGGAAGCTTTGAGAGAGCGGCGGTTTCCGGGAGACTTGGGACCAATGTGTGGCGCCTCCTCCTCCCTGAGTACGCCACTGATTCCTCCTAATGTTCAGGTTGGGCAGAGCTGAGCATGCAGTTTGTACACAGTGTGCCGAATCGTTGTGATTAGTACTGTATGATCAGGATTTTAGATTCCAGGTAGCATTCAAGAATGACTAAATAATTACAAGCCCCAACATATGAATCATTATCATTTGTATAAGCAGTCTTAACATTTCATCGTCCATTTGTGCCCGGAGTATTTCCTTACTGCCTTGTCATCGGCATGCTGTTCCCAATTCAGCTAATGTAATTTTCTCACAGGCTTTTCCCTGATGATTAAACCCAATGTGATCCACAGGCAAAGCACGTACGTCAATAACGTCAATAACATCAATAAGTCTATCCGACCTGACGGTCATGTGGATTCTGTGAAAACATTTGTTTACCGACTACTAACCGAAACAATCTGCTTATTTGCTTGACTTGATCCATGCAAGACGAGATCAGTTTCAATCTGCAGATTGTGATATTGTTACTTTTCTCCATCCCAACACTTTGGCTATGCCGGTCCCACCCATGGACAGTCTAATCAGCTAGAGTAGACAGCTCCATTAGAGTTTGACGTGAAAACATTTTGGCATCTTCGATGTGCTGAAGCATCCACTCTCGGTGAAACACTATGGGGTCTATTCAATAAAGAGAGTTTTATAAGTTGGGTTTGCTGGAGAATTGTTTTAGTTCCTTAACTTCCTTGGACGTAGGGGCCAGAATCTGTGAGCTTCTGCTGCAGTAAGAGCTTGGGAACCCTGTACAGTGTATAGTTAATCCAGTGAAGTTCCTTCACACACTGCATTATGCAGGACCAGCTCAGCCTTCTGGCTGGAGGAATCTATCATTGATGGCCCTTCATAATGTATAGTGATGTACTGAAACAGAAATACAACCATCCTGTTAGTGAATAAGCCCTTATGCTAAATGGGGTCTAGTTTTTATATTGCCATACTGGAATTCTTTAAGTGACCTTTGCGCATACTGATGTGTATCTTGACTGTGCATGCGCAATGCCACTTTGTACTATGGTTGTCTCAGTTGCTTGGCATCATACACTTCTTCTGTATGTTGTCTGTGTCGTTAGGAGCCCTAAATACCTTCTAGTATGTTGACATATGCTGTAGACTGACTGAAATATGTTTATTCAGTAACTATTTTTACTCAATATATCAGTCTTTAGTTGCAGATCATACATCAGTCTCCTTTACACGGAATCTCTTGATATGCTGTTTCTGCCACCTTTTGTTACAGTCATTACACTGTAAGGTTAGTTGGCTGAAAAGGAATCCTAATTCCCTGCTACAGGTCGTCCCTCTGTGGCTTTCAGTTGAACTGCCACTGTGAGTTTAAGAAGCGCGCGTCTCCGGATTCATAGTGTACAGCGGAGAGCGGACAGCAGAGGGAGATATATGATAAAGGAACGCTAGGAAGTTTGTGGTCCTTAAATTGCTGTTATTTTAAAAGCAAAGAACAGTTGCTGAAATTCCCCGTACAAAAAAAAAACCGCAGCAGCTTGTGGCAATGTGTAAGTTTTCTACATGCATGATATGTCCTTACCAAAGTGAACGCGTTCATAGAGTGCTCTACACAGCGGGTTTTGATCACGCGTAGGCTAGGCATAACCATGGCTGGGAGCTCTCCGGGGGAAGCACCTCTTCTCCGGGTCTCAGAGTCACAGTGGAGAGTCTCCAGGTTGTGGGGGTGGCACTGAGACACGCCCACTTCCCCCCTACTTTCAGTTTTCAGTGATTGTGGCTAGCCCAACACAACAGCGGCAGGACCCCCTGCATCCCGAAAAGGGAGGCCTCTGGAGAACTGCACCCTGTTATTAAGGGCTTTTTCTTCAGGGAATGTGTCTAGAGCGGTTCATTTTATGTCTTTATAGAGTATGTCAATCTCTTTGCCTTATTTTTCTTGATCAACTAAACAATAGCGAATCGCGCATACTGTAAAGTAGTGTTTATAGTTATTTTGCTTCGTTGTGCCTTGGAGAGTTTTCTGGATATGTGCTTATTTTGTGTTTACTGCTACACCGCTTAGAATGAGGTCACTGATAGGGCCCAATTTTGCAACCCTATTATAAATATATAATATGATTTATGTAGTATGTATACATAAGTGCGTTGCTTTAATGCCTAGGGTTAATGCTGTAAACTTGCCCTAACAAAATCAGAATGCATGTTGTGCGTACGAATAATGGTATGCGTTAATTGCCCTTTCACCACTAGTCCTTATGGCATAAGGCAAAAATATAGCGTTATATACCATGATATATTCTTGAGCTGGTGTTTAAAACGGAGACAATGTTGCTGTGTTTTTGGAAATGTGGTAATCATTAAAAATTGCCCCTTTAGTGCGCGTTCATAGTATTTCATAGAATTTGACATCACTCCCTTTATCCCAACCACCCGTGCGCGGGATATCCCTGGGGTGTGCGATTGTTGGCATGGCAAAGAGGTATCAGACAAAGAAGAAATACACAGGGGTGTGCAGTGCAGCAAAGTCACTGCAGGAAGGCACAACGACTCCACATATGATACGAGGTGCAAAGGCCCAAAGCCGATCTTCTGAATGCCAAGTTGACTTTAAACGGGAAAAAACATTTTAACTAAAGTGACAGGTCAACATCTGATGGGCTTGATGTAGACCCACAGGATCTAGAAGTGGAACGCCGGACAAATGGAAGAATTCCGGAAAGTGGATTGGTAATTAATACTTCCGTTTAATAGTCACCCTGCACACGTTACAGGGCCTTCAGGCATGGCCCTTTCTCCTCAAGTTTCTGGACAGCGGACATGGATGCTCCCCGATGGTCACAGAACAGCAGTGTTGGCCTACAAGACCCCAGGATGCAACAAACACTCTGTGCTATGGCCAACTCGCTTTAGGCTTCATCTCCGGTCGTCTGCCAGATACAATGGCTTTGATGGTAAATTGAGACCTTTGGCCTTCCTCCTGTTATCGGTATACCTTTTTCAGAGAAAGCCTTAGTGTTCCATTAAGTTTGTGATGTTTAGTTTACTTAAGTTCTGTAGGTCAAATCAGTGGCAGAAAGTCATGCCATTGAAATCAATGGGAGTACTTGCTACACATGCGTGTAGCCCCCCTGCCTGCCGTGTTCCCCAAGCCAATGCTGGAGCTGACTGGTGGTAAGTATATCACATGCAAGGAGATGTGTTTTAAGGCAATGCATATGGGATATTCTGCAGGATCCTCCTATGCATTTGCAAAACCTGCACCATGGAAATGTAAAGTGCTAAGGTACAAGGTTCCACATTTCTGCGCAACACCCAGTTTGAAGTCTATGGAAAGAAGTGGTGCTTTAAGAGCATCGCGATTTTTCACTTCCTTTAAACCTTTGAATTAGACCCATTCTTTCTGCTAGGCCGTGGCTTAGTGCTTTCCCTGTGCACTCTTCTCTTATGTCTAAAGCCCTTTTAAATTGTATACTTTGTCCATCCTATGAAAAATGGTGCATCATTTTAGCATTTACCAGGAAAGAAAAAAGATTTCAGCATGTGACCTTTTTGACTTGATAAACAGAGGTTGAACTTCTTAAAAGCTTAAAAAAAAAAAATTGGTCTGATTAAAAGTGTGTGGACTAACATAGTTATCCTTAATGAGATTGGTATCGCTAATTAATATGCAGTCTGAGATGCTTGTTGGTGTTTCTGTCTATTATTGGTGAAACGGAAATAATATTACGGGTATGCAAGTGCAGCCTGCACGCCTACAATGACCGGGTTGGTTGAATCTAAAGTTATTAGCGAAAGGGCGTTGTGCAGGACAAAAATGTCCTAATATCCTGATTCTTTGGTTTTCTGTGCCATGCTTTAAGATACTTTGCATTAAATAATCTGGTGACTTTTACCTGGGCTGTTTTTGTTAAAGCTGGATTGCCAGTTACATCAAAAGCAGATATATTTGCAATGTTTAGCTTCTTTAAAGACTTCTTGCTGGATCCATTAAAATCAATGTTGATCATGTGAGGGTCCAGACTGCTGGATCCTGGATAGATGGAGTCGAGGTCAATCTAGTGAAGAATTGTTTTTATGTGTCTGGTTTGTCTTATCACCTGTGCAGAAGTTTTTTTCCCGTCTTTCGTGTTTCATCCAAACTTCTTATCTCCGCCAGGGATAGTACTAGACTCTCCCAAACGGAAGTCAATTTCTGTGAAAGCTTCCGCAGCAGTCTTGACAAGATCGCAACCTAGACCGAGAGTACCATCTAAAGTACCCACCCTTCAGAGGACTTCAAGCGTGTCATCAGTGTGCAGCACTCAGAGCGAGAAGAGCACGCTGAGTAGCAGGTGTAAGTTCCGTGTGTGCTTCACGTCTGTCACTGCTAGTCACTGGGCACTTCACGCATCATGTCTGAGCACTGCATGTCACGGGACAGCTGATTGTATAAACTTGTATGTGTCCTGGAGGATTCTGGCATGGGGAAAGTCACAACGGTGCACTAAGTTATCAACGGGGAGAGAAGAAGGGCTGATGTCCGGTAATGGGTCAAAAGCTATGTGTAAGCCTTAAATGAATAGTTGATGTGAAATCTGCTTATTTTCTGAAGCTTTGAATCTAGTTTTTTCTGCGTTTTCTCCGCCTTCTGATCTTCTCTGTAGTGCGTTAGGAAAATGATGATTGACATTAAAATTTTGACAATCTGACTTTTGTGACGCATCAGAAACGGCAACCAATTGTGTGGATTTTGCATGTGAAAGGGAGCCTTTAACACGTTCTAAATGTGCTTATTGTCTAACTCTTTCCATTGCAATCACAGACAAACGGCCACTATATTGCACATAGAATGTTATTTGAAACAAAAGCTTGTCTTGACCATGTGGCCAAGATTATGACGCCTTCCCCTGTGTCGCCTTTCCTAGTTAGATTTTCATTCTGGATTAATGTGTCCTGCCCTTTGCTTCAAAGCCCCTGATTACGTTCCACTCTAATTCATCGAGAGCGGCTAGGAGGAGCTCAGAGGTGAACATGGCTGATGGCTTTTTATCTTTCACCTTGTGCTGATCCCGTGTCTTAAATGACAGTGTCAGGCGGACATCGCAGTTGCACGGAGAATGCGTTCCCCTCGCCTGTGTCCGTCAATTCCTCGCTGATCTTACTTTATGATTCAGGAAAACGCTGTGACGAAACCTTACTGACCTTGGTCGTAGCCGGATCGTTCGCCCTTTGCATAATTCCTTTGTTGGCTTTATCTGGGAAAAGAAGTAGGTCACTCTGGGATTTTGTTTCCTAATATGTAAATTAAAGCAAGTTTCTGTTTTTCCTTTAAGATTTTTTTCCCTCTCCGTTACAAGAGGGCTTAAGGTATATAAGAGAAATGAAAGCTGTTGCTGTACTTTGCATTTGTGATGAAACACAAATCAATACGTCGGATATGAAGTAAATCCCAGCAGGACGCGTCTGCACGCTTCTACGACACAACAGTTTTAATTTTTCAGTGGTTATGCCCTCTACGTATGCGTGGATGCACATGTGTACAGCTTGGCAGGCTGCTAGGATTTTAATGCATACTGGAAAGTAGTTGATGAAAACTCCATTAATGCATTATTACATGGTTTAGTACTTTAACACTTTGGGTTCTGTAAATGTAATTTTTATTTACACCCAAGTGCATACTGTTACTGCATTACTGTGTCCTGGTGATAGGTTACAGTGTATTGATATTTAACAGGACGTACCGTTCATCATGCACCTTAATGCACATGATAGCGGAGTGTCCTTTTTGCAGATGCATGTTGGGGAGACAGAATCCCCTCAATGTATTTGCCTCCCCCCTCGATTCTAGGTTTAAGTAGATGTTTTTGGTTGAACACATCTCCTGATTGCCAAGGTACATGCACGCTATACCCTCCACTGCCAGCTCCAACACAAGCCAGCAAAAAGTGTGTGTGTACACATACATAGGAATCTCTTCCATTGGTTTTAAGGGGTACAAGAATGACTGAGCGTGCGCTGCAGCTTCTCTTTACATGCTTTTCTTTCCACAGTCTGGCTAAAGTATGGCGTTAAGTATATTAAAGTACTAATGTCATTTAATATGAATTCTTTGGTGACACTGTATGAGACCCAAGGCACTCCCTTTAATGATAGAGTGGGCTCTCATCCTGCACTAAGAGCAGATCTTTAACATACAATTTACTAACTTGTTCCTGTAGCTCATATAATGGTCTATTATGGGAATCCTAGTAAATGCAGCAAGAATTGTGGTTTTATTTGCCGTCGCTCATTATGCAACCAGGCTGAGGTTCTATTCTGAAACATCCCTTCAACTTTAAGCTGTAGTTTTGTGTAAGTCTTTCCTTGTTCTATATCGCTTCAACGTATATTATGTTGGGGAAACGCTTCCTACTGACCAAGTGTCAAACCTAAAGCGTCAAAGAATTTAGTTAGGTGCCCTCTGGTCCCAATTGTTCCTGGTTTTGGAGAAGAAGCCTCCTCTGAGTTATCACAAGCTAGGCTGGAGAACATACTGGCTTACCCCGCTTTAAGGACATTCACGTTAAGGACTCGTTAGTAGGGACTTGGTTAAAGCACAGCCATTCCCCTGTTTACATACAATCGCGTTGTGAGAACGGACACACAACTGCATGATAGTGCTTCACTTTCATTTTCGTTTTACATACATGCTGTGGACCCCATTGTGTACGTTAATCTGGGGTATGCCTGCACTTTAATTCCAACAGTATGTATCAAGCCTAGAAGTAGGCTGTGACATTCGCATCTGGAACAAGGGATCTGTCCAAGTATGATTGTGATCAGGATCTGTATAGCATACCTTTTTGAATTTTGTTTTGAATGACAATTATTTGTTAGAGCTGTAGTGTTCACGGTTGCATGGTCTTTAGTTATTTTTTTTTTATTGGGCCAACATAGATATAGATGCTACATAAGCTTATGGGACCTCAGATGTCTCCCCTTTTTCTATGTTGGCCCAATAAAAGGGATCAACGTTAACTAAAGACACTATTTTCTCTTGGCTTGATCGTTCTATATCAGTTTTTCCTATCTAGACGTGTGGTACGCTAGTAAGCATTTATAGAATACACATGCAATCAGAGCCGGGAAGTCAACAGTGGTTTTTTCATTGTTGAAAAACAATGCTACTTAGATTGATATCTTTTGGGAAATACGTACACTAACATGTCTGGAAAGTGTTCATAAGACTCCTGTTCAGGGCTTTGGACCATTGCCCGTCATCCTCACAGGTAAAACGTTATGGGAGTCACCGTTCACAATACATAGTGAGATGAAATGGCTTAATATACCCCATGTTGGCATTGCGTTAAACCTCCTGAGAGATTACTATCGGAGTGTTGGCGTTGCCCGTGCTCTTGCTGTCGCTAAGGAACATGTACATTGTAGCCGTTTACGCTCTTTGTATCTACCTATCTCAATTACCAGTGGTTTTGTGACACACGTTGCCTTTCACTTAGAAACGTAATCAATGCTTGATCACTTTTGTGAGATAACCCTCCAATGACCCACCTGTGCTGTAGACATGCTGGTTTCCTCAACTGGCATCCAGTTGACTTCAGAGTAACATGACTGGTGCCTGGCGGTCCTGCAGTGTGGTTCACATAGAAGTACGGGTGAGATTATGACTGTATCCGCTGATAAAGCTTCTTCACGTTCAGCCAAGTAGACCTCTTTATCTCCATTTAACTGCAACCCGTTTAATGAGTTATTTGAGTGCCCTGCTACATGTTAACTCTGGATTGGATGACTTCATTCTTTCCATTGTCATTTTGGTCATGGGAATGCTACAAAATATAGTACTAGAATAAGAACCTTTTGTTGATATATTTCCAGTGATATTATTTTTAAACAATATAATTGGCAATTATGCCTGACATGAAGCCCATCCTACAGTTCTGCGTGTCGTGACATTAATTCGCATTTATATTTTACAGACAAACGGTCCTGGCATTCTATCACCACAATGATTTTTATTCTTGTTTGCGATTTGGCAGCCATTAGTGGAATAATAACTTACTTGCCCTTTAAAGTGTGAAGAATTATTTCTGTTCATGGTTCAATTAAAACTGCAAGTTAAGGGCAGAACTGGCCCTGAATAATGCATAGTTCAATCGGTGACACACAGACTTTACTATACATTATGAAGGCCAAACTCCTGCAGGCTTTCAACTCTCCCTTTAGTGAATAGACCCCAGACATCTATATAGTAAAGGTATTCCTCCATGTATCTCTCCTAAAGTTAAAGCTTAGGCTTGATCGCTTTATGGAGAAGCCTGTCTTGTCTTACACCTTGTAGAGTAATTGTGCTGCAATCATCCGGATTATATGCCCTTGTATCATGTAAACATACAACCTTCTATTTTCACAGCCACTACAAGCAGCCTCAAAACCGAAGAAGTTCCAGCAAAATGTATGAGGCAGAACGATGGTCCATGCGCGCAACCTCCCAAAACGGCACTTATAAGGGGAAGGTCTCAGTCTCTCAAAGTTACCCAGACAGGTACTATATACGTATTGTCTCTACAGAACTTCCATCAAAAAACACGATTATAAGTATCCAGAAAGATGTCCAAAAGAGAAGATGGTTTCTGACATGGACACTTTAGTAAAATATACATTTTACGCAAAAAGTTCAATCTAGTACAAATCTTGTAAGCCCTGTGCTCCATTTCAGTGGTACTGTAGCTTCAGTTTAGGATCTTCCAGGTCAGGCATCTCCAGTAAGGCAGAATAGAAAGAGAAAAACAGCTGAAAACTGCAATAAAATGCATATCGGTGGATGTGAATATGGGTGTTGGCAGTGTTTCAATAATACTCCACAAACATGTTTCAGAACAATGGAGCAAATGGGTAATTGCTAGTTTCTACCTGTAAAAACCAAAGACCTTCATCAAGCTGTCACAGCTGATGCCTATTGATTCAATAAGGAACATCCTTGAGATTATAGGATGCGCTGGTTTTACAAGAAATCTCTAGACCGCAAATTCCATACCACGATATGGTTGTAAATAAAAAAAAAACAAAAAAAAAACCAAAAACACAGCAGTCTATTTAAATGTGAAGAACCGTAGTTCTTGCTATTTTTTAACATGTCTTCAATTTCATGTCAACTATGGTTCTTTTCAGCTTCTAAGGTGAATTATTTATTTTGCAGTAGGTACGAAGAAAAGTCCTGTGATTGCTGGTGTTACAAAGTCTACGGTTTCTTCTGTGCCTTTAAGTAGAAGGTTTGATTCCAAAATCACAAATGCTGGTAAGAAGCAATTATGTGTTTTATTTTTGCAACATATTGTAGTATTGTGTGGCTCAAACATTATTATTGTGGGAAGAACTGCATGTTAAATATGATCTCTCCGATAAATAAATGCATTTATAAGGGGCAGCTCACAGCAGAACAACGAATCTTTAAAATCATTGAGTCAGACTGTTTTATTCAGTGCCTGCTGCCCGCTTTGCTTGCCTCCCGACGTGTGGCAGCTATGCTGAGTCTCAACACAGAGGCGTTGCTCATGCTCTCCTGAAGCCCCCTCCTCCTCTAGTGGTTGGGTTAAGATTAAACCCTGTGCCACACTTGCCTGCTGAACATGTCTTAACTGCCACTGAATGGAAATAGATAAATGTCAACTCTTAGAAGCACATGGACAGGCTTTCTAACGCTAGGGCAGCGGTTCCTTGGGTACCCGTAACAGCATCCATTGTCCAGTGCCATCACAGACCTCTCCTCATGCTCGCCCTTGCTGATAAGGAGCAATAGCAAGATTTTATATGCCAGCAACAGGCGGCATGCACACCAATAGGTTTAGCTAATTGCACGTTTTCTGTTTCAGACAGTTAAGATCATGTTTCTAGGAAATCCAGAATTTAATCGTAAGAGTAAAAACAAAGATGCTGAATTCACTACCTACTATCAAATTCAATTGATGCCATTATATATGGCCAGATGAGTCTGAGTGGGCTGGACCCTCTTATAAAACGTGGCCATCCATATATTCCATTTGACCGTTTTTCTCTCAAACCATTTGATTCGATCGGTTTAGTGTCTTGTCATTTTGAAGGCACATCAAGAAGAGCCGAGCACTCAAATTCTTTACTATGATTGCAAACCTTTGGAGACTATTTGATTTGGATATACCTAAATCTCATGTTTTAGAACTTGGTTTCCAGTGAATCTCACATCAATGCTGACGCCTTTCAAGAATAACCAAATGTAACAACCACTTCGGTTACATATAAAAATTTAAGATGAGCGTAATATTTTTATAAGGATTTTTTTACTCTTTTTGTGTCGGGTTAAGTGTATTTGTAATAGTTTGTAAATAGTTTGTAAATTAAATATTTGTAAATTAAATATTTTTCCATATTTTAAGCACAGCTAGTTTTCTCTTGGCTTTGATTTTCTGCCTCCGTCATTGTGTTCGTCTCTGACGTGTACTTTTATGCAATTCGCGTGAGACAGTTTTTTTACTTTACCTGAAGCATGACCCTCTTACTGTCTCTTTTCTCTTGGAATCGAAGCATGTCACTTCTCATACGCAGGCCCTTTTAACTATGCTTTCTTGAGGCTTTGAAAGCACTGCAACAGCTGAATACTAAACACTGAGAGACTAAAGCAAAACTCTGGGCTGTAAAGCGTGTTTATGGTTCTCTGGCAGATCTGTACAGAAAAGACAAATATAATACCGCTTGTCTGTCAGGATATTTACACACAAGATATTCATTATTTGTTTGTATGCTGCTGAAGCATAACGTGTCGCTACAAACTTGAGGTTACATACAGCCAGGTGTTTCGGATACAGTGAAGGAAAAAATTATTTGATCCCCTGCTGATTTTGTACGTTTGCCCACTGACAGACATGATCATTTTATAATTTTAATGGTAGGAATATTTGATCAGTGAGACAGAATAACGCATTTGCATTTTACTCTGGAATAAGTATTTGCCCCCTTTGCAAAACATGACTAAGTACTTGGTGGCAAAACCCTCACTGACAATCGGAAGTCAGACGTTTTGTGTAGTTGGCCACCAGGTTTGCACACATCTCAGGAGGGATTTTGTTTCACTCCTCTTTGCAGATCCTCTCCAAGTCATTAAGGTTTTGAGGCTGACGTTTGGCAACTTGAACCTTCAGCTCCCTCCACAAATTTTCTATGGGATTAAGGTCTGGGGACTGGCTAGGCCACTCCAGGACCTTAATGTGCCTCTTCTTGAGCCACTCCTTTGTTGCCTTGGCCGTGTGTTTTGGGTCATTGTCATGCTGGAATACCCATCCATTTTCAATGCCCTGATGAGGGAAGGAGGTTCTCGCACAAGATTTGTTGGTAAATGGGCCCGTCCATCGTCCATTTGATGCGTTGAAGTTGTCCTGTCCCCTTAGCAGAAAAACCCCCAAAGCACAATGTTTCCATGTTTGACAATGGGGGATGGTGTTCTTGGGGTAATAGGCAGCATTCCTCCTCCTTCAAACACAGCGAGTTGATGCCAAATAGCTCGGTTTTGGTCTCATCTGACCACAACACTTTCACCAGTTCACCTCGGAATCCTTGAGATGTTCGTTGGCAAACTTCAGACGGGGGCTGTACATGTGCTTTCTTGAACAGGGGGACCTTGCGGGTGCTGCAGGATTTCAGTCCTTCACGGTGTAGTGTGTTACCAATTGTTTTCTTGGTGACTCTAATCCCAGCTGCCTTGACAAGATCCTCCTGTGTAGTTCTGGGCTGATTCCTCACCATTCTCATGATCATTGAAACTCCACGAGGTGAGATCTTTCAGGGAGCCCCAGACCAATGGAGAGTGACAGTTATTTTGTTTCTTCCATTTGCAAATAATCGCACCAACTGTTGTCACCTTCTCACCAGGATGCTTGGCGATGGTCTTGTAGCCCATTCCAGCCTTGTGTAAGTCTACAATCTTGTCCCTGACATCCTTGGACAGCTCTTTTGGTCTTGGCCATGGTGGAGAGTTTGGAATCTGATTGTTTCTGTGGACAGCGGTCTTTTATAAAGGTAACAAGCTGAGATTAGAAGCACTCCCTTTTAAGAGAGTCCTTCTAATCTCGGCTCTTTACCTGTATAAAAGACACCTGGGAGCCGGACCTCTATCCTTCTATTCTATAATAGCCCCTGTATTTTGTTCTTGAACATCCATGGGATTGGCATAGGGCTATCCTGAGTGTAATTTCAGTAATCCAGAGGCCCAAAGTTACAGGCCTTCAGTCGTACACACTGCAGCCGTATACACTAAATACTCAATATTCACTGGTAGTAGTCATTTTAGAATGATCTGAGCATTCAACACATATACTTATCTTTGGTCTAGAGCTGAAACAACGAATCGATAAAATCGATAATAATCGATAACGGAAATCATCGATAACGATTTCCGTTATCGATTAATCGAGTGATCAATTCGTTGTTGGAGCACTCGGCTCCTTTTACTTACCTCCGCGAGCGTTCCCCGCTTCTGCTACACGCTCTGCAGTCTCCGCCTTCTTCTAGCTACGTGACGGATGTGACGTGTTCCGGTTCGCTCTGTGCGAGTGGCTCCATTCGCACAGAGCGGTTCGCTCTGTGCGAGTGGCTCCATTCGCACAGAGCGGTTCGCTCTGTGCGAGTGGCTCCATTCGCACAGAGCGGTTCGCTCTGTGCGAGTGGCTCCATTCGCACAGAGCGATTCGCGGGGGTGGGGGTCCACGGCGGGGTGGGAGTGGGGTTTCAGGGGATGCAGGGCAGGGTGTGAGTGTGGGTGCAGGGCAGAGTGGGGGTGGGGGTGCAGGGCAGAGTGGGGGTGGGGGGTGCAGGGCAGGAGACTGGGTGCAGGGCAGAGTGGGGGAGGGGATGCAGGGTGTGAGTGTGGGTGCAGAGCAGAGTGGGAGACTGGGTGCAGGGCAGAGTGGGGGTGGGGATGCAGGGCAGGGTGTGAGTGTGGGTGCAGGGCAGAGTGGGTGCAGGGCAGAGTGTGAGTGTGGGGGCAGGGCAGAATGTGGGGGCAGGGCTGGGTGCAGGGCAGAGTTGGAGACTGGGTGCAGGGGCACAGTGCAAAGTGCTGGGTGCAAAGTGCCAGTGCTGGGTGCAAAGTGCCAGGGCTGGGTGCAAAGTGCTGGGTGCAAAGTGCCAGGGCTGGGGCAAAGTGCCAGGGCTGGGTGCAAAGTGCTGGGTGCAAAGTGCCAGGGCTGGGGCAAAGTGCTGGGCGCAAAGTGCTGAGTGCTGGGTACAAAGTGCTGGGTGCAAAGTGCAAAGTGCTGGTGCAAAGTGCTGGGTGCAAAGTGCTGGATGCAAAGTGCCAGGGCTGGGGCAAAGTGCTGGGTGCTGAGTGCTGGGTGCAAAGTGCCAGGGCTGGGTGCAAAGTGCTGGTGCAAAGTGCTGAATGCTGGGTGCAAAGTGCTGGATGCAAAGTGCCAGGGCTGGGGCAAAGTGCTGGGGGCAAAGTGCTGGGTGCAAAGTGCCAGGGCTGGGTGCAAAGTGCTGGGTGCAAAGTGCTGGGTGCAAAGTGCAAAGTGCTGGGGCAAAGTTTCTTGAACAGTAATAGTCCACCTCTTTTCAGAATGTTTGGGGTTATTTTGTTTCATAAATATTGTGTTTGGGTTCTTGTACTTTGAAAATATTGTTTTTTATTACATCATAACAAAATAAGAATGTTAATGTAAATTTTAAGTTGTTTTTTAACATCCAGTTCATTAAATTCTTTTAAATAAACGAAAAATTTGCATATTGTTTTTTTTTATCCGATTAATCGATTAATCGAAAAAATAATCGGCCGATTAATCGATTATTAAAATAATCGTTAGTTGCAGCCCTACTTTGGTCTGTAATGTGAAAGGGACAGAGAATGATGGATTTCCCAATATTTATGCTTCAAAGTACCCCAAGTTTGGTTGGTGTTAATTTTTCGCTATATTACTTGCCAAGGAGCAGGTGGAGTGTAAACTGGCCATATGATGTATAAATGTTTGATTTAGATAGGTGCTTTATATAGTATTTGCTGGCGTCACACTCACTCCTTGTTTTGTTTTATGAACATGCCGGGCGCTTTAGCAGTGCCCTCGAATCTGAATGATAAAATGTGTCAATTTTGCACACATATGTATGTTATGTATAAATTCCGGCCGGCCGGGAGCGGTGCGTTTACGTATGGAGCTTGCTGTAAGCTGTGCATTTTTTATTTGTCTGTGTGTATTGTTGCCTGGATCGGGATGTCACTCCCGCGTCAGACTTGTTTTGTTCCTACAATAGGTAGCTATTAGAGTAGGGTTAGGACATAGGGAGTGTTTGCCGTAACTAGTAAATCAGGGCTGCCAATAAAAAAACCACAAATTGTCGTTTAAGCGTTGCCAACCATGCCTGGATTCAAAGGGAGCGACGTTTGCTTTCAGAGTAACGAGTCCTACTAAAGCCCTGTCATTTTCCACATCGGCTTTGTAATGGGAGTCGCAGCAAATATGTAGTAAATGGGGAGGGGGGGTTGGTTATGTGAATGCAGCGTAATTAATAGTTTTGTGCTATGTATCGGTCTGTACAATTTACACCACTGGATCATTTTGTTCCTTCTAGTGCCGGACTGATGGCTCTGTCATTGGGTATTGTCAGGTGTGTGCTGGAGTGGAAAGTGGCTTTCCATGGCAGTAGTGGTTTAAGTGGCTTTGGTTTTCTCCTTGTCCCCAATTAGTCTCACCCCCTGTGCCTTTGTTGTAAGGGGACCGGCGAAAGCCGTGCATGGCCGTTTTGCTGCGGTTCCAGCCCTTTCCTTGTGATCATACACATAGGAGGGATAAATACTGAACCGGCTCCCACCATTTTGTCACAGGTCCCCTTGCATTCTGCCTTGGAGGAGAACATTAAGGCAGTGGTTAGGTTCATTAAATTCATTGTCTTGGTGACTGTCTGGATGAGCGATGGATGGGAGGTGATCAGTGGCAGCGCTTTCCCTGCCACCCGCGTTTTTTTCCTCTCCTTTTAATCGCATCGCTGAACACCTCAGGGCTGTGACAGCCGATGCTCCGCAAATCCAGCATTTCCAGCTCTGCAGTGTTTGGCGTTGTAGCCCACTCGGATTGTAAGCTCTTAACAACAACTGTCTGCCTTTCCCCTGTGTGCTATTATCCCTCGTTGTGTTGTCTTAGTGCTGCACGGTGGGAGGTGTAAGATGAATGCACCGAGCGGCTGGCTTTAATGCTTTTAGTACATCCATGACTGCTGCCGCTGGTGAAAGGGGTTAAACGGCTTTCTCTCAGCCGTTTCTGCATAATAGATTGTTCTGCATGGACGTGGTGTGATGTAATTCGGAGTCGGGGAGGAGGATTCATTCTAAGGGCACGCTTTGTTTCCGTAACATCTGGTTTGGGCAGTGCTGCTGGACGCATTTCCATAGTGGACTACTGCTTTCTGGGATGTGTATGCCTCGCTGTCACGGTGATGGAATGAACTACCTCTCTCTGAATTGCCGTTACATCTCTGCCCTACCGTACATCTACTGGCTGGGATCCTCAGAGCTGAGCTAAAAATATAGCATGCTGTAGTACATGGAGGCAGTTTCTTGCTTGCTATCCTATTTCCACTCTTTCTGAAGACATGTTATGGTCGCCTAAATTCTCCTTATCCAATATGCGTGTGCGACTGACCGCAAGCGGACTCCTTCGGAACCTGCGCCTACCTTCAGGATACAGGAAAAGCACCGTTGTGTTTCACACAGGTAACAGCTCTATGCGTAGGGCATGTTTGTGTGTGTGTGTGTGTGTGTTTGTTAGTGTCTTCTACCCACAGCAGGGGACATCTTGTTTACTCCAGCTGCTAGCACATAAACCACACACTTGTTTACGTGTGCATGTATCTGTGTGTGGATTTTCATATATGTAGCCATATATAAATATATATCACACACGTTATTTGTGTGTATGTATATTATATATAGTTTGTGTGTGTGGTATGTGTGTATATATGTTTGTGTGTGTGTGTATATATGTATATATATTTATTATAAAATGACATAAAATAATATATATTTATTATAAAATGACACCCACAGTTTGCATAATGAGACGTTTATAAACACTATATAATTATGCAATGACTCTTGGTTGTGTTCGGTGAAAATGTGCGAATGGTATTGATGTCTGCACACGAGTGACATTTCTGCGTTTCAGTATGAAGATACCGTACCTGAGCTGTGCTGACATTTTGTGTTACTGTGTTGCTGAAGGACTGGGGTTTTTTTTATAATGTGGGAGACGGATACGATGTAGAATTAGACACAAAATGTAGCCATTTGCCATGAAATTGTGATTTCCAGTTGCCAGACCCCTGGGATTATGCATTGTGATGGATTCTGTACAAACGTTGGCGTTCAGTTAAGCGAGAAACCTGATCTGTTGGCGAGGACTGCGTTTCCATAGCGCTGCTCCATAGGTGCGATGGTGAGGGATTGTGTGATGGAGTTGCATAACAGGTCACATTCACAATGGCAGATTCAGCCTTTTCTCATATTGCCATAAAATGTATTTCTAGGGTGCTTTTTTCTCATGAGTCGTTGGGTGGCTGTGTATGTTCAGCCCGTGGCTGTTTTAGGTAAGCTATTTCTGCCTCTAGAGCTTTGGCAAGCTTTGGAAAGGGGTAGCGCTTACACGGTATTTTCACGCTTTTGTGAAGGCTCCTGGAACACGGGTGTCAGTCACAGCGCTGCCTCTACATGAGTATGACCAGCCACCTCCAGCAGTAGTATTACTACTTACAAGGACAAGATGGACAAAGCTGTGGAATAAACACTCCATGTTCCCCTTTACTTTTGTAGTTTATTTTAATTAAGACGTGGAATAAGAGTCTTGCATAAATCTCTAAAGGTAGCTGGTGGTGTAATGTATAAAACCCAATTCTGGTGAAATTACTAGGAAACCGTTGGAACATTCATGGTGATTGCTCCATCTTCACCACCTTCCACCAGAATTCCTCTCTTTGTACCAAGTGACCTTGGAGTTGAAATGATTTGGTAATTGTGGGGTTGCATAGTGGTCTCAGCATTGGTTAGTATCTTTGTGGCGCTGCTGATTTTTGCAGTTTCAAAGTTTCCAGGAGACCCAGCCAGCGGGTACGGAAGTCAAATAACCAAGTCATACAATACAACTGAGCTTGGGCTCCCTGACCACCTGTCCAACACCATGTCTCTGAAAGGCTCCTTGCGGACGTCTAGGAGGTGCATGCAAAGGACCTGGTCAAGGAGCACATGCTGTTAAGAGTTGGCATTGTATTTAGACACATCTGGATACTCTAAGTACATGTTTCAAAAATTAGGTTTCAGTTGTTTTCCTTGTTAATTGAACATAATGACTTAATAGCTGTTTCTGCTTGGGTGTAGTTCAAAAATATCCAGATATCACATTCGCAGCTCTTCTGCCATTGCCATTAGCTGGTTAGGTTCTAAATGTTGCAAAATAAAAATCGCTGTGGCTTCAGCTTCCAAATTATTTTTCCACGAGCCGTAGTCTAAATGTTTAAACATCTTTCACATTCCAAAATGTCTCCTAGTGTTTATGCAACGATCGCTTGAAATGAAACGGAACGTGTTTGCTATAAATGGACAACAAAAACAAACGGGGATTTCAATTGAAACCAAAAATAGCTGGTGGGCTTGTCGCACCTTACTCCAGATCTGGCGATGGCTTGTGGGTGAGGAACAATATATCAATGCATTACAATAGCCGAACAAGGAGGTCCCTTCCGAGACACCCAACCTACCAATGCCTGTGTTAAGAGTTCATTCTGGCCAACGTGTGACAGCTCGGGAAGCTCTGTTCAGACAGGCAGGAAGCGTGTATTTATAACGCAGGAGAAGAATATAAATAGATGGAGTAAAACAATAGGTTCGCAGAACTCAGGGGGATGTTTCCAGTCCTTAGCCGCAGCCTCTTGGTCTGGGTATCTTCACACTTGTTAGAGAATCATCCATACACCAATGTCTGTTTAGACTATATGTCGTGCGCGATTAAATTAATTTGGTGAGGTTCTAGGGTACACACGGGATGTTAGCGGAGTATCGAGAAGGAAGTGTGCTTGCATGACATACATCAGGCTGATCCGTTTAAAGAGCCATGCATTGTCAGCGTTCGGTCTCCATTATCCTTGCGTTAGCTGACTGTTCTTCCTGCACTCAGGAGGTACTCTGCGTGTACAGATGGTGCTTCTCCTAGGTGTTTGCGCATGCAGTTGATTGCAGGCTTACGCCATATTTTGTTATGCCCACAGCCAACTGCTAGCTTTCCTTCATTAATGTATGGATATCTGCAGTATGTTTAAAGAAAAGGCCCTAATGGTCTCCTAGTAAATCATGGAACTGCACTGTGTGTGTGTCTTTACACATCCATGTATCTCATGCAGTAATGCATGAAGAGTGCTGACATGAGAACGTAGTACTCAGGAGGAGCAATGTTGGAACAAGAGGTCATACTCTACAACTAGAGGGTCCGAGGCATAGATGTAACAGAAGTTCTGCTTTGCTGAGAGGGTAGTAGATGAATGGAAGGGTCTTCCAGCAGAAGTGGTGGAGGCTAATACAGTAATTGAATTTTAAACTGGCATGGCATAGACTTAAAGCTATCCTCGCTATAGGACCTGCCCAAGGACACTGTTTACATCAGGAAAAATGGGCAGGCTAGATGTGCCGAATGGTTATCTGCCATCATATTCTGTTTATAATTGTCTTGTAGCTCAGTATGCACAGTATGTTTGTTACTATGGCTGAAATATTCTTTACATTGGTTTAAATCATTGCCTTTTAACCCTTTGTGTAAAGCTTCTGCTTTGAAGAGTGAAATGTTACGTGATTCAGGGAGATGTGGGGTGTTCTTGTGCTGCACTCTGATTTTTCTTTTTTTCCTTGGGCTTTGCGTGCAATATAAATGAAATGTGGGTCACGTCTGCCTATGGCCTCCAGCTGCTAAGCACTGATCTCTTCTCCAATAAGTTGGAGTGTTTAAGTAATAGACAGCCAAACTGGAAATACAAGGAGATCAAACATCTGTATAAAAACCAGATGCCCTCATGTGGTCTCGGTAGCAATGACCCCTATATTTGAAGTGCTGTCTTTCTGGTTCTTCTACAACAGCCAATTGTTTTCGGTCGGTCCCGTTGTACAGCGCTGTGGAATGTGATGGTGCTATGTAAATTGTTATTATACAGTATTGTACTATATAGTAAACTCCATTATCAATGCCCTTAAAAACACTTTCACTTTTTCCTTATCAGATCGTTCAGTTCTGGAATGTTTGTGTAATTCTAGAACATCCAACCCAAGCAACTGGGTTGTGAGAAAAGCTGCTGTCCTAAACCCTTTAAATTCCCGTTTTCATTCAGTATTCCTGCGGTTTTATTAACTCTCACGCTTGCATTAAGGAGACTATTAAATGAAAATAAACTTTTCAATGAGGTCTCAGGGATAACTATTTATTTCATTGCTGGCTGTTCACTAAAGGAACAGTTTCTGCAGCCTTGGCATGGTAGGAAAATGGCTAACGGGACAAAAATGTACAATCCAGCAGAAACTATTGAGTATGAAATAAAAAATCTCAATGCGATGGAGTGTTTCGATCCAGCCTGGAGATGACAAACCTGTATGTAACATCCTGGACTTGAGATGTCATTTCCTATTTGTCATTGCCTGGAATCTCAAACACATTTGAAAAGAATTCTCTTCGGTTTGGTCGCGATGGACATCTTGAATCCACATTGATTTTGTTTTTTATTTACCGTATTTGCTCGATTATAAGACGAGGTTTTTTTCAGAGCAAATGCTCTGAAAAATACCCCTCGTCTTATAATCGGGGTCGTCTTCTAATCAGACCTCAAATAGAGGTCTGATTAGGAGACTAAGATCCAGATCCCCCGCACCGCTGCAGGGGACCTGGATCCTCCTGTCGTCGCCCCCCCCCCCCCCACTTACCGGTGCTTCCGGAGGTGAAGTTGGCAGCGGGGGTTTGTATGCGTCCGTCGCAAATACCTTCCCCGACTGTCAGAGATCAGAGTTCCAGAGTTCCTGATCTCTGACAGCCGGGGAAGGTATTTGCGACGGACGCATACAAACCCCCGCTGCCAACTCCACCTCCTTCCGGCTGCCGCGGAATGAGACGTCAACCCGCTGCCCCGGCAATACAGCAGGAAATTGGAAGTGTGTGTGTGTGTGTGTGTGTGTAGGGCATTTCTGGAATGCCTTACACCCCTATATGCCACTCTGGCACTTAGGGGGTTAAAAGGCATATTATGGGACAGAGTGGCATATAGGGAGGTATAAGGCATTTCAGGAGGCAGAGTGGCGTTAAGGGGGCATTTAATAGTGCACTCTGCCTCCTGAAATGCCTTATACCTCCCTATATGCCACTCTGCCCCATAATATGCCTTTTAACCCCCTAAATGCCAGAGTGGCATATAGGGGTATAAGGCAT